>NC_090923.1:900018414-901268414 GCF_040938575.1 Ambystoma mexicanum | reverse complement strand
TTTTGACCTGGTAGATCATACAGTTTTATGCAACCATCTCAGCTTATCCGCCCATTTCTCAAGTAATGCCATAACCTGGGTGCAATCCTTCCTTGCGAACCGTACAATGAGAGTCTTCTCCCCTTTAGCAGCTGCTGATCCCATACAAGTCTCCTGCGGTGTTCCCCAAGGATCTTGCTTATCTCCTACTATGTACAACATTTTTACTAAGCCCCTGTTCGACAAGTTGGACAGTCTGGGTGTCATCTACACTAACTACGCAGATGACACTCAGATCCTCAACCCCCTTTCGGGCAACTTCCGGGAGGAATCAGCCTTAGTAAATAGGATATATATCTTCATTCAGGCAAGGATGGCATCTCACGGCCTCTGCCTGAATGATGACAAAACGGAGCAACTGATCCTAGGCACAGAGACTGTCGGGGGGGATTCTGCCGGGGTCGGCCGGACCGTCCGCAGACCTCCGGGCAGGGAGGCCCCAACTCCTCCCGTGTATATCTCGGATCGAGACAGAGTATGAGGCACACACAAGGAGCAAGGCAACTTCTGTCGTTTATTATGCAAACGGCAGGGATGGGTCAAGGAGCGCACGCGTTCGTCCTGACACACACACAATAGTGGGGCTCGCAGGCCCTTTTTACTACATTATGACGCGCTACTTGCGTCATTCCAAAAAGTTACCAAAAGAACCTATCGCCACTCTTGATTGGTTGCTCGAGTGGTGGGGTTAGTATAGTACGCCTATAGAGAATGATATTAGTGGTTAAGGTGTAGTCAGGTGGTATATCTGGGTTGTCCCTACAATTAGATACATAAGAATTGTTACATGAAGACCCCTGAGGATTGGCTAACGTTACTGACGTCTGAGATAAGAACCTCATGTTCTGATTGGTGCATCCGTGAGCTCCCCAGCCTGGGACCACCGTTGTTCCCAGCACACGGTGCACCTGTGGTTGCAACAGTGTTTCAATATGGGTACGTGCAGGCAATGTGAGGATTTATTCATAGGTGGGAGACTGACCGTTCCCACTGTAGCAGGTGTCCATTGAGCCTTTCAAGTGTGTCGGCCTGCGTCTCGTAGCGAGGTACCCAGACGCCTTTTCTCTCCTGGGTTTTGGCATCTCGTCAGGTTCGGCTTGGTCACGTGGGGAGGGACCGTGTTTGAGGCATAATTCTGCACAATTAATATTGTTTTTCCACTGTATGTCTGGTTTAATTTGCAGATATGATTTTAACATTGGTACGTGGAGTGCGAGGTTGCAACATCGTGCCTTTGAAGATTTGTTTCTTGACTGTGGGTTTGCAACAGTACGACCTTGGCTGGTTGCTCCACTGGGTTCTTTCTGCAGGCTCAGCAACCTGACTTTTGCTTTGTTAATGTCCACGGGAACTCTTGCTTGGGGCCTACTTGGGCCTGGTGCACGAGTAATCCATTTAGTGCATGGATGCTTTAGGTTATAGTGGCATACAGTTTCATGGCCAGTATCGTGTTTCCATTATATCTCTCATGATGGTAACGGGTTTCAAGAGAAGCGTGAGCAAGCGTTATAAATGAGCTCATGGTGCGTCTTGCGTTTCTGCATTCTGAAAGCCTATGTAAAAATAATAAAGATGCACGTCCGTGAATAAGCCTGTCGCCTACGTCAGAGCACTGAGTATGTTCTTCGTGTAGATTGGTGTGGAAATGTTCAGCGTGTATAATAGTTCAGCGGTGCTTCCCGTTATCTAGGTCGTCATGGCATCTCTAACGATGTGTAGATTTCAGTCTAGTTGGTCCGTGCCGCAGGTGTCGGCATGGCCAGTGCGGGCTGTTGGGCAGGCAGATGGACACATCCGTATGTTTCTGTACCAGGGTATTTGGTCATCTGGTAAATGGGCAAACTCTTCTCGTGGCGGGTGTCTGGGCCGCGACCCTCTAGGCCAAGCGCGAGAGGTGAAGGACGGGAGTCTGGTTTTCCATTCTCCCACTTCAGTCCCCCCTCTGGTCGACTTGTCGACCACAAACATATCCTTCTCGTTATCTCCTCTTACTCTCCATATCTTCGTTATCCCTCCGAGATGTCCATAATGGTTTACGTGATCTTCAAATGACCAATACATGTATTCGCATGTTCCTCCAGGAGTACAGTACACCCATCTTCCTATGTAGCTCCTAGGGTTCCTTGGGTTCTCGATCTTCACTGATGGTGGGTCTAGATGATTGGCGATGATTTGGGTGCGCAACTTCTCCCTTTCGTGTATTATCACACCTGTGTGCTGGCCGTCATCCGCTGGCATCAAGGGGTGCATTCCCACCATTTCCAGCAACTCATCAGTTGAGCGCGCCTTCCGGGCTTTCCAAAATCTAATTATTATCAGTGCAGCTCCAGCCAAAATAGCACATCCCACTATTATTTTCAGTCCATCTGACAGCCAAGATGGCATCCATGACCATAATAGTGAAAACCAGCTTTTATCCTTGTTTACGCCGTTACTTTCGTCCATCATTTTGGAGTGCATCTGGGCCAATTGTGAAACTGCTTCTGTTAGTGTACCATTGTCGGCATCGTTGGCAGGTATGAACGTGCAGCATGATTGTCCTATCTTTGCACAAACTCCTCCTTCCATTGCTGTGAGAAGGTCCAATACATATCTGTTCTGTAGTGCTACCATCCTTACAGCTCGCAGCTCCTCTTTAATTGCGTTAAACCCATTTACTGTCGAATTTATGGTCATCATTAGTTCCCATCTGGTTATTTGCAGCCATTTTGCGTTTGCGTATGCCTGCAGTCCCGGATGTATTATTGAGGAGAAGAACATTGCTGCTCTGCTGAATAGTCTGTGTTCTGGCGGTATTGAGGTTAGTTCCGTTTCCGACCTTCCCCACAGATAATTTCCTGTTAATGGCTCTCCTTGTCTTTTTCTCCTGTTTAGGACAGTATCATTGCTGTTGGTCCTGTTTTCTTGCTCCTTCTGGAGTGGTGCAGATCTCTTTCTTCTCCTGTCTCCTTCATCCATTTTCGGAAATTTCGCCACATCGACATGCTTCTTAGGTACCACTAGTGATGGTACATTGACGTGTACCATTGTGCACACACCACTCCACAGGGGAGGCAGTGTATGATATGCCTTTTCTCCGCAGGCCCAATAATGGTCCATTATTACTGCTGTTCCCGCTCCCCCCTCAGGTAACTCCATCACACTTGCACAATTGGTGTTATATCCCACGTCCACCTCTCCTTTATGCTGGTAACATACTTTGGGCGCAGTCAATGGTAATATAGTTATCGGGTCTTCATCTTCTTCTACCCACGTGAGCATTGGTACGTACTTGATCCATGTCGTCCAACATCGATGATTGTGTGTCTCGATGGTTGAGATAGTTTCTTTTGTTACCATGTTGCTGCCAACCACTCCTATCTCCCAGCTGGTACCCAGGAACACCTTTCCTGTTATCGTCAGTAATGGCCTCTCCCAGCATCCTTGTTTACCCGGAACTTCCGTGGCGTACCAATCACATGGTAGATACTGCAGTGTTACCTTCTTTGTTTCTCCTTTTTCAGGGCCACTTGTTATGTATCTGAATGCTTCAGCATGTAAACTGGTCTTGTGATAACTCAGATAGGTCTTGAGGAAGTTGTTTTCATATGGGTATGAGTCTCGTGTTTTCCATGTCATGTGCACTACTGTTCCTTGGAATCTTCCTTTCGTTTGGAACAGGGCCAAATATATTATGCACTGTGCTGTTTTTTCATCTATTTCTGTGGCAACAAATGTTCGTGAAGCGCTCATGGCGTATGGTATTAATGAGCAAACGTAACAGCTATCCTCAGTTGTCTGCTTACCAATGCGGGTCATGTGCTGGTACCATATGTTGTTTGTGACGTGTGCTGAATCTTGTACATAATTATCAATACCTTTATTGTCTGAGTATGTGCTGCGTTTAACTTTATTTCGCTTTTGTTCATTGTTACTGTTACCACCTGACGTAACACCTGTTGCAGCAGGGAGGTGGGGTACATTAGGTTTGGGTGCAGCAAAAAAACTCATAGCATAGCTGTACTGCCATACAGAGGCAGCCAAAACTCCGGTGATCATAAAAATCCCTATTATTTTTATTACATATGCTAACCTCACCGACATTTTTGCTCTTACCTTGCTGCAGTCCTGGCAGCGTATTCTTGCGACGTTAAAGTTGCCCGCCTAAAAATTCTCAAAAAGTGCTTGTTATTAAATGTTAGTTTTGTTTCATTAAGCTCTCCCTATCAAATAGTCATTCAGTGCCCAGGTGAAGAGTTGCTCCCACGCTACTCTAAGTGATCGGTCTCTCAAGACCGGCAAGTATGGGCGGAGGTGGGGCATGTAATTTTCTATGGCCAGGAGGAAGGCCGTGTAGTATACACGTACCCTTTTCTTTTTTAAGTATGTTGGCCTTTTTATTTCGTATACAAATTGGTGTGACAATTCTTCTGGGTAACTATCATCTGGCAGCACCATCTACGCCTGCACACTGAATTTGTTAGATAACTTTTCTTAACAATACAATATTACGCAGCTCCTGTATGTGCGAGAGAAAAAGAGAACATTCACGTGTTTACATGTGTATTGGTGCAAGCGAAGTCCTTAGTTTTTATTACAATTGTATTTAGTAGTCAATGGGGGGGGGGGTTTGCTCAGATGGCGGGAGCAGTTTTACTCTTTGAACGTGTGACCATGGGGTGGGCAGTGTGGGGATCACCCCTTTCTTCGTCCGTTATTCTCTCCGAGGGGACAATTGGGTCGTTGTCTGTGGTTGTGTTTTCTTCCGCTGCCCGGTATGTTGTTGGCGTTTTTCCAATGGACCTGTCGTTGGCGCTGGGGCGGGTCTGCAGTTTGTAGATTTTTACATCATGCAGGTGGTTCCACGCACGCTTATCCTTTAGTTTTACTGCTCTTGTTGATACGTCCTCTACTAAATGGGGGCCAGTGAACCTCTGCTGGTTCCACCTTCTATTAAAATTTCGAAGTAGTACGTGGTCACCTTTGGCAAGTTGGCACAAGTTCTCCTTTTCCAATTCTTTATTTTCGTCTATTTCTTGGTTGCTGGTGGACCCGCCCCGTGTGCGCTCGAGCTGTTGAGACACAAACACAACGCTAGTAATCAAAGAAGACACATATTGATACATTTCATCACCTAACACATTCGCAGAACTTTCTTGGTCGGTGAATGCCCTTGACGTTGGTGTTAGGGGAAGGCGCATTTGGCGTCCAGTAACCACCTCGTGTGGGGTGAGGTGGTGGTCGGACCCTGGCCTGTTTCTAAGTTCGAACAGTGCTAACGGAAGGCAATACAACCAACTTTTCTTTGTTGTTTGCTGTATTTTAGCAATTGCCTCCTTCAATAGGCCATTCAGGCGTTCACATACACCATTGGCCTGTGGGTGGTACGCACATGCAAATTTGTGTTTAATGTTCAGTAGGGATGTGATATGCTGGAACATTTCATTTGCGAAATGGGGTCCGTTGTCTGATCTTAACACCTCGCACACTCCCCACCTGGGGAATACCTCCCTTACTATAAATTTGGCTGCTCTAAACGCATCAGGGTGTGAACAGGGCCCTGCTTCGATCCACCTAGAAAATGGGCATACTACTACTATCATGTATCTATTGCCTTGACAAATGTTGATCATATCAACATAGTCAATGTGGAGGTGCCGAAAAGGTCCTTCTGGTCGGGGTATGGTACCTCTTATCACCTTTAAAGTATGACCGGCCGTGAACTGTTGACATGTAAGGCAATTGCTGATAAAATTTGACACATGGGATGTTAACTCGGGACAGAACCAATCTTCTCTAATTCGTGCTGCTATTATTTCTTTGCCTGTATGGGCAGGGTGATGTAATTGGTTCAAGGCGGTATTTAACAATGCCAATGGTATTACAACTTTCCCAGTGCCACCCTGGCGCCATAGTGCGTCGGTTGGTGACATTGTGCATCCTCTTTTCACCCATACTTCTTTTTCGGCCATTGGTGCAGCCGCTTGTAACTCCATAATCTGGGTGGCTGGGAGATGGGTGTACCCTTCTTTTATTAACATCTCCCTCGCTATTCCCCTCCCTCTCCCTCTCTGTGAGTCTGTGGGGTTCCATATCTCACCAAAATATGCAGCATATTTTGCATGTGCGTCTGCTGCTGCATTTCCTTTTGATATATAGTCTTCTCCATTGGTGTGTGCTGTGCATTTTACTAGGGCTAGTTCTTGGGGATCGTTTATTACTTCAATTAGTTCAGCCAACAAGAGGGCATGTTGTACTGGAGTGCCGTCAGCTCTCCTAAACCCTCTTCTTCTCCACTTTGATAGCCCTGAGTGGACAGTGGATGTAACATATGCACTGTCGGAATATATAGTAACTTTTTTATTAAAACTTTCCTTTAGTGCCAATATGAGTGCAACCAGTTCCGCCGCTTGAGCAGAGTAATGCTGTGGTAATTGTACACACTTAATAGCCACACACACTGGCGCTTCCATCATTTGTACTACTGCTGCCCCAGTCCTCCTTATCCCGTCTCCTTGATCAATAGTTGATGACCCATCAATAAACAAAAGCTCACCTCCCTCTAGTGCGTTTTCTTCAACTTTCCTAGTACATGAGTACATCTCAGTTACTTGGGTGCAGTCGTGGGCGTAATCTCCCTCTTCAATTACTTCTGCTAGGAACCTTGCAGGGTTAACCGTGCTACATCTAACAATTGCCAGTTCAGCTTTGGACAAAATAATCTCATAACCTGTTGCCCTCTGTGTCGTCAGTGTGGACTTAGGTTTATTCAATATCGCAAATAGTGCATGTTCTACAAATAGTGTAGTTGGACACCCCATAGTTATTGATGATGCTTTTTCTACTGCAAATGCAGCTGCAGCAAGACCTTGTTCGCAAGAGAATTGTCCTAACATTATTGGATCTAAGTGACCGCTGTAAAATGCTACTGGTTTATAGCCCATGCTAGTCTTTTGGGCCAATACTGCTTTCATTACTGCTGAGTCGCAATGTGAAAATATAAAAAATCGTCGCTCATAGTCTGGGGATGCTAGTACTGGAGCAGTTGATATTGCTTCTTTTAATTCATCAAATGCCTCCTTCATTTCCATAGTCCATCCCAACTTTTTCTCCCCTTTATTTGCTTCCTTCAAACCCTCAAGCAGGGGTCCTATGTAAGAGCTGTAATCAAATACCCATGCTCTACAGTAGTTGCACAGTCCCAGAAATTGCTGCAGTTCTCTTACAGTCTGTGGCACGGGAGTGCCTGATATTGCCTGTGCTCTTTGTGGTGCAATTCTTCTTCCATATTGTGATATCAGTTGGCCAATGTAAAGTACCTGTTCCTGACAGTATTGTATCTTTTCCATGTCTACCTTGTACCCCTTTTCAGCCAATATCGTCAACATTTTTAATGAGTCCTCTCTACATTTATCTTCATTTGTACTGCAAATTATTATGTCATCCACATACTGTAACACTGTGCTTTCCAACTCAACGTTACCCAAATCCATCTGTATTACCCTATTGAAAATTGAAGGTGATTCACAATATCCCTGTGGTAATCTGGTATGTTTCCACTTCCTATTTCGGTAAGTGAAGCTTGTCAAGTCTTGTGAGTCTGGGTGTAATGGTATTGAGAAAAAAGCATTTTTAAGGTCAATCACTGTAAACCGTGATGCTTCTGCTGGAATGCCACACAAAATTGTGGCCGGGTTTGCTGTTACTGGATACTCTGCTTCTACTATGTTGTTCAACGGTCTGAGGTCCTGTATGAACCGCCAAGACCCTCCTTTAGCCTTGCGCACCGGGTACACAGCTGTGTTGCATGGGGATTCTGAGGGGACCAATATGCCATTGTTTATAAGGGCTGTTATGGTTTCGTATATGCCCTCATCTGCCTCTCTTGACAATGGGTATTGTTTCACTCTTGGTAGTATGGCACCCTTTTTTAATTTTATCTTTACACCCCCTATGCTTTTAATGCATCCTACATCATAAGGGCTAATAGTCCATAATGATTTTGGCACCTTTGACATATCTTCTTTAAAAAATGGGACTGGTGTGCCAGCGGGTGCCTCAAGTGCCATTGCAATTTTCTGTGCCACTTGTTTGTGAGCCACTGTTAGCCACATTTCTACACTCATCATGAACACCATTTCATTTTCCTCCTTTTCTTCTGAAAACAACTCTTCATCTGACACCTGGGTCAGCCTACATCCTTCTGCTAGTGCTATCACCGCCCTCCATGCTCTCCCTTCTTTATCTTGGGCGTGCACAGCAACATAATCAGCTGTTGCAATAATGCTCTCAATGTCCACTGCAATGACCTTCCCTTCCAGTTCATTAGCTGGTGTTTCTGGTCGGAATAGATAGGCTGCTGGTCTCCTCCATATTTTCCCTCCTATCCCTGGCATCCATGCAAATGCCATGTCTGTTCCGTACTGGAATAGCTCGCCGTCTACCGGCTCCGCCCTGATCGCTATCTGTCCACAGTATGCTTGCAAAATCTGTCGTGCTGCAAGCATGTTAATCCCTGGAGTAGAGCAAATTATGCCATTCTCTGTAAAGGAGATCGTCATATTTAATCTGTTCATTATGTCCCTCCCCAGTATGTTTACTGGTGAGGCACTATAATACAAAAGTGGTACTGACAGATCGTAATCTCCAATAGATAGCGGAACGTTATCAGTAAATGGAACCAACCCTTTAGCCCCAGAAAACCCTTGTGTGTTCATGGCTTCGCCTGACATCTTAAACTTACCTTCCCTTATGCAAGACCGGGTCGCCCCGGTGTCAACAAGGAATGATAATTTTTTGTCACCTATCGTTACCTCTATGCGTGGCTCCTCCGCACTATTAGGTGTTACTGACAGGATGGGACACACCAAGGCCGTCTGTGGGCTGTCCTATTGGGGGTACAATGACTGGCCATTCCCTGTGTAAGGGTTGTGCCCCAACACCGTCACCCCACCCAATTGCGTTCGTTCAGGTTGTGGTGGTGGTTGTATTAACGCTGCACCAGTTACTTGTGGCAGGTATTGTTTTATTTGTTGTTGTGGTAGGGAATAGTGTTGGTCACTCCCTTGTGGTGACATCTGCTGTGGTTGTATGCCCTGCTGTTCTTGTGATGTCCTATGTTGTGCTTGTTCGTTCCATGCTGGTGTTCCTGGCCTGACCCTGCATGTACGTGACATGTGTCCTAATAGTCCGCAGCTCCAACACACGGGTGGTTCCCTGTTTTGCCATGGGAAGTTCCCTGTGTTGTCCTGGTATACTGGTTGCCCTGTCTGGTAGTTATTTCTGAGTCCCCCAGCCTGTTGTTGGGTATTATATCCGTATCCTCTTCCCCTCATAAACCCTCCTCTCCCTCTATTATAATTATAATACCCAGCTCCTTGCATTGGGTACCCTCCTCCCATGTTCTGTGCGTGTGATTGCAGAGGCAGCACTTGCTCTATTACCTCTTGTGGAGGCGCTATTTGAGCTGGATTTTGTGCAGCCACTACTTGCGTTGGGCTTTGGGCCATTGGTGTTGGCGCAGTTATTAGTGCCCCTTCCATGGTATATTTAGTAAGTTTTTTCTGTACTAATTTGGCCTCTTCTGTTTTCCTGTCCTCTTCCTTTTGTTTCATTTTTCCTTGCCATGTTCTACAGTGATGTACTATAGTCAGTTGTATTTCCGGCCATGGTTTTGCTTCCATCCCCACTACTTTCTTTAATTGTCTCTGAACTCCTTCTGGGAGCCCTTGTACTAGTATATGATAAAATATGGCTGGTGTTTTGTCCCATTGTTCTCTAGTTTCCATGCGCCACTTCTCTTGAATATCCTGGATATAATCAACAGGATCCTCGTTCTCACCCATCTTACGGGAAGTAATGGCTCCTATGTCTGATGTGTCTGGGTACTGCACTCTTAGTGCCTGCCATAGCGCATGTCTGCAGTTTGCAAATGGTGCCCCATCATGCGATGTGTTTGTTATTGTTACCCCATGGAATCCCGCTCTTTTCCAAATGTCATCCGCTCTATCCCCTAATATTGATATTAACAGGCCCTTAACATCTCCCACTGCTAGTTTCTGTCCTGCGGTGTGTTTTTCCATTTCATATATCCATTTACCCGCACCTCCACTTAATGATGGGAGCCTACATTTTATGTTTTCCTTATCCGTATGTTTCCAAGGTACATATTGTGGTCTAACCCCTCCTCTCTCCAGCAGTGGCATTACATTCTGTCTTGTGTCATCCTTTATGCTCCATGATGTTAACTCTTCACACCCCTCCTCTTCCCCCATTCCTTTTACTACTTCAAATCCTTCCTTACTACCTCTTCTCCTACCTCCCTCTTCTTCCTTTCCCCTTTTTTCATCCTTTCCTGTGTTCAATATTGTCACGTCTGTTTGCCTGTCTTGCCTGCGACTAGGGAGGTCCCTAAGCCGACATGCATAAGGTGTAACTTCGTCCATGAAGGGTGCGAGCTTTATTCTGTGCAGAGAGCGTGCAGTTGTTGAACATGTGGGGTGTGGCGTTAGAGAGCGTGATGGTGATGTGGGTGGCGTGTGTTGGTTGGTGAGCGTCGGTGGCGTGTGTTCGTTAGTTTGTGTTTCTCCCATTCTTTTCACTTCCTCCTTACTTCTCTCCAGCTCCTCCCATCTTCTACTCACCCATGGCGAATCTATGTTTGTTCTAGTGAGGTATAGCTTATCTAAGCTTTCCCTTTCACTCTTCCTTCCATCCTCACTACAAAAATCATTCATAAATTGCGCCCCCCACTCTGCCTTTTTTCCTTTTATTGTTACAGTTTTTAAGTCTATTAGGTCTCCCTCTTCCTTTCCGTTGTTACCACCTGTTCCCCTTAGTGCTGACGTTGTTGCTACCTCTCTATTTTTATATACTTCTCCCCATCTTTCACTCTCCCTCTTACTCTCCTCTCTCTCCCCTTCACTCCTCTCCTCCATCTCCCTACTATTTTCCTCTCTTTTCCTTTTTAATTCCTCCATTACTTCGTTGCTCATCTGTTCCAATATCCTTTCATCCTCTCTCCTCCTTTCCCATTTCACCCTTTCTCTTTCTACTATACTCTCTATTACCTTCCCCTCTTCATATTTTTTAGCTGTCTCTGATATTATCCTCCTCCTCCATATTTCCATTTCCTTTTCATTTTCTTCTTCTTCCTTCTTCTTCTCCCTCATCACTACTCTTGATACCCTTTCTGCTGCTGCTTTTACCCTTACAGCTTCCCTCTTTCTCTCCTCACTTTGCTCCCTTAATTTTTCCAATTCGTCCTTATCTTCTTTCCTTTTCCTCACTCTCTCTCTTTCCTCCCCCTCAAGTTGTTTTATCAGTTCATTCTGCTCATCCCTTAGTTTAGCTAATCTTTCCTCCAAAATCTCTTCCTTCTGCCGTAGCAGCTCCTCTCCCCTCATTTCACTCTCTCTTTCACTATCCTCGTTTGTTCTCTTTACCGCCTCCCTTTCCTCTCCAGTTAGTGATCCTCGTAATTTCAACAATATCTGTGCAGCTACCCACTCATCGTTTCCTATCTCTACAGTCTGCTCTTCTCTCCTCCCGTCCCCCATTGGTATCTTTCCATGAGCCACATATGGTGGAGGGCTGTATGCCGGGTTTGAGTATCCTTCAGCCGCCCTTAACTGTCCTTTTATTTCTCCTAATTCTCTTAAAGGGTACAACCCTCCCCCCTCTGTTTTCACTCCCGGTGTTAAGGGTATCTCATTGCTCGGTTCCTGTTTTATGTCAGCTAATTTATCAACCTTTCCTCCACCCAGTTTTTCATTCCCCATATTCTTTGTTCCTTCACTCTCCTTTTCCCCATCCGTTCCTTCTTTCTTAATCTCCTTTTCTTCCGGTGTTTCCCCCATAGTGAACATTCCATTTGGTCCTGGTCTAGACCCCTGGAACATCCTCCATAAGTTAAACACCTCCACATGGTTTGCCAACTTCTTCCCCTTGTATGTATTGTGCAGATGGTTTAATAGTGAATGTTGGGCATATGGGTCAAAGCTACCATTAGGCGGCCATGGTGTCAACATTTTGTTGTCCGTCCCCTGGGTCCACTCTATGCTGTACTTAATTAACTTCTCCCTATGTGGTGGCAGTGTGGTGCATATATGTTGTAGTGGGGTAGTGAGGGTATTCCCCCACCCTCCCAACCCTCTCCCGTATGACATACTAGCGCACCCTTTCTTACCCTTCCCCTTGCTACCAGTTTGCAACATACAACCTTTTATTGCTTACCTTGCCCCGCAAGTGTGGGGACTTACGACAATCCTTTGACAATTTATGCAATGATAATAATCACAAAAAAAAAATTATAAAACAAATATATTTATGATGTTATATTATATTCCTTCCCCTACGGCCCCCTGCGGCCGAAGCGCACGCAGCCCCCTGCAGCTGCGTACCCCTTACGACGATCTTACACAGTCGTCCTTTTTCCCCGTTCTCCTCCCACCTTTACACTTGCCGTGGCCGGCGTTCTCCGTGCGCAGCCACGCCCCCTTCCCCTTCTCCTCTTTGATCCACTCGTTTATCGTTTATCTCCGTGTCCGCTCCTTTATCATGTTTCTCTTCCCCACCAATGTCAAACCCAAAGCTTCTTGTGTTCACGATATCTTACTAAATCCCTACTGGTGACGTCACCTATTTCTTCGAACTACTGGTATATTCGTGTTATGTTCTTTAAATTCAAAATACACTTGCAATCTACCCCGCTAACCCTACAGCTGTCTTCCTGTCTCTCCTGGAACAAGGTAATCTCATCAATACTATAACCGGACTGCGCACGCTGCGTCGCCTCGCGTGTGATACGCCCCTCAACAGGAGGGCTTAACCAGCCAATTATCTTCCGTTTTGGGCAACTACGTAACTAGCCACCGCCCACAGGGAAACGTCATCTACCTATCGAGTTTCTTGCTCGAACAATAGGGAACCTCATCTACCTATCGAGTTTCTTGCTCGAACAATAGGGAACCTCATCTACTCATTGAATGATAAATGTCAAATCGTAGGAAACCACACACACCCACCCTCACACGTAGTCGCGATTTAGGCCAATCAGTGTCTTTCGAGCGGCTGCACGTGATGTTTTCGTGCCCCGCCCCCCTCTTTCGCGTAACGTTAGCTTTTTGTTGCGAGCGTCTGCACGTGTTGTTCTCGTGCCCTGCCCCCCTCTTTCGCGTAACGTTAGCCGCCTTCTCTCGCACTCAATTCACTACCATTCATTCCATTATCATCACTCAATTAAACCTTCACCCCACCTTTTTACAATACCTCCCTCCTCCCTTATTTACTTCCGCCCCCTCCCTCACAATTTCGCATTGCTTGTTGTGCGTGTCATGCTCACCAAGTTCCCTCGATGCAGGGCCGCTCGACTGCGTGCACCCCTCCAAGCGGCTCGCCACCTCCCCTCGTCTGGACCACGTCTGGACACTCGCCGACCGCGGGCGGGATACTTCTCAACCGGCTCCCGAGGGCCAATATCCGGATTGCGCTGTCCGGTCCTCTCGCAGCTCCGCGATGGTCCTGTAGTCCTCAGAAGGGGGCAACGGCAGAGGGGGCCGCGCCGCCGGGCCTCCCCGCAACGGGAGTGCCTGGAAAAATAAAAAATAAAAGTCGATCTTAAACAGATCTCAGCAGTGCCTCCAACTTGTCGGGGGGGATTCTGCCGGGGTCGGCCGGACCGTCCGCAGACCTCCGGGCAGGGAGGCCCCAACTCCTCCCGTGTATATCTCGGATCGAGACAGAGTATGAGGCACACACAAGGAGCAAGGCAACTTCTGTCGTTTATTATGCAAACGGCAGGGATGGGTCAAGGAGCGCACGCGTTCGTCCTGACACACACACAATAGTGGGGCTCGCAGGCCCTTTTTACTACATTATGACGCGCTACTTGCGTCATTCCAAAAAGTTACCAAAAGAACCTATCGCCACTCTTGATTGGTTGCTCGAGTGGTGGGGTTAGTATAGTACGCCTATAGAGAATGATATTAGTGGTTAAGGTGTAGTCAGGTGGTATATCTGGGTTGTCCCTACAATTAGATACATAAGAATTGTTACATGAAGACCCCTGAGGATTGGCTAACGTTACTGACGTCTGAGATAAGAACCTCATGTTCTGATTGGTGCATCCGTGAGCTCCCCAGCCTGGGACCACCGTTGTTCCCAGCACACGGTGCACCTGTGGTTGCAACAGTGTTTCAATATGGGTACGTGCAGGCAATGTGAGGATTTATTCATAGGTGGGAGACTGACCGTTCCCACTGTAGCAGGTGTCCATTGAGCCTTTCAAGTGTGTCGGCCTGCGTCTCGTAGCGAGGTACCCAGACGCCTTTTCTCTCCTGGGTTTTGGCATCTCGTCAGGTTCGGCTTGGTCACGTGGGGAGGGACCGTGTTTGAGGCATAATTCTGCACAATTAATATTGTTTTTCCACTGTATGTCTGGTTTAATTTGCAGATATGATTTTAACATTGGTACGTGGAGTGCGAGGTTGCAACATCGTGCCTTTGAAGATTTGTTTCTTGACTGTGGGTTTGCAACAGTACGACCTTGGCTGGTTGCTCCACTGGGTTCTTTCTGCAGGCTCAGCAACCTGACTTTTGCTTTGTTAATGTCCACGGGAACTCTTGCTTGGGGCCTACTTGGGCCTGGTGCACGAGTAATCCATTTAGTGCATGGATGCTTTAGGTTATAGTGGCATACAGTTTCATGGCCAGTATCGTGTTTCCATTATATCTCTCATGATGGTAACGGGTTTCAAGAGAAGCGTGAGCAAGCGTTATAAATGAGCTCATGGTGCGTCTTGCGTTTCTGCATTCTGAAAGCCTATGTAAAAATAATAAAGATGCACGTCCGTGAATAAGCCTGTCGCCTACGTCAGAGCACTGAGTATGTTCTTCGTGTAGATTGGTGTGGAAATGTTCAGCGTGTATAATAGTTCAGCGGTGCTTCCCGTTATCTAGGTCGTCATGGCATCTCTAACGATGTGTAGATTTCAGTCTAGTTGGTCCGTGCCGCAGGTGTCGGCATGGCCAGTGCGGGCTGTTGGGCAGGCAGATGGACACATCCGTATGTTTCTGTACCAGGGTATTTGGTCATCTGGTAAATGGGCAAACTCTTCTCGTGGCGGGTGTCTGGGCCGCGACCCTCTAGGCCAAGCGCGAGAGGTGAAGGACGGGAGTCTGGTTTTCCATTCTCCCACTTCAAGACGGCTATCAAAAAACTTGTTCCAACTATGCTTCATTGAACATCGATAATAATATCATCAAAGTGATGCCTGCAGTCAAAACCCTTGGTGTATACCTTGACTCGGCACTCAACTTTAAGAAACAAATCAATACCCTGGCATCCTCCACAGCATACACTTGCAAATTGATCCGATCCTGCAGACCTTCACTATCTGAGACCAGTTGCATTACACTAGCCAATGCACTTATTCTATCCAGACTGGATTATTGCAATGCCTTATATGCGGGATCCAATAAGTACATTCTTGACAAACTGCAAAGGCTCCAAGATAATGCCATCAGAGCAGCTTTAAATATCCTGAATAGAGATCATATCTCTGCTCTTAGAAGAAATATCCACTGGCTCAAAATTAAGGACTGGATTGCCCTTAAAACCTTCTCTCTCACTTCCAAATGTCTCAACAACATAGCGCCACCCTACCTGGTAGATAGGGTCAATAAGAGAACCTCGGTCCGACCTACAATAATGTCCAATGCATACACCTTGGTAGTACCCAGATTTAAAAAGAGTACAGCTGGCGGCTCTAGCCTTCCGGTCATTGCTGCCCAAACTTGGAATGAACTCCCTTTAGATCTTAGAACTGACCAACCATACTCCAGCTTCAGACAGAAAGTCAACACCTGGCTACGCTCCAATGATGTTTAACCTGACTGCTTCTCCTCCCCTATGACCCGTCACTCTGCCACCTTACGCCCTGCTGACCACTTTGTCCTGCCTTTACCAATTATACTTTGGGTATCGGCTGCCTGCATCTAGGAATGTCACTGGGCTCCTTTCAACTACTGCCAACTTAGGGTTGTATCTATGCCACCTTTGCCTCAATTGTTTTATTAATTATGTATGTTACCAAGACCTCTATGTATCCTTGCACTGCTCTGCAACTAAGTTCTCAAGTAACCTTGTATTGTTTGCGCCCAGCTACCTGCGGGTTTGGTTCGCGCTATATTAAATAAACAAAAAAAAAAAAAAACATCACCCCAATCAATGGGTTACTCCCCTGACACCCGGGTCCTCCTCAAGACTGCTTACATTTTCTACGAGGGACTTGCAACCAAGACCCTGCACCACCTCACTGCCACACTCATGCAAAGTGGATCGTGCCTCATCAGGAGGCACTCTGTTGCCAGACTTCAAACAACAAAAATGGAGTAAAGAAAAACAAAACAGAAGCCCCATCTCCTGTTATGCACCAGCAACTAGGAACAGGCACCGGCAGGAACCAGAACAGTATCAACTCTTTTTCCATCTAAGAAGGAAATGCAGGTGCTTTTGCACAAAGAGTACCGAGGCAACACCTAATGGACAAACCACCTTTATCTCAAGCCCCCCTTGGATGACCACTCCCTATGATCCCTAAACCACAGGTCCAAATCCCCATGAGTCCTACCAACTCATGTCCAAAGTCACCAATGTCTTGTCTAGGCATGTACCTCTTTTCTCACTCGAGATGCATAAGATCATTCTCATATCTTTTGCATTTTCACTAAAATTTAGAAAGTTGCAAAGGAGCCCCTCTACTGAGAACGAACATGGGTCAAATACACAGTCCTATGGAATTCCTCCCACTCAGGAGCGTCTCCAACCACGTTTCAGCTCACTGGACCCTTCACAGAACAGAAATATGCAGTTGCATATCAGTCTGGTTCGATCCACAAGGGCAATCCACCACCAAAATGCTAGGCAATTCCCCTCTGAACAAGAGTACCAACAGCATCCCCAGACACGTGTTTTCGGCCTTGTTGGTCCTCCTCAGTGAGGTTAAGCTGAGCCTCTCTAATGCACAGTGAGCAAGGGTCCACTTATGGATCACCCTGCGTTACCCACGTTGCTGGACTGCCTAAGTAGATGGGACCAGCCTGATATGCAAATGGTTGTAGACCTTCCCGAGTGGGCACCTTCCCAGAGAACAGGTTATTTGGCCGTGTTCATTCTCGGTAGAGGGGCTCCCAGACCTTTTTGTCGATAATTTAGAAAGGCAATCAGTGATGCTCTGCTTGTGCTGGAAGGTTTGTAATGTTCACCTGACCCATTGCTCAACCTCTACGCATTGGTAAGTGAGATTCAGCAACCACTCTGTGTCCTCATAAACGTGCTACACCTTACCTTAACTCTGCTACATCTTAGCTAGGCAGTGCTATGTAAAGCACAATACATCCATTCCTCTGTACACTGAAAGTCTCCAACATTAATCAACCCCTTTAACTTTGGGGATAAAAAGAATGGTGATTTTCCTTCAAATGTCTTACAAATGACATTCAGTCTTTAAATTGGGGGAAAGTCTTGATAAATGTGGCTCCTGGCCAGATGTTTGTAATCTTCTGCCTCACTGCTCTGTAACAATATATATGTTATTAGTAACCGGAAGGTAACATTTATTCTCACCTCGGCAATTAGGGAGCTGGGAAAGTTGGCCTTTACTTATGGTACCAGGCCGCAAACCGAGACCCCTGATGAGTGGGACGCTGCCATCTTCCATCTCGGGATCATGCCTGACCTTATCCCGGCTGCCCCACATCCCCCACGCTTCTTGCACTCACCACTCTGCCAGCTACTGCTCCTATCAGTCCTCCTAACTCATAACTGATGGCTGCCCTGAAAATGGAGATGGTAGTTGTCCTCTGCAGCCATTTTGTTTTGTAGGGTTTCTTTTTTAACGCGTGTAACGGCCACTATAACATAACACAACTTCAATAAATCTACTTGCACCTTGAGGTGCTAATGGCTTAATCTCCTTGGTGGAGTCTTTAGCACCTGTTAACTGTGCTGGGCTTTTACAAGGCGGGGCAGCCCCACACCTCTGGGGTTATTTCTTTAATATTTATAGTTCATATTGATCCTCCATGTTTGGTGTGTTGCCGGATGAAGGACCAAGGTTACGGCTCTTGACGGTTATAGAAAGCAACGGCAAAACTGGAGTTTCTAGAACTGTACTTGCGCTAGCGCTCAGATTCGGTTTTAAATGCATGTATATATTTTAATGGTTCCCTTTTGCTAGCAATTCAGATGACTCGTGAGATTAGATTGAAATGTGTCATTTCACATACATGTTACGGGTCCATGTGATAATATCCCCGCAAAAATGTCGCCATACAAGAATGGCGCCATTTTTTTGCTGCAATATTACCACATGGAAACTGCGGCCGACACCTCTGTAACCCCCAAATTTGTTTAAATGGAGCGGGATACCCCTGCCACCCCGCTCCAATTTACCCCATATATTATCCCCCTAAATAATATTGCCTATGCTGTTTCCTGGTGACTATATGTATGGCGACATTATTTCCTTGTTACAGTCAACATCCCGCACGTGCTTTTTGCAGGGCTCGCTTTATCAAGGCTAATTGAGTAGCCGGGACAGTATTTATCTTGACCTGGTGTGTGGCTGCTTTCACAGTGGTGGTGGTTCTAACAAAAAGCTTATGGAGATTCATTAAGCAAGTCGCAGATGGCAGCTAGGATCTTTTTCCCCGCAAGAAACACGTGTTTGCTGATGGTGTAACAAACATTTGATATGGCGCAACATCTTTCTAATCTCACTCACTCGCAAATACTCCCGAAAGGGAACCATTAACAGCTGTATGTACAACATCAGTAATCAGAGTGTCTGCGCGAGTGCAGATCATCTTGGTTAGTCTATCAGTCACTCCAGAGCAATTCAGTTCTCTCAAAATGGCTTCTCTGTGAAACATTGATCATTCTTGGATCTGGAACATCTGTGTGGATATGCGGTGCCCAACTCATGCCCAACGTCACATATAGTCATGATCTAGTCTATGCATGTGCCTCTTTCTATTGAGATGCAGAAGACCATTCTCCTCCAGGGTTGTCCAACTCCAGGCCTCAAGGGCCATGCTAGGTTTTCAGGACACCCCTCATTAATTTTCATGAAATAAATGTGCATACAATGATTTTAAACATATACAAATGTTCCCTGATGAATATTAATGAGGATATTCTGAAAACCCGTCACTCGAGGCCGGGAGTTGGACAACTCTGTTATTCTTTTCATATTTTCAGGCCGATTCATGGAATTAATGTGCGCTGAAATTTTCGGCGCAAGCGCGCGAAAGTGTGCGAATCGCGGTGCCAGTGCGAAAATCGCAGTGAAACCCGCGCACAGCGATTCATGGAAGTCCGTGCGCCTGTAAATCCCAGGATGTGCACCAAAATTTTGCGTGCCGCACGCTGGCACACACGTCTCCAAACAGCGTGCGCTACGCACACAGCGAAATCGCACATAACGCGGCGCACACAACAAAAGTAGGAGAAACAGGGGGCGTGACACAGGGAATGGGGAACAACGCATGAAAATGTGGCCGTCACGGGGGAAGTACAGGAGGCAAATGCGCGGAACGCCCACACGCACATTCAAAACACGTATTCATGGAATCGAACGGGGCTTACGCATGCGCCAAAAAAGACGCGCTAATCCGGAAACACATACGCCAGCAGGAAGCAGGCGTAAGTGGACCCGCGCAGCATAAAAGTGCGCACAAACAACAAACAAGCTCAGACGCCAGGATGAATATACCGTTCCTAGCAGCAGTGGTCGTGGGATACCACAGGAGGAGGAGGAGGATAGTCAGGCCCAGAATTTTCACACCCAGAACCAGCCTTTTTGGGATGCCTGATGACCAGGTGTATGGGAGGTACAGATTTCTACCTCACATAATACTCGACCTGGTGAGTGAGTGGGAGGATAACCTCACATCACCCACCCTGTGCTCCCAAGCACTCAGCCCCCTGGAGAAGGTCCTCAATGTACTGCACTTCTTGGCCACTGGATCATTTCAGCGGACAAGTGCTATAGTGGGGGGGTGTCACAGGCCACGCAGTCATGCTGCCTACACCAGGTCTTGGCCATCATGACTGCACGCCCATCAGTCCGCAGGCACATATACCTGCCTAGAACACCTGCAGAAAGGCAGGCTGCCGTCCAGGATTTCTATGGGGTGGCAGAATTCCCAAAAGTCCTAGGTGCCATTGATTGCACCCATGTGGCTCTACGTCCCCCCAGGGCATCAGGGCACATCTATAGAAACCGCAAGCACTGGCATTCCATCAACATGCAGGTAGTATGTGATGCCAAGGGAATCATCACCTCAGTATATGCCAACTATCCAGGGTCCACCCACGACAGTTTTATTTACAGAATGTCAACCCTTAACCGGGACCTAGAAGCTGGGCGGCATGGCGATACATGGCTGCTCGGTGAGTATAAATGCCACAGGACATGCATGCATGTCAGATACTAAGTAATGTCACAACCCCACTAATGATACCCATCACCACCTCCCCAGGGGACAGTGCCTACCCTCTGAGCACCCACATGATGACGCCAATTCAGAACCGCACCACGCCACCCGAGGTAAGATACAACACAGCCCACATTGCAACCCGGGGCATAGTGGAGCGCACATTCGGAGTGCTCAAGTCACGCTTTCGCTCCCTTGACCGTTCTGGCAGGCAGCTGTTATATGCTCCCCCAGTAGTGTGCAGGATCGTAGTGGCAGCATGTGTCCTGCACAACGTTGCAACACGCCGGGGCCTGCTGGTGGACATGGTGGTGCCCCCACATCCCCAACCACATGCACGGCCACTGCGCATGGGAGGGTAAAGGGCACGGGGTGAGGCAGCCCGTATGCTGCTGGTGGCTAATTACTTCACCTAAAATCACACCCCTGCAGAGTGCACACAGCCTTGACACATACCAGCTGACAATCAATGATGATGACATAAGGGACAGTCAACTGTCACAACCATAACAGCCTGAGATTGGTCACCTGGAAGTGTTACATTTTGTGCATCCCTACCTACACAAACACCACCAATGCTGTGTCATCAAAAGACACACTTCTATGCTGCTAAATTAATTACCCCCTTGCCAAATACAACATGGCAACAGTGCCATGTAACCCAACCCCTCCCCAGCACCACCACCCAACACACCATGGCATGTCATGCTATGTGAGAGCAAACAAAGCAATCCCCAAAACCTGACACAAGTGTCACAAAGTACAGTGTCCCTAATGGAAACTGGCCACACACAATATGCTCCCAGTAATGTAGAACTAACAACACACATGACCAAATAATTACCAACAATACAATGCAGCTACACAACCTCAAACATAGCAAAAACATGACAGTACTAAGTTGAAGTAATGGTAGTCTTACAACCTGATTATGCCAGCACATCGACCCCTTCCAACTGTACAGTGTTGCTGCCACGCAAATGTGTATGTGCACTGCTTACAACATGAACTCCAACTCCAAAGTAGACGGCCTTGTGAAGAAATGAGGAATGAACCTGCAAATTAGGAGGAAGACATGGATGCACAAGCACATATCAATACACCATGCAGTGTACAATACAACAACAATATCCACTAGGAATGTATACACAGTATTGACTACAGACTGCCCACACAGCTCATGGGAGTCCAAAATCACTGTGTAATTCACTGTCACTTGGGCACACCCTTTGCAAGCCCATAGAAACGGGAAGCAGGAGGGGTGTGTGTCTCATGAACCCAAGCATCTAACCCAAACTCAGGACAAGCATGCATGTGCCCAGCCGGAATACAGTGGATGCCCACGGGAGCCACACAAGGCAACACACTGTAAAAAAAAAATCAAAAATCAAACATCAAAAATGGCCATGTGGGAGTTGGGGGGGGAGGCCACCCAGGAGGTCCGAGGACAGGGTGCGCACCAACAGCCACCAGTGTGGAAAAAACACCTCCATGGGCTCATGGCCTGCACGGCTATGCCATTGTGGGAGAACTGCTGCTGTCGCTCTCATCACCCTCTGCTGCTGCATCAGGAGGTGGTGGTGCTATGGGAGGCAGCCCACGCAAAGCCCTGGTATGGTCCTCCATGGCAGCAAGCATGCGGGTGTGGAAGGTCTCGTTCTGGAGGATTATAATGCAGAGATCCCCATGCAGCACCTGACGTGATGCCCGGATCTCCTCCCGAGTTGCCTGCATCTCAGCTGAGAGCGAACGTGTGAGCCGCTCCAGCTGCTGATCTATCCTCAAGTTAGTGGAAGCCTCAAGGTCAACAAGAGTCTCCCTGAGGTGATGGAGTTCTACCCTCAGGACTTCCCTGTGGGCCTGGGACTCTATTGATATTGATTGGCGTAGAGTCTCCAGTGCCGCCCGTCGGTCCCTGTTGGACGCCAACATGTCTTCCCTGTGTGATTGGCAAATGGAGTCTGTTGCCTGCTGTAGTTGCTCCATCTACCTTTCAGGGGGGACAATGGAAGTGGCCACCCTCTCCATTGCTTGAGCCATCATCTCAACTGATGCTGCCTGTTGGGTTGCCATACCGTACATGGATTGTTCCCATACGGTATTGCCTGGTGGCGTATGGCCACCGCGTCGGCGGGCACCACACCTGTTCGGGGCAAGGCGATCTGTGCCTTGCTGTGCCGGCACTGCCTGAGGCTGCAGGACTGCATTCCCCCTCTGATCTGCTGGCCCAGGAACAGGATCAGATGTTGTGGAGTGTGACCCTGCATCCGTAACCGCCAAAGGCGGATTTACCAACACTGACATCCCCATAGAGGGTTCTACCCCTGGTGCAGGTGGGTTGGACAGAACAGAATCCCGGCCAGAAACACTTACCTGCGACAGCACATAGATCTCATCATCCGAATCAGCACCTGAATAGAGGTCTGGGGAGGTGCACCCAGAGACACCCCTGGACAGAATGGTCTGCAGCAAGATTGGGTTCTCACCCACCACCACACCACGTCCCCCACTGGTGCCCGATCGTGCCTGAGATTCCTCCTGGGTCTGCACCATCTCCTCAACCTCAACAGCATCAAGTGCGTCATCCCCTGCAAAAACATGAAAGACAAAAAATGGAAACAAGCATTAGCACCATAGCACACAAATAGGCCTGACAAGCTACAGAACCAGTACATGATTTACACATGTCCCACATGACTATAACCCTCCCATGCATGCACTGTCACTGAGTTGGAAGGGGAGGCAAAAGGCAGACACTGATGACACCAAGATGGAAGAGCAACACATTTGCTGCATGCTGGGTAGCACTGCCATCACACATTGGCCTGTGAGTGGCATGTCCAATACACATACAAGACACATGCCATCACACAGTTGGCATGTACCATAGCGTTGGTACATTCCACAAGTACATCCATATGTCAGTGAATGAGTACTGTCAGCCATCCATGTGAGATGGACATGATGAGATGAAAAATGCTACATAGTGTGACAAAATACGCATGTGCCACACACTGCAACACATCCAGTGTACAAAAATACAGTGATTGCAGGCCGATGTACACATCAATGGTTGTGCACTTCAACATGACAGGAAACAACTATCATGTTCCACATTCAAACAGGCCCCAAAAATGTATGTGATCAGGCCAATACTCAATTAGCCTGAATGGTCAAATCATTCACCTAACAAGGTAACACATGTGGGCCAATGTGGGGTTCATCAATGACAAAAGCATGTCAAAAATGTGACAATAGGGCTGAGGAATGCGTAGCAAAAGTGGGAGAATTCAAACAATCAGCCTGAATGAACATTGAAAAATACAAACAATGTTGTTGCAAGATGCCACTTCAAGGGCAACTGCCGTAATGTTGCTCTAAATTACTACTGTGGGCAGAAGGGATACTGTCACACCCAAGTCCAAGGCCGCTAAATGTTTTGGAAGAAGCACATGGCTGACCCATACCACTCAGGCACACACACCCTCACCTGGCACTCAATCAGAACCTGTCACCCAAACAACATACACATGCATTACACACACATGCATGGGCACTCACCGGACAATGCATCATAATCAGGTAGTTCTCCCACACCTTGGATGTGTTCCTCTGCGACAAAGGCCCCAGCAACAGACTCATGTTCAGTGAGTTTGTTGTCCTCTTGTGGAGACCCACCGCCAGTCACCAGAGTAGCGGCATGATTTGAGGCCAGCTTGTTTTTTGCTCTGCGTTTCAGGTCATTCCGCCGCTTGTAGCAATCATCAGCTGTGCGTCTCACAAATCCAAGGGCACTTATGCGGTCGGCGATGATATGCCAGTGTGCCTTACGTTGACCAGTTGTGGTCTTGGACCCTGCAATCACCAGCATTTTGTGGCTATCTGCCGACACATAGGACACAAGTGCATCAAGTTCCGCATCATTAAAGCAAGGCTTCCTTGATGTGCCGGAGTGTGTAGCCGTGTCTGAGGTTTCAGCCTGTCATGCCAGAGCACCCTTCTTCCTCTTTTTTAAAGGTGGAGTGGAGCCAGAGTGGCTTATGCCGCTCTGGTCAGTAGGGGCAGAATCACTGGTGGACTGGGTAGTAGGAGTGTGGAAATGCACAATGACCATAGGTCTTGATGCAGGCATTGGTTGCAGGGTAATGTTGGCAGGGGGAACGTCAGTTTGATGGACCTGGACTGACACTGTCCTGGCTGGGAGAGTCAGAGCTGGGGCGGATGGAGCTGCAGCTGCCCCTGCAGCCTCCCCACCCTGCATACTTGGGGCAGCAGATGACATAGCTTCTCCACATCCACGTGGCTTGGTGACAAAAACTTGCACCGCCACACGTGACCTAGACTTGCTGACCTGGAAGTCAGCCTGGGAGTCATCCTGTGCCAGGTCAGGTGCCACAATGGGCTGGTCCAACAGGGGCTGAGCTGGGATGGTGTCAGCCACGTTTCCCTCAACCACCTTTGCCTCCCTTACCGCTTGGTCGCCTCCCAACCATGGCACTGATGTTGTTGTGCGTATGGGAGTTGCAGTTAACTATTGTCCTGGGCAATTGGGGATCAAAGGGGTAGGATATTTGATGGAATTCGTACCCTAGTGCTCTAACAAGGCTGTCTGTGACCCCTGGGGGAAGATGACGGGTCACGCAACACACAGGCAGCCCAAAATCAAAAATTAACGTGCACGCAACCCCTTGTAGACCACGTGCGTGAAAAAATGAACCCGCACTACGCTGTGCCACCCAGAAACACAAAAATAAGCGCACGCGTAATACACGCAGTCTACAATGACCTCTGAAGGGGAACGTGACACACGGGGCAAGCACAGTTGCTAAGTACGTGCGGAACACATCGTCTGCCTGGAAAAAGAACGTGAAAAATACGCGCGTGTGCGCGTTGGCAACACCCCTGCCAAAAGAAGAATTGTACGCTGTCTGAGGAGACAGGACAAAAGGAGAAGTGAACTCTGTTTGAGGAAACAGGCCCAACCAAAAATCAGAAAAGAGCTGTCAGAGGTAACAAGGAGTACGAACTAGAAACGCTGTGAAGTAATCGCGCGTGAACCGACAAGAAGTACAGATTTCACCCACTCGCTCTCCACGAAAAGCACGTACAAGGAAATGGCGTCCTACACGTAGCTTTTAAACCGGCCCACACGCACACGTCAGATACGCGTGTACGTGGGCCCTTTCCTCAAATTACACATGATGACACTCGGACGTGCAGTTTTTCCACTTGTGCTCTGTCATCACGTGCTATGAGGGAAACGGCCGCGCACGTAATGTAATTTACGTGCTTACGCGCTAAGGGCATTTGCTCCAATGAAATCGCGTGCGTGTGCTGACGCGCTTGCGCGCTAAGGCCCTTATCTCGAATTACACGCTGACGTGCAATTTTTTCACGTGCCAAATCACTCCGTATCAAGCTGGCCACGCGAAAACACACGGAAGACCACGCTCCTGCCCAGAAGGCCAAATTACTGCCCCCCAGAGCCCCGAGCATGCTCTCACCTGCCATCTGCTGCTGCCTAACTGCCTGCTGCCCAAGTGCCCTGCCATTTGCTGCCTGCACGTCAGCCAGG
Source organism: Ambystoma mexicanum (assembly GCF_040938575.1). NCBI lineage: Eukaryota > Metazoa > Chordata > Amphibia > Caudata > Ambystomatidae > Ambystoma > Ambystoma mexicanum. The sequence continues at coordinate 901,242,322 of NC_090923.1, read as the reverse complement.
GGTGTAGTTGCTGTGACCACCCCTGCTGGAACCAAAGACTCCCGCCTGGAATTCCATCGCTCCACAGCCCTGCCCCAGGACCCAGTTGCCCACCCACTCCTGCCTCTGGGTCTGCCATGTCCAGCACAACACCATCTGGCAGCACTGGCAACCCCCAGCCAGAGAGGCAGAGGGCCACCAGCTTCACTGCCACCGAAGTTGGTGTCCTGGTGGAGCAAGTCCTGGGGCAGTATGATGCCCTCTTTGGAAGTTTGCGCGCCGACAATGAAGGACGGACCAGGATCTGGATGGACATCGTGACTGCCATCAACACAGAGGGGGTGGCAGTCCGCGACTTACATCATGTCAAGAAGCGCTGGGAGGACTTCAGGTCCAGGACCTTCAACAAGGCCCGGCGCCTCGCTAAGGCAGCGGATGCCAAGGGGCGCCGGGGCCAGCTGTCGGACCATCAAATGATGGGTCCTGGAACGCATATGCCCAGCGCTCTATGTCCAGATCCTTGAGAGGCAGACCCGTCTGGAGTTGAGCGGTAAGTGTACATGCATGTTGATAGTACGCTGTGTGTGTCGTGGTGTGCCAGTAGTGTGCAGGTTGCACATGTGTTTATGTAGGGGCATGTAGGGATGTGTATGAACATGGGCGTGAGGCTGCCACATGTGAGTACTCTCAGTTGTGGGACACATTGATGGTGTATGTGTTGGTAAGCATGCTGGCCAAATGCAGGTGTGGGAGCACACATGCTTGAATTTCTGTATATGTACATTGGCATGGTTGTGGCATGGATGGTGGTTCATAATGCATGTATCTGCACTGTGTACATGTGCATGTATGTGTATCTGACAAATGTGCAACTGTGATGCAACATGGATGGACGTGACACTGATATGTAGAAGGATGAATGGCAGATGTGACATGTATGGCGATCTCATCACTGCAACAGTTGGAGGAGATGTAGACATGCATGTAAGTGTGGTGGCCTGTGTGCGTGTCTAGTGCACTCCTTGTGTTTCATGTGATGTCAGGCTCACCTTTGGCTGTTCATGCGGTTGTATGTGTATGGATGGTGCTGCCTGGTGCAATATTGCTGTTGAAATGTTCATGTGTGTGAGTTAAAATGACATGTGTGTCGTGGAGTGTGATGCTGTGTCTGTAGATAAACAATGCCACTCATGTGCAACTGTGATGTGTTTATCAGTCCATTGTACTGTGCCCTGATGCCACCTCCCAGGCTGCAGCTGCCGAGGGAAAGTCCAAGAGGCGGAGGTCAGAGTTGGACTCCTCGGCAGCAGAAGGGGCCGCTGAGACCCCACAGGGTCCGACGGAGGAAGATGGCACAGAGTCATCCAGGTTGGTGGGGGGTTTGGTGGAGGAGGAGGCTGTGCAAAGGAACAGACACGGGGTCTGGAGGTGGGGATTCCACTGGTGCTAGTGGTGCAGTGCAGGGGCAGGGACAGGAGGCAGCACAGGCCACCGCGGAGGTGCCTGTGTGTAATCCTGTCCCCGATCCTGTGACTGCATCATCCCGCACCAGCAGGGATGCCTACGTCCAGACCCGTTTTCAGGGAGGGGATCCGCTTACAACAACTGGCCTTCCTCTCCCTGCAGATGTGGCTATCCGGGACCGGGTTGAGCCTGTCCTGGGTGGGGTGGCGTTGCGTCAACGGGCCATGCGAGGTGAGCTGGAGTCTTTTCATGAGGAGACTGCACGTCATCTCGAATGGCTCGTTGACCGCGTTGACCTACTGGGACAGCTCACCAGGGCCGGATTCCTCCGTTTGCTGGACCTTATTCTGACCCCCTCCAACTGAACCCCCCATGCGCCAGTCTTGGACCATGCCATTTTCCCACGCATGTATCACCTGGGTACCCTGTGGAGCTGCCTCTGACCCTGCGGCCAGGCTGGTGGAGGACACATCCCTGCCACAGTTGGGAGTCGGACGTCCAGCAGTGCTGGCCACATCAACAACTGCACCGCAGCCGGAGGAGGATGTGCAGGCAGCAAGAGCCAGGGCACAGGCAGAGGCACAGCAGCAGCAGCAACAAGGTGGGAGCCATGATGGCTCGGGGCCTTCGTCATCGGAGGGGCAGGCATCGGCCAGAGGGCAGGAGGACCCAGGACTGGAAGTGTCTTCCGTGTGGCAGCGGTTAGGCCATGCTATAGATGTGGAGCGTCAGCGGGCAGAAGAGGCACGGCTCACAATGGTCAGGGCGGAGAACCCCATGCGGAGGGCCCTGAGGTGGGCCGAGTGCCTCGAGGCAATTCGAAGGGAGTTGGAGGAGAACATGTCGTCGTCCCTGTGAACCCTCGGGGCCATGGAAGAGGACCGCCTCCAGGACATTGAGCAGGAGTTCGATGATGCCCTGGCCTAGGACATCCAAAAGTGAGCCGTCGGACTAGCCCGCTGCCATTGTAAATAGTTTTTAGAGTTAGGTTTCCTTTTCGTTTTCCTTTTATTTGTGGTCAATGGACAATGCCACACACATTTGTATATAGTTATATTTTTAGGTAGTTTCTTAGGTAGGTTTCATTTGTTTAGTTGGGCTCATGGACCCTTTACATCGTTGGACAATGGATTGATTTATTTTTGGGATTTTTGCACATGGATGAATGGATTTTCATTTTGGACAATGGATTGTATATAGTTACATCATGGATTCAGTTGGATTTTTTTTTTCTTTATGGACATGGAGTAATGTTTTTTTTTTCAGGACAATGTATTGTAAATAGTTGGACTATGGATTGATTTCGCATTTTTATTTATCATTATGAACATGAAACAATGGATATCTTTTTTTAACCATTTTTTGGATTTGCGTTGGTGGAGGGAGAGTTTGGACTGTTTTCTTTCAATTTTTTTGCATTGCTTATCATTTTCATTCACTCATCTTTTTCACATGCTTTTCATTTCATGTTTGATATTTTGGTATGCTTTCATTTCATTTATTTATTTATGTACATAATACATTTTCATATTTTAGTTCCATGTGTGGGATTTGCTCATTGGGTTGATGCATGTGAAATTGTGGGTTTACACAAGCAATGCCAACCAGTGTATGTGTGTGATGGACATGTGTTGATGTACATAGTTGAGTTTTGGTTTGTGTCTTGAGATAGGCATGCCAGTGCGGGGTGGATTGGGAAATCATTGCGTCTCAAGTATGGGGTGGCGTGATGTGGTATTTTTTGGTGTAGAAGTGGGCCATGACTGTGCATCTTTATTTCGTGTAGGGGGGACATGAGTGGGACATGAGTGGGGGCCTGCTGGCAGGTGCCCCTGACTGCCAGGGGGTGGGTGTGCAGGGGGACATGAGTGGGGGCCTGCTGGCAGGTGCCCCTGACTGCTGGGGGGTGGGGGTGCAGGGGGACATGAGTGGGGGCCTGCTGGCAGGTGCCCCTGACTGCTGGGGGTGGGGGTGCAGGGGGACATGAGTGGGACATGAGTGGGGGCCTGCTGGCAGGTGCCCCTGACTGCTGGGGGGTGGGGGTGCAGGGGGACATGAGTGGGGGCCTGATGGCAGCTGCCCCTGACTGATGGGGGGTGGCGGTGCAGGGGCACATGAGTGGGGGCCTGCTGGCAGGTGCCCTTGACTGCTGGGGGGTGGGGGTGCAGGGGGACATGAGTGGGGGCCTGCTGGCAGGTGCCCCTGACTGCTGGGGGGTGGGGGTGCAGGGGGACATGAGTGGGGGGCTGCTGGCAGGTGCCCCTGACTGCTGGGGGGTGGGGGTGCAGGGGGACATGAGTGGGACATGAGTGGGGGCCTGCTGGCAGGTGCCCCTGACTGCTGGGGGTGCAGAGGGACATGAGTGGGGGCCTGCTGGCAGGTGCCCCTGACTGCTGGGGGGTGGGGGTGCAGGGGGACATGAGTGGGGGCCTGCTGGCAGGTGCCCCTGACTACTGGGGGTGGGGGTGCAGGGGGACATGAGTGGGACATGAGTGGGGGCCTGCTGGCAGGTGCCCCTGACTGCTGGGGGGTGGGGGTGCAGGGGGACATGAGTGGGGGCCTGCTGGCAGGTGCCCCTGAGTGCTGGGGGGGTGGGGGTGCAAAGGGACATGAGTGGGTGATCAGTAGTGCAAGCTGACATGTGGCTTGGCTGGGGGGCATGCCCATGGTAGATGGGCTGCCTACAGGACATGACCAGGGGTGCAGGGTAGTCCCCTGTGGTGTGGGCTGCCTGCAGGGGCCATGGGGGTTGTAGAGGGAACACCTGGGAGGACCCACACTGTCAATTCACGTGTAGGACTCCCCGCGCACCCCCGAAATTCAGTACACCACTCTGATAGCAAAATCACGTGTGAAACTTCCTGCACACCCCAGGAATACACGTACCCCACTCGCACAGGGCCAATCGCGTGTGAAACTTCCTGCGCACCCCCAAAATACACGTACCCTGCTCAAATCGCATGTGAGACTTCCCGCGCACCCCAGTTATCCACGTACCCCACTCGCACAGGGCCAATCGCGTGTGAAACTTCCTGCGCACCCCCGAAATACACGTACCCTGCTCAAATCGCGTGTGAGACTTCCCGCGCACCCCAGTTATCCACGTACCCCACTCGCACAGGGCCAATCGTGTGTGAAACTTCCCGCGCACCCCCGAAATACACGTTCCCTGCTCAAATTGCATGTGAAACTTCCCGCGCACCCCAGTTATCCACGTACCCCACTCGCACAGGGCCAATCGTGTGTGAAACTTCCTGCGCACCCCCGAAATACACATACCCTGCTCAAATCGTGTGTGAGACTTCCCGCGCACTCCAGTTATCCACGTACCCCACTCGTACAGGCCAATCGCGTGTGAAACTTCCCGTGCACCTCCAAAATACACGTACCCTGCTCAAATCACATGTGAGACTTCCCGCGCACTCCAGTTATCCACGTACCCCACTCGCACAGGGCCAATCACGTGTGAAACTTCCCGCGCAACCCCAAAATACACGTACCCTGCTCAAATCGCGTGTGAGACTTCATGCGCACCCCAGTTATCCATGTACCCCACTCGCACAGGGCCAATCGCGTGTGAAACTTCCCACGCACCCCCGAAATACACGTACCCTGCTCAAATCGCATGTGAGACTTCACGCGCACCCCAGTTATCCATGTACCCCACCCGCACAGGGCCAATCGCGTGTGAAACTTCCCACGCACCCCCGAAATACACGTACCCTGCTCAAATCGCGTGTGAGACTTCACGCGCACCCCAGTTATCCATGTACCCCACTTGCACAGGGCCAATTGCGTGTGAAAGTTCCTGCGCACCCCCGAAATACACGTACTCTGCTCAAATCGCGTGTGAGACTTCACGCAAAACCCAGTTATCCACGCACCCCACTCACACAGGGCCTATCGCGGGTGGAACTTCATGCGAACCCCAGTAATACCTGTTCCCCGCTAGGCGTTTGCTGTTTGGCAGCCCTGTAACCGGTCCAGGGTTAGCGCAGCCCTTTGCGCTGGATTGGGGATTTTGATGGCTTTTCTTTGCGCTAGGGGCGTTCTTGGGGGCGTAACTGGCGCTGCTGCAGGGTCGCTGCGCCACTCTGCGCCATGGCTGGTTTGGGAGGCTAAAATCCATGAATACGTTGTGCGCGGAAATGGATTTTAGCGCACGCGGCTGGCGCAGACATTCGCACATGCACACTGTGCGCCAGCCGCATGCGCCACATGTGCACGAAATTTTATGAATTATCCCCTCTGTGTCCATTAAACTCTGCCTTACTGATTTGTAGCAGCATTACAATCAGGCAAGTCCTCCACTTGTGCTGACAGGCTTTGAATTGAAAGACCCAGGCTTACATAACATCACAGGTTTATTTGAAGAATGCATTTTCACCTCCAATAGGCTATTAGGAGGATAGCACAGGGGCAACATGCTTGCCTTGGAAGCAAAAACAACATAGGTTCGATCCCCGGGTCATGGCTTAGAAACCTCTGTTATAACTTACCTATCATATCATATCTTGGCTCTATATACAGATAGATGGTTGCGGTTATTCAATTATACTTATGTTTTAAAACCCTGAGGGATAAAGGGCTGATTGGACCTGCCAGGATTTGAACCTGTGACCATGAAGTCAAACCTTGATCACTCTAGTGGGTGCATAGGTCCACTGAGCTACAGAGCAGGCTTTGGATATAACTAACTTGAAAAAGTACCATGATTATCCAAGCACTTCAGTCCCCAACACTGGCCCTCTTTTAAATACGTAGTTCCCCCATCATAAGCTTAGTGTCATAAATACTACAGCAGATGAATGGAGGGATACATGCCTCGTCAGGGAACATTACGATGAATTAGACTGCACTGCACAGATAGGATATTGGCATGTAAAAAGACTGTCTTGTCGATCGCAACACGATCTTGTGAAGATCTAGAACCCTGAAACCAAAGACCTAATCCAGAGATTTTGTTTCACACTGTGGATCAGCTGATTTTTTCACCTAGTTAGGAAATTGCACCATTCCCTGCATTATGACATTAATTTAATATTTCCTTTGAATGGAATTGCCATTACTTTTGCATCCCTCTTCCCATTACTTCACGTTTGAGGTGACCATGCATTCTAAGATGAACCCTGGCTGCAATGAAAATCTAAATCCAAGCCTTGCCCTAGCAAAGCTATAAGAACTGAGCATCTGTTACAGCATCACCCTAGTGGTTTGCTTACCCGAGGAGAGGCAGGGGTCCTGATGGGTGTTGTACTAGGCATAGGTCTTTTGTAGCCTCTAAGACCCCACCCTACCAGCCCAGTTTGAGCAGAAGTGATAGTCTCGGTAAACATAGATGAATTCTTACGGGGTGCCATCTGGCCCCAGAGCAGGTAAGGGTCAGCAGATGTGGTGAGCTTCACAGAGTTCACATATGCCCAGTACAGTGGCGGTGGTGTGTTAGCACTTGAGGGTGCTAGCAGACTGCTATATTTGTTAAGCTGGCAGCTGTAAGGGGACGAGTGTTGGAGTTCTGGGTCAATGTGTCACTGTGTGGTACGGCTTGCCAAAAAGAAGTCAAGATGCAAGATGTGGTGGCAGAAAACAGCACTCTTCATTTTTAGAGTCATAGGTCTCCGGTTGGGGGTGGTCGCAGGAGGCATCATAAGAGGAGTAAAAGGCGTAAATCCTCTACCTTGTTCAAGTAAAGGATTTGGGAAATGTGACGGTTTGCACGTGTTATGGGCTGTGAGGTCGAGCCTCAAGGCTGCTTCCTTATCTTCTTACCATATTGACGAGTCATCTCCGGACGAGGTGCAAGACAGAATCTTCACCTTAACTAGTGAAACATGGGGTACCCTGCTCTTGTGTGCGTGAGTAGCCTTTCCAGCAACAGGTTAGTCCATTTTCAACAAAATGTTAATCTGTGTTGCGTCTCAGTGAAATTGCCTAAGGATGTGGTGCTGCGGCAATGGGGGGAGCCTGACAAGATTGCCACACAGAGGGTCAAGAACCAGCTGTATTCAGGGTTGGAGTCTATATAGACCATAATGGATCTCGTGAAGATTGGTTCCCTTCTTTCCATTTTGGCAAGAAGACTGTCAGCGGAAGACTCCACCCGACGGATTCGGTGGAGAAGAGGATGCAATCCTCTTTAATGAAGTCCTCCTTTGCTAACTCGCAGCCATCTCTGCAATCTATTATTTATTGTCTGCTGAGTACAGTCTCTGTTGAAGAGGTCCATCTTGTGCATAAACACAGATTTGCTGCACGGTTGGAGAGATGGGAGCAATTCCTGTCAATCTAGCTTTGGTTTGGTGTACAAGTTTAACCATACCCTCTGATGGTTCCTTTGTAGACACAAAAGGAGTACGATCACTAATGTGAGTATAATGCTGCTGCTCTTAAATGGCCACACTGGAAACCAACTTCAAGATAAGCCACTCAACAGTTTCCCCTATTATAAAACTTAGTGATCCTGCCTGTGCTGGCTGTCTACATGTCAGGATTTGACATCAGCAATTTCTTGGGTTTCAGATAGAGTGAGGGCATTATCAATTTGCAGTCCCTCCTTTTGGGTTGAAGGCAGCTTCAGGAGTATTTGGCAAGGTCTTGGCCGTGGGCGACCCTTTTTAGTGAACTTTGATATCTTCTGAGAAGTGCATGCTGCTGTCACAGAATCAATTGCCCCTCACATCCTCCAAGACATCCTTGGTTCTGCTGTCCATCTCGGATACTGGAAAGTCACAGTTCAGCAATCATGTTCATATCAACGGATAGCCTGACCTTACACGAACGCTAGGCCACTTCGCCACTGAGACCCTCGAATGTGTTCAGTTATTTCACCTGTGACCTCGGGTCACCCTGATCTGGTGAGATTACAGTTTATTTGATTCCTTGGAGGCCGAAACAACCCCATCCAACGTGTGCTTTGTTGGTCCACTGCGTCGCATGACCCAAAATGGCCGGTGCAACGTTGCCCCAGAGCGAAGCTGTATCGGGTTGCTAAGCAACCATCCTGCTTTTTGGGCCAATCCGGAACACCGGCAGGCAGAAGCCGGCTGTGGAAGAAGGCCAGGAAAAAGGCCTTGTTAGCACTCAAAGTCCTCGCTCCCCACCCACAGGGAGGTCCAGAGGGCTGGAGCCCATCTCCCTCCTCTACCAACCCAGCTGATCGGAGCCGCACGGATAGCTTGACCTTACAAGACCGCTATGCCACTTTACCACTGAGAGCCTCGAATTTATTCAATTATTTCACCTGTGACCCTGATCTGGTGAGATTACAGTTTATTTGATTCCTTGGAGGTCGAAACAACCCCAGCCGACGTGTGCTTTGTTGTTCCACTGCGTCGCCTGACCCAAAATGGCCGGCAAATTGTGGCCTTAGAGCGTGGCTGCATCGGGTTGCTAAGCAACCATCCTGGTTTTTGTGCCAATCTGCAACACCGGCACGCAGAAGAAGGCCAGGAAAAAGGCCCTGTTAGCACTCTGTTTGCATTCTGTCGCATTCTGCCATCCCCCTTGGCAAACAAGAGGTAGGCTTCTGATTTCACTCCTATCTGCGTCCTTCACCCGATTTACATGCAACAACGTGTCTCATCCCACCAGCTGTTTCCTCACAGTGATTGACTGTATGTTCTTCTGCTGCTCGAACCTCGTTATCTTTGTAAACTAAAAGAGCCATGGACTGTAAAGGCCCCTTCTAACTAATGGTTACTACCCAATTGCCTCTCGACTTCGGCGTCATCCACTAGGTTGGATATGCCCACTTTTGTACTCTTATACCGCATCCTACCCTAACGCCGCAATGATGATCTATCAAGTCCATGATTCTGCTGCGTAGGAACGCGCATTTATAATCTATACTGCTAAAAAAAAAAATTAAAAAAAATTAATCATGTTGTCCCTTGTTCCACCTCAAGCTGCCTTTTTCATTTTGCCTTAGACATCCGATCCAAGCCGCCCAGCACTACTTAATAATCTGTATTCAGCACTATTGTATATTACCCGACAATTAGCGCAGGGCCCATGTAGACATGTACTTTATAATCTAATACAAAATTGTGCCCAGCTTCTCTTCGCTTTGCCACATATGTACTCGAGATCTAGGCGCTGTGTTATGCCATTTTTCTCCTTTCTTGACCATAGCGTGTAACAATATCAGTCCGAATTTATGAACATTGAGTATCCTATCAATCTATTGCATCTGTTTTAAGATGCAATCACGCTCACCAAATATGTTAACATTGAATGTAATGTGCCAAATTAACCTGGCAGTGTGTAAATTAACCCTACCTTATGTTGATTGTGCTGTGTTAACTTTTACGCTACATATTAATATGTATTATGCTAGTCTGCTTGTATCATTAATCTTCACTGTTCCCCGCAGCGAATATGGAACTTCCTGGATAATTTGTTGTGATTCCACCATACCTTTCCCCGAATTGGAATGCTTGGTTCTAGATTCATTTCAACGCTTGTCTTATCTAAGTGTATTGCTTCACTGATATAGGTGACTGCTATTGATGTGTGTATTGTAGCATTGTCATAGTATATAGTCATGTTAGGCTTGCTACTTAGCACTATGTTCCCATTCTGCATTGTAAAAGACTGCCTACTCTGTACAGGTAGCTTTTCTGTCACACATGGAAACGGACTCTCCAGAACTAGCTGCTACCCACATCGTCCCATCCCTTGTCCCACACCAGTTTTACCCTCCACCCCACCGTTTTTGCCCATCCAGGACTACATTAACACCCAAAGCGCTACAAGAAGCCCCAAGAATACAGAGCCCATTACTATTACCTCCATGATAGCTCCAAAACTCGCACCATACAATACGGATGACTCAACCTCCAATCCCATTCAGGGTACTACTAGACTATATCGTTTAGGATCACGCACCAAAGCGACCCCATGTTACCTCAATTCAGCGCTAACTATGCTAAAACAGCCCAAGCCCAACCCTCTCCTTACTAACAAACAACAAAAGACACCTTCTGGAGTCACCACCAAATATGCCCTTAGCTCTTTAGACGTGCAGGTACAGCCCAGGACCACTACGCCTCAGTAGTGCCTTCACGTACCATTAAAGGCGCCCTTATCAATGCCGGCTCACTAGGAGCTCATGCTATTGAAATCCATGACTTCATTATCGAACCACAATTGGACCATCTAGTAGTTACAGAAACTTGGTTGCACCAAGCATCTGGACCCTTACTAGCTCTTGCCATCCTGCCAGATTATAACATCTTTAGGACTGATAGATCTAATGCACAAGGAGGTGGCGTGGCCATAATAGCCAAAACGAACGTGCAAATTAGAGCTTGCCCCCGTGAAGAAATAGGAGGATATGAACTCCTCCTAGCCAAACTTGCACCTGACCAGAAAACCACCCTCAACATCTTGATCATTTACAGATCACCCAATAGCAATACCCATCCGGACCTAGACATCCCTCTGCTATTAGCTCCCTTCATCAAACCTAATACTAAATGTATCATCCTTGGTGACATTAATTTAGGTTTCGATGACAAGCAGGACCTTAAAGCAGATGCCTTTCATACTGCAGTCAACGACATGGACTTCACACAACTTGTGAACGCCCCTACCCATTTTAAGGGCCTCACTCTGGACTGGTTACTCATGCTTAATTCCAAAGTAACTATTGAGTCGATTGCACCCCTCGATTGGACTGCTCACCATAGTGTCATCTTTACCCTTATCAACAATGAGATATGCCCCTCAAAGTCTAAGGCAATGGACACTTAACAAACACGAAATACTCGTAAACTAACAGCCGAGAATCTCGCCCCTATCATTAATGAAGTATTATCATCCAATATGGTTATTAGTGAAAGCCCCTGTTTCCTGGCCGACACATACCACAGGTGCCTTACCACCACTATTGGTTTAGTAGCACCTATAACAACCAAAACACAATGAGTTTTTGTTTCAATGAGGAATTAGTTGCACTAAGGCAAACTAAAAGATCTCTTGAACATAGCTACAAAACATTTCTCACAATGCCTTCAGAGCCGCCAACAAAATATATGAAGCAGCAATCATAACCCATAAAGCTAAGGCATTTAACATGCGTATTAGCAACGCCACCTCAAACTCCAAAGAGCTCTTCTCCATTCTCAAAAAATTGGAAAATCCAACCACCCTGGTGAATTCCAGTAAAGACTGGTGTACCACGATCCAAATGCGCTAGCCTCCAAAATTGAACTAATTCAAAAGAAAATTCACACAAAAAGAAAAATTCTAGCTGAAAAAAACGTTCTTAATACTAATCTCAACAAAGCCAAGGAAAATGCGAACTTGCTATTCCAGTTTACCCCAGTGACCCAAGAGCTAGTGACAGACAACATCCCTAAATTAAAAGTCTCTAACTGTAAAGGGGATAACTTCCCAGCCTACCTAGTTAGACTTTGTGCCCCTATCCTCACCCCTATTATCACTAGCTTTGTGAATGCCTCAGTCAATATGAATAGAGTCCCGGCAAGCATAAAAGAAGCATGGGTGACCCCACTGGTGAAAAAACCCTCCCTTGACTCGACTGTACCCACCAACTACCGACCAATGCTATAGTCCTGTTTCTGCTTAAGATCATAGATAAACTAGCTTACAATCAAACCCATCTTGAACAAAACCAGCTCTTAGGAGCTAGACAATCTGGATTTAGGCCCAACCATAGTACAGAAATGGCTCTCTTGGACCTGAAAATCCAGATGGACACCCTCAGGGATTCAGGTAAACTCTGCATACTACTGCTGTTAGACTTATCTGCATCAGTCAATCTAGTGTAGCATGATAAAATATGTGCCGCTCTAGCAAATGATTTCAGCTTCTCTAAAGATGTCACTCTCTGGGTGAAATCCTTCCTAGCTGAACGTACGTCGAGAGTAACCTTTGTCAAAGAGGCTGCTGATCCCATACCAGCCCCTATTGGAGCACCCCAAGGGTCTTGTCTCTCGCTGACCCTATACAATGCTTACACTAAGCTCCTCTTCTCGGCACTGGATGCCCTGCATGTCATCTACACCAACTTCGCAGTTGATACTCAGATGCTCATACCAATCACAGGGGACTATGACCAGGATAAGATTATCATGAGTAAGATATAAGCAATAATTCAAAATTGGATGGCCTTGAACAGCCTTTGCCTTAATGATGAGAAAACAGAGATTCTCATCGTCGGCTCCTGAACCAAAATCAGCACCCTCCACCCAGATTATTCATCAATCAACATTGACGGTACCCTGATTCCAGTATTGAAACAGGTAAAAACCCTGGGAGTTTATTTAGATGCTAATCTAACAATGACCAAACATGTAAATGCCTTATCGACATCCACCTCTTACACATCCAAACCAATTGTCCTAAGTCACCAGTACCTCACGCCCACTAATTGCGTTACACTAACTAGAGGGCTAATACTATCAAAGTTAGATTATTGCAACATACTACTACTACTAGGGACTTGCAATACTAATTTAGGGTAACTACAATTAATGCAAAACAAAGCGTTATGAGCTGCCCTAGGAATTAAGAAGTGCAACCATATTTCCAAAATCAGGAGGGTGACCCATTGGCTTCCCATCAAGGCAAGAACCATCTTCAAAGCGCTATGTGTTACCCACAAATGACTCGCTATAAAAGCACCCATATTCTTAAATAACTCTATAAGCAAAAAGGAATCCAACAGAACACTTAGATCTAACAAATATTTGCTCCTGGTAATCCCGCCCTTCAAAAATTCCAGAGCAGGGGGCTTTAGCTTCCCAGTCATGGCCCCTAAACATTGGAATGCCCTCCCAATAAACATCAAAAATGAAGACTCCTTCCACGGCTTCAAAAAAATACTAAAAACGTGGTTATTCAACCAATTCTAGCTAATTGATACATAGTCAACTCCTATTCAGCCTCCTCAGGTCTAGATAGATGCCTACCCAACGCAGACTATTACTAGAATATGTAAATAGTGAATGTGAACTATGTAATGTATCCACCTATGTAGTCTCAAAGTTAGTTCTAACATGTAATCTTCTGTACTAATGCTTTTTATATGTATGTATTTCGTATGCTGTCAAACCGATTGTAAGATGTCAGTAACAACGCTGTGATACCTCAGGGTTTGGGCGTTTAACAAATGCAATTAAATAAATAAATAAATAAATAAATAATAACGTATCAAAGACTCCTGTACCAGGAGTCTCATCATGGCTGATAATAGGGCAACTCAAAACAATACATGAAGGCATTGTTTTATGATCAGGAAGATCTAGTGAAACAAAATACAAAAATAAAATAATAATGAAAGTATGGCAGTATACAACAACAAAAACCTCTCAAACACAAAGCGCTTTAGAGTTTTGTAACTGCCCTGTAAGCAGGTCTGGCTCACCAGGCTAACAACCCGCTTATATGTCAATTGTCTGTCATACGAAACAAAATTATTTCTGGTTCTTTGATCCTCCATAGTGCCACAAAGAGATAAGAGTGATGGCAAAACATGACATATTCAAAAAAGACCCTGTCATGTAATGCAGCACTTCAAGATATAATAATACATTGAAAGGTTGAAAATTGAGAAGTAATTGAGGTATATGAAAAAAAAATGTGGATTCAAATTGGCTAAAATGCACTACAAATGTACAAAGGTGAACATGTGTAAATTGTAATAAACAAGATTGATATTACCTGTAGTTGGGGAAATCTACATGGAGATTCAGCAACAAAGATAACAAGCCATGCAATGATGATATCCTCGGAAGACTGCACAGATGTTTTCTTGATAAGGATTTGAAGACCTTTATAAAAACATTGAAAGTGTCTGTGTCTTTGAATTGCCCTTAAATTCTGTTGGTTGCTTTTTTTATGGGCTTGATATACTGTCAGGACATAGCCATATTTGGGTATGCATAAGGATTGAGGAAGCTGAAGGATTGATGACATCAAATTTAGTATTAAAAAACGTGGGCACATACCAACAACCATTGCAAGTACATGGCCCAAGTGAGAAGACCCATTGATCAGGAATGGGGTATATAAGGAAGAAGTAAGTGGAAAAGGTCCCTTTTTTTTGGAAAAGGCCCCGTGAATGGTCACATTCATATCTTGATTGCTGGGATGGGCCTTCAAAGGGACTATGGAGACACCAGTTCTGGGGTGGCCATGTGGCCAATGGTCCCCATGCAAAGGATCCCTTTGAGCTGTACATGGTATTCAGCACTTTGTACATTCCCATCCACCCATACCCATTGCGAGCACATGGCCCAAGTGAGAACTGCCTTTGATAAGGGAAGGGGTGGATCTGGATGTAGTAAGTGGAATAGGGACAGCACTTTGTCAAATACCTTAAAGATATGATTGCAGGGCAGGGTCTTCAAAGGGGAAAATGGAGACACTTGGTCTTAGGTGGACAGGTGTTGATAGTTGCAAGAACAAGTGGAGTTGTAAACTCACTGTTGAGTTGTAAACTCACTAACATGCTGGTGTACTTGCTGGCCCAAAACCTAACCTAAATGGGAGAAAGTGATAACAGTGCATTGATAAGGGAGACGTGTTTGGATGGATTATGATTGAGTGTGATAAATATTGCAAATATATTCAGGGCAGTCCCAATAACCTGCGTTGGTCTTGCTGGTGTAGCATAACATTTTTATAAGTCGACTTGGTGGTGCTGGTGACTTGGACAAACACTTTCATTCTCTTGTCATCATATTACTTCATTGCTTTTATTTCTTATGACTATCAAAGATTGAGGATTGTTAACATTTACATTGAAACAAAGAAGCAACATGTGAAGAAATAATAAGAATAAGACATCCAATCCTCCTTATAATGCAAGTACTGAGTATTCGGTATTGTGACTTTAGATTGTGTGCCTTGTTGTTTGGGAACATATGAGAAAAACTTGAAATTCGTTAGGAAAACTAAAAACTTGAAATGAAATAGGCTAACTTGAAATAATTAGAAAGTAAGAAATTCAAAATTATTACATACATATATTTTTTATTGAACATAATGGGCCTCATTCCGAGTACGGCGCTAACCAATGGCGCTATTAACGCCTTGGTTGACGCCGTACCCGGACCGGCAGCGCCTTGGTGGTTGGCGGAATTACCGCCCCATTCCAAGGTTGGCGGGGCGGTAATTCCCCAATCCCCATTTACCCTTCCCCATTCCCATTCTTGCCCCATAGGGCATAATGGGAGTGGGGAAGGCGTCAATTACGCCACCGTAAATTACGGTGGCGTAATTAACATCAAGGTCCCTTAGCGCCATGGTATTTAACGCCTGCTAAAAGCAGGTGTTAAAAGCACCATGGCGCTAAGGGAACTCGGAGTATGGCGGTAAGGGATTACCGCCACCGCTCTCGTTAGCGGTGGCCGCTATCCCTTACCGCCATACTCGGAATGAGGCCCAATATATTTTATTAAAAATGAGATTTAGAAAAACTTTTTGGGAGGTATACACAAACTATACAGAGTGCTACTCTCGGTAAAAATCCTGTGTATTGTCTGGAGGCACTGGGAAATTGTTCATGGATGACTCAAACAGCACAGTCAGGTATGAACGAATGCCGAATCCCAGTCTTCCATGAATCTACCAAGTAAACACTTATTAGGGCACAAGCCTGTACCATCTGTTTAAAAGATAGAGACTTAATTAATCGAATCATGGCATTATCTTTTTTGACCCATCTTGAAAAACAAGGAATTCAAAAGCTATTCAATACTTTGTGAGTAAAGTAGTCACAGTCCAATATTTTTTAAAATGGAGGTATTATAAAAATGCACACACAATTTGGAAAAAAAGATAGGAAGATGATTTGGTCATACCTTATAATTGAGAAAAATAACATTGTTGACTCTCAAAATAGAAGATGCAATATTTTAGCATGAACAAAGAACAATACATTTTCAAAATATATATTGTGAGTGAACCCATGATATCACAATGGGCTTGGAGAACAACATAAAGGGCAATAGTGCAAGGTTTGCAGGGATAAAATGGATATACACAAGACTTACTCATTACTAGGAACAGAAGGGCAACTGTTGCAATAGGTTTGTGCATCTGCATTATCAATACAGACTTTGTAAGGCAGGCTGTCCTGAAATCTTGCTGCTGGATCACGCATAATGGTGGAGTTCTTCTTCGGCTACGTAGTCCAAGCAGTCCGAGATTTCTCGGCAGCAAGTGTTATCCACCAAAGTTGGCATTACTTCGTATTGATGGCATCTACAACAAGTGGAAATGTCTTTCATGTGATGAGGATCAGGATCCTGCAACTGATCTTCACCACTTTCACTTGATTCACCATCTTTTCGTGGACTTTCCCCCTTAATCATTTCCTCTTTGTTGTATACCAGCTCATAAAAGAATGCTTGAATTAAGGGCATAATTATTGAGGATTGAAGAAGGAGAAAATCAATGGTGGGGAAGAAAATATGTGGTTATTTAGATAAAAGAATACATTGATGTTTTATTTTAAAATGGCATGTATCAGAAAAGTAAGAGGAGAAGACACAGATTTGTTATTTAAAAAAACCATAGTGCAAAGACCACAGGAATAGGCCAATATTTGGAAGGTTCTCATTGGCACATCAAAACACCAACTAATCTAAGAATATAACTTATATCGTGTTTAGCAAAGACATTTGTCATTTATGTAATAATTATTGAAAGTCGAAGAGCTTGTAGAGAAAAGCCAGTAGAGCTAGTGCAAGTACCTTTTTCAGTTCAGTTTGATGTAGTTGTTAGGTAGCTGAACAGAGCAAAAAGGTCTTGTGGAGCCTCGGAATCAAATCAACAGACACGAACGCACGAGAAACTCCAATGTTGTCTGTTCAGAAAGGGTTTGTTGACTCGTCAATAGATTGTGCACAAAGGAGGTTTGGATCAGACGTGCACTAGCATGGTGACAAGGGGCATAAGCTTAAAGTTGGTGTCTGTTGATGTCAGCTTGAGGGGTGAGTGTTATGATTTACTTGAACTTAGTGCAATTGATCAACAAATAAGGTTATCACAAGATGACGGTTTCAGACCCGTGCAGTTTGCGTGTCTAAATGTCAGAAAACCAAAGGTAAGATTTATTGGAAAGAAATGTGATAGATCGATTTATGCCCAAAATACATGCCCTATTCATTGGAAAAATACAATTCCCAAGAGAACTCCTCCTTTAAGGGGTTTCCCACTTTAGTGCTACATTACAAGGCATGTGTGTTATTGTTGGTTAATACTGCTTCTGTTGTATGTAGTTGAACAACACACAAACATTGTCCAATCGAAAAGAGACGGCAATAGCCAGAATCTACATGCAGTTTTAGCTCTTAGGTGGTGCTTTAGCACCATATATAAGCAGAAACTATTGCATTAGAGTACGGCTAGGGAGAAATGTCAAATGAGGAGGAAAACAAAAAACTTGTAGGTGTTGTTTGTAAATTTAGCCACCCATTGAATGCCCGATGCCATGTTAATCCCTATGGCCAGTCCCACCCACTTCCTGCCCATCCACGCCCAAAACACATCCTTGTAGGAGTTCTTTGAGCTTTCTTTAATCAAGCCTTGCCATCAACACTTAGGGCTTAAAGTGCCTGCCAGTGTTTTTTAAAGCAGTCTTCTGAAAGTTAATGACTTAATTGGAGCTGAAAAGGCACTACTGGTTTAACAAAAATGTCTAATTGAGGTCTGCCTTCACCCACTCATTTTATAAGCACTATGCATGTCCTTCTCTGAAGTCCTATTAAAAACAGGCATTGGCAAAGCCAACAGTTTTGGTTTGTGCATAAGTATTAGGCATTTGCCAGGCACTGCTATTATATGCACCTGTACTCGCACCATTTTCCAACTGCTACCATCAAGGGTCAGTTATTACCACTACAGCAGTGCCTGGTAAATGGCTTTCCCATGCCTACACAAAAGCCAAAACTGTTGGCATTGCCAGTGCTTATTTCTATGACTCTGTTCCAAACCAGTGTGTGGTCTTCCCCAGGCACTCCCTGACCTTTTACCCATCTGATAGCCCAGTCCAGTACCTTGGCCGACAATAATCAGCCGACTCTTTGAGAATTTGAGGCCTCTCTTTGTGTTCACAGTGATCGCATTTAGTAGTGCGTGCATGTTTAATGTTAATGTTAAAGGACATTTGTACCGTGCACTATCACCACCGGGGTGGTCGCCTGGCGCTCTGGTGGCTCTGAAAGAGGAGGGGAGGTTAAATTAGTGGGAGGAAGCAGGAAAAGTGCAAGAGAGCAGTGATGTGCTGTTGGCGGTCTCAGCCCGGTGGGTCCGTTGGCTGGGCCTGGGGTGTTTGCGGCCGGTAGTCGTCGTGTACTGTTGTGCAAGACTATGTGTGTTTTTGTTTTGTTGTTGCAATGTAGTGAGGTTTGTGCAGTTTGTTGTGCTGTAGGTTTTGGTTGTGTTTGGTTTGGAGTTTGAGAGGTGTATGCAGAAAGGGAAATTGTTAGTAGGGTTGGTTAGTTTGCGTCTCTATCCTGAATTGAGGCGCTCGGCTTGCGTAGTCTCCCCTGATGCGGCTCTGTCCTGATCTGGGTCCGACTGGTATACAAGGTTCCTTACTCCTCTGGCCCCCACCTCAAACATGCTCTCTCATAGCTCCCCTTATCCTCCCTTCATACTCCTGTGGCCAGTGCACCTGCCAATGTCAACCTCTCGGGCAGTGTGGTGATTGCCAATATCTCGACAATTCCACACTACTGTGGTGCCTGGCGGTAACTAAGGGGCGGGTCAAGTGTTGGTGGGATTGTCTGGGATAGTGGACTCAGTCTTCGTGCGTGCCGCCTGTGTTCCAGTCTATCCGGTGTCACCCGTCCAGGTGCCGTGGGAGCTACCCTCTCGGGTCGGGGATGTCTGTGTCCTTTCCGGCTTATCGACTCACTCTCCAGCGCCCCTGCAAGATACACTCTGCCTATAGACGGCTTTGTTTCTTGTACACACGTTGATGGCCTGCATGTAAAGAGGATTACAAAAGTAGCTTTTCTCCCTTAATCACCGGTGCAGTATTTTGGGCAGTATTTCTGTGTTCACGTGCCATCCTTGATTTCCGTTTTGTCTCTGGTCATCTTGTTCAGAAGGGTCAGTGGGTGCTTTCCCCATGAATGTATTTAATCCTTTTTGACATGGTGGAAAAATGTACATCTATAAAGTGTTTTGGAGTGTCTATGTAGAACACCTTTAAAGTAATGCAACTTGCCAGAGGCATAGACAGGGTAGCGCCTGAGCGGGCAAGCCCACCCAAAATCTGTAGATGCCCACTCAGCAGCACTGCGTAAGCATTTCCAGATGTTAATATCAATGCAGTGGTTAGACAATCCCGGCTACGCCTGTCTTGCACAGAAAGATGTATTCTGTATATTGTTAGCTTTGGGGAATGTAGTCGCTACGTTTTGTCAGGATTCCATTTTCTGGAAGGAGGGATGTGGTAGTGACAGAGTGCATTACTTGTTTTAGAAGGAAGGGTGAGGGGAAAGTTTGCAAGTGGGGCTCTGAGAGGGATTCGACCATCCGCACGGGAAGAGTGCGCTGTCCTGGGCTTTTTTTGTTTGGTTAAAAGAATGAATGATGGGAGATCAACCTCCGAAAATATGTGGGGCCATACCCCCATATATTTTCCATACTCACTGCACAGCAGAAAAATAGTCATGTACTCTGGGAGGACACAGATTACCAGTGCCGTTCTCCCCTGTTATGTGTAGCTGACACCTGACAGCCGTGGGTGCATCAAAAGCCTTTGGCAGTGGGCAGCCTGATTAGAACTTCAAGGTCCCATGGATTTGCATCTCCATTGTCAAATCTTGCTGGTGGCGGAGAATACTGAAGAATGTTAATTAGCAGGCCTCAGGGAAGGGCTGCGTGCAGGAAGTGACAATGGAGACCAGACGCCAACACCTCTTTGTAATGCAATGTGTCAACTTGGTACTCCTTGGTATGAAAGGGCAGTGAATGTTCTGTCTGGATTCACTCCTTTCAGAGCAGGGAAGTATGTGAATTGTAGGAGACGAAGTTCCGCCTGCAACCCCCTACTTCAAAGGAGGCCCATGTTGTGATCAAGGGCTGCATAGGGCTCAGTTAATTAGGGAGACACTTTGATGTACAGCAGACAGGAAGATGGGTGGGACTTAGAAGTATATGTTGTCATCCTTCCTTTGCCTGTTGCCAAGTGCTCTGATTCTGACCTGAAGCATCACTGAAGATTGTTGTCTGGAGAACCAGGTGTGGCTCACTTAAGTTAGGCTTGGCCTACACCAATCCCTGGGCCCCGTTTGGCTTTAAAAGAGGGCTAAGCCCCTTACTGATCAGATCATCTGAAGACTTCGAAAGGAGTAAGAGCAAGGACTCATTTGGACCTGAGCTGAAGGTACAGTTTACCTTACATCCTCCACCAGTGAAAGAAGGCCAGGAGTAACAAGAGGGAAGCAGGATCCTTCCCCTAAACATCTCCCAGAGAAAAGATGGAGATATGGGAGAGAATCAGAGGACCCGTCCAGCAGCTCCAGAACCGGTAAGACAGCCAGCACACAGTGTGCCCTGCTAGGTTCTGACAGCAAGCTTCCTAGGTGGGAAGTGCCAGATAGTCTCTGGACAAAGGACAAGGCTGTTGTCTGTTAACACCCTCCTGAGCTTTGGGCCATCCATCTTCAAAAGACATGAACCCTGCGAAAAAGCTAGGAGGAGTGCCACACAAGCATCATCCAGTGTCCAGCTTTTTAAGGACAATTTCGAGACAGTTGAGTCCTCAAACCACATCCGGCTGCACCGCTGACTGTTGCCACGCCAGAGTCACCAGAGTGGTCCGAAACGTCTCAACCAGCATTCCAGATGCACCAACCAGCACAGAGACAATGATTCTTGGCCCCGAGCCTGCAGACGTCAATCCCGCCTCGCTTGCCGAACTGCCTGCTGCCTGGTACCCGCAGCTGTCTCCCGCCACTAAGTCTGTCTCAAGGGCTGCTAAGCGCCCTGGAACCGCCTCAACGCTGTCGAGCACCAAGAACTCCTTCAGCACCAGGTACAGTGTGGTTCTGCCCCCCTGGTTCTTCTCTGAATGCCTCTAGAGACAGTTACAACACTTTTCTCCCATTGGTGCAGAAACCAAATAATCTTGAACTGTAAGACTGATTACTTTACCAACTTCCCTCCTGTCAGTATCCAGAGTGCATCCCTTTCCTTTGTGAAACTGTCTGTCCTCTGTGTTCCTTTACAGTGAGGGTTGTAATTGTAGTGTGCTAGAACTGTCTGTTATAGCAATAATAAAGTAGATATTTGTATACAACCTTGACTGGACAGTCACTTTATCATTGGGTAATAACTGTATTCTTGCTGTGTTGCAACTAACCAACGATCCACAACCATGCAGAGATAAGCCTGTCGTTCCGTCCATGTTACCAAAAATTGGAACAGGAGGTCTTATAAGTCACTTTTATTCCAATCTGTTCAGATCCCTTCTGGTGTACTAGAGGTGTGGGGTTGACAGATGGTTTAGAAACCGATATTCATCCCTGGACCACTGGTGCCCTGGAGGTTGATTCATCACAGGCTCGACCCTTGGACCAGAGTTCGATCACCTTTTTAGCTAGGCCATGGCATTAGAAGAGAGAATCACTCATTGGCATATTATTCTGAGACATCATCAACATTACCAAAAGTGTGGGTTCTCTGTGCCCTGGCATTCCTTTCTTTAATCCTTTCTCTCCCTCTCCTCAGTGAGCATAAATCCGAAACCAACGTTTCAAAGGATGTGCTCCAAAGCTGCAAGGTGCATACAGTGACCTCGCCCATTGACCTGCTTTAAGGGAGGGCTGCATTCCATGCTGTGTAGAGAAACGGGCCGTACAGACTGATGCTACTAGCTGCATAAGAAAAGAGCCTGAATTCTGCTATTCATCCAAGAGCCCAAACCAAAGGAAATGTAATTACGTATATTGAAGAAACAACTGTGTGCTAACACGCCAGCTTTGAGTAGTTCTAGATTTCTTTTGAAATTGGTTTTAATGTCTCCGTTATGGCTACACTTTAACAACTACCATGTTGTGCATGATTTACAGGATGCATTTAGACCAGGAGAGAGTACACGGTCACTAGGCCCGGGAGGATAGTTCAGCGGCAACGTGCTCGCCTTGGAAACAAGACAACAGGAAGCAACACAGGTTCGATCCTGGAAACCTCTGGGTTTTAAGCGCGTTATAAATACACAACTAAGACATATTCAGGTAACAGCGCCTCGATGCCCCCAGGCTGGGTGAGCGCTTCAAAAATGCAAACAAATAAAATAAATAGGCCCTATCACACAATTGAAGTTATGGTATATATTTACAGTATCAATGTGATGATAATTTATAACCAAAACAAACGGAGTGATGGCTGGAAAGTTTCAAATTAATCTTAACCTCTGACATTGCTTTGGGCAATCCTCCAGACCATTGGTCCTCAGCCTGCCAGGACATTAAAGAAGAGGAAAGACCATATGCAAATCAGGTTTGGTCCCACCCCAGAAGGGGCAGTCCAGCCCGAACTGCTAGGTCACATCCCTTCTGCACAAAACCACAACAGGCATGTTTTGGCCTCGTTGTGTGTCATCAGTGAGGTGCAGTTTGGGCCTCTAGGCCCACCAGGCTCGGGACTGACGTCTGGGCATATCCATCCCACTTGAAGTGACTAAAGGAAGACAAAAGGGGTGATGAGTGAAAGGTTTTTGATGAAGCTTAACCACTGGCATTGCTTTGGGTAACCCTTCAGCCCATTGTTCTTCAGCCTGCCAAGACGCTGTAGAAAGACCCCATGCAAATCGGGTTTGGTCCTACCTTCCCTTACTGTAATGGCTGGGCAGGATGAAGAACGATGGCCCAGTGCAATGACAGAGGTTAAGATCATTGATAACCTTACAGACATCACTTCTTTTGTTTTTCTAATTTAGCACCGTAAGTCCCTGGTGGCATTTGGGATACGTTCACTGTCTTGAACCGTGACAGCAATAACATATAACTTATGGCAATGAAATACCCGGCAGTAAATGAATGCATGTAGCTGGTAAGAAATCAGGAGTAATAACCAGCCCACTCACAACTCATCATATCTCACTAGAAGAGCCACTACTACGTCTAGTGACGCTCTAATTGTCAAAGAGCCGGGTGATTATAGTAGGCTCAGGTGCCAAGGAGCAATACCCCCTAATTATGCAAAAGAGCATCATTGGAACTGGGTTTCCAGATGTGGAAATGGTCAGGGAGCCCCTATGAAGAATTGAACAATGATTCGGATCAGAGTTATAGAAATAAGGGGATGAATGCAGGTGTTGTCGAATGGTGTCTGTTGTGCATTGGGACCTTGGTGTGTGTTGTTCAACTGCATACAGCCGAAGCAGCAGTAACCAACACTAACACAAAGGCCTTGAAATGCACCGCTAAAGTGGAAAACACCTTAAACAAAACACGCTTTTCAAAGTATGATTCACAAGCTGTCCCCTTTAGAGGCAAAGAAAAAGATGTATTCCAGGTGGTGAGCGCTCATCCCATTTATTAGGCAAAAGAAATCTTCAAGTATGCTTTTTTAAATCAGAAAATATTAAATGTCAGCTACAACTTTAAGACATGATACCCATGATATATATTTATTAAATAGAATATATATATTCATCTGATGTCTTAATATGTGTTGTGTTAGACACCTGTAGTGCTAGGGTGGCTAACAGGCACAATCTAAATTGTTCAGTAACTTCTTGAAGCATTCTGTGGACAGGTTCACTGGCCACAGTTGTGTGCAATATTTGGGAGTTGCTCCGTTCCTGATGGGTGGGTGAACACTATCAACAGTGCAGATGGTGGAGATGTGGGCGAGTGTAAACCCTACTTGCAAGCACTTGGCATGCGACCTGCTCTACCAGCCTGCATATGCATGTATTGCCTGTGTACATTCCCCGCCCGCGACTCCACTTACCCTTATTGATATATATTTTGTCTGATAATTGAAATGTATGAAAGAGCTACCAGTATGTGCAGCTACTCAGTGCAAAACATGGCCATGACACCTCAATAAATTGTATTCTTGAAAAGCTGCACTGGCTGTGGCAAAGCCATTCACAGTAGGCATCGATAATGTCTTAAAGGAATGGTTCGGTAAAAAATGTTTAATTCCCCTACGGGTTGGCCATGTGTTTTTAAGGCTAAGTCGCTCGATTTTAGAAAAATTTCCTATGGACCTTACCCGAATTTTCGTCCATTAAACGCACGCGAAAACAGGCATCAGGGAGCTGCCATTTTGTGATAATCCTATCACTTGCCGCATCGCCCTGGCTGACCTGCTTTTGCGGCACTAAATCATATCCCCCGCCCCTGAGCCTGACATTATCAAAACATTCATATTCCCCGCCTCTCTCCGTGACGTTACTGTGCTGCGTAGGCAAACGCGCCCAGTCGTCTTCTACGCGCATTCACACAGAACCCGGAAACCAACACAGATCAACTCACAACACAGCGCGCCACAATTCGGAATATGAAACTACTTTAAAATCAAACAGCAACACGGTACATTTGATAAAGTACATTTATTTGACGTTAAATGTTTATAGAATATTCAGCAATTGCCATATTAACTCAGAATGCCATTTATTTTCTTTTATCTCTAGCCGCAAAAACTGTTCCGTTTTATCGTGAGTCATGCGCTGTTCCTTTATGGTACACAGGGTGTTAGTTTTCGTTAAAAGAAGCACTTTGGTCGCACGGTTAACCGCAAGGCTGCTCCATCAACTAGGCACTAGGCCAGCGTAAAGGTTGATATGTTGCTTCCAGCCGCTACTACCGCGTAAGGGCGTATGGGCCCTTGGCGATCGTCCCATAAAATCGTCAAAGTGATGCAGTTGTTGACAAGAAGCTGCTGGTTGAAGAAGCCGTCTGCCGGGGTCTGAAACTGGTGGCAGTAGCAGTAGGGTAGGATATACCTGTTTTGAAAACATAAAAATTATCGCCAGCCGATCTATTAATATTATTCATTTTATTTATTACGGCCGATCTGAAACTATTTGCTTGCAAGGATAGTGCAATGGAGTATGTTCGGCTCTAAAATCAATGCGAAAAGTAACAAAATAAATCGAGGTTAGCACACAATGAGAAACGACTGTTTGTCTACATGCGTGTGGAATATGGACCTGCATGCCCATGTGCCCGCTACAAGGACGATCCCACAAACGTTTTCCTAGCTCTTCATTCATTCATTTATTCATGCATCCATTCATTAATTCTTCATTCCGGTATAAAAGCGTCTAAAGAGTTACTTACATTATATTTGCAATTTCCATTGTGTCTCTGCGTAATGCAGTCCGTAAATCCCACGGTGCTCTTGACAACGATTTTTCGTATACTGAACTAACATGAAACTCGGTCTAGTTTCAGAATTTTCTGCCTTATCGTCTCGTACGTTATTGCACCCCCCCCCCCCCTTCAAATTAAGTTCTTTCGGCATGGTCCCTGTCTCTCAAGGTCAAAAAACAATAGAACCTTATACTGCCAGTGCGAGTTGTGGGCCTCTTCAGGCCGCGAGCTGAAAATCAAAGCCGCTGACCTTCACTAGAAATGAGCATACATTCTTTCTTTGCAACATCCCGTAGTAAAGCCATCTGTGAGAACTTGAAGTTTCGAATCCATCTCTGTACTGCACCTCAATGTGCAAATGCAAACTGGCTTCTCTCCCATCTGCAACGGCTCGCTTGGCGCTTTCTAAGGCCCCCAATTTTGTCCTCGTTGTCTGCGAGCTTTGCAGCCCCAAAGAACCATAACTATGGAGACATTTAATTTTTGGGGGAAGGTCAGGGAAAGTATAAAGTACCCGAGGAGTTGAGTTGAAAGTGAGATTTATTGTTTGTTTGTTTTATTATTTTCAATACGCAAGCCTCCCCTCGGTTAACAGTGCGCAGCATTTACATAAGATTGCGAAAATTAGTTACATCAACAAAAATATATACATACACATATAGACAAGGTCAGCAATATGAGGTGAATAGAGAGAGAATTCAAAGATGACACCCAGGTTGTTCCCCACCCAGGATGGTGAAGGTAGTGTTTAGGGTTAGCATACTTTGTATGTACACTGTACAATAACATTTATTTACAAAAAGACAATAGTATTACAATTATTTAAACCGGGATTTGTACTTCACAACCAGCTCTCCTTTGGGTGGACATGGCACAGTGGCAATGTTTTGTGGCAATGGATCAGTGCTCTGCACAGAAACGTTCAAAATTCCATATCTGTGCTTCTCTAATACAGCAACAATAAGGCTTTTGACAAAGTCGAACTCCATTTCCTCATAGACTGGTTTGATCACCCATTGCTTACCTCTTTTTGAAAAGGCCTTAGTGTAGCGAGGCATCCTTACATTACCCGCAGTCCTAGATTGTTCACGGCCGAGATTCTCGTTATGGGCCAAGACGGCAAGTAGAGTCATATGTCTCATGCCCTGTATGCTGAAATGCAAGCGCTTTGGCCTGTACTTTAGGCACATATTGTGGAACACCTCCAAACCTCCTGTGTGACAGAATTCTGTCAGTCCCTTCAAATCTCTTGATAGAGTTTTATCGGAAACAATCTTTTCAATGGCTTTGTGTGTTGGTGAAGATGGAATCAACCACTTCTTCTTCCGTGCCTCCACTGGGGACAAAGGGCCATGTTCACATTGGTGGAAATGTAGGTTTTCTGACCAGCGGTGCACGTTGGTACAGTCGTGCATCAGAGACCGCCATTTTTCAAGTAGTATTTCCACTGACCCTTCACAAGTTTTGGAGCTCCACCAAAGATGGTTGCTGATAGACTGGGACCACTCTGAAATACTTTCCAAACCTTTTTTTTCCCTGCAGCCGAGATTTTCTTATTTATTGATTTAGCAAGATGCCATACGTCAAATTGATGTTTAATATGTGGGAACTGCTCTCTCATTGTCTTGGCAATTGAAACGTGTCTGTCCGTGTCTATGAGGTCGATGTGCATTCCCCTCGATTGTAGATATTCCACTGATTTTATAAATCCTAGTTTCTCCATGGCCACTGAGGATGTACATTGTGTTACCTGCACGACCACCGAACTCACAATTTTCTTACTATCCATGTCCTGAAAGTGGTGGGTGCAGTACTTGACAGAAAATCCAGGGCTGTCGCACTGTCCATCGCCGGCTAGCCTGAATCGTTTGCCTTCGAATGTACTTGCTACAGACAATTGTTCAATTTTCCAAGCATCACTAATGGCCGGAAACAGATAATCATGTTGGTATTTGTAGTACTGCGTTTTTGAAATGAAATGGAGACCCACAAACTGAAAGAAAGACTTTGGGCCTCATTACGACCCAGGCGGTAAGTTACTGCCTGGGCCGTGACTTTACCACCATGGCGTAAACTACGTTTACGCCATGGTGGTTGGCGGACTTACCGCCCCATTCCGACCTTGGCGGGGCGGTAAGTCCCCATTTACCCATTTACCCTTCCCCATTCCCATTTTTGCCCCATAGGGCATAATGGGAGTGGGGAAGGCGTTAGTTACGCCACCGTAAATTACGGTGGCGTAATTAACTCCATGGTCCCTTAGCGCCATGGATTTTAACACCTGCTAAAAGCAGGTGTTAAAACCTCCATGGCGCTAAGGGACCTCGTAATCAGGCGGTAAGGGTCGGCGCTGTTTACGCTGCCGTAAACCCCTTACCGCCTGGGTCGTAATGAGGCTCTTTAACTTTCTAAAACTGGACCCACTAAAAAGTGATGCAACTGCACACAGTAGATTGCCTGCTGGCAGTTTCCCCAGCATCGGTTGTGCAGACCATGAGAACGTATGATTTAATCTACAGGCGGCATTTTTTTTGACGTTACTGCCTTTTTTTTGACGAGTGACATGAATCAATGGCTTCCCACATACTTTCCCTCTAACGGAATGCCCACATTTCAGCATACTTTTAATATTCATCAAACAACTGTCGAATACTATATATTTGCCCTCTTTCATTAGACTGTCATCCGGCGTCAAAGTTGTTTCGGCCTGTGACGTTGAGGACATATCACCACATTTGAAAGAAATATCGCTGCTATCAAGTTCTGATGCGTCGGTGAATGCTGCTACTGGTTCATTCTCTGACATTTCAACATCTGCTACTTCAACATTGATGGGAGAACACAACAATGTCGACAGCTTTTTTGGTGGCAATTTTTTGGCGGGTGTAGATTGTGTGAATTGATCTGCGACTACTTTAGAGCTATCTTCAATACATCCAGTATTATGTTGTTGTGGTGGTGCGGTCGCACTGTAGCAATGGTCCAATACAACTTTGCTGGATTCTCCGGACACATTCATTTCATGTTCTGGCCATTGGACATGAGCATCTCGAGTCTCAACACGCGGCGTCTGAATTAATAGTTCCTCCATAGTGTAAATGGTCTAGCAAGCAACATCTCTCATTCGCTTCACTGTCTGTGTATGTATAGTTCAGACACCCACGGGTAACTAGAGGACAGATTGGAAAAGGGATGTTCAGTTTAAACACAAGATAAAGTATTGTACAATTGACTGGAAAAAAACATAAAATAGTCCCCAGCACAAAAAAATTCTAAAGTTATGAACTGTTTGTAACTAAACTTATTTTTGTTCCTTTTCTTTGCAACTTTTTTGACTCGACCTTCAACATCTGCACGCTGTAGCTCCGATTAGTTTCCGCATCTCTTCCCTTCCTGTTCGCTGCAACGACTATATTTTCTGTATCCGCATAGACAGCACGGAATGAGGCTCCATCGACTCCCTGAAACATAGTACTTTCATTACTTTGTATCAAAATATTGTTAGCATAAAACACATGCGAGGATGAACACACAGGTACATCTCAATAGCCAAACACGATTTAAACATTGTGTGGAACAATCAAATGACAAGTATTCGAGCTCTGATGACCTAGTTCGATGGAGCTGTCATTATCCATACCTCTGGCTCTGCATGGACTGCCACGAATGATTGTATTGAAGAGGATGCATCAGCAACTCCCTGAAACACAGTACTTGCGTTAGTATGGTTTTCAATATTGTAAACATACACACACTTGCGGTCGACGGCACAGGTACATCTAAAGAGATAACCACAAATGATGCTTTGTCTAAAAGAATCAAGGAATATTTAAATATGATCAGATTTAATCGACTTATTTGTCCGATTTCTTTACATCTGCATCATCTAAATGGGATGTTGTGATTGTAGTGGAAGCTCCATCGTCTCCCTGAAACACAGTACTTGCGTTAATAGGGAAGAAAGTATAGCAAATGGAATCACGTTATATGATCACGCTCGATGGAGCTGTCAGTATCCATACCTCGTGCTGCTGAAGAATATCTAGGGATGTTGTAAATGTAGTGCGCACTTCCGAAAGCTGTTGCGCCGATTCGTATCCGCATGGTCCCGCTTCCACTTCACCTGGAATTACTTGATTGTCAGACTCTGCATCAAGTGTGGGTGTTGACGCTTCAACAACTGCCTGAAACATAGTATTTGCATTAGTAAGGATTATAATATTGAAAACATAACACACACTTGGGGTCGACCGCACAGGTACATATCAATGGCTAACCACGAATGAAACATGGTGTAGAACAAACGACAAGTGTTCCAGTCCTGATGATCACGGTCGATGGAGCTGTCAGTATCCATACCTCGTGCTGCTGAAGAACATCTAGAGCTGTTGTCAATGTGTTGGACGCTTCAGCATCTCCCTGAAAGACAGTACTTGCATTAGTATGGATAACACTAATTATAACTGAAAACAAACACCAGGGGACGACAACTAAGGTGTATATCAATTGGAAAGCACTAACCAAACAATTGGTAAAATAATCAGACGATACATAAAAACTATTACTTGACATGCATAAAACAAGTCTGTAGCGGAATAGCCAAGTCAGATTACCTGATACGCGCTAGAAGTGGTTGATAACTGCGAGCACGTCACGGAAGTAGAATGTTCTTGCTTCAGATTCAAGGGATAGTCAAGCAGTTGTAAAGGTAAATTATTGTTTGATAATGAAATGCCAATATTTAAAATTGCCATGTAAGGAGACAGAATACTTGAGTAATGCTATTGAAAATGCGCAATATAGCACAGTTCCCTGTGCCCATATATAGATTTCGTTTGTGGGTTATGAAATCTAAAAATAATATATTGATAAATGTCATTATTCTAAACACTATACCCTCATATCAATGTCGAAAGTATTACAAATTGGAAACAACACCTAAAATATCAATTAATCCATTCGGCTACCTACACACTACAGCGAGGCCTAAAGCTAAAAACGGACACTTGACTCACCAGTGGCGGAATGTGGACGAATAGAGTGGGAATAGCGTTTGCGAGCAATTTTCGTGTTGTTCGCCGTTTATTCTTCTTTGTTACCCAAGATGTGGCGTACAAGTTCGAGGAAAAGTGCCGGCTGCAGATGAGGAATCAATCACCCCTCTTGTCCTGTGATACTTCTTGGACTCTACTTTCAAGCTCATCCAGTGGATATCTGCAATGTCTGACCCATTCTCTTATTCGATCAACAGTTTTCGGGAACACATGCATTGTAGTGCCTTCAGATTTAGCATGGGTCTTCGAAGGGCAACCGCTAATCGAACAGGCAGGCATTGTTGAAAATTCTGAAAAGTAAATATCAAGATTATTATAAAACCTTGATGAATAAAAATGTCATAAAAAAGTAAATGAACCATACCATGTTCAATGCAAGGTTTGTTTTGTTCGCCGGAACTATACCAGTTCATCATGTGCGGCTTAGTATTTGCATAAGTTACAGAAATGTTTTAAATGATGTGACTAAACTCTGAACATGTGACTCGTCCCTTGGATGTTCTGTCTTGCACGAAAAGGAAACATGCTTACATTATAGACTGGACCCCCGAAGGATGCAATTCGATGACAATTGACACAGATGAAAATAAATAGATCTATTGATAGCATAACAATTGAAACTCGTCAATAGCAATGAGACCAATGACCATAGCACTATTGGGTACTGTAATCGCAAATAGATAGAAATGTAAAAATGTCCAAAATATGACTAGGATACATGGCCTTACCTTGACCAACAAATAGTTGGATTCAGCAGGCCGAGCAGTATGTTGCAGGAGAACAGGTAGATGGCCACAGGTAGCACACTGACGAGTTTGCTCGAAGCGGTCACAGGTAGCACGACGACGAGCAGATTAGCATAGATCTCAGTGCTTCTCAGGTCGAAGGTTCAGGAGTTGACTTGCAAAGCACAAAGATGTTCTCATGAACCATATCAAGTGGTTTATAAAGTATTAGAAACAGGGGTGTGTTTGTGAATGAATGAAGTGTATGTGTCGTGGTATTATGTGGTTTGCAGGGGGACGGCCTGCCTCAGGGGAGGCCTGCCTGGAGACACGGGGTCTGAGGAGGCCATGTGAGCGATGGCCCCTGGGCGTGGGATACCTTTTGAAGTGTACATGCTGTTTGGCACCTTGGCCGTTTGCGCCCGTGACATCCCCCATGCCAGCGCTCATCCCCGGGTGCGAACCGCCTTTGATAGAGGGGGTGGGATGGATGGGCCTGGGGCGTGCAGATAAGGCACAGGAAGACTGCTGAATGGAGACACTCATGTGGATTGCAGGGGGGCGGCCTGCCTCAGGGGAGGCCTGCCTGGAGACACAGGGTCTGAGGGGGCCATGTGAGCAATGGCCCCTGGGCATCGGATACCTTTTGAAGTGTACATGCTGTTTGGCACCTTGGCCGTTTGCGCCCGTGACAGCCCCCCATGCCAGCGCTCATCCCCGGGTGCGAACCGCCTTTGATAGAGGGGGGTGGGATGGATGGGCCGGTGGGCGTGCAGATAAGGCACAGGAAGACTGCTGAATGGAGACACACTTATGTGGATTGCAGGGGGGCGGTCTGCCTCAGGGGAGGCCTGTCTGGAGACACGGGGTCTGAGGAGGCCATGTGAGTGATGGCCCTTGGGCGTGGGATACCTTTTGAAGTGTACATGCTGTTTGGCACCTTGGCCGTTTGCGCCCGTGACAGCCCCCCATGCCAGCGCTCATCCCCGGGGGCGAACTGCCTTTGATAGAGGGGGGTGGGATGGATGGGCCGGTGGGCCATCAGGCCCTTCTCATCCTTTACTTATCAGTAGAAACTCGGACCAAGTGCCTCCAGTAGTGGGTTTGCCCCTTGCCCTTATGTGATGTTAACTTTGGTTGACATTCGCGTAGATGGGACCACTGAGCAGGGCACGGGGTATCCATTTTTGTACCCCCTTTCCACTCCATCTTGGTGACCAAGCCTCACTGCACAGAGCACATGGCCCCCACCCTCGTTCCCACTCTGACTGGAAAACTCCAGAGGTATTTGCAACAGCTAATAAATGTAACACATCACTCTTCCTCTGAGATCACTGTCCTGCATGTGAACCAGCCTGAACTAAGCATATAGCTCGTTCATCTCCACAAACGTGTCCTTGCCCACGCACCCTCGCCAGTGGAAACTTACTGCCATTCTGACCCTGTGTACCTGCAAGGTATTCTCTTCATGTGCCAGACCCCGGACCACGCCATGATGCTAACCTAGCAGATCCCCAACTAACATTAGACCCCTACTGCAGTATATCGTTGCCTATCAATAACAAATGCCACATACCGGAGATTCTTGTGAGCACAGACCCACACTTCAAACAGTGTATTATAGTGGTCAAGACCCTTAACCTAAGGCCTGTATAATCCAATGTTGATTGATAGTATAGATATATGTGTGACTTTTATAGAGACATAACCGACTGAAAGACTTTGAACAAGTGTTATTTAGTGAATGCATTATTGAGAATATATTATGTTAGCTTAGATAGTGACCACCCTGCTTCACAGCGACCTGACCTTCACCCATTCGGAGCACAGATGTCTGACGTCCATCCTTGAATGGAGACACACTTGATTCATTTAAAAAAATCGAAACAACTGTTGTTAAAATATATGTGGTGTTTTATTTTGTATCTTATTTTGATGACACAAAAATACAAGACTTTACACATTGTACAGGTCAGGTTGCAGCACAGCGAGAGAAAATCCCCTGTACTGACCGCTGTCACTCGGGAAAGTTTCTCTTATGGCACGAACGGCACAGGCGGGTATCACTCTTCGAAGGCGGTGTCCAAGCCTCCCGTGAAGCCACCATGTAAAGGAACGATATGCCACCAGCCGGTACCACCTGTGAAAAAGAATGATACAAACTGTTTTTAAATGAACAAGATAAGTTTAATAAATGTTTGTTGTCAATGACAATTCTTGTAACTAATGGCATTCTGCTCGGACAAATGCTATCTAGACACTGCACACTATTGAACGACTTTCAAGCGTTACAATATGTATATGTAATTTTGGATATAGTAGAAGACCATGAAATAGGAGTGGCATGACAAGCATAGTATACTTACTCGTTACTCGGATTACGAGGACGAACAGTTGCGCGAAGTTCGTGCATAAGCACCATCATTATCCTCAACACGGACCGTGTGAGGCAGGCTGCCCTGAAGTCTGGCAGCTCGGTGATGCATTGCGGTCGTGGCTCGCCTTCCGAAATGTAGACCACGCATCCCGGGTTTTCACAGCAGCAGCAGTTCTCATCCTTGGTTGGCATTAGCTCGCACCGATTGCATGTGCACCAGGTGGAAACACTGTCCATGCAACTAGGTCCAGACTCTTCAGCTGTTGAATCGTCCTCCCAACTGCCGTCCGAAGCCCCATCGTTTTCGCGTGTTTCCCTTTCCAGTAGTTCCTCCTCGGTATACTCGGGCTCGTACATGTAGGGCATTATTGTAGCCATTGTGTGTTAAAAAAACTAAAATAATTTATAGCGGTGGTACTGGTATCTGTTCACACGGGCTACAAGCAACGAAGGTAGCTGACCAGAGCACAGAAACGAGTTACAGAATACTCAAAGTAACACAGAGAGAGGAATGGAATCGAAAATCTGCTGCTGTGTGTTGTGAAACGGTCTGTTTATACTTATTGAGGAAAGAGGCGTCCTGCCATTTCCATGGCGACACGTCATTAGCTGAAGCGCAGCGAATGTTGACACGAGACGTGCTTTGGCATTGTGAAATGGGCGGTACGCGTCTGCTGATGACAGGCTCAGGGGCGGGGGATATGATTTTGTGCCGCAAAAGCAGGTCAGCCAGGGCGATGGGGGAAATGATAGGTTTATCACAAAATGGCAGCTCCCTGATGCCTGTTTTCGCGTGCGTTTAATGGACGAAAACTCGGATAAGGTCCATAGGAAATTTTTCTAAAATCGAGCGACTTAGGCTTAAAAACACATGGCTGACCCGTAGGGGCAATAAAACATTTTTACCGAACCATTCCTTTAAGAAACAATGATTGCATTGTTATTTATTTATTTATTGGGTATTTATAATGCGTCTATACACAATGTGTATCACACTTGATCAGAATCGTAAAATTATATCAAAATTAATTTCCAATCTGTCCATGGCCAAGTGAGGATATACTTTTCGAATGCAGTACTTTGCTGATGAGATGTTCTCTTATGTGCATAGCGGACATGCTGGGAGATGCTGTTTCTGTCTCTGAGGTTTATCAGCCATGCTGAGGATTTGTGGTAGCTTCTCAAACTTCTCACCAGCAGGCAGTTTTACTGTTCAGCAGGACAAATAGGGAGTTGTATCTACATGGTCGGTCACACGTTGTTCTTTTTGCCAAAACTACTGGTTCTATGAATGATTGACAAATATTGTTTGCCGACCTTCACTTTCACCAAATGTATTTGTATTGATTTTTCCACTTTTAGTACCACAAAATGCAGGGGGGAGACTCTGTACTCCTTCCTTACTATCCCCACCCTCCACCCCCACGTATACCTTAACCTAATTTACCATCTGTCTGCATTTGTCGGCCAAAAAAGTGGAAAAGAAAATTGGTAAACATACATTCAACGAAAGTGTAGGTTGGCAAAGGTGGGCTAGACCAAAACTACCAGCACGTGTCATTAGTCAGTCGGTCAATGTAGCTTTCTTAAAAGAATTCCATTTAAGCAAAATGTGTTAAAACCCAAATAAACAGGAATTTTAAAAACACACATCATAACAAATTTCACATACAGTCCTAAATAAAACAATAGTCAGCGTATATGCACGAATGTAATACCGTAATATGCACGAATGTAATACCACACTAATTACATATTCAGGCTGATAAACTATCTACAGATTATAAAATAGAAAAATGGTTAACATTTATAATAAAAAAACATTTCCCATCTGACAATTCATAATACGTTAAACAATTAAATTGTACACTCATCTCTACACACATAAAATGGAAATAAAACTCCTTCATACTTTGGGCTATTATAACAATATTACAAATCATAGAGTCAGCTCTAGGCATCATTAGGACAAGAAGCAAAATAATGTGTTTCATGTAATCTCAATATGAGTAACTCGTGCCAACTTCTCTTCAATTTTGTACGAGGGATTAATTATAGCAAGGCATAAGGATACAGAGGAACCTCTTAGACATCTAAGCCAAACCTCATTAGTATGTATAGTTTCCAAGTTGTGAACAAACTTCCCCAGACATTAATACATCCCATTAAAAGATGCTGTAATGTTTGCATAGTACTGGCAGGTTCTATTCTGTTCAGGTAGACCCTGGCGCGTGCCTAGCATTGATAAGACGGGTAATTGATTGAGCCGCTGTGATGGACGAAGCAACAGCAAAAACAGCATCTGCTGTTGTGGAATGTTTACACAGATCAATTGTCTCTGTATTGTGATAATGGCATATTCCTTAAATCTAGGTAATAACCATTGCCTTCTTGGCTAGACAAGACCGGGTACCAGATTAAGAAATGTTTCACATCTTCTGGGTCATACCAGAACACTATGCATTTAGTTTTAAATTGAGGATTCCAATATTCCTAAGTAATGAAGTAACTTCACATATATTTGTTTTCTGTAAAAATGTGCCACTTGGGATAAATAACGTGTCAAAGGGAAATCTTGTGTTATTGAAATCTAAACTTCAGGCAGCCTTCCTTAACCATATCCTCAAGGGATTGTCGACAAGATTCCTTGATCTTCTGTGTATGAAGGTGCTTTATTCCTTTGGGATAATTCCAAAAGCAGCATCAACCCATTTTATACAAATTGAGTGGACATGCCTGGCCCATTGCAATGAGGTCCCCCTCTCGCAATGCAACACATCCAGCATTGCTCTTTTATAAGGTATACGTTATGTTGACAACCACACGCATAGCCATAATAAAAATAGGCTTTAGTTTTCACTGTATACTCCAACCCTAAATGTCCATCCTCCATGTGTAAAGGTATACTGGGTGCGCTATTAGTGAGTGAGACTAACTTTTTATAGAAAATCGTTTTCTCCAGGAATGAATGGCTTAATATTCGAAAACCCCTAAATCTCCATGCTATAGAGTACTCCTGTAATCAGTGGGCCCTAACAATCTTTAAGAATTGTCATGTTGTGCAGTCAGCTAGCCTCGTTATGTGTGAGGGCGGGGGTTTGATGGGATGTGACGTTTGCGGGAAGTCCCCAGTTTAATAAAGATGGGAGTTGAGACTGGGAGTAGTGTGCGGCCCTTCTGTTATTTGCGTGCTGCACATTTGATTGAAAGCCCCATCGCTAGGGCATCACCGACAGGCGCATCTCGCCTGCTAACAATAATTGCACACCCTCACATTTTTGGAAAAGGCTATCGCAACACCAGCACGTTGCATTACTTTCTTCATACACCCTCTTACAAAAGCCAAACATATTCCACATAAAGTACCTGCTCACTTCCTGAAGCCAGAATTCGGTACAAGCTAGGGTTATCTCGCTTTTAAATCCTTGGAAAGAAAATAAATCAGCGTGCTGTACCTTTTCTCCCTCTAAGCTCAAACTCTGGTCCCCTCTGGTGGTCCTGGAGGTGGTTTCCTCCCCTGAAGCCTTGCATTGTTATAAATGTCTTTACCCATGAAGTCATTTCTTCATACATTCAGTGTAAAAAAGCCAGACCTGTTTGCTTTGCCAATGCTTGTCAATTTCAGAAGTGGACACCTTTTCCACAGCAGTAACCATGCAAATAACGAGGTCAGGAGTGTTAGAGTGGCCGGGTGTGGTGACCACCCCTGGGGGTTGGATCCCAAAAGAGGGAGGTGATAAGAGCCACAACAGAGCAGGGGTGAGGGGAGAGGTTGAGGGTGGAGAGAGCAGATGCGCGAGATTAGAAGAAGGCTGAGTTGCTGTAGTTGGAGTAGGTAAGCGGGGCATGCTTGTGACTTCAGCTCTCTGCATTAGGGAGCACCCAGTCACCCGCTTTGCTGTGAATGCATGTCTATGTTCCTCGCCCCATGCAATAGGAATGCTCTTTGGGTAAGCTCTTGAGGGGCTCCTTCACCTTTTTTAACTTTAGGGCACACGTTCCAAAATAATGAAGCATTCCAAAGTAGCTGCAGACTTCTAGTTCATTTTGGAGGGGCTCTGACATCTTTAGGTGCCTTGCCTTCTTGGGATTCACTGGGATACACCTGTTGGAGAATACACACCCACACATCTCCAGCTATCCTTAGACTATGCACAGTTGTTGGAGTTCAGTGTTAGATCATGAAGCAATAACTGTTGAAGTCGGCTCTGATGCTCCAGGATTTCATTTCTGGAATTCGAAACGCCTGGTGTGCCACCTTGCAGACTCCTGATTTTGAATTGAAAATGCTTAGCTCTTGGGGTGACCCCAAAGTTGAGGCATTTGTAACAGACAATGCGGTAAACAACTTGGTCATATCAGCATGCAAGAGAATCTGGTCACATTCGAAGCTGAGGTCAGGTTTTGGGAACTGCTTCTCACCAGTGAGGTCAGGCATTATTTTGTTGATGATGGGTGTATGGCGATGCATGCTTTATGGCTTTTATTAACAACCTCGTGTCTTCTGTATCTGTAGAAAAAACGAATGAGAAAAAATCGAGGTAGAAAAGACCGAGTTTTTTTTGGCCAAATCTTTTCGAAATGTTTCCATATTTGTTTTTAAAATAGATGAGGGTTGGAGTAAGTGTATATCTTAAGGTAGGGAGAAGTGGGGGGCAGGGGTCTGTTGCCCGCCGCCAATGGGTTAACTGGTTTAGCCCCCGCTGTTGGAGAGGCGGAGTTTATAACGGGGAGTTGGGGAACGAGGGGAGTTCTGGGTAAGGTGCGAGAAGCGCCAGTTATCGTTTGTGGAAGAGTTAATAAAGACGTGTTGAGAATTCCCTCCGTGTGCGCGTCCTCCTTTCAGGCCTAGTCAGAGGCAACAGGGTCTACCTCTGCATTATTTTAGAAAAAGTACTAAAACCCAAAAGTAATTTTTGTTTTCGACCAAAAGAAAATCGGTCATTTCTACCTCGATATTTTTAACCAGTTATTTCACGGACATCCCATGTCAACACAGATAAGGAACTCATCCGGCTGTTCAGGTTTCCAACCAAATACTGTTGTGTAACCCCAAGAAGCTGATCAGTGATTGTTCCTAGCATGTCCATACCCTGCAGTGTTTTCTGTTCTTATTCCCCCTTGATGTACATGTGGAAGGGGATGGGGCTGTGTTTGATTAGCACCCGGGTGCCGCCTGATCCATATGTCACAGCACCTTCCTGGCGAGGCCTCCTGCCATGTTGAACAGATCTCCACATTCATATGAGATGTCTTGCAGCTGCTGGTGAAATGCACCAGGCCCGGGGCCTCGGCCATTGCACATCTGAGCAGTGTTTCAGTGCTGACCGTTGTGATAGAGAACACAGTTTGATCTTCATGGCCCTCTTCAGAGAATATACCACCTATACTAAAGGTGGGAGAGTGCCTCCCGAGCTAATGAAGCGTCTCATTACTGCTTCAGAGTTGGACGCAACTTCAGATGCCGGAATTGTTCCTGCGGCTCCAGTGCCAATTAACATTTTCACACTGTATCCAAACACTCATGGCTGGCATTGCGGTTGCCTCCTGGGTCGTGGAGTGGATCCATGGGCCATAGATATTGGCAAAATAAACCCAGCTTGCCATCTGAATCTTCAGAGCACTGGTTAGTCTTTTCAAAGGTAGTAGCAATCTGCCATTTCCGCAGCACCCTCCATCTTGTCCTGTCAAGATGGTCCTGTCAAGGAGGCAATTCACCCATCCTGGGTCCGCCATGTCCAGGCAAAGTGGTTACACTTCCCACAGCTATAACATTCCATGCCGCACGCTGGCCACCAACACTTATGGGGGAATCCAGCCTGCACATTGCATACCTTTGTAGGACTGGTCCATTCTTGTCCAATCATTTTTCTGGCCCGACAGTGACTGCCTTAGCGTGGCACCCATTTCACCTGTAGGGAATCCACCTCTGCCACTTTCAAAAGGTCCCTTACAATCTCCATTTGGTCAGCACATGTGCTTTCCAGCATGGCCGCAGTTCCCAGTTCCACAATGTGGGTCAGTGAGAGTGCTTAGTCTCCCAGAACCTGGCGGTGGAGACTTGTTGAGTAATATCCGTCTTTGAGTTGTGCCCTCACCTAATCTATTTAGACAATAAGCGTGCAGAGGCCTGGCAGCTGGCAAACGAGCAGATGTTTCATTCATAATCTGCATTCACTTGAGGGGTGAAGACCTATGGCAGGGTTTCCGTGGCAACGCTGCATGATTGACAGATTAGTGACATCAAGCATCTTGGAAATGTTCTCTAACTCTTCACCTTCTTGGCCGCATCATCTGTCTGGATAGGAGACAGGAAATTCACCTCCAGCCTTTCCGGCCAGGGAGTCAATTTCTTCATAGCAATGATGATGCCATTTGGGCCAGTAATTCTGGCATTGTTACAAATAAGGCTGTATGCTGGGGCATAAGCAGGGCTAGTGGGACGAGAGATGAGAAGGGTAGGGCTCGCAATCACTGATCCTTGCCGCCAGCTGTTGTTAGGTAGCAACCTCAGTAGCACCATCAGCAATATGGTGTCAGAGGATAAGGGTCAACAACCAGAGATATGCATGGCAGGGAAGCATCGGCTTTAGGCTGAGCAGTCACAGAGGAAGCAACGCTGGCATTAAATGTTGGGTTGGTATCCTGCCAGGGTGCTGGGGCTTGCCAGTGTTTACTCTCATTCTGATTTGCCAACAGGACGCTGAAACAGGACAGACAAGTACTCTGTGTCATGGGCAGGAGACACCAGTGAGCTGGCTTTCACAAAGATAGACAAGAGACACCTAGGTAAGGGGACAGGCAGCTACAGAGAATACAAGTGCATGTTCAAGGAGAGGGTGATAAGGTGAGAGGACAGTGGAAACAGTTATTCTGTTTTGGGTTAATGAAACATGCAAGGAAAACGTGTACTATATCCATCTATCATGTTTTATATGCCATAACTTAAAGCAACTCATCGCATGTTGTTAGGGCACAACCATTTTTAGAGTTCTTCAGCCTAATTTGGAGGCAAAAGAACTCACAGTTAGACTAAATAGCTGCGCCTGTTTTTGCTGGATTCCTGGTTTTTTTTCCCTCCCAGCCAGACTTAATCCAAAGCCTGACTGAGAGTGTGACTCTGATTTGCGTGCCTTGCCTTAAGAGACTGCAACAGAAGAGGTAGCGCAAAGATGCCCCATAATGTCCCAGGGAAGGACCCCTTTTGCGGTAGTGATGTGGCTAGGATGGTGGTGGAATATTTGCTTGAGTAAAGTGGTTCTCTCCGGTGGAATC
Organism: Ambystoma mexicanum; assembly: GCF_040938575.1. NCBI lineage: Eukaryota > Metazoa > Chordata > Amphibia > Caudata > Ambystomatidae > Ambystoma > Ambystoma mexicanum. The sequence continues at coordinate 901,201,131 of NC_090923.1, read as the reverse complement.
CATGTGACCTAGCAGTATCCCTTTGGACCCCTCCTCCATTTCACAAAAGGGAGGTTCTCTTAGTTTGCCTCGAAGATCTAAGAGGGTCACATGACTAGCCCGTGTTTCTCTATTTGTATGTGATGCCTGTACCCCAATATTGATGGGTGCATTCAGTCTCAGTCCGGTTTTGACGGGCATATGCAGATGACTTCCTGGGAACGTGTGAATTCACTTCTTTGCGTGAAATCCTTTCCTGAGTCCATGGGTGTGCTTGGAGGGATTGCCTCCCCTCTGTTTGAAATATTCTTGATCTCTGGTTACTGTTTTCACTCACTGTCTCCAGGGTGGGGGGGAGAGGTAGGGTTTGAGAGGGGATTAAAACAGACCTGCTTCTTGAGGAAGGGCAGAAGCTCTGCACCGGCATCCTTTGGCGCTCCAGAGAAACCTATGGCAAAGCTCTACATCTCCAGAAGACCAGAAGGAACTGACTGCAGTGTTCCTTTCCACTGATTCATGGGAAAAACTGGATCAGAGCTCCTGCTCAAAATCATCATGTGCCTGAAGCTCCTGACTGTGCCTACATTGCCGGATACAGATGCGGGAGCCCCTTTGCTGCCAATGCCCTGAAGTCCCTCTCTGCCAACCAACCAGAGACTCTCCATCCCAGCACAGCAGACCAGCTCCCTGGTTCCATCTCTCCATCTGGGAAGCTGCAGGGCCCTCTGCTGCCGCTGATCCAGACACGTCACTGCCAGACTCACTTCCCGGCCCTTCCACTGTAGCTTGTGACTTTGCAAGCTTTCCCTTCAATATTCATTGTTCCTTGGGGTCGTCTGAAGCCGACCCCCTTCTCAGATGTTGAACTCTGTGCACCAGGACAATGGAGTAACCCTATTCGCTGACTACTGCCAACCACAGCATCTTCCCCTATCATCTCCTCTGACTCGGAACCACTTCCCGGGAATCGCTGAGTCATCAATAATTGCTCTTCCAAAGGTCTTGGGGTCCCTCCTGCATCCCAGTGTGTCTATATTGGAACCCAAAGTAGTCACTAAGAAATGTGCAAAGTGCCCGCTTCTGGACTGAGGGTAACACTCTCTTGATTCTCCAGTGGTGCTGATAAATCCTTTCTTCATTTGTTTCTTCATCCCTTGGCCCATTCTTCATCATGAAGATTCTTCTGTGGCTTGAACTCCACCGGAATTCCAGAAACTGCTCCTTGGGACACTTTTGCAGAGGTTCACTCTTTACTGTGGAAGAATGCACACATCCACACAACTGTGCTTCTTATTCTCTCTGGAAACTTACTGGCCTAGATAGGAACAATGTGTTACTTAAATTCACTGCCGTTTGTTTTCTCGGACAGACCCTTTACGGAACTCTGAACACTTCTTGAACCGTTTTACTTAATGTTATTTGGCATTTGTATAGCGCTCTATATATCATTAGTATGACCTCAAAGAGCTAGTAGGTTGAACGCCCTCGGGAACCGTAGTTCAAATCAGTAGAGAGAGGTGGAGTCGTAGGGTGCGTGGGTGCACCAGATAAGTTTGTTTGTTTGTTTTATTTATTTATATTGCGCACCAGACCCGGGGGTATTCGAGCACGAAGGCATAAAGAGGGTTGTTCAACTTAAGGTTACATGTTACAAATAATCAGGAAATACAGCCATGGTTACAGTGCTGTAAACCTGCAGTGACAGAAAATCAAGGCAGTATGTACAATAAGATTACAATAGTGCAAGTGTAGCATAAAAGTAGAGCAGAGTAAATATACAAAATATACAAGGGATCCAAATGATGTTAGCGCGAGGTTAGACATCATGATCTTTTAGCCATTGGATTAGGTTAGATCTGAATTTCTGGTAAGGGAGATCTTCCCTTAGATCAGTTGGAAGGGAGTTCCACAGTTGTGCCGCTTTAACAGCGAAGCTACTCCCGCCAGATTTAGTGAGTTTAAATCTGGGTACTAGCAGTTGGTTAGAGTTGGCTTTTCATAAGGGGCGAGCGGCTGTCTGTCTGGTAAATCTGTCTATGTGGTATTGCGGGGCTACATGGTTAAGGCATTTATGTGTGAGGGAAGCTGTTTTAAGGAGGATTTTGTCTTTAGTGGATAGCCAGTTGGTTGATCTTCTAAGGTCTGATATTTGGGCGATTTTAGGGAAGTTTAGGGCAGCTCTCAGGGCATTGTTTTGCAATGTTTGAATTTTGGAAGTGATGTGTTTGTTGCTGCCTATGTAGAGGGCATTGCAGTAATCTAGTTTTGACAGGATTAGTGCTCTTGCAATAGTGACACAGTTGTGAGGTGAGAGGAAGGGCTTGGCTGCTCTGATTAACTCACAAGTGTATGAGGTGGCACAGGCCATGGAGTTCACTTGTTTAGCAAAGGTAAGCGTGGAGGCTATATAAAAACAGAGGGTTTTAACTACTATGGCTACAGTGATAGTATTGTTATCAATTATGAAGGAGTCATAGTTGGAGCCCAGTTTTTTGATGTTGGAAGAGGTGCCTAGAATGAGGAGTTCGGTTTTGTCATCATTCAGGCATAGACCGTGAGCGGCCATCCATGCCTGGATGATGAAGTAGGCTCTATTCACAAAGGCCAAATCCTTGTCATAATCTCCCGTCAGCGGGATGAGGATCTGTGTATCATCTGCATAATTAGTGTAGGTGATACCAAGATCGCCTAGATCATCGAAAAGGGGCTTTGTAAAAATATTATAGAGGGTAGGTGATACGCAAGATCCTTGGGGTACGCTGCAAGTGATGGGTGCAGGGTCATCAGCTGCTAGGGGAGAGAAAACTCGCATTATCCTGTTATCCAGGAAAGACTGGATCCATGCGACAGCTTCCTGGGAGAAGTAGGCTGCCGTGACCAGGTGATTGCATAGTATTGCATGGTCTACCAGATCGAATGCGGCAGAGAGGTCAAGGAGTAATAAAAGTGAGGTTGTGCCGTTATCTCTTAATATGTCTATTTGTGCCTTAAGGTTTAGTAATGCAGTCTCGGTGCCATGCTGCGGACTGAAGCCGGACTGTCGGACTCCTAGGAGGTGGTTACATTCCAGGTGGTGTTGTATTTGTTGGTAGGCAACTTTGTCAAGGATTTTCAATAAGAACGGCACAGTGGTTATGGGGCAGTAATTGGTTGGAATGGAAGGGTCCAATGTTTGCTTTTTGAGGAGGGGGAGGACCCAGGAATGTTTAAGGTCACTGGGTATAGTGCCTGATGTGAAGGATGCATTTATCAGTTTAGTAATGAATGGTGAAAGTTCGCGGGCGCCATCTTTTATGATTTGGGCTGGACATGCGTCGCCCTGACAATTAGAGGGTTTGAGGGTGAGGATAACTTTCTTGACTTCTTTGGTGGAGACTTTGTGGAAGTGGAAGGAGGGAATGTCCAATGGTTTCAGAGTCGGAGAAGGGATTATGGTAGCCTTGGAAGGAGGGCCTCTGATAACAGTGTTAGGGTCAGTTATAGACGCTTTTTTATTATTGATCTTTGCTTGAAGCATGGGTATCTTATTGGCCAGGGCGTTTTGGATGCCTGTACACCAGTTCTTGTCCTTTAGGCAGGAATCAGGAGCTTGGGTGGGGGATTCTACTTCCTTCAGGATGGTGAACAGTTCTTTTGTGTTGGATTTAGCTTGAGTGATGCGGGTGTTGTAGGAGGTTTGTTTTGCTAAGATGATTTCTTTTTTGTAGAGAGTGAGTAAGTTCTTGAGGTATTTTTTTGTTAGTGTCTGAGGGGTCTGATCTTCAAGTTTTCTTCGCTTTGTCATTTCTTTTGTCGAATGTCTTTCAGATGGGGCGTGAACCATGTATTTAGGTGTAGGAGGGGTTTGCTCTTCCTAATTTTTAGTGGTGCGATATTGTCCAGGGAGGCCAGCATCACTTTGTTGTATATTTCTACCATAGAGGCTAGGTCAGACTGATATGAAATGGAGTTTAAGGTGGGAAGAATGAGGGGGATGAGACTTTCGGGAGTGATATATTTTTTGTTTCTAGTAGGTGCCGTGGGGGCTAAGGTACTGTTGTTCGAGGGTGTAGTAGCTTCTAAGGTAAAGGATACCATGTGATGGTCGGACCATAACTGGGGCATTATGGAAGTGATGGTAGTTGGGCAGTTATGTCCGTCAATCCAATCGAGGGTCCTTCCTTTGATGTGTGTGGGGCCTGTAATCTTTTGGGAGAACCCTAATTCTTCCAGGGTGTTGTTAATTTGTAGGGCATTGGGGTCGCGTGGGTCATTAGATCCCAGGTTGAAGTCGCCTAGGATGATGCTTTGAGTGGAGTTTTTTAGATTGTCGGATAATAGGTTTGTGAGGTTTTCCTCGAAGGAACCTATAGGGCCTGGTGGGCGATATATCAGGTGGATGATGATGGTTTGGTTATTGGCAATGGTAGGTTTAGCTGTGAGGGATTCACAGGAGTTAGTTTTATGGGGTGAGGAAAGTCTGAGGGTAAGGTTATTTCTGACAATTATGGCCAGACCGCCACCTCTAGACGTGGTGCGATCCATGCGTATAAGAGTGTAATTGTCTGGGGTGGCTAACATGATGGCTGGTCCTGCTGCAGGATGGAGCCAGGTTTCCGTGATAGCCAGGAATCCAAGTTCTCATTTTGGATTATGGCTGTTATTTCAGTAGCATGGGCTACCATAGAGCGGGCATTTAATAGGGCGCCTTTAATTCCAGATTGGGTTGGTGGGTCGGAAGGGCTGTTGGACTTTGTGTTGGCATGTGGGGGAGGGGGCGTCTCTAAAGATTTGGCTGTTGAGTTGTAGTCGGTGTTGGCGAGTATTGTCTGTAGGTAGTGGGGTGTTGGTGGTAAACAAGGTGTGCTGATTTTGAGTAGTGGCAAGTTGGATTTTAGCTAAAGGGTCATAAATTCTTGGGAGTCGGGCGCGGAGTCTGAAGTTCCGCTGTTGGAGGCTACATGGTTTGATGGCCATGTTGGTTAGCTTCGGGAGTGCATTACCATGAAGTAGATGATTTTGTGGTTGGGCTAGAGTCATATTGAGGGAGGTAGTCAGATGGAGGATGGAACTGTGTAGAGTAGTGGTAGATACAGAATGGTAGGCTGGTGTAGGTCTGGCAACCTAAGCGCACATTTATAAAGCAGGCACGCTAGGTGCAGGTTGGAATCTTATGCTAAAATGCATGTGCAAACAGGTTCACCTAGATTCAAGGTTCATAAATAAGACTAAAATGCATGTGCAAACAGAATCACCTAGATTCGAGATTCATAAATAAGGCTAAAATGCATGTGCAAACAGAATCACCTAGATTCAAGATTCATAAATAAGGCTAAAATGCATGTGCAAGCAGGTTCACCTAGATTCAAGATTCATAAATAAGGCTAAAATGCATGTGCAAACAGGTTCACCTAGATTCAAGATTCATAAATAAGGCTAAAATGCATATGCAAACATAATCCCCTAGCTTCAAGATTCATAAAGAAGGCTAAAATGCATGTGCAAACAGAATCCCCTAGATTCAAGATTCATAAATAAGGCTAAAATGGATGTGCAAATAGGTTCACCTAGATTTAAGATTCATAAATAAGGCTAAAATGCATGTGCAAGCAGGTTCATCTAGATTCAAGATTCAAGTAAGGCTAAAATGCCTGTGCACAACAGGTTCATCTAGATTCACCTATATTTTAGGAATCATGTTGGCTATGGGCGAAGAGTGGCATGTGCAACAGATGTAGTTAACTAGAGGGAGTCAGACCAGTTCTTTAAGGTCGTCGTGTGAGTAAAGATATTAACCAATCACTACTAGGGAAGGAGTACATGGTAGAAATGACAGAGAGGTCCAATGCAAATTTACGTATATATACGTAGATGAGTAAGCAGTGTACTGCCAATGCACAGGTAGGCTTTGAGATATTTAAATCTGGGTGTGTGCTTAACAGGTGATACACGATATAGTGTGCTGCACATAGAAACACCAATGACCTTAGACAAAGGCAGCCTACCGCTACGCATGTACAGTAGCTACTGGCAGCCGGTGGCAGAATGGGTCATAGCGCGGGCACGACAGTCTTAGACGCCGTTGTGTGGGCCAAGGGGGTGAGGGCACTCAAATGTTAGGGAAAAGTGTACCTTGTGTGCGCCACTCCGTGTGAGCGCAGGATGGGCAAGGTGCAGGGTTTCTGGCTGACGGCTGTTCAGGCATGGACAGGCTGGGGACAGGAAGTCAGCCTTCCTTCGTGGGCCTTCCCAAGTGTGGGCCGGCTTCGCCGGCCGGTTGCTGATTGATGCAGAAGTACGTTCTGCTAGCCAATCAGAATGCAGGTGGTCGTTCCAGGAAGTCAGGCGGGCCCAAGTCGGTCAGGCATCTAAAGTTGCAGAGGATGCCGAGCGGCCATTGAAGAAAAGGGCTCCTCGTGTGGGTAATGGCGGCGCAGGGCACCGGGCATCAGGTGTAGCAGCCTAGATCATATGGAGGCTGCAGCTCAATTCGCAGGATTATGCACGCAGACTTCTCTCGGCGTGTGCGCCGCGTCTAGGTGCATTCAGACAAAGCTCGTACCTTCTGAGTATGACGCTTGTCCGTGGGTATGAAGACGCCACTTCATCCGCGGCAGTTTTGGGGAGCTCCTGCTCCACCCAAGCCGTGCAGTGATGTGCAGTGCATAAGTGTGCAGCTGATGTATTTGCCAGGTAGTAGCTGCGTCCTACCGTTTAGGTGTGGTGCTGGAGATATCAGTTGGATGTGTGCAGTCTGGTTGGTGGAGACCCAGACTGGGCTCTGGCTGCGTTAGGCCTGAGGGACGCGTATGTGAGCAACAATGCCGGAATGTGCTCGGCTAGCTGCGTTTTATTAGGGTGATGAGGTGTTACTGAGGTTGTGTTCGTATGTAGACAGCTAGGCCAAATTAATCAGGGGTATAACTGTGTTCTAGTTGAGTGTTATGACTTTTACATCATAGCACACTTTACACAGTTTACTTCCCTGAAGGTGTAGTAATTTATTGCTTGCTTTTTCTTATTGAAAGATTATATTTTTTTAACAGTATAGTGTGTGGACATGTTCTCAATGTGGTATTTCTGAAAAGTGTAGAGTGCACCTCAGAATCACCTGAGAGTTAGTCCTGGGCTGCTCTGGCCCACTACCACTTAGAGAGCCTGGTGAGCTTGAGGAAATCCCTGCTACCCACTGCTATCCCCCATGTCATGACGACATACCTAAGACCCTGACCATAGAGCACAAGGGAAATATCGTAACCCATTTAGTACAAGTCCACTAACAGCCCGCAGCATGCACAGAGGTCTGTGACATCTATGTTAATGAAATGTCCTCGATCTCCCATTTTGCAAATAATCCCCCTTGAATTATATCTAGTAAAGAAACTATTGCTCAAAACCTCAGACCCCTTTGCTTTTTTAAAAATACAATCCTTGCCAAGTCCTCAGTAGGGCGATAATCCTGCACCTGGCCAGACCCCCTGGAGCTGAATACCCGAGGAGCTTTCCAATCAATGGAACCAGCTAGCCTGCAGAAGACAATCCTGCACCACCAACATCCAACATCAGAACAGAGTTCAGAAACATCTGTCAAGGGCCTCCATCAGTAGGGTTGACCACATATATTGCATGTGATAACCCCACCAAATCCTGGCTAATGAATGGAATGCACAAAGCCAGAGAAAACCAAGGCATTCATGGATCCTGGCTAATGTATTGGGCCTCATTCCGAGGTTGGTGCTAGTCATGGCGCTATTAGCGCCATGACTAGCACCATTACGGTACCGTGTCTGCCCTGGTTCAATGGGGACTTACCGGTCTAGTCTGACCTTTGTGGGACCAGTAAATCCCCATTGAAAATGTCAATCCCCATTCCCTTTTGAGCCCCCATAGGGCACAATGGGAATGGGGAGGGTGCTAATAACGGTACCGTAAATAACGGTACTGTTATTAGCTCTGAAGTCCCTTTGCGGGTCCCGTCCTTAACGCTTGCTAAAACCAGGCATTAAGGAAGGACCCGCAAAGGGACCTCGGAATAGGGCGCAAAAGGATTACCGACACTGGTGTCATTACCGGTGCCCGGTATCCCTTTTCGCCCGGGTCGTAATGAGGCCCATTTGTCTGCAAAGGTCTTGGCTTTTTTTTGGCCTATGCAGATTCTGGCTAATTTTCTATTTATTACGTGGGACAATCCAAAAGGCCAGGGAAATTACGCTGGAATGAACATAGATCTTGCATACGGACGAACAATGTCAATTCAGCAGTAGCAAGACATTGGAATCAGATGAAACATAACGTGAGCCAGATAAGGATACAAGTCCTTGAAGTAGTTAGACAACATGGTGCACATGAAGATCTTGGTAAATGATTGAACCAACAAGATTCTTGAGGTAAGCGAGCATTAGGGAAAAGGGTAGCAGGTTTTCAGATGAGGGATGGTGACATTAATGTGGATACCTTTAAACTTTCACAGATTGAACAGCCACATAGATCCATACTTGGGTAAGCTAAACAAAGTTTCACCTACCTACATACGTGTTGTGAATTTTAAAGTTACGCGAAATTTACATCATTATTGTGTTATTTTTTCAGGATTTATTTAGAACGGTGGCACGGTTTAGTGCTTTCACAGAATCACAGGTATGAACATTAGATCTATTGTAAATGAGTAGTAATATCCATAAGGATTGGTATTGATTGTGGTTTCTCTTCTACTTTTGTTTTGAAATTTCATCCATGGACTACAACTATGTTCTGGTAAGTGCATATAACTTTGGTACTTTTGAAAATGGTACTCAATTCAAATGTTCAACGGTCTGTATTGAAATATCGATTTGATTGTGATGTGAACGATTATGCAGTAGAATAATGTGGAAACTGTGATAAGTTGACTTTGAATAATTAATAATCAGTGCCTGAGAGCCCTGATGATGGACGGAAGTCCGAAATGCATTGGAAATGATAAATAATTGGGTACTGACATGTCAGGCAAAAAATAAATGATACCGGAGTGACAGAACACATATTACTTTTTATCTCATTTTTTTTTGTTGATAAACTCAAACAATAGTGTTTTGAGAGTAGCAAAGTGTGGTGAACAAAAATTAACTCCGGAAGGAGAATTACGAGTGAGCACACTCAGGAACGGAGAGTACTCCGATCCTATTTTTCTAGACTGTTATTCATAACCTGGTGCCAAGGCTACAGGGTGTGCTCCCATTAAAATTGATGTACACGAACTATGGACTCAAAAACATTTGAACTTATCTAAACACTGCGGTGCCCACCCTACCACCATGTTTCTGGTAATGTATTCCTTTTGTGCACACATTCTTGCTAGCTCATCACCAAAGGCCTTACATTCTTTGTGTTCGGCTTTGTCACAACACTGATTGTGATTCTCGGATAAAAGATCATTTGACACTCAGAATCACCTGGTCTGTTTATAGACATTGGACAATAATAACTACTGTTCCCGGGAACTTGTGCAGAGGTTTCTCACTGTGGACTGGGGTTATCGCTTTAATGCATGCAACCAGGCCAGGACTGGGGGTAGGAAAATTCTATCAGCACACATGCATTTCTTAAGACTGCAGACAGCTCAACACAAATTGACAATCATTTGCCATCTCTGTGTGCGGGTACCCCCCGAAGTCAGGAAAACATACCCAAAGTCCCTGCCCAAAGGGCTTCAGGAAAATCTCCCTAACATGTAGTGCACAAATCCAGGGTCACTAACAGCATGCAACGATCATGGGGCATCAAATTTAATGAAATGTCCTACATCATCCTTTTTTTCCAAAAATCCTCCTCTGATTATATCTAGTACGTTTTGTCAAATATATTTGGTGGGATCAGCCGAGCTCTGGGAATGAGCACTGCGTTCATCAGGCTTATGGTCCCGCCATCCCCACAGAAACTTCCAGAGGATTCCAGTATGCCCGGAACGATTGTTATGCTGTGAATCACTGGGCTGAGGGATACTATGGAAGAGGTAGTGGTGGATGGACCAGGTCCAAGGCCATTTGCCATTGCCTGCTGGAATATGAACAAATATTCTAGCTGCTGTTGGGGGAGATCATTCGTTTCATAACCGTTGCCATACGCCCATCTTAGGCTCACAAAATCAAACACAAGGGGAGGGAGGGTGAAAAGCTAGGCAAAGAAAGGGTAATTGAAAGAAAGAAGAAATAAAAATAAAGAAATGGGGAGTGCAGAAAAGTAATTAAAAAAGAAAAGTAAGCTGGAAGGAAGGCAGATGTAAAAAGAAGAACGGAAAAAAGAGAAGGGTGAGGGCAAGATTGTGCAGTGGATTGAAAAAATTGCCTGCTTGATAATGCAGTTTTCACTGTTTGGTAGTGCTTTAAGTAACAGAAGCTCTTATTGTTGGTCTTGAAACACTTGTGTATAGGCGCGTTATAAATGCCATATCATATCATATAATATCATATCATATATCATATCATTATGCAATTTAATGGTGTCAGCCATGCTGGAATTTCAACTGCTTACATCTCACAGTCGCTGTGATTGTTGGCCAGGACCCTTAAGTATTCCTCGGGGACCTGGCCTCCCATACCCAATCGCCCCAGCCTCTGCCTACCTCTCAGTAGTTGCCTTGGCACACTCTGACTTCATTTCTGTAGGCTTGCACTCTTTCCCCAGAAGCACTTATCATACTATGCACTTCTTCTGCTTCTCACCTACAAGCACGGACATTCCAGCACTTACCCCCAGCCCCCATGTCCCCTCTTCTCGCTGCACTTGCACGTTCTGAATACTCACAAGGCCTAGTAGGTCCGACTTCACCTTCCACTGTATTCATTATTTTTTTCAATCCCATGTTCCCTCCCTGTTGCCCTGTGGGTGCTTTGAAACAGAATTGACTTACTGTATTAGCGCTTAACAAATGCACAGTAAATAAATTAAATAAATAAAATGACATACAGGGTGAACTCAAATCTCAGCAGCTAGTGGTTAACTCACAGATCTATCCAAAACAGGAAGAGAAATACAGGGGAAAGAAATGTAAATGTACAGGGACAGGAAAGGTTAGACAGTAAAAGAACATAAGAATCAAAAAAGGAGGAAGGAAGAAGAGAGGAGTGTATGTGGGTGGGTGTAGGCTTGTCAGAACTGTTACTGAACAGTTGGCAGGGTTGTGGGGGCCGCATGTATCTGGGGGCCGTGTCGGTTGCTGAGTATGTGGAGATTGACCATACCTGTTGCTGGGCATGTGGAGGCAAGCCCAGGGCTTTAGGTGGGCGGGGCTAGCTGGGGCCGATATACAAGAATATATAAGCCCCTTGGTAGCCCCTAGCAGCGATCGAGTGAGACACTTCAGGCTGTCAGCATGATGCTTCGTCTGTTTGGTGAGGAGGGGCATAAACGAGATGACACATCTCCGTTTCAGTTCCTCCCCACTAAACACATGCTGATCAGGTCGCATCGTTTTCCAAAGACAGCCTGATCGGGGGTCGCACCGCTGCAGATACATAACCACTCAGGTTTGTCTTGGAACACCCGTGGAACACCTGTAGCTTTCGTCATTTCTTAGGCTCGAGTGATTCTCTTAATGTATTGATTGGGAACCAGATATTTCTATTGCAGGAGTGTTATCTTTGCAATGGAGTGCACATTGACAGTTATCAGATCTTTCAAATCTTTGCAAAGAAAGGTGAAATTGGAAGACTTTTTGGGGGCTTACTGGTAGGGGTGAGACACTCTCTTCCTTCTTTTGGGGTTAGACTACCCCAAGGTGATGATAATATACTGCCAGTTGAAGTAGGTGGGGTTGGCCCATGTGGTGGGAACTGGGAAGAGAATGCTGGTAATTAACATATATGACCACCCTGGGGTGTTGCTACTGACGTGATTCTTGACACTATCTCTGAATTAATGGGTGAATGGATCAAGGGTGAAAATGGAAGTAAGTGCTGTTGGGGGGCGACTTGAACGCTCATTGTGTTTGCACTAACGTGATCATGGAGACGAGGGCCTCATCACGAGTTTGGCGGTAACCCTTAAATCCGGCGGTCACGCTATTACCGCCGGATTTAAGAGTCTGCCAAATCAGGGCTTTGGCGGATTTCCCCCAGCTCTGAGCTGGGGGGAAATCTGCCGAAAATTTGCGCTGAACACTAAGGGCCTCATCACGAGTTGGGCGGTAACCCGGCGGTATTATCGCCGGTGGTATTAGCCCTACCGCCAAACCCCCCCGGCGCTATTAGTGCCGGATCATGGGTTTGGCGGTAATGGAATTCCCCATTCCCCACTGAGCCCATTCGGGAATGCCCCATTTTCGCGCTCTTACCGCCAGGGGAAAAACGCACATTTTCAGCTGATTTCCCCCTAGCTCAGAGCTGGGGAGAAATCCGCTGAAGCCCTGATTTGGCGGACCCTTAAATCCGGCGGTAATAGTGCGACCGCCGGATTTAAGGGTTACCGCCAAACACGTGAAGAAGCCCATTGTATCAAAAAAAGACACATTTTAATTTACATATATCAAACAGTGTGCTCACATATAACATATAAAACACTAATATATGCCGATGTAGCTTGAAGATCAACACCAAACACAAGGAGAGCTGTTTCTACATGAACTGTAAATGTTGTTCATTTAAATGTCACAGTGACGTGATGTTAGTAACAGTGACTTCAACTGGGTATTGATGTTTTATCCAGTATAAATTAAAGCAGTCTCAAGTACAAATGTTTATCCGACATGGATTAACCAGCGTCTACACTTAGATGTGTTTCTGGGGCAGGGAACTGCACTTCCGTGCTCTGATTTTGGTTAGTGGAGTTCCTTGACCCGTCTTCAGGACGCAAGGAATTAGTGGCAGTGTTCAACTATGGTGCCTGGAGCCTGTGCAACACAGTTGAACCCTAGGGACATAAAAACAAATTTGTGTTAAAAAGAAGCCTTATGGGAATGTACAGTCTATTGTGTACATTGTGCAAGCATGGAGTAGGAATCCCACTAACCTGGTAGGGAATTTCTTTTAGGTGTGGAGGGCAACTTGTTTTGACTTAAATGGAAACCGTCAAGCAAATTCAGCATCTACAAAGTCCATATTTCTATGAATAGAACAGAATGGATACAACAGTTAGATGTACCCATGGGGACTAGTCATCCAACTTATTTAATTATAAAAAAGGTTAAATTAATTACCATATAGTGATATCCAAGTTTCTTTTAATGGATCACGTTCCCTCAGCAGGAGAGTTCGGACTGCATTAACCTTAATGCATCATGTGTCCTATAGGAACACAGTAAAGAGAATAGGTGCATTCATTAGCCACCTGAATCGCCTTTTGGGTTTTAGTATATGTGTGCAACTTTACGGTACACTTACTTGTGGTCCCCATGTGGTTGAGGTCGTCTGTGGAACCGCACGAGGTGAGGATCAAAGACACAACGTTGTCAGCTCGTGTGGCTGTCGCTCGATGTGTGGCGTAGGCTCAACGCGTGCTTTCTTTTTGTCTGCCTGTGTAGAAAGGTAGACAGGTGTTGCCCGTTAGTCTCGTCTGCCTAAAAAGACCTCAGATATTCTGGGTGGCACTGATGATCACTCTCAGGCCAGCACACGCTCACCTTCCGGCACCTAGTCAGTGTCTTCGGGTCCCACGTTGACTGTGAAAACAAACGAAGGACTAACTTAGTTGACACGGCTGTATTTGAAGCCCTGGTCCATGATTGGACCTGGGTAGACTGTCACGAAACTAGACAGCAAAGATGGTTTCTGTAATGCCCGAGTGACCTCTCGGCAAACGGACACCATTAGTCAACAGTCTAAGAATGCAAGGCTTGCATCCCGTGTGACACAGAGTGATATCCATGTTTTCAAATCACGCCCCAGTACAGAGGTATTATACTGGGAAATTTATTGATGACCAGATGTGGAAGTTATTGGTCATGTTGCCAGAAGCTGGCGGTTGCTAAATGTTGGCAGTACCAAATTAAGAAGACCTCAAACAGGACCATACATAGCCGTGTTATATTTGTCCTACACCAATGGTACCCTGTCTTGGTAGATCAAGGTAGCACACCCCAACATGTCTTGATGTTTACATAGATTCGTGGGGGGCGCATAGATGCTACATGGTCTCAATGGTGACCTCCAAAATAGTGTAAACAAGACGAAAACGCCACAAAAGGAAGGCAATTGTCATCTAGAGTAAACAATATGTTGTCCACACCTGATACATAGTGAAAAATGGGTGTCTAGTGGCTAAGGCGTCCGGTAAAAATTAGTGGGCAAATAAATTCCATTCCACAGCTATATTTAATCCGGTCTAGGCAGTTTTGAGATTATATATCCACTTTTGCTCTAGTTTTTTGAGGGACAAATCTCTGTCTCCGCCTCGTGGGTGCACCCTTGTTGTTTGTAACACAAACCAGAAGATTTCTTCACTGGTGTGTTTGGCTTCTTTAAAGTGAGCAACAAGAGGTTTATCTGCTGTCTCATTTCTAATTGTTGAGCGATGTTCGCCAATTCGCCGTTTTACAGATCTAATGGTTTTGCCCACATATAGGAGCCCACAAGGACATTTTATCCCATAGACAACCCATTTTGTCAGACAGTTTGAAAAAGACTTGTATTTCCAAAGTCGGCCATTAAGGTCGATCTGTTTCATGTTGTTAGCCAGGTGACAAACGGAGCATTGTCTGCACTTAAAGTAACCCAGTACGGGTGGTAGATCCCATAGTGGCAGTTGGATAGGTCTTGCCGGTTTGTTCATAGGATAGGTGTGTACCAATTTATCACAGAGGTTGGGCATTCTCTTGAATGCGAACCTCGTGCTGTTCGGCCTGAATTCGTCTGTTATGACGGTCTTCCAATTTTTTAGTATGGTCCTCCTGAGGTCATTACTTACTGGTGAAAACGAGGAGATGCATGTAATTCTCTCTTCGTATGTTTTTATTTGTTTATTAAGGGTCATGTCCCGGTTGATGTTTCGAGTGCGTTTCATTGATTTTTTAATGATCCTTGAAGGATATTTCCTGTTCAATAGTTTAGAACTTAGCTCACTGCTATTCTTTTTGAAGTCCACAATTTCGCTGCAATTGCGGCTGATTCTAAGAAATTGGCCATAAGGCAAATTCTCCCAGAGGCTTTGTGGATGAAAGCTGCTAAAAAGCAGAAGTGTGTTTTTGTCTGTTGGCTTCTTGTAAAGTGTGGTACCGAGTGTGTTGCCCTCTTTTTGAAAATGTTTAGGTCTAGGAATGCAATACTCTGCATATCAGATGTCATGGTAAACTTTATAGTTGGTGCTTGTCTATTTAACCATGTTAGGAAGTTAGAAAGATCTCCCTGAGTCCCATTCCATAGCATAAAAACATTGTCGATGTAACGATGCCACGACGTAATCCGTCCATGGAAGGGATTTGTCGGCGCGAAGATAACATTCTCTTTGTAATGATCCATATATAAGTTCACTAGGTCTGGAGCAAAAGTTGCTCCCATGGATGTACCATGTCTTTGTTGGTAGAAGGAGTTGTTACATAGAAAGAAATTCTTGGTTAGCGCCAGTATAATGCACTCAGCAATAAAGTTGGAAGGAACTGACTCGTCTGTTCTCTTTTCTAGATATTGATGCATGACCTCGATACAGTGATCTTGCGGAATATTAGTGTATAGAGATTCAACATCTAGGGTGACCAAGATGTTAAGGGCCCTCATCTGGACCTGCGAGATAATATGGATCATAGCAGTGGTGTCTTGGGTGTATGATTGCATTCCTACAACAAAGGGTCTGATAAAAGAATCTGCATAGATGGATAATGGTTCCAACAGTGAACCGATCGCAGATACAATTGGGCGACCAGGAGGAGTGACTGCATTTTTATGCATTTTAGGTAGTACATAAAAAGCCGGTGTTATGGGATTAGCCCTGGTCAAAAAAGGCGAATTCATCTTTACAGATCCATTTACGATCATATGCATGTTTCATAAGGCTCATTACCTCTTCTGTCAGTGCCCGAGTGGGGTTGCTGGGTAGTTTTCGATAGAATTTCAGATCTCCCAGTTGTTTATTAACCTCTGTGTTATATGCGGTGGTATCCTATAACACGATACCTCACCCCTTGTCTGCTGGTTTTAATACAAAGGAGGTGTTATTTTCTAGATCTTTTAGTGCCTTCCTTTCAATTTTGGTCAGATTGTCTTTATGTTGATTTTTCGTTTTAAAGAGATACTGTAGTTCTCTTAATACTTTATTTTCAAAAGTAATAATCTCAGGAGAGATCATAGCTGACGTAGGTGTGAAATAAGACGGAAGTTTCAACCCAGATTTATTTTCTTCTCGAGGTATTCCATCTTTGGCATTTCAAAAGAAGTATTTGAGCCTTAAGGATCTGAAGAAATTCCCCATTTCCATTTCTGTTGTAAATTGGTCAGCTGTTTTTGTTGGTACAAACGATAGCCCTTTACTCAACACACTAATTTCTACATTACTTAGATTGTGTGTGCTAAGGTTAAAGATAGGAATTACCAATTGGTCTGTGGAGGCTGCCACTGCCGCAAGGGCATGGTGTGGTTGCCCCACTGTCTGTTCTTCCCTCGTCTACCTCGTCCTTGAAAGAATTGAGGTTGTGCACCTCTTCTTATTTTTTTGTGAGTCAGGAGTTGATTCCATTATTGAAGGATTATCCATAGGTCCAAGTAGCTTCAGTGATCATGCTGCTTCCTTTGTCCTTATTGCCTCCTGTCCTGTAAGGTTTAGGTTGGCGAGTATCAGTGATGCAAATGCTAATCATGCTGGGAATCACATTTCGTGGTCTCGCAGGAATATTAAGATGGCAAGTCTATTTGCTACTGAATTATAATGGAGAGTTCTATCAGTTTCTTGAATGTCTTAGTGTTGATGAGATTGAAAGATGGGTGTCGAAACCTTCCACTGATGTTGCTCTAGTAACGGGTAATTATATAGCACATGAGGGTGGGAAAGGTCTTGTGTATGATAAGGAAATTAGAGACAAAAAGAGATGCCTGCATAGAGATATTTGTCACGCTAAGAACCACACTTTAGACACTTTCACCCTTTTAACTATCGTTGGGGTTTTACAAATAAATATAGAAATTGGGTCAAGTAGTGGCGCTCCTCTATTTAAAATGCTGAATGGGACAAATATGGCTGCCGCGTTAAATGCGCGTAACACCAGAGGTGTATGGCAACTGCTTGAGGAAACTAAGGGCCACAGGAATAAGTAGTTGATTAATCCCATTGGCGAGGCCACATGGCAGAGACATATTGAGATGAATTTCCAATATGAATATTGCGTGAAGTTTACCCGTCATGCAGCTTCAGAATATAAACCTTTATTGACAATAGACAGGGAGAGCATAATAGCAACAATTGGTAAACTAAAGCCATCTAAGGCACCTGGACCAAATGGCCTTGCTAGTGTGGTATTGAAAAAAGACGAGGAGTCCTGGGCTAGCATTTTAGAAATCTTGTTTGAAAAGGTTTTGAAACTTGGTATCATTCCGGATCTAATTTTTAAGACGGGTGAGTGTTGCGAGCTAAGAAATTACAGATTATTGTCCATGTTGGACATTACTCGGAACGTATTTGCTATGTTTTTATTAAATGAACTTTATGAGTAGTCAGAAGCCATGCAAATTCTTGATAACTTTCAAAGAGGTTTTGGAGCTGGTTCTTCTTCCACGCCGAACTTGAGATTGGGGATGTGTTGACCGAAAGAGCTAGAGCCACAAATGTTCCCGTGTTCCAAGCCATATTTAATTCCGCCTGGACTCTCGAACAAACTTGAGGCATATGGATGTCCAGGGCATATTTTACATTTCTTGAGGTTGCTTCACAGGGGAACACGTGTGCAGATTAGGCTTGATAGTGGTGGCGCTTTAATGGACTCCGTCCATACTTTAAGGGGGGTAAAGCAGGGGTGTATTTTGGCACACATGCTTTTTAATCTATAACTAATCGATCTGCCCTCTTGTTTTAGAAGGATCTCTAACTGTTCACCCAAAGTTGACTCCCAGCATGCTGTTTGCTTGTCTTATGCAGATGACTTGGCGGCATTCGATCATACTTTCTCTGGGCTTGCGAGGTCAGCAGGGAACTGTGCAAGTATGATGAGGGGAATCACCTTGTCATCAATGGGAGTAAAACACAGATGATGCTCTTATCCCACAGGATCGTCCATCGGCTTAAACATGTGCTTCCTGCTGGAGCTTTTCAATACACTAGAATACCTGGCTGTTGAAATGAATGTTCAACATGGATATGACAATTGTATCGCTTCACGGAAATGAGGGGTGGCCCCATTAACAATTTTAATGAGCAAATTCACACAACGGATGGGAGACTTCAGTTTGGAGGGTACCATCCTGTTGTGTAAACAATGCTTTTGTCCAGCGATCCTCCATGACCATGAGAGCATGACCATGCATGATCTTACTTGGCTACAGGACAGTGAGAGGCGCTTTTGGAGTTTTGTGCCTACCTCAAAGCGTTTCAATGGAGAGTTTGAGGTTAGAACTCTGTCTCATCTCCTTGGAAGCAGTGTACTGTTGAAGCGAGGGCTACTGTATCCTAAGACATTAAGGGGGTAATTCATGGATTATTTGCGGCGAAAAAAACAGGATTTGTGCACCATTTTGCCTGCAAATCCCTGTTTAACAAATGGGGATTTGCGGGCAGAATGGCGCACAAATCCTGTTTTTTTCGGCGCAAATAATGCATGAATTACCCCCTAAGTGTCTGAGACGCTCCTTATTGTCCTGTTTAGGAATGGAGATTAGATCTCATGGGTGTGAAGCTCATGTTGAATCCGTTATAAAAAATAATGTAAGATTATCGATTGGCTTCCCGACTGGGACTTAGGCTTTTATGAATTCAAGAGACCACTTATATTGAAAACAGAAAAATGGGACTGGTGTCAGAATATTGATCATCATGCCAAATTGAAACAATACTCCCATGTTCCATATTAGCTTTAAAATTATTTTTAAAAAGCCCAACCCTTTTATTATGCCCTTCTCTGTTTTTACATAGATTTGTATTGTTACTGCGCACTAATAGTCCCCCTATAATATCTGTAATTGGTCACCTGCCTTCAGATAAGAGAGTTTGCCACTTTTGTACAGTGAAGAACGGCTAAGCATGTACTGACTGAATGCAATCGACTGGGGTCCGCTTACACGTGTCATCCTTCAACAGTCTTTATGCTAGGACTCCATCAAAGAACCAGCCTTCTGGCATTTTTGCCTCGATTCTAAAAGCACTGCTGTACATCTTACAATTTATAGAGCATGGTTGATTGTGTGCATGGCTGTTATGGTGAAAGAAACTCATTATTTGATTTTAGTGAACTTTGATGTTTTGTATTAGTATTAACTGCATATTATATTGTATTTGTATTGCATTTTTGTATGGTATTTTGTATATGGTTTAACATATTTATTGTATTTCGACTTTTAATTTTAATATGTGGAAAGTTATTTGAACTATATCACATTAAATTAAAATTCATGGATTATTTGCGCCAAAAAAAACGGGATTTGTGCGCCATTCTGCCCGCAAATCCCCATTTGTTAAACAGGGATTTGCGGGCAGAATGGCGCACAAATCCCGTTTTTTGGCGCAAATAATCCATGAATCACCCTTTAAATACAAAATAAAACATAACTAAGGGAGATGGGGGCGCACAAAAACAATGATTGCCGTGCGCCCCTGCCCTCCTCTTCTGCGCCCCCCCTCCACCTCTTGCCTTGATTAACATGAACGAGGCTTTTGTTTTGATCAGGGCATGGCTGCACTGTGCATTTCACAAGGCTTTTTTTTTTATTTTTTGAACTGCGGAACACATGTTGAGACTTGTACACGCAGGACTCAAATTGAGTGTTGGCAGTGCAAAATAACGTATTGTGGTATTTTGCACTGAAATGTAAAATGTCCGTGAAAAGTACACCTGTGGGAACCGCCGCATCTCTTTTGAAACATGAAATCCACAATCCACGTGACACTGGATAAGGGACTGTAGCAAAGTGGGTGGGGGGAATATGCCCGTGCAACCCTGTAGTGTTGGTGACTGCAAATGGGAGGTTCCACAGTCTCAGGTGCGCATATGGTTCCTTGCGCTCATTGGCATACCCTTGTAAAAGTGTGCGCCATGGCATTAACGGCTGGGGTGTACACAGAAGCAGAAGGGCTATAACTCCATTTAAAATATTGCACCAGTGGAGGGTCGAATGTTTATTTGAAAAAAGCGAGTCAGAAAGGAGAAAAACATGAACGTGTGAGGAGACGAATTATACGAGAAATGATCACGCTTGGAAAGCGGCCTGGCACTGCCATTACTGCCATGTACTGCCGTGTTCCCATCTCCTCGGGCTCCCATGTACCCATCATCTTCCCTTGCCACATTTCCCTTCTCCAGCGGTGGCCTGGTGCCTCCCTGTATGGCTCTCTGACGTGCCCTAGTAGGTGTTCCGAGTGGCCATCATCCTCCCCAATTGAGCCCCAGCCCCGCCTCAGCCTTTGCTCTCTCCACTCCATGTGTTTCCAGCGTGTGCCTCCACTTCTCCCCGACACCACCTTAACACGAACGAGGCTTTTGCTTCCAACAGCGCGTATTTCTCGAGCAGTGAACACTTTTGGAAACAAAGCCATTACTTTCGGGCCTCTACATAGTTAAACTAAAACGCAGCCATCATCTAATGTGTGTACAGTTAGGCCTTTTTGTTGGTCTTTTGGTAGGAGTGGGTTGTGGCCTTGGAACGCCAGGCATAATACATTTTTCCGTGCTGAGCCACTGTGACCACAAAATACCAGGTTATGCATTGTTGTGCGGCAGCTGGCCCTTGCACAAGCTGCCTGCCACCTCCCACTTAAGCCACCTCCCATTTAATTCACAGGCCACGCCCCTTCTCAGACCCCACCTCCCCCCTCCATTTCTCACCCTACTTAGACCCCAGGGCATGCCCGTTCTGCTGCCGGATATGTGATGCGTGCTGCCAGGCATGTGCACATTGGCCAATTCTGGTACATTCTTTAATGTGGGAAAACCCCAATCAGCCATGAAAAGGCATGTATAAGTCAAATCAAACGGAGACAAGCGCTGCTTTGAAGGGCACCATCTGATAATGATTTGCTCAAAATGTCCTTCTGGGAAAATGTGCTTGTTTGGAATCCCAAATCCATGCTTTCAATCAGTGTTACTAGGCCAAAGTGCTTTTAAAGACTCCATTTAATAAAAGTGCCTTGAGCCTTGGGTGACAGCCTCCCAGACTCCCTATTATGTGGTCCCGGAATCCTTTCATGGCTTTCCACCGTTACTGGCACAAGGCACTTTACAAAATGCACCATTTGCACCCTTTGACACTCTTATCACAAACATGCTAGACAGGGGTGGGTGACCACCCACCATCTGGGGTAGTACTTAAAGGTTTCATGTTCTGCCAAGGTTCGTGGCCCAAGGCAGTTTTCCCTGACACATATTGTATTGTATTGTGCTTGTCATTTATATAGCGCTCAATGCGCTTGTATGAAGAGGTATGTAAATCGTTACAGGTCCTTTGTGCCTTAAAGGCCAACATCTAATTGTTTTTACTTATGTCGTTAGAACCCTTAAGCCCCACCATAACGCTGCCTTGAAATTCTTTCAAGTTTTTTTTAAAGTTTCTGACCCCATGCACCCTCATAAATCCTGTTTCTATATTCATTGCTAATACTCTTTAAGATCACCACATTATTTGGTGATAACCTTAATGTCTTTAAAACGGAAAGGTGGCGATTTCATTTTTCCAGTGGCAGCCGACAGTCTATGCAGCCCTTGGCCAAACAACACACCAGAATTGTTAACTTCCAGGGAGTCCCTCTGGCGTAGAGGATAGGCAATGACGGGCAATACCGGGAACACCGTATAAACCCACACTCTTTCAGGACCTAAAGGTCTGACCACTGGGTAAAGAAAGGCATTATAGGCCCCCACTGGGCCAATGCTCTCTCCTGCATCACCACTCTGCTCCTGTGTCACCAGAAACTGTGCACACGTACAGACACAAATACACACACTAACACCATAGTGCGCCCACACACACACACACACACACACACACACCAGCACACAGTCTGTAAATAGCTGGCAAGTCTGCACAGGCTCTCAGGAGCAAACCTACTGGGAGTTGTTGGTGGCCTGTGAGAGAGTGCGGAACTTAAGCCCTCAAGAGACGTCTGAGCAAACTGCTTTCTGAGTGAGTTGGGTTTACAGGTCCTAAAGCTGCATGTCACTAACATCTCACTTAGGAAGCAGCAATCAAAGAATTTAAATATGAAGGGCGCCTCCAAAGTGTACCTGCGCCGCTTTCATTCAAGGCGGCACTTGGTGAATATTATATTACGCATTAGGGATGGGTGAACCAGCTCGAATCAGATTTCAGGCTATCTGAACAATGATGGTTCAAATAGGCTCAAAAGATTCAAAAATGTAGGCCCCGATTCACACACGCGTTTTATAATGTTACAATCCCATAGGAAAACGTTGTGAATCAGGCACTTAGAGGTGAATCTCATAATGGTTAATTCGAGCAGTTCTTGTAGATACATCTATTTGATGATTTGACTCGGCTCAAATAAAACTATGTGGCAGTGGTCTTCAAACATTTTATGCCAAGGCCCCACTGAGCAAAAAATAAATTGTTCGGGACCACCCTGCCTGCCCCTCTGTGCTGGTGTTATTATGTTTTATAGAGATGGCTGCAGAATGCGTGGTGCCATAATTTTGAAGGGATATGTTGTTGGGGAGACATTCAAAGACAGTAGGACAATCACTTCCAATACAAACATAGAAACCGTGCAAGTAGACATACATTTCTCCAATAGGGCTTTTATTTTCTCAAAATACATTCCTATTAGTATATTCACCAGAAGGCAATTTGATTTCACAGATCAAGTACTAATGGGAAGGGTGTGCCTGTCTATCTGCAAAAAGTGAGTCAATGTGTGGCTTTATTTTCGAGACCGCCACTCTGAGGTTGACCTCCACTTCCAGCCTTGTGTGGTATTTAGTTTTCAGTACAGCCAATGGTGAAAAGCCTATTTTGCACAAGTAGGAAGACCCAAAGGGTTAGATAGACTGTATAGCAGACCATGCCAATGTAGGATACTCCAGGATTACCTTCAGCCAAAAGCCACCCACTGCAATGGTCCTAAATTCAGATTGCAGAGTAGTATCCAACTGAACCTCAATCAGTTCCTCCAGGACATCAAAAGGAAGATGCACCACCTCCTCTGCCAGAAAAGGCTGCATCACCCAGTCACTAATGCCAGCATTTTCTTCAGGGAAGTATTAATCAAAGCTGGACCTTAATGTTGTTAGGTGACTTGATCAGCATTCAGTGAGTAAAATAACCTTGTAAAAATAAAATGCAGCTTTGCATAAAATTAAAGAGAATTTTGGGATTGTCAGGCACAGTGAAGGCCCCTCATGAAAAAGTTGAAATGCCCCGGCGCCTCTAATTTGAAAAGGATGAAATGCCTTGGCACCTCCCCTGGCCACTGCTGCTGCACGAGAAATGAGGACCATGGGGTCCTTATTCTATTCACATGTACAGAGTCCCCACAGTCCTCATTTCTCCCCCACTTAGAGTGGAACCAGTCTGTGGCACACAGCTTGTAATGCAAAGCGCACATTTTAAGCACCAGGACAAAAAACAGAGGAATGAATACATTGCTGAGCTAAATGAATTCTGATTGGAAACTTGGGGGCAATTAACCACCCCTCTACAATCCCCTCGCATCTGAAGTAGGGTACTATGTCACTAATGAGCCATCATTAGTGATTTTCAGCTCTGCATTCAGATGGGGTGGGGGGCTAGCCAACTTGGTGTTAGGTAAAGTTTGTATGCAGTACCCTATGGGATCACTACACACAACTAGGACTACAGGGGTAAGCAAAACCAACCTTTGGTATAAGTCTGTACCACACAGTTGTTGGTAGCGAGCTGAGCAGCCAGGCTTATCTCAAGAGGGAATGTGAGCTTGTAAGGATGTTATACAAAGGTCTAAAATGACGAGTATTCAGATAGACACTTATACTCAAGGTTTCTTGGTAAAACACTTATTCATTTATTACACAATTATTTATAAAGCATTCACTAAATGAGGCAACCAATGTCACACAAAAATTATACTACAGTACTGATTACTACGCAGTTGAGCTCCCTTGCAGTAGGAGCAAAATAGCATGGAAGTGGGAGCAAAAAGGCATAAGTTAATACGAATATTACAGTTATTCTAAAACAGTGCAAATAGTTTAAGTTCACCAGAGGATTTGATTCAATGCAATAGGTAGTCCAAAGTCAATGGGCTAGTGTCTTGTATAAGTAAAAACGGTTCTGGTATTTAAAACGGAAAAGTCTTTGCCATAGTTCTTAGAAGTAGTTCACGGAAGAAAGGTTTGTATGTTGGGTCACAAGCTGACTAGGACTGCAAGTTGCCAAAGTTGTATGCACTTTCCCAGTGAGAGGTAAGTTCTCTCAGTCAGGTTTTCACAGTACCTTATATTGAAGAAAAAGATACAGCTGAAGACTTCTGTTCCTGGCAGTTCCTGCAGATCTCGCTGTTCCTGAGCCTCAGTCGTGGGGACAAGAGGGAGGACATTGTAGGACTCCTGCACTGCACGGGACTGGTCACAAAGCTGGCAAATTGGCAAATCTTCGATTCCGGTTGCTGTTCTTCAAGCACACAAGCTGGTGTCCTTCCCCCTGGTTAATCCTAACCAGCTCAGAGAGTGATGTCCAGGTGGCTTATGAGTTGATTGGTCCTACCAACTCAAAGGAAGAAGTCGTCCTTGAAGGGGCTTCTCTGTCAAGGTGAACTTGGCGATTTCGGACCTGCAGCAGGGCTCCACTGGGCAAACCAACGGTCCAGTAGTTGCAGCAGCTGTCCTCTTCCAGCTCGTCTTCGGTTCTTTCGTTCCAGTGGTCGACTCTGCTTTCCAGTCCAAAAGACTCGCCTTTTAACCAGTTTTCCACCATTCATTCCAGCCTAGCTGCCACTTACCCAGCAGGGTGGCTGTCCTTGCCGGACAGTCAGCCAGCCAATCATGCCAGAGTGCATTTGGGTCTCCTAGGAGACTAAGCACAGGGAGTTTCGGGCACCTCCCTCACTTCCTGCCCACCCCAAACACACGGGCGCCAGAGACGGTCTTCAGTCCTGAAGCCCGCCAAAGGCATAGGAACAAAGGGACCAAACCTAGTTTGGCGCGCAGAGACACACTCTAGAAGGACCTTTCCAAAAAGAAATGGCAAAAAAGAAGACCGGGACCTGTTTAAACAAAGGGTCTCAGACGCCATCTTGAAAAACATGGCTCCCGTGATTTTTAGCTACCGGTGTTCGCAGTCGGGAAAAATCATGGTAGTTTGTTGTAAAACCACTGCCACCAGCCATTTCGATAGGAAAGGGTAGCATTTGACTGCTACATGAGTTTCTAGGCATAGGGGATACTAGGTAACCCTTCCAGCACTCTATTGTAAGATAGTGTGTGCTGGGTCTAGGAATTTAAAGAGACTAGTAAATTAAATTGTATCTTTACATTCTCTGGCAAACAGTAGTTTATCCCAGAGAAGGTATTTAAAAATTGGGACAGCCTAAAAGGCTTCCCTGTGTGACTGCACTGAGGGTGCCGTGTGACACACATGAAAAGATGATGCCTATGGAGTTGTCTAAAACTCCATAACCAAAAGAAATAAACACAGAAAACAAACAGAATTAAAAAGTACAAAGTCCAGCAAAAGAGCTGGGGGTCTCTAAGTTAGAGAGGAATTAGCACATTTTGAGAATTCTCCCTAACACTTGGTGCCCAGGGCAACACATCAGAAACATCAGAATGCACCCCCCAAAACCCACTGACTCAAACACGTCACTCCCAAACTACACCTCTGTCGTGCGACAAAACCCCTCCTCAATATGAATGAATAATTGGCATATAAATGAAGTTGGTTTAATAACATTGTAATTCAAGTACTTTACAGAAGAATTCTAATGTGAAAACACAGCTGTGGCTGCCCAAGTAAATGTTTTTTCTATCACCTGCTCTTAGGGAAGGCCTTCCCTGAAAGCAGTTTCAAAATATCTGTACTGGCACAGTGTGAACAGCCTATCAGGGTTTGAGGGCCCGCTGACCTGGCCCTGTGTTGCAGGTGTTCAGTTCATACCACCTCACTTGTATTTTTCAAGGTGCAATACTAGATTAACCATATGAATTATTTTCTGATGGAAGGTTATCATTCCAAGATGGACAGTCTGGTACACTCTTATTGGACTCTTTCAAAATAACTCTCTGAAAGTTGGAAAGGGGACAAATAGCACCAATGAGGATTCCTGTATAGTTTGCATTAAATCAAAGAGCATTTCGGGACTATAACAGTGATCAGAGATCTCTACATTGATAAACAAGTCTGTGATAAAAGGATTGTATGTGTGAATCTCTAAATGCATAACTGATGCATAGCTTGGTGCTCACATCACGGTTCAAAATATTCACCCTAACATTAAAACGTTTGTAACCATGAACCATACATGCTCATTTGGACAGCTCAAGTTTTTGGATGCAAGTATAAAATGGCTGCAACATCAGCCACTCAAATAGGTTACAAAGGCTATTTTTCTTCTTGTTTCTGAAGAATTTTAGAGGAGGAAGGGCTGGGTCTCAGTGTGGGCATGCCTGACCCCAATATGATAGGTTATTTATAACATGCTAATACCCAGAAGTTTCTAAGCGTGAACCCGTGGTGCTCGGTGTTGTCTTGCTTCCAGGGCGAGCACGTTGCTCCTGAGCCATCCTCCCAAGACCCGAGATACAGAAACTTCTTTAGGGAATTATATCTACAGACAGGGCAGGATACCGCACAAGGGAGACCCAATGAACAATGCACAGAAAGGCTACACAGAAAGGATTGTACCTCTTTCAAACTTGAGCCTGACCAGTAATAAGCTGATGAAGCATTTTAAACAAAACCGGCTTCTGATGCCCACAGTTCCTCAGCCACAACATCCTCACTATTGCGCCGGCCTCAGGGGTTATTTCAGCAAAAAAGAGTAGGCCCATGCATTATCTAACCAAGCTTTCATTAGCATCTCTTATTAATGTTGGCCTGCAGCTAGTGAAAATCATGGTGTGGCAGTGTAGAAAGAATGTTTGGCCTCGTGGATTTACAATTTGAGGCAACTTCTTTGATTGCTTTATGTGTCTAATGGTGGGCACAGTATGGCATGATCGTCAGAATCACATACACAAAAAAGTCCAGTGTGCTCTTCTATGGATATTGGGCACATCAGACAAGTGAAATCATGGTGTGGCAGTGTAGAAAGAATGTTTGGCCTCGTGGATTTACAATTTGAGGCAACTTCTTTGATTGCTTTATGTGTCTAATGGTGGGCACAGTATGGCATGATCGTCAGAATCACATACACAAAAAAGTCCAGTGTGCTCTTCTATGGATATTGGGCACATCAGACAAAAACAGGTATATGTGCTGTTACATAAGGCAGCACCACATAGACACCATTAACCAACAGGGTGGAGACTTGTGAGGCGCACAAATCTTTGCTGCACACATCACTGCATTGATTTGCCATGGACTACTGTCTGCATGGTGACACACAATGAACTCCACTTTTCTAGTCAAGGTGCCAAGTGACATTGAGTTGCCATCTGGTGTGCTTGCTAGGCAGTGGCTGGGTTTTCTAGACAATTAAAAGACCTGATGCTGAGAGGATGCATTTAGTCCCTGTCCCAAAGCAGCCACTAGAATACTTAAGCAAGAAAATTATGTGTGACTCCAGAGCATCTCACACGCTGCGTTTGCAATATGCATCCCTTTGTTTGCATATTCCGAATGCATCGCAGTCATCTACAAGTCAATAGAGATCAGCCAGCCGCACATCGCAGAGCAGGGCTCACCAACACAGCAGGCTGCTTAATCTGTTGTCTGGCAGCTTTAGGTTGTGGATGCGCGCCCCCCTAGGCATGAGGCTGCGGCCCACAAGAGGGGCACGCCCCACAGTTTGAATACCACTTCTATATGGTAAAACTGAATTCTGGGGTAGTGGTGGCTAAGGAAGTGATGCAATAGGGCCCTCATTTCCTGCTTGGAGCCAGTCTGTTACAGAGAGAGCAAACACATCAATAGGCCTTGTCTGCTTCATCTAATGTCATCTTTCTCAAAATCCACAACTAGTTTAAAAACTGGACTTTATATCTGTAGTAAAATTGTTTTCTTTTAGGAAAAACTATTTCTTTGTTGTTCACTTTTGGTTTAATTAATTCTAATAGTAAAAAAGCAGAAAGCAGGGGCACTGGGGCTCATTACGAGTTTTGTGGCATTTTCAGCAGAAATAATGTCAAACTCATTTACTGTTACTGCCACTCGGTCTGATGGAATTACTGCCAGATTGTGAGTGTGGTTACGGCTGTGCTAGTCTGTAGGACTCTATGGGGATTTTGTAGGCAATATCGCTGTGGGAATACTGCCAGCAGTAATTCCTCCGCTTTTTGGAATTAAAGTGCAGGATATACCTCTAGCATCTCAACATAGTTATCTACTCAAACCTGGAATGAAGCTCTGTGATAAAAGCGAAAGTAATTCCATAACCACCAAA
The DNA here is from genome assembly GCF_040938575.1 of Ambystoma mexicanum. Taxonomy (NCBI): domain Eukaryota; kingdom Metazoa; phylum Chordata; class Amphibia; order Caudata; family Ambystomatidae; genus Ambystoma; species Ambystoma mexicanum. The sequence goes on along the minus strand of NC_090923.1, from coordinate 901,172,544 downwards.
AAGGTGACAAAACAACAGAATGACCAACCTTTTTTACCGCCTTACCAAACTTAGATGGAGCCCCATTGAGCCAGTGCTAAGCCAGCAAGCTGCTTTTTTTCTGTCATAACACACTAAATTTCAGAACATTGTTCATAAAAAGCATTAATTCTGCTTTCCATTTTTCTTATTAGTTCATCCGACGTAACACGGTCCAAATCAATTATTTTCTATGGATCGAAAGAGACTAAACTGACTCAAATTAATGTATGTCTATTGTTCAAAAAAAGCTTTTTTTAAATTTAAATCATAGTGACCTATTAGCTCGAATTGTTTCAAACCATGTACAAGTCGAATCGGACATTTAGAGCCTGATTTATAAAAGCGATTTAGAATGGGGAAATCCCATTGAAAACCCCCTCGTAAATCAGGCCCTTGTTGTTTTAGCTCGATTGCACTGGCAAGCCATCTCTATGGAGGCTCCAATGCCACAAGCCGAATTGAACAATTCTTGCACGCTGTTCGAACCGGTATTTGAGTCAAGCACTTTAAGGCTCACCTGCCCCTAACAAAGTGCATTGGAAGAAAAAGTGGGCGGGGTTATACAATTACAGATTGAGGACTCCATGAATTGGGTTGCAAGAGTGTCATTGTTTTACTTGCATTCCCCCTGTTTTGTATGTGGGAGTGGCCCCGGAGAGTCACAGATCGTTCAAGAGGGGGACCAGCTGCTGCCACTTTTCCTGCCCTGAAATTACTTACACATCTGCTTGATATGATAGGATATGATATGATATGGCATTTATAACGTTCCTATACACAAGTGTTTCAATGTGCGACAAGGCAAGGGAGGGGGACGACAGACAATGATCCTTCTAGGCCAGGTGTCATTCAGATCGCGTAGTGCATGGGAAGGGGAAGGAGGAAAGTGCGGAGGGGGTTAGTGGCGGGGACAGTGCAGTCCATGGGATAATAAGATCAATAACAAAGTACAAGTACAGCCAGCAGGTGGCAGTGCAGACAACAGGTGTCAAATGCTGGTAATGGGACTGTAGGCATACAGAAAACAGTTCTCAAGTGCGGGGGTTGCCAGGAGGGCATTGCAGGAGTGCGACTGGTGGGGGAGGGGGCCTGCGCCCGAGATCAGAGGATAGCCAGGTAAACCAGTGCAGTTTCAGTATCAGCCAGGAAGTCAGCAGGGGAGAGGAGAAGAAAAAGCGTAAACAAAGAGAAAGGTTTTGAGGAGCTTCCGGAACCGGAGATGATTCTCCTCAAGTTTCAGGGAGGCAGGGAGGCTGTTCCAGAGGGAGACCCCGGCCGAAGAAAGAGATCTACCACCAAGTTGTTGCTTGGAGAAGCGTCTGACCCGGAGGGAGTTGGAGGTGGATGAGCAAAGAGCTTGAGAAGGAAGATATTTAGGAAGGAAGAGTTGAGGGTATTGAGGCCAGTCCCCTTGCTTTTCAGCTCCTCAGTGATTAGCAGTGGGATGAATGACAAGTAAAACATTTTCTTAAGCTTTTGAAAACCATCTACAGCACTTATATGACCCCTGTTTGTATTTATTGTAAATACTAAACATGGTATTACATCAATCATGGCAACAAGCGGCATGTCAAACAATTACTAAAAGAAATAGGGCCTCATTATGAGTTTGGAGGTAACGGCTGCCTCCAAACTCGGGTCCGGGTTCCTTGAATGAGGAATTACCGGGTCATTCCAACCTTGGAGGACCCGGTAATACCTCATTCAAAAAACCCATCCCCATTTGAGCCCTATAGGGCTCAAATGGGAATGGGGAGGGAGCTAATAACGGGCCCGTTTTTAACGGGCCCGTTATTAGCTCCCTGGTCCCCTTGCAGGAGCCGCAAGGGAACCTCGTAATAGGGGGGAATGGGTTTACCGGCAGCGGCACCATTCCCAGCGCCGTTAAACCCATTCCGCCCACCTCGTAATGAGGCCCATAGACTTTATTCAAGGACATAAGGCGCTGCATGTCACATATACAATCTTCAGGCAATTCCTTCCTTTAGACCCCCATCACTTTGCATTCTGGTGCTTGTAGTCCAGCACTTATAGTGGCAAAGTAAACCTCCAAGAAAAAGACAGATGGCAGGCGCCAACACTTTGAAACCTACAGAGCATCTGAAACCTAAGATAGAGCAGAGCAATGACGCTGTTTCGGCAACATTTTGAAACAATGGGCCCCTTTAAGACTCTGGCGCTCCCGTAATAAAGGGTGCCGGTACGGGACCGGCACCCTTCATTACGGGAGCGCCTATCACGAGGTTCCCTTTGCGGGACCGGAACAGACGTCTGGTAAAACCAGACGTCCTTTCCGGGTCCCGCGAGGGGAAGAGGGAGCTAATAACGGGCCATTTGTAATGTGGCAAGAAGGAATTACCGGGTCCTCCAATGTCGGATTGGCCCGGTAATTCCTCATTGCAGGAACCTAGTATTAGAGCCCGGTATGGAGGCAGCCAATGGCGCTAATAGCACCATGGCTACCTCCATACTCGTAATGAGGCCCAATAAGTGTAAACAAGTCGCAGTCCGTGCTTAGCCCTTGGTTCTGCAGACAGTATGGGTGTTTGGGACTAGTAGCTCAGGTGCCTCCAAGCATGTTCCGGTCTAGGGTGAACATTGACTACAGGTGAAGATCTTCTCTGTCGCAAGGAAAACAACAGTATGACAAAAGAAAAACTGATGAGAAAGAAGAATTACTAAACAGAAGCTGCATCGAAAGATTGGCAGAGTGTGAGGTTTTAGTGTGACAAATAAACTGCAGGAAAGAGACATCCTGCAGATGAGGTCTGACATGCAACAGAAACACACCCCAAAATCATATGGCATGGGAGACTTGCACTTAGACGCATCTGGTAATTAGTTTGTGAGCAAAATAATTGTGTTTTCCACTCTTTTGCTCTATAAATAATGGCACGGGGCCACTCCTCACCTTCAGGACAGGCCAGTGAGGGGCAGGTGGCCATTAAGACGGGTACTTTAAATTCCTTTCAGTGGGTAACTCTGACACAGAATGAACCCAGCTGCTGGTGAGTATACTCCCTTGCATGCAAATTAGACCAGCTGTACATTTCTAAGGCTCGTGCTGATGTTGTTGGTGCTTACACTGATCTCATATTGTTAGGCCTGTCTCTATTGTGCAAACCCGCCTGCAATTTTACCTTATTTCTGCTCTATTTGCCGCATTGAACACATTTGAGAAACCTGTGCTTATGCTATTGTGGCCTGTCCTGATCTAGGCATTTGACGTCATGTGGTTTAGACCTGCCTGGTGTGAGCAATTTCATCTGTCTTTTTCAATTGCTTCAGCTGCATTTTTTGCATAGAAATATAAGTGCGAGGCAGTAAGTGCACATTTGTTTGATGGGCGCATTTAATACGCACTGAAAATCAAAGGAAGTGATGATAAGCAATAGTGTCCAATCCTTGAGAGAAACCCAGATTCAGAGTTGCTTTCTAAACCTAGCAAGCATTGGCATAGAAAAAGGCGGGAGAATGTGGCAGGAGTAGCTTAATGGCCTGCTGCCTTGGTCTTCCGGGAGAATAAAAGGGAAGACACTTTGCTGCCTCACTCAGGGCAGAAGGCAAAGGAAGGAATGTCTTATGCAGACCTGTGGGATAAAAAGGGCAGTTAGGACGGTCAGGTCAGCAGGAGCAGAGCTGCAGATCCACCTTTAACTTCCGAACCTGTATCCCATGCCTGTAAACTTCTCTATCCCCCACTCCAAGCACTTCCGGTGTACCTTTAAAAGTCTTTCCTTATATAGGTGCCCTTTTACTATAGCTCCTTGTTGACACTCTGTTGCTTCACAGCGAGGTTCTCTCTAGATATAAACCAAGCGCATACATGCACACATGCGGAACATTCGAGACTATAGCAGGGGGTTAAACTGTAGGGCAAATGCAGGAGCACACATAGGTGTTAGTTGTGTTGACGTCATGAGGCATGTAGTCTGCATCAAAGAAGAGGTAGAGACATTACACATGAAGACGGGAGACTGGAGGGGAAAAGAGAGACTGCAGAGGGAAGTTCGAGACATCACAGGGACCAGTAAATTTATGGTGGACTGTATAAGGTCTGTCACATCAGGGGGGGCTGGCTGTCTGTGTATGGGTCAGTCTGCAGGGGGTTGCAGAATACAGGCTGCAGAGCCAAGAGACAGCAGCACCATTTACACTACTTTGAGAAGATGGATGTCAGGGGGAGTAGGACGGCAGGGAAAATAGGGATTCTAGGGGAAGCAGGCACCATAGACCAGGGGTCTGCAACCTGCAGCTCTCCAGATTATTTCAGATGATGATGCCAGTGATCTCTCACCATTGACTAAAATGGTTTGGTCTGATGGGAGTTGTAGTCCAACACATATAGAGAGCCAAGCCAAGGTTTGGAGATCCCTGTTGTAAATAGGGAAACGAGAGACCTTCATCTGCTCCTTTGATTTCGGATGTAAGAGTTCATGAGATAAGGAAAGAAGTGCTTAAAAAAATGTGTACAAACATAGGTTTCCATTTTAAAAGAGAGCACAACACTTGGAGTAGCAACCATTGCCTCTGAGGAATTACCTCAGGGCTTGTAGACCGACGTCTTCCTCAGTAAGACATTGATTTATTTATCCAAGGGTTTAATACAATGCTAAGGTGGGCCAAATCTGAGATGTTCTCTTCCACTGCCCCCTAAAACTACAGCTATAAATCCATGTAACTCAGAAACTTCACATGCTGAACGATAGACGTGGTGCTTTTTTAGAAGTAATAGTACAAATATGGACTTTTTAAACTGCATTCTCAATAAATGTTTGTCTAATATTAAAGAGAAAGCAATAAACTCCCAAAATGTAGGAGTGTGACCTGGGAAAGTCTCTTAGGTCGGGGGGTGTTTGTCGAAACAGAGAACCTGGGGCCGTACATGCTTTTAGCAAAAATGATCTCCTGCAAAGTGATCGTCTGAGAAGTACTGCTTCTTCCCTAAGTAATCCGCCAATCTCTAATGCATTACTTTGTGAATTAAGTACATGTTTCAGATACAATGGGCATCATCACGAGGTCGGCGGTAACCCTTGCCCAGGACCTCGTAACACTGTTCAAGTCATGGCGGCCCGGGATGTCAGGCGGCGGGAACTGTAAGTCCCCATTCCCTTGGAGTCCCGTGGAGTCCTGTAGGACTTTACGAGAATGGGGACATGGAAGCACCATTGCAAACGGACCTCCGAAACTTATTCCGGTTTGTAGCGTGAGCGTCCACCAGCTCCACGAGCTCCTGCAAAGAAAGAAAAACAGTAACCAGCGCTTGCAAAGCCCCTCCACGCTGCGCACCGCCACGCTGCGCATATCTACCTAAGGTAGCTTCTGGTGTTTTTCCGCACTTTGGCAGCATCTGAAAAGACAGAAAAGAACATTATTATAAACTGTGCAAACCCAAATCCTTACGCTGCGCTTATTGTGAGTCTGTTCGGGTACCTCTGCTAGTGAAGTAACTGGCATTTGAACATGCAGCACACACTGTGAAGTCGGAACAGCGTGGCACTTTGAACTTTGGCTTAATAAACATTGGTCATCATAACTCCAACAAGAGGGTGACGAATCCCTCCCAGAAGAACAGCGCCCCTGCAGAGAGCAGGATGGAGAGTGCATCCATCTCAAAGCAAAGGTGAGCCACAGGGAAGAACCTCATCACGTCTGAAGGGGGAGAGGGAGGGAGTTCAGGGGTCTAGTTAACCCAGATCTTAGTGTATATCTCTTTACTTGACAGACACACTTTCCAGACCGAATCGGGGGGAGTGAGTACTCGGGACCTAGAGGTTGATACTATTGCTCCTGCAGAGACACAGTTGAGTGTGACAGAACACAAAGCCGTTCATACAACTCTGCCTGAGTGATGGAGACTTCTGAGGTAGATCAGCTCTCACAATTGTTAGGCGAATTGTGGGCCGAGGTGCATGCAGATCGCTCCGAGACTAATGCCTTAAGGCGAGAACTGGTGGTCAATAGAGATAAGACTGACGAGTTGGCTAGGCAGCTCTTACAAACGCACCAAGGACAGCCCTCTGTGGCACCAACAGTTGCACCGGTTCAAGTGGTTTTTCCAGGCAACATTCCCCTAGCTCCTCCTGAGCGTTTCACAGGAGACCCTAAGAAATTTGGAGCATTCATGAACCAATGTCGCCTGCACTTCATATGTAAACCAGACTCTTTTCCAACCGACCAGGCGAGAGTGGCCTTCGTCCTTTCCTATCTAGGAGGACATGCTGCAGATTGGTCCATTCCGTTAGTGCTTAGAGACGACCCCTTGCTGAGAAATTACCCTGACTTTCAACGTGAACTAGAAAAACTATTTGCTTATCGAACTTGAGGTCAAGCCTTAGACGAGGAACTGCTCTTTCTGCGGCAGGGCAGTCAGGATCTCATCGCATATGTAGCAACATTCAATCGTTTAATTGCTGAGTCAGGCTGGCCTGAGGAAAAACGTATTACATTATTTTACCGAGGATTGTGGGGTGAGTTAAAGGACGTCTTGACACAAGTAGTTAATCCCCCCGAAGATTGTAGTGAATACATCGATCTAGCCATGCAACTAGACCATCGTTTGCAAAACTGCAAGGCTGACCGATTCCAATTAGAACACAGACCAGTATACATCCGACCCAAGGATGCTCCGAGTCGACAGACCACAGAAATGCACTCTGAACCCATGCAATTGGGCATTCTTCGGGGTCCACTCACTAAAGCAGAAAAGAACGAAGACACCAGGAACAGCTTTGTCTATACTGTGGCCAATCTGGTCACTTCCTTCGAAAATGTATGGCAAAACCTCCACGGAAAGCTGTGGGAGTTCTGGACAACACTAAGGAAGGCAAGAAAGTGGAAAACTCCAACGTCCAGCAGACGTAGAAATCGGTCTGTCGAGCCTAGAACAAAACACTCAGATCTCAGACATTTTACCATTCCTGTGGTTTTGGTTGATCCTGCTCAACCCACCCGAATGCACACCTTCAAGGCATTTATAGATAGTGGGGCAATTGGGAACTACTTGGACATAAACACTGCAAAAGCTATGGGCCTGTCATTCCACCTTAAGAACTCCATAGAAAGCGTGACAGCTGTGGATGGGACACAACGTCTTTCGAGTCCAGTAAGACATTGCACCACGACTCTCACCTTGCTCTGTCAGGACGGTCATAGAGAATGCATCAAGTTTGACCTCATAGCAGCACCCCAATTCCAAATGATACTCGGAATACCGTGGCTGGAGACGCACAACCCAAGCATCGATTGGCCGGCAAGAACCACAACCTTCCCCATGGGATGTATAACGAAAGAGCATTGGGTAGCCCATTACCAGCCTCACAAAAAGAATATCTGGATTAGGGCTGGTGGGGGCCTAACCAGTGGAATACCAAGAATTCCAAGACGTGTTCGCGAAGGAGCAGGCTAACGTGTTACCACCACATCGGGCTTATGATTGCCAAATCGACCTACTACCGGGGGCGCAAGTACCCTGCAGTCGAATTTACGCATTGACGGAAGAAGAAAACACTCATTTACGGATTTATCTAGATCAGTACCTGGCCAGCGGTTTTATTAGAGCGTCTAAGTCACCTGCAGCCTCCCCACTTTTCTTTGTACCTAAGAAAGAGGGAGACTTGAGAACATGTATCGATTATCGGGCCTTAAACCAAGTTACAATAAAGAATAAATATCCATTGCCTCTGATACCAGTGCTCTTCGACCAAGTAAGACAAGCAAAGATTTTCACAAAACTAGACCGACGTGGCGCTTATCACTTAGTGCGCATGAAAAAAGGGGACGAATGGAAGACTGCATTTCGTACTCGCTACGGCTTGTACGAATACCAGGTCATGCCGTTTGGGCTTTGCAATGCTGAGGCCACCTCGCCTTCCTGTAGGATCTCCAGGGCCTCAGCCCTTTTGTCATCTGGGAGGAAGTCCAACAGGGGAGCGATAAACCACGGCTCCCTGTCGTAGCGTGCCACAATCGTGAGGGCGTTGGCCTCTATAATCGTCGTCCCGGCAGACACGATGACCCGCTGTCCGCGTCCAGTTTCTTCCCCTCGCTGTCTGGCGGGGAAGTCGAAGTTGAAGCCGTCCCCCCTGTCGCTTTGTTCTTGGCCACCGCGGAGACAACCGAATCCGGGGACGGCTGAGCCCTAAGGCACATTGGGGTGGAGTCTGGGGCCCAGTACTTCTGTTCGTACCGGCCTCTCTTAGCAGGAGCCATGAACGGGTTCTTCAGGAGCGTCAGCCCCTCGTCCGAGATGTCGTCCAGTAATGGAACTGAGAGGACCGTCTTCCTCTTGGCCTCACGCCATTGGTAGAGGAACCCTTCCTTCTTCTGCTCTTCGGGGGTGGTGAAGGAAGGTCCATTCCATCGTCACCACCGTCGTCATCCGTCCCCGTTGTCACCGTCTCCGTTCCCGTCTCATCCCTCGGACCATGGGAAGGAGATGAAGGCTGTGAAGGCTGTGAGGGCTGGAAGGGAGGGGGGGCGAATTCTCCTCCGCTTGCTCGGTGGACTTTCCGACGGTCCAGGCGCTGCTGGATCATCCATCAGGGGTAAGGGTAACAGTGTCCCTATCTCGGTACCCAAGGCCTGAATCGCCATCAAGATCGCACCTGAGTTGTCTTGTGGCATAGGCACCGGCTGCAACGGGAGCGACGGTTGGGGAGCAGGCTCCGTCCCCTCCACGGCTCTCGGTTCCTCGTCAGCACCGCCGTCGCTTTCTTCGTCCGCCTCGTCGGGATCCATCCCGTATGACCGGGCCTCCTCGAACTTCTTGTTCAGGTCCTTTGTGACGCCTACCAGTTCCTCTTCAGAGGCTGAATCTGTGTCCGTAATGGCCACCGGGACCCCCCCTCTTTTTCCGCCTGGGGTTTCACGGGGGTCTTATCGATGGGCTGAAAAGAGGATTCCCTCCACGGTGGCAGGGAAACTCTAGGCCCCGAGGTTGCCTCCACTGGGGTAACCTCCGCAGGCTTCGCCAGGGCCTCCACGACTCCCTTGATTGAGGTCTTAACTGGGTGAATCAGAGCCTTCACGACCGTGTGCGCGCCTGATGCCTTCACCTTGGGGGGAGGGTCACTGCCTCACTCCCCCTCGGTTGTCTTCGTCGGGATCGACCTGGACTTCTCCCGAAGCTTACCCGGGTTCTCCGACTTTCTCTTCCCCGAGCCAGAACGTTGGCTCATGGTTGATGGCGTCGGTGATAATGCGCCCTGCCTGGCAGACGAGGAGCCCGACCGATCGGTGCTCCCGGTGCCTGCGGACTCACAGTGTTTTGCCTTCTGTTGGGCCCCCGTCGCCGGGGCGCCCTCAAAGGTCTTAGAAGACTGCTCGGACTTCTTCTTCTTCTCACCTGCTGCTGGGCTCTTCCCTTCCAGCCAGTTGGTGAGGCGGATACGACGATCCTTCATAGTCCGTTCGGACATGTTCTTGCAAAATGCACAGTCCTTTTCCACGTGCGTCTTGTCTTCGTGAAGGCAGTAGAGGCATCGAGAATGCTCATCCTCCTTGAAAACATTCTGCAATCCGCATCCAGGGCAGCTCCTGAACAGCTTGGATCCAGGCGTCGTTTTTCCTTTGTCCTGGGCCATGTCCACGCCGGGTAGGCTTCAAAGATCTTCCGGAATCCTCCAAGAATTGAAACTCGATGAAAACTTTGCCCTTGAGGGGCGTAGAAAATTCCGAAACGGGTCCCCGTTGATCAGAAGTAGAAACGGTGGAGCTTCAGGCTCGATTGACCGAATAAATGAGGTTAAACGCTTTGAAAAATTGCAAAACGCAGTAAAAGCTCGAGAGCTATAACATGAGGACTCCCAACGCTTGAACATGCGGTAAAAATCTTAAAATGGCTGCCAGAGGAGGGGCTTAGGTAGAGGGCAGTCATTGGCTGGGGGCAGTATGACCCAGAGACCAGTGATTGGTTATTAGGAGAAAGACAGTTCAGAAAGGAAACTGAAACTGATTTTTTCTTTACCAGGGATTCCCAGCCTGACGACAGGGAATATTCATGAGCATGTGAATCCATGCCAGATCCCATGCTGGAGAAACATGGGTTTCCCATTGTAATCATCTCCGACAGAGGCAGCCAATTTGTGTCGCGTTTCTGGAAGAAATGTTGTGCCTTAGCAGGAGTGGAGATCCGTCTATCCACCAGTCACCATCCCCAAGCAGACGGACAAACCGAACGTTCGAATCAGACCATGGAACAGTATTTGTGCTGTCTGTTACATCAAACAAACCAGAACTGGACAGAGGTTTTATGGATGGCCGAGTATGCCTACAACAATTCGATGCACTCTTCAACTCAGGCAACACCCTTTTTCACTGTATATGGCCGGAATCCCAGAACATCTGTTTATGACCCACCAGAAAACATTGAAATGCCAACAGTCAAGAACCTACACGCCTGCATTTCCAAAGTAGCAAAGGATGCCAATAGGAATTTAAATAGCTAAAGAAGCACAAAAGAAACACGCTGACAGTCACCAACAAAAAAGCCCCTGACTATCAAGTGGGAGACTCTATTTGGTTGGCGTCCAAACACATAGCTTTAAAGGGTCCCAAGAAATTCCAGCCTAGGTACATTGGCCCTTATACTATTGAGGCAGTAATTAATCCATCAGCCATGAAACTAGCGTTGCCACAACACATGCGCATACATCCGGTGTTTCATGTCTCGTTATTAAAACCGGTGCACCCAGGAACCCGAATTTCTACACCTCCCACACCTATACAGGTCGGTGAGGAAGAACCAGAATATGAAGTTAAAAGCATATTGGACTCTAAAATTATATGGAAGACCCTGTATTACTTAATTGACTGGAAGGGGTATGGACCGCAGGAAAGGTCATGGGAACCTAGCATCCATGTACATGCACCCCGATTGGTGTGAAAGTTCCATCGGGACAATCCCAACAAGCCAAAACCCGTAACCACACTATTGGGAGGGGTCTTGAGGGTGAAGACTGTCATGAATACCGGGTATGTAGCCGGGGCAAGGTGGGTAAGAGCTTGGCAGGCCTGGCATGTAGTACACACACACACAAACACTGCTAGTTGGTAAGATTCCTCTGGTCAGCTTTTGCATGGTTTGCATCCTGTTTATTTCAGTCACTTCCTGATTATGGCTCAACCACTTCCTGTTGCCAGACAGGAAGTGTATGGGAACTCATTGTGCACTCTGTTTGGGCATGGCTGGCTATATAAGCCACACCCAGGTTTCTCCAGTGCTTTGTGTTGCTTTCTGTATGCTGTATAGCAACACACTCTCTGCGCTCCTGTTCAGCCCACGTGCTTTCAGCTCCTAAATTAATCCAGCTCCGGATCCTTCGTCGCGGCGCTTCCTTGGAAGGTCCAGCAGCTCCGGTCAAACCCCAGTGCAAGAAAAAGGCAAGTTAGTCAAAGCCAGCGAAATCTAACAACACCGCGCATACTCACCGAGCAGCTCTCTTCGTTCCGACTCGAGGGGTAAACCTTCTCCGGCTCCTTTAAAAGAAAAAAAAGACATTACTTTCAACAACGCCGCGCATACTCACCAGACCTCCAAAACTTATTCCGGCTCGTAGCGTGAGCCTCCACCAGCTCCTCCAAAGAAAGAGAAACAGTAAACAGCACTTTTAAAGCCCCTCCACGCTGCACTCCTCCATGCTGCGCATATCTACCTAAGGTACCTTCTGGTGTTTTTCCGCACTTTGGCAGCATCTGAAAGACAGAAAAGAACAGTATTATAAACTGTGCACACCCAAATCCTTACGCTGCGCTTATTGTGAGGCGCACTTACCCGAGTCTGTTCGGGTACCTCTGCTAGTGAAGTAACTGGCATTTGAACTATGCAGCACACGCTGTGAAGTTGGAACAGCGTGGCACTTTGAACTTTGGCTTAATAGACATTGGCCATCATAACTCCAACAAGAGGGTGACAAACCCTTCCCAGAAGAACAGCGCCCCTGCAGAGAGCAGGATGGACAGTGCATCCATCTAAAAGCAAAGGTGAGCCACAGGGAAGAACCTCATCACGTCCCAAGGGGAAGAGGGAGGGAGTTCAGGGGTCTAATTAACCAAGATCTTAGTGCATATCTCTTTACTTGATAGACACACTTTCCAGACCGAATCAGGGGGAGTGAGTAATCAGGACCTGGAGCTTGATACCATCGCTCCTGCAGAGACACAGGTGAGTGTGACAACCAGTGGTGTAAGCACCATGTGTTTAACAGCGTCAGGTACTGGATTCCATCTAAATGATGCATTTGCAAAGAGGTCCAACAACGGGACAAAGATTTTGGAATTGGCCAAGATCAGTTTCGAAGGGACAATATCGCCCATACATGACATCGGGTACATATTTCTCAAGAATGTTTTCATCTCTGTTTCTGTTACAGGGTGGAAATTTAAGGGTGGCCTTCCGTGTGTAGCGGCATATGAGATTTCAGCCAAATCTTGGTATTAGCTTTAGAGCTTATTTTGCTACGTGCTGCATCAATTTTGGAGTAGGCTTCTCGAGATACCTGTATATCTCAAAAGGTTTCTGGAGTTATTATCAGCACCTGCAATTTCATTATCAAAGAAGTTTCTTTTAGCTTCACAGATTTTTCTTTTTAGATATGTTGTATCTGTTTCCAGACTAGTTTGTTCTCTTCTGAGAATAAACTTAAACATGGCACCCTCCCTGAAACCGGCAATGCATGCATGATCACTAGCTTCAGAGAGGCAAGGCCTTCAAGCAGAAGGTGTGATCCAGTTGTCCCCAACAGATCAGGGCGAAGGAGCCCTGCAGTCGGTTCCTTCTGTTCTTCTTGGAGAGGTAGAAATGTGTTGTCGGATTCAGTGGAGCATTGAAGGATGGTTTGCCAATAGCACATCATTTCTTTTATCAGGTCATTTCTTTGATATTCCATGCATCTGCTAGAAAAGAGTCTCAAAAAGGTGGCATGTACTTTTCCGCATCAGATGAGGAAAAATGAATCGCATGTTTTTGAGAGTCTTGTCTATTTGAAGATTACCTAGAATTATTGACAGTGGCCATCCCGCAACATTAAGGCTTCAAAGTATTTGCATCAGTCACTAAAAAATTATGTGATGACTGATTGGGAATTCATTTAAATATTAATTTTGCTAAAAGCAAATGAATATGTCATTTGTGTGCTATTCCATACATCTTAGGAAATAGTTTTAGTGACTGAATCAATTGTAGACATGAAATTGGTACATGGTGTGCATCCGTCTTTGTGACTGCATTGAGAGTCCTGTAGTCCACACAAATCTTTAATTCCTTAGCTCCTAATTTAGGTACCAGCACAACAGGTCTGAACCAAGGAATTTTAAAAGGCTATATCACACCTAAATCGAACATCTTGGTGACCTCAGTTCTTGGGGTGGCCCTTGAATGTTCTCAGACATTCTGACAGGCACACTATCCCCAGTGTCTACAGCATTATGCCAGGAAAAAATAGCTCAGTGGGTCGAGCACTCGCTGCTGCGATCTTAGCGTGATCTGCAGGTCGCAGGTTCGAATCCTGGCGATGCCCACTCAGCTTTTCATCCTTCCGAGGTCGATAAATGAGTACCAATTTTGGTTGGGTGATATTGTATGTAAAATATGTGCTCTGTAAAGCGCTTTGGATTAAGGCGCTATATAAATAACACATCATTATGCCACAAGGATGTTAGACCTGGTTCAAGTGAGAACAGAGAGGAGAATATTTGGAGCCTTCTGGTCAAAGCAGAGTTTCATCAGAGCCTGATTTGCCTTCAGGTTCTTCCTTGTCTCAACCATCATCCTGACAATTCTTCTCTTCAGGCCCAGGACACAGCCTAATACAATCAAGGCTTAACATGGTGATACTGTTTCCTATTCTTCTTTGAGTAAGGCTAAAGGACCTCTCAGATGCTAGCAAAAGAGCAAGTCAAAGTGGCTAAATTGAACTCCCTCTAGTGGTACATCTCTGTAGGCAAAGAGAAGGCATGGAAAAAGGAACTCCGACTTACTCTTTATGAGCTCCCCCAGAACCTGAACCAATGTTGAGCCATTGAACTAAACCATTGGTCTGAGAATGGTATGCAGTGAAATGTGTAAGACACTCCACATTCCTGTTGCATAGCTTGCATGTAATATGACATGAAGTTGGATCCCTGTCAGAGAGAACCTCTTTGGAGAAATGTACTTAAGTAATAAAAAAAAACAGGAGAGGCCTGGCCACCACTCTGGCAGTGACAGTTCTCATAGGCACCACCTCAGACTACCTGGTGGCATAGGCCACCACAACTAGAATACATCTGCTGCTTGAGGATGTGCGGGTCGTCTATGGTACCAGCTATGTCAATATCCTCCTCTAAAAAGGTACCCCAACCAATGGAAGTGGGCAAAGAGCCTTGGCACTTGCCACCAACCTTGCCTGAAGTTTGCCAAGTATGACAATGTTTACAGTAGCCCTTTGTCTTGACCCCCATCTTGAGCCAATAGAAGTGACGAGTCAACCTGTTCTTGGTTTTCTCACCCAACGATTCCTAGCCAGAGCATCTCATGGGATAACTGGAGTAGGAAGGACCTATTGCTCTTGGGAATGACCATCCACTTGTGTGCACCAATCTCAGGCTCGACAGGGACACTGTAAAGGGTTCCATCTTTCCAGAACATTTTGTGTTTCCCACGGCCTATCCCTTTAGACTGCAAAGCAGCCTGTTGTTTATGCCTTCTGGAGTAGGACACTCTTGCTAACCCTAGCAGATGTTTTGCCTGGAGAGACTCCCTTCTGGTAGAAGATGGTCTAGCTCAGGGTGGTTTCATAGTTCAAGTGGTCCTGCCACTACAGTGTTGTCAGAGTTTTCCCCTATGGGGAATAAACCCTGCTGTATGTGCTGACTCAGACACCTGCTCCACTACAGGACATGAAGTTCCCTTTTTTCTCCCGGTGGCTTTAGGATTCCCCTCAGTCTTTCCAGGCACCTGATCCTTTGTTGTGGGGTCAGCCCTGACAGCTTACTGCTGTTGAGCTTGTGATCTAGTATCACAGTATGCCAAGCTCTTCAAGTTCATTCATAAACAGCAGAGTTATAGGGACTTCTGCGAAACATTCCCCAGAATAGGGGCAGTTGTTACACCTACCTCTTCATTTGCTTGGTCAATAGCCAGTGTTCAAGGAGAACCACAAACAAGTCTGGTCACCTGAGGCTCTGAGGCTCTATGGGTAGGCAATTCCTAGACTCGACCAGAATCCTGTCCACTACAGTCCTGCTATCCCAGAGTCTGTAAGACGAGTAGTTTCCTGGCTATTAATAGAATCCCTTTTAATTCACTTTCTCATATTTCTTGGTATTTCTGCTGCAGTGGCAGAGAAGTGTATACAGGCACAGAGAGACTAAGGTGATTTCTGATTGGGTCACATTGGACCCTGGTTCATGCAGGAAAGTGAGACTTGTGGCCTGGTTCCTTTTCGTGTCCCTTTACACCTAGAGCCCCTTTTCCTGTGGTTTGAAGACTGACCGTCTTAACAGTGAAGCGGAAATCAAGCGAAGGGCTCCTTGACCTCCTGCTTGTGGTGAGGCACCCCACTCGCTTTATTACAACATAATGAGACCTGCCCCCTTCTGTTTTGTGGATCTCTAAGAAAGTATGTTTTTCAGAGTTAGACTTGTGTCCCCCAACCTTTTTAGGAGCCCACCTCTTGGACACTCTGTGTGAGACCTAGTGGTAAGTTGCAGTAGCAAGCATCATTGGGCAACATTCCTTGGAGTCAGCCAGGTGCTGACGAAGCTCTGGGGAACAAGCATTCAGAATGTGCTCATGCTCATGCTAATAGCACATGCCTGGAGCCTTCAAATATGTCCACCTTATATCCTCTTATTCAATCATCATTATCCTGAAGGGAAGCAGTCACCTGTGCTCAATAAATTTAAGATATTGAGAGGGAGGCATCCAAAATGTCACAATGAATTTGTTCTTCATACATTCATAATTGTCTTGCTCGGTTTCATACAGTTACATTAGTGCTTGCTTCTAAAGACTCTTGAGGCAGTTAACCCATGAGGCACAGAGCCTGCTCAGAATCAAACAAGTCTGCCATTCTGCAAGCTCTCTGAAAGGACTTCACCCACAATACTTCATGCTTATCCTTGTATCCACTTGCCAAATCCTTATGAATGTGTGGAGAAGGGTTTGGTCCCTTACCTGTCTTGATGAGGAGGGTACTCTTAACCTTGGCTGCTTCAAGCTTTAACTCTTTGATGTGCAGCTGTCACATGAACATGCTTTATCCAGCAAGGCTATCCACTAATTTGCATATACTTCACACTATGTGGTCAGGCCTTGGGCAGCAGAGCCATCACTCGAAATTCAGGTTCAAGCTACAGATGACAGAGCTATCCCAAAAGTACCTTACTTGCTCAAGATTTAGACAGCAGAGCTATTCCCTTAAAAGAAGAGGCTATGTGCCTCATCACGGCCTTGGCAGTATCCCAACAATAAAACTGCTGAGATACCGCCAATCAAAGAGCGTTAGCGCTACTTGGTCCAGCGTAATTTGTGCCAAATCACGAGTAGTAGTAAGGCTGTAAATCCCCATTTCTTTAAGAGTCCATAGGACCCTATGGAGATTTTTGGCACTTTTACCACCGGTGGTAATAGCATCAAAAATGGCTAACAATGGGCTTAAAGCTGGAGATTTACCTCCAGCAAAAAGCTGGAGGTCAAACTCCACACTTTCCGCCCAACTCATGATTGGGCAAACCCTTAAATGCTGCGATAATAGCGTTATCGCTATATTTAAGGGCTACCGCCCAACTCATGCTGAGGCCCAATGTGCTACAAGACCATAGAAGAAAGACCAGACAAGCAAAAGGATCCCGCATGATCCACATTTGTCTTTTCATGGATTTTGAAACAAGTTTAGAAACTATGAAAGTGCAATCTTCTGATATCGGTAGAGGAGCAGTTGGACACATTATCCCTAACTCCTGCGCCCTCACCACTATCATACTAGAAGAGTATGAGAAGGGCTCTGTATGGGACTCCATGTGTTGTTCCTATTCCGCATCGAGTGTAAGAGAGATGATATGCACTCAGACCGCTGTAGCAAATGTACCCTTGCACTGAACGTGTGGAAGGATGCTGTATGGAAAGATGTCAGCACGCACCATTGGACATCATGGAGCGCTGAGTGAAACCTGACATGGATAGAGTGATGTCATAAAGAAGATATATGAAGCAATACTGAAACAATATGAAAATACTGAAGAGTGACGATGTGACTGAAGTGACAAGAGAAACATTTATAAAACGATAAAGTAATCATGAACACAAAAGAAGAATAAAGTAATTTGCTGACCAATAAATGTAACTATGCAGGAACGCAAGGTAGAAAAGATACATAGAAGCTTGCGATAGAGGAACATATAACATGGCTAGGACGGCCATTATTGGAAAATGGATGCTGGCTTGTGCACAGATTCAACTCAACTACCTCAGAAACAAGCCAGGGTTGAAGAGTCAGGAGACGCTGGAAGAACAGCTTTGTGTGCAAAATAAAGAGGAGTCAATGTTGGCTTGGGATATAGGATGCTGTTTTTAAGGAATAGCTGCAAAGCACAACGGGAGGCAGATGGATGAGTCATGGATGTAAGACATATTTCTGTAAGATTAAAGAAGAACAAAACATTTGCAAGAGCCAAGTATTGGGCAATTAAATGTGTATAAAGTCTATGCAAGGTAGGGAGAGCAAGTCTCCAGAGGCCAAGAGGAGCAATGACACCCAGTATAATCAAATGAAATAGCAGTAAATAAGTGGCTGAAATGGACAAATTCATGGTCTCTTTGAATGTGACTCGACGATTGAGGTGTATCTTACAGATAAGAAACTGCCAAAGAAGTACTAACCCGCATACATTCGATAAGTAGGCATGGTCCCCCTACCAATCCCTCCTGCTAATAGGTTTTATGGTTTGCCACGTAGGATGATGTCATAGATAATGCATATCGGGGTATAAGACACCTGTGTAATCAAGTTTGTTAGTGAGTTTTAGTGTGCAAGCATCAGTCCAATGTCTGCCAGATGTCCCTGCTTTATCAAATTGAGAATAAAGTAGTGCTTTGCCATATTCTTTGAGTCTGTCCGGTTATTTGGTGTGAGATCTTTATTGGTAATTCCATCTAGCACAACGAGACGTTACAGGTGCTAGAGCCCATGTTTGTAGCGCTGCGGATGGTTCAGATGTAATCAATCTAGGCCCAGATTCTTTGACTTTTGTCTGCTCCCGCCATTAGCCAGAAGGCTGCAGAGCTTTTGTGGAGAACGGCATGCAACAAATCGGTTGGCAGGTCTCCCTTTGATGAAATTCTGGTCCCCGCAGGTGCCCCGTAGATGCCCCGCAGATGGAAGACGAACTGGTCAGTTGAGGGAGAGTCGAAGCCGAGGGACTGGAGCTGAGCCATGTATGTAAGTAGAACATCGAAAGTGACAAAAATAAGGGGGAGGGACTGTGTTGTAAAAAATATATATATGTAAAAAGGTAACAGGATTTTTGGGGATTATAAAGAAGAGAAGTAGATACCTCGATTCCCGGTTCCAATGGTACGGAAGGGTAGGCACTAAAAAGACTCCAAATGGGGGTGTTAAGGATATCTGTGGCAACGACCACAAGAAGAGCATGTATCAAGCTCCAAAATGGGCCAAAAATGAGATGAGATACATTTACTAAAGATAGTAAAGGAAGGCATATGCAGGGGAAAATGTATTAAAGTGCACATGTGTGGGGTTATAAATATGTCAGTGTAAAGCTTTTGGTGTGTTTAAACTAGTAGATATAAAACGATAGTAAAAAAATAACCTTTTTTTATTTTTTGATCAAGAGATTGACATCAATCAGAAGGATAAAAATCAAAGGCAACTAATAAATAAATAAAGAAGAGATTCTAAAATATCAATGATAAAATAACAAGATATTAAAATTGATAGAAAGTGTAAACGAAGGAACAAAAAGAACATTGTTGTCTAGAATTTTAAAAAGTGAATAAAATATTCTGATTTTTGGATAAAGGGCAATTAATGGTGCCTGCTTAAATTAATCAGTGTGGTATATTTGATAACATAAAGAGAAGAATACAAAATTGGATAAGTACAGACAGTCGAAATCGACTTGTCATCATGGGAGACACACCTTTTCTACACTTATGCAGGACATTACCAAAGTACAGAGATATGATGAGGAAATATCATTCAGCATGGATCTGAGGCACAATTAATAAGACCCTCATGAGTTGGCCTCAGGAGGGTTAGTTGTCAAAAACAGTATTGCAGCACATGACAACAAATTTGCATGCACTTATAGAAATAAAGGACAAAGGTAAGGGATTACAAATAATAGAGAACAAATTGATGGGAGAAAAGATATTACTCAAGCTGGATGATATGGGCATTGATGGGGCTCTAGAAAGAGAAGAGTGGGAAAAGAAATAAAAGGAAGAAGAGAGAGCATATATAGAAGAGAAAGAAAGAGAATGCAGGCCATGGGAAGAACAAAGAAGGTACGAGGCAAGGAAGGAAAAGGAGGGATTAGAAGAGTAGAGATGAGTGGATGTAGAAGCGCAAAGAATGAAAAAATGTGGGTTTCAAAGAAGGCGAGAGGAAGATGAATTAAAGGAGATGAGGAGAAGGGAAGAAGAAATTAACAGAAGTAGGGGACTAAAAGATGATGAGATTATCTATGCCATAGAAGCATAGTGCCGATCGAGGCACAAGAACAACTTGAGGAAGAGAGAGGGTCACAACAGCCCTAGTAATGTAGAGTAGTCTGTCTGTCCCCACATACCCCCACATTTGTTAATTCTTCCTTCCTCTCCCTGCCCCCTTGTTTTATTGACTGCTCTATGAGAATGGCAAGAGTCATATCGAGCCTAGTAATGTAGAGTAGTCTGTCTGTCCCCATCCCCCCACATGTTTGTTCGCTCTTCCTTCCTCTCCTTCCCCCCCTTGTGTTTTGTTGACTGCTCTATGAGAATCGCCAGTCATATTGAGCCTAGTAATGTAGAGTAGTCTGTCTGTCCCCACCCCCCCACATGTTTGTTTGTTCTTTGTACCCCTCCCTGCTCCGCCCCCCCCTGTTCTTGTTGGAATGCTCTATGAAAATTGCAAGAGTCATATCGAGCCTAGTAATGCAGAGAAGTCTTGTCTGTCATTATCCCTAACCCCCCCCACCTGCTAACACCCTACTCCCCCACTCTGTATATCGTACTTAGACTGTAGAATCGCTGTTGACATATTTTGCTTTAGCTCCCGTTTTGTGTTTGATTTGTACTTGCACTGCCGTCAAGGTTGGTGGTAGCATTTCATGCTTCACGTTTCCCATTCCATGCTGAGGTAAGCGTGGCAATGTGGAACGTGGTATATGGAAGGCTAAGAGACAGATGCAGAGGAGAAAGTGAGTTGAATAGATGGTGCTTATGAGTCGCTGGGCATTGCACGAACTCCAATAAATAATTCAACAATTCAAGCTTCATTGTGGATCCTTCCAGTGGCGATGAGGAGCCCACGGAATACCCGTTCATTAAAGAATCTACAAATTCTCAAACAACTGCAACTGTAGTGAACCACTGCTGCACTACGTGGCTTTATCGGGAGAACCTGCGACCCGGCACCGGACAAAGCCACAAGAGGGCCGGATAAGCGCTGGCTATAGAACCGGAGGTTAGGCTTAGATTGAAGTAAGTAAGCCACCCACTCCGTTCTCCTTTCCGGACGAAGTGATCCCGCTCTTAAACCTTCTCCAATAGTAAGGGATTGTGCGCTTCACGGAGAGCATGCATCTTTATTTGCGAAATAAGGACAAGCGCAAGCTCTGCACTCCTTCTGCTGTAAGCACGGCACGCCTGTGAGCAGTCCTGATGTCAGCACACGCGTTTGAGTAAGGGACCCTACGATATTGCCCTACGTGCTGCCATCTTAGTTGCTATTAGAAACCAGCCATAACACTACGTTACGCTGGTAAACCCCAGCAATAAAAAGAACAAAAACCAAACCCAGCCCAAGAATGAGCAGTGCAATTGCTCATTTCTAACTGCTGTAGCACTGCACTACCCCACCAAGGGCACTCTTTGTTATTAAAGGAAATTGAAACATCATAAGATATATGTTTGTGAATCTTAGTAGCAAGGCGTTTTTAAGTGCCGCAATACTACACCGCTTCAACCAGTTATCAAAGTAAATCAGAGCAGCAGAAGACTTACACTTGTGAACATTGGGGTTGTGCTTCTTTCACTACTGGCAGAATCTTCCGCTTTCAGAAATTAGTTGCTGGAAAGGATCAATAAGAAGTCTTCTTCCACAAACTATCATTATGGAGCAACCAATTGCTAATCACTCCACACATAGTCAGAAGCACAATACTGCATAAGACATTCTTCATAAAGGAAAAAAATGGGTACACATCTGCTGCCTCAAACTGCAACCATGCTAGGAATACCTCTAGCAAACTATTTCTTAGACACAAGAGGTTAACCCAATGTACTCTGTAAACATTGGAAAAAACATTTTGATCATTACGTGTTTGCCGCCCATGGTTTGAACAGTGAGTGAAAAAAAACCTTTCTCATACACGGTCTAGGCAATTATGGACAGGAACAATTTGAAAGTCTTCCTCCTCTTTCTGACGAAGAACCAAGTGATCTCACAGAATACGAAAAATGCATTAGAATGCTAGACAAATACTATGAAAAATCTGTCAGCATCATACTCAAGAGATACCACTTTGGAAAAAGGAAACAAGAGGTTGGAGACACAGTCGAGCAATTATTACAGCTCTAAGAGGTTTAGCTACCTCGTATGAATTCACCAGCAATCTCAATGAAAGACTTTGCGATCAATTCATGTTAGAATGCAGCATTGGAAAAGTAAGAGAAGCTCTACGGCCAAAAAGCAATCCATCTTGAAGAGGTACTCAAAGTGGTCAAAGACGTTGAACACACCAACAAGTGTGTAAAGGAGTTAGAAAAAAGACCTCAAACTGAAATGAAGAACGAAAAAATTCCACAAGTGCCTGAAGTCTTAACGATACAAGAGAGAAATGTGACTATGAAGAAATTTGGTGTTAAAAGAGAAAACATGATAAAGAAAAGAGGAACAAGATTTAAAGAGGGGAAAGACGATGGTGCAACAATAAGATGTTTTCCCTGTGACAGCCTATATCGTCTAGCCAGTAGTGACAAATGTCCCGGTATTAGAGCACTGTGCAAGAGATCTAACAAAAAAGGTAATTTTACAAACTGCTGTAGGGCAAAGGCTGAGGATATTGACTGTGTTGACGAGTTGTGTGAAGAGTTGGAAGAATGCCCTTTTGTCATTGATTATGAAGTAAACAATGTGGAAGATGAGAATGCCGATGTTGAGAAACCCATGTCAACTATACAAATTGGCAGTATAAAAATTGACATGGTAATTGACTCTGGAGCCAAGTATACCTTGCTACCCAAATCTAATTTCAAAGCCAAAAGGGGGAAGGAGGTTATATTAAATGAAGTGGATGTTAAACCAGTTGCCTATGGAGAAAATACATTGGGCCTCATCACGACTTCGGCGGTAACCCTTAAATCCGGCGGTAGTGCTATTACCGCCGGATTTAAGGGTCTGCCGAATCAGGGCTTTGGCGGATTTCGCCCCAGCTCTGAGCTGTGGGGAAATCCGCCGAAAATTAGCGCTATTACCGCCGTCGGGAAATCCGCCGGCGGTATTAGCGCGAAGATTCCCCATTGAGCCTGATTGGAAATCGAGCATTCCCGAATGGGCTCAGTGGGGAATGGGGACTTACATTTCCGCCAAACTCATGATTCGGCGCTATTAGTGTCGGGGAGTTCGGCGGTAGGGCTAATACTGCCCGCGCTAATAGCGTTACCGTTACCGCCCAAGTCGTGATGAGGCCCATTGACTTAGAAGGTTGGTTCTGGTCTACCATGCGATTTAAGGACAGAACTGCGAAGGGTAAAATCTACATTTCCAGGAAGGGAACATATCCACTACTGCGTTGGTCTCATCAAAAGAGACTTAAAATTAAACTTGATCCCAGTGCTAAGTAGGCAGTCTATGCCATGGATCCTGACAAGTCATCTGAACTATTTGAACAACAGTTTTTTTATAGGAATTAGGCAACATAAAAAATGTTAGACATAAAGTTTACATGAAAAACAATGCTGTCCCAGTTGTGCAGAAAGTAAGGCCGATACCTTTAGCTATTAAAGCTACTCTGAAGGAAAAACTTGAGAAGATGGAGGCGCTGGGTGTAATAGAAACGGTGGGGTCTTCCGAGTGGGTCTCACCATTAGTCATTGTTCATAAGCCTAATGGAAAATTGAGGATGTGTAGAGATTTGAGATGTGTCAACCAATGCATAATACCAGACAGACATCCTTTGCCTAATATAACAGAGATACTAAGTACAATGAATGGTGCAAAGGTAATGAGCACGATGGATTTAAAGTCTGCTTATCATCAAATTGTATTACATCCCTTGTCTAGAAATGTAACTGCCTTTATTACCCCTGGTGGGCTGTTTCAATGTAAACGCATGCCTTTTTGTCTTGTATCAGCTGCAGCTGTTTTTCAGCGTATAATGTACCAACTGTTTCATCACATGGAAGGGGTATTGTGTTTCCAAGATGGTGTGTTAGTATAAGCCAAGATTCAAGAGGACCCAATTTTAGACTTTGGAGTGTGCTAGACAGCTTCAAGTAAGCTGGTCTAACTCTCAATAAGGACAAGTGCAAGTTCAATAAGTCTACCATACAATACTTATGCCATGAAATATCGGAACAAGGTATTAGACCTAAGAAGTATTTAGTGAAAACTATCTCATGTTTTCCCAGTCCCGATAACAAGGAAAAAGTAATTTCTTTCCTAGGAATGGCCGAATACTATGCCAAGTTTATTCCTGATTTGGCTGATAAAACATTTCACAAGTAGAAGCTGGTGAAGAAAGGTGTGAGGTGTGAAGTTTCACTGGGATGATCAATGTGAATGTGAATTTGAAGGGGTGAAGGTAGCTTTAAATAATGCTCACACTCTGTTTTAATCCCAATAGAAAAAGTATTCTTACAACAAATGTGAGCAATCATGGCTTGGGGGCAGTGTTGTCTCAAATAGATGAAGGGAAAGAGTTTCCTATAGCTTTTGCATCTAGGGTTTTAAGGAAGGCAAAACACAACTATTCCACAATAGAAAAACAGCTTCTTGCCATTAATTGGGGATTGATAAATTCATTTCTTTCCTTTGGGGTATGAGATTTGTTGTCAGTTCAGATCACAAACTGCTGAGAGACATTTTGATGATGAAGGGTTTAGACAAGGTATCGTCAAGATTAGGCAAGTAGGTTGCAAGTATTATAACTGGGAAATAGAATATGTATCTGGAGTGAGGAAAAAAACAGCTGATTGTCTACCACAGCTGACCAATGTTGTTCAAAGTGATAATGATGATGAGAGTGAAGAAGATCACATTTTAAACGTCAATTAGGACATTGTGTCAGAGAGAGAGAGAGTGGGAGGAAGCAATGGTAGCAGATGAAGTTCTCAAGAATGTCAAAGAATGTCTGGAATGTGGTGTGAAAGGGTGTGAATAAATGCAGTCAGACATGTTTTTGATGAATTATTGATTAATAAAGGCATGGATTTGAGAGGGGACAAAGGAAAAGGAAGGCAGCAGAGGACACAGTAGTAGCACATAGATTTACGCCCAATGCCACTGCTGAGGGGAAGAAAACCCAATACCAGGGTGTGTCCTCCATGGTTGGGTAGGGCATGTCAGAATGATTGACTTTCAAATGGTCAAGAAGAATATAATCAACAGACAGATGAATAATAAAAGATTAGGAAGGTGACAAAAAGATGCTCTGTTAAGGAAGGTGACTGGGTTAGGATGAAGCTCTAAACTCAGGCGTAGGAAGATGTGTTGATTGGGCTGAGCCAATAGAAGTTCTAGAAAAGTTTCACAGAGCAGTTAGAGTCTCAGATGGCACGGCGTGGAATGGTAACAGAGTATTTAAGTGTGTGAATAGTAAACACAATAGTATGCACACCACAAGACAAAGTATTAATGGAAAAATAAGTCTCAAGACTGAGGAGGAAAAGATAGGTAGGGAAGGGAGTTGTTTGGTTCGCACCAAACGTGTAAGTGGTAAACCTTTGTATCTAAGAGACTGTGGGCCTCATTACACGGATGGCGGTAAGGATTTACCGGTACCGGTAAAATACCGGTACCGGTAAATCCTTACCGCCTTACTACGAGGTCCCTTTGCGGGTTGGGGGATTTAACGCCTGCTTTTTGCAGGCGTTAAAAATCAACACGCAAAGGGACCGAGGGAGCTAATTACGGTACCGCAATTTGCGGTACCGTAATTAGCGCCTTCCCCATTCCCATTATGCCCTATGGGGCAAAAATGGGAATGGGGAAGGGCAATGGTGGAAGGGGGAATTACCACCCCGCCAACCTTGGAATGGGGCGGTAATTCCCCTTTACGCCAAGGCGGTGCCGGTTTTTTACCGGCATGAACCATGGCGCTAATAGCGCCATGGTTCTCCGCCATCCGTGTAATGAGGCCCTATGTGAGTTAGATTAACCTTTACATATAGGGAAGTCTAATCATCTTTAATTTTCTAGTAATGAGTTTATGTAAATATCAGGTCTCAGTATATTGTATCATGTAAATATCTAGCTTTCATTGCATTATTTTATCAATCATCACTAGGATGAATCCAATGTTTCTTCTGTTCCTCTTATAACCTTGTTGTCTCCCAATCACTAGGATGAATCTAATGTTTCTCCTGCTCCACTATAACCCTTATGTCTTTCTCTGTTAACTTCTTGTTTATCTAATAACCAAGTTGTTTTCAATGTTAATATTCTTGTAACGCTCACCTGATTCCCGCAGAGGCGCCGGTCTTGACTGGGTGAATGCCGTATCTTCAAAGGTGATGTGTAACACACGGTTGGCTCTTTGGGCTGGACCTCTGTGCACTGTATGTCTGACTCGAAGAGTAAGATGTCTGCAGATAGAAAATATGGGATTAATGAACTGGTGTTATTGGGTGCCTCTCTCCTCTTCCCTTTCTCTTCTCCTGTAGAACCCCAAAGGTTAACGCCCTCACCTTAGGTAAGTGAACGCCGAGCTCTCCATCTGCCTCGGGGCAGGGTGCCGTAACCAGTTTCTTCACTGGATAAGGGTGCAGGCCTCTTGACCTCAGAGGACTGCTGTCCGTCGTTAACTGCACGAACGGTAAGTTCTGGGCACTTCAAATGTCTTAAAAGTCTTTTGTAATGATATCTCTTGTTTTGCAGGGTTCCGGCGATGGCGGATGGCGGGCTGATGAGAGTTGAGGATCGACCCCGCGTGAGGAATAGAAGCGCCTGGAAGCACGTAAGTAAGCGCTTGTAGCCTGCTTCACGATGCGCACTAACTGTCCCTTTTATCTTGCAGGTACAAGTTCGGAGCTTTAGAGAAGCTGAAGGGTGCTGGAATGCCCACTGGATTCGGCGTGGGAAGGAGTAATGGCACGTGAGTAATAAAGTTGCCCAATGTCTTTAAACGCACCTTCTTTTGTCTTTCAGATGCGGGATGCAGCGCCGAAGGCCTCCGGAGCGTGCGAAGAGCTGGTAAGCTTTTGTCTTTCAGATGCCGGAATGCAGTGCGAAGACCTCCGGAGCATGCGAAGAGTAGGTAAGCCTTTGTCTTCAGATGCCGGAATGCAGCGCGAGGCGTTGGTGACAGCCGATGGACCAGGTAAGAGATGCGCTGCCACTGAAGACCGTAGTGTTAACCTGTTCTTTCTTTGTCTTTACAGGTCCTGCTGAAGACTGGATTCCAGGATGGTAAGCCTTTGTTCCCTTAGGCCCAGGATCAGAAGCAGAAGACACGATGAGCGTTCTGCTGCAGAGA
Source organism: Ambystoma mexicanum (assembly GCF_040938575.1). NCBI lineage: Eukaryota > Metazoa > Chordata > Amphibia > Caudata > Ambystomatidae > Ambystoma > Ambystoma mexicanum. The sequence continues at coordinate 901,145,622 of NC_090923.1, read as the reverse complement.
ATGCAGAATAACACAAAGCAAGATTCATCCATCGGGTGTGGTTTAAATAGCCTCCTGTAGTGCTTAGAAGTCTCCTTCCACAGCCACGCCTAGGTAAGAAAAGAGTTCCTGCTTTCCAGAAGAGTTCCAGTGTTCTGAACCTAGGGAGTGGCTCCTGCCCCACCCAACAGGAAAAGTAGTCCCAAACAGAAGAGGATCAGGGGTTCAACTGGCAGGTAAGTAAGCAGCATGGTCTGCTGCAGGTAAGTCCACCCAAGCAATATGAGCCCGGCGCTTCCAGCGCTGGGACTGGGCATCTTTATGAGCCTGGTGCCACTGGCGCCAGGACAGGGTCCAAAAGGTCCCAATTGGGACTGGCTGGCACTCGGAACCGGGGTTATGGGTCTGCTTGCAAGGGAGTCGGGCAAGTCCTGATCTTTTGGAAGCAGAGATCATGACAGCACCCCCCCTCAAGGCCCCTCCCAAACCGGGCTTCTCCGGGGGTTTGGGCTTGTTAGGAAATGTTCGATGAAATCTTTTGATTAGACGAGGCGCGTGGACATATTCTGCAGGTTCCCAGGATCTTTCTTGGGGACCGTAGCCTTTCCAGTCAATCAGGTAAAATAGTTTAGATTTGGAGATCTTGGAATCCAGGATGCTTTTGACTTCAAACTCGAGTTCTCCATCAACTAGAATAGGTTTTGGAGATGTAGTTAGTCGGGTTTGAGGTTGCACGGGTTTTAATAGAGAGACGTGGAAGACCGGATGTATCTTCATGTGAGGGGGCAAGTCCAACTTGACCGCTACTGGATTTACTATGGTAGTGATGGAATAGGGACCAAGGTATCTTGGGTTGAATGTGCGTGGTCCTTTTAGAGGTAGATATTTGGTGGATAACCAGACTTGATCTCCTACTTGATATTGGGGGGCTTCCTTCCGATGTTGGTCTGCTCCTTTCTTGTATTGTTCTTTAGCCCTTTGAAGGTGAGAAACGGCTTCCTTAAAGGCTTGGGTGATTGTAGAATGCAGGTTACTGCTGGTGTTCCAAGATCTTGGAGTGGATCCAACTCCGAGGTTCGAGGGTGACTACCGTATAAAAGAAAAAACGGGGTCTTCCCAGTTCCCGAGTGGACAGAGTTATTGTAGGCATATTCGGCTATCCAAAGGATATCTTTCCAAGTTTTTTCAGTTTGTTGTAGCATGCAGCGCAAATACTGTTCCAGAGTTTGATTGGTCCTCTCGGTTTGTCCGTCGGTTTGAGGGTGGTGGCTGGTCGAAAGTCTCACATCAATTTGAGCCGACCGACAGCAACTTCGCCAAAAATGAGAAATAAATTGACTACCTCGATCCGAAATTAGAACTGAAGGAAAACCGTGCAGTCGGACGATGTTTTCGAGAAATTCTCGGGCCAGAGTTGCTGCTGTTGGTAAGCCTTTGAGTGGAATGAAATGCGCCATCTTGGAGAATAGGTCCACGATTACTAGGATCGTATTGTATCCGGAGCATGGAGGTAGATTGGTGATGAAGTCCATAGAAAGCGTGTGCCAAGGGCGAGGCGGGATGTCAATAGGGTGTAAGAGGCCGGCTGGTTTTTCCTTTTGACTCTTGTTTTGGGCGCATACTCCACAGGACATTATAAAGTCTCTGATATCTTTTTTCCAAGACGGCCACCAGAAGTAGCGCTTGATCTTTTCCGAGGTCTTGGTCATACCGGGATGTCCTTCCATTAAAGAATCGTGATAACAAGAGATTACCTTTTTCTGTAAATCTGTGCTGGGCAGGTATAACCGTTCTTGGAAATATAATAGGTTATCCTTCACCGTAAAGTCCTTTCCCTGCAGATGCCAATTCTGTATGTCTGCTGGAGTTACCAGTAGCCTGGCTTTATCCTTAACTTCCTCTATGGATTGTGTGGCGATTACACCTAGAATTCTTTGTTCGGGAATGATAGGTACAGGTTTAGGATTGATCAAATGTTCTTCCACTCCCATCCGAGAAAGGGCATCAGCTTTACCGTTTTTTGTACCAGGTCGATAGGTAATTATGAAGTCAAACTCGGCAAAGAATAGTGCCCAACGGAGTTGCCTAGAGGATTGAGCTTTTGCGGTTTTCAAATATTGCAGGTTTCGGTGATCTGTAATCACAGTAACGGTGTGTCGGGCCCCCAGAAGATAATGCCGCCAAGCCTTAAAGGCGGACTTGATAGCTAGAAGTTCCTTATCAGTAATAGTGTAATTGATTTCAGGAGGCGAGAATTTGCGGGACCAAAATGCCACGGGATGCAACTGATTGGTTACTGGGTCCTTTTGTGATAGAACTGCCCCCATGGCAAGGCTCGAAGCATCAGTTTCAACGATGTAGGGGAGTTCTGGGCGAGGATGTTTTAAGATCGGTGCAGAGATAAATCTAGTCTTCAAATTCTGGAAAGCTTGTTCCGCCTCGGTAGACCATTCAAAACGTTTGTTTTTCTTTAACAAGGCGGTGATGGGCTGGACTATTCGAGAGAATTCGGGGATAAACCTGCGGTAAAAGTTAGCGAAGCCTTACATGCTTTGAACACCTTTTACGGAGGATGGCGATGGCCATTTGAGAATTGCATCGACCTTCTTTGAATCCATACGCACTCCGCTAGGTGATAATATGAATCCCAAGAATTCAACTTCAGTCACGTTGAAAAGACATTTTTCCAACTTAGTGAAAAGTTTGTGTTGACGCAATCTCTCGAGGACCATTTTCACATGTTTCCGATGTTCAGTTTCCGATGAAGAATAAACGAGGATGTCGTCAATGTAAACAACAACACACACATCTATGAGCTCTCTGAGGACATCGTTCATAAAATATTGAAAGGCGGCCGGGGCATTGCAAAGTCCGAAGGGCATGACCTGATATTCAAATAGCCCATACTTGGTGCGGAAGGCCGTCTTCCATTCATCGCCCTCTTTTACTCGTACCAAGTGGTAGGCTCCTCTAAGATCCAGCTTTGTATATATGCATGCTTTTCTGACTTGGTCTAGGAGTTCAGGGATCAAAGGTAACGGATATCTATTCTTAACGGTGATCTGGTTCAGGGCGCGATAATCTATACAAGTTCTAAGGTCCCCTTCTTTTTTTGGAACGAAGAACAAAGCTGAGGAAGCAGGGGACTTGGAAGGACGAATAAACCCATTCGCTAGGTATTGATCCAGGTATTGTCGGAGGTGAAGATTCTCAGGCTCGGTGAGGGCATACATTCTACTACAAGGAGGAGTAGATCCAGGTATCAGGTCTATCTGGCAGTCATAAGACCTATGAGGAGGTAGAGAGTTAGCCTGATCCTTCCGGAAAACATCTTGGAATTCTAGGTATTCAGGAGGTAACTGGGGAGCCTCCGAGGAAATTGCTGCCAGTGCAACACCAGGTCGAGGGTGACAAGTAGAGACACATTCTGGAAACTGAACCGTTCTTGCTCGCCAATCGATCTGAGGATTGTGCTTCTCTAACCAAGGAATTCCTAGAATAATCTGGAACTGAGGGGCCTTGATCACATCGAACACGATCTTCTCATGGTGTCCATCTTGACTTACTAGCGTCACTTCTTGGGTGGTATGCGTTACTGGTCCGGAGGCTATCTCCGTACCATCCACCGTAGTAATGACGTCCTTTACAGCCTTTGGACAAAGAGTCAGATTCATCCTCAAAACCATTTCATGATCCACATAATTGCCGATGGCACCGCTGTCGACGTAAGCTTCAATCGCATGTAATCGATCCGGATGTTCAGGGCTAATGAGGACCATAGGTATCACGAAATGCGAGGTCACTGAACTGGTTTTAACGCTCGGCAAGAGGACCTCTATTCTTGTCGGGCGAGGTCGTTTCCCTGCTCAGAGTTTGTGACCCTGGTAACTGCAGCTCCTACTGCCTTCTTGGCTGGTTTCACCGGACAGTCTCGAAGAAAGTGCCCCGAGTTTCCGCAATAGAGGCATAATTGCAGCTGTTTTCTCCTTTCCCGCTCCTTTTGTGTTAGTGGTCCTTTCAGGCCCCCTATTTGCATGGGTTCCCCGGAGTCTACTCCTTTGGTAGGAGTTGGTGGTTTGGAAAATACTCGAGCATCAAACTTGGAACGATCGGCCTTCCTGTTCTGCAGTCTGTGGTCAATTTGAACGACTAAGTCAATATAGTCCGAACAGTCTTGCAGGGGATTCACTACTTGGGCTAACACATCTTTGAGCTCTCCACGTAGACCTCTATAAAACAGCGTAATCCTTTTGTCCTCAGGCCATCGAGTTTCCACTATCAGTCTGTTGAAAGACGCAATATAAGCCAAAAGGTCTTGATTACCCTGTCGCAATGAAAGGAGCTCATTGTCCAAGGCCTGCCCCTGTGAATGTCTTGCAAACAGTTTTTCCATACTGAGCTGAAAAGCTTGAAAATCATGGAGAACCGGATCATCTTGATTAACTAGAGGGATCGACCAGTCTGCCGCATTGCCACTAAGGTACGAAAGCACGAAAGCTACCTTAGCTTGATCAGTTGGAAAGGCTGCTGGCCGGCATAAGAAGTGCAACCGGCACTGATTAATAAATACTGCAAACCTCTTTGGGTCACCAGAAAATCGTTCGGGCGGAGCCAGAGGTACATTCCCAGGCAGGTTGATCTGCACTGGGTTCGTAGAGGATGTTGAAGGAAGATTTGCCCCTGATGCGGGTAACGGAGTTTGTCCGGCTTGTGACTGTAGCAATTGTCTAGCGAGATCGTCTGTTCGCTCCTTGGAAATAATCAGTTCCCTTCTTAGAGCATTTGTTTCCTGACGGGCTGCATGCACTTCTGCTCTTAGTTCCCCAAGTAACTGGGCTAGCTGGTCGGTATCCGAGGTTTCCATAGCGCCTGGGTGGGAGTTTTGCGGTAGGCTTTGTGTTCTGTAACGCTCACCTGATTCCCGCAGAGGCGCCGGTCTTGACTGGGTGAATGCCGTATCTTCAAAGGTGATGTGTAACACACGGTTGGCTCTTTGGGCTGGACCTCTGTGCACTGTATGTCTGACTCGAAGAGTAAGATGTCTGCAGATAGAAAATATGGGATTAATGAACTGGGGTTATTGGGTGCCTCTCTCCTCTTCCCTTTCTCTTCTCCTGTAGAACCCCAAAGGTTAATGCCCTCACCTTAGGTAAGTGAACGCCGAGCTCTCCATCTGCCTCGGGGCAGGGTGCCGTAACCAGTTTCTTCACTGGATAAGGGTGCAGGCCTCTTGACCTCAGAGGACTGCTGTCCGTCGTTAACTGCACGAACGGTAAGTTCTGGGCACTTCAAATGTCTTAAAAGTCTTTTGTAATGATATCTCTTGTTTTGCAGGGTTCCGGCGATGGCGGATGGCGGGCTGATGAGAGTTGAGGATCGAACCCGCGTGAGGAATAGAAGCTCCTGGAAGCACGTAAGTAAGCGCTTGTAGCCTGCTTCACGATGCGCACTAACTGTCCCTTTTATCTTGCAGGTACAAGTTCGGAGCTTTAGAGAAGCTGAAGGGTGCTGGAATGCCCACTGGATTCGGCGTGGGAAGGAGTAATGGCACGTGAGTAATAAAGTTGCCCAATGTCTTTAAACGCACCTTCTTTTGTCTTTCAGATGCGGGATGCAGCGCCGAAGGCCTCCGGAGCGTGCGAAGAGCTGGTAAGCTTTTGTCTTTCAGATGCCGGAATGCAGTGCGAAGACCTCCGGAGCATGCGAAGAGTAGGTAAGCCTTTGTCTTCAGATGCCGGAATGCAGCGCGAGGCGTTGGTGACAGCCGATGGACCAGGTAAGAGATGCGCTGCCACTGAAGACCGTAGTGCTAACCTGTTCTTTCTTTGTCTTTACAGGTGCTGCTGAAGACTGGATTCCAGGATGGTAAGCCTTTGTTCCCTTAGGCCCAGGATCAGAAGCAGAAGACACGATGAGCGTTCTGCTGCAGAGAATGCAGAATAACACAAAGCAAGATTCATCCATCGGGTGTGGTTTAAATAGCCTCCTGTAGTGCTTAGGTGTCTCCTTCCACAGCCATGCCTAGGTAAGAAAAGAGTTCCTGCTTTCCAGAAGAGTTCCAGTGTTCTGAACCTAGGGAGTGGCTCCTGCCCCACCCAACAGGAAAAGTAGTCCCAAACAGAAGAGGATCAGGGGTTCAACTGGCAGGTAAGTAAGCAGCATGGTCTGCTGCAGGTAAGTCCACCCAAGCATTATGAGCCCGGCGCTTCCAGCGCTGGGACTGGGCATCTTTATGAGCCTGGTGCCACTGGCGCCAGGACAGGGTCCAAAGGGTCCCAATTGGGACTGGCTGGCACTCGGAACCGGGGTTATGGGTCTGCTTCCAAGGGAGTCGGGCAAGTCCTGATCTTTTGGAAGCAGAGATCATGACAATTCTAAATAAATTGATTACTTGATGTAAGAAAGGGAGATGTGTAGCATTTCATGCTTCACATTTCACATTCCATGCTGAGATAAGCATGGAATTCGGAATGTGGAATATGGATGGCTAAGAGAAAAATGCAGGGGAGGAAATCAGTTGAATAGCTGGTGTTTATGAACTGGTGGGCGTTGCATGAACTCCAATAAATAATCCAACACTTCAAGCTGCATTGTGGATCCGTTCAGTAGTTTGTATTATTCAAAATGTTCAAGATCTCTGAATAACTGTAACTTACCCCCATGTCCCCTCCCTGCCTTAAGCGGATTGAAGCACTTGTTTTGTGCATAAGCACTTTATAAATAAAATATACCATACCATACCCTGCAGGGTGCAGTAAGGGGTAACAAGAATACAATCATGGGCTGATGTGCGGGATACAGAAGGCGTAGAGAAATGAATTGGGATTTATATAGGCAAATGAGGGATAAAGAAGGGCATAACACCCAAGAGAATGTAGAAGGATCTCTTTTGAGAGAAACTGGAGGTAGGTCAGATGATGTCATAACAGACGAGCATAGAACATTGTCTTTAAGTAAACTCGGTCTTGATGATGTGGAAAAGGATAACAGTCATACAAGCTAGGGGCATGATAATGTCAGATGAAGAATTGGAAAAAAAATGAGCGAGCACGGAGGGTAGAGCTCACCTAGATTTACAAAACAATCGAGTGTAAAAAAAGGGGTAAAATGGTCAGATTTAGAGGACCCCAAACAAAGAACACCAGAGTCAACACCATACACTGAGTAACCACAAGCACGATCGTGTAGTGTAGGGGACGTATTCAAGCCTTATGTAAGCAGGTTAAGGGCATAACCAGGACGAAGACAAACAGGCAAGACTAGCCCCACTTGGAAGACGAGAAGTGTAGGCAGGTATGATTATGGACCAGGATTTTCACAATTCCCGTTATTAGAGAAAGAGGGAGGATGACCACAATATACACAGTGGCCACAAATAGATAAATATAATTTAAGATGTAAATTACTGAGTTTACGTTCCGGTGTGGGAAAATGGATTCATGAGTTAGAGAGGATGACATCATGAATGATGCTGGCTATAGGTGACTTAAAAGGCTTACTAGCAGCAATTACAGGGGAGAGAGCTGACATCTTGTGGGAATGAGCAGGATACGCAGGTGTGACTACACAAAACATCCCACATGATGGAGCACCATTTAATATTTACAGAGCAAACATATGGTGGGAGCTCAGAGTACAATACCCCGATACATCAGACATGGTTGTGATTATGACTAGGAAAATGATCGAGGATGAAGACCCTGTTGCTTATATTCAAGATATTCAAGACAGGTGGCACCTTGAGATGCGTGAACCGTGGGATAAAACGGTAGCATTATTTTACCATATTTTGTGTCAAGGACTGCCCGAGCCAGTGCAACAGCAACTGAAGAAACAGGTGGGAATGGAAGCAAAGCCATCGCCAGAAATACAATTGACAATTGTGCATCACTGTCGATTAATGCAGGATAAGAATAAGAAGAAAGCCGAGAATAGAAAGCAGGAACAGGCGAAGTTAGTCCAGAAGAATTTGTCAATAATAACCATAGAGGAAGTGATATTGATGAGTAATGAAGGAGGGGCGACACAGGAGATGCAGTCAGGGCAGCAAAACAACACAGGGTATCCCTTAGATCAGAGTGAGTACAACATTTGGCAAACGGGAAGAGGAAATGGGCCTAGAGGAGTGGGACGAGGTGGATTTCAAAACCCTCAGGGAAGAGGAGGAGGATTTAATGGTGGCCAGTCGCAACAATGCTGGAATTTCAGAAGAATAGGACACATAGCTAGAACATGTAGACGCAGAGGAGGCATGCAGGAAAACTGGCAAGCTTCAAGAGGGGGGATGGGCTATGTTCCGCAATATAATACAGAACCACAGCAATATTATGTCCAAGATCACATGCAGGTTCAGACATATGTGCTGCAACCACAGCAAATGCAGCAAGCACCATTGCAAATGCAATCGCCACAAGGGCAATCACAGCAAGTACCTATGCAAGAACAACAGATACAGACTCAGCAAGCACAGACAAAGCAGGCCATGGTGCCACAATGGAATATGACTACCTGCACCCAAATTAGAGAGCGTGACTGTGGTAGGAGGAAATACTTTCACCTGTACAGGGATGAATTTATATCCACAATAGAACAGCCCACAGAGCGACTTGATGTGTTTAGTACTATCAGTGACACCAGACCCCCAAGAGGAACCAAGGGTCAAGATGACGATATGAGGCAAGACATTTTCATTTCTTTTGGGCACTGGAGCAACTGTGTCCGTGAGGGAAAATACCCAATGTCAGGTATTGCAATGAATGTGCAGGGATTCTCTGGGGTGATAAATTTAGTTACTTTTACAGGCAAATTACCAATCTCTATAGGAGAACACGACATGTCTATGCCATTATTATATTCTATGCCAACGCTAGTTAACAAATAAAGGCATGACTTAATGACAAAACTTAACATGACAATGGGCCTCATTACGAGTGAGGCGGTAGGGGGTTAACGGCGCCGGTAGAGCTGCCAGCACCGTTAACCCCCTACTGCCTCATTATGATGTCCCCTCGCGGGACCTGCTAAGGACGTCTGGTCAGAACAGACGTCCTAAGCGGGTCCCGCGAGCATCCCAGCATGCTAACAACGGGCCCGTCATTAACGGGCCCGTTGTTAGCATGCTCCCCATTCCCATTGAGCCCTATGGGGGCTCAATGGGAATGGGGATGGTCCAGTCCGGGTTCCCTGAATGTGGAAATGCCAGGCCCTCCAAGGTCAGAATGGCCCGGTATTGCCCCATTCGGGGAACCCGGACCTGAGTTTGGTGGTAGCCATGCCCTTATCAAGGGCATGGCTACCTCCAAACTCGTAATGAGGCCCATCTTTTACTGACAAAGGTATAGTATGTTCCACTCCAGAGATACATTATATGAATGTGAGAGAGCAGCTTATATTAGCCTTTACAGGCCAGAAAGCATTACGAGGGGTCTCTTCGGACCCAGAAGTATTTCTCTATGGAGTGACTGTTTTATTATTGTGGTTGCCCAGATTGATAGGTAAACTATTAAGAATACCTAATGAGTTCTTGTTCGGACCAGAAATCCCTGTGGGTGATGAAGAAGGGCAGATTATCCCATTGGAGTTAGAAGCAGCAGTGGTTAGAGAGGAAAGGGTGTTTCTTCATGGCACAGATGATGATAGGAGAGGATGGAGAACAGTGATAGCCCTCAGTGAAGAATATAGGCTGACAGATTTGACAGAGAGGAGTTGTTCAAGGATGAGGATTCATATGATGAATTAGTATTTTTCATAAGTCTCACTCATTGGATAAACATAGAGAATAGAGAAAAACTGCAGAGAATGGCGTTGGTAAAAATGAAACCATTGTTTTTCCAGGAAGATTTAGAGAAATTGACTAAGATTTTATGGACCTCAAGTCCATATGATGTGTGTCTATTAAAAGGAGTAGGAACCGTTAAAATCAAGCTTAAAGCAGAAGCCCTTTGCCACATGCAAATCGATACCCCATGTCCATAGAGGCAGATGAAGGTATATTCGAGACAATTTCCGCTTTGATGAAGCAAGGAATATTGGTACCATCCGATTCTCCATGTAACATGGCTGTGTACCCAGTGAGAAAATCAACAGGGGGGTTGTGGAGATTTATTCAGGAACTTCGACCTCTAAACAATGTAGTTGAAGCTGAGTTCCCTTTAGTTCCAAATCCCATGACAATATTGTGCAATATCCCATGTAAGGGCAAATATTTTCAGTGATAGATTTAAAAAATGTGTTCATTTCAATTCCCCTTCACGAAGACTCACAGGATATGACTTCCTTTTCATACGGAACAATCTGCCTGACACATACTCGTTTGTCCCAGGGGTACTGTGAGTCCCTGTCAATCTTTAATAGAATCCTCCAATGGACTTAGGCAATGTTCAGCTCAAAAGTGCAATAGTTCAATATGTGGATGACATTTTGGTGTGCAGTGAGACAGAAGAAAGATGTAAGGAAGATTCAATTAAACGTGTGTCTATTCTCTCAGAGAAGGGATATAAAGTGGACAAAGAGAAGCTACAATGCTGTCAGGAAGAGGTCTATCGGACAGTTTATTTCTCATGAAGGGATAAAAGTGATGCCTGAAAGAGCAGAATCAATTATGAAGACCTCAGAACTGAAAACAGTGAGGCAAATGCAACAATTGTTAGGCCTATGTAACTATTGCAGGGCCTGGATTTTCGATTACAGTACATACATTAGACCACTTTTAAAAGGGCTTGAAGAAGCACAGGTGGGCAACAGCGAAATAATATGGACAGATGACATTTCTGAAGGCTTTGAAGAATTAAAAAAGGTGATCAGGACAGCCCCTGTTTTGGGAATTTCAGATTATCATGAAGAATTGTACTTATTTTCCCATTCAAATGGAGAATTCATGACAGCAGTCCTGACACAAAAAACATTAGGACATGGACACAAACCATTAGCCGATTATACTGGGATTTTAGATACAGTTATGAAAGGACATTATCCTTGTGATCAGTCTTTCGCTGCTGCTGCATTCGCGATAAAGCTTCAAGTTATTTCAATGGGGTGCTCAGTAACATTATTTGTTGAGCATGAAATGAATTATTTGCAATTTTAGTGAAACCTAAAAGTACATTGACCACACAAAGCTAATTATATCGAATCCTGCGATTAAAATTGTCAGATGTAAAACAGTGTACGCAGCAACGTTCATAGCTGAACCAGCAGGAAAGGATGATTATGTACATGATTGCACAACATATACTGAGAACTATAATGAAATTCCCAAAGCTAGAGAAAATGCCCTTGGGAAGGGGGCAGTTGTTTTTATTGATGGTTCTTCAAAGATTAACCAAACGACTGACAAAAGGCACACTGGATCAGCAGTAGTAAAGTTGAACCCAAGAGTGTGAATTTGAAGTAGAGACAAGTGTGAGATTGCCTTAGAATTGCTCAGCACAGGCTGCAGCGTTAGTGGCACTTATCACCGTGCTTCAGAAATCCAAAGATGAGGAAGTGATGGTGTACTCTGCCTCCAGACGACACTCCAGTGCAACATGCAACCCTGTTGGATAAACGTATTAAAGCACTAGCACTCCCATTGATGCTCGCTGTTGTAAAATGCGCAATGCATTCTAAAAGGACAGATTTAATTTCTCAAGGAAACAAAGCCATAGATTTAGAAGCCAAAAAGGCAGCCTATTTTCCAACCATTTCTAATTTTGAAATTGAATTGAATGACAGGATGATGCATGTTGGCAAAGGAGGGCTTTAACATGCTGTCTATTGTCCAGTTAATTGAGATACAAGGGTGAGCACCACAAGCAGAGAATGATCTATGGAAGAAGCAGGGGTGTTCTTTATCCCCCACTCAGGCAATTTGGAGAGAGGATAGCACTGGAAAACCAGTTATTCCTCTAGCATTATTGAGGGTAGCATTGGAGCAACTCCACTATCCCATTCATACAACTCAACAGTCTAGCTGCAGCAATTGCAGAATAGTGGTTCTCTCCAAATCTGTTGGAGCATGTGAAACTGTTTATTTTAAATTGCATCATGTGCCAGAACTTTACCGCAAGTCACACTTTACAAACAGTGGGAGGAGCAATTCCTAGACCCAATGGCCCATTTGAGCACCTACATATAGATTATGTAAAAATGCTGCAGACATGCAACAGTTACAGATATATGTTAGTCGTGGTATGTCCTTTTTCTAGATGGATCGCGGCAGGTCCTTGCACACACCCTGATGCCACATGCACTGCCAAGTTTCTTGCGTGTGAAGTGTTCCCAAGGTGGGGTGTGTGTGAGGTTTTACAGTCTGAAAATGAACCGCATTTTGTAAATGAGATGTTTAAGCAAATAGTACTTTAGGCATTAAGCATATGTTTTCCTCTGCTTATCACCCACAGGCGAATGGTGTCTGTGAATGATTAAATAGATTATTGAAGGAAAGGATTGCGAAGATAAAGAAGGGATGGCTACATTGCCTATACCTAGCCTTACACGGTCTAAGGTATCAGCCTGGATGATATCCCCATCGAACTCCTCATGAGTTGGTGACTATACGCCACATGAGAACGCCCCTTGATCCTCCAACTAGGTTAAAAAGTGATGCCCATAGTGTAGCGAAAACATTAGTTGGTGAGATGCATGATTAACTAACAACAATGATTGCAAGTATTTCGTTCATGTCTCAACAGGTCAAAAATCACAGAGTGGGGTCAAAGAGAAGTGACAAAGACGATCAATTAATTGAAGCAGAGGATTTGTTAAAACAACCAAGCTTATACCCAGGAGCCCAGGTGCTGGTATGGAGGTTTGTACGCCCTTGGAGTACTCCTCGCTTTAAAAGGACAAAGAGCCTGGCTTCATCTGCATGACAACAAGCCATATAAAGGAGAAACCTTGATCCGTCCTGCAACTACCCACAGTGAAGCAAGAGAATAGGTTCTGTATATTTAGACTCATTCTATGGTCAAGAGTAAAGTCAAGGCAAGTGAAGAACACAGCAGCACCTTGGACTACCTTTTAGATAGACTGCATTGAAGTATCAGAGCTGAAAGAAGAAAAGCATACTTCATCTTTATGCTACCTACTGCAATAACATTACACACATTCTTGTATGCTGTTTTTACTCACATATTGCAGTCTTATCCAGCTCTAATAAGAAGATACATCAACGTCATAATGTTTTTTGAGAATCCTAAGAACAATCATATTATTTTTAGGATAAATATTGCAATCATATTGCAGATTTCGGAATACAGGTGTGATTCATAGAGACTTACAGGGTTACATATTAAACGTTTGAGAAATAATGAGGATGTTTCAGAATATAAGAGGCTCATTGCAATCAAGAAAATTGATGCGTTTCCATGGAATAATAATTGTGGTGTCATTCTGCATTATGGTTTGTGTTTTCCTCCTGATTATTATGACATTTAGACAAGTTATAAGAAACAATACAGATATGGTGAGTGGCAATGAAACATTTACTGTTGCCCCTGATAGAATCACAAACAGCATTTTTTTATAATCTTATTAGGCATTTAATTCGATTGAAAAGGGATGTTGGGGAAATCATGAAGGTATAAATATGTATCTTGATAATTTGGCTCATTTAAAGAATAACCTATGATATCAGCACATGAAATAGGTGGGAGGGTAACGTCAGATGAAAGCTGCTACGAGTGTTCCCTCATACCTTATGCTTTGGGAACCTCTAAAATATGAATAGCAACTGAAGTATCAGTGAAAAAGGCACATTGCCTGATACATCTTGCACTTTGCCTAACCAGAGGACAATTCCAAGGCAGAACAGCATTCACAGTTTTGGTGAATAAAGTGCCATTACAAAGAGAAGATAATTATGTACAAGACATAAAGTCAAGAGAAAAGTCAGAAACAATGCATCAAATAATAAAATACGAACAGCCTGGAATAACAGATATGATATGATTTAAGTCATTATAATGTGCCTGTACACAATTGTTTCTAGGCGCAACATGACAAGGAAAGGAAGACAGAAGGAGGACAATACAACAATCTTACTAGGCCTTGTTTCATTCAGATCGCGCAAGTGCGGGGGGAGTGAGGAGGAGAAGTGCCGGGGGATGGGGAGAGGAGAGTGCAAAGGAACTTGTAAGTGCTGCCAGGGATGTGGCTCATGACTGCAGGCAGTCAGGGGACTGTAGGGTTACAGATACAGTCCCTAAGTGGTTGGGAGGCCCGAAGGCAGTGCAAGGGCAACTGTTCATGCAGGAGGCTGGACCCGTAAATTCAGTGGGTGGCCAGGTAACCAGTTTGTGCAAGCAGACAGGGGCATGAGCAAGGGAGAGGGAGAGAGAAAGCAGAAGTGAAGGGGAAGGTCTTGAGTTGCTTACGGAACCTTAGGTGGCCTTGCTCAAGTTTGAGAGAGGCAGGGAGGCTGTTCCTGAGAGAGACCCCAGCCGAGGACAGAGATCTACACCCAACTCTCTGTCTGGAGAAGCGTTTGACCCTCAGAGAGTTGGAGGTGGATGAGCAAAGGGCTTGAGAAGGAAGATGCTTAGGAAGAGAAACCTGGATCTAGTGTGGTCCCCGGCCCCAGAAAGCCTTTTGGACGATGCAGAGGGTCTTGAACTTGATCCTTGCAGCCACAGGGAGACAGTGGAGAGATTTCAGGGCTGGAGAGATACGATCCATGGGCTTGAAGCCAATGACAAGTCTCACAGTCTTGTTCTGGATTCGTTGTAAAGGACGAAGAGTAGAGGCAGGCAGATTTAGAAACAGTCTGTTGCAGTAGTCCAGCCTATAGAGAATGAGGGATCTGGAGACAGTGATCTTCTGGAGGAAAGTGAGAAAAGGAAGACTACAGCTGAGGAGTTTTAGCTGAAACTGTGACTTCTTAGAGGCATCCGAGATATGAAGAGAGAAGGAGAGGGTGTAGTTGAATATGACACTGTAAAGCTCACCTTGTATCCAGAGGGACCCTGCTCGACAGGTCTGGACGTTTCTGGGAACACTGCACCTTCTCCGGGATTCGCGTTGCCAAGTGCCAATTCTGGAAGACAGGAGGTGGGTTTTAGCTACTACACTTTCCTTCGAGGCCCACCTCCCTGTGCTCCCCTTGCGGTTCCCCTTGGGGCTTTTCTCACGTTGGTTTTCGTTAAGGTGCGCTCTCCGTCCTGCCGTGCTGGCCAGGGGCGCGTCGTCGCTGGGCACTGTACCGCCGAGTTACTTCATTGGCATGTGCCTGGAGTCCAGACCGACTCCACTTTTGAGGTAAGTCTTTTGTATTAAGAATGAATGTCTGTTATTGTAGATGCCCCGAATAACCTTCACCTTCTTTATTGCAGATGCCGAAGGGATGATGGTGAAGTTGAGCTGATGCAGGTGGCTGAGCTCGAGAAGGCAAGGCGCGCAAGGCGCAGCGCTATGAGCGTCCTTGAAAGTTGGCTAACCTGTGCTGTTGTTCCTTGCAGGCTGCGGGAGGAATCCTGGAAGATGGAGATCGAAGGAACCAGACGCCGGATGGAAGATGTTCGGGTGGCGGTGGACTTCCAGGAGAACTTGGTAAGTAAGCTTACTTGATGTTTTATTCTTGTCCTTCTTCCCAGGAATGTTGCTGGAGAAAGGTGGCGAAGCTCCAGGACGGCTCCGGATGGAGGGCGAAGCTGGAAACTGGGCAGGTAAGGATGTTCTTGTTCTTCTCTCGCCCGTGCAGGCCAAAATGCTGAGCAGGACCAGGTGAACGTCATGCTGCAAGAGCAGAATAACGCGAAGCGCGTGCCTCGGGTTGGGCGTGGTTTAAACACCCAGCAGGTACCCCAGGTGCCTTTGGGGTGGGCCCCGCCCTGGATGCTAGACTGCGTGTTGCAGTTCCCCATTGATCCTAGTGGGGCAGCCATGTTAGTCCATTGCCCGAGTTCCTTGGCCTGGGGCTAAGGTCATGACAGACACCAAGGTTCTTAGCCTCACTGGAAGGTGCAGGTAGAGGGCCCAGGGTGGGCGGCCAGAGTGAGAGAGGTAAGGCGGGATCAGGTGTCCCAATGAGGAGGATCTCAGACTTACCGGCATTAAGACAAGAAGGAGCAGAAGAGGTTGAGGGGAACCTGAAGGAGATCTGAGTGTCATCCGCATAACACTGAAAGTTAGAACAGAAGGTAGAGATGCAGTGGGCCAGAGGTGCCAGGTAGTGGTTAAAGAGCCAGGGAGAGAGGTTAGACCCTGGGGAACACCACAAGTAGAGAGAGAGAGGAGAGAGAGATAGAAGAGAGGAAAGGCCCAAGTTGGACCTGGGAGGGTAGATCTGACAGAAAGGAGGTCAACCAGGCTAGGGCCTGACCAGAGATACCCATGTTGTCACAGAGACAATTGAGCAGGATGACATGGCTGACTGTTTCCGAAGCAGAGGATAGATCCAAGAGAATGAGGACAGAAGGAAGGTTTCACAGGTGCTACTGGCTGCTCCAAAGCCAGACTGGTGGTCATGGAAACAACCAATAGATTCAGTATGTAGATTAAACTGGGAGATGGACAGCTTTTCCAGGAGTTTGCCCAGGAAAGGGGTGATGGAGATTGGGCGGTAGTTTGCCGGAGAGAAGGATTGGCAGAGGGCTTCTAAATGAATGGGTGCACAAGGAAGTGCTTAAGAGGGAGGGGAAGGTTCCAGTGGCAAAGGAGTGATTGCAGAAATCAGCCATGGCTGGATCAAGGGTGTCGATGTGGTCCTTAATGGTTCTGGAGGAGTAGGGGAGCACCTGCCTTGACAAGACTTTCATAGATCAGACTTGCCTAGAAACATCATAAGGACTGAACAGGACTGAGCAGGAGAAGGAGGAGAAATGTATTTTCAGTTAGGGTGGGTGTTAGAGTGATTTTGAAACAGCTATTGTTACCATATCTTTCTCAAATCAATGGCAAACCTGAATGCATTGACACCACGTGCGAGAGTGGGAATTTTAGGCATTTTAAACAAAATCAGCACACAGAAAATGGAAGCCTTTTGCTTCAATTTGTTTTTGACAGCGACTCACCAGTGAGTCAACGACCTGACAAGGGATGGACCAGAGGAGCGTCTCCCAAGGGAGCCAAGGACCAGAGGACAGTGACTCACCACAACAGCCAAGGAACAAAGGGGCAACAGCAAGGGAACAGATTGGTGATGCAGAGAGGGACCCCTAACCACAGAGCTTTGCTTGTACAGTCGTATTACTTTAGTCCATTTTTAGTTTTGGCTATTAGGTGATGCTTATAAGCCGAAGGTATTACACTTCAGTAGAGTTAGGAAGGAGAGGACATGTGAGGAGGGGCACACAATTTTAGGGTGTGGATTATTTACCAACCCATTGACTGCCTATTGGCATTTTGGTCCCAATGGCCATTCCCTCCTACTATTGGTCCCACTCTCCCTGCCCAAAACAGATCCTCCTGTGATGTCTTAGAGCTAGCTCTTTCAAGCAGTATCATTAAATGTTAGCCTGTCAATGTTGTTTCTAAGTAGTCTACTGAGAGTTAAGAGTTCATGGCTTAACTGCAGCTGAAAAGGGCTACAGGTTTAATAAAAAAAACTTAAACAAGTGTGCCTTCAACAACTTGATTTATATATGTTCCTTGCACTGAGGCCCTATCTAAACAAACATTGACAAAGTCAACAGTTTTGGCTTGTGTATAGGTATAAGATAGGCGTATGCCAGACACTCCTATGCATAGATAATCACGCCATGTTCCAACTGCTGCATCTTAAGGTCAGCTCACACCATTAGGACAGTCCCTGGCAAATGCCTATTCAAGGCCTACACAAAAGCCAAATCTCTTGTCTTTGCCAATGTTTGTATTCAATTGAAGTGACTGTCGACTGATGATTAATGGCAACTACAAAATGTATTGAGTTTAAGATGCGGGCTTGCTCAAAGTACTGAATTTCTGTTTTGCTCAATTAGTGTTTCCTACAAATAAAAGTATTAAGCAAGAGAAAAGATACAGAATTTAAAAATGAACATTAAATTGTGCCTGTCATAGATGGATTAACTACTTGTACCATTCAATCTATACAAACCACACAAAACAATGCTATTAGAGCAGCCCTTAGCATTCCTGAGATAGACCACATCTCACAAGCTAGAAGAAACGCACACTGGCTCTCAGTGAGAAAGCGCATCCTCTTCAAGACCCTCTCCATCACCCATTCCTGCCTATCCCAAACGGCACCATCATACCTATAAGAAACCATTCACAGAGCCACCTCAAACCCAACACTGCAACCAGCTATCGATTCCAACATACAACAGAGTCAAAGCAGGAGTCTCCAGCTTTGCTGTCTTAGCTCCCAGGAATTGGAATGCACTCCCACCTGCTCTCAGGAAAGAGCCCCCCATCACCCTTTTCATAAAGGCTCTCAAAACATAACTCTTCTGCTAGCACAGCACCTGCCTTATGATTACCCCCTGGGCTGACTCCTTTGCTTGCTATCCGGAACTAGCCTTTGTATCCTCATAGCCATGAAAATGTTGCCTGCCTCACCCTGTAAAAATGTTTGTTTTCACCTGTAGAACTGTTGTTTCGTCCAAGCTAAGTATCATGTAACAGTGCCACAATCCCTCTGGCCCTCTGGCGCTTTATACATCCAAATAAATAAAAAATTAAATAAATAAATGCAGGAAAATGACATGTTTACCTACTGACAATGTATAGAACCCTACACAGTTCACATTTTATTGCCAATCAAAATATGTTTAAACTATATTTGTAATTGTGTGTTTTAGTTTAAATGTTCATTCACAGATAACACTAATTAACATGTTCTAGAGAGATGTGGGTCAAATAGTATCTTGTTTAATTCGCAGGCACATCTAGGTCAAAGATTTGTATTGATATATTGTTTCGATGTTTCTGTCGGGGATGAACATAGTGCCATTAGTTTATTATTCTGGGCAATGTCTTGTCTGGCAACATTGCAAAAAGATCCATTGAACATTGCAAACCAAATGTCAACCCCAACCCTGTTCCGCCCTGTCCCTTCACCAATTTCCCCACCCACCTGCCACCATCTGTCCCGCAAACCCTCTCCCTCCTTTATGGATGCAGCCAGAGTACCACTACTTCCTTTTTTTCACTTCCACCACTGCCTACAGGTTGAGGGCCTGCATGTCTCTCGCTTTTGCCTGCCAGCACTTAACAGGAATCACAAGCATACTTATTTTTTCACCGAACTTACAAGGTCACGCATAGGAGATGAAGAGTTCCATTAGATTCACGACACATCTACCAACACCATTCACTTAACTGACCCCACTGACTTTTAGCTTGACTTCTTTTGCCACAGTCCAGCACATCAGCAATCACTCAAGATGATCAGCAGCACCAGAAGGCCCTGTAAATGTTAGAAGTGCACTTTATATATCCTCATAAAAATGTGCTGGCCACCCTGCTATTCAATCAATATTTGGCTGACTTACCTGCGCGATTCAGACAAGTGTTGAATTGTCCTCCCATTGTCCTCCCAGGATTGGTCTGTCACATGTCACCTGTTTGGCAAATGCTGATGAACTAGTCGTGTTTTACCATACGTTTGTGGGCATGTCCAGAACAGTAAAAGAACCATGGACGCCAAAGAAAACGATCTGCACATCAATATGGAAAACACTAAAACTATACAATTTACTAGTAAGCCCTTACTTAGACCTAATTTAGATCTACCTGTAGGACATATAAGGTATGTTGAACATTATATATATCTTGGCATGGGGATCAGTTCGGCAAAAGGCTATGATGAATTTATTGCCTCCACAGGCAGGAAATCCACCCAACTAACTTTCCTTTTTGCAGTTCCATGTGTTAAAATCGCGGCAAAAATTGCTGTTTACACAAAAAATTGCAGCAAAAAGGCTGTGGTTTTGCCACCGCAATCCATGTAATGGATGCGGGGACACCCCCTCAACCCCTGGACCCATTATACCATTTAAGGGGAGCGTGGGACACACCCGCAACAGCCTCATCCATTAAATGGTATAATGGGGTACACCTTTACCGGGTCAAATCACGGCATTTTTTCCCCGATTTTTTGTGAAGACGACTTTTTTGCAGCGATTTTATTACTGCATACCCTTATTGATACATTCTCGAAACAAACTGCTGGTTATAGCCTCAAAGGTAACATCAGGTTATATAAGCAGTGTTTTTGCACACAATATTACATGGTATTGAGGCTTTGAAAGAACTGCACTGGTTGCAGGTGTAAGAGATCAGATTCTGGAAGAAAATATTGGGCCTGTCATTGGCTGTACCTATGAAAGTTCTCAGCTTGGAAACAGGATTGAGATTGTTGCGTGGTTTTGCACTTAAGAGGCAGGAGATACTGTTTATAAAGGCTATGACTAATCCTAAATGCCCTCTGGTGTCTCTGATTCGGAACGATATGAAGTAAAATGTGGCTGATGGAACTCATGGTTTCAGAAACTCAGCTGAAAAGATCTTTTAAATGATAGGACGGTATCCTGAATGGGAGAGTGATTTGTTATGCTTAAATGTAAATTTGAAAAGAACATTGAAAACTGGGATTGGAACCAAAATTATGAAGATTTAGCAGCATTCAAAAAATACAGGAAAAACAATAATGTCGCAAATAGGTATAAGATTGCACAGCGTCTAAAATATTCTGTTGAATCTATAAATTAGAGCATATATTTGAAAAAGCAAAAGAGGTTTTGAATTAATATAAGGTCCTGGGGACAATGTATATGTGCACTCTGGGTACATTTGTGCCTGAATATGACACGATAAAAAGTGGGGACTTTTGGCACTACTGTTTAAATACTAGAAACAATTTTAATTTCATTAATCATTTTATTGGGAAATCATGAAATGTGCACATGACACTATATATAAAATCAGATACATCATTTTAATTCCACCAATCACTTTATTGGGAGATCGGGAAATGTCATATATGTGAAAAATAGTTTTACATTTTAAGTGCATGTGAAAACTTTATGCAAACTAATCACATTATAAATAAATAAAATAATAACATAATATGACAGAACGTAACTTGTGTGTAATGTATGCATTTGGTGTGCATCTGAACACGAATTTCAGACATTCAAGCGTATAGCCCGCTACGTTCCACTTATGAGAATCCCATGCAACTTACCTGTTTAAATGACAACCTTTTCAGGCCCAAGGCCAATTTACAGCTGAAAAATGCTTTGATAAGGAGTCCTAAAATGGACGCTCGGGGCAGCTAGTGAAGAGATCTTACTACTGGATCCTGGGGTGCACATGGCCGGATGTGTGCCTCTTTCCGAGGGGCCTACACTGTATTTCTCCAGTTAATTCATAGAGGGAATTTAAGGTGACATGGAGAATTCCAGGAACAGCAGACCTTTGTTTTCAACGTTGGGAAGTTAATGTCAAAGGTATTTGTATCGGGCCCGATGGGCTCATCGGAGAGTTCTACAAGGCCCATGCAACCATCCTAGCCCCTCTTCTGCTCTGAGTTTTTGAAGAATCTTCGCAGTGTGGGTACCTCCCCCCAACATCACGTGAAGCCAACGTAATGGTGCTGCACAAAGCCGGCAAACCCCCAGATGAATGTGCATCCTACAGGCCAATCTCCTTGATTAATCTGGACAATAAAATTCTAGCTACAATCCTCGCTACACGGTTGCTTCCTCTTATGCCCGCACTTGTAATCAGGGATCAAGCTGGGTTTATTCCGGGGCGAAGCACAACCTACGGGATCAGAAGACTGTTTGGTGTCATAGAGGTCCTAAATCCAACACAACGGGCTATAGCAGTCCTTCTCTACGCCGAGAAGGCATTTGATTCTGTTGAATGGCCATTTATGTTTGCAACACTTACACAAATGGGCCTAGGCAAATTCTTCATCAAATTAGTGTCCTTGCTATACAGTGCCCCCCGCTCATATATTACACTCGGAAACTCCAGGTCCTCAGGCATAACACTAGAACGCGGAACAAGATAGGGTTGCCCACTCTCTGCCCTTATTTTTGCCCTCATTATGGAACCCTTGGCGTCGAGGCTTCACGCCAACCATCTGAGACGAGGTCTTAAACTGGGTCCCCATAGATTAATTGTCTCCCTCTACGCTGACGACGTCATGTTATTTGTCAGTGACCCCCAGGCCAATCTTAATCCGGTAATGTGAGAAGTCATAAAATTTGGGCGAATGTCAGGTCTCAAAATCAACCACTCAAAATCCGTAATCTTTCCCCTGACCCCAACCACAACTGAATTCGCAGACGATTAGGGTCTTAAATGGGAAACTTCAAAGGTTCGCTATCTGGGTATTTATGTGTCACGTAATCATCATGAGATATATAGAGATAACTATGTCTGTGCACTAAATTCATTGCAGGAACGAATTCATAGGTGGAAAACTCTACCTCTAACGATATGGGGAAGAACCTCCTTAACGAAAATGGTTGTCTTACCCAAACTTCTCTATTTGTTCACGAACATTCCGCTACTTGTTCCCAAATCCTTCTTCCAAAAAGTCAGGAGTCTTGTCCTAGAGTTGTTGTGGGCTGGGAAACCAGCAGGCGTAGCGTTTAACACTTTAACGTTGACAGTGTCGAATGGCGGACTAGCGCTCCCCGATATCGAAAAGTACTACTGGGCAGCCCAGGGCCAATTTCTCAGTCACTGGTATACGGTCCACTTTGTTCGGCCCCACGTGCAGGTGGAACGTGCCTTAGCCTCCACCAACCTCCTGAGGGCCGTCATTATCAGCCATATTTCGGTCCCATACAACACGCTAAACATGGTCCTATCCACCTATGCAATTTGGAAAAAAATAGCTAATAAATACGGGGTGACAATAAGATTTTCCCCATTATTGCCCATTAGATTTGTTCCTGGAATCCCCCTTACTAATGAGAAAGTGTTCCTTATATGGACAGACAAGGTTAACATTCACTCCTTTGGCGACCTCTTCCCCAGGGGCACCTTTCTGACTCCACAAATGGCCAAAGATAGAGGCGGTAACTCCTCGTTAGATGTGTTCATCTACTTTAGACTACGTCATACCCTTCAAAAGTTGTTTCTGTCCTTTCCCAATCAACCCCCCACATGGGATTTATTACACAATACGATTCAAGCACAGGGGGAAGGAAGATTAGTGTCGCTACTATATAAATCCCTCATAGCAGACAGTGTGACACCCAAACACAAGGCACAACAAAAATGGGAATCAGCCATTCAGGAATCGATATCAGGTGAAGACTGGTCCTATATCCTCCGTCAAACGCAAAAAGTAGCAATAAACACTTGGCATAAATTAATTCACTTTAACTTTGTGCATCAGACGTACTACACCCCAGTTAAGAGGAACAAACACCACCCAGAATTGTCAGCCAGATGCGACAGATGTGCGGCAGCCAAAGCTGACTTCCTCCACCTAGCTCGGAACTGTCCGGGAATTAATAATTTATGGTCCTCTGTTCTACAAATAACTGAAAACATCATAGGCGAAAAAGTGACCCCAAGGACCCTTGGAGCCCTGCTCAGTCTTACGAAATACTTGCAGCCAGCATCTCGAAAACTTGCAGCCCTTCTCCTGGTGCTAGCTCGTAGGAGAATCGCGATGTCGTGGGGTTGTGGCCCACTCCCCAAGATTGAAGACTGGAAAAAAGACATTATTTACTGTCAAAACACTGAGTGTGAATTTATAAGACTCCTACCACTGTATGCTCGCCCCCCGGATATCTGGTGTCCATACATAAATTATCTGCTAAAAAATGCAGATCCCTCAGATTCTGATACATCTGCGAGCTAGAAGATGTGCAGTGGGGCTCAGATATGTAAGGAGGCGCTGGATAATGGCGAACTGAAAATGCGGAAGGAACCCACGCAATCCTGCAAGGGTGAACTTGAGGGGTGGAGGGGGGTTGGCTCAGTGGGGTTGATTAAAGTTGGGGTCTTGTTTTTTCTTTCTAATTTTTCTTTGTTTGTTTTACTCTGGTTGCGCACCCTGGAGGTGCCTATGTATGGCGATCATATTGAAAAACCAAAAATAAAGTTTTTTTTAAAAAAAAGGTATTTGTATCGCGCACTGTCACCAACGGAATTGGTCCCTAGGCGCTCAGGCGGATCTGCAAACAAGAAGGCGGGTGGGGTTAGTCAGGTGAAGAGGGAGTAGGATAGTGAGAAAGGTGATGTCCTGCTGGCAGTTTGGTTTTCACCATGCACTGACCTTGGGTGTGAATATCGGATCAATGTGAGTCCTCAGTGCTGTTGGTGTGACTTATGAGTTTGTTTGTTGTTGCGGTGTGGGGAAGTGCGTGTGGATTACTGTGCGAGAAGGTGGTTGTGTGGATTTTTGTGCGAGTTAAGTATGCAGAAATGTTACCTTTTGGGTTAGTGGGTTATGTCTCATAGTCGTTATAATGCTTGTTCTATGTAATCCGGTTCTCCTATGGAGTAGGTATATTCTTTCTGTTTTTTCTTTCCTGCCTGTCTAATTGTTAGGAGTGATGGCGTGGCAAGTAATGACAAAAATGTGTTTTTTTACTTCGTAGTCACTCGTGGCTGAGTGTGACAAAGAAGTGTCTTGATAGTAAACCGTGGGTCGGACAGCCGACTTGGGGTGTGAAAGTAAA
Source organism: Ambystoma mexicanum (assembly GCF_040938575.1). NCBI lineage: Eukaryota > Metazoa > Chordata > Amphibia > Caudata > Ambystomatidae > Ambystoma > Ambystoma mexicanum. Next base: position 901,121,071 of record NC_090923.1, on the reverse strand, counting down.
TATGGGGTTGGCACAACAGAACTGGGGTGGGACAGGAAACTTGGAGTGGGACAGCAGACCAGGGTGGCACATGGGTGTAGTTTTAGGGGGGACAAGGGTGTTTGTGCCCCCCCCCGACTTTCGGGGCACACCATTATGTCCTCCTCGTTTAACAGTGGCCTCTTTCCTTTAGCTGTCATGTTCCCCCCGGACCCCAACATTTTCAGTAAATGCACTTGACGGCACAGGATACCTGTCTGTGTTCGCTTCAGGGGTGTTGCTGGGTCTGGAAAAGACCCGGGGCTAAGCTGAGGTCGGAACTGTTGGGACTGGGGGCTAGCCAGCCTTTTGGCTGTAGCTCCTGAGATTCTATCCGGGGCTACAACCAAAAGACCAGGGGCTATAGCCCCCTTAGCCCCCCCTAGCAACGCCACTGGTTCGCTTTGTCTGCTTCTGGAATGGATGCTTCTCCTGTGTGGGTTAAGAGTAAGAGGTGGGATCCATCCAAAGAATTTATGGGGGGCACGAGGCATCAACGTCTTGCGGAAGTGACTAGAGTTTGAATTCATTGTACCAACATTCCTGTCTCTCACATTCGAGCGTCTGAGGCGTCTGAGTGAAGGCTTCTGTATACAGTGCTCTGAAGGGCTGGGGGTGGTCCAACTGTGGCCTGGACATGATGTCGGTGGTACCTAGGGCTCGGATTTCCAGACAGTCCGTCTCTGTATGGATTACACATCAATCACCTGCAGCTAATCCGACCTCTTTATTCTCCACTGCCCTGTGCTTTGAGCCGCCTTCGGTGGAAGCCGTTAAGCCAGGGGGCTTCAGTGGCAGGCCAGCCCCGCGCCCCGGCGCTTCTCCACCCACCCCCCACCCCCCGTGTTCTGATGGTTTGGTCGAGCCTCGAGGATGCAGCTCAGACAGGGCACGTGCAGACTGCATTTGTTTACCGAAAGGCGATGTGTGTGCTCAGTGCATCACGACAGCCTCGCCTGTGCTAAGTGTCCGTCCTGGAGCGCACCTACATCCGGGAAAGAGATTTAAGCAGCCCGCTACCATGTGCAGCAGAGGCAGGTGCTGGCTGGCTCGCAGCCCTCATCAGCGGCCTTTCAGCAAGTCGTGATTACACTTTCTGCGCCGGCTGCCTAGCCTAGTCTACCCACCCAGCTGCACCCGTGCCCGCAGCTGCCCACGTGTGCTCTCTGGGCAAGGTCTCCGTGGGCAGGGTCGGACTGGGCCATAGAATTGTCTCGGGCACCAATGAAAAGATGGCCCACAGTTGCAAATGGCTCTTCATTCCTTTTGTGACAGACTGTTTGAATAGTAACCAAGTGAGTTTTTTGATAACATTTTGCATTTTAAAGAATATTTATTCAGGAACGCTGTTCAAAACTACTAAACGCAGAGTGAATTAACTCTTCAAACTGGCCAAAAAAGTGGCCACCTTTGACAATAAAAACTGGCCCACACCAGCATTTTGTGTTTTTGGTTTGGACATGGGCCTATTGAAGAATAGGCCAGTCCGAGCCTGTCTGTGGGTATCGCTGTGAACTTAGCATTTTATCGTGTGAATGGGCGCTCCTGAACTGTTAGCAGGGGCAGCGCCTGCAGATGGCTGGCATTGTTTTTCCCATGCAGTACTTTCCATTTACCACATGCAATGCAAACTCTTAATCACCTGCTATTTGAAAAATAGGAGGTATCACAAAGGCAGAGCGCTTTCACTGTTACCTGCATAGTCATCCTGAGGCCCAAAGTAACCCTTCTCTGCCTGGACGGCCGTAAAGCACTCTCCTTCACCTCAGTTGTAATGGGCAGATCACATTTCCCATAAACCACCGCCTGAAAACTGGTCCGGTGTACTGGCATGAGTGGCGTGCCTGCGCCTAACCTTAACATAAAGAAGGCTACTGCGTCCAGTCCTAGCCATAGAGACAGAGACAGGAGTGGAACCATGTGTGTTCTTACATGGCTTTTTATGGCAAATTCCTCCAACTTCCAAGTGTTCTAATAACAAGTGTTATTATTCTCCCATTTATAATGGTACTATTTCATACAAAAATGATAAATTATCGTTCTCCAAGCATTCGTTGAAGGCAGGTTGAGCACCACTATTAATCCCACTGAAATTGTCAAGCAAGTTGAGCACTCAGAGTCGAGCACTTTCCCTAAACCGATGCTCAACAAACCCTCAATTTGCTAAATTGAGGGCTTGTTGAAGTGTAGTTGAGCTTTGATTGAGCTCTTACTGTTGGGTGTCCGGACCCACATTTGAGCTACCATGCTGCAACATTTGGTGCTGTGGGCTTAGAAAATCCAAGATGGCCAAAAAGCCCACATGTGCGCCAGAATCCAGAAGAACCACGCAGTTTGTGCGTACACCAAAATGGCTGCCTAACTTGCCACCCACCAGTGCGAGCATAATGGGCCAGGGTGCCTTGAGTGGAATGGGTGCCAAAGGTAAAACAGCAGCGCCTGTTAGCTCAAAAACGCTTTAAAATTACCTTTGGTTTCTCTGAATGCCAGCTCAAAATGCCTATTTTCAAACATTGCAACACATCCAAAAATCTCACTGAACACCAGCGGACATCTGGCAGAATGAAGTATGTGTGCATACAAAATCTGGGAAGATGAAGAGCCCAAAACAATGTTCATAACAAAACTGGCTGAGCTATGCATGTCAGCAGCCTAACTGAAACTGGATTAAAACCACCAAAATCGAAATGTTTAAATTAACTGAGTGACCTACTTTTGAGTGTCACATAGTTTGTAACTGTTAAGATGTCATAGTTTTGAACTTAGAATCAGCATTCTAGCTGCATATGTAAAAATTGTATTGACTTAAACTGGGGAACAAAAAGTGACATTTTAGCTGAAACCTAGCTTAATGAAACTGAATTCTGCCTGACATCTACCCCCACAGGAGTTAAAACCTGCTCAGCCACTCTTCCCCTTGCCAAAAGGAGTTGTCACCTCTCTGATTAGATTAGGGGTGGAGTGGAGCAGCTGGGGACTACAGGGAGGTGAACAAAGGCCTGTCCTGGACTCAGGCAAATGTTATATCGGGGGCGTCGTAAAAGTGGCTTCCTCTTGGGAGAAGTGAGAGGAGAAGTGCCTCTGGGAGCCACCCGAGCTGGAGGCGGGGACAGGCAGAAGCTTCCCCCATGTGCTTTGGAACCTAAACCACACCCCATTTTGACCAGGGCATAATTTTAAAAAGATAGATAACTCATAGTGCGGACTTGTCAGAATTATATAAGTAATATCATTATTTTTGTGATTTTTCTGTGAACATTTTGAGATGCGTTAGGACTCTGTGGTGTATTCTGGGGGGTTGCTAGCGGAAAATAGGGTCTCACTCCAAATGCCTGCATGTTAAAAATCTGACACTTCATCAATTAATGTCCATACTCCTTGCGCGCATGTGTGTAAATTTGGGTAAATGTCCGATATTGCAAAACCAGTTAAAAAGCGCAAAATGTTGTCATTTTTGAATGCAAGCCCCCAGGAAGAGCAGAGTTTGAACAGAGTATACCTCATGTGATATGTGATGGGTGCATGTCATTTTAAACAACTGTGTATCTGTGCAATATGTATTTGGGTCAAATATAGATTTATGTGCAATTTGACAGGGGAGTGTCCTTTCTGCAGGACCATAAAACAGCATCACCATGACTCACATTTCCTTTCCCCTATCAAGGAAGAGAGAAAAGCTTGACCAATGATCAGTTGAGAGAGGGGCTTGTTTAGTGATGCTGCGCACACACCCATTTTCAAAAGACATAAAAAGAGCGACTGGAAGCTAGAGAGGACATTCAAATCCAGTTGCTGCGGAGCGTTTTGCCGGACCACACAAAATCCAGAAGATACCAGTTCCAGACTGACTCCAGCTACATACTCCGGAACCTAGAACTTATACTTTAGAACTTAAATCAGAGGCCTAAAACCACAAGCTGAGTTCTCTGCAGCAGGCCTCAAATCATTGTAAGCTACTCACAGCCGGGCGAGCTGCTTGAATCCCTTGCCAAGAACTTTTGCTAGGACCAGTGCAGAGATCCAGGAGCCGTGCAGAGACCGCTGTATCCGGACAGACCAGACCAGTGCCAGACCCGACCAGACCAGACCGTGCGGAATCGCAGACCCAGAGACCAGATCGCTGTGAAGAGCCGCTAGCCTGATTGATCAGATCCGTGACGAGGTCCAGTCCTTCCAAAATATATTGTGAGTACTTAGGTCAGATTGTGACAGAAATAAGCTAGAAGTTGTCACTTGTCATTTTGTAAAGCTGCACCACTGTCACTTGTCAATTCTGCCGCTGCAAAGCTGTCACCTGTCACCTGTCATTTTGAGTTTACTTTAAATCTGAAACACAACCTTTACAAAATCGTTCATATCTCTGGAATTGTTTGGGCTACAAACTTGGTTTAACTTTCCTCTGAAAGCTTAGGATCTAAGCTTTTCAACAAGCCTAGAACCGACTTCCTACTTCTTATACTTTATCCGCAATCACGATTCACGCACTCGCGAATTTTACCGCGATGTGCGATTTGGTTAAAAATCCAGCCACGTGTAACCATCAGCAGTCATTTCTTTCCTTGCTAACAATTCGTTTGCCTCTTAATCACCATCTCTGAATCATTGCTAAAGTAAGCCTGAACTCATCCCAAGTATCTCTCACTCACCCTGAACCTCCTAAAGGGAATTAAAAGCATTTCAGCAAATTTCTCACTTCATTGCCACCACATTCAAAGCACTTGGGCCTGTGTTTTAAAACTGATACCGTTTTTCTAAGCTTGCTGGGGGGGAACTGAATTTCGTATTGTATTTGATTGCATTCCTGAGAACTGTGTGCTCCTCTTTCCATCTACTTCCATGTCTTACATTGCATAGGGGAGGTGGGTGAATTGCCAGAGAAAAAGTGATTATCTTATCTTTTGCTAAAATCATCTCAAGTATTTCTGTACTGCATTTTATTCCTCATTGCTTTTCCCTTGAAATCATAAAAGTATTTTTGCTACTTGATCCATCCTATACTAACTCCTCATTGATTATAAAGAAGTGTGCTAGTGTCAGATTACCCATTGTTGATTAACATTATATTTATAAGGGCGATATCGATTATTAATTTATTATAAAAGCGTGGTATCTATATTTTGTCTTATTTCTCAAATAAACCTTTTAAACTTGCAAAACAGAACTACTTCTTGGCTCAGTGGGGTCAGGGGGATTCTAAGAGAGGGGTGTTACAGAGGGGTAGTCATCCAGAACTCATGAACTGGACATAAAGATATATCAATAAGGGTTTCCATTCAGTATCCCAGACTAGGCATTGACTTAGCTGTAGTGTTGAATTGAATCTTCTTACAAAGTGGGGGCTCGTCTGGGATATTCTGGGTTAGATTTAGCATTTGTGCAGATTAATACAGTGTGCCAGCTGACCAGATACACATATCCGGTCGGATCACCACGCTGTGTTACGCTGTAAAGCACTCCTCAAAGGAACGCTCTAAGGAAACGGTCTGTTTTGCAAAAATAACATACACACTTCTGTAAGTCAGGAAGGAACTCAAATTCCAGAATGACGACACTGGTAGACATCAAAATAGCCAGAGAGCACTTCTTACATAAGCTATTTGTGAGAGGTGAGTGGACTCATCCGGACCAAACGGGCTGGTTGCAGGCAATCACGCAACAGGTCACTGAAACAGGGTCAGATATATGGGGAGATCAGGGTCCCCTACATGTGGCCCTGAGTGAACTATATATGGCCCCTAAAGCCAAAGATGAACATAATAAGATTGCCAGGATAGCAGCATATTTGTATCTATATATGGGAGCCATGCAGGACAAATGTGCCGAAGGCCAAGATCTGGCAAATAGGCAACAGCTGGCGTTAGAAAAGGCCCAATCTGACCTGGTCTCTTCTGAGAAGAGGCTGCAGAGGAGCCAGGAGTCATAAAATGATAGTAGGCAGTATATCATTAAAATAAAAGAGGACATGGATATACTGCAACAGGAGAAGGCTGACCAAGATACCAGATCTCTGGCCTTGCAGAAGGAGTACCAAGAAGGTTTGGACTCCCTTCTGCAGAGCCAGAAAAAGCTGGAGCAACAACTGGACTTCAACAGGGCATGCACAGAACTGGTAGCCACCCTGAAAATTCGATTAGACAGAGAGAAAGAGGAAAGCAATAAATTGATTCTGAAAGACCTGGATACCCAGGCAGAGTTTGATCAGGAGCACCAGAAAGCTGGTGCCTTCCAAAGGCAAAGGGACGACCTGGCGGCACAGATGAAGGTGTCAGGAAAGGGACACCTTAGGCCAAGAAGTCTGCCACTTAAAAAGGAAAATGGAAGAAAATCACCTGGCCCTCCAGGGACTGGGTGACCTCCAAAAAGAACACCAGAACTTGTTAGAGCACACCAGGAGGGTGGAGGATGCTCTGGCAAGAAAGGAGCAGGCCAATAGGGACACAGCTCAGGAGGTAACCCTCCTGCAGTAGAGACTGGCCCAGTACTACAGGACCAATCAGGAGGCACAGAGAGAAAATGAGGCTCTCTGTCAGCACAATGATAGGCTCCAGCAACAGGTAGCGATGCAGGAGAGACTGATAGAGTCGAGTAAGGCCTTAACTGAGGAAGTGAAAGTGCAGGCTCTTGCATTGCAACAGGACGCAGGGGCAGATAGAGATGAGGTTCGCTGGGAAAGAGAAACTCCTGAGCATAACCTCAGGAGCCCTAGTACCAGAGGCCTTCATCTCTCCCAGTCCCTGGACTCTGCCACCCCCATGTCCCCTCGCGCACATGAGCCCAGGGCCATGGGGATGGCAGATTACTATCCAGCTAGAAGTATGGGGCTCATAGGCCAGTACCTTCCAGGAATGGATGGGCGGGCATCCGGGTATGGGCACCCAAGCACAGTGCAATTTAGTGGGGAACCTCAGGAGAGTAGGCCCATTAAGGGCATCCTGAAAACTTCTGCCGAGTTAGGTCAGTGGGGGTGGGGGTACCCATCAAATCCTGGCAGCAAGGAGGATTCTGAAGACTCCTCTGAACGGCGCAGGACACAGGAGACCAGGTCCCCACGTTCTGCCAGCCATTCCCAGGCTCGCAGAATCCGGGAAAACCTGGAAGATCAGACAGGGACCTCTGGGAGCAGTGCCTCTGAGTCAGAGGATGAATGGACCAGGGTTACCCGAACCAAAAAGGCCAATAAGGCAAAAAGGGCCTTGCTTAAGGACCCATTGAAGCAAATAAAGGCAATAAGGAGTGTCATCACGCCTTATCATAAGAACGCCAAGTATTCCGTTTGGGAACACTTGGAGCTCTATGAGCAAATGATGGAGACTTTCCATTTGAAGGACAGCAGTAGCTGCATCCAGTACGTCAAATGGACATTCTCCCCAGAATACTCCAGTTTCTTTGCGGGGCTGGAGGACCAAAATCATTTAAGATGGTCCACCTATAAGGCGGCCATCTTGAAACATTTTTCTGTTCACAGAAATCCTCAAGAGGCTCGCAAGGCAGCCTACAATTTGCAATGTGGGGAGGATCAGGCCCCACAAGAGTTTGTGCAAGAATTAAAACGTGCATTTGCGCAGACCACCAGAAGGGTGCGCACGGATAGCAGAGAATTTATCAATACGTTTTTCCATGCCTTACCCAAATACATAATGACCCAGCTCGTGAGAGATTTTCATGAGAAAAGATCTTTAGACTGGGTCATTGAACAGGCTACCCGGATCTATGAGGTGCAGAAGCCTATCGAAAATAAAAATAACGCGCCGAAAAACCCCAAAACCAACAGCACCCCTGCTGCTGCCAAGGTGGCAGAGGTAAAGGTTGCCCCCGTTTTAGATTTGGAGATGGGGGGCCTAAAAACCTGCCTGCACCAAATAATTCACAGCCCGGAAGGCCCTTGGGCCAGTCACAGACAGGGAGTCGAGGAGGTAGTCCCACAAATGGGGTCCCCCGCTCCCCTGACTATGTAAGTCCCCGCTATAAGGGAAACCGACCAATCCTGGGTTATGTGTGGACTCCTCCAGCCCAAGGGGGGGGATCCGGCCAAGCACCTAACCCAGGGAACTTCCCTCCCAACTTCCCACAGGAGGGCAGAAATTCTCCAAATCCTGGGCAGAACTTTTTCCCCAGGTATCCACCCAATTTCCAGCCCCAAAATCATCCATCCTTCTTTCCGCAATTCCCTGAGCCCAGACAACCTAATCCGGGAGAGGGGAGGCCAAGGGTGGAGGGGTACCAAAATCTTCCCAACCAGGGGTACTACCAGAGAAGGGATAGCTACCCTTCCCGGGATCAGCCCAGGGGAGAAAATAGAGCCCCGTATCAGCCTGAGCGGGTTTCACAACTTGAGCGCCAGGTCCAAAATATGGCACGAGATCTGGGTCACATACTGAGGGCTCAACAGAACCCTCAGATGAGCATGCCACGGCAGAATGCCCCAAACTCTGGACCTGGTGCTCCAGAACAATGACAGGGGCAGCACCCCGATAACACACCGGTTCCCAGGGAGGAGGCACAAGGGGAAGGGGGGTGTAAAGCCATGGAGGAAGCTTCCTTCCCAACTTGTGAACAGCCCATGGAAAACCAGGAACCGGAAACAAAATCTCCTACCCCTGAAAAACCTCCCTCCCAAGGAGCAGAGGGTGGGGGTAGGAGAAACAAAGGACCCAAACAGACCCACTTTGTGGAGGAGGTACAGGTCTTCCAATTTGAGGGAGAGGGATCCTCAGAGGATCCTGGGGAAAGGATCTTCTCCTTTAGAGATGGGGGAACTCCTCCCAAGGACAAATGGGTCCCAAGGGATGCCAATTCAGACTGGGGAGATATGGAGACTGAGCTACCGCCGCCCATCATCTCATCCCAGAACCCACGATACCGAAATCCCCTGGTTCAAACCCATCCTGGTGACTGCCTCCAAAAAGGGGGGGGGCAGCCCAGAACTGGAACCAGGGGAACCCACAATGGCTCTGATCTCCAGTTGCCAACTTTTTTTTCTTTCAGATTCCCAAGACTCTCCACAGAATTCTGCCCAAATCTCTTCGCTAGCAATGTCCAAAACCAGAAAGTTAGCCCACCAGTTGTCCAAAAATGTGCATTATCTGTGCCCCATTGAGGAGAAGGAGGGAAGATACTATGCCCCGTTACAAGTACAGGGGCAGGGTACAATTTTGGCACTGGTGGACACTGGATCCCAAGCTACCCTTCTGTCCAAAAGGGCCTTTGATGAACTAAATGCAGGAAGGGGGGAGAATTACTGTATTCCTCTCACCTCTCTTCCTGGACAACTGCAGAACTTTGACGGGAAGGAAATTCCCGTTGAGGGGACTGCAGACTTGGACATTAAAATTGGGCGACACAAGGTGAAACACCCAGTCATAGTAGTGACTCCAGAGGGCACCCCTTGTTTACTAGGGAATGACCTCCTGAGAAGGTTGTCACCCCTAATAGATTGTGTAAACAAGGTCCTCTGGACCCAGACTAGCCGACCAATAAAATTAAAACAGAGTGTCAACCATGTTAGTTTAAACGGCACCTGCCACATGGTTGAACAAAAATCTGACCAAGTAGAATTTCACTTCCAGAACAACCAAACTCCAGACATGACAGTAATAGCAGTAGGACAACAGACTGGTGATGGGGGGTCCTCTCTATTTCTGAAAATCAACCTTCCGTCCAGTTTAAGGTGGTATTCCACACTGGAAGGAAACACCCTGAAATTCTTCACTAATCCACAATCAGAAACTCCCACTCCTATAGTACAGAAAGATGTGAAATCAGCTCAGAGCCTGGCTGATATTCAGCAAATTGGAGAGCAGTTGTTCATCCCTGTCCAGTTAAATGATGGGAAGGACTCTGTTCTCGCTCGAGTGTGTGTGAACAACGGTAAGAGCTTCATCAGCGAAGCCATGTTCAGCCAACTCCCAAAAGATCCAGCCATTCCCACATTTAAACTGATAGACAAATGGGAAATGGACCTGGAAGCACCTAATTCCAAACATCTCCTGCCAAGCAGGTGTATGCTCAAAATCTCCATTGGCAACAAGAGCATAGTCCATAATTGTTGGGTCGTGCGAGACGTCACTGCCGCCTTTTACTTAGGCAGTGACATTCTCAATCGCTTTGCCATTAGTTTGGACCTAATAAACTTCAAAGCTTGGTCCCGATTAGCGGATAATCCCATGGGCTTTGATGATCCAGAAAAAGCATTTAGGTCAGCTCAATTGCTACCTTATGCAGTTGAAATTCAGATCAAAGAGGAAGTCACCATCCCAGAAAGGACCCGACAATTCTCCCTGGAAGTGAAAGTTAAAAGAGGACAACATTTGAAAAACCCTGATGCTTACATACATCTAAACGCTTCTCTCCAACAGTAAGGGTTGGGGGTAAACCCAACTCCATTAGTCAACATAGAACATGACACCATTCTAATAGAGGTGGATAACAGCGACTTAAAGAGTATTACTCTAGCCGCAGGCACCATTATTGGAATGGCGGTTGATGACCGACATTTTTCCATCGATTTAGGAAATGAACTGTTAGGACCAATCCCCAAGGACTGCTTTGACAGTGACAGTGATGACAATACAACACCAGACAGGATTTTTACCCGGCATGGGGGGAACTTCCTGGTGTACCCTTCCTGCCCCTATGGTAAGGAAGATGTGACTTGTGACTTCAGGAGGGATGAGGTGATTTTCCAGGTCCATGAGGGTTGCCTTTCCCACCTGAAGCCTCCAGTCCTCTGACCAGGGACTTCTCCACCCAGCTGGAGGAGGCCGCTGAGATAGCCAAACCAGAAGTCTTTCCAGGCTTCAGGCAGATGGTGGAAGAGAGAGTCAACCTAGCTGATGCCTGTGTGACTCTGGAACAGAAGCAAAAGTTGAAACAAGTTTTCTTGGATTTCCAAGATCTCTTTGCGGTAGACTCATATGACTGTGGTCGCACCGACATCCACACAACAACAATCCCCACGGACCCTGGCATGACTGCAGTGTTTGTGAAGCAATATCGCTTGCCTCTCGCATCAATGGAGTCCCTTACTGAAATAATTAAGAACCTGGAGTCCCGGGGAATAATCCGTCCAGTTCACAGCACCTTCAATAACCCGGTGCTGGGAATATTGAAGCCAAACGGCCAGTGGAGACTCTGCGCCGACCTCAGGGAGCTCAACAAACGGGTCCATACTTCCCGATGGCCTCTGCCCTACATTGACCAAGGGCTGGCCCAGATCCAGGGGTCACAGGTATTCACTGCAATAGACCTGACCAATGGATACTGGACTGTGCCTGTCAGTAGGGAGGACCAATACAAGCTGGCTTTTACCTTTGGGGGCCAGCAGTACACATGGACCCGGTCTCCCTTCGGATACCTCAACTCCGGCAATGAATTCAACATTTTCCTACATAAGGCCATGCCCGACCTGGGTGCAAGGGGTAACCTGGCTTATGTAGATGATGTCCTCATCAAAAGTTCATCTGTGGAGGAACACATAGCGGAGATCCGTTATGTTCTGACACAGTTGAGGGCCGCCGGAGCAGAACTTTCCTTTCAGAAAGCACAGTGGTGTAGAACCCGTGTTAATTTCTTGGGGCATGAGATTACTCCTCAGGGTCTCTGTCCCCAAGAAAAGAAAGTGGAAGCACTCCAGAAACTGAAAGACCCCACAACTCTGCGGGAACTAAGGAGCTTCCTCGGACTGACTAATTACAGCAGAAAGTTCATTCAAGGCTACACAGAGATCACTAGACCCCTGATTCATCTCTTGAAGGGGGGGTCAAGTGGGAATGGGGTCCAGAACAAGCCGAGGCAGTAAGACAACTCAAAAGAAGCCTCTCACAAGCGCCCTGCCTAGCTTACCATGTCAGAAACAAGGAGTTCTTCCTGGAGACAGGGTTCTCTAATACGTGCTTGACGGCAGTATTATACCAAAAGCATGACAAGGTCAATAAAGTAATCTCCTATGCGAGCAAAACTTTATCCTCTGTGGAGGAAAAATTCAACCATTGTGAGAAGGCACTCCTGGCAACGGTGTGGGCATTGAAGAATTACTGCCCGTTTATCCATGGGGAACACATCATAGTGGAGACTACACACCAGCCTCTGCAATATCTCCAAAGTGACAGAATCCGTCCGGAAATGTGAGTAATTCCCGAATTACTTCCTGGATTCTGTCAATGCAAGGCTTTCCTGTGGAGGTCAGATATGGCCAAAACAAGAAGAGTCCCCTCGCGCAAGGTCTGGCTGACTTGCATGATTGTGCCGGAGAAAGCTGTCTCGAGGACGAAAGTCTAAAAATCAAGGACAACATGGAGGCATACCTTAATTCCCCACACAAAGTCTTTGAAGAAGACAAGTGTGAGGGAATGCCCACTGTCTATGTGGATGGATGCTCTTACCATGTTGACAACGACAGGGAGAAAGAACTGGTGGCTGGCGTAGGGAATGCATGGGTGAAGGAGTTCCCAGAACCCTCCGCTTGATACAAAATTGGTCCCCAAAGTAGTCAGGTGGCAGAATTGATGGCTGTGCATCAGGCCATCCTCACTGCAGTCCAGCATCAACTCCACAAACTGGTCATAATCACAGATTCGGATTATGTACGGAACGGGTTCGTGGAGCACCTGGTTAACTGGAAAACCAGAGGCATGTTATGTGCTAATAAACCCTTGAAACATGGGAAGTTAATCCAAAACATTGATGATCTGGTCACATCTAATGGGATGACCATCTACTGGAAAAAGATCAAGGGTCATTCCAAAGTAGAGGGACCAGACAAAACTGGAAATGACTTAGCTGATCAGCTGGCCAAAACCAGGGCCATCCAAGGGGATCTAATCAAAATAGAGTCCCTATTGGGGGAAATCCAGGTTACTGCTATCACTAGGTCCCAGACAAATGCTCACAATGATCTTTCAACTGCCCAATGGAGCAAGGAGACCCCTGTTGCTGATTTGATTACAAATCAGAAGGGGGATCCAATTATTGGTAAGTTTTACCAACACCTTGAGGACCCTGAGAACTTTCCCCTGACGGATACCGATTACATTGGGAAAGAGGATCTAAGAGTGTTGATGAAATGTCCAAAAATGTTCCGAATCCAAGACGGTTTGCTGGTAAGGAAATCCAAAGCTGGCCACGATCAGTGGGTGGTTCCTACCTCATTCCGAAGCCTGATGTTAAGTCACGCCCATGATGCGGCCACCGCCTGTCATAGGGGGTTTCACACAACACTGGAAATCTTAAGAGAGGTTGCATACTGGCCACACATGGGGCAGGACCTCGACCAATACTTGAAGGAGTGTCTTGTGTGTGCACAATTTCAGCCATCATCCCTCACGCACCGTGCGCCTCTCCAAAAGAGGGGGATGACACTGCTATGGTCAGATTTGCAAATCGACTTTGTAGGCCCTGTGATTCGCTCGACTAGAGGAAACAAGTACATGTTGACCGTTACATGCTTGTTTACCAAGTGGGTGGAATGTCTCCCAGCCCCAAATTGCAAGGCAGAAACTGCAGCTGCCCTGATGATTAACCACATCTTTTCCCGTTTTGGTCTACCTCAAAGGATTGAGTCAGACAGGGGTAGCCACTTCACCAGTGAAGTAATGACAGAGATGTGGGAGATACTGGGGGTTAAAAGGAAGCTACACATTGCTTACAGGCCAGCTTCTTCTGGAGCAGTGGAGAGATACAACCGAACCATTGTGAGCATATTAAAGAAGTTTGTGGCAGATTCTGGGCCAAGTTGGGATATCCGATTACCTCTGGTCCTAATTCTGGTCCTAATGGCCATCAGATCTACCCCTACATCTGCAACCAAAATGTCACCATTTGAGTTGATGACTGGACGCAAGATGGTGCTTCCCCAGCATTTACTCTACAGAACCCAAGAGCAAACGTTGATAAATGCCTCCACAACTCATGAGTATGTGGAGAATTTAAGGAAACACCTTCAACATGCTTTTGCCTATGCTCAGCAGAATCTAGAAAGATCAGCCGAGAGTATGAAGACCCACTATGACCTGAAAACTTCCAGGAAGGAATATCAGGTGGGGGACCGGGTCTATTTATACAACTTCCAAAGAAACCAGGCAAGACAGCGCACATTTTTGCCTACATGGAAGGGACCCTTTGAGATTATAGACAAGATCTCCCCTGTGGCCTACAAGATCCGCATCCCCAAAGGCGGTTTGGCAGAGGGGGAAGACAAGTGGGTCCACATAAACCAGTTGAAGTGTTGCCATCCCAGGCACACTTTGCAGTAACTGGAGGAGTCCTCTGTAATCCCTGAGGGTACCGCTCCAGAGTAATTCAATTCCAACCCTAAAATGTCCTAGATATAGCCTATCAAATTCTGTGTTTCTCAAGTTTATGTGTTCCTGTCGCTTAATTTAAAAAAATGTGCATGTTCATATCTGTTGAGTTCTAAAATATATATGCCACCCCACTATATCAATGGTGGGGGAGAAATGTCCATGAATAGGTATTGCCGCTTTTCCTTTGTCGTCCTAGGAGAAAGAAAACCTTGAGACTGGCCAAGGAGGACGATCCGGAGACCGGGAGCAGAGACCCAAGGGCCCCGGGGTACCGCCCAATATTCCCATCAGGACCGGCGAGGAGAACCAATCGATCAGTACCGGATGGAGGAAAAGATGCTGAACTGTGCCATTTGCAGAATTGGAAGAAGATTATGCGGACATACCAGTGTGTGGGTCAAAACCTTCTGTGCACCCGACTCCCCATCGACTCAAATTCAAAGTGCAGTCACGTGCGGGGGCCTTGTTGGGTGTCCTGACCCACTTTTGAGCTATCATGCTGCAACATTTGGTGCTGTGGGCTTAGAAAATCCAAGATGGCCAAAAAGCCCACATGTGCGCCAGAATCCAGGAGAACCACGCAGTTTGTGCGTACACCAAAATGGCTGCCTAACTTGCCACCCACCAGTGCGAGCATGATGGGCCAGGGTGCCTTGAGCGGAATGGGTGCCAAAGGTAAAACAGCAGCACCTGTTAGCTCAAAAACGCTTTAAAATTACCTTTGGTTTCTCTGAATGCCAGCTCAAAATGCTTATTTTCAAACATTGCAACACATCCAAAAATCTCACTGAACACCAGCGAACATCTGGCAGAATGAAGTATGTGTGCATACAAAATCTGGGAAGATGAAGAGCCCAAAACAATGTTCATAACAAAACTGGCTGAGCTATGCATGTCAACAGCCTAACTGAAACTGGATTAAAACCACCAAAATCGAAATGTTTAAATTAACTGAGTGACCTACTTTTGAGTGTCACATAGTTTGTAACTGTTAAGATGTCATAGTTTTGAACTTAGAATCAGCATTCTAGCTGCATATGTAAAAATTGTATTGACTTAAACTGGGGAACAAAAAGTGACATTTTAGCAGAAACCTGGCTTAATGAAACTGAATTCTGCCTGACATCTACCCCCACAGGAGTTAAAATCTGCTCAGCCACTCTTCCCCTTGCCAAAAGGAGTTGTCACCTCTCTGATTAGATTAGGGGTGGAGCAGCTGGGGACTACAGGGAGGTGAACAAAGGCCTGTCCTGGACTCAGGCAAATGTTATATTGGGGGCGTCGTAAAAGTGGCTTCCTCTTGGGAGAAGTGGGAGGAGAAGTGCCTCTGGGAGCCACCCGAGCTGGAGGCGGGGACAGGCAGAAGCTTCCCCCGGTGCTTTGGAACCTAAACCACACCCCTTTTTGACCAGGGCATAATTTTAAAAAGATAGATAACTCATAGTGCAGACTTGTCAGAATTCTATAAGTAATATCATTATTTTTGTGATTTTTCTGTGAACATTTTGAGATGCGTTAGGTCCCTGTGGTGTATTCTGGGGGGTTGCTAGCGGAAAATAGGGTCTCACTCCAAATGTCTGCATGTTAAAAATCTGACACTTCATCAATTAATGTCCATAGTCCTTGCGCACATGTGTGTAAATTTGGGTAAATGTCCGATATTGCAAAACCAGTTAAAAAGCGCAAAATGTTGTCATTTTTTAATGCAAGCCCCCAGGAAGAGCAGAGTTTGAACAGAGTATACCTCATGTGATATGTGATGGGTGCATGTAATTTTAAACAACTGTGTATCTGTGCAATATGTATTTGGGTCAAATATAGATTTATGTGCAATTTGGCAGGGGAGTGTCCTTTCTGCAGGCCATAAAACAGCATCACCATGACTCACATTTCCTTTCCCCTATCAAGGAAGAGAGAAAAGCTTGACCAATGATCAGTTGAGAGAGGGGCTGGCTTAGTGATGCTGAGCACACACCCATTTTCAAAAGACATAAAAAGATCCACTGGAAGCTAGAGAGGACATTCAAATCCAGTTGCTGCGGAGCGTTTTGCCGGACCACACAACATCCAGAAGATACCAGTTCCAGACTGACTCCAGCTACATACTCCAGAACCTAGAACTTATACTTTAGAACCTAAATCAGAGGCCTAAAACCACAAGCTGAGTTCTCTGCAGCAGGCCTCAAATCATTGCAAGCTACTCACAGCCGGGCGAGCTGCTTGAATCCCTTGCCAAGAACTTTTGCTAGGACCAGTGCAGAGATCCAGGAGCCATGCAGAGACCGCTGTATCCGGACAGACCAGACCAGTGCCAGACCCGACCAGACCAGACCGTGCGGAACCGCAGACCCAGAGACCAGATCGCTGTGAAGTGCCGCTAGCCTGATTGATCAGATCCGTGACGAGGTCCAGTCCTTCCAAAATATATTGTGAGTACTTAGGTCAGATTGTGACAGAAATAAGCTCTTAGTTTAAAATAATCTAATCCAAACTATTTTAATCTAACCAGAACTGCCTCCTAGAAGTTGTCACTTGTCATTTTGTAAAGCTGCACCACTGTCACTTGTCAATTATGCCGCTGCAAAGCTGTCACCTGTCATTTTGAGTTTACTTTAAATACGAAAAACGACCTCTACAAAATCGTTCATATCTCTGGAACCGTTTGGGCTACGAACTTGGTTTAACTTTCCTCTGAAAGCTTAGGATCTAAGCTTTCCAACAAGCCTAGACCCGACATCCTCCTTATTATACTTTATCCGCAATCACGATTCACGCACTCGCGAATTTTACCGCGATTTACGATTTGGTTAAAAATCCAGCCACGTGTAACCATCAGCAGTCATTTCTTTCCTTGCTAAAAATTCGTTTGCCTCTTAATCACCATCTCTGAATCATTGCTAACGTAAGCCTGAACTCATCCCAAGTATCTCTCACTCACCCTGAACCTCCTAAAGGGAATTAAAAGCATTTCAGCAAATTTCTCACTTCATTGCCACCACATTCAAAGCACTTGGGCCTGTGTTTTAAAACTCATACCGGTTTTCTCTAAGCTTGCTGGGGGGGAACTGAATTTCGTATTGTATTTGATTGCATTCCTGAGAACTGTGTGCTCCTCTTTCCATCTACTTCCATGTCTTACATTGCATAGGGGAGGGGGGTGAATTGCCAGAGAAAAAGTGATTATCCTATCTTTTGCTAAAATCATCTCAAGTATTTCTGTACTGCATTTCATTCCTCATTGC
This sequence comes from Ambystoma mexicanum, assembly GCF_040938575.1. Lineage (NCBI taxonomy): Eukaryota > Metazoa > Chordata > Amphibia > Caudata > Ambystomatidae > Ambystoma > Ambystoma mexicanum. Next base: position 901,103,511 of record NC_090923.1, on the reverse strand, counting down.
TTTTCCCTTGAAATCATAAAAGTATTTTTGCTACTTGATCCATCCTATACTAACTCCTCATTGATTATAAAGAAGTGTGCTAGTGTCAGATTACCCATTGTTGATTAACATTATATTTATAAGGGCGATATTGATTATTAATTTATTATAAAAGCGTGGTATCTATATTTTGTCTTATTTCTCAAATAAACCTTTTAAACTTGCAAAACAGAACTACTTCTTGGCTCAGTGAGGTCAGGGGGATTCTAAGAGAGGGGTGTTATATAGGGGTAGTCATCCAGAACTCATGAACTGGACATAAAGATATATCAATAAGGGTTTCCATTCAGTATCCCAGACTAGGCATTGACTTAGCTGTAGTGTTGAATTGAATCTTCTTACATTACAAGGACTGCATGGAGTTGAACAATCTAATTTGCACGCGAACATCTCAACCAGTGCTCAATTTCAGTTCAGTTGAGCAGTAGTTGAAAGCTCATGGTTGAGCACTCTATTGATTTTTTGGTAGGGGAATTTATCAATCTCAGATGAAAAGGTAAGTGGGACCTGCTGCAGGATTCAAGTGTGCAGGGTCTGCTCATGCCAGAGACCAGTGATTTACTTGTGAGCTGCTGGAGCTGTGTAACTTTGTTTAACAGGAATTTGAACCCACAACATGGGGGAAAGCGGTTTTCATCCTAATATGCTCAAATGGGGAGGATAGGAGATGTATTATCCTGGCTAATCCCCGCGGTAAAAGACTGGGGATCCCAAATCTCACTTCATTTCTTTCCTTATCATGCAAACCTTCTCTGATGGAAGCATGACAGATGAATTCTATCATGTACCCTTGAAGTTGTATGACGTGAGAGGTAGATGTATCTGAATTCTCCTAGTATATAATACAATTTAGGGATTGAAACAGATTGATGTATTCCAGTGACCTTTGTATGTTTCAGTGGATTCAGCCATAATCAAAATATCATCTGGCTAAATTAAAAGAAAAAAAACCCTTGCACGTAGAAAGGTGGCTACTGGTCACCATTCTTTTGTAAAACAGCAGCCCATGGCACAGAGCCTACTGTAAAAAAACTGTAAAATGGAGGAATTCCAGGAGAATTGTAAAAATAATTACTTCTGAGTGGGTAACCTATAGAGGCCGTAAGGTAGGCTTCCTTGAGGTCCAGGTGTACCGACATGCCCACAGGGTCAGTATGTCTCATAAGAAGTCTATTTTTTCTTTCTATAAATGGTGGTAAACCGCAAACACTTTGAGTTCCTGTAGATAGGATACTGAACGGTAACCCTTGTCCTTCTTTTTGATCAGAAACAAATTACTGAAAAAGGACTCTGGATGTACCGGGGTCTGTTCTATTTCTCCTTTCTTAAGGAGTTCCTGAATTTCTCCTGAACTTTCTCTGGAGAAGGGGTTTCTTTCGAAATTGTTTACTTTGGAATGCCTACAAAGTCAATAAGAAACCCCATCATATCTTCCAGAACCCATGGCTCTGATGTTCGGTTCCAATGTTTCAGGAAATGGTGAGTCCTTCCCTGAGAGTGACATTGCAACACACAACATTTCAGCTCATCTTGATAAGATACTCTAGAGCCCCTCACATGGCGGCTGCATGGCTGTGACCTGCAGGTGTGTTGAGACTCCCTCAGAGACATTGATGGGAAGGGACCTGAAACTGATGGGGGCTACTACCCTTGCTATGCCTAACCCTGGTTGTGACCCTGGGTAACAACATTTTTTTCAAGGACATTTGAGTTCTATCCAGAGAGGTGAAGGTTCTCACATTGTTCCCCAGGTCCTTAACCAACTTTTCTAGAAACAAAAGTTCACCATCTGGAGGTACAGGGGAGTGAGGGCCAGCCAATCCACTGAGTTTGAGGTTTATTTTTAGTAGAATGTTCTTCCTCCTTTAATATGCAAATGAGGCTTTAGCATCACCCAGGAAATAGATTTCTTGATGGGCCCAACCTCTGAGCTACTCTGGGGCTACTTTTTCTAATTTAGATCTGGCTGCCTCAGTCATGTCCAAACGCTTCACCAAGGGTCGGGCTATAACCAGCATTTCGTCTTGGCAATTAAACATTGCCTTGTCTGTACCTTTTGCTGGGCCTCTCCCTTCCTCGACACAAGCACTGACAAATGTATTTCCACCATTGGAGCCTTTGTTCCACTTTACCCGGTATAGAGGGTCTAAGGGAATTTGTATTTAATTTTTGCTATGGGTGCATGCTCTAGTTTGGAGCAAAAACTGACCAGAGCATATTCTCCCAGATAGGACAAAAGGGACCACACAGAAGAATTTGAGTGGACCAGGATCTATCCCGGCTCTTATCCCAGTTCCTCCTTTGGCATAGGTCAACATACCCCTGTCCACGGCCCCAAATGTTCTCCCTCAGCCTGTCCCTTTATTCGTAGTAAAATACCCCATCCATTCACCATAGTTCCATGTTCCTTCTTCCATAAGGACATTGAGTTTAGGATGGCTGAACCTGAAGAAGGAGAGCATCAAGGGCCCTCAAGCTACTAAATGCCTTATTAGTGCAATACCCTCTGCTGTACTACTTCTGTGAAGTACAGCTCCTCTGACGTTCTCTGCATTATCTTGCAGCTCACGGTGTGCAGATACGCGTCGGTGCTCTTCTGTGTAGTAATGAGGGCAATGCATGTGTGGCAGGGTCAATGTTTCGCAAATGCTACATTTGTTTTGCAGGTTTCCTGGAGTCTTTTCCTGCCTTGGCTTTGCTTCGATCCAGAGTTGTGCTCGATTGTGTTTCGGTTAGATATTACTCGTGCTGCTAGTGAGTAACACTGGAGTAAATGATGCCAGTGGCTGGATAGCAACGGCAAAGGCGAAAATGGGGAAATAATGTCCACAGCAGGAAGTAACAGCATCAAGTAGTGAGGATATGTCACCGCCAATGGTGTCTCCATTCTGCTGTAGGTACCCCTCTTCTGTTGGTGCCAGCTGTCTCCACTCCGCATGAAATGTTGACAGTATAATAATGGCCCTGTCAGAATAGAACAATGCATGTGCCTTTTTGATGCACTTGGGGAGGCCTGCATGGGTTGGGATTGGAGGCCTTGAGAATGCTCTTTGGAAGTAGAGGAAGCCAGGTTGGATGGAGATGAAGTCTGAGAAAGAGGTGGTAGGATGTGCTCAAGCGATCGATGCAAGGTACCCAAACGTTCAACGCTATATTTAGGGTCCTCTGACATTAATCGGGCAGATAACCTTCCAGAGTCATTGGGAAAGTGATTCTCGCCAGCTCAATCTCACCATGCCTTCGACGCTACAAAAGACCAGTGAACATGCAGGGCTCTCCTCCAGGGATCAAGTGAAGATTGGCTGCTGCCTCAGCCAATCTGCATACGAAGAGCGGGTCTGCCTTAGGCACCCTGCCGTCCCTCTCTAAGGGTGTCCAAAGAAGAAACAAGAGGCCTCTGTTAAGAGATGGTGAAATGAAGAGAAGGGCATAAGCTTAAGACCGTTTCAAAACAGAGACAGAAGTTGGAAAACAAGGGTGCTGCAGCTGTCCCTGATTACTAAAGTCCCGTGCATGCCAAGGGAGGAAGCACATTATTTAAAATAAAAACCATTATAGATGGTATCAGCTGATCGTGGACACATCATTATATGGCCTATAACCTTTCCTTTGCTGTATAAAAGAGAGTTTAGGTTACATTGATCTAAAATCAATAGCTAGGAGTCCCTTCACTAATTGCACACGGTTACCTTTTCTCAACAATCACTTTAAAAAAAACAAATGTTAAAAGAAACAAGCATTGGCAATGCCAACCGTTTGCGCTTTTGTGGGCATCTAATAGCAGAGTGTAGGGATCTGGTCTTATCCTGCATCCTAATGGAACCTTGAGTCAGTGTCATGATTGACAATGGAATGGTAAGGGTTAGAATGTTTATGTGTGACTGGGGTTCTCTTGAAGAGAGTTGAGAGATGTAAGCCTACCTGGGAGGATGCAGGTGTATGTTGCCCTGAACCCAGATGTAGTTGACCTTATATGATTATCACAATGTACTGGAACTTAATTAAAGAAGTTGCTGGAACTTCACCTGAGGTCAGAGTCATCTGTGGGGAACCCAGAACTCTACACAGTGCCTGCAAAATGCCTATTACTTTATACACATGGTCAATCAATGGGTGGGCAAATAACCAAACACCTACAAGCTTTGTGTCGTCTCCAACATACGGTACTCAGACAATCCAAAGAGATGCAACAAAATGCACCAAAATGGAAGCGCTCTCACCTTCAAGTAATGTGTTCTGGGCACTGCTTGGCTGCTAGCAACCAAAAGAGCATTTGCTGCTGCCCGCGGCGTAGGAGACCCATAAAATCTGGGAGGGGACAGGGCACACCATGGGGACTTTGGTTTTTTATTTATTTCTTGTGTTTTAGTCAAAGAACTCGACTTTTCACAAAATTAAAACATCAGTATGTATTAAATTACATATATCATCACTGTATAAAACAAGAGAAAAGAGGGAAAGAAAACCGAAGAAAATTAAGAAAAAGAAAAGCAGTTTAGAGTATAAAATCCTCCCAGCAATGGACCTTTAGAGAGATATTTTATAATACTCTCACCTGCGCTTTAAGAACAGATGCTTTATGGAGTTTTGCCAACCCATCCTATTCTATTCCACTTGAACCCTCAATGATGGAACATGAGTGTGCCCCTTTACAGCAGTGTATGGGCTGCAATCATACCTCGGCGCCAGGGTATTCACCGGATTTACAAGGATAGCAGAACAAGCTCTGTTTTGAATCTCGAGGCTCTGCTTTATTTTTTTCTGGGTCACCCAGATGGCTTATGGTGGCTTCTTTTAAAACTTGTCTACAACCCATTATTCAGCTGGGGGTGGGTACCAAATATGCAGTTGCATCCCTAATTTAAAACCAGCGTTGGCAACGCCAACCGTTTGAGCTTTAATGTAGGCATGGAAAAGGCCCTTACCAAGCACCGCCATAGTGGTCTTAGGTGCCCACTGATGGTAGCAGTTGCAAAATGGTGCAAGTACCTGAACATTTAATAGCAGTGACTGGCAAATGCCCAATACGTATAGACAAGCAAACACTTGCCATTGCTGGTTTTTAGTAGGACTTCAGTGAAGGAAATGCATAGTGCTAATAGAGTGATTGATTGATTTTGATTGATTGATTGATTGATTGATTGTTTATTTGTATAGCACCTATACACAATGGGCCTCATTCCGAGTATGGCGGTAAGGGATAGCGGCCACCGGTAACGAGACCGGTGGCAGTGATCCCTTACCGCCATACTCCGAGTTCCCTTTGCGCCCTCGCCCTTAACGCCTGCTTTGAGCAGGTGTTAAAGTCGAGGGCGCAAAGGGGCCTCCAAGCCAATAACGGTGACCGTAATGAATGGTCACCGTTATTTGCATCCTCCCCATTCCCATTGAGCCCTATGGGGGCTCATTTGGGAATGGGGAAGAGCCTTGGTGAATGGGGAATTACCGCCCCGCCAACCTTGGAATGGGGCGGTAATTCCGCCATCCACCAAGGCGCTGCCGGTCCGGGTACGGCGTCAACCAAGGCGTTAATAGCGCCATTGGTTAGCGCCGTACTCGGAATGAGGCCCAATGTGTTTTAAAGTGCTTCAAGGGGGGGGCATGGGAGAAATACAGTTACATTCCTACAGGTCCTTGAAACAATTAAGAATGTGAAGAATAACTATCATAATCAGCCTGACGACATTTCAGATAGTGCAAGTGCAATGAACAATTAAGGAGAAAAGGAGTGGATGAAGGCATCCCTTGATAAGACATTTGTATTACACCATAGTAAGTTCCCAGCTCCAATTAAGTTATTAACTACACAGGGCTTTGTAGTAAACATCCCTGAGTCAGTGGCTTAATCTAAACCAGAACTGGCACTTTACGTGCCTTTTATAGATCATTCTAGTGTTTTTTTAAAGGAATAGGTTATGGTGTAAAATGAGTCTGCGGCCCGCGTGGCATCCATCCACCGAAAACCCATGAAAGTTGCTAAGATAGCCCAAATAACATGATGATGTGTCGCAAGGCATGATGCCACACACCCTTTCACCAGCTCCCACTATTGGACAGATGAGAGCTGAATATATACCATATTTAAGGTTAGTACTTACTTCAGACCTAGGCTGCAGGTGGGATTGAGTGAAAAGGGAGTTGATGCAGGAACAGCCTGCTGTGACTGTCTCTTCCCAGAGAGGAACCAGACAGCAGCGCAGATGACACTGGAGCAGTGGGAGAGTGCAAGCCCGAGCTCTCACGTTCCCTCTAATAAATCCTCCCCAATGCCGGCCTGCACCTCGGAGAAGAGGGCCACTTTGTGTATTATCAGGCCCAATCAATGTGCAGATAGATATGGTGTAGTGTATATATCTGCAATTATTTCAACAAACGACTTCTAATCGTCCTTGTGCAGGCCTTGTGAGCATGGATCAAGCGTTAGAAGAAGACACATTTGTGACTGCACCCTTTATCTGGGAACATGAGGCGAGGCACCATTCTTCCTTGTACAAATCTCGCCTCTGTACCCTTCTCTACTCCACATTCTCGTCTGCTGTACACCCTTTTCTCCCAATGCCCTTCCCTGCACCCCACACCAAGTCATTCCTCTGACACACTGCCCTCTGCACTTTCTCCCTTGTCTGTACTTCTCTCTCATTTGCAAAACCCGAAGCACCTCCTATGACATTTCTGCCCTACACCACTCTACCTGTGTTCTGGTCTTTCCTGCACCCCTCTCTCCCCTGCACACACTGGTCACCCTGTGCTGCAAAGCATCCCTATCTTTCATCTGAACTCCGTTTTTGTTCCCATCTCTCCCCACCCTTGCTCCTCTCTTTTTCTGTCCTCTGCAGCCTTTCTACCCTTTTTCACTTGGCAGTCCCACACTCTACTGCACCCCAGTCCCTCACTCCCCATTCCCCTGTGGCCAGCACCCCACAACTCTCATCTACACTTAATCAGCACTTTCTCCTCAGTCTTCAGAGCACCCTGGATATCCTGTCTTACATTTCACAGGTTTTCTCTTGCACGCCTTGCATGACCAACCACTCCATATAGCTTCTCAGAATAAGCTGAAACAGGCATGCCAGATCCATGACCTTAAAAGGGCCCATTGATACCTGCAAGCATTAACTCTTAAGAAATAGTCAGGAGCATGGATATTTGTAAGGGGGGACAGACACAGAAGTCACTAAATCCACGTACTGCCGAGGCTCTTAACCCAAAATCTGATAGCACCGCGACCACTCACGTATGCTGACAGAAACAGCTAGGCTGAATAAAACAGGGGGAAGCTTAGCCAAGACCTACAGAAGATTAGCGCTTGATTTCTTTTAAGAGATGCGCAGGATAGGCACCAACAAATGGTGTATTTTGGGCAGGGACAGAGATCAGGTCTGTGCTGGTAATAGTTTTCTTTATGGAATATAATAACACTTTGGTCACAGCGCTTCATGCTAGATGCTTTCAGCTTCTAGGCAATGTAATAACAGGTATTATTACCCTCGTTTGAACAACACTGCATTTATGAAAGGTTAAGTGGACCCTGCTGCTGGTTTTGAACTAGCGAAATGCAGGTAGCCCTCATGTCAGAGACCAAGCTTTAGGTGTGGTACCATGCAAACTTCAAGCAGGGGTGAGTTGGTGGGAAGATGTGGAGGGGTGTGCCTTAAGTGAGTCCTACTGATATTAGAGTATACAGCAAGTGTTTTCCCTAGCCTACCTTAGACATTACTATGGAAAAGAGCACACATCCCACGTAGCGGCCCTTCTTGAGATTGGCTCATCCTCATTTTACTTTATATGGTTTCATGAGGATTTTGTATACAATGTTAGGGTGATATCTCAGGCAGTGTCTGCACTTTGCAAGCCAGGCCTGGGGTACAGGGACATCTGGGAGAAAATTCAGTCTTCGCCAGATTGTGTAATCCTGGGCCAATCATGTGACCCCGCACTGTACATTATTTTCTATATATGTTTACTTGGGATCACCTAGGAGTGGCTCAGTTGGCAGTGTACACTATAACGAAATACCTCAATCGTAAGAGTTTCTTGTTGCTCCATGTATGCTAAGCATGTCGAGTGAGTGTGAAGAAGTACAAAGTGTCACAGCAATAGATGTCACCTGCAGCTGGGGGACCAGGTCTAATTTTGGGAAGCAGTTATAGATACATAGAATGTGTAATGTTTTTTTGCAGAGAAACGTATCAGGTGCAGTCAGCGTGATCCAACTCTAAGGAAATAAACTAGAAACAATCTCAAAGTAACCTGACGATGTAGGGGCACTAGTATAGTGTAAGCAGCAAAAATAATCGCCTCGCCCTTCTCTTTCAAAAAGGCAGTACATAATATATTAAAGAGTGTTGTGGCATTTGTATAGAAACTGCATGTACATATCAATATATACCGGCTCCTATTGTGCACCCTTGATCCTCTGCTTTATCGGTGAATGGCCTCTGTATTATTTTGTGCGGCCTTGCAAGCCCGTGCTGGCCAATGCTTGGAGCTTAAATGTGAGCCCTGACTGCCCATCAGTAAGGAACAAACAAAGAGCCATTCTGAATGCATACTTGCCAACCCTACATATTTAGGCAGTCGGCTATTGCTTTTGAAGCAGCCCTACCGCCTACAGATTTCAGTGACAGATCCTACTGCTTTTTACAGTGGCAGGTCATTTATGTGATTCCAAGGCAGACTGCTTGAGACCAGCTCAGGACAAAGCATGCAACGCATTAATTAGTCCGTCTTTACAGTACGATATTAGGTGATTACTTTGATTGGGCTCAGACCTATTCACTGACCTGTCAGCTAAGTGACTCTCTCCTTGCACTCTTGCCAGTACAACCCTTAGGTGAACCAGCAGTGAAAGCAAGTGGCAGAGTGTAACACCATCACACAGCATCTGCTGACAATTTGGTGTTAGCATTAAGAATTATACATTTTTAACATTTCAACATCTTTCCATGTTGTGCTGTTTGTATGTTTTGTATTTTCCTGTGATGTCATTGTTATGGGAATTATTATTTTTCAAACTTGAAAAATCCTACATCTTTTTGGTCACAGAATGTTGGCAAGTATTCAAATGTTATGTTCCTCTTTGGCAGGGGCTTTGGCACACTTTAATGAATTGAAAAACATGAAGGTGGCACTGGCAGGGCCTCAGATTTTTCAATTAATGAAAGTGTGCCACTGCCAACGTCACATATACAGTTTATAAACATGCGCGGAATGTTGCAAACTGATCAGAGAATCCTGGCCTCTTAATGTTTCATTGAAACATTAAGAGGCCAGGATTCCCTGATGAGTTTTGCAATGCACTGCACGTCTTTAGAAACTGTATATCTGACATTGGCACATTGAATTCACCCCAAATAAACACACGTGGCACATTGCAAACTGATCAGGGAATCCTGGCCTCTCAATGTTTCATTGAAACATTGAGAGGCCAGGATTCCCTGATCAGTTTTGCAATGCGCAATGCGAGTTTAGAAACTATATCTGACATTGGCACAGCCGCACAGTCCCTCCAATAAATCCTCCCCATGCCACCCTGCACCTCGGAGAGGAGGTGGGCACTTGACTGACTTACCTTACGGTAGCTGCTGCCTGCTCAGCATGTTCTCACTCTGTCTCCCTCGATAACACATACGCTGTCATGAGCACACAGTCACTGCAGCACGCGTTGCTGCCTGGCTTCTCCTTCGTTCTGAAAAACAAAGGCTGAGGCTGCGCAGCAGTGCACAGCGCAGGCAGGGCACGTGCAGTTTGTTTGTTCCTCGGCCTGGGCATGTTCATTATGCGCAGGCGCGGGGCAGCAGCAGAAGTTGCAGACAGTCAGTCTACTGTAAGCTTGCAAAAGTAAAAGTAGACTCTACTTTAACATTTGCAAGCTTACATGCAGTGGCGTGACACTACCTTTGGGGGCCCCCCTGCAAGCCATGCTGAGGGGGCCCCCTCCAGTTCGGCAACAAATCATGGGTCGCGCCACACTCTGTGCTGGCCTAGATTACCACACTTGCACAATACGCACGGGCATGCTGCTTCAAGGGTACGCTGCACACTGTGCTTGGACAGCATACATACGTTTGTGTTTTAATGCATTAAACAGCACACTTTCTGAGAACAATTGGCTAAAAAGCCAGAGCGTTTGCAATTGTTTTGTAGGGTAACACCAGTCCAAAAATCCAATACATACATGTCACCAACAGTGCACAGGAACATTAATGCTTTCATTAATGGAATGCTTTGCTATTAAAAATGACATGCCACAATGAAAACATGTCCAACTGGCTGTACAATGCAGACCAGTCTAGACACGTAATTACATATTACAGTAAACCATGGTAGGCAACATTTAGACATACCTAGACTGGTAACACCAAAATGGCAGTCAAAGCAATAACACTTATCATGGTTATTTTATCACAGATGCCCAGAAAAATATACAATGCCACAGTAAGAAACGGCTAGACTGGCAGTAACCAAAAGCCAGTCTAGCCAGGCACTTACACTTAGCAGAACTGCTTAATCAATGATGCCCAGTTAAAGAAAGTTAAGCCAAACCAAGAAATGACTAGACTGGCTGCACCAAAATGCCTCTCTAGCCACTAATACCACATAACATGCCTGCTTAGCCTGGTGATAGATTGCCTTTTTGATTTATTCCACTATCCCTGCCCCCAGATCCCCCTCCCTCCAACCACCTGCTCCAACCCCCAAAATCAGCACATCAGCCCAGACCTACCTCCACGTCCCTCTTCCTTGTCCCAGTGCTGACGTATGAGGCACCTTCCCTCATAGATAAGTATAAGGACGAGAAAGAGTGGGGCTAGAAGTAATGAAGATTACAGGTAACTAAGCCAGGCATTACCTGCATGTCCCTCTACCTCATTCCAGTACTTGTGTATGAGGCAAAGTGCCTCATACACAAGTACTGGGATCAGGAAGAATAGGGATACGAGTAATGAAGATTATCAATAAGTAATCATGGCATCAAACACAAGCAGTGGCACAACCCCATTGATCTGACTGGGCTTTAGTCCTCTTCCCCCACCCCTTGAAATTTTGGGCTATGTTGACTCGACCTGGCTGACCTACAAATCCGTTGCCGGACAGAACAAGACACAAATGTTAAATGGCACCTGTGTTTGTTCCTAAAGGCCCAGCAAATACTAACGTAAAGTATTTCACTGTTCGTTTTTAGGCAGTTGAAATCATGATAATGGTTTAGTAATTGCATGCCAGGGGAGTGATTGGAAGGACAGAGCGGGGACAGGAGACCGCTCATTCTCACAGCAGTCCATAAGTGGGTGCTTTCAGACTTAAAGGAGAGAGGTAACTGCTTGTAACATTGAAGCTGCACTAGAATAGTCTCATTAGAATGTGTAAAGAAGTTAGATGCCCCCACACAAATAAAGGTGCCACACTCCCACCGCTCGTGAAGTTAGCGCCTCTCCCAACATTTGAAGGGTTAGCTATCTCCCAAAATTCAGGTTTTGTTGAGCCCCTGAACACAAGCACACACCATTCACCATACACATACATACACGCACACACGCGCACACCCAGCCACCCATACATTTAAGTGTATACCCTTTCACCATACAGGCACACCCAGGCAGCCATCCGTACATTTATGTGTGCACCCTTTCACCATACCGGCACTCCCAGGCAGCCATCCATATATTTAAGTGTGTACCTTTTCACTGTACACTCACACACACACACCCAGCCACCCATACATTTGAGTGTGCACACTTTCACCATACACTCACACAGGCTTATCCAGGCCGCATCATACACTCACTCATTAATGCACATTACATTCTATACATACATATACACACACTTACATGCATGCACACACATTTAAAGAAAATACATTTTCTTACCTTTAACCCGTTAGTCTAGGAAACGAGACCTTCAGCTCCTTGCAGTAGCCAGGAATGCTTGTTCCTGTCATCTGCAGAGCATCGGGAGGCCCCCGTGTCATGGAGTGGAGGGGAGTCCCATTACTTCAAAAAGAAATTGTTTCTTTTTGAAGTCACTCTGACTTCATAAAGAAATTATTTCCGTTAAAGGACCAAACCGGAACAGAAATAATTTTGTTATGAAGACAGAGTTACTGCAAACATAAACTATGGGCCTCATTATAAGTTTGGTGGTCCGGAAACCTTGTTTCCAGACCACCACACTCAGAGTATGCCTGCTGAGACCGCTGCACCCGACAGGTCTGACCCTGGCGGGCGCAGCGGCCTCATTAGGCACTCATCACCGAAGCACAGGCACCATTAGTGGCACTGCCGGTGCTTCCGTGAACCCATGGGAACTAACATTTTCCGGCACCTAACTTCCCAGTCTGCCAAGACTTGTAATGTCCCTGGTAGCACCGGGAAGCTAGGTGTCGGAAATGGTATTACGAGGTCAGCGGCAACCCGCCAGTCACACCGGCAGTTTACAGCCGGCCGCGTAATGAGGCCCTATTTCTTTTTGAAGTCATAGTTCTCCCTGCCCCATGCCTTGGAGGCTACTAGCCTTTAGGCTTCCACGTCATGAGGTGGGGAGCCCTTGGACTTCATAGAGAAATAGAATCTTTTTTAGTCACTCTGCCTTCATAAAGAAATTATTTCTGTAAAAACAAAATGTCTATGAAGGCAGAGTGACTTCAAAAAGAAACTACATTTTTTTTGTAAAAAAAATATTTAAAAAAATATATACATATTTTGTCTGCGGGGCCCCTACCAGGACATGGAGGGGACCCCGTGCACCGCGGGAGGTGCGGGGGCCCAGTTACGCCAGTGCTTACATGACAACTGGAGCCTGCAGTCGTATTTTACGGCAGTGACACAAATAATCTGGGGGGGATAAAAGCTATTGTATCCCCCCCATTTAAAATTGTGGGGGGGATTTGTCCTCCCCATTCCCCCCATGTCCTACGCCCATGGCTGCTGCACCTGCAAGAAAAACATAGGTTTCAGCTCTGCGCTACTAAAAAGAAAAAAGAAATCCTGAAACGTGATTGTCCTAATACTGGTCAATCACAGATGGATGAAATCCTGATTCCACCTCAATGGGATTCATACATGTGACCTATAGATTGCATTCTGTGCTCAGTCTGAAGCATTCGCCCAACCCAGCCATCTATCCTAGCAAGCAAAGCTAAATTTTTTCCCTCGCATCTAACCTGCCTCTGTCCCTCGCTTTCCCTTCCTCCACTCTAGCGCTTCACCCATCATGGTCACATCCTGAGCGCAGCTGGCCATACTGCCTACCTGCATTTAAACATGTCCAGTGTTGGTTGTCCTTAATCTATGTATGTCCACTTATCGGAATGCAGCCGTGGAGCAGCAGCAAAGGTGCAGAGATAGTGTGGGGCATTTCTGTTCTTGTGTTAAGTGGGTTGGACATGAGCCTAGAATTCTGGCAAGCCTCCAGATTGGGAAGCAATGCCTACTGACTGAAACAAAAGCAACCCTTAGATCCTGAGTGTTCTCCTGCCAAGGAGAAAACAAGATGCAGCTAGCGCCTGCTTTTAGAGTGTCCCTTCCAGGAAAGTGCAACACCAGCGACCACTGCTGCACATGCAAGCCAATAAGATGGGGAGGGCATTGGGAAATCCGCAATTCTCACCAGAGTTTGCTAGTGCAGGTAACTGTCATAAAGCCTAGCCTGTTCACGTTTCCTGTGCCATCAGGTGAAGACACAACAAGAGTTTACCTTCATGTCTTCAGGTTCTCGCAGTCACCGGGGGTTTCGTCGGCACACCTTGCTCACCGGGTAGCGAGGGGAAGATGAACATTTAAGCTCGATAGTGTTTCAATCAAGGAGGTGGCTAATCAATGATACACAAAATCAAGTCAACTTGCAAACATGTCCCATGGGCTGCCCTGCCCTACCTGCAATACTCACCAGCCACACCTTGCATCTCTGTTATGTGGTCTCTGTGCTTCAGGACAGGTGAAAAGCCACCCTTGCTGACAGACTCACTTCCGGAGAAAAAGGGAGCCACCCAGCAAGGTCAAAATTGCCCCAAACCAACAGAAGTGTCACAACCCTTACGGGATATCTGTGGCAGCGCTGGCACCGCAGACCTGTCTTGTTCTTTCCCACAAGTACGGGCCACGCAAGAAAGGCACATTATGTTTCTGCCAGCGACGGTCTAGTCTTTCCCAAGATGGTCGCCGCCGGAGAGAAGGGAAGACTTATAATCGGTTTACTCCTGGGAGCAGGTGCGTTGCAACCCGTTGCTATCTCGACCCTCGGGTACGATGCTAAGCCATTTAATTTTCTGTCTTCAGCTTTGCATCCCTCCTGCTTCTCGTAGCTCTCACTACCTCGTAGTGTTCTTTGTCTCCACCCTGTTTTTCTACTCTGTATTGTTCTGTCCTATTCACCGGCTCCCGTGCTACACTCTCTTTCATTATCTGCTTTGCAGCGCCGGACTGTTTCTTTCATCTATCCTGCCTCTGTCACTCTGCTTCGGTGGGGTTGCTGGTCTTTTCTGCGCTTCATTTTCTGTGCATGCTCCGAACCTGGGATCCCCTTTGGCTGCGTGGCTCTCTCTAAGCCTGCGCATTCTTAGTCAAGTTACTCTTGACATCCTCCTTTTCCTGCTTGGCCGTTTCCTGAGGCTATGCATTGTTTGGACCTACTCTGGCTGTCCTGGTACCCCTCTATACATCACCTTGCTGTCGCTTACCTCAAACAGAGCCTCTGCTTTTCCTATGCCTTTCCTACCTCAGGATGATCATTAGCTTCTGCTTACTGCTTCATGGTTTTTGATTCTACCCGATGCCACCCAGGGATTATTTCTCACTGCCATCTCGGACTGTCTGGTCATCTGAGGATCCTGCTCCAATCAAGTCTCCATTCTGTGAGGGTTTTTGTGACACAGTGCTTTTCCCTCTACTCAAAGGACACATCCCCCCAGGCCGCCACAGCGAAATCCCTTATTGCCTAGCCGGAAGTCGCAGTGGCAGCTAGAGAGGATAGGCTCTACCTCTACAAGGACTGTCTTCGTGATAAGGTCAAGGCCAGAAAGAAGGAAAAGGACAAGACCTCCCAAAAGGAAGACAAATCATCATCTTCAGGTCAGGATTTTGGGAGATTGCAATGCCAAAGAAGAAGAGAGAAAGACATAGCCCAGATTCAAGAGCTTATCAATGCTGTGCAAGGGCTATCCGCTGAACTCCAGACATTGAAAGCGGAAAACAATGCTCAAAGACACATGGTTACCGCCCGGGATGCAGTCCATACTGATGCTCCTATGAGATCTCTTACATCAGGCAAGTTTAACGGTACTCCTAGCAAGTTAAAGGAGTTTCTAAATGCCTGTACTGTTCATTTTTTGTTCAGAGAAAATACCTTCATGCTTGACAAGGCCAGGATTGGTGACATGATTAGAAACATGACAGGGAATGCAATGTCTTGGGCTACACCCCTAGTTATAGCCGTGAGCCGAGTTATAGCTACATACCCAGGCTTCATACAGGCCATGAAGGAGATGTTTGAACGCCAAGAGTTGACATATAATGCATAGGAATCCCTGCTGGATGTTAGACAGGGAAGTCAGGAGGTACTCGCCTACATCACCAAATTCAAGAGACTGTCACAGGAGGCGGATTGGCCGGAATCAGCTCAATACACTATCTCCATCGAGGACTAGCTGAGGATATAAAAGATGAACTGATACGTATCCCACGTCCTCCATCGCTTGCTGAACTTATTTCAGTGGTATTACAAATTGAGTTCCGACAGCACGAATGGAAGGAAGAACGCAGAAGGACAAAGGGGCCTTACAAACAGTCCGCTCCAGTCTACCTCCTCCGCCCAGAGAAAATCCTCAGCCTGACGAACACATGCAGGTAGGGACCACTAGATGACCACTCACATCAGCAGAAAACAACGGAAATGAAGTTAGGGTCTCTGCATGTACTGTGGGTCTGACCAACATGTACTAAAGGATTGCCAGAAGGGCCCCCAGGAAGCCGGGAAACTTCTGTCCGCGACCTCAGTAGAGACCAATGGCCGAGGTTTGGTTGTGAGACATATTTTCACATCACTACCTCACCGGAACCCATGGACGATCGTCTCATGGTTCTCAAGGTCATCATTCATTTGTCACCTATAGAACCAATAGCAGTCCTAGCTTTGTTGGACTCCGGAGCTGCTGGTCTATTCATGGATAGTAATTAGGCAAAAGATAAGCATATGCCGCTGGAAAAGAAATCCGAGATATAAACTGTTGAAGGAGTGGACGGACCCCCTCTCTGTTCTGGGCCTGTCACTCAACAGACGACTTCTCTCCGTATGACCATCAACCAACATACTGAGTCCATCCATTACCGCCCGGGATGCAGTCCATACTGATGCTCCTATGAGATCTCTTACATCAGGCAAGTTTAACGGTACTCTTAGCAAGTTAAAGGAGTTTCCAAACGCCTGTACTGTTCATTTTTTGTTCAGAGAAAATACCTTCATGCTTGACAAGGCCAGGATTGGTTACATGATTAGAAACATGACAGGGAATGCAATGTCCTGGGCTACACCCCTAGTTATAGCCGTGAGCCGAGTTATAGCTACATACCCAGCCTTCATACAGGCCATGAAGGAGATGTTTGAATGCCAAGAGTTGACATATAATGCGTAGGAATCCCTGCTGGATGTTAGACAGGGAAGTCGGTAGGTACTCGCCTACATCACCAAATTCAAGAGACTGGCACAGGAGGCGGATTGGCCGGAATCAGCTCAATACACTATCTTCCACCGAGGACTAGCTGAGGATATAAAGGATGAACTGATACGTATCCCATGTCCTCCATCGCTTGCTGAACTTATTTCAGCCGTATTACAAATTGAGTTCCGACAGCACGAATGGAAGGAAGAACGCAATAGGACAAAGGGGCCTCACAAACAGTCCGCTCCAGTCTACCTCCTCCGCCCAGAGAAAATCCTCAGCCTGACGAACACATGCAGGTAGGGACCACTGGATGAACAACCACATCAGCAGAAAACAACGGAAATGATGTTAGGGTCTCTGCATGTACTGTGGATCTGACCAACATGTACTGAAGGATTGCCAGAAGGGCCCCCAGGAAGCCGGGAAACTTTGGTCCGTAACCTCAGTAGGGACCAAAGGCCGAGGTTTGGTTGTGAGACATAATTTCACATCACTACCTCACCGGAACTCATGGACGATCGTCTCATTGTTCTCAAGGTCATCATTCATTTGTCACCTATAGAACCAATAGCAGTCTTAGCTTTGTTGGACTCCGGAGCTGCTGGTCTATTCATGGATAGTACTTGGGCAAAAGAGAACCATATGCCACTGGAAAGGAAATCCGATATACAAACTGTTGAAGGAGTGGACGGACCCCCTCTCTGTTCTGGGCCTGTCACTCAACAGACGACTTCTCTCCGTATGACCATCAACCAACATACTGAGTCCATCTCATTTGATATCATAAAGGCAGCCCATTTTCCACTTATTCTGGGTATTCCTTGGCTGCACTTTCATAACCCTCAAATTGATTGGTTCAAGAATCGGTCTTGTTATGTTCTTCGATGTGTAAGTCCTATTGCTACCCAAAGGAATGCCTACCTGAATCATGTCTTGTTACAGTTCTCGGACCATTTCTCTCCAGCCCATTGATCAATGAGTTTAGTAAGATTGAAGAATGTCAGGCTTTTCAAGAGGTATTTGAAGACAGAGTACCTTGCCAACTACCACCACATCGCCCGGAAGACTGTTCCATTAAGATCAAGCCCAATGCAGTTGTTCCTTTTGGTCGTATGTACTCACTATCTATTCTTGAGAAAGAAGCTTTCTGTGCCTACTTGGATGAAAATCTCGCCAATGGCCTCATTAGGGAATCATGATCCCATGCAGGCGGTTCACTATTCTTCATTCCAAAGAAAGACATCAAGGAGCTTAGGCCTTGTATTGACTTCCGGGGCTTAAATCAGATCACGATAAAGAACCGATACTCAATGCCGCTCATAAATGATATCTTGGAGGTGGTTCAGACAGCTAAAGTCTTCACTAAACTTGATCTGAGAGGAGCTTACCACCCCCTGGGAATAAAAGAAGGTGACCAAGGAAGACAGCATTCCGCACCACATTTGGACATTTTGAATTCCAGGTCATGACTTTTGGCCTGTTAAACGCGCCAGCAATATTCCAAAGGTTATGGATAGGCTGTTTTCAGACATTCAATTTCGTTATGTCATCATTTACTTGGACAACATCTTGGTTTTTTCTCTTTCTCTTACCACACACAGAAGTCACCTTAAAGAAGTCCTACAGAGGCTAGCACAAAACAAATTACTAGCCAACCCAGAAAAATGTCAGTTTGAGGTTGACACCATCCCTTATTTGGGGTTTGCCCTCTCGCCACAAGGGGTTCAGATGGACTCTAGGAAGATCTCAGCCATTTTGGATTGGCCACCTCCCAAGACGGTTAAGGAGATACAACGCTTCCTGGGCGTGGCAAATTTCTACAGGAGATTTATTACTCAATTCTCAAGAACAGTCCTTCCCATCACCAATCTGCTTAAAAAGGATGTTCCCTTTTGTTGGGATGATGAGGTAAACAACTCTTTTCTATCCCTCAAGGAAGCCATTTGTTCATCTCCGATTCTTAGGCAATTGTACCAGCACAAACCCTTCATTGTTGAGACTGATGCGTCTCATGGAGCTCTGGGAGCCGTATTGAAACAAACAGCTGAAGACGGATTCGAGCACCCAGTTGCCTTCTTTTTTCCCATTTTGGGACCCAGCAAGAGAAACTATTCCATCATTGAGAAGGAACTGTTGGCCATCCGAGAAGCTTACACTGATTGGCGTCATTTTTGGTTGGGGTCTCTTCATGAGTTTGAGGTTCGAACTGACCACAAGAACTTACAAGTCCTGCAACAAATGGATTGCAAGAATTCTCGACATGCTCAATGGGCTTAATTTTTTCACAATATAAATTCCAGATCACCTATGTACCAGGCACTCAAAACACAGTGGCTGATGCGCTTTTACGTCAAAGGGGAAGAGGTCCACGAAGAACCTGAGCCTAAAGAAAAGATTCTGGGAGAGAACATCTTTATTATTATCATCACTTCTTTCCTAGATCAAGTGAGAGAAACTCTTGAGGCTGTTCCTTTTCCAGTCTCTCTCAAAGACGATTCTGAAATCTCTTGGAGAGACGGTCTGTGTTTCCATCAAGGATCTTTTGTTTATCCCTGCACCCCCACTTCAACGGAAGGTCCTATTGTGGGTACATGACAGTATATCAGCCGCACACAAAGGAATCGCAGAGACACAGGGACTTTTGTCTTGCACATTTTGGTGGCCCACTCTTCTCGGAGATGTCAAGGAATATGTGATATCCTATCCGGTGTGTGCAGCCAGCAAGTATTCCATGGATAAACCCAAAGGGTGATTGGAACAAGCCCCAGTACCTTTGTCTCCTTGGACTTACATATCTTCTGATTTCATTGTGGAGTTACCACCTTCAAAAGGAAACCCCGATATAATGGTCACAGTGGATTCATTTATAAAGATGGCACACTTTACCCCTCTTCCAGGCATACCTACAGCTCCACAGATGGCCTCCGTTTTTCTACGAGACATATACCGTCTCCAAGGTCTTCCTGTTTCCATAACTACAGCTCAAGTCTCACAATTCACTTCCAAATTCTGGAAAGCTCTCTGTACGTCCTTGGACATTGACCGGGCGCTTTCGTCAGGATTTCACCCACAGACAAACAGACAGACACGGAGACTCAATCATACTCTCGAACAATACCTTAGGTGCTTTCCCACTCATACGCAACATTCCTGGTCTGAACTTCTTCCCATGGCAGAATACTTATACAACAACACAGTCCACATGGCTACCTCAATTAGCATGTTTTTCTGCCTTTCCGGATATCATCCCATATCATTTCCTTTGGCAACTTGTCCTCCAACCAATGTACCTGCCCTAAATGACTATCTCAAAATCCTCCAAGATAACTGTAAGTCTGCCTACACCCATCTGTTGCAGTCTGAGTAAAAAGACAAGAAATATGCAGATCAACACAGAAGAAACAACCCTTCATGGATCCTGGGATGTAAGGTTTGGTTGTCCACTTGCTTTCTTCCATGGTGGATTCATCCTACAAAATGTTCTCCTCAATATGTGGGCCGCTCCGAATCTGGGATCCGCTTTGGCTGCACGGCTCTCTCTAAGCCTGCGCATTCTTAGTCAAGTTACTCTTGATGTTCTCCTTTTCCGGCCCAGCCGGTTCCTGAGGCTGCGCATTGTTTGGACCTACTCTGCTTGTCCTGGAACCCCTCTATGCATCACCTTGCTGTCGCTTACATCAAACAAAGCATCTTCTTTTCCTATGACTTTGCTTACTTCAGGATGTTTATTACCTTCTGCTTACAGCTTCATGGTTTTTGATTCTACCACCCAAGGATTATTTCTCACTGCCATCGCAGACTGTCTGGTCATCTGAGGATCCTGTGCCAGTCAAGTCTCCCTTCCATGAGAGTTTCTGTGCCACGTTGTTTTTTCTTATACTCCAGGACACATTCCCCCAGGCCGCCACAGCAAAATCCCTTATTGCCTAGGCAGATGTTGCGGCGGCGGCTGGAGAGGATAGGCCCTACCTCTACAAGGACTATCTTCGGGATAAGGTCAAGACCAAGAAGAAGGAAAAGGACAAGACCTCACGAAAGGAAGATGAATCATCATCTTCAGGCGAGGATTTTGAGAAGAAATGCTTGTTTACCACTTCTCAAGCAGGTGGAATGGTTAAATGACAGTTCCCAAGCCGGAAGAAGGCACTTCTACAAGCAGTCAATTTATTCTGGAAGCATTGACATCGATTTTCCCATTGAAAAACTATTTTTCAAATCAGCCCATAATGTTTACTAACAGATAGCATTTCCACAGTTTCGTTTTTGTGTATCTTTATGACTTGACTGAAAAGCCGCATAACGCATAGAAGATTTTTTTATGCTGACATAATTTAGCATTCATATACTTGTATTTTTCCATTCCAAATACGGAAGACAAAGTTATGTCATACTATTTTTGGTTCACATAAGTATTTATATATTTGTCATTTCAGTTTACAATGTGATATGCGTAGAATATCCCACTAACACACAAAGGACAGTGCTCAATATCCGTGAGCACTGTCCTCTGTGTGTTCACAGGATATTGCTTGCACTTCAGATTTCTAGCTTTCCCGTTGCCGGCATGCGCCACGTTGCCGGCAGCAGACAGCTAGAAAGCTCAAGTGTGAGCAAAATCCTGTGAACACATAGAGGACATTACCCATGTGAGCACTGTCCTCTGTGTGTTAGCAGGAATTTGTACACAAATCACATTGCGGGACCATGCGGAGCAAGCATCTGCATGACCCTTCTCAGCTAACAGAGGCAATCATTGAGCCAGTAAGGGTTCGAGCACTACATGACATGTATCACAACATTGCTGATTTTGTGTTGTAACGCATTGATACATATTAAAACTGATTTAAAAAGGGTGAGCCTCCTCTCCACTGACAAGCCGTCCTATGTTTCCCTCATTTGGGATTGTGACGCCCCAGTGCACTTCTCCGTTACCTTAACTTCTCGGTAAGCACACTTTTGCAGCCCAGTACTGCCACAGCAGTGCAAGGCGGCGGGTCGCCGTCCTACCATCACGGACATGCTGCGGTACTTTTTACTTTTTAGCGTTCACTCTTTGGGATGACACACCTCTAGGAACAGGCTCCGACACTGCACCCAGACGAGTGGCCCGTACTTCCCATCAATCAGCCAGCAATCACACTCGAGCCTCCTAGTGTGATTTCCATGAAAACCGCCCAATGCCCGGAAAAACTGGGACGTCTGGTCACCCTGCGTTTACAGTTTACATTTGCTTTTACCTTTCATGCATTGTGCACTTTCAATCAAATAACGTGTATTTTTTAGCAGTGCTTTTATTTTTTGCGATTGCATGTAAATGAATATATCACACTTATATCCTTGAACAGTGTTTTCATATTGTATTGGGGAGTTTTGCCAGTCTTGCTCAGTTAGGAGTAGGTGGAGGAACATCAGGGACCATATGCCAGGCCCCCAAAAGGGCTCAGATCGTGTACTCCTCTTTCCTTATTCCCAGTGGTGGGCTAGCCTATAGGGATCTCTGGAGATTTCCCAGTAGACCTCTGCTTCCTGGGCTTCTTTCGTGTGTTAACCTATTGAATTTTCAACTGTTCTCATAGGAAAAGGCTTGGGCTTGCTGAAAATGTGTAATATGGGGCCACTTTGCACATTATTTCCAGGGCCTCTTTTGGTTCCCAGGCAACCCCTGCTTATACTATGCAGGAAAACCTCTTCTCTTTATGGGGCTACTTTCGATCCCAGGCCCTCATGGGTTACCAGACTGCCCTCGGCAGAAGAGCAGACAATAAGCATGAGGAGCAAAGAGTGGAATATTACAGCTAGAAGCTGGAAAAAACCCAGCTCCTCTCCTTGCTTTCGTTCCCAGTACCCCTTATCACTGCACCTGCAGAGCGCTCCGACTCCCTTTCTGGCTTGTCCTTCGGCAGACAATACAACAACTATTCTGAACAGTTACATCAATATGCAACCTTTTCTTCTCTGCAGAAATACATGTTTACTTGGTAAGCCCATGAAAACGTGAGCTTTCATTGCTGTTTCATTTGGGTAAATGGGAGTGAATGTCCAAGATGGCCGTGCAATACACCCCTTGGACATTCAACTACCATAACCCAATGGGTGAAAAGGAGGCTCCCAGACCCTGCCCACAGTGCCAATTGTTTTGCTTTATCTTGATACAATTTCATCTGGAGCTGCTGCATCAATGCAAGTTGTTTTTCAGCATCCAGCTCTTTTTCCAATTTCAGGACATTTGCCTGTAATTCCACATTTTGCTGATATATTTTTCGGACGGCATGTAACAAAATCCAGTCCCTCCTACCTTGAGCCGAACACTCCTTCCCTTTTTCCACCAGCACATGTTGTAGTCAACCTACCACTTCAGCCGGACTCGCCTCTCCTATACTAGTGTCCCATTCCTCACTTAAAACCACACCACATGCTGAAGTCTGTGTGACTTTGTCATACCGACTCTTAGTCCACCACAGAATAGTCACCTCAGGACAGCCTCTGCCTGCGGAGCTTCCTTTCTTCCTAAATAGGGAACTCATTTCACCAAGTGGATATTTCGTGTCCCTATTGTTGATACCTCACCAAATACTATACACTTTCCAAACTATTTGCCTCTCTGAGTCCAATATCTTTTACGTATATCAATTTGGCAGGGATATCAGCACAAAGACCCTGCTCACAGAGCCAATTGTCTTGCTTTATCTTGGCCATGTGGGGAGACCTTATGCTTACGCCCCCCGGACTACTGAAAAATCAGTTATTGGACTCAGGTAGGCAAAGAATCAAACATAATACTTTGTTAATGATGATAATATAAACGGCTCATTATAGGCTGCTTATTCACTCATAACAAATATGAAAAATAAAACAAACACACAGTTATAAATAAACATAGAAAAAGTGCATCACTGTTAAGATAGTTGTGGAAGACACGTTTATCTCGGCCACCACGACACTGCTTAGTCCCACAGCAGGTAGGAAGAGGGATCACTAGTATTAACAGGGTCTGGAGCGGAGCATCCTCCAACTCAGCGAGACTGCATCATCCGGGGTCCAAATTCTAACTGCTTTTCAAAGAGGAAAACCTCTTCTCTTTATGGGGCTACTTTCGATCCCCGCCCATCATGGGTTACCAGATTGCCCTCGGACGAAGAGCAGACAATAAGCATGCAGAGCAAAGAGTGGAATATTCCAGCTAGAAGCGGAAAAACCCCAGCTTCTCTCCTTGCTTTTGTTCCCAGTACTCCTTATCACTGCTCCTGCAGAGCGCTCCAACTCACGGTCTGGCTTGTCCTTCAGGCAGACAATACAACAACTATTCTCAACAGTTACATCAATATGTGACCTTGCCCTCGCTGAAGGAATACATGTTTACTTGATAAAACCCATGAAAACGTGAGTTTTCATTGCTGTTTCATTGAGGTAAATGGGAGTGAATGTGCAAGATGGCCACGCATTGGCTCCATTTTTTCTGGCGCATTTCGCACACGCACTACACTACACCCCTTAGACATTCAACTATCATAACCCAATGGGCGAAAAGGAGGCTCCCAGAGCCTGCCAACAGCGCCAATTATTTTGCTTTATCTTGATACAATTTCATCTGGAGCTGCTGCATCAATGCAAGTTG
This sequence comes from Ambystoma mexicanum, assembly GCF_040938575.1. Classification (NCBI taxonomy): domain Eukaryota; kingdom Metazoa; phylum Chordata; class Amphibia; order Caudata; family Ambystomatidae; genus Ambystoma; species Ambystoma mexicanum. The sequence goes on along the minus strand of NC_090923.1, from coordinate 901,079,197 downwards.
TTTCTCAGTGGCCAGCTCTTTTTCCAATTTCAGGACATTCGCCTGTAATTCCACAATTTTCTGGTATATTTTTTGGAAGGCATGTAACAAAATCCAGCCCCTCCTACCTAGAGCCAAACACTCCTTCCCTTTTTCCACCATCACCTGTTGTAGACAACCCACCACTTCAGCCGGACTCGCCTCTCCTTTACTAGTGTCCCATTCCTCACTCAAAACCACACCGCATGCCCAAGTCTGTGCGACTTTGGCATACGGATCCTTAGTCCACCCCGGAATAGTCACCTCAGGCCAGCCTCTGCCCACGGACCTTCCTTTCTTCCTAAATAGGGAACTCATTTTACCAAGTGGATATTTCATGTCCCTATTGTTGATACCTCACTAAATACTGTACACTTTCCAAACTATTGCCTCTCTGAGTCCAATCTTTTACGTATATCAATTTGACAGGGACCTTTGGCAGCAATATCAGCACAAATTGTCTTGCTTTGTCTTGGCCACGTGGGGAGACCTTGTGCTTACGCCCCCCGGACTCCTGAAAAATCAGTTATTGGACTCAGGTAGGCAAAGAATCAAACATAATACGTTGTTAATGATGATAATATAAATAGCACATTATAGACCGCTTATTCACTCATAACAAACATGAAAATTAAAACAAACACACAGTTATACATAAAGATAGAAAAAGCGCATCACTGTTAGGATAGTTGCAGAAGACACCTTCATCTCAATCACCACGACACTGCTTAGTCCCACAGTAGGTAGAAAGAGAGATCACTAGTATTAACGGGGTCTGGATCGGAGCGTCCTCCAACTCAGCGAGACTGCATCATCCGGGGTCCAAATTCTAACTTCTTTTCCAAGAGGAAAACCTCTTCTCTTTATGGGGCTACTTTCGATCCCCGCCCCTCATGGGTTACCAGATTGCCCTCGTCTAAAGAACAGACAATAAGCATGCAGAGCAAAGAGTGGCATATTCCAGCTAAAAGCAGAAAAAACCCAGCTTCTCTTCTTGCTTTCATTCCCAGTACCCCTTATCACTGCACCTGCAGAGCGCTCCTACTCACTTTCTGGTTTATCCTTCGGCGGACAATATTGAGGAATATGACAAAACATATGCTAGTCATATGCTAGTCTTTCATTATTAACATTGGTAATGTCTATCTTCTTTAGCAATATACGAACTACCGGGTGACGTCACATACATATTAACATGGCCACTCGGCCACAATGTCAGAACAACGCTTCACTGGCTTCAAGCTCTGGACGTCTCTCATGCTACTTCGCTGTTTTCCATTGAACAAAAACACAAGTAAGTTATCTAATAGCAATTTAGATTAGAGCTTTTTCGTTTCTAAGATCAAGATACTTAGCTTTACTTACCGTTGTTGCAGAACTCGGTACTGGATTCTTTAAACTGATTCTGAAGGCTCCAGGCTCTGGACGTCTCCCATGCTACCTCGCTGTTTTTCATTGAACAAAAACACAAGTAAGTTATCTCATGGCAGTTTAGACTTGATCCTTTCATTTGTAAGATCAAGAGACTGACCTTTAAACTTACCGTTGTTGCAGAACTTGGTACTGGACTCTGGTAATTGATTCAGATGCGCTGCAAGCTCTGGACGTCTCCCCTACTACCTCGCTGTTCGCCACTGAACATAAACACAAGTTACCTCATGGTAGTTTAGAACAGACCTTTTTCGTTTCTAAGTTTAAGATATTTACCTTTCACTTACCGTTGTTGCAGAACTCGGTACTGGACTCTTTAAATTGATCCTGGTGGAAATACCCCCCTCCATCTGGTACCATACCTAGATCACCTTTTGGTGACTCAGGAGATTTGATACCTTACAGCCTATTCTGTTATGCACACTAGAATATAACACACATCGTGACTTAATTGGTAAGTTTTGCATCTGCTATAAATATATGTCTCTTGATATTACATACTTGACACTTGAACCAATTAGTGATATGTCATCACAGGCAGAGGCCCTCCAACACCACTAGATACGTGGTTTACACATCCCAGGACACCCGCAGAAGCTGATATCTATCTACCCTCTTCCACCGGGTTTGCAGTACTAAAACCTGTGAACACAACATGGACAGTGATCTCTAAGAGGCTATGTTGAAAACAGAAGAAACTCCTAGGGAGTGATAGGTAAGAAGCTGATTTCATACTTATACATAAGGGCACCCACATGGCCTTTAGAAATTAAACAGAAATGTTTTTCTAAAACAGACTTATACAGCTAGTTGGGTTACTCCGGAAGTAAAGATTTAGTTGAGATTGGGTTCCCTCATCTCCTGGAACATCTTATCTCAAGCATGCATTGATGTCAACCATGATGACCTATAGACCTGACTGTAAATATGTGGATTGGATATATAAAAAAATGATTATCTATAGGTCATCAATTTTCTAAACATTGTATACTAATTGCAGTACTTGAACTTCCTGTGATGCAATGACCATTAGCCGTAATTTGGCGCTATTTCCTCATAAATGAAGAACTATGAATAAGGTATAGAAACAGATACACTGTGATATACTGATGCTTTTCATTGAGTCATGTCGTCAAAATCTAATTGTTACTACAATGTTTTTTCTTTATAGAAATTGAATGAAAATGAATATTTGCATCTGATGAAGAGTGAACTTTACTCGAAACGCGTTGGGCCAATTGTACAATAAAGAAACACATTGTTTTTTTACATTTTCTCAACTGGTAAAATTGTATAATTGCTATATTTTATATGTATTTCATGCTATGATGTCACAAGACAAACTCTTGAATTAATATCCTACATTATTCTGATAATCTAGGATGGTCTATACAGTTTCCTCCCCCTTGTTGGGGAAACTGATACCAGACTGTACCTCATAAATACTACTTAGGCTTTGGCCATTCAAAAAGTGTGCAGGGGATGTGGGTTTCCAAATCTGGAAATCTTTGTTTTAAGATGGTGGTCAACACAGGAGGATGGGCCATGCCATTCCTCCACTGTGTCTCTGTAGGAGTAGTGGGCAGGGTGTGAAACAGAGGCATATGGGCATGACACCTTGCTCAGATGTCCATTGCCCCCTTGGCTCCATGAGAAATGGGGCTGTGTATCTACAACTGCATGTATACTGTGTTCTCACCGTCAGCTTCAGTCGCAACTCCTCAGATTCCCTCAAGGCTACGGAGGCCAATCATTATCATGGCCTGTTTTTCCCAAGACCACAGCGCAAGCTGTGGGAGGTCTGCATCGCCTCCTGTACTCCGGAGAACCCCGGCCGGCCCATAGAGCCGAGGTTTGCTCAGAAGTACTTTAAGACGAGATAGCTGCACCCTTGAGATGGATGGGGGTACAGATGTATTACTCCAACACCAATCAATAAGTACAACCCAATGGTTTGAGATTCTGTTTAATGACAAGTACAGAAAACGGGGAGTCATGGATATCAGCAGTGATGTAATTGTCTTTCTTGCTTCAGCTCCAACAAACTTCATACAAGTTGTAACATGTACACTCAAAGCTCGTCATAATTGACGTGTAACACTCAAAAGGTAACATGAAATTCTATTGGTTAGGAAAAGGTAACTTTACTATAGGTACTATATCTGTATATGGTAACGGAGTGAGGGGATTGGGTAAGCACTGTCAGGTGGGTGTCTAAGCCCTTCCTTCAAAAATGACTACTGTAGAAGTAACTAAAAGTACGACGTCTCATTGGTTCTACTAGCGATAGGACCCTAGATTATTTGGTCCATTGTGATTGGGTTGGCACCAACCCCATGCATAATTTTCTACTTTGCTTAGCAGCACGCAGAATGGTCAGCCAGGTGTGAGGTGCCCCTTAGTTACACGGCCTTCCTCCGATTATGGTTACAATCAATCATCACTTTAATAGCCATGTGTCAATTAGTTCACTGTGGTTGGCCTCGAAACGGCATCTTATGTCTGGAAAAGTTCTGATATCTCTGCTTGGTCCGGTGCCAACAGTAGGTGTGAATCCTTGCTTCTCTGTGCTCGGCTGGTCATGTGATTCCCACACCGTGAATTTGTCTTGTTTCTCTCAATTTGCGTATTTGATTTTTCGTTTCACCCACCACCTGCCTTCGCCTTCTTATCTTGATCCTTCAGAGGCAGGATATTTTGTTCTTAGTTTCAATTAAAAGTAGCTACTGTTCATAGCTTCTATTGGTATGACCTTGGCTTCCCTAGCATGAGTTGCATCTGCCGAGTTTTCGATTCAGCCGTCTCTTCTCGTTTAGCTAGAATATGAATCTTTTCTTGTGTGGCCTCTAGTAACCTGGGTTGATTCCGCTTTTGTGCAAAGTAGAAATATACTTATAATAAAGTGCTTCATTTGAGGTAGATTATGTATAATGACGCTTGCTGTGCTACTCTTCTACTTAGCATAGCTAGCCGCACTGTTTTCTTAACTTTCTTGCGGTTCCAAGCATATTTACAGGTGTAAACTAGTTGAATATCTTCATCTTGCTTACAGCTTGAACTTCTTTGTATTTCAACATCGTTCTCCCCCTTTTAGGTTCACGATATCTTTATTCATTGAGTTTCGTTTCTGTGTGTCATTCTTTGGTTGTCATTTCTTCTATCTGCACGTCAGTCTGGGCCCTTGTGACATCACTAATCGTCTTCCATTAAGGCCTCTTTGGTTTCTTCCGGTACTGTACTCAGGGAATCTTCATTTCGTTTCATTTGCTGATATGGTTTCCTTAATGGATACTTCACTGTCCATGGTTTTCTGGGTATCAGTACTTCAATAGGCGTTGTTCTTCTGATAGGCACTGGTCACAGCCCCACCGCGGCTCTCTGCTGGTTTATTTGCTCATCATACTTCACATATCTCGGTGTGAACGTTCCTGGTACTTCAAAATGGACGACTGGAGTGCAAGCTTTATTTGGGACCTCCTCTACACTCCCCCCTCTGGGCGATTCATCGACCACTTTTACTTCCGTCTTTGGCTTAATCTTACTTTGTTCTTCTGTGTTCATCTTCACTCCATCGTCCGAGTTCATTCTTTCTTCATCCTCCGATTGATACATGATGGTTTGAAGAAGTGTCTCTTTGGAGTCCAGATTTTCACCACTCCTTTCAGGCTTCCTGATGTCCTTACTTGTTTGTCTTTATTCCATGTCATCAGTTGACACTGTCCATTTGGGCTGCAGTAAACCCATCTTCCCACATAATTTCTGTGCTTCCTAGCATAGAGAAACTTTGTTCCTTCTGGTGCGTGAATGCTGGCCTTCACAAAGTCTCTTATTTCTTCATCAGTCAGGTCTTTGGGCTTCCATTCTGGCTTGACATCAATCATGATCTTCATCCCTATGGCGTTTTTAGCAGTCTTCTGGCACTGAGAGATTATAATCTTGATAACACAAAATCCTAATAATATCATCACTAGCAGGGCTCCCAAGAACTTGAATGCGTCTGGCATCCACTGTGGGACCCATGAGAATAGTGATCCAAACCAGCTGTCATCACAACTTCATCAGTTTCATTGATCATCTGGTTCTGCAGGTTTGTCAGCATACTTATAGCTTCTGTTAAAGTTCAGTTTTCCTCATCGTGAGAAGGTATAAATGTGCAACATGATTCTCCGATTTTTGCACAAACTCCTCCATCCATAGCTGTGATCATGTCAAGGACATATCTGTTCTGGAGAGTCATCAGTCGGATGGCTCTTAACTCTTCCTTTATTGCATTGAATCCTTTTATGGTCGTGTTGATGGTCTGCAGTAACTCCAATCTGGTTATCTGCAACCATTTAGTATTTACTCCAACTTGGATTCTCGGCATGAAAATCATTGTGAACACTGATGAGGTGAGGCTAAATAGCCTGTGTTCATATGGGATTGCATGAAAGGCTTCTTCTGATTTAGCAGAGAAGTAATTCTCCCTCTTCATTTGAGTTAGCAGTTCCTCAGATCTCTTCTTCCTCAGGTGAGCATCTGCTTTCAGGAAACTGTCAATATTCAGGTCACTTTTCGGGATCACCAGTGCTGGAACATGGACATTCACTATTGTGCATATGCCTCCCCAGTTTTTCGGCAGTCTGATGTATGCCTTGGATCCGCATGCCCAGTAATGGTCCATAATTACTGCAGTTCCGTGCACCATTCCTGGGGCATCAAAGATTCGTCCACAGTTCTGATTCTCTCCCATCTTTCTTGTGCCATTATTCCTGATGCATAATTTCGAGCTCTCCAGTGGTACTATCTGCAAGGGTCCTCCTCTGTCTTCGACCCATGTCAGTAGTTTTGCAAGCTTTGGCCACAATGGCTTCCATAGCCTGTGTGAATTTTCAATTGCTTCTTTGCAAGCTCCAGAGACCATCCATGCTCTGCAAATCACTACTCCTTTCTCCCATTCGTCTGGTGAAAGCACTGTTCCCCAAATCTGCATTTGGCCTCTGTTCTTACAATATCAGGCTTCTTCTGGAGTTTTTCCTTGGATATTTAGCTTCTGGTTCGCTTCTCTTCTGATTTCTGCTCCTTTGACTCCAGGCTTCTCGTACCTAATAACGTGATTTCTGGTTTAAGCTCTGTTTCTTGTCTTTATATCTTGGACATAATCATCTTCATCTGGATCGGCTGTTTCAGTTGCCCATATTAGGGAAGCATCACTTCCCATAACCTGGCCTCTAGTTTTGCACATGGCTACATGTGAAAGACACTGTGCTGTCTGGACATCAATTTCTACAGCTACGAAGATCTTAAACTTCCCCATGCTGTATGGTAGGAGTGCACAAACAAAGCATTCCCCTTCTGAATTTCGTCTTCCAACTTCTTTAATGTGCGGGTACCAAATGTTATTTCCCAGATGTGCTGTGCTGTGCTATCTAGGTATTCATTTAGTTTGTTGTCATCTCCATGCATGCTTCTCTTTATTTTTAGTGTTTTCATGTAGTTTGCTATATCTATATCCCTGAATGCATCTGTATGGATTTTTCTTGCTGGAGGGTTCTCAGGTATCCTGGTCCATGGTGCAGGCTTCCTCATCTGCACCATCTGAGTAGAGAAGAGTCTGGCAGCTCTTTCTTGGTCCTCGTAAACCTTTTTCTGGCTAGAAATGTTCGTATCCATTCTGGCATTGGTCTAGTATATGGTTGTACTGTGGCAATGTTGTCTCTGTTTGTTGATTCTCTAGCTCCCTTTGTTTCTTCAGGAATTCAGCTTCTTCCAACTGTCTATTTACTTCATCTCTTGTGGAGCTTATAGCGTGCAGTCTTTTCTTCTCTAATGCTGTGGATTGTGGTTCTGCAGTCATTGACACTAGGCCTGTTGCATGTTCATTCAGTGTTTGCATGCGTGCGGTTGTCAGTAATCTTTCTTCATTCACTCTTTGCCGACCCTGTCTCCGGCTTTTCTTTTTGTTTGTTACCACAAGTGTATGTGTGTTATTGCTAATCACATCCATTTCAAGCTCATTCACTCTATCGTGTGGAACGGAATGACTATGTAAGGTCTGAGTGCTTTTGTGGGTTTCATGCATGCATCATTAGGTGGGTGCACTGGAATTGGAATGCTTTGTGCACCAATAACAAATGCAGTTCTGATTGTTAATGACAATTAAACAATGATGAATATGATAGACAAATACATTATGCCTCTGTAGGTCAGGCGGCAGCATTTACTTCCAGAGAAACGTGGGCGTCTCTCCTCCTGTGGGAGGACTAGATTGCTGCTCTGGATCCCCATCTCGATGATTCACCAAATGTCTACCCTTTACTATGCTTCTTTAGCCAATATTATCTGTCAGATTCTGTGTTTAAGAGGTTCAGGTGTCCGACAAGTGTCCCTCCTCTTGCGGGCATGAATTGTCTTTTATATCAAGATGCAGTTCCTTTGCTAAACTATGGGAAAAATCAAATCAAATAACACTTTGGCCAGTCCTTTTACTGTGCATGTTCAAAGTAAGTCAGCTCCCAGTCCACGCCTCCGATTTTCTTCAGTCCCGAAGACATTTGTATCCCGGTCAGTATGAAGAATAGAGATAAAATAACAACAAATGGAAGAATGTGAAACCCTTGACACTGCTTCTTCGATCTGTCCTTCGGCAGAAAGCTTTTAGAATCTCCTCAGATAGTTCTGTTGATGGTTAGAGAGTTCTATTTGTTGTACGATTCCATGCAAGTGCATGCCCATCTGTGCAGCATTAGCTGGATCTCTGAAGGATGTGAGGACATCAACATCGATCGGTCTCCCCACTAGCTCTGGAAAGTCAGTGACACTGGTGAGCCTTTCCACCAATGAAGGGTATGATTTTAGCACTAGATTAAAGTACGTTACCATGTCTTTGGTGATGTCACTACTGTGGGACACCATAAGTGATTCCGAATAGGGTCTCGGTGTGGAATGAGTCTGGATACTGTATTTTTTTCCAATTCATGTGTCCTCAATCAAAATTTGGCATATTCCTTTTTTATCAAGGCCTTAAGTGTGCCTCAGTCCAAAGTTCAAAGTTAACAGACTTTGTTGGGACTTATATGTGCAATTTCTTCTCCACCCTGCAACTAGGATGCACAGAGTGTTCGTTTCTATGTCCTTATCCCCTTTTTTGCTTAGAGTAAGTGTCCAATTTAAGCCACAATTTACAAAACGTTCTTTATCTTTGTCTGGCTGGTCATGCGTCCTTTTTCTTCATCATGGATCTCGTCTGCACGTGCTGTGGTTCTTCCCCGTCGCTCGCAGACTCCTCTCATTGGGGTGAAGGCAGGGGGCCTTCTCCGATGTAGGGTTTGATATCACCCAGAAAAATTCAAGCTCTCCTGCCTTGTAGTTTCACTGCAGAGGGAGTGCAGTCCTCCACTGTGAAGGGACCGTTAAATCTTGGCTCATCCCACTTTTTCCTCATATGGTTCCTTACAAGGACGGTGTCTCCAGAGAAAACAGATGGTACACAAAGTCCTTGCGCTGTGTCTACAATAGTATTTCCTTCTGTGTTCCGTGCTGTCCTGCACCCCTTTCGTTGTCGCTGCAACTGGTCTGAAATTACAGTAAGGCAAGATGTCATGTAATTCAGGTAATTTTGCATTTCAGACCCTAACATTTCTCTTGTTGACTGGGCATCACATCTAGCTCTATCGTGGGGTGTCAGGGGAGTGTGCATTCTTCTTCCTGTGGCTATCTCGTGTGGCGTAAGAGGATGGTCTGAACTGGGTTGGTTGCTAAGAGCATACAGTGCCAAAGGAAGGCAGTGCAACCATTCCTTACCTTGTGGATGATACGCCGAGGAGAACTTGTGCTTTATACCAAGCAGCAAGCTAATCTGTTTGAATGTCTCATTTCCAAAGTGAGCTCCGTTATCTGATCTCATGACCTCGCACACCCCTCACCTGGGAAACACTTCTCTCACTAAAAATCTGGCCGCACAGGTAGAGTCTGGGTGTGTACAGGGACCTGCCTCAATCCATCTAGAGAATGGACACACCACAACACTTAAGTATCTGTACCCATTGAATCATGTCGATGTAATCGACATGCAATTGCTGAAAAGGCCCATTTGGCCTGGGGATAACTCCTCTCATTACCTTTAATGTGTGCCCAGCTATGAATTGTTGGCAGATTATACAGTTTACTATAAAGAATGCAACGTGCTCGGTTAAATTCGGTATGAACCAGTCTTCTGCGAGTGTTGCTGCTAGATTCTCTTTTGGCATGTGTGCCGGATAATGTAACTGGTCCAGTGCTATTTTTAATAGGGCTACAGGCATTACTAGTTTACCAGTGCTGTCTTGTCGCCACAAGCTGTCAGAGGGGTTTAAAGAACACCCTTGTTGTTTCCAAAGATTCTTTTCTTCCTGTGGTGCCTCCCCTTGGAGTTCCGTTAACTGGGTTTGCCCAAGATTGTTATATCCTTCAGGTGTAGTTCGTGCAACCATCATCCTTTCATTGATATGGATGACTTCTACTTCCATGATCGTTTCACCTTTGGATGCCATACGTTTGGCTTCCGTGTCTGCTGCTTGATTTCCGCGTGAGATAAAATCTGTCCACTTCATGTGGGCAACGCATTTCACAACTGCTATGCGCACTGGGAGCTGTAGTGCCTTGATCAGCCTATCAAATAAGGCTGCGTGCTGCACTGGCGTGCCATCTGCTCAGAGGTAGTCCATCCTTTCCCAGCGCGCTAAGCCTGCGTGCACTGTTGAAGTTACATAGGCGGAGTCACTGTACGCCATTACTTCCTGGTCTGCGTGATTCTCAATGGTGAGTATAAACGCCAACAATTCTGCAGCCTGTACTGAGTAGTGAGATGGTATTCGCGCACTAATAAGTAGTCGAAATTCTCCATTTGCTGTGTGCTTCATCACAGCAACGCCTGTATATCTCTGTCCATCATTTTGATTGATTCTTGAAGAACCGTCAATAAAGACGATTTCTCCTTCTCTCAATGCATTTTCTTTCACTCTGAGAATTTCATCATAGAATTCTTCGTAGTTTGCACAGTCATGTATTGGCTCTCCTTCAGTGACTGGTTCTGCTATAAACGTAGCTCGGTTGACTATCTTACATCGGACTAACTTAATCGATGGATTCGATATGATCACTTCATAAGCAGAAGCTCTCTGAGATGTCAGTGTGCCCTTTGGCTTTTCTAGAATAGCAAATAGTGAATGCTGGACGTACAACGTCATAGAGCATCCCATCACAATGGTTGTAGCCTTCTCTATGGCGAACGCTGCAGAAGCTAGACTTTGTTCGCAAGGGAAATTGTCTTTCATTACTGGGACCAAATTTCCACTATAGTATGCCAGGGGTTTGGGCCCCAATGTGGTTTTCTGTGTGAGTACTGCCATCATAACGCTGCCATTCGTGTGTGAAAACAGGTAGAATTCCTCTGCATAATTAGGAATCCTTAAAACTGGTGGTGTGCTTTTTGAGTGCAGACCATTCAATCTTTTCTTTTGTAACTTGTGTCTTCTTTAGGGCCGAAATTAAAGGCTTAGTGTAAGAGCTATAGTCTAAGACCCATGCCCTGACATAGTTGCATAGGCCTAAAAAGCTCTGCATCTGTTTTATCGTGTGTGGTTTAGCCGTGTTCAGTATGGCTTCAGCCCTTTCTGGGGTAACTCTTTTTCCCTCATGTGAGATTAGCTGGCCTATGTATAGCACTTCTTGTTGACAATATTGTAGCTTTTTCTTGTCAACCTTATATCCTTTCTCAGCCAGTATAGTCAGTAGCTGAAGAGAATCGCGCCTGCATTGCTCCTCTGTCATGCTGCAGATTAAGATTTCATCCACATATTGCAACACTTTTTAATGCAAAATTGCTTAAGTCCATCTGCAGGACTCTGTGGAAAATAGATGGAGACTCACAATACCCCTGGAGTAGCCACGTGCTTTTCAGATGCATCTGTCTGAACGTGAATGATGTCAGATCTTGTGAGTCACTGTGTAACAGGATTGAGAAAAATGCATTTTTCAAGTCAATCACTGTGAAACATTTTGCCTCAACAGGTATATTATATAGGATTGTAGCCGGGTTAGGGACTAAAGGGAACTCAGCCTCAACAATATAATTTATTGGGCGTAAATCCTGGATTAGCCTCCAAGACCCTGCCTTTGATTTCTTGATCGGATAAACCGAAGTATTGCATGATGACTGACGTCACTAAAATGCCCTGCTCCATCATTGCTGAAATTGTCTTAAAAATTCCTTCATCTGCCTCTCTGGACATGGGATATTGTCATGCATTGGGTAAAATTGCTCCTGGTTTTAGCTTAATTCTCACTTCTCCAACCCCTTTCAATAGGCCTATGTCATAGGGGCCTGTAGTCCATACTGAGAAAGGCACCTGGGCCATGTCGTCATCAAAATATTCAGGACGCTATCATGCCAACATCATTCTTTGAGGCACTTCCCTTTGGATCATTCTCACCCAAAAGGTGAGACTCACTTCCGCATTGTCTCTCCCATATCTGCTTGCTCTTCAAACAGATCATCATCGGTGACGTCAGTCAATCGATATCCTTCTTCAATGGTGATTACTGCGCACCATTGTCGGCCTTCGTCGTCATAACCGTCAATCAAGGCTACTCTCCCTCGTACTCCAGCTGTGTGTGTCATCAAGGGAAATACTTGTCCCTTCTCCTCGTGCATCGGTATTCTTGGTCTAAATAGGAACTCATCTGGGGTTCTCATGATTCTGTCTGCCAGGCCTGGCAGCCCTGCCATTAGCACACGCATATCATATGTGAATATTTCTGGCTCTAATGGTATAGCCCTCATAGCTGTGTGTCTTGCGTATGCTTTAATCATGTTGCATACAGTTGAATAGTGCATTCCTGGAGTCGAACATACTATGCTCTCCTCTGTGAATGAGATTGTCATGTTTAACTTCGACATTAAATCTCGACACAGGTGTTTACTGGGGTCTGACGTGAATATAGTAAAGGCACATTCATTTCATATTCTCCTATAGAGACTGGAAGTGCATTTGTGAAGGGAACACAACTTGTAGCTCCTGTGAAACTCTGAGTATTTATGGCCTCGCCAGACAAGGAAAACTTGCCTTCACGTATACACAAGCGTGTTGCACTCATGTCAACTAAGAAGGAGTATTCTTTATCCACTATAACGACATCCACCCTGGGTTCCCGGTGAGGGTCTGGTGTCACTGATAGGATAGAACACATCAGGGTTCCCAGTGAGCTGTCCTAGTCCATATACAAATTTGGCCCACTCTGTGCTGGTGGATTTCCCCATTCCCAATGTTGCTTCTCATTCTAGGGTTCATGGTCTGCCCTGTACATGTTATTTGTGACAATTGCAACAGTGACTGTTGGGACTGCCCTTGTGGAAAACTCACTGCATTTTGGGGCTGTGGGTTTTGCTGATCTCCTGGTGTTTGCTGTTGAATCGTGTGTTTCTGTGCAAATACTTGCTGTAAAACTGCAGGTGGATTCACCATGCCTGCTCCCCTACCTTGGCTGTTTTGCATCATGCCTTGGTTTCTGCATGTGCATGCTAAATGCCCTGTCATCCCACACAACCAACATAGTGGCGGTGGTCGGATCATTTGCCCATTTGACATATCTTGATTGCCATTTTGCATATTCTGGAAACCTCCTTGATTAATCTTGAAACCTCCCTGATTACTCTGTCATCCTCTTCCCCTAAATCCTCTTCCCCGAGGGTAAAACCCTGTATTGCCCTGATTATTCTGCTGTGGATTAGTCAGCTGCTGCGTGCTCAATTCAGCTGCGCTAGTTATCATGGCTCCCTCAAGAGCATACTTTGACAATTTCTTCTGCACCAATTTCGCTTCCTCACCCTTCCGTGTAGCTTCCTTTTTGCGATTCCTTTCTTGCAGCAATCTGCAATAGTGTGCGATGGTCAGCTGTATTTCTGCCCAAGGTTTAGCCTCAATTCCTACCAATTTCTTGAGCTGTTTCTGTACCGGCTCTGGCAGCCCTTGGCACAATATATTGTACAACACAGGTACAGATTTCGTCCAAGATTCATGAGTCTCGACTACCCATGCATCTTGAAAATTCTGTATGTAAATTAACGGATCCTCACACTCCTTGATTTTCCATGTCATTATAGCTCCCATATCAGAAGTGTCTGGGTACAGCACTCATAGCGCTTTCCATACTGTGGCTCTACAATTGTTAAAGGGAGCTCAGTCATGCGCAGTATTAATTGTGGTTACACCACGGTAGCCCGCCCGCGTCCACACATCGTCTGTTCTCCCACCTTTTTCTGCTGATGAGGTTTCCAGACAAGTCCGATCTATGAAAGCCTTGTCTAAACAGGTTCACCCCTGTTCCTCCAAAACCATCAAGGACCACATCGACTCCCTGGCTCCTGCCCTGGCTGACTTTTGCAACCACTCATTCGCCTCTGGAGTCTTCCCATCCCCCCTCAAGCACTCCCTTGTGCACCCCCTCCTCAAGAAACCCTCTTCCGACCCCTCCTGCCCGGCCAATTATCGCCCAATCTCCATTACTCCCTTCCTGGGTAAGCTCCTGGAGAAACTGGCCATCTCCCAGCTTAACCTCCATGCTGAATCTGTTGGTAATCTTCATGACCATCAATCCGGCTTCAGAGCGGCCAGAAGCACGGAAACTGCTCTCCTGAACATCCGTGAGGACCTGCTCCTGAACCTCGATTCCAACACTCCCTGTGTTCTCATTCTGCTCGATCTCTCCTCTGCCTTTGACACTGTCAACCATGCCATCCTGCTCAACTGTCTCCGTGATAACCTGGGTATCACTGGTCAGGCTCTGGCATGGCTGACTTCTTTCCTTTCCGGTCGACCCTCCCAGGTCCAAATGGGCTCCTTCCTCTCTGACATCTTTTTCTCCACCTGTGGTGTCCCCCAGGGTTCCAGCCTCTCTCCCTGGCTTTTCAACCAGTATCTGGCACTCCTTGCCCACCGCATCGCCGCCCTCTGCCCCTACTTCCAGTGCTATGCAGACGATACCCAGCTCATTTTCAGGCTACCCTCGGCCTCCTCCTCTCCTTCCCTCATCTCCGACTGTCTGTCTGCTATCCAGGAATGGTGTGCCGCCAATGACCTCTGCCTCAACGCCAGTAAGACTGAGATTCTACTCATCGGCACACCCACTCCCTCCTTCCCTGCAGCTCTCTGGCCGGCCTCCCTTGGCCCCCTTCCTGCCCCTACCTGTAAGGCTAAAAACCTTGGGGTCATCTTCGACTCCACACTCTCCTTCTCTCCTCATATATCTGACGTCTCTAAGAAGTCACACTACCAGCTGCACCTCCTCAGAGGTATTCTTCCCTTCCTCTCCTTCCCCCAGAAGCTCACTGTCTCCCGAGCCCTGGTTCTCTCAAGGCTGGACTACTGTAACAGCCTCTATCTTAATCTGCCTGCCTCCACTCTCCGCCCTCTGCAACTTATCCAGAACAGAACTGCGAGACTTGTCCTTGGCCTCAAGCCCAGGGACCGTATCTCTCCAGGACTGAAATCTCTTCACTGGCTCCCAGTGGCTGCGAGGATTAAGTTCAAAACCCTCTGCATTGTCCACAAGGCCTTCTGGGGCCTGGGACCTAAATACCTTCAACTCTCTCTTCCTAAATATCTTCCTTCACGAGCCCTTCGCTCATCCGTCTCCAACTCCCTCATGGTCAGCCGCTTCTCGAAGCAACGAGCTGGGGGTAGATCTCTCTCCGCAGCAGGGGCCTCCCTCTGGAACAGCCTTCCTGCCTCCCTGAAACTTGAGGAGAACCATCTCCGGTTCCGGAAGCACCTCAAAACCTTCCTCTTCGCTTCTGCCTTCTCTCTCCCTCTCCCCTGCTAAACCTGCTTAACTCCCCACTGAATTCAGCACTAAACCTGCATCTGGGCCACTCTCAGCAACCTCGGTCCAGGGCCCAGCCACTCTCCACTTGCACTGCCTCCCTGGCTCCCCCTGCACTGTGGGACTGTCACTGTATCCCTACAGCCCCCTTCCCAGCACTTGCTCTGCACTTACCTCGCACTTGCCACCAGCTGGCCCTTTTTATTTATTATTTATTATTTATTATTTATTATTTTTTACGCTACTTACCTTGTACTGCACTTTCCCCCCCACCTCCTCCCCCTGCACTTCCTCCTTTTCCCCTTACCTCCGCACTTGCGCGATCTGAATGACACCTGGCCTAGTAGGATCGTTTGTCTGTCTTCCCCTTGTTTCCCTCCCTCCCTGCCTCGTCGCGCCTTGAAACACTTGTGTATAGGCGCGTTACAAATACCATATCATATCATATCATATCACCAAGTATGGCGATTAGGAGACCCTTAATATCCCCTATAGCTAACGTGTTCCCTCCTGTCATTTTCTCTAACTCATGTATCCACTTCCTGGCTCCCGATGTCAGCATTGGAAGCTTGTTTTTCAAATGTTCTCAGTCTATGTGTGGCCATGGAATATATTGTGGTCTCACTCCCCCTTTCTCGAGTAACGGAAATTGTTATGCATAACTCTCTCTCTCTTCTCTCATTGTTTTTCTGTCTACCGCAGGGGTAATATTACCACATCGCCATCTGCCTGGCAATGTCCTGATCTTGTCCACATAGGGCGGTGATGACACCCCCCTCTGACCGTGAGATACTCCTTCTTGTCGGTCTGACTGAGTGGCTGACTCCTGACTCAGAAGCCCTTGGTGCGGACTCGATAGTGTCTGACCATCTTATTCCTTTTTCCCTTGGGAGTCGTCTTTCGCTCCATCTCTCTTCCTCGTTTTCCTCGCGCTCCTCCTTTTCTGAGTCGGACATTGTCTGTGCCCAACTCGTGCAACTTCTCGCGTCTTCTTTACTCCTACTTAATTCTAGTCTATCCAGGGATAGTTCTCTATTCCCACTATTTCGGGAGATATCCTCAGTGTCGTGAAGCTGAGTGCTCTCCAGGCGCTCGTCTTCCCCCTCCCCTTGAGGTGTTTGTTCTAACCCCATTTCATCATATATTCTATTGATCGTTTCTCCGATGCTTCTGGTGTCAAAGTCATCTTCCATATTTGTCCTAGACATGCCTGGTACCTAATCATACTCAGGAAAGAATTCTTCTATATCTTCCCAATCTACTACTGGATCAGGTTTTTTAACCTCTCTCTCCAGATATTCAAGATCTTGTGATCTCTGCCTTCGCTTACGTTCTACATCGTCATCAAATTCTCTGCGCTTCCTCGCCTCTTCTCTAACCCTATCGTCTTCCTTTTTCGTTTCATTTCTGCGTTCATCTGTCTTTTGGATTTCTTCATCCCTTTGTCTCTTTATTCTTTTCTCTTGTATTCTTTGCTCTTCCTCCGACCTTTGCTGCTTCTGTCTGTCTTGATCATTGGCTGCTCTCTGTTTGCGATCGAGCTTTTTTTCTTGCTCTTCGCGATATAGCTCTTCTCGCCTTTGTCTATCTTTCTTCCTTTTCTTTCTTCTCTCAATGCTTTCTCTTTCTCCCTGTTTGTTACATTGTCTAGCCTCTCCTTTTGTTTCGCATCATCAACACCTTTGCCATCGAATTTCAATAAAGTTTGCCCTCCATCCATTCATTTTTTGCAAATGCTATCTCATCAGTTCTATCTTCGCTTCCTTTCCATCTTTTTCCTTCTCTCTCCTTGTCGAGAGATGCACTTGCCTGTGTCTGATCCCTTCTTTTGTCATCACGTCTCTCCCTGTCCCATGGGAGAGTGGAGGTAATATCCTTATCTTTTTCCTTACCTTGATTTTCATCACTGCTTTGCGTAGGTGACTCATATGCCGGGTTGCTATACCCCGTGGCTGCTTTAAGTTCTCTTAGCGGGTATAATCCCTCATCTTTATTTTCTTCAACCTTTGCTTCAGATGGGGCGGGTGGCGCAGTAGGCATCTCACCCCCCTCTGTGCATACATTAAGTATCCAAGCTATTGGCGGCTCCTCTTCCTTTCCATGTTCATACATTTTCCAAAGTTCTAGAACAGCGAGGCGTTTTTCTAACTTTTTACCCGTGTATAAACAGCTTTAGATAAGGACCCACCTTGTGGCCATGGCATAAACATTTTGTGGGTGGTTCCTTTTACCCACTCTGTACTGTATTTTTTCAGCTTAGGGGCATGTTTCAGCGACTGTTTGCATAGGTGTGCCAATGGAGTTATGTCTTCCATGATTAAGTCTGTTTCCTTTCTCTTTATGTGACACTTGTTAAGGCTTCACGTGACTTTAAACAATTCCAAGCTCCAATCCAGATTTTTTCAAAAAATGTGATATCTTCTATTTTATCCAAAAAACATCAATTCACATGCGATATTACCTCAGCTATTCAATCACATAAAATTTAAATCAGTTTTCTCAAGGAAAATGTTTCGACTTGTGACGTCACAACAAACAACATGTAATACAGACGTCTAACAGACTCGACGAACACCAGCTGGTCTCACATATATCTGCCTCTAAATATTGCCCCGACATGGAGTTTAAACATACCCCTTTCACGGCGTCTTTAATCACTGTGGTAGTGTATTTGTTCCCCTTTAGTTGGGACTATGGGTACATGTTTCTTCTAACCGCTTATATTCAAAGCGTAGGAATAAGGCAAATCCTCTCACTTCTCGGGTGTCCACCCCGGTAACCTCTCCCTTTGTTTAATTATTCTCAAGTCATTATTCCCTTCCCCTTAGATATATACATTCTTCTCTACGTCTAACTATATTTTGTTTTCCCACCTCCTTCTTTTACCTTTTCCCTATATTTGTTTTAAAGCATGCACTTTTGCCAAAACACTCAGTTTTTTTCACTCGCCGTTCTCATTTTTTTTCCTCTCTGGACCCTCAGGATCACCACCTTCGTTAACGCCTTCTTCGGCTTTTCGCCCGCTCAGCTGCCCGTAGGAATGGGAAGGGGTTGCGTGGGGAAACACGGGTTCCTTCAGACCAAGGTCTGCAGATTTCCCTTACACTACCACTGTCTATGGGGAGCTTCACGGTCGAATGGCAAAGGACTTGTGATATTGCCAAAGACCTAGAGTTTCGATATGTCGACGGTCAATGGGTGTCTTATTCTAATCAATAATCGATAATCAATAACCATCAATCTCTGCTACCAAGTGTACTCTGGAGACCCCCGGCCGGCCCATAGAGCCGAGGTTTGCTCAGAAGAACTTTAAGACGAGATAACTGCACCCTTGAGATGGATGGGGGTGCAGATTTATTACTCCAACACCAATCAATAAGGACAACTCAATGGTTTGACAAAGGGAGTCCGTTTAATAACAAGTACAGAAAACGGGGAGTCATGGATATCAGCAGTGATGCGATCGTCCTTCTCGCTTCAACTTCAATGAACTTCATACAAGTTGTAACATTTATACTCAAAACTCGTCATAATTGATGTGTAACACTCAAAAGTTAACATGCAATTCTATTGGTTTGGAAAAGTTAACTTTACTATAGGTACTATATCTGTATATGGTAACGGAGTGAGGGGATTGGGTAAACACTGTCAGGTGGGCGTCTAAGCCCTTCCTTCAAAAATGGCTCATTGGTTCTACTAACTATAAGACCCTAGATTATTTGGTCCATTGTGATTTGGTTGGCACTAACCCCATGCATAATTTTCTATTTTGCTTAGCAGCACGTAGAATGGTCAGCCAGGTGCGAGGTGCCCCTTAGGTACCCGGCCTTCCTCCGATTATGGTTACAATCAATCATCACTTTAATAGCCGTGTGTCAATTAGTTCACTGTGGTTGGCCTCGAAACGGCATCTTCTGTCTGGAAAAATTCTGACATCTCTGCTTGGTCCGGTGCCAAGTGTAGGTGTGAATCCTTGCTTCTCCATGCTCGGCTGGTCACTTGATTCCCACACCGTGAATTTGTATTGTTTCTCTCAATTTGTGTATTTGATTTTCGTTTCACCCACCGCCTTCGCCTTCTTATCTCGATCCTTCAGAGGCAGGATATTTTGTTCTTAGTTTCAATTAAAAGTAGCTTCTGTTCATAGCTTCTATTGGTATGACCTTGGCTTCCCTGGCACGAGTTGCATCTACCGAGTCTCCATTCAGCCGTCTATTCTCGTTTAGCTAGAATATTAATCTTTTCTTGTGTGGCCTCAAGTAACTTCGGTTGATTCCGCTTTTGTGCAATGTAGAAATACTTATAATAAAGTGCTTCATTTGAGGTAGATTATGTATAATGGAGCTTGCCGCACTACTCTTCTACTTAGCATAGCAAGCCGCACTGTTTTCTTAGCTGTCTTGTGGTTCCAAGCATATTTACAGGTGTAAACTAGTTGAATATCTTCATCTTGCTTACAGCTTGAACTTCTTTGTATTTCAACATCATTCTCCCCCTTTTAGGTTCACGATATCTTTATTCATTGAGTTTCGTTTCTGTGTGTCATTCTTTGCTTGTCATTTCTTCTATCTGCATGTCAGTCCGGGCCCTCGTGACGTGACCATTCGTCTTCCATTAAGGCCTTTTTGGTTTCTTCCGGGACTGTACTCCGGCAATCTTCATTTCGTTTCATTTGCTGGTATGGTTTCCTTAATGGATACTTCACTGTCCATGGTTTTCTGGGTATTGGTACTTCAATAGGCATTGTTCTTCTGATAGGCACTGGGCAGAGCCCCACTGCGGCTCTCTGCTGCTTTATTTGCTCATCATACGTCACATATCTCAGTGTGAACGTTACTGGTATTTCAAAATGGACGACCGGAGTGCAAGCTTTATTTGGGACCTCCTCTACACTCCTGTGGCCAAGCACTTCCTACATGTTTACTTACCAGCTTGCAGACATGACTCCATACATCCTAGCAGCATTTCTGGTCCTGATCCAGGTTGTGTCAGTTGGGCGTGAAAGCATTCACTTGGGTGAAGCTGGGTTCCCAGATCATATTGCACTGGTGGACAGACAACTTGTGATGCCCAGGACCTGTGGTGCGTGGGGGATCATTCACTACATCCCACACTAGGACGTTTAGCTACTCCTCTGTGAACATTGGCAGCGAGGCATGGTCCTGGTGCGTGGCCAGTGGAGTGAGCCAGTGAAGGAGGCAAGCTGCTCAGGTACTGGGTGGGTCACAGGTTCAGGTCACAGGAGTGGGAATCGATTTTACTGGAGCTGAGGTGATGGAGAATGAGAATGATATGATGCAGGAGAAAGCTGAAGAGGTTGGAGTTAGCTGTGGCTGGATGGTGGTGCCAGGAGCATTGGGGAACAGGAGTGAGAGTGGCGGGTAGCAGTTGGTGTTTCCAGGGGCAAAGAGTAGTCAGGAAGGAAGATGGGGACAGAGGGGCACAGAGTCAGTGAAATGGGAGCTTTGGGGGGCAGGAGCACTCATTAGGGGCAGCAGAAGAGTGTAGCGGGCCCTGGAATGTGAAGGGGTAGGCACAGGGTGACAAAATGATTTTTGGTGGTTGTGTTGTGTGTGGGTGTTGCCACAGGTCATCTGGGGTATTTCCTAAATTGGTCGAAAAAATGTGAACGCATTGTAGATTTTACCGAATTCGGTCACTACAATTAGTTTGAATTTCTTTGAATAATTTGGGTCTGAAAATACCGAACATGAGAAGTAGGGGTTTCGGGGGTGTTCCCTGCTCCCCATGTTCAGTATCTGCAGCCTAGGGTTGTGAGGGTGTCCCTGTTTTCAATGAATGGTCAAAACGGGTGCCCAAGCAATTTTACTGCAGGCAGTCTTCCCGCAAACAAAACGTTCATGGGCAGATGACCCAGATCCTTATCCGGTGTTTTTGTGGGGGTGGGAGTGAAGGGTCAATAAACACTGGAGCTCATGTCCATTCCTGGTGATTGTGTAGGGGTTCATCAGACCTGGGAGGAGGGTTTCAATATGCTGGAGAGTGGCTGCATCTCTCTACACTTCAGAATCTGCTTTAGAATAAAGAAAATATGACGGGGCCCGCTCCTGTACATCCTGTACCAGTTAGGCACATTCACTTTGTTTTTATGCCTTGCACTGCAGTGGAAAATTGAACTAGTGGTCTGCTTTGCAATATGGCATGAGGCGTAAAGTCGCGGAAACGAGGCGTATATGCCGCTCTGTATACGTCACATATACAAAGGCTTTTTAGGAGGCAGACTCATCGTGCCCTGTACAATGGGCTGGTATCAGGTAATATTATCCCCACCAATAATATCGCCATACATATGGTCGTGGGGTAAGGCCATAGGCGATATTATTGGTGGGCATAATTTATGGGGTAAATGGGACTGGGAGTTACGGGGGTGTCCCTTTTAAAAAATATGGGGCTTGCAGCGGTGTCCCCGCAGGTTCCATGGCTTAATATCACCGCAAAAATATGGTGATATTTTTGTATGGCAATATTTTTCCAGGGATATTAACACATGGAACCAATGAGCTTGCCAATGAGAGCTTGCTATAAGTAATAATGGATTATGCTGAAATTGGGCAAATAGGGAACATATTGTGCAAAGCAGAAAAAAGCTAGGAATGTCAGCTGGTAGTACACTTTGAATTGGGAATCTCCAGCATAACCAGGTAGTACAACTAGGAATGCACTGGCATTGTGCAAACTGGGAGTACACATGGACTGTCAAACTTGGAATATGGTAGGGTTGTAAAACATTGGACTGTAAGAGACCATAATGTTACCACTTACATGTTGTTGGGTTCCCTGTATAGAATGTTCAACTTTTACAAAACAGAATGCAAAGCTAAAGAATACAAACAGGTCAAATCACCTTTACTCTTCCATTTCCGGTTTGTAAAACATGTACATACCACCTGCAACTTATGATATGCAGGTGGCATTTACAATGGATTCCTGTAGCATCTTCCAGATTTAGTTAAATGCATGGAGCTGCCTCAGGAATTGACTTATTTGACGCTGGCAAGAAACTCTCATGTCGGTGCAAAACCAGCAGGCATTTAAAGGAGGAGAGGGAGTGAACGATGGAAATGCTAAAAGTGTTTTCATGCCTCCACTCCTCCTTTAAATATATACCAGCTAAATGTGTGAGGCTTTTGTGCCTTCCATTATAACGTTACCCCTATTTTTATTCATTTGTATAGTGGAGAGGAGGGCCAGGGCACAAATTGAACCAGCATGAAAATGCATGCCAGCGCAAATGATGGGGCATTTGTATGGTAGAGTGGAAGGGAGGCACTGTAAACGCAAGTTACGTTCCGCCCTTCTCTCCACCATACAAAGGCCTAAAAATGTTGTGTAACATTAGCAAAATGCGTAAAAGTCTTACGCAAGGATTTTACCCATTTTGCTTCTGTTATACAACATCGAACATGAGCTCCTATGAGTATGCTTGTTTTGTTAAATTGGGAGCCTACTACGATTGTCAAACTCTGATATAATTGAATTGTCAAATTGGGAATACAATGGCATTGTCAAACTGGGGATTTAAGGTGTCTTTGTCTAAGAAATCTAAATGATATGCGGGGTCTGCCAGCACTGGCAACTTACATGCAGTTAGGCTCCCTGCAGCAATTTTAAAGGTCCTTGAGGTGGAGTGGACATGGAAACAGGGACATCATTTCACCAACATGCCAGGGGTAGCAGAAGTGGCATACCACCCTTGACCTCTGATGACATTACAGGAAGTGATGTAATTTGACACCACGCCAAAGTGATATCACGTGGAGCGATGAAACACGACCTTTCACCCTGTCAGATCGTCCACAACGTTATGTGGGCGGGCCTTCGTTAAGGCCCAAAAGACATGACGGCCGGATGGGACGTCACGGGGTAGGGGTGGGACGGGAGGAGGGTCCGGCAGTTCCCGCCGGTGTGTGAATAAAGCAGGTTGCAGTTAACCCGGCTCCCGCGTATCATTGTCTGCGAGAGTGTGCAAGCGTGCGTGGGTTTGAGTGAGCCCCCCCCGTAACACTGGCGACGAGCGGACACGAGCCCCCGCTGTCTCCGTGACGAGGTCTGCTGTCGGGCAGTCAAGCGTGTCGGCGCACCTCGGTCACGGAAAGCTGCACAAGTGCGGCCCCGCCTCCCGCGTGACAACGGATGCGGCAACGGGACTGGGGGAACTGGGCCCACACCCCTACGCCAGAAGGGACACCAGCAGCCACGCACGGCACAAGGTCAGGGCCGTTTGCAAGGCCGAAGACACAGCGCCTGTCCCCACACGGCGTGGGCGGCGCTGCACATGAAGGAAACAGTGTTCGCTCCCTCACGTAGTGGCACGACGCGGGCCTCCAGGATCAAAGGCTGGGCCACAGGCGAGCTGGAGTGGGTGAAGAAGCTGCACCCCATCCAGTATATGGAAAGCGGAGCCATCCTGCACCACGGGTGATCGAGTAGGAATATACACCCAGAGCAACAGGCACCCCGCACACGCTGCGCGAACGTCACAGGGACACGCCACCACACAGGCCCACGACATCGACAAACATGTCGGAGACGGCGAGTACCACGGCCTCATCTTCGGGAGGGGCGGCACCAGCAGCAGTAGGAGACATTGATGCAACCCGTGACAGCAATCAAACTGCGGGAGGTGCATCCCAAGTCATGCACATGCCAAATCCATTTGAAATTCGTGACACCTCAAACCTTGGACCCAGATGGGCAATATGGCTCCGGGACTTTAAGTTTTACACGGGTGCCATAGGGCTAACTGATGACACGAGACTGAAAAACACACTGTTCATGGCAGTGGGGCCAGCAGTGAGAGACATTAAATGTGGACACAGTCACATTCGGAGAACTACATGCCAAACTCTCAGAATACTTCGCACCTCATACGAACGTCGACTACGAACGCCATATGTTCCACACAACCAGGCAAGAAAAGGGTGAGTCAATAGACAACTTCGTGATGCGCCTCCGCATCAAGCTGAAGCATTGTGAATTTCACAAATACTCTAATGAAGAGGCACTCAGATCACAAGTAATCGCAGGGTGCCTCTCACAACCATTCCGCAAGCAACTTCTACAGAAACAAAGATCCCTTGAAGAAATCCTAGCTCTAGCTCGCATGGAGGCAGCAGTTGACTCACAACTAGACAGCCTGGGGAAGGTATCCATACAACAACCCCATGAAACCACCGAATAGGTCAACAAATTACACTCACACCCACTTCAAGGAAACAAATCACGTGCTACAAATGCGGATACGAATACGCCGCATGTGGAGGAATGGATCATTACAGGGCCATGTGCAAGAACGCGCCAGCACACACGACAAACAAACATCGACACCAAGACAGGCGTCGCTACGCTCGTCAGAGCCCACCCAGACCCATGGGTGACAGCGAAAGGAGACACTACAGAAAAGAGGACAGTGACCGCAAAAGCAGATACACTCGTGAAGCCAAGCGCTCATCGGAAGACACAAGACGCTTGCACAGAAGAAGATTCGTAAGATACGTTGAAACCCGCTCCCCCACCAGCAGTGACACCCCATCATCTGGGGATGATCAAAAAAGGAAAGGATACGTATGGGCGCTGAAAGACAACATGGCCGCCACCCAACATAGCCCTATACTGACACTCCAGGTAAACGATACCCCACAGAAATTCCTGATAGACACTGGAGCAACGGTCAACATCATCAGCGAAAGAGCATATCAATCACTGGTTCCTCAACCAAAAATCAAGAAAGCCACAGTAGACATATACCCCTACGGGTCCACGACCCCCCTGCTGTGCAAAGGAATGATCAAAGCTTGGTGCACACACAAAGAACACACCGCGAAGATTACACTATACATACTGAAAACTGAAGCAAACAGCGGATGCATCCTAAGTTTCCGAACCGCAGTAGACATGGGACTCATACACATCCTATATCAACTGATGGCACACAAGTACTTTGCCAAACCGGACACTATTGAACAATCATTCCCCAAAATTTTCGCCGGCCTCGGCAAACTGCAAAACAGGAAGGTACACCTGCACATAAACCCTCAGGTAAAGCCGGTAGCCCAACACTACCGGGGGATACCATTCAACATTCAAAGGCAGGTGGAAGAAGAACTGGACAAACTTATTAAACTAAATGTCATAGAACCAGCAACAGGGCCCACACCTTGGGTCTCCCCCATCGTCCTCGTCCCCAAGAAGTCACCTGAGGGATCCATACGCCTGTGTGTAGACATGCGCAGGGCCAACACCGCCATAGAAAGAGAGAGGCATCAGGCGCCCCGAATCACCGACATGATTCACTTGCTCCATGGCGCAAGGGTCTTTTCAGAACTCGACCTCACGAAAGGCTACCACCAAATCGAAATCGCGCCTGAATCCCGGTACATTACTACATTTGTCACCCATCTCAGTTTGTTCCAGTACAAAAGACTCAGTTTTGGCATTTCCTCCGCCGCCGAAATATTCCAGGAGGAAATCCACAAAGTAATCAGGCACGTCCCTAAGTGTCTAAATTACTCGGATGACGTTCTAGTCTACAGCAAATCGCAGGAAGAACATGATATAGCGCTTCACAGAGTCTGCCAAGCACTGACAGAGGCAGGATTAACATTGAATAAAACGAAGTGCGAATTCTCGAAAGGTTTGTTACGATTCTTCGGACACGTCTTCTCGTACAAGGGCATGAGACCCGATCCAGAGAAAGTGGAAGCCCTCAGCTCGGCCACGCCCCCACTTAACACCACGGACCTGAGATCGTTTCTCGGGCTCGCCAGCTACTGTTCCAGATATCTGAAAGACTATGCCACCGTCAGCAACCCGTTACGCTTGCTCACTCGCAAGGACACGCCGTTTATATGGTCGAAGGAGTGCCAAGACGCATTTGAAGTCATAAGGAAAGCCATATCACAAGCAGAGGACATGGCATACTTTGATGCCAACCGCACCACCGAACTGATCGTAGACGCCAGCCCCGTGGGACTCAGCGCCATTCTCACACAAAGAGACCCTGGAGAACCGCACGTCACCCACGTGGTGGCATACGCCAGCCGGAGCCTGACCAGGACAGAGCAGGCATACTCACAAGCAGAAAAAGAAAGCCTGGCGGTAGTCTGGGCGTGTGAGTACTTTCATCTCTTTCTGTTTGGCAAGGAGTTCACCGTCATCACCGACCATCAGGCGCTACTCACCATATATGGGAGCCCAAAGGCTAGGATGCCACCAAGGATCGCCAGATGGGGCCTGCGACTGCAGGATTACAGATTCCAAATAATTCACCGCCCGGGGAAAGAGGAAAACCCCGCAGACTATCTCTCTAGGCACCCTCTGCCCTCCACCGCGTCCCGACCATCCATAGCGGACGCTTACATAAATTACATAATTCACCACCTGCAACCGCTGCCCGTGGGATGGGCTGAACTGTCGGCACAGTCGGAGATTGACCCAGCACTTAGAATTGCGAGACACTGCCTGGTGACAGACAAGTCAACCCTCATGAGACAACAGGCAAGAGGAGAATCAGAGACGACACGCGAGGACGTCAAGTCTTTGGACCAGGTAAAGGAGGAATTAACGGTAGTAGAAGACAATGTGATCCTGAAGGGCTGCAAGGTAGTCATCCCGAGAACTCTCCGAGAAAGGATAGTGCACCTGGCCCATGAAGGACATAGAGGAGTAATCGCCACGAAGCGCCTCCTTCGCCAGAAAGCCTGGTTCCCACACCTTGTCCACCTGGTTGATACCATCGTAGGGAACTGCCACATCTGTGCACAAGTGGCGCCACCACCTCACCCCAAGCCCTTACAGTCGTCACCGCTACCGAACAAAGTATGGGAGGAGCTAGCGGTAGACCTATTTGGTCCACTGAGCAACGGAACTCACGTGGTCATACTCATAGATGAACATTCAAGATATCCGGACGCGCAGATAGTGGAAAGCAGCGCCACATCGAGCGTCATCCCGGCACTTGACAGAATGCTCTCTGCATATGGGATCCCCAAAGTCATAAAGTCAGACAACGGCCCCACATTCATAAGCCAGGACTTCCAGAGATTTGCAAAGTACATGGGATTTCAACACACGACGAATAACACCCCGATGGCCCCAGGCCAATGGCATGGTCGAAAGATTCATGGCCAACATAAAAAGAACGCTACAAATCGCCCATGTTCAAAATAAGCCGTTCGAGCAGGCTCTTAACCAGCTACTCCGGGAGTACAGGCACACACCTCACAGCACGACAGGAGTGTGCCCAGCTGATCTGATGTTCCGGAGGCCGATCACCACGAGACTGCCGGAGGACCCCAGACCACAAGAACTGACGCCGCTTGAACAAGAAGTGAAAGCAAATGACACCGCGAGGAAAGCAAAAACAAAAGAAATCACGGACAGGAAGAGAAGAGCTCGGAAAAGTGTGATGCAGCCAGGAGACGAAGTATGGCTAAGGCAACCCAAAAACCGCAAGGAGGAAGCCACCTTTGCACCCACCCCCCTCGTCATAACACACAAGCGGGGCACCATGGTCACCGCACAGAGGGACGACTGCTCCATGGTGACCAGGAACAGCTCACACTTCAAGCGTGTCAGACCGACGCAGGGAAGGCAATGGACAATGGACAGAGACAGTGATGAAGACAGACCACAAGAAGAAGAGTACCAAGGAGATGGAGAAGAGTCAGGAGGCGAGGCACACCTCACAAATCCCGACAGGGAACGACCAACCCCCAGCCGGGCACCACGACTCCAGAGGAGCCGCATGAAGCCAATGCGACTCATCGAGTAAATGGGGTAAGAGGAAAAGCCGCGCGGCTCATTTGTTAAAAAAGGGGGAGATGTCAGATCGTCCACAACGTTATGTGGGCGGGCCTTCGTTAAGGCCCAAAGGACATGACGTGCCGGATGGGACGTCACGGGGTAGGGGTGGGACGGGAGGAGGGTCCGGCAGTTCCCGCCGGTGTGTGAATAAAGCAGGTTGCAGTTAACCCGGCTCCCGCGTATCATTGTCTGCGAGAGTGTGCAAGCATGCATGGGTTTGAGTGAGCCCCCCCCGTAACACACCCCTTGACAAAACAGGAAGTGATATCACATAACATTGTTCGTAAGTACAGTACAAAAAATATGGTTACGATATCACTATAATATTATATACATTTCATACAAGAATGGATCGCCATATGTATTGTTAAGATCAGTGTGTATATGCCCATGTTAACAAATTACTGTGAATGCAAGCAGACGTTCATGGCCAAATGATAATGATGTATTATTATATAGCACTTACGCTTAAGCGCTTTATATTGAAAACATACAATAACACCCAACCTTTGTTGATACTCATTTATCGACCTCAGAAGGATGAAAGGCTGAGTTGAGGTGTTTAAGAACAGACTAAATCAGTGACTCACCCCCTGAAGTGTGCAGGAAAGAAACCTTTAATGAGTCTAGCAATTATTTTATAGAATTCTAGAAGGACACATTATTTGGTATTCCTATTCTTTCTTATTTGGGGTCACTGCTGAAAGTGTTAGACTTGTGGAGCCCATGTTCTTTTTTTGTCTTTTTTTTTTTAAGAGGCCTCAACAAGAAAACCCGCCACTCCAGAAGCAAAGAGCCACATGGCGCTGGCCAAAGCCCAGGAGCATGCATTTTTAAAAAAATCATTTTTTTAAGGGTAGCAAGGGAGACCTCGGGGGTCGCAGTTGTGACCCCTGGCGACCCCTAAATGACATCCCTGCATGGAAAGAGTGAAAGAGGAGTAAGCGAGGTGTACTCGCTTTTTAGTTGTCCATTTTCCACTCCATCCTGTGTAAAAGTCAACACTGATTTAAAAAAATCTGTGCATGTGGCATTTACCAATGGATTCCTACCGAATCGACTTGGTCTTGATAGGGCGGACAATGAAGTTGGATTGTGTAGGAATCCATCATTGTATGCCTGTGTGAAAATATCATGCAGGCGTGCAACAAGACACACTGACGAGACAAAGGACTGTAGGACAGAGAGCTTATTTCCGCTCTGTGCTCCTCCTCCGTCTCATCACTGCTCTAAAATGGACTGCACGTTATATGGACTCATGCTCTGATTACTTACCAGTAATCTTCATTACTCCTAGTCCTACTCTTCCTCATCACAGTACTTACTTCATGAGGCCCCTGCCTCCGACACAGGACCTTCTTCTATTTCTTTAAATTCCTATAACTCCTCCCCCACATCCACGTCACTCAGTTTCATATTACCAAGCCAGAGCATGGGACCTTCCCCGCAGGGAGGGTGAGGAGGGTCGTCAGTACTGTGACGAGGAAGAGTAGGACTAGGAGTAATGAAGATTACCGGTAAGTAATCAGAGCATTACCTCCACGTCCACTCTTCCTCGTCCCAGTACTTACTTCATGAGGTATACCAAAGCAGCAACGGGGAAAAGGTCCCAATGAGAAACAGAGCTAAAAACAGTGCAGCAAACACACCCACAATAACTCTTAATTCACATCCCCACAGATAAAACTCCAACCACGAAGGAACCAACCCCCCTAGTGGGAGAAACTCAACCCATAGCGGTTGATGGAAATCCCTAGACCAGCCAAGGCGGCAGCCATACAAATCTCTTGCAGAGAAAAACCCTCCTTGCATCGGCCCAGGAAGCCGCCAAACCCCTGGCGGACCGCCCCTGATCGTGCGCAGGCACAGGCAGGCCAAAAGCCATATAGGCACTGGGATCACAACCCGGAACCATTGGAAAATGGAAACCACAGATGCGTTTTGCCCAGCCCCAGCCAGACCACAAGCAATCAGAAGATTATCAGATTGGTGGGAAAAAGCAAACCTAGCCAAATACTCCAACACGTCCCGCCGGACATAATGTTAAGCCAAGCCACCTCCTCATGCATTCTCGGATCATGAAAGAAGTCAGGGAGAACCAGATCCTGAGAGGTATGAAAACCGAGATACAACTTAAGGGAGGAACTTCGGACCACACCTCAGCAGCACCGAGTCTGGCAGCACCCTCAGGAAAGGAGGGTGACATAAGAGAGCCCCAATCTCCCCAAGCCTACGGGCAGAAGCGAAGGCAATAAGAAAAGCAGATTTCAGTGTAAGATGTTTGATAGCAATCTCGGAAAAGGGCTCAAAAGGAGGCCCTTGAAGGAACCATAATACAAGAGGGAGATCCCAAGGGGGAAGCCCTTTATCAGAACACCTTCAGAGTGGAGGGTCTAAGAGCATCCATTATGTACTCAACTACAGGATCTGAGAACCCCTGAGATATCAACCTAGACTGAGCAATAGCCACACTGCCCATTGCATCCAGAGGAATTCCAACCGCAGATCCTCTTGAAGGGGACACGGCCACCTCGGAATCAGCCAAGGTTCCTAGGACTGAAGCTCCAACAGAGAGGGGAGCCAACTCCGGCGGGACCAGAACTGAGCTAACAACAACACAGTCACCCTGGACACTCTGATGCACCAAACCACCCGGGGCAGAAGCGGAATAGGCGGAAAGGCATAAAGGAAAAACCCCAAGGCCACTGTACAGAGAGGGCGTCCATTCCCCAATCCCCCCGGCCTGAAACCGAGAACAAAAGAGGCGAACTTCTGCTGAGGCCGGGGATGCAAACAGGTCTAGAACCGGGGACCCTAATCCGACACAGGTCACTGCAAAGACCTGGGCCAACGGGACCAGTTCCGCCGAGGAGTGAAAACCGGCAACTGAGAAGATCCGCTTGAACATTGTCCACCCTTCTGATACGTGAGGCCACCAGAGACACCAGATGAGATTTCTCCCAGGTGCCTATCAGCGCTGCCAGAGCATTCAAGGAACAGCCGGAACCCCTTTTGCAGTTGACATATGCCAAGGCCGTCGTATTGTCCGATCGGTTCAAAACCGCCGACCGTCCAGCAACTCCTTGTAGTACACCAGAGCTTGGACAATGGCACAACTCTTGCCAATTGGATGATCGCCGGCTCTCCCCAGATCTCACAACCCTTGAGCTGAGAGGACCCCCAATGTAGACCCTTTCTGCTGGCGTCGGTAGTAAGAGAGGCCACAGGAGGATGGACCATGCACACCTCAGCCTGTAGACCTGAAACCCCCCGCCTCCACAGCAGGGAGACTCGCAGCGCTGGGGACACCGAAAACACAACTACGAAAGCCGAGACGTCGAAAACCAGTGGGAGAGAGTATAAGACACCAGGGGACATAACCGAAGACGGGCTCAAGGAACCGAAAAAACGCAAGACGCCACGTGCCCCGTAACTTCAGCAACAGGCGAGCCGAGACACACTGCCTTCTGAGAACCCAGCCCAGACCAGCCAGCAAGCGCCCCCCCCCCTGCACAACATCCAGAGTACACTCTCCCCAGACGTCCGGACAAGCAGTGCAGGGTCTTGAGACCCATAAGCAGTTGACACATCCCAGAAGGCATAGGGACCAGGAACACCCGCAAGTAGAAAACTTGACCCTGAACAGGGAGAGGAACAGGCAAGACGGTAACCCACAACAATCCTTCCTAGAGAACGGATCCCATGGCCAACTACTTGGACCGTGAGCTGGGTACCAAAGTCCTAACCATGCAAACCTGGACAGGAGAAGACAGGAACTGCAACCGATACCCCCCTCCGGAAGGAGCCCATTACCCAGGAAGCCGAACCCCACCGGTCCCATACACCTCAGAGAAGATAGAGACGAGGAGCCAGGGAAAACCGCCAGTCACTGCACTTGCACCAGAGGAAAATCACAGGACGTTGAAGCATGCCTGCGCCACAATATAACAGCATGCTTGTCAGCCCCAAAAAGATACGACTTATCAAAAGGAAGATACAGGACAGCCCAGAAGTCCAGCAGACCAGGGCCCCCCCAGCCGACAGAGGAGCCACCAGGCTGGCGTCAAAAGGGCAGAGTACTGTCACAAAGCAGGGCAAAGCAATCCATCCCGGATAGCAGACATCAAAGGCAACCCCCCCACCTGGGGAATTCCTACACTGGAAAAACCCACTGAAGTGACATCCCCCTCCACCGGCACCAGGGGCTCTGAGAACCCCTCTAAGCACAGACATGTGCCACCATGTGCCATATCACTTCCCACAAGTCTGAGAGGAGGCATGAAAGCAACACGTCAGCACCGGAGGACCTAGGCCCTAAAAGAAGAGACACTGGGAACCCTCTGAATGGCCATTACTTACATGATGCATTTTCTATAATTCCATGCCGGACAAGGGAAAAGAAAATCATCTCCTTTGACCTTCCCTCGTGCAGTTCAGAGGAAGAGGACAGGACAAGGAGTCTGCGTCCAAAGCTAGCACAGACCCAAACACACCACTAACTCGCCACATTACTGAGAGGTGGCTTGAGCCCTGTATCCAGTAGCTGGTAGCCCCAAACTCTAAATCGTTCCAATGCGTCGGTCTAGGAAGGATGAAATGCCGAGTCAGCACCGCAGAGACTCGAACCCAAAGTGTAGACTATGCCAGGCCGGTACCCTTCAGGCCGCTTGCAGACGCGTCCAAATCTGCGCCGTTTTCACAGGCTGCCAGCCAACATCCGGTGCATCCTGGGCTGCGTGTGTCTGAGGAGCGGGTAGTATGTGACATGCCTGCGACCGAACAGAGCCCCAGCACTTTCAAAGACTCTCTGCCACTGTCACCCCACGACAAGAAGCAGAGAGGCCTCACAACAAAAAAGGGAAGGCTAGGCCATACTGCCAAGTGCTTGCCATTATTTCCAATAAAGATGTGTATACAGAGCACGAGGAAACGGCATGTTGAAGGAGTCAAGATGGCCATACCAGCAGGAGAGGAGAAAAATATCAAGCACAGTCCTCCCCTCTCCTTACCTTCCCCCAGAGAATGCAGCCAACATTGTGTGCATCCTGGGCTGTGTGTGTCTGAGGAGCGGGTGGTATGTGACATGCCTGTGACAGTACAGAGCCCCCACACTTTCAAATACTCTGTCACAGTCACCCCACGACAAGAAGCAGAGAGGCCTCACAACAAAAAGGGAAGGCTAGCCCATACTGCCAAGTGCTTGCCATCATTTCCAATAAAGATGTGTACACAGAGCAAGAGGTAATGGCTTTTCGAAGGAGTCATGATGGCCATACCAGCAAGAGAGGGGAAAACATCAAGCACAGTCCTCCCCTCTCCTTACCTTCCCCCAGATAATGTAGATAACATCCGGTGCATCCTGGGCCGTGTGTCTCTGAGGAGCGGGTGGTATGTGACATGCCTGCGACAGAACAGAGCCCCTGCACTTTCAAATACTCTGTCACAGTCACCCCACGACAATAAGCAGAGAGGCCTCACAACAAAAGGGAAGGCTTAGCCCATACTGCCAAGTGCTTGCCATCATTTCCAATAAAGATGTGCACACAAAGCACGAGGAAAACGGCATGTTGAAGGAGTCAAGATGGCCATCCCAGCAGGAGAGGGGAAAAATATTAAGCACAGTCCTCCCCTCTCCTTACCTTCCCCCAGATAATGCAGCTAACATCCGGTGCATCCTGGGCCGTGTGTCTCTGAGGAGCGGGTGGTATGTGACATGCCTGCGACAGAACAGAGCCCCCGCACTTTCAAATACTCTGTCACAGTCACCCCACGACAAGAAGCAGAGAGGCCTCACAACAAAAGGGAAGGCTTAGCCCATACTGCCAAGTGCTTGCCATCATTTCCAATAAAGATGTGCACACAAAGCACGAGGAAAACGGCATGTTGAAGGAGTCAAGATGGCCATCCCAGCAGGAGAGGGGAAAAATATTAAGCACAGTCCTCCCCTCTCCTTACCTTCCCCCAGATAATGCAGCTAACATCCGGTGCATCCTGGGCCGTGTGTCTCTGAGGAGCAGGTGGTATGTGACATGCCTGCGACAGAACAGAGCCCCCGCACTCCCAAAGACTCTCTGCCACTGTCACCCCACGACAAGAAGCAGAGAGGCCTCACAACAAAAGGGAAGGCTAGCCCATACTGCCAAGTCGAATCAAGATGGCCAAAACAGGAGGAGAGGGGAAAAACATCAAGCCCAGTCCTCCCCTCTCCTTACCTTCCCCCGGCCGTGCAGGACCCGGGACACAATGCTCACGCTGCGGTCCGGAGCCCAGCAAAGAACCGAGCGAGGCAATCCAGCTCAACTGTGACCCCAAGCCCCGCAGGGGGCCCAGGAGCAGCGCCGCACGTGAGGGAGCCGAGGGCCCCGCCACACAGCCGCCCCCCAGGGGGCCAGCAATCGGTGCTCCCTGGTGCACCGCACCGGGAAGAGAAAGTCCAACCTGCCGGAGGCAGGAAAAATTAAACTGAGTGACGTGGATGTGGGGGAGGAGTTATAGGAATTTAAAGAAATAGAAGAAGGTCCTGTGTCGGAGGCAGGGGCCTCATGAAGTAAGTACTGGGACGAGGAAGAGTGGACGTGGAGGTAATGAAAGATTACGCCTCGCTTTTACACCGCCATTTAACATTTTGCCTCATTTAAAATGAAGCTGTTACAGTGGTTGAGGAAACTGCAAATATTCCACAGTTACACAAACTGGGAGTATGCGTTCACTGGGTTTGCAAACTGAGATTGTCAAACTAGGAATACAGTCAGGGGGACTGGCCAAGGGGACGTGGGAGTACACATCGTATATCTATCAGAATGTTTTTATTATTGTCAAAGTGTGGATAACCGGAAATGCTCATAATAAGGGTAAATTGTGCCTGAAAAGTGGAAATATATTGGTGTGTTGAAACTGGGAATATACTGATATTTTTTCTATGTGGGAATGTCAAACTTAGAACATAGTGTCATTATACCAAATGGGAATGTACCGGGGTTGTCAAACTAAGGGTATATTGGGGTTTTCGTACTTGGTTTGTCAAAGTGGGAACACACTGGAGTGGCCAAAATGTCACTATGTAGGGTCTCATCAGGGTTAGTAGTACTTGCAGACACCATGAGTGTTTTTAAGTCAGGGTGGGGTGACAGTAGCGGGAAAGGGTGGTATACAAGAGTAGCATTAGATAACACTACATTGTGGATCGAAGTGTTAGAATGCAAAGTTAGGTCTCCGATAATGCTATCTTGGGACAGGAATTACAATTGATTATTCGTGTTGGCACCTCGAGCCAGTCCTGGTTTTCCCTATTGCATGCTCGGGTGTCTGGGCTCCTAATTACAATGGGAAGAACGAAACTACAAATCCCAGCATGCAATGAGCGAACAAGCATGAATAACTGGAGGTGTCACGAATGTTAGTGGGCAAATTGGCAGCTTTGTACGAATTGTCAACGGTAGCCTTGACGTTTGTAACTGTGTCTTCATCCCGATAACATTTCTCATATATTCTGGGAATTGAAATAAAGTTGAACTCGTTGGACCGTGCTTCTTCTTTCACCTACTGCATGCCAACCATGCAACACTCTGAGAGCCTGACCTTTCCCCTTCCGTCGTGCGCCTTTCATGCCTGACACAGTCGGATGCCTCACCCACCTGTGAGATCGCTGCCCCTGATTATCCCCTTGTTGCCTTTGTGGATGCTTTGATGGCCAGCTCATGCGGGCCCGGGCGAGAGTAAGGCCTTTTCAGAGCCACTGACAGAGTGTTCTCCGAGCAGGACTAGACAGGGGCTCGCGAGTGATGGGGGGGGCGTGGGAGTTTGGGGGGAGATAAGATGTCCCTTGTTGTGGCTCTGGCCGGGCTCCCGCCAGCACAGGAGGCAATGTTTTCAAACATTCCCAACCGTGAACTAGTGGAGGCCCGAGATCTGAGGTGGACGCTGCTGTCTGGCCGCTCAACAGCACGAGGCAGTCCCAGACGCATCACAACCGGTAGCCATTTTTGAAGTCTTTCCTCTGCCATTGTGTGTCTGCTGAGCAGTAGCATATCCTGTGTGTGGATAAAAATCGCTTCATATTCCTGAAGGCCGGTGCCTCTGATAGGCAGTTAGGGCTGAGCAGAGTGGATCCCATGCCAGGTGAGGTGCCCATGATGTGTCGCTGCCTTGGCCCTACTAGGAAGTGGTTCCATGGGAACATTCTGAAAGTTAACAGATAGAGTGCATACATCCAGAAAAAAGGGAAATGTTATGTTATGTTGTTTGTTATGTTATTTGGCATTTATATAGCGCGCTCTATATATCATTGTTATGACCTCAAAGCGCTCGTAGGATGAACGCCCTCGGGTACTGCAGTCCAGGTCAGTCGAGAGAGTAAGGTGTCATAGGGTACTTGGGTGCACCGATTATGTGTGCAACTGGAGCGATTGCCTGATTGTAGCTGCATCCTAGCATTAGGTGAGGTGGTAATTAATATCAGTGAATGTGTGCAGTCTGGAGACAGGTCACCAGGGCTGGGTTCAGGCTGTGTTAGGCCTGTGTAGGACGCTTATGTATGCAACTAGGTCGATTCCGAGGGGTATAGCTGCATTTTATCAGAGTGTTGAGGTGTTCATGGAGTAATGTTCGTATGTGAGCAGCTAGGCCGAATTGATGGAGGTGTGTAGCTGCGCTCTAATTGTGTGTTGGTGTAGAGTAGAGAGTGAGCGTGGTGATGTGGGAGGTGAGTGTCTGTGAGGGCGGATTGATCTAACGAGCTTGCTGTACCGGATTTCTGATCCGCGTTTTCGATTGCTGTCAAATGTATTCGTAGATGAATGGCCGCATTCAGTGGCGTTATTTCTCGGGGTTCGCTGAGCGTTTCTTATCAGGTTGCAAGGTCTCAGCATTCTTAGATGGTCATGATTGACATTACGGAAAGAGCCAGTTTTTTAGCGCTTTGTGGAAGTCCATGTAGTCATGGGTGTGTCGAATATGTGGGGGGAGGGAGTTCCAAAGAGTTGGGGCTAAGGTTGAAAAAGCGGATCCTCCAATCCTGGCAGAAATAGAGGTTGGAATAACCAGGAGGAGGGCAGTGCTTGATCTTAAGGTGCTTGATGGGAGGTAGGGTTTTATCTTCTCTTGAAGGTACGTTGGGCCTGTCTTGTGCAGTGCTCAGTGGGTAATGCATAGGGTCTTGAAGGTGGCCCTTTGTCCGACTTTGAGCCAGTGGAGGGTTCGAAGAGCGGGAGAGATGTGGTCTGTGTGTCCCAGGGCGAGTAGGAGTTTGGCGGCAGCGTTTTGGGCTCTTTGTAGTTTGTTAAGTTGGTATGCCGGTGCTCCCAGGCAGGGGTGTTGCTAGGTCTTTAAAAGATCTGAGGCTATGCTAATTTTGGGACTGTCAGGACTGGGGGCTAGCTAGCCTTTTTGGTTGTAACCCCTGAGTTTCTATCCGGGGCTACAACCAAAAGCCCCCTCAGCCCCCCCTTGCAACGCCTCTGCGTCCCAGGTATAAGGAGTTGGCATAGTCTAGTCTCGACATGACAATAGAAATTACAGCTGCAAGTCTATTGGGGTAGGAGAGGTAAGGAAAAATGTGTCTTAGAAGTTTGAGGTGATAGTGACAGCATTTTGAAACATTATTGATATGATGGGAGAGGCTTAGTCCTGAGTCCATAGTGCAGCCTAGGTTTTTGACTATCTTGGAGGGAGTGGGTGGTAGGCCGAGGGAGGGCGACCATGGGAGGGGTTGTGGGAGAAGGGCAGAATTGCTGCACACCATCATTTCAGTTTTATCGGGATTCAGAAGGAGGTGATTACATGTCATCCATTGGTCAATGACAATTTATTAAACTGTATTCTACTACAATATAAATATTAATTCAAAATGTAATGGTTTTAAAATTATAAACACTCTTTTAAACACTGGAGCTTCTTTGCCATGAACTTGTAATGTAAATGTTTCACGTCACGGCTCATTTTCATTGATTTGGTGGGAACGAAACTCATGTTTCACCTGCTCCTTTCCTCTCCACCATACAAATACTGCAGCATTTGCACTGGGCTGGACTTTCAAGTCAATGCAAATGTGGATTCCTATGGAGTCCCCTGGCT
The DNA here is from genome assembly GCF_040938575.1 of Ambystoma mexicanum. Taxonomy (NCBI): domain Eukaryota; kingdom Metazoa; phylum Chordata; class Amphibia; order Caudata; family Ambystomatidae; genus Ambystoma; species Ambystoma mexicanum. Next base: position 901,041,013 of record NC_090923.1, on the reverse strand, counting down.
TTTTACACTCGGAATAAAAACATGTAGACTCCATAGAAATCCTTTGTAAACACTGTCTGCCATGCGTACATGGTAGACAGCGTTAACTTCAATTACACAGTGTAGTGCAAAAGGGCAGCGTACAAGCACGTACGTCGTTTTTTCACTATTCCGTTTTGCACTCTTACGTGCAAATGAGGAAATCAGCAGCGGAGTCCTCTTTACCCAAAAGTGTAAACGTAAAGGTCCCTGCAGCCGAATTATGCAGGAACTCAAAAATGTGCTCTTTAGGGGTCATTTTCTAAGATTTTGGAGTGTAAAAAAAGGTGCTAATGAAAGGTGTCAGACCTTTATGCCTGTTTTCCTCTTCCATCCAAAACAATTTGGTTTTCCAAGAGAATTGTACGTTTATGTTGCTGTAAATTCACCTGCTTTTTACATCTGCTAAAAGCAGGAGGATTCCATACGATCCCTGTAAGTGACACCTGCCATGTGTAAACATCAGGCAGCACTTCCACTATTTAGACTATGAAGTGCAAAAATAATGTGTAAACGGGATTTTGCCTGTTTTTCCTCCGATTTTTGTATAACCAATTTTCTTTTCTTTTTCATGTACATGTTCAAATTAACGCAAAGCCATAGCCACATCCCAAACTCATCTGCAAATCCCCCGCCCCCACCGTCAACCCTCGAGGCAACAGGACATTTCACAAGTTTACAACCACAAACACTTGAGCATGTGCACACCCACTGGACCCTCCATCTGGAACAACTGCTGGTCTTCATGGCAAGGCCTGCCATTTCCTCCACATCTTCCCAGGTTTTTTTCGGCACTGCCTTGTTGCTGGTATATCCACTTCTTTAATTCCATGCATCTGTCCAGACTTGCTCTTGTACCAGAGGCACCTCCACCCTGTCCCATTTCCTAGCAAAGTCTCTTTTCACAGTCACAACAGTCTATGCAGTATATAGCTTATCGTGTCTTGTGCAAATTCAAGTTCTCGGCCCAAAACTGTCTTAATCTCATCACGAATATTCCTCCAATAATCTTGCAAAAGGGGGATATGCCTAACCATGTGAAGAAAGGTTCCACCTCTTATGTGCATCTGGGGAAAAGCGGAGTATCCTTCCTCCTTACTCTCTGCAGAGGTTGTCAGAATAAACTAGACCATTTTAAGACTGGCACTGATTGTGACCTCTCTCGGTTCATGCAAGTCTTCTCATCCAACATGGAAAGTCCCCTTCCCATCTGGCACAGATTCCAGCAACGAGTAGCGATGTTTCATCCATGATCATCCGTGAGATAGGCTTGGAGTTGACCTTTCTTTTGATGAGCACAGGTTCGTTCCAACGGGATAGAGTCCGGAAAATCATAATAGAGCACACCTGTGCTTAAGATATTGATAAAAGCATTTTCTAATTAATTAAAATTCCTCCGGTAGCAACTGAAATGGTATGAGGTTAACATTACTCACAATCCCCAGCACCATTACTCCCAGTCTTACCCATCCCTCTGGGCCGGCATCCTTTTTACCTTTGTATTTAGGGAGTGCCAAATTTCCTCAAAGCGGTACCGCTAGGGAGACCGTACCTGCCCAATCCTTTTAATGTTAAGTCCCTGCAAAGATTGCGCAATCATCTTCCCAGGCAACAAGAGTCCTGCCATGAAGCACCTGGGCCGTGGTATTGGGGTCCACGTGTTTCCTGTCTAATCTGATCGTTGGGTCGTCCCCATACACTTGGAATCTATTATTAGCTATTGCCATATGAGATGCCTAACGTTGTTTACTCTGGGCTGGCAGGCCCAAATCCTCCTTCTAGATTGACCTAGTCAAAGAGCAGAGGACAATCGCAGGTATGTTAGAGCCCCACAAAAGCTTCCTTTCCCCTCCTTTGAGGTACTCAAATTCAAAATCTGAAATCTCAAATCGGATTGACTTCAAGACATACAAAATCCCTGGGACAGCTATAATTTTAAACAGCATGAATCTACCCAGTAAGGAAAGAGGCAGATACGACCTTAGATATCCCACATCCTTCAGCATGTGGCAGTCTAAATGTGAAAGAAATACTCTATCTGAGAGAGGAATTGATGTACTCCTCAGTGAAAGGAGAAACTATTCATGTCCGGATATAGATAGCATCATGTATTCTTTAACCCCATTGCCTGGGCTCACTCACATAGTTTGACCAGTCATACTCCTTTCTATTTTCCCCGGGTTAATCTGTCAAGCGACCTGTCCTTGCCATTGTTGGAATCCCCCTCGATAATCATTAGACATGGCTCTGTATCAACACATAGCTCATTGACTTCATGAGTTCCACCAAACTGGGAGATACACATGTAAATTGTAAAGAAATAATGACGCAAAAACCAAACGAGAAAAATAATCCAAGAGGCCAAATAATCACTGCACCCTTTTCAAGGGAATACAATGTTTATTACATGCAAATGGTCTTGCATGTCCCATAGAATCTAACGGACACGGAGCTCATCACATTTATAGTGGGAAACCGCAGATTTTGGTTATGTACGTTACAATGTTATCCCACCACCCTCGTTGGCTACAGCTATTAGAACATACTAATGTGCCCCTATAGTCCCTGGACCGATTGACCAAACACTATCTAAACCCACTGCCCGAACAAGTGGTACTCTACATCGTCACTGTTGGATTCAGGTATGGGATTACTTGTTCAACTTATTGACACATTAAAAAATCGTCGTGATGTGCACTCCTCCAGACACAACCAGAGTAAACTGGCGGGTCAACTCTGCTTTGATAAAACAATAGTTTTTATCATTATTCACGACACTGTGGTGCACCCAAGCTGCCACCCTGACCTTTTACTTAATTTACTGGCATCACCTCTGCTCCTCCAATCCCAAATCACAGGGCATTCCAGAGACGGCTCCCCCGTATCTCCTTCAAACCACAGGTGCCCAGTATTGACGTGACTGAGGCACTCCTCTTGTGTCTGAATTTCAGGGATTTATTTGTTTTAGTTGAGTGCCTACTTGTAATTCATATGGGATGACCGCACTTGGGGAGGGAAGAAGTGCTCTTTAATCTTTTTTTGGACTCTTGGCATCACAAAACCTCATGCCCTGTTCTCATGAATTTGCCCTTCAAAGGGCTCATCCATACCAGCTTATATTCTGTTCCCACCTTGTTCAGGTCCTGCAGCGGGATACAGTTACCATTTATTGATGCACCTCGGGTGCCTCTGACCTCGACTTCTCTCCTGGGGGATGGGAAAGGGGAATTTGGAGCTCAGCTACACAGAGCCGGAGTTCCACATCAGGGCCTGTGTTCTGTTACATTCATAATGTACGAGGCCTCAACATTCAATATGGCAACACTTCTGACCTCGCTTCCACCACAGCACCTTTCTGACTCCATCTTCCACCGGTCTCATCTCTTCCCGCACAACTTACTTTGAACCATACCTGTAAATGCAGGGCCTATAATGCTGCCCTAACTATAAATTCTGCAACCGCAAAAATTATACATTTGTTGCTATTTCTGTCTTGCTATATGTGAGCATCTAATATGTGTCAAACCTAACTAAAAACAATATATGTTCCTTCTACTGTACGAACCTCAGTCTGTTCCCACGATAGTTCATTTTTCTAAACCTGTACCCTTTTGCCTGGCTGGGACGCTCTGTGTGTATCCCAACAATATTGATAACAGAGACACATTTCAAGACATTTCCCCATCAGACGCACCCATATTCCACTGTGGTTGCCCGAAAGTTAATGGTCGCTTGTATGAGGGATCTTTTCCCTTTGAATTACCACCAATTGAGGGCCTTTTGTAAATCTGGCTTTGACGAACTTTGGATACTACAACCTGCCCAAGAAGGCCCAATCTGTCCTAATCAGGTGTGTCGAATGAAGCAGAACCAGGCCCAGTTTCTATCACTTGAAATATTTTAAGACTGCTCTATTCTAACATTTGTTACCAAGACCACTCACATTCTATGGTATGCATCTGAGAGTCACCTCACACAGGAGGTAGAGGTTTGCTGAGCGGAGAGAGCGGGAGGGGGAGTAAAATGAGAAAAGGGAGGAAAGGTGGGGGGGGCGCCAGGTCATGGAGAGATTTGAAGACAAGACAGAGGAATTGAAGTTTCAGTTGTGAGAGGAAGGGGAGCCAGTCAAGTTGAGAGAGAGAGAGGAAGAAATAGAGTCTCGAGGGCTGAGGAGACATAGAGTATGGATTGAGGAGTGGTAGATGGATTTTAAGGGAGTTAGGTGAGAGAGTGGGAGTCCAAAGAGGAGAGAGGAGCAGTAGAAGAGGTGGGAGAAAATAAGAGAGGAGATTAGGAGTTTGGGAGCATGGAATGTGAGAGAGGGGCGGATCTTGCGGATGTTATAGAGGTGGTGGCGACAAGCTCGAGAGGTTAGTGAGATGTGGTTGGAGAAGGAGAGAGAGGAGTCCAGGTGAAGGCCAAGGTTGCGGGCATGGGAAGATATGAGGAGGTTAGAAGGTGGAAAGTGGATGAAGGGAGGGGGAGAAGGGGAGAGAGTGTTAGGAGGGAAGAAAAGCACTTCAGTCTTGTCAGTATTGAGGGAAAGAAAGTGGCATGACATTCAATCTTTAATGGCTGTGAGGCAGGAAGAAAGAGTGAGGTGGAGGTCAGATGTGAAAGAAGAGAAGGAAAGAAAGAGTTGGTTGTCATCAGCATAGAAGTGGTGGGAAATGGCGATAGAAGAAATGACTGGGGAGAGAAGGGAGGTATAGAGAGAGAAAAGAAAGGTACCCAGCACTGAAACCTGAGGGACTCCATAGTTCAGGGGGAGGCTGGAGGAGGTGTGGCCACCCCAGGAGACCGTGAAGGATCGATTGGAGAGGCAAGAGGTGAGCCAGGAGAGAACAGAGTCTTTGAAGCCGAAGGAGGACAGAGTGCTAAGAAGTAAGAGGTGATCTACATTATCAAAAGCTGCAGAAAGGTCAAGGAGGATGAGAATTGAAGATTGTTTAGTGTAGCAAGCAGTGAGGAGAGAGTTGAGGACATAGGTGAGGGCTGTCTCAGTGGAGCGTTTAGGGTGGAAACCAGATTGAGAGATGGGGAGGAGGGAGTGGGATGAGACAAAAGCAGAAAGATGAGAGTAGACAAGGCGCTCGAGGAGCTTAGAAATAAAGGGGAAAAGGGAGATTGGCCAGAAGTTGGAGGCAAGAAGAGGGTTAGCAGAAGGTTTCTTGAGGATAGGGATTATGGTAGCATGTTTGAAAGTTGAAGGAAAGGTGGCGGAGGAGATACAGATGTTGAAGAAGGTGGGTAGGTAGGGAATAAGGAGGGGGTACATTTTGGGGATGAGGGAGGTGGGGATGGGGTCAGAGGGGGCAGCAGTAGGGTGAGTTTTGGACAGGAGGTGTGAGACACAAGGGTGACAGGAGAAAAGGTGGACAAGTTGGCAGAGATTGAAGAGGGGGAGTGGGGGAGGAGGAAGAAGAGGAGAGGATGTTCTAGCGAAGGGAGAGGATTTTGGATGAGAAGAAGTTGGTGAAGTCAGAGGGAGAGAGGGGAGAGTTCGTGGAAGGGTTGGAAATGGGAGGGGAGAGAAGCCGAGAGAGGGTCTGGAAGATACAGCGAGGATGAGAGGCTTGTGAGTGGAGGAGGCTAGAGTAGTAGGAACATTTGGCAGAGAGAGGCAAGAGTCATAGAAAGAGTAATATGAGAAATAAGAGGATTGATTAGTCAGAGAAGGGGATTTGATCCAGTGTCGTTCGATGCGTCGGAGGAGGCGGCGCATGGACAGAAGGTGTGAAGAGAGCCAGGGTTGGGAAGGTTTGTGAGAAGTGGAGAAGGGAGTAAGAGGATAGAGTTGGTCAAGACTGGAGGTTATAGAGGAGGACAGTTAGGAGAGGGCTTCGTCTGCTGAGAGGAAAGTGAAATCCGAGAGGGGGGGAAGGGAGGAAGAACATGAGTCGTGGAAGAGAGTAGGGTTAAAGTTGTGGAGGTAGCGACGAGAGAAGGAGGGAGAGGAGGGAGAGGTGCGGGAGGATAAGGGGGGAGGAGTGAGGGAGAAGGAGAGCAAGGCGTGATCGGAGAGATAGTTGGGAAGAGATGATACAGGGGAGGAAGAGTAAGAAGAGAGAAAGAAGAGGTCGAGTGTGGAGCCTGAGGAGTGGGTGGGGGGTAGGAAGAGGGGAGAGGAGGTAGGAGTCGAGTTTTGAAAGAAGAGGAGAAGAATGAGATGAGGATGAGAGAGGGAGGTTCAAGTCGCCAAGGACTGAGAGAGGAGTGGGGGGAAGGAGAGATGAGATAGAGAAGATGGTCAAGGCCTTCATAGAAGGAAGAGAGGGGGCCAGGAGGTCTTTAAATAATTAAGAAGGAGATCGCGTGAGGATAGGTGAAGGATTTGAAAAGAAGTTCAAAGGAAGAGAAGGTGGGGAGGTAAGGGTAGGGGATGAGGAAAGACATTTAGGGTGAAAAATGAGGCTGACGACGTCTCTGCGACCAGAGGGGCCCGAGACGTGAGAGAAGGAGGAGGAGGAGGTGGAGAGAGACGCAGGGACTGTGGAATTGAAGAGGGGGATCCAAGTTTCGGTGATGCAGAGGAAGTGAAGATTGAGTTGGAAGAACAGGTCAAGGGTCGCAGTGGCTTTATTGCAGATGGAACGGGCATTCCAGAGGGCAATGTTGATGATGCTGGAGGGGCTAGCAGTGGGGAGGTGGATAAGATTGGGGCGAGAAGGGATAGTGCGGGGAGGGATGGGTGGGCAGGGGGCAGGTGGGAGGAGGGGGTGGACATTAGGATGAGGGGAAGGTAGAGGAGGAAGAGGAGGAGGGAGAGGGGGAGGGAGATGGAGGGAAGACGACGAAGGGAGAGACAGATGGGGTGCATGGCAGGAAGGGGAAAAAGTAAGTGCTGGTGGAGGTGGGAGAGGTGAGGACTGCAGGAGCCAGGGATAGGGATGCAGCAGAAAGTGATCAAGGGGGGTTGGAGAGGTCAGCAGAGCGTCCAGGGCAGAGAGGGTCAGAGTGTCCAGGGCAAAGGGGTGGGTAGCGGAGGCTAGGAGGGGTCCCAAGGGGCGGGGGCAAGAACGGCAACAGCGGGGGCCTAGAGTAAGGGTTTCGGCAGGGTGCGATCAAGGGCAGCTGGAGAGATCAGCAGTGCAGAAAGCTTCAGGGCGTCCATAGAAGAGAGGTCAGTGGCAGAGACAGAAGGGGGCAGTAAGGCAAAGGCTCCTGCAGGTGGTGTACTCGGTGCCAGGGGCAAGCGGCTCAGCAGGCGGGGAATTAAGACCAGTGACAGCACCCAGACGCTGGTGGTTCCAGCGAGGGGCACAGCAATGTCCTGGGAAGGGCAAAGCGGCCCAGGGGGCGGTAGTGAGGCAAGGTTCCTGTGGTTGGTGGGCTCAGGAGAGCGTCGGAGGCGGCCCAGCAGGTGGGCGAATGAGGGCCAGATAGTGGCCCGGAGATGGAGCTCGAGGGCGCCACCCGCACCCAGTTACTGGTGGTTCTGGCGAGGGGCTCTGCAGGCTCACAGTCCTAGGCAAGGCGAGGTGATCTCGCTGGTGGTCGTGATGAGTTCTGAGACCCCTTATGGGGAACTGGGCCACCTGTGGCTACGATATCACTGGTCCCCGCACTTGGGGAGACCCAGCGCCTTTGTCCCTGGGGTGCAGTCCAAGTCTGCTGGTTCTCCTGTTATGCTGTGCTCGCAGGGTTCTGTGACGTTGTTGCCTTCCTTTTAAGTGTCACTGTAGGGTGGGAGCAGAGGGCGGACAAGTGCTGCTTGTGCTGGGGATTGCTTGGTGATGGTCAGTCTATGAGGGATGCTGGGGTGAGGAGGTCCCTTGTGTTCAAATGACCGGGAAGGCAGTAGAGCGGATAGCAGAGACAGGGGGGCAGGGAAGGGGCCCTCTGTGACGACCTGTGCGGTCTGACCGCTCTCACTGTGCTGAATGCGCCACCCAGAGTGCTGGTTCTGTGGTGTGGCCTGCCTCGCTATGCAGATTTAGATTTAGCCGAGGTGCTAGCCCATACGTTGGTCAGAGGAGCGGGAAGACCGCACAGTGCCCCAGGGCTTCAGCTGCTTAAGGACTCGGTGTGCCGCCCTCAGTTCAGGAGCCCGCAAGGAGGGACAGAGCCGTGTATAGTTGTGATCCAGCGCCAGGAGGGAATAATGGGGTGGGGAACGCACTGTGCACCCCAGGAACCGACGTGCCCACTCCCCAGGGCGAACTCAGAGCCTCTCCTGCATCAAACGGCGCCCGCTCTCCCCACTCCTGCCGGCTTCTTACCGGGCTTGCTGCCTGGATCGGGCAAAGTGCTCCAGCCTTGATGGGCCTGTTGCAGCAATTGTGTCTCCAAGGTGGTTGGTGGTGCAGGGCTGCACAGCTCTCCCTGTTGGGCAATCCGGTGTTCGGAACTGGCACTGGGAGCCGGGTTTGCCTGGATGTTTTTCGCGGCAAATGTAGCCTTAGGTGAGCAATGTGGGGGAGGATGCTTTCCCTGAAGGAACCCGCGTGGGGATCCTGCGCTGTTTTTAAACTGGGCTGTTTGATTAACGGCCTGCTCCCCCGCGTGGTATGCACAGCCGCTTTCGGGTATGTTGGTGAAGCGGCTTATTTGTAATGCGATATCTAGCATTACACGTGAGTGGGGGGGTTTCTAGTGCATTTCTACTGGGACCCCATCATGGGCTAGCAGGATTGCATGGGGGACCACACTTGAGTTACCCTGATGTCAGGATGAACTGCAAGGGGAGCTTCATGCACCAACAGCAGGAGGAAGGGCCACCCATCCTGAAGAACCACAAACCTCTTATGGTCTCCTCTAGTGGGCTCTGCAGGCTTACATACTAGTAACCCGCCTTCCTTTTGGATTCTTTGCTTCAAAGGAGGCTCACCCTCCAATTGGAAGCAGGCCGTTCTCCACAGGCGTTTTTGTGATGTATTCTTCTGTTGGTCCTCACTAATCTTCTCCTTAGGGACCTCCACTTCTGCAATCAAGCATGGCAGTTCAGGAGACCCAAGGGGATAAAGAGTTTCTAGCAGTCCCTATTTCGAATCAGGTTCAGGGATTTGGCCAACTACCTCAACCTTAGTTGTAGGTGGGGCAGGGGAATATTTATTTTCTGTCCCTCTACCCCTCTGTTGTCTTTCTCCTCCGGCCTTAGGGTTCCCTTTTGGCTTAGGCTTCCCCTTAGACTTGGCTAAGGCAGCCTAATTATGAGACCTAGTGCTTCAAGCGTCTGCAGAGTGTCTCTCAGGACCTAAGTCTTGGAGTCTGATCTCTGACAGAAGACCCTCGTTGATGCTTCGTCCCTTGGACTGGTGGACCAACCAGTCTCAACATCTTCTCACGATCCTACAGCCTGCAGCCTTCGGAAGGGTCCCTAGACCAACTGGTGGATTGACCAGCTCTGAATTGGGCTACCATGTCAGAAGCGTTGTCGTTCTGCATTTTTATCTGGAACTTTGGTAGTCGCCATTTGGTCCTACAAGGCACCTTCCTGCCAGGTTTCAGCTTCCCAGCATCAAGGGATACTCTCCTGGAAGTCGGTCTTTGTTTGTGACTGGAGAGACACCTGCTTTCGCCCGTGTGTGGTGACTGCTGTTGGAACTGGCCATCCCCCGTCTGGCAGAGTGTACCGGAGAGCCCGGCATCGGTGCCTGCTGCCTTTCTTCTTCAGAAAGGGCTGCACTCAGCTCCTGGACCCGACCAGAATCTTCTTTGCACCCGCAGCTCTTGGGCATGTTCTACTGGATCCAACAGCAGGAAAATCGGAGTAAGGGCGGAGAGTAGTCGCAATACTTACCGGTGCCCTTATATCCTCCATTCTAAATGTTTGTGAACAATTTTGATTTATTCCATTCTTTCACTTTTTAAACATTTACTTAAAAAGCTGTTCTACCTGATAGAAAAAGAGTATTACTTACCAGTAAAATCCTTGTGAAGTCTTTTGGAGCATTTCTCACCACCACAATAACTCTTCCTGCCCTTGTCCCCTCTCCTAAGGACCTTTGTGGCTGTTTGGGCACAAGGGCCCATTCGTCTTAGGGATTGGACATATAAAGTTAGGGCTTCTATTCTTGTGGATTAGTTCTCTCATTGCATAACTACTTAACTTCCCTTTCTGGCGTATAGGTGAATTGTGTGCATTTCTATAACCAAAGGTGACTGTATACATGTTTTATATTTAGAGTGTTGTGTTATAATATTAACTGCTTGATTAATTTTCCTAGTGTGTTTTGGGCTTATAATAAATATAGTATTTTTGTACTTTCCTGTCTAAGTAGAATCATTGTGTATTTCACTGTGTGGACTCATTGTGGACCCCTGATCCCACTCACCTCTTCTGAGATTTAGCCTTGACCACTCTCCACACTTTGGTGGTTGAAAATGCCTCTTTCCTTGTCATCTCCACTGGACAATTAGGCTTCTGAAATGGGAGACGCATGGGTCACTACTACAAAACAAACCAGGACCTTAGATAGAGTGAGTATTATCCCCAGGTCTCTGCTGTCTGCTGCATGGTTCTGAATCTTGGACTGGTTCCCAATCATAGTCACTACTAAATACCAAGAGGAGAACCTGAAAGTATGGTTGCGCAGGTGAGGGAAATGACACAAAGGTTTCTGTGGTGTACCTCTTTGTTCTAAATGCAGGTCTCGTAGTACAAGATTGGATGCGCATATTATGGATGGGATCCTGGTGAGGCCTGGTCTATCTTGTCTAGGTCTCCGATCCCACTTCTGGCATCACTGGTCACATAGTTGACTTGGCATCAATATCCCGACAAACACAGAAAAAGTGGGTTCTAGGTGGTTGATCAGGGAACTATAACAGTGGGTGGGCAAAATAATAAATGAATATGGCATAAACTGTAACTGAAGCATGTCAGGAAAGGTCTGATGATTTTTAACTAAAATTGAAGGGTTACTAAAAGTTTACAAAATGCCTTTCCTGCAGCCTTAGGATGTGCAGTTGTTCCTGTGCTTGTAAAACAGTTCATGTACACTGGGTCTTTGAGCAACGTCTCTGGACCCCCAGTATGTGGAACTTGCCGTCTCCGTGGGTTTGTGGATAGATCTAAAAACGACAGTTTTTCAGAGGAACATATCCTTTTCTTTCTCATCTTCTTTCTTGGCCTGTTCTTGCTGGTTGCACCTTAGGGTTCTCTACCTCCGTTGGGAGTCTTCAAATCTCAGGTGCACGGTATGGGGACTTACGGGAGCAGATGTTATAGGTCCCCAAATCCTGGAAGTGTTCCAGGGCAGCATGATATTATAAGAAGAAGGCCAACTACTCTAACTCTCTCTGTAATGTTTTCTTTATTTGTTACCCCTCCTCACCAGCTTATACTCCGTTCCTCTGATCCTCACGTTCTCTCAATCAGAACTGGCCTATCTCCTCCTGTAGCCATATCTCGGCTCCCCACTGCTTTATCCCTTGTCTTAATTTCTGTCTCAAATTCTTTTTTTTTTTAATTTGTAAATTTGTTTATGGTTACGCCGTAAACTTTACAAAAAGAATTTTCTTTAAAAAATATTCCATTAAAATAACAGAAATTCCAAAATACAAATACAGATAAAATTTCGCTGTCCCACATACAGTTTCACCACATCCAAAGGCAACAACAGTATTTCCAATTCCTTAAATGATCCCTTAATAAAAATACTTATGGCGTGTGGTCCTTTGGTCCGCTAACACATTAGTTTAGTAAACAACAGTAATTCTTCAAAATCTTACTACTGCGAGCTGTAGTTTGACTCGTTTACTGTGTGACATGTCTCGCCACAAAAGATCTAGATTAACACACTCCGTATTTGGTACATATTGACTAAAATTGCAAATACGTTCTTTACTTAGTCCATCACATTCAGTCAACATACTTATCCTTTTCTTTTTACAAAATCTGCATAGGGTATAGCTCTCACTCTGTCCATCTCTAATATCCATTATTTCCCCTGTTCTCAACACGTTTAAACAAAATCTCATGTATTCTTGTCTCCATTCCCTATCAGGGAATTTAATCAAATACGATCCGGGCTCCCCCATCTTTTTACAGTCGGTTACAATATGTTTGTATAATTTAGAATGACCTCTTGAACAGTAAGATTCCAGTCAGAGTCAAGCAATAATTTCTTAACTTTCATTGGATTCGTGATAAGCAAATCTCTTGGAACCCCCAATTTATCCAGCGTAGCATTGACTTCTTCCATCATATCCTGAAGGTATTTTGATGTCGGAGAGCCACTCCTAATCCCCTTGCCCATGATGTCATATAATGTTGTTTCACGGCATGTTATCAGTTTCCTGTATAATGTTACTCTCCGCCATTCTATAACACTTCTAATCGAATGCAGGCCAAGCTCATAACAAATCGCTGCCAAGGGCACACATTTGGGCAGACATCTCACCATTGATTTTACCACTTTAGACTCATTTATTACGGCTTCCACCCGGCCACACAGTGGCGCTAATTGTAAACCATAATATAATTGTGGTACTATTCGATTTTTATACAAACGTATACATGGTAGTAACAAAAGTTTGCCATTTTTTGTATCAATTTTACGTAATTGTGCTATCATCGGGCTGACTTTTGCAGCCAAACAAGCCCAATAATTTGCCTCTTTTCTCTCTCCGATCACAGGATATCCTAAATATCTTATGGCTGTACTCGTGGGCAATTTCTCATGATTCAGGAACCAGGAAATTCTTTTTTTGCTTTTTCTTGTGGGTCAGGCATAAAATCACTGTTTTACGATAATCATTTTTAAAGCGTTTGTGTAAATATATTCTTTAAAAGCTGAAGACCTATGGGAGTATGATCATATAAAGGCACGTCGTCTGCGTATGCTGTCCAATGTATCTTTATGCCTTCAACTTTAGGTGAATTTACAATAATGTTTCTTAAGTTCCTTCCAACATCCGAAAAGTATAAATTGAATATAGTCGGTGCACATATACAGCGTTGCCGTAAGCAATTTTTTACCCTTATTTCTTGTGTTAGTGTCCCTTCTGCACTAAGTCTTACTTTTATTCTTGAATCTGCGTGCATATTATGTATGATTGACAACAAGGACGATGGCATTCCTAAATTGGCCAATTTTGTCCACAGAATTGTTCTATCCACTAAATCAAAGGCAGACGTTAGGTCAATTGAAGCAACATAGATACGGACAGTGGCGGCTGCTGAGTTTGAAAGTTGGTGGGGCGTAAATTTTTCCAGGGCGAATTTAGTAGCGAGCGCGCGCAGCACGCGAGCCCACCCCCCGCAAGGGTGGTGCGGGGGGGTTCTCCCCCCGCAAACATTTTGGAAAAATGGCCTACAAAATGTGCAATTTACTGTCCAAAAAACCCACCGAAATATGAAAAAAAGCATTCGGTTTTACATATTAATGGTGGCACACTATTCTTACGTGTGCAAGTGTGATGGTGTATTTTACAGCAGCTTGTATTGAGAATAGCTGGTACTATGGTGTATGCATAAAGAAATTCATTATATAGTCAGTAATGATGGAAACATGTTTGTCATGCTGTTACTGGCATTCACATGCGCTCATCCTCTTACTAAGGTGGGATTTTAGGCATTTTCTGAAAGGGGGAAAGTAAGTAGACCAACTGTTTTGGAACTCTTTTGCAGGTCTCACTCCCCTGCATTAACAAATAAACTACTCTTAAATAATTAAATGGCACAACATTGGACATAATGTTAAACAATTTACAAGTCGAAAAAAAATCAAAATGAGGGAAGAGCAGTTTTACTTCGAATTTGGCACGCCTTCCTAATTAGAGAATGAATTGTCATGTATTTAATATAATTGAAAAAGGACACTTGCGAGATATAGGTCCCTGAGTGCACCTGTACACCTAGCGGATCAAGTGACAAAACTCACCAAATTACCCAGCAACATGGAACACATTCAATCGCCTGAAAAAGGCACACTTGTGTTAGCAAAGAATTCCACAACCTAGAGGAAAACGTTTGGTAGTCTGTTACCTAGTTTAAAGTTTTAAGGCCTCCAATTTTAATGTTCAGATTTGTAAACTGATGCCTCTATTGCTTAGCTTACCAGAGATATCCAGCATTTGCGCTGCATTAAAGTCCATGCAGCTGAAAATGCTGGAGCCATTTGTTGAGGAGAGGAAGGATGTGGCGGCAATGGGTTTTGCCCCTACTCTGTGCCATACAAATGATTGAAAGTGGGTGGTAAAATTAATTGAACGCATAAAAGCCTTACCCAAGACTGTACGCTTTATGTTAACTGTACGCTTCCCATTCAACATGAGCCTGCTAGAAGTGATTCATTTAAGCGTGCACTACAAATATTCACTTGTATTATTTAAAAGACCACAGTGTTGTTCTCTACATAACAATGATAGTGACCTTTAATCTAGCCAGTGATCGAAGTGAGCGGGTACGGTCGGGAGTGGTGTTCCACTACTTTTATTTTTTTCTGTTTACCATTTCTCGACTTTTTACAACCATATTCCACATTCTATACAGAGGATTTGTCCATTCATGTCCTCGTGCCAGTGTAAAGGTGTAATAGGAGCCTTAGTTACTAGTCACTTAGAATATTTCAATGCCCTGGCAGCAAGACCTTAGCACATTTTGCACTATGCTTCTGCCTACCCTCTCCCCTGCCCAGACTACAGTTCCACTACTTTTTTCAGCTCGTACTGCAGGCCGAATTGCTTGCTTTTTACCTCTTTCCTGTGAATTTTAACTGTTAGGCATGGTTCCCTCTTCACAGACAAGTGAAATACATGATAATATATCGTTTCATAGGTGGTTGGCACAGAGGCGTTGCTAGGGGGAGGGGTATCTGAGGGGGCTATAGCCCCTGGTCTTTTGGTTGTAGTCCCGGATAGAAACTCAAGGACTACAACCAAAAGGATAGCTAGCCTCGTGTCCTGACAGTCCCGATATTAGCATAGCCCCAGATCTTTTCCAGACCAAGCAACAACCCTGATCGGCAGCCCAGGGTCTTGGTCTTGGAGAGTGCTATGCAGAAATCTGGGTAGGAGGCACGAAGGCATTTGATTAAGCATACGATTATCTTCTGAAAATGCAGGACGGTAGAGTCACCTATGATGAGCCGGCAATCATCTTTGTAATGTTTTCCCATTTAAAAGTGACGATTACCAGCTCGTCATTTTCTCATTTTTATTCGGGGGCAACACAGTGCTTGTGGAGTAATCTCAGAATGTATCCCCAGCCCTCCTCAATTATTCCTGCCTGAGGTAAACGCCAGAACGTCATGTAGATCTCGCTTGCTTCCTGCAGGTCGGGCTATGGCAGTCTTGCAGTGGGTCCTGGAGCAGTTAATGCACATGTGTAAGGACGTGTTCTTGTTCTGAAGGGCGCATTGTGCTCCTAGAGGTTCTTGAAATTACACCAAGATTTCAATGCTGTTTTTTCATCAAGCTTTTCCCGATTGTAATACTCAGTCATCCCGTTAGGAGGTACCATTGTATCCTTTTGGCCGTGTGGAAAAAATGCTTTGATTGCGGTATGAAGCGATTTTACTGCTTCGAGTATTCTGCTGCCATATGATGTTGAAGCGCTTAAGGGCTGCACCAACTTTACATGCCAGGTTCTTACTCAAATGGGAGATCGCGCGGCTACAGTGAGGCAGTCGGCGGCATCCCGCGGCTGTGGGAAGTGGGTTGCTTCCACTGGCTCCTCTGATCCTGCAGACACTTTGTGATCATTGGCGCAGCCAGTCTGGAGTGAGCGGGTGCTTCACCCCTCCAACCCCTGCCGTGGACAGCGGAGGCTTCCCCTGCTGCTGTCTCCTGGCCGTAGCTGAGGAGGCGAGGAAAGTGAAAGTGGATTGCCGGCATGTATCGAGAGGGCCACCCTAGGGCCTCCCTTCCCCATGGGCCCAAAGCATCCAGTGGGGTCGGGCTCCGGTGAGGACTAATGCAGGCTGTATCCTGCTGCGCCAGCTTCCCCAGCACTCGTGGCACTTCCCAAATAAATGCTCTGGCTGAGGTGATTGCTGTTACTTTAGCTGGCAGCATACAATAGTATTCAAATTCTGCCGTTCATGGTGAGTTTCCTGTAATCAGTTATCAAAGTAAACCATGCACTCCAGTTTCTAAGCTGAAAAACGGGTGTTATTACCCTGTTCTATAGTACTCCATTTATCAACCTATAAACGATGAAAACTAATCTAGCTGGCCCTGCTAATTGCTAATTGTGGCGTTTTATATTTTCTGCATTTTTCGACAAAAAATGCCAAAAATATAAAACCGGGCGGCCTGCTACTACCAAGGCTCGCCCCAAGCTGACGGCAGTCAGCTCGGCACTCGGCAGCAACACTGAACGACGTGTAGGCCCTGGCCTACACGTCGTTCAGTATTGACTGGGCCGTGGCCCTGGCTGGGCCGTGTGGTGGACCACATAGTTTGGGCTCGGGGAGGGGAGTGTAAGTAACACTCCCAGTCCCCGGGCCCAGAGAAGAAAGGAAAGGGGGTACTTACCGCGGCCGCGGTGCCTGGTTACTGGGCAGCAGCACACTCGTGTTGTTGACTCGTCGTCGGACTCGGCTGGAAAGAAAGAGAAACACAGGGTGTGAAGGCGGCGTAGACGCACGCACACACCCTGTGCCTCAGATACAGTAATGTCATTGGCTGTTTGCCAGCCAATGACATTACTGTATCTATGGCAGGGGAGGCATAAGTGCGCTGTTTGCGCACATTTCATACTGGCGGGGCCACCCCTGAAGCGCCCCGCCAGGCTTCTAATTAAAGGGGATACGTAGAGTGCGTGGAGCTATGAGCTCCACGCACTCTACTATAGAAAAAAGATATACTAAATTGGGACGCGCCCCGCGGCCCCACTGTGAAAGCCAGGCCGGCCTATTTCCTTGCCACAGCGCCCCCGCGCTGTTGGCAAAGGAAATGCAGCAGCACTAAAGCTAAAAGAGATTCAATCAGAGAAGTTCTCTGACTGAATCTCTTTTAGCTTCTCTCTTTTTTTTGTGGGGTGGCGGCGCCCGGCCGCCCTATCATAGTAGCCGCCACTGGATAGGGAGATTTCCTGGAGTCCACGCAGATTGTTGCAGGATGTTAATTAATAAGCCACCTGCGCCTGTACCTACATTCTTTCTAAACCCAAACTGGTTGGGTGACAAGATGTTACATTTATCCATCCAGTTCCGAATGTGCTCTAGAACAAGACCTGCAAAAAATTTGGAGTCAATGTCCATAAGGGCTATTGGTCTGTAAGTGGTTGGAATTGACCTGTCCCCCTTCTTATAAATAGGTACAACGTATGACATTCTCCAACTCATAGGAATAATTTTCGTGCTAAGAATATCTTTAAATTAAAAGAAAAATATTGGCCCATAAATTTACATTCCCCTTCATAACCCTGTTAGAGAGCAGATTAGGACCTGGCGCTCTGGAAGGTGAGCTTTTCACAATGATACTTTCAATATACCTTACACAGATTGGGATGTTCATGCAGCATTCCTAATATCAATCAGTGGACTCCAGTTCAAAATAGAGGAGCAGTATAATTTACCAAAATGTCCTTCCCATGTCTCAGAGTTAATGCATACTGTTTCGGCTTTCGTTTGCACTTGCCCCCCTTTGTTGACCAAAGCCCAAAATCTTCGTGTATTAACATCACGCAACGATGATAACATGTTCTCTGCATCCCCCTGATAAAGTTTTGTGCGCAGACATCTTGCTTTACGCTTCCATTTATTCTTTGTCACGTTGATTTCACGTAAATTCGAGTCTGTGGCAAAATATTTGTAATGTTTGTAAAGGGCACGTATTTCTCGATTCCTATCCTTCTTAAGCATTTTCCTTTCTTCACAGAATGTGTGCTTATACCTCACTCTACTTGTAGGGCTTTTCTTTATTCCCGATGTTCCTCTTATTACTGACTCTATGTAGTTCAAAGCAATCATGTGCATATATCTTTTGTTTTTGATCAAAACCGTTCTTTTGAAAATCTGCCTGGAAAAGTATATTAACTTTCTCAATGTTCGTACTATGCCAAGAGATTCTATTTAGTGAGTGATTAACTGTTAACACCGGACTATAGTTTAACTCCTCGCCCCTCTCCAAGACTACCAATAATGTCATCTTTAATATTTTATGGTCGCTCTACTGTGTGTGAATCAACCAAAACTCTTGTACAAGGTTGAAGGTCTTGGCACACACAAAAATGTAATCAATGGTGGAGTGCCACTTTCCATTCGACCAAGTTGATTTTTCCATGGAATCTTCCACTAGGTCGTTTACACATTGCATCCCCATCCTCCAAGAAATTGCGCCCATATATCCCATTGATAGCATTTCCCTGTAGCACCCCTTTCGTTAAACAGTCGAGCAGCCCTACATTCACTGACACCCTCTTCTAAACAGATTTCAGAATTAAAATCACCACACATTATAACATGCAGTTCATTACTCATATCCTGGCATTCCTGGATAACTAAGTCTGTCGACTCAATGTTTTTCTTCAAGTCTAAATCCGGACACCAGTATATGTCTATAATTAACAAATGCATCAAAGGTTCCTTCTGTCCTAATGTTACCAGGACAGCTATGCACCCTTTGTTAATGTGAACATTCTGTATAATTGTGAACTGAATGTTGTTCTTAATTGCTATAAGTAGACCCCCAAATGGTGTCCCTTTAGACTTTTTTATTGCCAGTTCCTGAAAAACCGTGACACCATCCAATGATATCAATGTCACGGCCCAAGTGTCTTGAATACACAAAAACAAAAAGCCCAAAAGCATTGAGCAAGTAGAAAGTGAATACATTAGGGCATGTGATCCCGTAGAGTTCCATGATAAAAAGGTGGGCTTACGGATATTCTAGGGGATATCTTTCATGCA
Organism: Ambystoma mexicanum; assembly: GCF_040938575.1. Lineage (NCBI taxonomy): Eukaryota > Metazoa > Chordata > Amphibia > Caudata > Ambystomatidae > Ambystoma > Ambystoma mexicanum. The sequence continues at coordinate 901,022,192 of NC_090923.1, read as the reverse complement.
CTGAATCTTAGAGATTGATTCTCTTAGAGTCAATGCCAACCATCTGAGCTCAGCCTCATTTGTAGATGTCGGTATATTTGTACTTCCCTACCTTGCAAGTAATTGCTCCCATATGTCTCTCTGTAGTTCCCGGCCCGTTCCCCTCCCTGTTTTTTCACTGGTCCCTGACTGTAGTTTTCTATATCATATCCAAATCTTTGCATTGCTGCTCCTTCCGCAAGAACAAGTTCATATGTTGCTCGGGAGTGGAACACTATCCTTACACAGTCATACCTTGTCAGATGTATATAATCAATTAGCTTGATGTCACTCGAGGATATTAGTGCAAGGTGAGGTATCTTGATAAACAAGGAAAGGATCCTCCATCCATTCTTTCAAAGAACATTTCCATCCTATAACTATATTAACTCCTGCAACTCATTTACCCCTCTCCTCATTAATCTTCTCCAGATCACTACTGTCCCTTGTACCATCTTGACCCCTTTGTTTTTCTCCAATCCACAACTATATTGTGAGATCTCTGTGTCCCTCTTGACACCATCCCTCGCATAAAGGATCTTCCCTCCGAGCACTACCTCTCTCCTCAATGTTCTTCTCCATTCTATGCCCCTCTGGGCTCCACTCTTTCTCTATATCAGGTCACGTTCACTATCTTCGGCAACCAGTCCATCATCACTCCTTACCAATTGCCCAGTTCTCTTGGCTCCTCAGTGTGGCCCCCTGGGTTTCTCCTCCAGCTCCCAGGCTCCAGTCTGATCCAGCACTCCGGACACCTCTTATACCCACTTGGACTCAACTGTTCCTGTCTTCTGTTTCAAGTCTCCAGCTCCTGTTCCAACTGCTGATAATCTGGTATTGAGCTATTGGCTTTTCATAGGGCTTGGGCCCTTCGTTCTAGCCTCTCTCTTCCGAAATCTCTATCTGGTACTCCTCTAGTCACACCCTTTCTATCCTCCCCCTCATACTTCTATTTCTAATGATCTATACTCTATTGCCTGGCTACCTTTTGACTCTTGTCTTATGTTCCATTTCTTGTGCTTTGTTTTTAAATGCACACATGGCTTGGCCCCTCTGTATCTTTCATCTTTGGTATCTTTCTTTGCTCCTGCCCATTCTCTGCGATCCCCATCTCACTTTCGTTTCACTACCCCAAAACATCCATTTGTGGCCTCCCTTACAGTCTTTCTCACTAATTGCTCCTAAGTACAGGAAGTCATTACCTTTAGTTGTTCTTTCTTCTCCTCTATCTTCATTTTGCTCCTTTCTTAAAGGCCATATGCTGGCCTCATAAGTATCGCTTATTGCAATTCACTATTTTTCCATTTTATTGTACCGTTATTTTTTTACTGTTCAGCACTTCAGCAAAAGCGCTATACACATTTTATAAATGAAATGAAATGCAAGGTAATTCCAGTGTGGTAGATGACCTAGCACTTGACTGTCAAACTCTGTCCTTAAGGATGGCTTACTGCCCTAGTGTAGGACTTAGGATTGGCTCGTCGCTCCCCTTGGGCAATCCTCTTGCTGCCTCCCACACTCTATCCCTGCTTTCCAACCCGTCTCTGTGTTATGGAAACACAGGTGTGCAGACTTGGTGTAAGGAACAAGGGAGCAGTAGTTCTATGGGTCTTTCCCCTTCTTTAATGGCTTGGCGGGCGAAGAACGATAGTCTGGAGGGTTGCCCAGAGCAATGCCAGTGGTTAAGATTCATTCTAAACCTTCCAGCCATCACCTCTTTGTTTTTGCTTTGTCACCCCGAGTTGGACGGGTATCCCCAGACGTGGGTCCCATGCCTGCTGGGCCTAGAGACCCAAGCTACTCCTCACTAATGAGGCCCAACAAGGCTGAAACATGTTTGGGGATGCTTGTGGTCTCGTGCAGAAGGGATGTGACCTAGCAGTTCGGGCTGCACTGCCCCTTTTGGGGTGGAACCAAGCCTGATTTGCATATGGTCTTTCCCATTCTGTAATGGCTTGGCAGGCGAAGAACGATGGTCTGGAGGGTTGCCCAGAGCAAAGCCAGTGGTTAGGATTCATTCTAAACCTTCCAGCCATCACCTCTTTGTTTTTGTTCTATGAGTCATGGTCATTCTCTAATGTCTGCTGGACCGCAGCTTCAACAACCCTGGCCCAGCTCATGCCCCCTCTTTCTCTGGTTGGTTGAAGGATTGGTTTCTGTAACTGCATAAGAGGAACTGAGCATACTGGCGCTGCTGACTCCATGGGACCAATGCTCCTCAATTCCCCTAAGTGAGCAACAACAGCTACGATAGCTACAGAGTCGCCAACTTTAGTGGCAGTGAAACCCCTGTGATTTGGGGAGAGCCCGATTTCCCTGATCTGACATGGTTTCTAATTCACATGTGTAGGCGCTGTGCCCCTAGGTGGCACATTGACCCTAGTTTGCACCATGTGACTGCACCCTGGTCTAAAACAGGGACTACTGAACCCATTTTGAGTTTGGTGGTGAAGTGAAAGAGGGATAGCAGTTCTGTTACTCTTTTCCTGCGGTAGCAGACATACAGCCACTTTCACGGTACTGCTGGATTCCGATTTTGACCTTGAAATGGAGGATTTAACTCCTGCATCGTACTTGAGGTAAATCCTAAACTTTAAGGCCAAAAATCGGTGGATTAACCACACAGAATTACTACTTATGGTAAACTTGCCAAAAATGTCCAAGGGGTCCTATGGACTCGAAAATTGGGATGCACACCACTGCCACTTGTAACCCCAGAATAAGCCCAAGGGCCTGAGTGGTGCGAACACAAACAATTGTGAAGGTAAATCATTACATTTAAGGCTGATTTACCGTTTACAGAAGGAGCAATGCTCTTTTGATTATAAAAGAGTATACAATAGAAATCAGAGTTGATGGGATGCGGTGATCTTCTTACAATGGGGTGAATTTGAGGGACATTGTGACCAGGTTGTGAAGGGGAGCAAATGGAACAGTCACCGGGTCAATGCATAAGTAGACATACACAGAATTGCTAGGTGGTACGACTGGCTGTGCTCAGGATGTGACCATGATGGGTTAAGTGCTAGAGTGGAGGCAGAGGATTTGAGGGACGAGGGTTAGAGGTGAGGGAAAAATGTTAGCTAGCAGGCAGATGAGAGGTAGGTTAAGAGGGTAACTCAAAGGTGGGAATGTTGGCTTTCAGTTTGGATTTGAACAAATCTGTGTGGACTGTTTCTCGGGTGACTGGGGGAAGAGAATTCCATGCAAGTGAGAAGGAGCAAAAGCGAGAGGAAGCACAGGGAGTTCGAGGAGCCACAAGGGTACTTGAGGGGGCAGAGACAGATTACAAGAAGGCGTGTAGAGTTGGATAGAGGAGGACAGATACAATGGTACCTTACTGTGGATAGATTTGTGAACCAGGTGAAGAAATAAAAATCTGGCCCTGTTTTGCATCATTAGCCATCCAGCCTGATGACAGTATGAGGAAGTAGATGTGAAGTGAGGGAGTTCTAAGAGAGTCCTCGTAGTGAAGTAATGATCTTATCGAGAGGACAGAAGGCATAGTTGGGGAGGCCAAAGATGATGCTGGCACAGCAGACCAGTTTAGAGAAGACAAGAGTGGTTAAGAGATGCTTGGCAGTGTTGAAAGGTAGGAGGTGCCTGATTTTCCTAATATTTAGGAGGTTGTGGCGAGCTGCTGTTCCAGTTTTGGAGATGAAAGTAGAGAAGGTGTGAGAAGGGTCATAGATGGCACTGAGGTTTCTAGCTGACGAAGAATTGAGGAGTGTGTCCGGTGGGAACAGGATAGGCAGAAGAAGAGATGAGAGAGAGCTTTTGGCAGGGAAGAAGAGGACCTCTGTTTTGGTAGAGTTTAAATTCAGATACTGCAAAGCCATCCAATATTTAATGGCAGAGAGGCAGTTGGAAATGTTGATAGAGAGATCAGAGGAGAGTTCAGGAAAAGACAAGAAGATTTGTGTGTCATCCATGAAGAGTGGGTACAAGAACCCAAAGGAGGAGATTAGTGCCCCAAGAGGATAGGCGCACAGTGTAAAGAAGAGTGAACCCAAGACAGAGCCTTCTGGTACACCAACCGTTAGAAGAGTGAGTTGAGAGGTGTTGTTGCTCCAAGAGACAGAGAATTGGTGAGGTGTAAGGTGGGATTCAATCCAGGCAAGGGCTCAATCGCGAATCCCAAAAAGAAAGACATTATTAAGGAGATCAGAGTGATCAACAGAGTCAAAGGCAGCAGAAAGGCCCACAAGAATTAGGATAGATGATAGGTTGGAGTGCTTAGCAGACACAATAAAGTTGGACACATTAGTGAGAGCAGTTTCTGTGGAGTGACAGGAGCAGAGATCTGTTTGTAGGGGGTCTCGAAGGTTGTGTATCTCTAAGAAATTAGTAAGACGGTTGAACACAACCTTTTAGAGCACTTTAGAGTAGTGCGGAAGGAGAGACACAGGGCGAAGGTAAGCTGGTAGGTTCGGGTCAGCCCCTTGCTTTTTTAGGAGAAGGATGACCGTGGCTGTTTTGAAAATAGATGGAAAGCGAGCAAAGTTGAAGGACAGGTTGAAGAGTTCAACTAGGTGAGAGGCCACTAAAGGGGCGATAGGATTGACTAGCTGAGGAGCAAAAGGGATTAGCCTAAATCAGTACAGATAAGACTTTGTCAGTAATAGTGTGACTAAAGCGGGAGATAGAAGCAGAGGATAATGGTAGAGTCGGCAGAGTGTACAATTTAGGAGGAGGAAGTGTGATGAAGGTCAGGAGTGAGTTTCTAATTTTGGACATTTTTGCAGCACAGTATTCAGCTAGGTCATTAGCTGTGAGAGTGGAGTTGATAGTCATAGACTTAGGAGGAGTGAAGAGTGAATTTAGGGTGCCATGTAGCTAGCGAGTTTGGTTGGAGTGAGAGTCAATGAGGGTTAGATGGAATTCCCTTTTCGTTCTATCAAGAGTGGGCCTGAGAGTGTTCAGGGCAGAGAGGTGGAGTTGGAGGTCCTCATGTGAGTGGGTATGCCTCCATTTGCACAGAAGCCGATGCATGCCTGTGCAGAGAGAGCGTGTGCATGGGGGTATGGGGTAACCCATGGATGAGGGTGCTGAGACTTAGGAATGAAAGTAAGCAGTAGGAAGTGAGAGGAGAATGAATCATACAGTAGGGAATAAGGCACTAAGTGAGTGTGTCCAGGTCTTCTTGGTCACCCATCTGGAGGTCCCCAGAGCTAGGCAGGGGACTTTGTTACAAAGTGTACTGCAAATATTCTCCTTGTGCTTTGGTCAGGAGTGTTGTGACTTCTCAAGATATTCAGGCATTGAGGCATGTCATACATGCATTTGATGCTAAGGCACTGTAAATGTTCTTATTTTGCCTTTTTAGGAGTGTCATGCTTCTCACAATTACTAGACCCGACACAAACCGTCTTGGTGCCCTATTTCAGGATGGTTGCACATGTTCACGGAGCATGGGTACTGCAAAGGCTACCCTTGTGCCTTGTTTAAGGTTTGATAAACATACGCCTGATACTCTTGAAAAGAAAGTGCAAGACCTTTACTACCAAGCACAAATCTTGGGAGAACGACAAGAAACTAGTAAGTGGTTAAAAGAGCTAAGTTCACATCTGGAGAGATTCACCTACAAAGTCAAGAATGGAGTTCTATCGAAAAAGATGCTATAACCCGCGCATCTATATTTTGTCCCAATACACCAGACGTTAAAGTATAGTGAAAAAATATTGGCCACTGTTCCAATTGAAACTTCCAGGTGAGGATATACCTATGTTTGCTCTGAAAAGGTCTAAAAACATAAAGGATCAATTAGTTCATTCACAAGTAACGAAGACTAGGAGGAAGGTTGAGACCTTTTGAAAATTAGGGCCACTGGTTGGCCGCTACCCATGTGGAGGCTGCTCAGTTCATCAAAAAAGTCACAGCCTTTGAAGTGGGTAACAGAGATTGGAATATACAAACCATGACAAATTGAAAAACAATGAAAGTATATCAGGTGCCTGTGTGGCCTCATGTACATTGGACACACCTTGAGCACAGCCCATGTATGAATCACAGAATATCGGTCTACAATACGATGTAAGACCGTCCCAGCTCCCATGGTTCAACATTATTTAGAACAGAACCACTCTGCAGATGATTGATTCTGGTGGATTATTGACACAGTGACTGAGACTTAAAATTTAGAAAATGCTTTGCTTTTGAGAGAGGCTTGATGGATATTCAGGATGAAAACGAACCTCATTGGGTTGAATGCCCATTTTTTCATCCCAATTGTATAAACTCAAAATCCAGTTTGCCTTTATTTTATGCCGAGTTATAGTTTCAGTTTATATTTCTGATGATCAAATATATCGAGTTTGTAAAAACCGTTTTCAGCTTGGACTACAAATAAAGGGTCCCATGCTATATGCTAATACAATGACATCATTTGCTACAAGATAGTGACCTACATGTGCCGCACGTTGCCTTTAAGCACTTGGCGCTCTGACGAATGGTTTAACGTTATGCTTGGGATAAGCAAGGAAAGGACCAAGATGGCAGATTACAAGTGCCTCATGCCACCCGCTACGTGAATCAGAGCTCTCACCTAGGACTTTGGTTAAGAGTACTTTCTCGACCCCTTTTTAGTTTGAGCTATTAGGTGTCAGAGCCTCCTAAAAAGCTGAAACTATTGCATTAGAGTAAAGATAGGAAGAAATGACATATGATGACAGACGCAAAACTTGTAGGTGTTATTTGTTATTTGCCCTCCCATTGACTGCCCTCTGGCCATGCTAATCCCTATGCCCCATCCCACCCAGCTCCTGCCCCTCCCGGTCGAAACCACTCCTCCTGGGAACTCTTTCAGCTCGCTTTAATCAAGCTTTACCATCGAACTTTGCACTTGAAGTGCCTGCCAGTGTTTTTTTAAAGCAGTCTTCTGAGAGTGGATAACTTAATTGTAGCAGTAAACACCCTACTGATGTAATAAAAATGTCTAAACCTGGGACTGTCTTCAGCCACTCGATTTCTAAGCACTATGTGTGTGCTTCACTGGACACCTGTTAAAAACAAGCATTGGCAAAGCCTACAGTTTTGGCTGGTGTATGTATTAGGGATTCTCCAGGCACTGCTATTCGATGCCCAGGTACTGGCAGCATTTTGCACCTGCTACCATCAATGGCTAGTTAATACCACTACAGCAATGCCTGGGAAGTGCCTTTGCCGAGCTACACAAAAGCCCACACAGTTGGCATTGTCAAAGCATTTTCCTTTTGGAGACACTTCTCGTTAAACTTTATATAAAGCTAAATTGTTCTCTATTTCTTTAGTGATACATAAGATGCTCTAGACCAGGAATGAGATTAACCCTCACTCACGTCTTAAAATGTGATAAGGTAACTGGTCCGGCACATACCTTTATATAGCTTTAACATACTACCTGGACATTTTTGAGAGTTACTAATCTCTGCCCTTTCTTCTTTGTATGGCTAACTTTCCTTTTCAACTCATCATATGGGCTTTGAAGTGATGTCTAGTCATATATCCAGAATATATGGGACTATTTAAATCATGGAAAAAAATTGAATGGCGAGCTGAATCCTCTTTGTTTTTGGTCATTCAAAAAAAATATTTTATGAAGGAGTACACAATTATCCCCTGTGATTTAATTAGATCGGGCCTCTATTCAAATCATACGTTGGGTCCAGACGAAGGCGAAAAAATGCGAAGCTGCCAAAGCGTACACTACCGTTGACCTTTTGAAATACCTGCTGATATATATGATTCTTTTGGAATATCCACTAACCAGATCTTTTGGTTTATGATAAATTCTTCTTCATGAATTATGAAGAGACTTAAGACCTTTAAAATGAGGGCCTTTGTAAATCTTGTTTCATGAAATGTCTAATATGTAAACCAATTTTCAAAATCCCGTGTGATGTTTGTAATTTGGTAATTTGGGTTCACACTTTTTTGTTGTATTGTCTAGATTTTCGTTTGTTTGCATACTGCACTTATATGTTTGTTCAATTGTATGTACTCATAGGAATGGACTATCTACAGTACATTAGATTGTCTACAGAAAAACGTGCACGTTAAATGTTTAATATGGATATCGTTGAAATGTACTTCCAGGGATACCCAATGGTTATAAATCAGGAGGATGCACGGGACTGTCCTTCTGGAGTGTGGTGGATATTGGGCAAGGCCTGTGTACTGTGTAGACGTTCTCTTTGTCCCTTTCTGTTGCTCACAAAAACACTGGTCCCTTTACTTACCTACGGTAAGCAGCCCGGTACCAGCTCACAATTCCTGGGCCTGCAAAGATTATCTTTGCACTGTGCTCTGTGAGTGCTGGAAGCTGCGCATGCCCACAAAGCACAGGAACCCCCTTCCCACACTCCCCCGCGCTCTGAGACTGGGAAGCAGCAGGACGAACCCGTTGTTTTTAGCCATTGGGCATCATGACTCCTCATATTCCCATCCGCCACCGCTGGCATTATGGAGGGGTATGAGACGAAGGGCTGCCGCAGTTTGCGTGAGGTCTTCCACCAACACATAGTGCAGGCAATAGTTAGGACCAGCGGCCGTCCTCTTTTTTTTCCCGTGTGATTCGGGCTGTGTCAGGAATGAGTGCAGAAAGGCGATAAGGAAAGGCGGCAATACGTGCTTCAGTTCCTCGGCGTCAGTGGCAGAAAGAGGAACGAAGTGTTAAATGAACCCGCACGGCGCAGCCGATGCCATGATATAGCACATTCATTACAATTCACCTTTCAGGCTCCCGCGGGGACGCCCGGTCCCTCGGATGGCATCCCCTGACTGTTTAATTACAATCTGCTCTCTCTTGTTAATTGGATCGTTACGATTCCTCTCATCTCAGTTGCCAATTAACAGTAGGGGTTTTAATAAGGCCTAAGCGCGTCAGTATGCAAAACACCCCCACCCCCAGCCCCGTCCCTCAGAGCAGAGTGCCCCATCTGTGAGACTGACAAGGACCATTGCCATTCACGTGGAACCCCCGCCGTGGCACGGAAAAATGCCCCCCTCCAGCACTATTCGCCTGAGGAGAGCTGCTGATGGGTACCGTCGCGACGCCCCAGACATCCCCGCCCCCCTCTGGTGATGGCTGTCGCCCACTTATTAAGACCGGAAGCAGATTTGTCGATTTGTTCCTGTAATTAGCTACTTGGGTTTCATTTTGGGATGATGCAGCAATGTGCAGGGTTTCGTAATGGATGTTTCGGGGTGCCCAAAACAATAATGTGACATTGTTGAGCATCTGTGCCAAACGTAGGCCTCAGCGTTGGCCTGTCAAAAACCCCCGAAAATTCACCACTAAAAACCTGGCTCTTCAACTCAGAAGCGGTCGAAAAGAAATGAGCATCACCCACAGCCCTCTGAATGAACACACAAATGGCAAGACGGAGGACTAGACCGAACCAAGACAAAGTGCACAGAGGTGGAGAGACGTCCGAGTGGGAGGGAGACCCGGGTGCACCCGTTCCCATGGAGGGCCCTATCGGAGGCGAGTGAGAGAGATGGGAGCGCCCTGGGTTGAGGCGATAGAGTGGCAACTGAACAGATAAACTCTCAGGGCACAGGGAGCTCAAGGACACACGGAAGAGGCGATGGTGGCTACAGACTAGGATATGCCAGGGCACTAAGCAGTGTAGACATCCGTTAGTCTGAATACAGGGGGACGGGGTGGAGGAGGCATCACCACTAAATGGCCCTGCTGACAACCCACAACTCTGTAGAATATAGGAGGGAGACCCCCCTAGCGCACCCCAATGCACAACACAACCCTACCCTCTTGCTTTTCAGATCCGCCAGAGTGCCAAGGGACCACTCAGATGGTGCTGGTGTGCAGTATAAATATCCTTTAACATAACATAACTTAACCATTTGTTTCATGCCTGCTTCGCTAGCCAGGGCGTCCTACAATTCTAAGATTCAACCCTTCAGGGTGCTGCTCAGAAGACAGAAACTTAGCAGCAACAACCCTCACCTGCATTGTCGGCGTACAATAGGATTCTGACACCAAGACCCAACTTTACATATCACCCATAGGTTGCCACACAGCAACACCATACATGGCCCAACATAAGCCAAAATAATACACTTACACAGAGAATAAATGGGAAAAGCATGGGCCACAGCTGCTTTATTTGACAGGAGTTAAATTACAGGTGAACCATACACAGATAACGAAGGCAAAAGAACCGCCATTTTGGGGATGCCGAGGTGGGCAAGCAGGGGGACGTGCTTGGAAGGAGAGAACTGGCGATCGCCAGAGGGAACTATTTCCTGGTAGGAGGGTCGGCTGGTTTTCATGGACTTGTCTCGGGAGGGGTGGGGGGGGAGGGGTGACAGCACCAGGGTCTCTCCATAAGTAGAGGGAAAGTGGGCGAGGGGTGCACAGTTCACTACCTCCCCCTTTTGGAGGGATCCTCGCCATACACTAATGCTGCTTGGACCAAGCTGTCGTGCTGACAACCTCTGCATCTTCAACGGCTCCTGGTATCCTGCCCACCGCACCTGGTGCCTTTGTTGTGCCATCCTCAGGCCAAGGGATTTTTCAGAGAGATTAAGTATTAGTGCTGTGTTGCTGGTCCCGGTGGAGGCATGCACTGGGGTAAGGGGGCTGGCTGGGGAGTTGGTGGGAGGAGCAGTTGTAGGGTTGTCGGCAGAGGCTTTGTCTTGGCATGTGTGGATGGCAGGCTGAGGATTACTTTAAGGCTGCCGGGTGGGGGTTTGTGAACAGGTTTAGGGTCTGCATGTTCTGGGGCTTTTAGAGGACCAATCACCGTAGCAGAGTGTTGTTCGCACTGTGGATACGTTTCTCGCCGGTTGCTGGTCAGCGCCCCAGGCTGTGAGATCCACACTGCTGACATTGTAACAAAGTGTTTTTTTTTAGTAATGTGTTTCATGCTCGTTACCGGGCAAAGCCCTGAGCTCGCGCACCACGCGCACTGGTAGTGGGGAAAGCATGCAAGCAACCTGTTACCGGGTAGGAGGGCTCACTCTCGCAGCCCAGAAGACCGCTGGATTACATATTAACGGCGTGCCAAAGAAGTTGCTGCTATTATACAGCAAGTAGCTTTGCTCAGGAGCAAGTGACAAGTGCAGCAGTGGAGTGATGTGGCAGCCAAGAGTAAGGGACATACATTGAGGGAGGCCTGGCCTGGGGGAAAGAGGGGGTGTGAATGAGTGTTAACACATCTAAAAAAAGACGTTTAAAAAAAGGGGTAGATTGTTTAGTTCTGGGTTTGATTAGTGTAATGAGCAGCAATGGGTCCCACAAAGCTAGCAGCTGTGATTGCACTGCTGCAAGACAGTAATTTGGGCATGGTATTGAGGGCTTTATCAGTAACTCCCACTCCAGCAGTGGTTGAAGGGGCTGGAGAGAATGTGGGAGCGGGTGGCAGGGTGCCTTCCATGTCACAACCCCAGAGGAAGAATGTGGCTCACAGTGCTCCTTTCCTCGCACTAAAAAGATGAAGGGGCAAGAAGGCGACCTCTTTACCCCCCGCACCTGTAGAAAAAGTGGTTATAACCACCCCACCCTCCGTGGCTGAAAATGAGCAGGGGGTGTGGGCCAATGGGAAAACAGAGGCAGGAGCCCCAGTCAGCTTGGGCAGCACACATGGGGCAGCAGGGGAGGGTGGGGCGGCCTGCTGGTTGGACAATGGCCTAACCCTCTCCCAACAGATCAACAACATATCTAAATCCTGTCACTAACATCTGAAAATTCTCTGGCTCATTTTTCCCTACCTCTCCTTCCTGAACAGACTTGCATCTGTTATGTCCATTTCAATGTTGATACTGGACTATGCCAACTGCCTTTATAGGAGTCCTGGCATACCACCTTAATAAACTCCAAAGAGCGCAAACCGCTGCTGCTAAAATGCTACTAGCCCCGGGTCCAAGAAACCACACCTCTCCAGCTCTCAGAATCCTCCAATGGCTCCCAGTTGGACAAAGGGCCACTTTCAAGACCCTGTGCATCACTCATCGTGCAGTGCACAAGACAGGCCCTCTATACCTGTAAGATAAGCTAAAACCTTGCCTCCCACCCGCACCCTAAAATCAAGCTCTTCCCTCCTTTTAGTGATCCCAACTCCGTCAGATCGGAGGATCCTCTTTCTCAGCAGTGGCCCGACTCTGTGGAATTCGCTTCCAACTCACATCCGACACAACCATGACTATATGATATTCCGCAAATTACTAAAAACATGGCTCTTTCCATAACACCAACAACAACCCTAAAGATATGTCTGAACCACCAACAACCCAATGACTAAATACACAATGAGACTCTCTCAGGTGTTCAATGACCTCTGATCCTACCCACTGGATAGGATGAATGGATGGATGGAGTGGATGAAGGGAATGGCTTGAGGGAATAGATGGATGGAATGATGGAGGGAATGGATTGACGAATCAGGTGGATAGAATAGATGGTGTGGATGCATGTATGGAGTGACGGATGGAGTGAACGGATGGAGTGGATGGATGAATGAAACAGATAGACGCATGTGAAATGAAGGGAATTAATGTATGGCACGGATGCATGTGGAATGGATGAAGGGTATGTATATAGAGTGGATCAAATGGGTGAACTAGAGAGAATAGACAACATGAATAGAACTGATGGATGGAGTGGATGCACGGATGGAGTGGGTGGATGGATCGGACGAGTGGAATGGTGGATGAATGGATAGATGGAAATGATGGATGGGATTGAGTGGATGAAGTGGATGGATGGAGGGGGTCGATGGAATGGATGCTAGATAGAATGGATGGACGCAATAGATAAAAACGGACGGATGGAAGGGATGAATTACATGGAGGGAGTGGATGGGGGGAATGGATGTAATGGATGGCGTGGATGCATGTGGAATGATTGGAAGATATGTACAGAGAATTGATGAATACAATGGATGGAATGGTCGGAATATGTGTATATGGAATTTATAGATGGAATTGGATAATATGTGTGGAACTGGATGGAATGGATGGATGGATACATACGGTTACGGTTGGATAAAACAGATGGATAGCATGGATGGAACTGATTAAACCAATGGAACAGACTGAGCGGATGGAGCGGAATCGATCGATGGATGGAACGGATGGAGTGGGCATAGTGGATAGAATGGATGGATGAAACAGATGGAGTAGACAGAATGGATTGAACAGATGAATAAAACAGACAGAATGGATGGAATGGAGGGAGTATATGGATATGGGATTGACCGATGGATGGAACGGATGGAGTAGACTGAGTGGATTGCGTGGTTGGAATGGATGGATAGGGCAGATGGATGGAGCGGAAATAGATGTAATGAATGGAATGGATGGAATAGGTAGAGTGGATGAGGTGCATGGAGTGAGCAGAGTGGGTGGAATGGGTGGAGTGGAGTGGATGGAATGAATGGGGTTGGTGAAATGGATGGAATAAATGAAGTGGATTGGAGTAGATGGAATGGATGGAGTAGATGAACTGGGTGGAGTAGACGTATGGATGAGATGGATAGAGTGGATGGAATGCATATAATGGTTGAAATGGATTGAGTGTATGGAGTGGACAAAATGGATGGAGTGGATGGAATGGATGGAGTGTATAGAATGGATGGAATGGATGGAGTGGACGAAATGAATGGAGTAGATGGAGCAGATGAAGGAAATATATTGAGGGAATAGATGGATGGAATGATGGAGGGAATGGATTTAGCAGTTGGAGCGGATGAAGGGAATAGACTGAGGGAATAGATGGATGGAATGATGGAGAGAATGGATTGAGCGGATGGAGCGGATGCAGTGGATGAGTGGATGGAGCGGATGAAACAGATGGATCGAATAGATGGAGTGGGTGTAATGGATGGAATTGGTGTAATGGATGGAATTGGTGTAAAGGATGGAATTGGTCTAATGGAAGAAATTGATGGAGTAGATGGAATGGATGAAATGGATAGAGTGGATGGAATGTGTGAAATGGATGAAGTGGATTGAATGGATGGAGTGGACGGAATAACTGGGGCAGATGGAATGGATGGAATCAATGAAATGGATAGAATGGATGAAATGGATAGAATGGAAGAAATGGAAGAAATGATTTGAATGGATGGAGTGGGTGGATGGAATGGATGGAATCAATGGATGGTGTGGAGGTAGGGAATGGACCGAGTAGAGGGAATGGATGGAATGGGTGGAGTGGATGGAATGGATGGAATGGGTGGAGTGGATGGAATGGATGAAGTGGGTGGAATGGATGTAAGGGAAGAAAAGGATTGAGTGAATGATATAGACGGAAATGGAAGGAATTAATGGAGTACTCAGAACTGAGAACATTAGCCTGCGCCAGACCCTGACGGGATTGTGAACGTTAGCGTGAATCGCTTCTAGATAGAAATGCAAATGTTGGCATGTACCTCACTTGGGTGGAGCTGTGAACGTTGACCTGAACCGCATCTGGATAGAAATACAAATCTGAATGTTAACATGCACCACACATGTATCACTGTGTACCCTGCCTTCCTGTTCCGCCCTGTCGCTGTAAGCCCAGCAACCTGTCTCTATGTGTCTGTGTGTCGCTATGTTCCCCACCATCCTGTTCACGTGCCTGATCTCGAGCGCTATAAAGATAACCATGGTATCACATCACTACGCTTACTCTCTACTATACACCATCATTCAACTAGAACACAGCTATACCCCTGATTTATTCGGCCTAGCTGTTCACATACGAATACGACCCCATGAACACCTGATCACCCTAATAAATCGCAGCTAACTGAGCACATTCTGGCCTAGTTGCTCACATATGTGTCCACCCACCAGACTGCACACATCCAACTGATATCCCCAGTACCACACCTAGTGCTAGGATGCAGCTACCACCCGGCAATTGCATCAGCTACACACATATCTTGTGCACCCACACACCCTATGACACTATTCCTCTCTACTGACCAGAACTACGGTTCCCGAGGGCGTTCAACTAACCAGCGCTTTGAGGTCATACCAATGATATATAGAGCGCTATATAAATGCCAAGTAACATAACAGGTGCGCCAACAGGCAGGGCAGTAGGGTCCCCCAGATGACATGTCATGATACCTGTTAGGGAGATTTTTTTGTTTGGTGCTAAATTCCTCCCCCCTGAGAGACCCCCAGCTCTTTTGCTGAACTTTGGGACTTGGAGTCTGACAAACTCCATAGGCACCTTCAGTGCAGTGACACAGGGACGTTTCTTAGATTTGCCAAAGGTTTAAATACCTTCTCCTGGTTAAACTACTGTTGAAATTGACTTTACTTACATTTCGTAACTTTCTAGACCCAGCACACACTATCTTACAATAAGGTGCTGGAGGGGTTACTTAGTATCCCCTTTGTCTAGTTTCTCATGTAACTTTTTATGTTACCCTTTCTACAATTAACGGCTGGTGGCAGTGGTTTACTTTTTCCTACCATTGTGTGTTTTTACAGATGTGCGTCATTCGACCGCGGCTGCTTTTACTGTGACGGAAAAGTTTGCATGAGAAATGTACAAACCACAAAAGGTTCATACATTTCCAATGCAAACATACATTAAAAACCCCTACAAACCCACACCCCCACCCACACCAACAACACACCCCCACCCCAACACACCCCAACCCTACTTACCTTTAAAGATGCGCTGAGTCCCTGCGGTTCCAGTTCCCTTTCACTTCTGTGATAAGGAACCGGCACCGCAGGGTCCTTTTCTTTTTTCTTTTTATTTCCGGGCAGCTGCAGGGGTTTCCCCCCCTACCCCTGCTCACTATACTGCAAAGTATAGTGATTGGGGTGTTGCGGGGGACGCCCCGCAGCCCCTGTTTTTTTTGTTGTAATTTTGTTTTCTCGGGTGTGCTGCGGGGTGACCCCGCAACACCCCGCTCACTATACTGCATAGCATAGTGAGCAGGGTATTGCGGGGGGACACCCCCATCTTTTTAAAATTGTTTAATTTGACGGGGGGCTGGAGGAGTGTCTCCTGCAAACCCCGCTCACTGAGCGGGGTATTGCTGGGGACATCCCTCCAGCCCCAAGTCCGACCCAAACGAAACACCTAAACACACACCACAAAAAGTTCAAACTTTTGCTAGTTAGACATTTTCGTGGTGTGTGTTTTAGGTCTTTTGGTAGGGTCAGACATTTATACTCGGTAATTTTGTACAATACCGTTTTTACCGGGGGCTGCAATTGCAGCTACAGTAAGACACCCATGGATGCACTTTTCTTCAAAATGGCCATGGTCTTCTTTTTTCGTCATTTCTTTTTGGAAAGGTCCTTCTTGAGATTTACTCTGCGTGCCAAACCAGGTTTGGTCCCTTTGTTCATTTTGTCTTTGGCAGGTTTCACTGGTGAAGCCTTCCCCTGGCTCCATTGTGTCTGGCAGGGACAGGAAGTGAGGTAGGTGCCCGAAACTCCCTGTTTGTAATCCCCTTGTTTACAGGAATGCACCCAAATGAGGACAGCCACCCTGCTGTGTGGTTGACAGCTAGGCTGTGAATGAATAGGACAAACCTGCATAAAAGGCAAGGCTTTTTGCTTGGATGGCAGAGTCGACCACTGGACGAAGGAATCCGAAGAAGAACTTGGAAGAGACACTTGCTGCAACTCCTGACCGTTGGTTTGCCAGGTGAAGCCCTGCTGCTGTGCTGAAGCTCCGAATTTGCCTCGACTAGAGAAGCCCTGCAACAGACGACTTCTCCTCCTGGGTTGGTGGGACTAATCAACCCCAAAGTGAACTCATCTGGACATCCTCTCGGAGCTGGCTTTACTTCCATTGCTGATGCTGGAACCTAAGTGCCAGGGAGAGGAACACCAGATCAAGTGCATCCCTTTTAAGTCAGTCCCGAGATCCAGGAAGATCTTCTGGACTCCCTTGAAGCAGGACTGACCAAGCCTGAGCCACCTCAACAGAGTGCTGGACCCCAGATGCGAGGAAAGTCCATAGTGGTATCCGAGAACCGCAGAGGTGTTGTTTGCGAGAGACATGAGGAGCTCAAACCGCAAAGTGCTGCTGATCTGAAGTTTGCCCATTGCTGCCGCTGACCTTCCATTTGTAGCGCAGGAGTCCCCAGGCGCCCTCTCTCTTGTCCCCACTACTGAGGCCAAGGAACACAGGTTCTGCAGACTTACACAGGAACAGAAGCCAGCTGGAAGCAGTTTTTCTTCTAACCAAAGGTACTGTAAAACTAAGAGGACTTACCTCTTGTCGTGTAGCCTTGCTAGCTCTCATTTGAGACTTGTCTTGTTTGCCCTTGCAGAGTTGTTTGCAGCTTGTGGCCCTTCAGTGTTTTCCTTTCTACAAACTTGTCTAAAAACTTTGTGCAAGACTTTTACTTACCTGCAAGAAGATCTTCAGCTCCCCTAGACTTTGCTCAACTAACATTGGCTTTCCTGGCTCCCCGAGAGACTCTGGTTACCTCTGACTTTGCGCTTTTGCCTTTCCCCCAGGAAAGGGTTAATTTACTTTGCATTGGAGGGTTCAAAACGTACTTACCAGTTTATGAATGATTCCTTAACCTTTGTTTTATTCCCATATCAAACCTTTTACACCAAACTCAGTATTGCTCTAAATGTACCAGTGATACACCAATGTCCACAGTGTCCTAGCTATTTAAGTCACCTGAGAGTGTAGGGAGTGTCTGTGTGTCATCACCAATGGGTATCATCTGATTAGAGAAACTAAGGGTGTGTTTTGAAGTATATTTTTAAGTGTTACATGTTTTTGCTCCCTTCTAAAGAAGGCTTATTCAACTGACTGTTAAATGAATTAATAATTGCTTTATTAAGAAACCTTGTGTATAAGTGTTTATTTTAGTAACTGTCATTTTGAAACTCTGTGTTACAACCTTACTGCTCACATTGACCCCTCTTTAGATAAGCCTGGCTGCTCAGTCACTCTACCAACCTGTGTAGTATTTGCTTATACCAAAGGTTGGGTTAGCTTTTGCCAAGAGGATAAAGCTGGTGCATTCTCCCACAGTGTACTGCATACAATCTTGCCTAACAATTCCAGAGAAGGGTGCAATGGGCCATAGAGGGAGGACCTATGAATGGACCCTGGGGAACAAATGGCTGGCAGGGGCCGGGTTACAATTGGGGACCACAGTTTCCCAGCGCCATAGGAGGAGGAATGGGCTGGCCTTTTGGGGGCAATTTTGGGGGCTGCAATGGGGGGCTGCAGCACCAATCTTGATGTCCTACAGCACGGACTGATGGTCCCCTGGGAGTGAGAGAGCTGGGGTGGCCCCAGAGACATACAGAGCTCCAGGGTCGCTCAGCAGTACAGCAACCGGGGGTGTCAGCTGGCCCATATAACTTGATTCAGGCAGGGGCAGGAGATCCGGCCTTGACAGCGGGAGAAACATCTGGGGGAGCAGCAGTGGGCAGAATTTCACCGTTCATGGGGTGTGGTACCACCAGTGCTAGAGTGTCGGTAGGGCAAGGTGTGCCCACTGCAGGGGCAGCTGTCAGTGTGCCAGCATGGGGGCAGGCTGTAACTACCTCCACTCCATTGCAGTCGGCAATACCAGGTATGCTCATCCGGCATGCGTCGCAGGACACCAAGGAAAAAATATGTTGACATGTTTTCTTTGTTGGACTAGAGGAGAGTGGACAGATTAAGGATCCCAACGGTGAAGGAAAAGATAGGAAGTTTTTTGTAGAATGATCTCTGGCTAACTGGGCTACAGGGTTTGCAATATCTTCAGCAGTGTTATTTGAAAGGTTTCTCAAGCTACACCAGAAGCTTCTGTCTTATAACCATTTGGTACTGTCCATGTATCATGATTGTGCATTTGGGGCATGGTTGGTGGATGACGAAAGGTTTAGAAGTACAAAAGCAGGGAATACACTGCTTGACTTGGGGACCAGGGCAATTGATCTTTTGGCAAGCTGCACATCAATGCGCACAACAGTTACCAAGGGACTAGGGGCAGGCAGGCAGACACAACCCATTTGGAGCTGTTAAGGATTTCAATCAGACACACACCGAGGTCTCGCCTAGCATGTAGTGCGCAATGAAACCTTTATTTATTTGTGTCTATAAGTTCAATATTCTGAATGATATACCACTCATATCACACCCGTCCCAAAATACCCCCAAGGTCACAGTGTGCCAGGAATCAAGCTAGTTGTAAAGGTAAATATGTATTTATTTATTTTAATATTCAAATCACACATACATTTTAATATGTATATATATATATATATATGGGGCAGCAATCACCAAGCGGTGATAATACAATTCAGAAAATAAGTAAAGCAATTGAATTCACTTATAGGAATGTAGAACAGAAAACACAGGGAAAAGAACAGTTTTGGTTTGTGAACAGATAGCGTTTAGGTTAATATTTCCCCCTGCAAAGTACTTTAAGGCACAAATGAGCAATCCTACACAGATGTCAGTATCAGCAGGTATTCAGAAATTAAAGATAATGGGCGTCATTACAGGTCGGCGGTCCGGAAATAACAGTGGTGGTAAACCCACCGCCACTGTTAATTCCGCCCTATCCCGACTCCTGCAGGTGGGAGGTGATGTTTCCGCCAGGTCTGACCTGGCGGGTTTAACACCGCCTGCCTGCAGGCGGACATGGAAACACCAGCACCATTACGAGATGGTGCCGATGTTTCCACTTCCCCATTCCCATTGAGTCCTGTGGGACTCAATGGGAATGGGCATTAACTGAATTCTGCCTTCGGAATTCCCGGGACTCCAGGGTCGTAATGCCCTGGTATTTCCGGGAGTCACGGAGGCGGAATGGTAATACTAGTCTGGCGGTAACCAGGCAGTTTTACCGCCTCAGTCACCGCCAGACTCGTAATGAGGCCCAATGTCTAGAGTCCGGCCCTCATTACGAGTTCGGCGGTAACCATGCCGCTATTGGCGGCATGGCTGCCGCCGAAATTGCGTCGGGGTCCGGGTGCTCATAATGAGGACTTACCGGGCCATTCTGAGTTCGGAAGGCCTGGTAATTCCTCCCTCCAAGGACCCAGACACGGTCCTTCCCCATTCCCATTTCAGCCCCCAGAAGGCTGAATGGGAATGGGAGATGGAGCAAACAACGGGCCATTACGAGATGGTCTGTTGTTTGTTCCTTCTTCCCCTTGCGGGACCCGGTAAGCACGCCTGGTTTTCCCAGGCGTGCTTACCGTGTCCCACGAGGGGAACTCGTAATGCAGCGGTACGGGGTGAACGGCGCCGGCACCTTTTACGGCACCGTTCACTCCGTACCACCAGGGTCATAATGAGGCCCTCTGAATGCAATCTTCCCTCCCCAAACAAGAGAGAAAACTGTTTTTGGAAATTGACACTTTTAAAACTGACAGGTGAAAATGGTTTTGTGAAATAATGCAAAATGGTTCAAAAATGCTTAAATGGAAAAAATTCTTAGGAAAGCAACACTAAACAGGTCCTAACACACATGAGCTACAAGATAAACAACAGTACACACTTTAGATCAGAATGGAATTGAAGAAGCACTTGAATGGGAAAAAGACACGTGTAACTTTTGAAAACTGCCAATTCACTGCAAAACTTCACTATGCATTTTGGATATAAATGAGTCAAATTCACTGTTCCGCGATGTGGTTGTGTATGTAGCTAAGGGTCTTAGTTATCAGTGAGAGTTAAGATTTTGTTTCTATCTATGAATTTGAAGAAGTTATGGAGGTTTTAGTGGGAGGCGTTTTTGCAAAATAGACGTGAAAATGAAAACAGAAATTTGTTTTTAAAAATGACGGATGGGTTTCATTACACTATATTAATGACTATGAAAAAGAGAATGCCACACATGAATCTTCACGTGGTGGACACTCTAATTCTTTCTGGGATTTACTTAAGTTACTCAAAATCACTAATGACTCAGGGTATGGTAAAACAATGGAGGAAAATCAGTGCAGGAATGGTTTTGACAATACTAGGGTTCTGAGTTTAAAGATGGGATGGGTTGAGATAGGGATAAGACAATGCAAACATACTATGAGTCACTGTTCTTCCTATTAATACTTACAGTCCCTTGTAATTAAAATTGGAACGTCACGGTTCTGGTCATGGATCGAGCCAGGTCTACCGGCAGCAGGGCACTTCTGGAGGGAATGGATCAGCGGCGCGGTTCTGGTCAATTTTGGACTGTACCTCAGACTGGATTTTGGATGTGCCCTTCTGGTCACTGGACATGGCAGATTAGCAGGATGCAAGTTTCAGCGGGCAAGCCTTAATGGTAGCAAGCCAGACTGAAGCAGAATTATTCTTTTAAGTTATGGGATTTTGAATTTGGGCCTAGCTAAAAAGACTTCAGCAATGCTAAGGCATGGATTCCGCAAATAAATCTGGAAGTCAGCTGCAAGGTGAAGAGTTCTGGACAAGATGAAGAACTCAGGAACAACACGCTGCGCGGAAATCTGGATGTGTTTTGGAAGCAGTGTGTTATGTGGAGTGAAGTTCCTATATTTATACTATCAAATGACATCACCAAGTTTATGGTGTGGGCAGAATTTCAAAACACACCCCACAGCTGTGAGTGGCCACAGGCACTTGCCTTGTCTTGGTTGGCAGTCAGAAAAGAGCTGTCATCTTTATGATGGGATTTAGGAACGCCCACATTGATTTTGACCAAAATGTAACTTTTGCACAAATGTACATTTCTAAAATTATGTTCCCTAATAAAATCGAACATATACATTTCATATTTGATGGGCTATATTCACATTCAATCCCCATCTCTGTGCGAGCTGTCTTTCTCATTCTATAAAATCTTCTCAATTTTAATCATAACAGTTTGGATTAATAATGTCTAATTCAGTACATCTCTGGGTGCTTATCGGTGGATCATGTACATACAATCCTAGGCTTGCAACATTAATAGTTCTGCTACCATGAGGGTTTTTTGTAACTTTGGGTCCTTAAGTGGTACAGGTTTCATCAATGTCTTCAAAGCAAAAGCCTGAAACGAGGTTAACATCTACCAATTTTCAGATTTATCCTTCTTTAGGTTGCACAGTTAAAGAGTTTCAAACTTAACCACAAATACAGATTTAAACACCAAAAAGTTCCTTGGAACAGAGTTTCTTTCTCCTTTCAACAAACAGCAGCTGTCAGATACCGTTGATCAGGGTGGGGTGTAGAGGGAAGCATCCTGCACCTCCCCAGCAGAGCCTGTCCTTTGTTCTTGGCTCAGCCACAAGACGAATGTCTAATGAAGTCTATTGTGCTCCATATACGAAAACCTCCAGCAGCCATTAGCCTTCCTGTAGCAAGGAGTTGCAAATTGAACTTTCCCAGGCTGGCCACTGTCCAATCAGAATTAAGCAGTTACTTAACTCCAATACTGTGTTGCTTTAAAATTAACAATACAGTATTTTCTTTAACACATATAAAAATAAGCACAGTTCATAAGGGA
Source organism: Ambystoma mexicanum (assembly GCF_040938575.1). Lineage (NCBI taxonomy): Eukaryota > Metazoa > Chordata > Amphibia > Caudata > Ambystomatidae > Ambystoma > Ambystoma mexicanum. The sequence goes on along the minus strand of NC_090923.1, from coordinate 900,999,798 downwards.
TTTGGACATTTAAATGAATTAAGCCCTTCACAAACATGCTTTAAATAGGTGAATTTTGCACTTCTTCAGAGAAAAAGCACTTTTAAACTGTGTTTGATATCTAATTTTCACATGCAGCTGTCAGGCAGCGAGGCCTGGATTCCTCTGATTGTACTGGATGATCTGTGGTTTCAGCACACTTTAATTGCAATAGTTCACTTGGAAAATGCCTGAAATTTGTGCCAAAACAGCACTTTGAAGGTTGCAATTGATTAAGAAAACTGTATTTTAAAGGCATTTTTGGATTTTAACCCACTTCTGTGGCCTTGAATCATCTGACAGGTAACAGCACCCACTGGCATTCTCCTGCAGGGAGTTCATGTTTTGTCATCAACTTTGCCTGTCTTTGGCACGATGATACAGCCTTCTTGTGATTTATGAAACATGTGCAGTTTTGCAGATTTGGTGCGCACAGGGGTTAGCGCCTACATTTTTGGCAGTTTCTTTCCCCCATTGGCAAAGGGATGTAGTAGGGCGCATTGGCATGGGTTGAAATATCCCACACATCCCCCCCGACTTCAGCGTGATGTCCAGTTGTGGTGGAGTCGGGCACATGGGATTTTTTTTCTTCTGTTCATGTGAAGGAATCCAGTTGCTTCTCTCATCAGCGATTGATGCGACACACTTTCCTTGCCATTCCTGGTTGGAAGTGTGGAGCGACACTCCGGATCTCTTGGGTTTTTTCCTCCCGGTCCCCGAGGAGGGCCTCCTTGGTGATTAAGTGGATTTAATTCCAGTATTAGAAAACAGAACATAGCACGGTTATGGAAATTTCCCCACTACTATTCCCCGAGGGATGTAGTGGGGAGGATGCATGCATTTAATAACAATTGACAATATTCCCCGCCTATATTCAATGATAGTCTTAACACTTTCCTCGTATGTAATTAATGAACATTCTATTTGCCGGAAAATATGCCTGGGATGGCAACTCTTTAGCTGGTTTATGTGGACCCACTTGTCTTCCCCTTCTGTCAAATATCCCTTGGGGATATGGATTCTGTAGGCGACGGGTGAGATTCTGTCCATAATTTCAAAAGGACCCCGCCAACTTTGGAGAAATTTGCACTCCTTGGCTTGGTTCCTTTGGAAATTGTACAAGTAGACCCTGTCTCCTACTTGATATTCCTTTTTAGTTGTCTTAAGGTCATAGTGGGTCTTTATACTGTCTGCAGCTCTATCTAGATTCCGCTGAGTATATGCAAAAGCATGTTGAAGGTGTTTTCGCACATTCTCAACATACTTATGAGTTGTGGAGGCATTTATCAAGGTCTTCTCTTGGGTTTTGTAGAGCAGATGCTGGGGTAGCACCATCCTTCGTCCAGTCATCAGCTCAAATTGAGGCATTTTTGTTGCAGAAGAAGGGATAGATCTGATGGCCATCAGGACAAGGGGTAATCAAATATCCCAACTTGGCCCAGAATCTGCCACAAACGTTTTAAATATGCTCAGAATAGTTTTATTGTACCTCTCAACTCCACCACTAGAGGACAGCGGTATGCAATGTGTAGTTTCCTTTTTACCCCAAGTATCTCCCACATCTTAGTCATCACTTCGCTGGTGAAGTGACTACCTCGATCTGACTCAATCCTTTGGGGTAGTCCAAAACGCAAGAAGATGTGATTGATCATCAGGGCAGCTGTTGTTTCTGCCTTGCAATTTGGGGCCGGGATACATTCCACCCATTCAGTAAACAAGCATGTTACGGTTAACATGTATTTGTTCCCCCTAGAAGAGCAATCACGGGCCGATGAAATCGACTTGCAAATCTAACCAAGGCAGTGTCAGCCCCCTCTTTTGGAGAGGAGCACAGTGTGTGACTGATGTTGGCTGAAATTGTGTACGCACAAGTCACCCCTTCAAGTATTGGTCGAGGTTCTGCCCCATGTGTGGCCAGTATGCAAGATTTCTAATGTTGTATGAAACCCCCGATGACCGGATGTGGCCGCATCATGGGCGTGACTTAGCATCAGGCTTCCGAATGAGGTAGGAACCACCCAGTTGTCACAGCAAGATATGGATCTCCTCACCAACAAAACATCTTGGATTCAGAACATTTTTGGACATTTCATCAACACTCTGATGTCCTCTTTCCCAATGCAATCGGTATCCATCAGGGGAAAGTTCTCAGGATCCTCAATGTGTTGATAAAACTTACCAATTATTGTATCCCCTTTTTGAACCATAATCAAAGCAGCATCTGGGGTCTCCTTACTCCACTTGGCAGTTGAGAGTTCATTGTGAGAATTTTTCTGGGACCTAGTGACAGCATTGACCTAGATTTCCCCCAACAGGGACTCGATCTCAAGTAGATCCCCTTGGATGGCTCTGGTTTTGGCCAGCTGATCAGCTAAGTCATTTCCAGTTTTGTCTGGTCCCTCTACTTTAGAATGACCCTTGATCTTTTTCCAGTAGATGGTCATCCCACTAGAGATGAACAGATCATCAATATTTTGTATGAATTTTCCGTATTTTCGTGGTTTATTGTTAGCACATAGCATGCCTCTGGTTTTCCATTTAACCAGCTGCTCCACGAACCCGTTACAGACATAATCTGAATCAGTGATTATGACCAGTTCGTGGAGTTGGTGTTGGACAGCAATGAGGATGGCTTGATGCACAGCCATCAGCTCTGCCACTTGACTACTACGGGGGCGATTTTGTACCCAGCGCAGCGTTCTGGGGCATCATTCACCCAGGCATTCCCCACGCTGGCCACAAGTTCCTCTTCCCCCGTTGTTGTCAACATGGTAGGAGCACCCATCCACATAGACAGTGGGCATTCCCTCACACTTATCTTCTTCATAGACCTTGTATGGGGAATTGAGGTACGCCTCCACGTTGTCCTTGATTTTAAAAATGTTGTCCACGAGACAGTTTTCTCTGGCACAATCTTGCAAGTCAGCCAGACCTTGTGCGAGGGGACTCTTCTTATTTTGGCCATATCTGACCTCCACAGGAAAGCCTTGCATTGACAGAATCCAGGAAGTAATTTGGGAATTACTCAAATTTCCTCTCCGGATTCTGTCACTGTGAAGATATTGCAGAGGCTGGTGTGGAGTCTCCACTATGATGTGTTCCCCCTGGATGAACGGGAGGTAATTCTTCAATGCCCACACCGTTGCCAGGAGTGCCTTCTCACACTCGTTGAATTTTTCCTCCACTGAGGATAAAGTCTTACTCGCATAGGAGATGACTTTATTAACCTTGTCTTGCTTTTGGTATAATACTGTGGTCGAGCATGTATTTGAGAACCCTGTCTCCAAGAAGGACTCCTTGTTTTTGACAGGGTGAGCTAGGCAAGGCGCTTGTGGGAGGCTTCTTTTGAATTGTCTTACTGCCTCAGCTTGTTCTGGACCCCACTCCAACTTGAACCCCCTTCAACAGATGGATCGGGGTCTTGTGATCTCAGCATAATCCTCAATGATCTTTCTACTGTAATTAGTCAGTCCAAGGAGGCTCCTTAGCTCATGCAGAGTTGTGGGGTCTGTTAGTTTCAGGAGTGCTTCTACTTTCTTTTCCTGGGGACAGAGACCCTCAGGAGTTATTTCATGCCCCAAGAAATTGACACGGGTCCTGCACCACTGTGCCTTTTGGAAAGATAGTTTTGCTCCGGCAGCCCTCAACTGTGTCAGAACAAAACAGATCTCCACTATGTGTTCCTCCACAGTTGAGCTTTTGATTAGGAAATCATCTACATAGGCCAGGTTACCCCTTTCACCCAAGTCAGGTATGGCCTTATGCAAGAAGATATTAAATTAATTGCTGGAGTTATTGTATCCAAAGGGAGTCCGGGTCCAAGTGTACTGCTGCTCCCCGAAGGTAAAGGCCAGCTTGTATTGGTCCTCCCTACTGACTGGTACGGTCCATTACCCATGGGTCAAGTCAATGGCAGTGTATACCTTTGACTCCTGGATCTGGGCCAGGCCTTGGTCAATGTAGGGAAGATGCCATCGGGACGTGTGGACCCATTTGTTTAGCTACCCTCAGGTCAGCACAGAGTCTCTACTGGCCTTTTGGTTTCAAAATCCCCAGCACCGGATTATTGAAGATGCTGTGAACTGGATGAATTATCCCACGGGACTCAGGGTTTTTAATTATTTCTGTGAGGGTGCTCCATGGATGCGAGAGGCAAGTGGTATTGCTTTACATACACTGGAGTCATATCAGGGTCCATGGAAATTGTGGTTGTATGGATTTCAGTGCGACCGCAGTCATATGAGTTAACTGCAAAGAGATCCTGAAAATCTAAGAAAACTTGTTTCAATTTTTGCTTTTGCTCCAGAGTCTCACAGGCATCAGCTAGGTTGACTCTCTCTTCAACCATCTGCCTGAAGCCCAGAAAGACTTCTGGTTTGGCTATCTCAGTGGCCTACTCCAGCTGGGTGGAGAAGTCCCTGCTTAAAGTGCTGACTTGGACTGATGGCTTCAGGTGGGGAAGGCAGTCCTGGTGGACTTGAAAGATCACCTAATCACCTAATCCCTCCTGAAGTCACAGGTCACCTATTCCTTACCATAAGTGCAGGAAGAGTACACCAGGAAATTCCCCCCATGCCGGGTGAAGATCCTGTCTGGTGTTGTGTCATTGTGGCTCTCACTGTCAAAACAGTCATTGGGGATTGGTCCTATCAGTTAATTACCTAAATCTATGGAAAAATATCAGTCATCAACCGCCATTCCAATAATGGTGCCTGCGCCCAGAGTGATACTCCTAAGGTCTCTGTTATCCACCACTATTGGAATGGTGTCATGTTCTCTATTGACTAGTGGTGTTGGGATTAACCCCAACCCTTGAAGTTGGAGATGGGCATTGAGGTGAACATGTGCGTTAGGATTTAGCAGTTTCTGTCCTAGTTTAATTTTTACTTCATGTGAGAATTGTTGGGTCCGTTCTGGGATGGTGACTTCCTCTCCAATTTGAACTTCAACTGCATATGGCAGCAGTTGATCTGACCAAAATTCTTTCTCAGGATCATCAAAGTCCATGGGATTACCCGCTAATCAGGACCAGGCTTTGAAGTTTATCAGGTCCAAACAAATGGCAAAGTGATTGAGAATGTCACTGCCTAAATAAAATGCAGCGCAACCCAACAATTATGGACTTTGCTCTTGTCGCCTATGGAAATTTTGAGCATACAGCTGCTAGGAAGGAGATGTTTGGAATTGGGTGTTTCGAGGTCCATTTCCCATTTGTCTATCAATTTAAATGTGGGAATGGCTGGATCTTTTGGGAGTTTTCGGAACATGGCTTCGCTGATGAAGCTGTTACCATTGTTCACGCATACTCGGGTGAGAACAGAGTCCTTCCCCTCATTTAACTGAATAGGGATGAACAACTGTTTGCCAATCTTTTGAATGTCAGCCAAGTTTTGAGCTGGTTTCTCATCCTTTTGGCATATAGAAGTGGGATTTTCTGATTGTAAATTGGTATAGAATTTCAAAGTATTTCCTTCCAGCATGGAATGCCACTTGAGACTGGAGGGAAGGTTGATTTTCAGAAATAGAGAGGACTTCCCATCACCAGTTGTTTGTCCTACTGCAATTACTGTCACGTCAGGGATTTTGTTGTTTTGAAAATGGCATTCAATATAATCCTGTTTTTGTTCAACCATGTGGCATGTGCCATTTAAGCTAACATGGTTGACACTATGTTTTAATTTTATTGGTCGGTTAGTCTGGGTCCAGAGGACCTTGTTTGCACAATCTATTAGGGGAGACAATCTACACAGGATGTCATTCCACAGTAAACAGGGTGTGCCCTCTGGAGTCACAACTATGACGGGTGTTTCACCTTGTGTTGCCCAATTTTAATTTCCAAATCCGTATTCTCCTCAACAGGAATTTCATTCCCATCAAAGTTCTGAAGTTGTCCAGGAAGAGGGGTGAGAGGGATCTGGTATCTCTCCCCCCTTCCTGAATTCATCTGATCAAAAGCCCTCTTTGACAGAAGGGTGGCTTGGAATCCAGTGTCCACCAGTGCCAAATATTTACACTGCCCTTGTATTTGGACTGGGGCATAAAATCTTCTCTCCTTCTCCTCAAGGGGGGAAAGATAATGTTCATTTTGGGCCAATTGGCGGGTTAATGAGTGAGTTTTGGACTCCCCTGGTTCTGATTCTGCCCCCCCCTTTTTGGAGACAGTCCCCAAAATATATTTGAGGAAGGTGATTTTCTGGCTTGTCATTTTGGGGTTCAATGATGGGCGGTTTTAACTCAGTCCCCACATCTACCCAGTCTGGATTAGGATCCCGCGGGACCCATTTTTCTTTGGGAGGAGTTCTCCCATCCCTGAAGGAGAAGATCCTTTTCCCAGAGTCCTCTGAGGATCCCTCTCCTTCAAATTGGAAGACACTAACCTCCTCCACAAAATGGGTCTTTTTAGGTCCTTTATTTCTCCTACCTGCCCTCTGTTCCTTAGGTTGCAGACTTTCGGGGGCAGGAGATTTTGGTTCAGGTTCCTGGGTTTCCAGGGGCTTTTCACAAGTGGGGAAGGAAGCTTCCTCTAAGGCTTTATACCCACTTCCCCCTGTGCCTCCTCCTTTGGAACCGGTGGGTTGTCAGGGTTCTCTCCCCGTCATTGCTCTGGAGTACCAGACCCTTGGTTTGTGGAGTTCTGAGCCGGCATGCTCATCTGAGGGTTCTGCTGAGCCCTCAACATGTGACCCAGATCCTGTGACAAGTTCTGGACCTGGCGCTCCAGTTGGGACACCCGCTCTGGCTAGTACGGGGGTCTCAGGTCCATCCTAGGTGGATCACGGGAAGTGTAACTGTCCCTTCTCCCATAATATCCTTGGTTGGGATAGTTCTGATAACCCTCCACCCTTGGCCTCCCCTCTCCCGTATTGGGCGGTCTGGGCTCAGGAAAGTGGGGAAAGAAAGGAGGGTTGTTTTGGGGGTTGAAGTTTGGTGGGTACCGGGGAGAGAAGCTCAACCCGGCATTTGGGGGGTTACTGCCCTCCTGGGGAAAGTTAGGAGAGAAGTTTCCTAGGTCGGTAGCTACCTGGTTAGATCTCCCCCTTGAGCTCGGGGAGTCCACACATACCCCAGGATGGGTCTGTTGCACTTGTAACGGGTGCTGATATAATCAGGGGAGCTAGGGGTCCCATTTGTGGGATTACCTCCCTGACTACCGGTCTGGGATTGGCCCGAGGGCCTTCTGGTTCTTTGGTTAGAAGATAGATTCTGTAAAGGAATATTTTTAGACCCCCCCATCTCCAGATCTAAAATGTTCAATGACTCAGTCTAGTGATCTCTTCTCCTGAAAGTCCCTCACCAGCTGGGTCATGATGTATTTAGGGAGTGCATTAAAGAAGGGATTAAAGAACTCCCTACTGTCGGTGCGCACCGTCCTGGTGGTCTGCGCAAAGGCACATTTTAGTTTGTGCACAAATTCTTGTGGGGCCTGGTCTTCCCCACACTGCAGATTGTAGGCCACCTTGCAGGCCTCTTGGGGGTTCCTATGTACAGAAAAATGTTTTAAGATGGCCGCCCTGTAGGTGGACCATCTTGAGTGATTTAGAACCTCCAGTCCCGCAAAGAAGCTGGAGTATTCTGGGGAAAATTTCCATTGGATGCAACTCTGGCTATCTTTCAGATGGAAAGTATCCATCATTTGCTCGTATAACTCAAGGTGCTCCCAGACTGAATACTTGGCATTTTTGTGATAGGGGGTTATGAGGCTCCTAATGGCCTTGATCTGTTTCAGGGGATCTTTTAGTAGAGCCCTCTTAATTTTTTTAGTCTTAGTCACCCGTGTCCACTCATCCACTGACTCAGAAGCACTGCTACAGGAGGCGGCTATCTGATCCTCTAGGCTCTCCCTGATTCTGCGAGCTTGAGGTTGGCTGGCAGAATGTGGGGGCCTAGTTCCGTGATGCCTGTGGCGCTCAGAACAGTCTTCTGACTCTCCCCTGCTCCCAGGATTGGCTGAGCACCCCCACCCCCCACAGTCCTAGCTGGGAAGAGTTCTTTAAGATACACTTTGTGGGCCTACTTTCCTGGAGTTCCCCACCAAATTTGACAGACTGATCCTTTGGTAGGCAGTATTTTTGGGGATCCAGCTCCCTGATTCTCCCCTCACTGGAGTCTTCCTGATCAGAGAGGCTAGCCCTAACATTTGGCAATCTGTACAGAGACGCCCACCCATCCAATTCTGGGAGGCGCTGATCAGTCAGTCCCATGTTGCCAATTCTACTGAAGTCTACCATCCCCATGGACCTGGGTTCATTTGAGCCAGTGGGCATGAAGGCGGCAGAGTCCATGATACTGAAGGGGTTAGAGTCCCCGATTGCAGGGGTCCCAATGTTATGCTCAGGGGTTTCTCTCTCCCTTCCTACCTCTTCTCTTTCAGCCCCAATTCCCTGGTGACATGCCAAAATCTGACTCTTTTGCTCCTCTATTAATGCCTTACTGGTCTCAATGATTTGCTCTTGCATGGCTATCTGTTTATGGAGCCTATCATTCTTTTCACAGAGAGCCTCATTTCCTCTCTGTGCTTCCTGCCTGGATTGTAAATACTGGACCACTTTTTGCTGCAGGAGACTCACCTCCTGAGTTTTGTCATTACTGGTCTTTTCCAGAGCATCCTCCACTCGCCTGGTGTGCTCTGGTAGCTGTTCATATTCGGTTTTAACTTTGCTAAGCTCCTGGAGGCCCAGCTTTTTTTCCTCTAACTTAGTTTTCAATTGGCTGACTTCCTGGCCTAAGGCGTCCCTCTCCTGACTTAGAGTGCCCCTCTGTTCAGCCATGTCATCCCTTTGTTTCTTAAATACATGGGATTTCTGGCACTCCCCATCAAATTCCTCTTGAGTGTGGAGGTCTTTAATAATTAATTTATTATTCTCCTCTTCCACAGTCTCTGTTCTGCGCAGGCTCCATTATATTTTATCTGTTGATTTAACTTCTGGTGACTCTCTTGCAGAGAGTCAACCTTTTCCTGACACTCCTTTGCAGTGTCTGTAATTGGGTGTCCTGCTCTGCCTTCTCTTGCTGTGAGAGAGCCAGATCTTCTTTTAATTGGGTAATATACTGCCTAGCTTCTGTCTCTAATTCTTGGCTCTTCTGTAGCCTTTGCCCTGCAGAGTATAGATCAGTTTGAATTTTCTGTAGTGTTTCCACTTGCTTCTCTGCCAGAACTATGTTTTCTGCATGTTTTTCCTGTATTACTGTCACAATCCATTCCCCTACCCCCCTCAGGTATAACAGCCCCCTGGCAACAGTGTGGCTAAGGCTCCTCACACTGGCCTCAAGAGCCTTAAAACTCCATCAGAAACCTACATGGAGTCAGTCCTGGCGCCTTTGGTGCCAGGCTCATTATCAGGAATAAAGCAACACCAGTTTTGGACCTTAATCCAACATGGAGGCCTATTACACAGCTCAGTTCTTTAGAACTAGGCCATGCAGTCTAGTGTTTTTGGTGTGGCTGGGCCTGGAACTACTTGGCCTGGAACTACTTTACCTGGGCTATTTAAACCACACCCAAACAGCAGAACACGCTTCGCGTCATTCTGCACTCCTGAAGCGTAACGCTCACAGTGTTCAGCTCCTACTCATCTGATTCTCCGGCGGCCCGATCTTGTTTCCTCGATCCGGATTCCATTTCTAACCTGGAAGAACAGGAACAGCATTAGCGAGCAAGAACACTTACCTGTGAGTAACCAGTCCTGAAACCATCCTGCGCTTCGCTTACCACGCCCATCTCCGGATTTCACTGCAGCATGCAAAGGTAAAAGAACAAGAACAGCATTAGCGAGCAAGAACACTTACCTGTGAGTAACCGGTCCTGAAACCATCCTGCGCTTCGCTTACCTCGCCCATATCCGGATTTCACCGCAGCCTACAAAGGTATAGGAACAAGGACAGCATTAAAAACAATTCTTACCTGGGCAAGCAGCGCTTCGATCGCTAATCACTCCAAAACATTGACGCAACCTGTACAAAGAAGTGAAGAGAACACAGGTTAGCAATAAACACTAACAAACAGTGCAGTGCTCTGCGCATCAATAACTCACCGTGGTTTTCACCATCTGGTGGGGCAATGTCAAAAATCGCAATCATCCCAGTGAAAACAAAAAGAGACATTGTTAGGGAACAGCGTAGTGGAGCAAAGACGCTAAGAAGACAGAGAAAACGAAGGGAAAGGAAGAGACAGAATAAAGACTGAACAGACATTATAACTCACCTGGAACACAGCAAGCAGAGTCAGAGTCACAGCCGGTCTGGATCCGACATAAGGGCATACGGACCAGTGAAGCAACTAGGTCCATGGAACGCCCCCATCGACCACGCGCCCCAGCACAGATATGCGGGACAAAGAATTCAACGACAAAAACCTTAGCCGTTACCCAAGGTCTGGCACATAACCAACCAGAGAGGGATCCGGGATAGCGCTTAGACGTCAATCCAGTATCGTGTGGCGCCCCTGTGGAAACCAGGTGAGCGTAACAGAACGCAAAACCTCAATTAAACATCCACCTGGGCATCATGGAAACATCAGCGACTGACCAACTAGCCCAGTTACTGGTGGAATTATGGGCTGAGGTACACTCTGCCCGGCAAGAAACCAACGCCCTTAGGAGGGAGTTGATTGTCACCAAGGACTGCACCGACGAATTGGCCAGACAATTACTCCAAACACAGGCTGGGCAGGCTCCGTTGCCAGGAAGTATTCCGTTGGTTTCAGCCTCATCCGTCAATCCAGTACATGTGGTCCTCCCTGGGGGTGTTCCTTTGGCCCCACCGGAACGTTTTACGGGGACCCAAGAAGATATGCAGTGTTCATGAACCAGTGCCGCCTCCATTTTCTTTGCAGACCCGAAGCCTTTCCTAACGATCAATCGCAGGTTGTCTTCATTCTGTCATATCTGAGTGGCAATGCCGCGGATTGGTCCATACCGTTAGTAAGCCAGGATGACCCACTCCTGCGGGTTTTCAGGGGGTTTCAACAGGAGAGGGAAAAGTTGTTCGCCCGACACACTCAGGGCCAAGCTCTGGATTACGAACTTCTGTCCCTCCTCCAAGGCAGCCAAGATTTGTTAACATATATTGCCACTTTCAACAGACTTGTCGTTGAGACTGGGTGGCCTGAGGCGATACGAACAACGTTGTTCCATCAAGGATTATGGGAGGAATTGAAAGACGTCTTAGCCCAGGTGGTAAACCCGCCAAAAGATTGTGCAGAGTAAATCAACCTAGTGGTGCAGCTAGACCACAGGCTGCAAGATCGGAGGACAGATCGAGCCAGAACGGATAATTGGACTGTGTATGTACACTCAAGGGAGAATATTCCATGTTCATCACAAAACACTTCGGAACCCATGCAAATTGGTGGGGTATGGGGCCCATTAACCAAGGCCGAAAGAGACAAAAGGAGGCAACAGCAATTATGCCTGTACTGTGGGAAATCAGGTCACTTCCTCTGAGAATGCCCAGTAAAGCCCCCTAGGAGAACTGTTGGGAGTCACAGAGAAAGAAGGAGGAGAACAAGAGTCGGAAAACTTTCAGGCCCGGCAAGCGTAGAGGTCCGTTTGTCGAGCGAAGGAAAAGAGCCACAGACCTCACACATTGCCCTGCCTGTGATTTTGATCAGTCACCAACAACCGTTTCGGATGCATGCTGTGGAGGCATACATAGACAGCTGAGCCGTTGGTAACTACATAGACCAAGGCCTGGCAACAAGGATGGGACTTCCCCTCTGTCAGAAAACGACAACTGAGAAGGTCACCACTGTTGACGACACAGAGATAGCTTCTGGTCCTGTAACCTAACGCACAGCAGAATTGACCCTTCTGTGCCAAGACGGACATGGGGAAGCCATTGCCTTCGACCTTATCAAGGCCCCTCTGATCCGCGTGATTCTAGGGATGCCCAGGGTTGGTGGCTCACAATCCTAACATCGACTGGCGAGCAAAAAAATTGGCCTTCTCCAATGAGTGTGCTCATGCGTGCTACCAAGTGGAAATGCCATTATCTGACCCAAAGACACCTCTCCAAGATAAAGAGGCGTTGGTACTAGGTGTAACATGTACACTACCAAGCGAATACCACAATTTCCAAGATGTTTTCCAAAAAGAACAGGCTAATACCCTACCCCCTCATAGGCCATATGACTGTTAGATTGACCTTGTACCTGGCGCACAAATCCCATGTAGTTGAATTTACGCACTCACTGAACCTGAAAATCTCCATTTGAAATCATATCTGGACCAATACCTGGCAAACGGTTTCATCCGCCCGTCCAAATCCTTGGCAGCCTTGCCCCTATTCTTCGGACCCAAGAAGGAGGGGGACTTGAGAACATGCATCGACTTACTCGCACTAAACCAAGTAACAGTTAAAAACCGTTATCCTCTAGCCATTATCCCAGAACTGCTGGACCAAGTAAAGGATGCCCAAATTTACACCAAATTGGACCTCAGGGGGGCATACTATCTCGTGCGTGTAAAGAAAGGAGACGAATGGAAGACCGCCTTTCGTACTTAGTATGGTCTGTACGAATATCAGGTGATTCCCTTTGGGCTTTGCAAGGCTCCCGCTGCGTTCCAGTACTTCATGAACGATGTACGATGGGAATTGATAGACGTATGTGCCCTAGTTTACATCGACGACATCTTGGTGTACTCCTCTTCTAAACAGGACCATGTCAGGCACGTTCGCTCCATCCTTGCAAAACTCCGACAGCACCAGCTATACACCAAACTTGAAAAATGCTCCTTCCATGTCACCGAAGTCGAGTTCCTTGGTTTTGTCTTCAATCCCAGAGGCGTCCGGATGGATGTGCACAAAGTAGACGCCATCCTTAGCTGACCATCACTGTCTTCAGTCAAATGTGTCCAAAGTATTCTCGGTTTTGCGAACGTTTATCGCCGATTCATCCCAGGTTTCTCCCAGATTGTGCACCCTATCACTTCTTTGTTACGAAAAAACAACAAACTGTTCCAATGGACAGAAGAGGCAGAAAAGGCCTTCCAGGAACTCAAGAAAAGATTTACCTCAGCCCCGGTGCTATGACACCCCCTCCCAGATCTCCCATATGTAGTGGAAACAGATGCCTCCAGCATGGCAATGGGGGGTGTTCTTTCCCAAAGGGATCCCGAAACAGGCCACTTACATCCCGTGGCCTTTTGGTCACGAAAATGTACCACACCTGAACTTAACTATGCAATAATAGACAAGGAACTCCTAGCGATCAAGGCAGCCTTTAAGGCATGGCAGCATTACCTCCTAGGTGCCAGACATACCATCAAAGTAATCACCGACCATCGTAACCTACAATACCTCAAGACGGCGAAGGCTCAATTATCTCATCAACTCTGATGGGCTTTATTCTTTGCAGAATATGATTACATAATCGCGTACCGACCTGGAGTCCAGAACGGAAAGGCCGACGCCCTATCCCGCATGGGTATTAATGAGAACCCATATTCAACCCCAGACCTGGTGGCCATTATTCCAGGTGACAAACTACCTACTAGGACTTTCAACAAAGTTATCTCTGGACGAACTCCAAAAGGAAATTCAGCTCCTAATGAACACCGAGGCTCTACAAGACTGGACCACTCAAGGTGAACATTACACAACAAAGCACCAACTCCCATATTTCAGAGGGCATTTATATCTACCGAATAAGGCACTACAAGAACAAGTCATTTCTGGTTATCACAAACCCATGATAGAAGGACATCCAGGAATTGCCAAGACCCTAGCCAAGGTGAAAAGAAATTATTGGTGGCTGACCTGGCGAAAGGAGATTACGCAGTTTATTCTGTCATGTAGCATTTGTGCACAGAATAAATCCCAGAAACAAAGACCTGTGGGCCTTCTTCAACCCCTGGAAATTCCACCTGCACCTTGGCACACACTCTCCCTCGATTTCATCACAGATCTGCCTCATTGTCAAGGGTTCAACACTATCCTCGTGGTTGTTGACCTGTTCTCTAAAATGGCCCATTTCATTCTGCTTAAGGGTCTACCAAATGCATCCAGTCTGGCAAAGGTGTTTTTAGAGCAAACAATATGATTACATGGTTCCCCCTCCGTCCTGATTTCTGACCAGGGTAGTCAGTTTGTGTCTAACTTCTGGAGGAAGTGATGTGCAATTGCCCTAATCGATATTTGTCTGTCCACTAGTCACCATCCCCAAAATGATGGCCAAACAGAGCGGACGAATCAGACACTAGAGCAATACCTACGGTGCATGTTACATCAAGTGGAAGAAAGCTGGAAAGATGTGCTGTGGATAGCTGAATATGCCTACAATAACTCGATACGGACCAGTACTGGACAGAGTCCATTCTATACCGTATATTGAAGGCACCCACGTACTTCCGAATTAGATACCCCCATGGCCTTGGAAATTCCTGCGGTGAAGGCTTTACCTACAACCATCATTCAAGCTTTCAAAAGGGCAGCAGAACACTTGATACAAGCCAAAGAAAGACGGAAAAGATTCTCTGATCAACACCGAAGAAAAGCCCCAGACTCTCAAGTCAGAGATGAAGTCTGGTTGGCGTCTCGGCACTTGCCCATAAGAGGAACTTGAACATTTCGTCCCAGATATCTAGGGCCCTATACCATCAAGGCTATTATAAATCCTGTGGCAGTAAAACTAGCTTTACCACCAAATATGCAGATCCATCCCGTATTCCACGTGTCACTCTTAAAACCTGTTTAGTCTGGAACTCGGGTCAAAACACCACCAAATCCGGTACTGGTTAACTGAGAACCCGAATTTGAAGTCAAGGACAACCTAGATTCTAACTCACCAGGTCCAAGTTATATTACTTAGTGGACTGGAAGGGATATGGCCCTCAGGACAGGACATGGGAGTCTAGCGAGCATATCCATGCGCCACGCCTGCTAAGACGATTTCATCGGAACCATCCGACCAAACCAGGGCCAGATGGAGAAAATACCTTGAGAGGGGCCTTAGGGGGGAGTGCTGTTACGATCCATGCCCCTGACCCCCTCAGGTATAACAGCTCCCTGGAAGCAGTGGTGCTAAGGCCCTTCACATTGGCCTCAAGGGCCTTAAAACCCCATCAGAAACATACATGGAGCCAGTTCTGGCGCCTTTGATGCCAGGCTCATTATCAGGAATAAAGCAACACCAGTTTTGGACTTTAATCCAACATGGAGGCCTATTACACAGATCAGTTCTTTAGAACCAAGCCATGCGGTCTAGTGTTTTGGGTGTGGCGGGGCCTGGAACTACTTGGCCTGGAACTACTTTACCTGGGTTATTTAAACCACACCCAAACAGCAGAACACGCTTTGCGTTATTCTGCACTCCTGCAGCGTAACGCTCACCGTGTTCAGCTCCTGCTCAGCTACTTCTCAGGCGGCCCGATCTTGTGTCCTCGATCCAGATTCCATTTCTAACCTGGAAGAACAAGAACAGCATTAGCGAGTAAGAACACTTACCTGTGAGTAACCAGTCCTGAAACCATCCTGAGCTTCACTTACCACGACCGTCTCCGGATTTCACCGCAGCATGCAAAGGTAAAAGAACAAGAACAGCATTAGCAAGCAAGAACACTTACCTGTGAGTAACCGGTCCTGAAACCATCCTGCATTTCGTTTACCTCGCCCATCTCTGGATTTCACAGCAGCCTGCAAAGGTAAAGGGACAAGGACAGCATTAACAACAATTCTTACCTGGGCAAGCAGCGCTTCGATCCCTCATCACTCCGAAAACTTGCCGCAAACCTGTACAAACAAGGGAAGAGAACACAGGTTAGCAATTTTAACTAAAAAACAGCACAGCGCTTCGCGCATCATATACTCACCGTGGTTTTTGCCATCTGGCACGGCAACTCCGAAAATCACAATCATCCAAGTGAAAACAAAAAGAGACATTGTCAGGGAACAGCGTAGTGGAGCAAAGACATTAAGAAGACAGAGAAAATGAAGGGAAAGGAAGAGACAGAATAAAGACATTATAACTCACCTGGAACACAGCAAACAGAGTCGGAGTTACAGCCAGTCTGGACCCGACATAAGGGCATACGGACCAGTGAAGCAACTAGGTCCATGGAACGCCCGCATTGACCACGCGCCCCTGCACAGATATGCAGGACGGAGAGTTCAACGCACAAAAACCTAAGGCGCTACCCAAGGTCTTGCACGTAACCAAGCAGAGAGGGATCCGGGATAGCGCTTAGACGTCCATCCAGTATTGTGTGGCGCCCCCTTGCATACCAGGTGAGCGTAACAATTACTGCTATGTGGAGGTATAGGTAGGCCGCTATCCTGGCAATTTTTGTCTGCTCCTTTTTTACTTTTGGGGCCATGTACAGTTCACTAAGTGCTTGGTGTAATGGGCCCTTGTCCTGCCATGTATCTAGGTCTATGGCAGTGACCTGTTATTTGATTTCTTGTAGCCAGATCTGCTCATTGTGTTCTGGCCACTCACCCCTGACAAACAATTTGTGCAGGAGGTGCTCCCTACCAATATTAATTTCTACTGGGGTTGCCATTTTAGAAATATTAATTTCCTTATGGCTTATTTCAGGGTTAATTTAGTTTTACAAACAGGCCCAATTTTTGTAGTATTTATTTTGCGAGGTGCTTGTGTTCTTGTAAAGTGTAGCACAGTAACCCAACCCAGCAAGGTGTCTGTACCCTGCAGGCTAGTATGCTGTGTTAGACTGTCATGGGTGGTATCTCGAATTCAGAATCCTAGACGAGCCCCCAAAATATGTTAAGGATTTCAATCAGGCACACACCCAGGTCTCACCTAGCATGTAGTGCGCAATGAAACCCTTATTTATTTGTGTCTATAAATTCAATATTCTGAATGATATACCACTCATATCACACCCATCTCAAAATACACCCCAGGTCACAGTGTACCAGGAATCAGGCTAGTTGTAAAGGTAAATATTTATTTATTTATTTTAATATTCAAATTACACATACATTTTAATATATGTATACATATATATATATATATATATATATATATATATATATATACATTCAGTAAAAAAAACTTTGTTAAAAGGACGTTATGGTTAAGTTGCGGTACTAAAAACCTATGAAAGTCAGTAAAAAAAACTTTTTTAAAGGGACATTGGGCCTCATTACGACCCTGGCGGTAATCCGCCGTCATTACCGCCATGGCGTAATGAGCGTTAACGCCGTGGGACGATGGCGTAAAGTGCGCCACATTACGACCCATCGCGCACGAGCATTACGCCATGGCGGTAATGTAAACTGCGCCATGGCGGTAATGCCCCCAAAACGGCACCTACCGGCATCGTATGCGGCGCAAGGTGCACCACCGCCACCCCGACCACCGTACATAGCGGTGACCGTAGTTAGCGGTCACCGCAATTAGCGTTGACCGTAGATAAGCGGAACCGGAAGTAGCGTCACCGCGGCGGAACGGGAAAGAGCACGGCGGCCATCTTTAAAAACACAATCCATTGCCATCCTCCCCAACCACTGGACATCCGAGCCTGAGACCCCGCAAATACCAGCTTCAACCTTCTACCTGCAGGAAAATGCCTAAAGTGGTGAAAAAAGCCTGTGACCGCCAGCGGCAAGACCGCTTCTCCAGAGAGGAGCTTACCATGCTAGCGGAGACCCTCCAGGAGAACGCCGCAGTGGTATTCTCCAACCAAATGACAAGACCGGCCATATCCAAGAAGAAGGCCATATGGGCACTGGTAGCTCAGCGGGTCAGTGCCGTGGGAACAACACCCCGCAATGTCACACAGTGCCGCAAGCGGTGGGACGATCTCCGGCTCAGAGTCAGGAGCATACTATCAGCAAACATGAACCAGGCAATGGCAACTGGGGGAGGATCGGAGTCCCCTATTAAATTGCAGCCATGGGAGGAAATCTGTGCCTCCACAATCGGAATGCAGAGCATTGAAGGAGTAGGAGGAATGGAGAGAGGAGCCCCGACATCAGGCGATGCAGGTAGGTGGCTCAAATCAAGGCATGCAAATCTCACCTAAGTCCATTCATGTGAAGTACAATGTTGGCCCATAGTGTAAATGCAACACATCAGCAGGAGACTGCCCACAGATACATCCGATCTGCACCCTGTACACATGCAGTATGCACACCCTAACTGCAGGCACCCACATACCTCCATGCTACTTCCACACAAAAGGGAGACAACTTTTTTCCCCTGCATGAAATGTGCCACATGTACTAACTGATAAGATGCCAGTCGCCACAATGCCCAGCCAATGTCCGCAGACCCATCAATAACACTCTCCCTCCTTTGTCCCACCACAGGCTCAAATTCCGACCTTGAGGAAGAGGACACCACTGCCTCCACACCCACCAAGAGGGCCAGGACAACTGTGCCAACACCACAACCCTCCACCTCTGCCGTCCCGAGGAAAACCCCACAGCAGCCAAAATCCATGCAAGGAAAACAGGACAGGGCACAGACAGCCACCCCAGCAGGCAGTACAGAAGCAGCAGCAGCAGCAGACATCACACAAATCATGCCCACAGAAGGCACAGCCTCTGCTGCAAGCAGCACTATAGGGGAAACTGCTGCCATTGCAGCCTCCTCCGATAGCGAAGCAGGGATCTTTGAGGAGAGTGATGTCAGAAGCCCCACAGCCCACCCTCATTCCCCCTACCTGTCCCTAAGCAGCCCGCATGCGGATGCCACACATGGTCAGCCAGAGGATGACGATTGGCCAGCCACTCCATCCCCGCTGCAGGGGGTGATCAGCCCAATGGGTATACCACTGCCATTAGCCATGGGCCAGAATACCAACCATTCCCTGGAGGCGATTGTCACCCGGCAGCAGCAACTTTCCTCGCTGCTCGAAGAACATGTTGCAGAATGTGGGGGGTCAAGTGCAGCAATGGAGAAATGTGCTGAGACAGTGAAGGACGCTATAGAGTCCTCCACAAAGGACATCTGCGCGGAACTTGCTGCTGTGCGGCACGCCATCACTGACCTTGTGCAGACAATTCGGGACATGCGTCCAAATGAGCAGGCAGGATCCTCCTCGGTTGCCAGCTCGACACCGAGCAGCCCCATCCGCCGATCGGGGAGGAACCTCCGCAGCACAGGCAGGGGTGCCCCGGGGGCCAGTGGAGGGGGCTGCCAATAGTGGCCGGACAGTGTAGGAATCCTACTTCAGACACTGCTGCACAGACTAACTCACACCTTTGTTGGGATTCCAGGGGGGGGGGGAGGGTGGAGGGGGGAGTGGGTGTGTTGGGGTGTGCAGGGGGGTGGCGGGGAGGTGTGTTGGGGAGTTAAGGGGGGAGTTGGGGGGGGGTGTGTGCAGGGGGGAGGTGGGAGGTGGTGGGTCACGACGTTCCATGGCTTGAATACACTTTTACCTTGAAAAAAAACCCAGAGTGTGTTGAATTTTTCTTTGCGCATGTGTGCTTTATTGGTGTACAGTCCACAGTGTGCATGTCCCGGTGCCACACAGTGCCCCAAGTGCAGTCACCATGTGACACACACCAGCCATGTGTGCTAGAAGCAGTGGTCGATGATAGTTTGGCGCATTGCACGCCCCTCCTGTGCATCGCCTCCTCCATGGGGTGCCGCCCCATCTGCTCCCTCCTCATCCTCATCGTCAGGTGGTTGTAGTTCTGCGTCAGGGGGCAGGGGCACATTCTGCCTGACGCACATATTGTGTAGCATTACACATGCCATGACGATCTTTGCCACCTTCTCATGGCCATACAGGAGTGCCCCACCAGACCTACTGAGGCTTCGGAACCGTGCCTTCAATAGGCCGAATGTCTGCTCTATGACCACACGAGTACGTGTATGTGCACGGTTGAAGTCCTCCTCGTGCTGGTTCTGCGGGTTCCGGACTGGTGTAAGGAGCCAACTCTTCAGGGGATAGCCTGCATCACCTGTATGTAGGCGAGAATGTATGTGTCAGTCATGTTGTCTGATCAAGAACATGATGTTCCATCATGGCTTGCATCCAACTGTTAATTTGGCTCACATCTACATGACCTAATTTATTCACACAATGCTACCTGTATATGCTCATGGCTTCCATGGCCTGTTTTGCATGCCATCACCCAATGTATGCAGAGGGGTTGTGTGCATTGTGAGTGCCCATCCTCTGTCTCCGTTCTCCGTGTTACTCACAGCCAGGTGGAGTATGCATCCCCCCCCCTTTCAGCCAGGTGGAGTATGCATCCCCCCCCCCTTTCAGCCAGGTGGAGTATGCATCCCCCCCCCCTTTCAGCCAGGTGGAGTATGCATCCCCCCCCTTTCAGCCAGGTGGAGTATGCATCCCCCCCCCCCTTTCAGCCAGGTGGAGTATGCATCCCCCCCCCTTTCAGCCAGGTGGAGTATGCATCCCCCCCCCTTTTCAGCCAGGTGGAGTATGCATCCCCCCCCCTTTTCAGCCAGGTGGAGTATGCATCCCCCCCCTTTCAGCCAGGTGGAGTATGCATCCCCCCCCTTTCAGCCAGGTGGAGTATGCACCCCCCCCCTTTCAGCCAGGTGGAGTATGCATCCCCCCCGCCCTTTCAGCCAGGTGGAGTATGCATCCCCCCCCCTTTCAGCCAGGTGGAGTATGCATCCCCCCCCCCCTTTTCAGCCAGGTGGAGTATGCATCCCCCCCCCTTTTCAGCCAGGTGGAGTATGCATCGGTACGTCATTCACCTGCCCACTTCCATTACATTGGACTCACCGAGTAGCCAGGATCTTGGGCCTGCATGTCGCTCCATGTAGCGTGGTATTGTGGAGTTCCTCAGGACCATGGAATCATGGGTTGATCCGGGGAATCGGGCACAACAATGTGTGATGATCTTGTTGGAGTCACAGACCATTTGCACGTTGATTGAGTGGAACTGTTTCCGGTTGCGGTACGGTACCTCCACGGCACGTGGAACCACCAATTCCACATGGGTGCAGTCGATGGCACCAATGCAACCGGGTATGCCGGCTAGTGCATGGAAACCCACTTTGGTGTTAGCTATCTCCTGGCCAGTCCGTGGTAATGAGATGTGGTTGTCTGTGTGCTTGAGGAGGGCATCGAGCACTTGGATGAGTGTTTGCGAGAATAATGGTTGTGAAATGCCATGCAGGTGCCCCACTGTGTGCTGGTAGCTGCCTGTGGCCAGGAAGTGGAGTACAGCCACTACCTTCAGTAGGGGGGGGATGGCGGTTGGACTTTCTATCATGCTGACGATGTCGTTGTGTTTCATGTCTACGATGGCGGTGATGGTGTCCCGGTCCAAACGGTACAGGGTGTGGATCTGCTCAGCAGTGAGGTTGAATGGATTGGCTCTGATGCGTGGTATTGGGGGCTGCCTGCGTGGTGGCACTGGCTGTGCAGGTGGGGCTTGCTGGGCCTGCCTTGCCCTCCTTCTCCTCCTGCGTCTCCTCTGTGCTGCCTGTTGTTGTTGTTGTTGTTGTTGTTGTAGTTGTTGTTGTTGTAGTAGTTGTTGTTGTTGTTGCTGTTGTAGCACATGCATTGCTATCAGGTCCTCCAGCCCCAACATTGCCATTCGAATTGGTATCATTGTGGTGTGTGTCTGGGTGTGGGAAGGGGTGGGGTGGGCTCTTTTTGTACTTCCTGAGTCTGTATTGCCTTCACCTGTGCTGTTTCAGTGCACCTGTGGCAGCTGCATTCACTTAACATGGCCCTTTACGGTTGGTTCGCGATGGCGTTGTTAGCACCATGGTGGTAAGGTACTTAACGGGCTGGGTGATAGCATTAGGTGCATGTCCGCTTGGGTCGGCATTTGCGTACCTTTCCGGCATGGCGCTAAGTACGGTGTGGGCGGACGCGGGCGCGCACCCTTGGCGCAGTTAGCGGCAGCGTTGACTACGATGCCGCTAATGGCATCGTAGTTAACGGTCACAGGTCATGATCGGACCTGGCGGAAAAAGATGGCGGTAACCATTTACCGCCATCGTTTTTCACTTAGCGCCAGGGTCGTGATGAGGCCCATTATGTTTAAGTTGTGCTACTAAAAACCTATGAAATTCAGTAAAACAACTTTGTTAAAGGGACGTTATGGTTCAATGTAAAACTGAAAAACCCCTGAAATTCGCTAGTTATGGTAAGCTAAGCAACAATAACTCGCGCCACCACCGTGCATTGCTAAGACTAACACCCAGGACATCAAAGATGACATCACAAATGTAATTGATGACATCACTGATGACATCACATCTGATCGCTCTTTTTTCCTTTAGTGATATATCTTGGCCAGTAATAATTAGGAACAAAAAATTCAAAAAAGTACTATATTTGTACACTTATACTTCTAATATGTTCTTACAATGATTCGCTTAGGGTGCACTCACAGCATATGAAACATATACATAAGGAAAATACACACTTGAAAGACAGCAATACTTTTTTATATGAAGACAATCAGTAAGGTTATCAACCCTTTCTTATTGTTTTTTTTTATTTTTATTACTGTACTTTCTCGGGATATGGTCATATTTGTATTCGCATTACTTTCTTTAGGGTGCAGTCAGATCATGTGATAGTTATACATAGAGGAGTAGTAGGTTTGAAGCAGTGCAAGCATTTCTGTGCATAAAGATAATCAGTTAGGTTATGAACACTTTCTGTTTTTACTGCTGCTTTTTTTGCGCACTTCACTTTCCCTTTATATACTCATATTTGTATGTATTGTTCTGTCTTTGGTTTTTATATGTAATAATGAAATTATGTAGTAAGTGGGTTTTATTAGATACTTATTACATGTTGCACAGTACGCAAAACTCTAATAAGAAAGCATTTATCATTTCACTATTCAACATGGGAAGATTATGAATATTGCACTTCCATCATGTATGCTGCACACGATGCTTATGATTATACATGAGTAGCTTACTGTACTATAAAGAACTTCATAATAAAATGCTATTTATATCAATGCATTGCTTAATGCACTACATAGCTCATAATATTTATTCCAATGGGCCTTGACCCTTTTTTGTCAATTTTATAATATGAATCCCTTGTACAGACTTTCATGAAAGGTAAATGAACATGTGATGCCATCAGTGATGTCATTAATGACATTTGTGATGTCATCTTTGATGTCCTGGGTGTTAGTTTTAGCAAAGCACGGTGGTGGCGCGAGTTATGGTTGCTTAGCTTACCATAACTAGTGAATTTCAGGGGTTTTTCGGTATTACTTTGAACCATAACGTCCCTTTAACAAAGTTTTTTTACTGAATTACATAGGTTTTCAGTAGCGCAACTTAACCATAATGTCTACGAACATCTGACTTCATTGCACACCTTCCGGAGAATGGCACATGACCATATGCTTGTGCACAGCATGATGATGTGTCCGAGAACCCATACGCACTTCACAATAACATCTGTGCTTCATGGACAGTTTGGAACTACATTTTCTACTGATGTAGGAACTTGCAACTTCAACATTTCCCTTGCACAGCTCCAACACCTATTCGTACTCATCCATTAACAATCTAGTGCACAGTACATACTTTTGGCAAAACAGCTATTTATGTTAAAATGACATCAGCTAATGCCATCCCTCCTCCCCAAGAGACACCACCACTGCTGTAATCAAGCACCATGAGAAACACTGCCCACTAGGCTGGCCAACTCTTTGATAGTCTGTCGCGGGACTCTTGGCCACAAGGCAGTGATGACGTCACTTCATTTACGTTTGGGCCACCTCTTTTTGAATTTCTTTTTTTTAATGACTCTTAATTCCTGGCTTAATTTAAATACAAATGCTTTGTCCTGGGGAGGTGATGATCAGGTTTTTTAACTGCAAACATGACCATCACGACCCCAGGAACAAAGCATTAGCATTTGAATTAAGGCAGGTGTCCGAGCGTTACAGCTCGACCGGTAGGCTCAAAAGGAGCCTGGGCTGCAGAGGCGCCCAGAGAAAGAAAGCAGCAGGCGGCAGTGCTGTGCTGAGCAAATGGCCACTTGAGTTTGCAGAGTGGCTGTGCTGGAGGCAGGTTGTCCGACGCAAGTCGGGACAACCTACATCCCGCAATGCCACTCTGCAAACCGTGGGACAGAGCACCTAATTGCGGGGACACTTGTCCACCCTACTACCCCCTACCTTAGAAATAACACACGCACAGAATTTCCCCCTTTTCCATCTTCCCCTCCATATTAGAGTCTGGTGCCTCTTCCCTCATTTCCGTCCCTACCTTTCGTTCTTAGCTCTCCTGGCAAGACAAACCCATCCAAAAACAAAATAAATGTACCTTTAGGAACCACCTTTCACAGTTAAAAAATAGAAGTTAAAAAACCCGCATAGACTCCATCTACTTTGTATTTCTCAGTAAAATACATAGACGCAATAAGATTTTCCAACATTTCCATTTGCATTTTTTGTTATAGTAATGTGACTATTGTAGCGTTCATGCACCGTTCCAGGGACTCGAACGGTGGACAACGGCTCAGTAGCCCTAGTAATCAGCCCAAGAAAAGCGAGGGTGGATAACGAAGTCTCTGGACCATTACCCCCCATTTCAGCCCCTAAAATTGGGGATGAACGCCATTACCAGCCAAGGTTTCCAAAGCAGTAACCCGTGCTACAAAAAAATAGGATTTCTCGTCTTAACCATATTAACATAAGCACATTTGTCTTCCCTTTCAAATCTATCCTAATTGCGAATAACTTTACGACAAAGCCAGTCCCAGGTGGACATGACCACTTTAATACTATGTTTTGTCCCTTCTGGTCATGGCCAGTAGCCACATTGTCCGGATCATGACCTTATACCATGACCCTGACATTCGGGCCACTGCCCATGACTACAGCCTACCCCTCAGGCACTAAAAAAAAACATGCTTCTCGATCCTTGCCAATGAGCCTTACGCAAATTTGCTGTAAATCCACCCACGTTTTATTTTTCAAAACTGTCAAAATAATACACAAATCATTCGTCATATAAGCTGTGTGCAAAATTCCAACAAAGTCATTCGAAATTACGTCTGAAATATTCCAACCATGATCATCACCCCTCACCTCCCCAAACATTATTGCATAAGTTTTACAAGTGCAATCCTCACAAAATATTATTGTCCCGAGGGTTTGACCATGTATTTTTGTACATACGTTGATTTATCGCAAACATTTCCACATCAGCTTACTGCATTTCATTTTCTTGAGAAAAGTACGAAATCTGGCAACAGGGCGTGTCCATCTTGTGCTATTGTTAACCATTGCTGCATCGGCCTAAGGTAAACTGGCCGGATGTCACTAAATCATATGCCCCCCCCCGACCCTCACATAACCAACCCTAGTGATAATGAACACCTTTGTCGGTGACGTTCCTCTTCAGCGTAGCCAAATGCGCCCATAACCACCTACGTGACGCAGAACCCAAAAATCAACACACAGTGACTAAAAACATACCACGTCACAATTCAAATTATTAAACTGCTCTTTAGAAGAAAACAATAACAGTATACAATTTGTAAAGTACTTTTATTTCACAATAAACTCTCCGAGAACATCCAATTGTTCCCATAATCAATCAAATTGCAAATTTGTTTCTTCGCTCGTGATCGAAAATGTTAATTGTGAGACACACATTCTTCTTTTTCCATATACAAAGTGTTCATTTTTGATGAAGGAACCGCTTGGGTCCCACAGTGAATTCCAGGGCATCTGCATCAACATACGCCTAGACCACCATAAAAGAAGTTATGTTACTCCTAATCGCTAGAGCAGGGTACACAAGGGCCCTGGCCGATCGTCCCACAAAACAGTCACAGTAATCCACCCGTTCACGACTACGTGCACCTGATGAATGAAGAACCCATCAGTTGGCATCTGGAATCCATGGCAATCGCAGTAAGGCAGCATGTATCTATTCGGAAAACATAACAGAAAATATGTATCAATACCTGATCTTTATTACACTTTATTGCAATATATGTTATCTTTTCTTAATTCGGCATCGAGTTTAAACTAACGATTAGCACACACATCAAACAATCTCAAAAAAGACAAAAAGAACCTAGAAACTGATACAGAATTCCATATAGTCATACATGACATTTTAAAGAAACATTAGCGTTGAAGCTGGGTGAATCTAGTTATAGTGGACATACGACTACATTTTCCACTTCCCGTAACCACATAAAAAAGACAACGACACAGAAAAATAGTACTTGAGTTACATTGCCAAAATTAATCTTCAGATAATAATAGGTTAAACCTCGTTCCAGCATACAGTCGTCAAAAGCAAACTTACATAATATTCACTGTCTCCATTGTATTTGCAAAAATCAGTCCGTAATGCTCAATCCGCTTGCATCAAAGAATCTTCATGAACTGAATTCACATGTTCCGTACAGACTTTTAGAATGCATAACCATATCAAATGTTCTTTATTACAAGCCTCCTCTCTTCACAAAAAAATCCCCTTCTCTCAAGGTCAAACAAACAATTGACCCTTCTACTTTCTGTCCCATGCGTGGGCTCCCTTAGCTTGCAACCAAAAAATCAAAGTTGCTGACTTTCACTCAGAATCTAAATACATTCTCACTTTGCAACAACACGGCTCAACACACCCATGAAAACTCGTATTGTCATACACGTGCCCCCCCGCCTGTTTCCATCAAACACTGCAGGTGGCTGCCTCAGATGCCAAAGTCTAGGGGGCACCAATCTGACTCCAATATTATTTTCCAGACATTGGGCCTCATTACGACTCAAGCGGTAAGTTACCGCCTGGGTCGTACCCTTACCACCATGGTGTAAACTACATTTACACCATGATGGATGGCGGATTTAGCGCCCCATTCCAAGGTGAGTGGGGCGGTAAATCCCCATTTCCCATTTTACCCTTCCCCATTCCCATTTTTGCCCCATAGGGCATAATGGGAGTGGGGAAGGCGCTAGTTACGCCACCGTAAATTACGGCGGCGTAATTAGCACCATGGTCCCTTAGCGCCATGGATTTTAACGCCTGCAAAAAGCAGGCGTTAATATCACCATGGCGCTAACGGACCTTGTAATCAGGCGTTAGGGGTCGTTAAGCACCGTTAACCCCTAAACGCCTGATTCGTAATGAGGCCCATCGTAACACAGACACATTACTCCTTAACCGGTATTTTACGCACAATACATTGAGGAATACCTCCAAATAGGGTGGCCAACTTTGTCACATCCCTTTGCGGGACAAAAGGTGGTGATGACGTCACAGCGTCATCCACCTAGCAGAATCAATGCATTGCACCCGAAGCTACTGACATGACCGGCCTGCAAGCCTGTCACGTTAGTAGCTGCGGTTGCAATGCAATACAATAGGACTCTTATTTACAGATTAGCTGCCACTTGCCAGCCACTGTTATTCCCATTCGCGGAAAATGTATGTATATTACCCCCTCCCCGCTCGGGCCCAACCCCTGCTCGAACAGAGCAAGCCAGGACAACCCGCGTCCCGCAGAGCCACTCGGCAAACTGCAGAACACAGGCGCCAATTGCGGGATCATCCCGCAAATTACGGGACAGTTGCCCACCCTACCTCCAAATATACCGTATGACTTTCGTGACATAAAAACACCACTTTTTTGCTTCTTGCTGCTACATCCCGTTCCATCCTCACTAACCCTCACCTCCCCAGACAGTATTTGATAAGTTTAACAAGTGCAATGTTGTGTTTTTTATATGTTTTTGCAGCGATGTCCGCGGACACCAAAAAAGGGATCAAAGATGGCGGATGCATCGGAACAATCTGATGCACTTGACGTCCTTCACCATCCAATGAGCGAACACGTCACATGTCCGCAGACATGACGCGCCCGATTACCCAATTGGTGTCCTGCCCGCGGTGCCGAACAGGGAAGTGTGTCTGCGGAGCGGACATAGATATCACTAATGTTTTTAAACCTACTTTTTGATCGTTTAAAAAGAAACTACTGGACGGATGTTCACCAAATTTACAAAAGCACGCTTTCGGGACCAAACCGCTGCTCCTGCCACAAATCTGGTGAAAATCCATCCAACGGTTTGATCTGTAGGCGTGCACAAAGTTTTTCCCCCATTCAGTCTATGGGGAAAAATAAGTTTTGGGAACCCCCCCCTATAACTTTACCCTCCCTGGACCAAACCTCACCAAATTTACCAACACAATTCAGAGTGGGTCATATACGTTTTC
Organism: Ambystoma mexicanum; assembly: GCF_040938575.1. Classification (NCBI taxonomy): domain Eukaryota; kingdom Metazoa; phylum Chordata; class Amphibia; order Caudata; family Ambystomatidae; genus Ambystoma; species Ambystoma mexicanum. The sequence continues at coordinate 900,971,669 of NC_090923.1, read as the reverse complement.
TGCAAAGATTGGTGAGGATTCATCCAGGGGGGGCAGAGTTATAAGCCGCCCAAAAAGTGCTCTTCCTATGGAAACAGCAATTTACCGGCCGGACCCTACCGAGGCTGTGTAATATATAGAAATATATATATTTGCATTTATGGGGCAGCAATCACTAAGTGGTGACAATACAATTCAGAAAATAAGTAAAGCAATTGAATTCACTTATAGGAATGTAGAACAGAAAACACAGGAAAAAGAACCGTTTTGGTTTGTGAACAGATAGCGTTTAGGTTAATATTTCCCCCTGCAAAGTACTTTAAGGCACAAATGAGCAATCCTACACAGATGTCAGTAATCAGCAGGTATTCTGGAATGAAAGATAATGTCTAGAGTCTGAATGCAATCTTCCCTCCCCAAACAAGAGAGAAACCCGTTTTTGGAAATTGACACTTTTAAAACTGACAGGTGAAAATGGCTTTGTGAAATAATGCAAAATGGTTCAAAAATGCTTAAGTGGAAACAATTCTTAGGAAAGCAACACTAAACATGTCCTAACATGCATGAGCTACAAGATAAACAACAGTACACACTTTAGATCAGAATGGAATTGAAGAAGCACTTGAATGGGAAAAAGACTAGTGTAACTTTAGAAAACTGCAAATTCACTGCAAAATTTCACTATGCGATTTTGGATAAAAATGGGTCAAAGACACTGTTCCGCTATGGTATCATTAAGAGTTGAAATTTTATACATTTTAAGAAGTTATGGAGGTTTTATTGAGGGGTGTTTTTGCAAAATAGCTGCGAAAATGAAAACAGAAATTTGGTTTTAAAAATGACCTGTGGGTTTCATTACACTATATTAATGAATATGAAAAAGAGAATGCAACACATGAATCTTCACAGTTACGTAGCCAGCGTAACCCTTCACATGGTGGATACTCTAATTCTTTCTGAGATTTACTTAAGTTACTCAAAATCACTAATGACCCAGGGTATGGTATAACAAAGGAGGAAAATCAGCGCAAGAATGGTTTTGACAATACTAGGGTTCTGAGTTTAAAGATGGGATGGGTTGATATAGGGATAAGACAATGCAAATATACTATGAGTCACTGTTCTTCCTATTAATACTTACAGTCCCTTGTAATTAAAATTGGACCGTCACAGTTCTGGTCATGGATCGGGTCAGGTCTACTGGCAGCAGGGCACTTCTGGAGGGAGTGGATCAGCGGCGTGGTTCTGGTCAATTTTTGACTGGACCTCAGACTGGAGTTTGGATGGGCCCTTCTGGTCACTGGATACGGCAGATTAGCAGGATGCGAGTTTCAGCGGGCAAGCCTTAATGGTAGCAAGCCAGACTGAAGCAGAATTATTATTGGGATGGTTGAATTTGGACCTAGCTAAAAAGAGTTCAGCAAAGCTAAGGCCTGGATTCTGCAAATAAATCTGGAGTCAGCTGCAAGGTGAAGATTTCTGGACAAGATGAGTAAGTCAGGAACAAGACTCTGCATGGAAATCTGGATGTGTTCTGGAAGCAGCGTGTTATGCTGAGTGTAGTTCCTTTATTTATACTACCTAATGACATCAACAAGTTTATGGTGTGGGCAGAATTTCAAAACACACCCCCACGGCTGTGAGTGGCCACAGCACTTGCCTTGTCCTGGTTGGCAGTCAGACCAGAGCTGTCATCTTTACGATGGGATTTAGGAACTCACACATTGATTTTGACCAAAACTTAACTTTTGCACAAATTTACATTTCTAAAATGATGTTCCCTAATAAAATATATATGACATATACATTTCATAATTGATGTGCTATATTCACATTCAATCCCCATCTCTGTGCGAGCTGTCTTTCTCATTCTATAGAATGTTCTCAATTTTAATCATAACAGTTTGGATTAATAATTTCTAATTCTGTACATCTCGGCGCTTATCAGTGGATCATGTACATACAATCTTAGGCTTGCAACATTAATAGTTCTGCTACCATGAGGGATTTTTTGTAACTTTGGTCCCTTAAGTGGTACAGGTTTCATCAATGTCTTCAAAGCAAAAGCCTGAAATTAGGTTAACATCTACCAATTTTTAGATTTATCCTTCTTTAGGTTGCACAGTTAAAGAGTTTCAAACTTAACCACAAATACAGATTTAAACACCAAAATGTTCCTTGAAACAGAGTTTTCTTTCTCCTTTCAACAATAAACAGCTGTCAGATCCCTTTGATCAGGGTGGGGTGTACAGGGAAGCTTCCTGCCCCTCCCCCGCAGAGCCTGTCCTTTGTTCTTGGCTCAGCCATAAGACGAATGTCTAATGAAGTCTATTGTGCCCCATATACGAAAACCTCCAGCAGCCATTAGCCTTCCTCTAGCAAGGGGTTGCAAACCTGAAGTGTCAAACTTCCCAAGGCTGGCCACTGTCCAATCATAATTAAGCAGTTACTTAACTCCAATACTGTGTTGCTTTAAAATTCACAATAAAGTATTTTCTTTAACATATATGATATGATATGATATGATATTATATGACATTTTATTTATATCGCGCTCGTACACAAGTGTTTCAGAGTGCGACCAAGCAAAGGGAGGGGAACAAGGGAAAACAAAAAATAAATAAAAACAACGATTTTACTAGCCCCAGTGACATTAAGAACGCGCAAGTGCATGGAGAAGGGAAAAGGGGGAAAGTGTGTGGAAGTGGGAGAAGTGGAAAGTGCAGAACAGAGGAGAGAAAAGAATAAGCTAAATAAATGAATACATAAGGGCCATCACAAAGTGGTAGTGCAGCCAGCAAGTGGCAAGTGCAAGATTAGTCAGATAGGGTATATCTGATAAGTGCAGAGGAAGAGTGGGGGCTGTATGGGTACAGATACAGAACCCAGTGCAATGGGAGGCTCGGAGGCAGTGCAGGAGGGAGGCAGGCTGAGCAGGTAACTGGGCCCGAAGGGTAGAGGGTGTCCAGGTGCACAGTGACAAGAGAGAAAAACAGGTCAGCAGGGGACAAGAGGGACAAAGGCGAAGCGAAGAGGAAGGTCTTGAGGTGCTTCCGGAACTGGAGATTGTTCTCCTCAAGTTTCAAGGTGGCTGGTAGGCTGTTCCAAAGGGAGGCCCCAGCCGAAGACAGAGATCTGCCCCCAGTTTGTTTATGCATATATAAATAAGCACAGTCATAAGGGATTTGGACATTTAAAAGAATTAAGCCCTTCGAAAAACATGCTTTAAATAGGCGAATTTTGCACTTCTTCAGAGAAAAAGCACTTTTAAACTGGGTTTGACATCTAATTTTCTTATGCAACTGTCAGGCAGTGAGGCCTGGATTCCTCTGACTGTACTGGATGATCTGTGCTTTCAGCACACTTTATTTTCAATAGTTCACTTGGAAAATGCCTGAAATTAGCACCAAACCGCACAATGAACGTTGCAATCGATTAAGAAAACTGTATTTTAAAGGAATTTTCGGATTTTAACCCACTTCTGTGGCCTTGATTCATGTGACGGGTAACAGAACCCACTGGCATTCTCCTGCAGGGAGTTCTTATTTTGACATCAACTTTGCCTGTGTTTGGCAGGGTGATGCAACCTTCTTGTGATTTATGAACCATGCGCAGTTTTGCATATTTGGCGCGCACAGGGGTTAGCGCCTCCATTTTTGGCAGTTTCTTTCCCCCATTGCCAAAGGGATGTAGTAGGGCGCATTGGCATGGGTTGAAATATCCCACAGAGTGGAAGGGGGGCACAGGGGATAAGAAGGGAGCCTGCTGGGCCTTCAACAAAATGTCATGCACTAGACCAGTCTGTCAATTTAAGCATGTGTGCTCCTTCGGCAGGATATCGGGGCACGGAGAGAATAAGTGTGTCAAATGGAGAAAAGGACACAAGTAGCATCCCAATGCACGGGGATCCCGCAGTGGGATCACCCACACCTGTGAACATGGACATACTGGACATGGACATGGTGATTTCAGACACAAGGAGGTTATTTTCAAGGGAAAACGTGGGATGCCATGTCTCACTCGATTGAGCCATGACATCGCCCCAAAGGCTGTCTCCTCCCATGTGATCCTTCTTCATATAGTCAACCGCAGGATCAGGATTAGATACCGGCTGCTGTCCCGTGGCCACATGGGAGGAGGTTACTGCCGCAAGATCAGTGAAGGCCCCAGCGGATTCACCACAGAAAGCTCGGCCGTGCATGTCACTTATTAGTCAGTATGCAAGTACCAGCTCTAAAAAGGCACAGAAGTTGGCAGTTTGTTTTCACCAGAAAACAAACTTGGGCATTTAGTTCGATTATTTTTCTCATTAATGCATTTTCGTACTGGACAAAGAAGCAGAAGATAAAATGGTCTTCACAAAGATGATGCAATTATTGTGGAACATTTTGGGTAAACAATAGCATTCTGGCAAAAAATGCAAATCTTAAATGTACAAAAGAAGCCCATTAGCACTTCATTGACAGTTGGCATTCAAGCAACTTATTTTCTTACTATTCATTTGCCGAGCTTTGGCAACTAACCCTTTACTGTCTACCTTAGTGCTGGAGGGGCAGGCTGCAACATTTTCTTTACAGATTGTTTACTTGAACCAGCCAGTGGTGCAGCTCATTGTATACTAGAGCTCCAAGTGGCCTAGAAAATATAGAGTGCTACGACTGGGACTGTCTCAATAAGTGTGGGTTCAGTGGGGAGTGATTTCTACTTCAGATTACAGCAGCAGTACAATGGGTATTCACATGGATGACCAGGCCAGTCTAGTTTCTGTGCTTCAGTTTCTCTTCAATCACTGGGGTCCCTCTCATCTGAAGCCCTGAGAGATTCATCTCTGCAGCCATCCCCTTGCTCTCTGCACCCATCCAGCCTTCCCCACCACCTGGACCAGTCTACTGATGCCTCCACAGCTAATGCTTTGACAACTAACAGTATGCCATGCCTGGTAAATAGAGCAGGCTGATTGGCTAGCCTACCTGCGCAGTCCTGGCTCAGGGTACACCACCATTGATGTCTCATCCGTGAATGTCCTCATTCTTGGCATCCACACAATGGCCTAGAGCAACTAGTGAGCAACATTTTAGGGTCAGGAGAGCAACATGTTGCTCTCGAGTTACACGTTGGCGATCACTGAGGCTGTTGCTTTATTTGTTCAGATTAAATCACGGATTGCTTCAGATGACAAATCTATGTGACGGTTCTTACTCAAGTCTAAAATAATTTGCCCTCCACACCTGAAAGAAATTAACATAAGGCTAGTAGGATGCCTACTTCACTTCACACGTTGTTTTTTGTGACCATCCATAAGGCTTTTTAGATGACTCCTTAAAACTTGTTCTTTTTAATTTGGTTTTAGGTCTTCAACTATGATGCACAGGTTCCATGCATCAATTATAGTTGAACACTTTCACTAATCTTCTGCGTCCTGAAGACGGGTCCTGGAACTCCACTAATAAAATTCAGACTACTAAAGTGCTATTCTCTGCCCCAGAAACCCATTTGAGTGTAAACGCTGTCAATCCATGTTGTGTAAATATCTGTACATGGGTCAAGTCACGGTTACTAACACCACGTAACAAAAATATGCATATGAACAACTGTTGCATATGACACAGATACAGCTGAAAATGTGGGTGTCATCCCACTTTTGTGTTTCTTGTGTTGCTCTTCAAGCTAAGCTCGCATTCATTAGTGTTTTACATGTTTTTTTATGTGAGTACATTATTTGTAATATGAATTAAAATATGTTCTTGTTTGACATTATGCCTTTGGTTGAATATGTAAGTTGATGACACTGAACATCATTTTGTGAGTAGGATTTCTACAACTGGTATGTGGTTGAGGTGGGTTGCTAGTGGTGTCCTTTGCTGTTTCTAATATCAAATCATTCCAAGACTGGCCTGGAGGTGCCTGGGTCTGGGTCGCCCTTGGAATATTTATGCTCGGAAGCTTAAGCTTAACAATGAACTTGCCCGTCTGGCCGCATGCCACAGACGAAAAAAGATTGTGAGGAATGGCCTGTTGAGGGGACCTAGGACTTGCCACCAAGATGGGGTACGCCTATCCAAAATGAGCACTGAACCTTTGGTGCAGAATTGTTTGTCCTTAATAAGAGCAATGGTACAGTGGGGGGTGTCACCAAACAGTTGGTTTGAACCCCTGTGGCAGGTGGAGAAGGACCATGTGAACAATGAGATCCCCTGTCGGGGGACTCCAGAGCTGGAATGGTGCTGGGGGTAGGGCACAGGGCCCCCCATCAAAAAAGGTGTACAGCCACCGGAGGGTCCCCCTAGTGAGGGATGTGGGGGCGGGATCTGGGGCAGCTAGGGCTGGTAATGAAGGGGCTGCCTCCTGGTATTGCCACCCCCAAAGGCATGGTGGGGAGGGGATAGGGCCTCACCACTATGTGCCTCTTGGGGGGCTGGAGCCACGGTCCACCTGGACCATGTGATCAGATTGGAACTGTAAAATGATTTTGTGATGGAGCACATATTGGTTAAGAATGTTACATTTTTGGTTTGATGGTTGTGTATTTTACTGTGTAATAAAAATATGCCCGTAATGGCATCCAAAAAGTAATGTGTCTGGACTACTCACTCCTCCCCTGGCACTGCCCCCTTGCAGAGCCCGCCAGCTTCAAGTATTTCTCTGCTGAGCTGCTGTGCTAAACTGCCCCTAAGGAGGGAAAAAGCTTACTTTCCTCCCGAAGGGGTCCCCTTCTATCCCTCCCTAAGAGTCCCTCTCTATGCTTCAAGATTTACTCCAGGCAAGATGCTTTGCCCCTTGTTCACAGTTGCCTTAATCGCAGACTTGACCAGCGCTACTTGTCACAAGGTGCTCTGTGCCTCCACCCACACATTTTGTGCTGGAAGGTGTTCCACTCCACTCCCATCCTGCCCCCACCCCCTCTATTTTCTGTGGCCTCTCAGGCGTCTTGTACTCATGAGCACTCTGGTCAAAACTGGTGGCTGTTCACCACCCTTGTGGGTCCTGACAGTACTCTCTTATTGGATTGGATTGGCATGTCAAAGAACCCAGCAATATCCCCATTTGTTTTATGCTGCACTGTTTTGTAAGGTGCTAGGCTGGGTGGGGGTGGGGGGATTGGGTGTTACAATTCAAAGATTCAACTCTACAGAGTGCTGCTCAGAAGCAGGTAACTTAGAGGTAGGTACTCACCTCGGGCTTAGATGTTAATTCCTACCTTCATAAATTGAACAGCCCCTGGATGGATCGATCTATCAGATAAATGAAACCTGTTTTGGCGTTTGAAAAAAAGATAATTTTTGCATAGGAAATAAGGGTTTACCCCAGAGGTTCACACCGTCGACATATATGTAACCTTAAGAGAAAATGGCACTTCAACTAGGAGGCACAGCTTTTAAAAACCGGCATCGCCGTCATAGGAACTCCATAATCAAAGCCAATCAACTATCTCTAAAGTGATGTTTCATATCACTGGCGTGTTCACCCAGGAAGCAGCAATATTTACACCAATTGCCACTTCTCAGGAGTTGGTGCGATCTCTTTGGGATCACTTTCTGAATAAGATCTCTTCAATTAGAGATCTTCTGATCCTGTAAAAATGTCTGCTTTTGAGGCTTTTAGTCCTTTGAGTCAAAATGATCTGCTACCATATTGGACAGCCTCCAAATGCTCTGGCTTTCCTTTGACATTTTCCTCATAAAATAGCTGCAACCAATAAATGAAGAAGGGAGGTTGTTTGTCCCCAGTTTAAGAAGCCAACATTGAACCCCACTGATTTGAACTACTTCCGTCCTGTTTCACAAATCCAATTTCTGGCTAAACAACTGGAGCGCAGAGGCTTAGCTAAATGTCAGCCTTTTCTTTCAGATAACTAGCTCCTTGATCATGGGCTAGCTGTTTTTAGATCTCAGTTTAGCACTGAAATAATTCCCACTAGCATGCTTGATAAGCCAAAGAGGATTGTAGTGCGCACGCCTCTGGGCTTATGGGCGGAGCTTGATACCGTTGACCACTGTATTCTTCACTCCCGCATTAAATGTTGTGGCATTCGATGACAGGCCTAGAAATTGATACGTTCTTTCATAACAAATCGCTCCTACATAGTTAAATTAGATATTTTCACTTCTTCAAAGAAATCATTAGCTTGAGGGGTGCCGCGTACCCTGCCTCACTTCTATTTAATCTGTACATGGCTCCCTTTGCAAACATCATTCCTAGATTTGGCGGTTTCTTTTTGACCTGCATGATGATACTCAGCTTGTCATTAAGCTGCCTGGAGACAGAGACACTTATCCAAAATCAGTAAAGAGCAAGATGGATACTAACTGTTTTAAAAGTAATCCTTCTAAGACATAAGTCCCAAATGTAAAGTTCTTCCTTTTCACCCTGCCGTCTTTCCATCGTGTTCTCCATATGGGGAAATTGTTGGTATTATTTTTTTTTCAAACCCATCTTTATCCCAGTAGGTCTTGTCAGTGACAAAATCCTTTTTCTCTCAAATGAAAAGACTAAGGGCCTCATCAGGGATTATCGCTGGTATACTGCCAACACTATTAGCATTACTGCAACTCAGTCTGGTGCAATTTGCACCGGATCCCGAGTTGCGGTGGTGCTGTAATTCCCCATTTTCTTAGAGTTCAGGTTTTTCAGAGCTATTACTGAAAAACCCCATAGAACAACCCCATAGAAAGGAGATTTCTAGCTTTCGGACAAACTCGGGATTGGACGGAGCGGTAATGCGGCGGTAATAGCGTTACCGCTGCATATTTGCTGCTCTGCCCTGCCCCTGATGAGGCCCTAAGTAAACTCTCCATACCTCTCATTTAATCACAGCGTTATTGTCATGTTTTGGAAATAGTGCTTACCGGGGGACCAGCAAAACAAATAAACGCAGAATACAGCGAGTGCAGAACTCAGCTGTTAGACATTTTCTTGGACTCCAAAGGTTTGATCTTATAACTCCTAGCCTGGCACGCAGGTCTGGAGGTCGGACCCTTAAGTGTAAAAGCATCAAAGCTATGGACCAATCTGCCATCCTCAATCAGATTTATCAACAACTTACTAAATTTTACTATTAAAAACTCTTTCATTTATAGCTCCAGATAGTGCCCCTCTATTCAGCTTACTGTTGAACTGCCTTGTCGGTTCTACATGATTACAATGAAAGAAATTACTTTGTGGTAATTTACTTTGTTGCAATTAGTTTGAATGTATTTTTATGGTGGGTTCTCCCCCCAGGCTCCTCCGTCCCTCTTCACTAACACCCCTACCGCGACCCCCAAACTCTCTTTTCACCCTTTAACCCTTATACATGTATATAATTCAAAGTAATTCGAAGTAATTGTAACAAAATAAATTACCACAAAGTAGTTTACATCGTTAAAACAACAGGAAACCAACTCGTCTGCTTAAATACAGTTTGCTCTGTAAGCATGTTCCTTTTTACAGCACCAAGATGTCTATCGGGTGATTGTGTCGCGCTAGATAAAACTACCTACAAACAGGGGCATAGGAGACCCATAAAATCTGGGCGGGACAGAGGATACCTTGGTAATTTGCTTTATTTATTTATTTATTTATTAATTCATTTATTTATTGTATTTTAGTGAAAGAACCTGACTGACTTTTCACAAAATTAAAATAGCAGTAGGTATTAAATCACATATAACATCACTGTATAATACAAGAGAAAAGAAGGAAAGAAAACAGAAGAAAATTAAGAAAAGCAGTTCAGAGTACAAAATCCTTCAATTCTGTCGTCACTCTTAACACTACGTTTACTTTTTTCAATGTTATAGTTGTATTCACCATTTTTTTAACAACACAAACACAATAGTTTCTGGGTGTTTAAACAGCATAAGTTATTATAACATAACACAATGGCATTTATTTGGGTAACCTCAGGAATAAAGCACCAATTCTATCCCACTCGCAATCAAACCTGTGGACCACATGATCGATAGATCGTTTATGTATGCCTCGAAAACACCTGCTCTTCACTGGGACGCAAGCTAGGGGGAAACTAGCCAATTTTGGCCATGAGGGGGGCAGGCTCTGTCTGCTGTGCTCCTCTGAGCAGTCTCTGCAGCCACATGACTCGAGTGACTGTCTCAGCTAACACTTCTGCCATAGCGGGAGTAGCCACTCAGCCAAATGTGACTTGCACGGTTCCCCTTACGTTACCAAGAACAGTAAGTTACTTACATCTGGTGACGACAGTAAAATGACTTGAACTCTTGTATGGACTTAAAAAGCGCGGGCAAACATTGCACAAAAAAACTGTAGGAGACGTTTGAAAAGGACAGGTTGCTTTCAACATGTATTAGTGGTTGCGGGAACAAATCTGCCTCCAATGGGCTTAAACTGATTTACAACTAAAGGTAATGCACACACCTCCCCTCAGCCACAGCCACTGCCTTTTCCTGTTATCATGATTCATGAAATGAAACAAGGGTACGCCCCTCAAGTTTCTCAATTCATGAAACAGATTAAGAGGTCAGGATTCCTTCCCTGAAGTGCCCGTATTCCTGTAAATACCTGAACAAGCAACTTGTTTATTGGTTTCAGTCACATCTCACAATAACTCTGCACTCACCTACTACTCCATGCTCACACACTAGGGTGGGGACCTCTCTACAAGCTCCACTGGAGGCACCAATGTTTAAGCTTTAAAATACATATTTAAGGTCTCCAAATCCTTATTGGAATCATCAACCATGGGAGTGAAGCAAACCAGGTCTCCTGTTGATACTTAAAAAGCCGCACTCGCGCAGCAGCATTCTCAGTGACTGTTCACCTGACATTTCTGCAATTAGATAAAAGAACCAGAACCTGTGTACATTCTGATTGGAACATAGACTCTGTGTGCGCTTGGCTTCTGTTGAGTTGAGATGGGCCGGATGTGCTAAGGACTGGGAGTATCTAAGACTTCATAATGGTAGGTGATCCCCAATCCCTCCTGGTTTCAATACATAAACATTTTTGAAAGCTTCAAAGCAGTATCTAAGAGACGCATATTACTATTTAACATATCGCACAATAAGAGGCAAACACTTCTGGTGAGGATACCATACACAAACTCCTTACTCTGAGGCATGACTCAGCATTTCCGATTATGGCCATTAACTGAGCTGAACTATTAACAAACTTTAGAAACATGATGCACTGATGGAATGACAGAGCAAAATGTTAGGCCTTGTCCTAGTGTGATAGATTTTCCTGTATGTGCAGGCAAACAAATAGCCAGTTTAAACAGTAAACACCAAAATCGAGAGGAGAATGCTTAATGTAAAACTCTGGCTGATGCTGGTCTTTCATTGTGGTGTGCGCTGCTCCATCTAGTCCTAAACCTGCCAGGAGAATGGCCCCTTTTAGCAGAGTTACATCTTGAAAAGATTTGAAAACACACAGCATTGTGTTGATGTTTGCTGTGATAGCCCAGGTTTGTTGGTGCATGGCGCAACGTCTGCTTAATGGGTTTGAACTGTGCAACTTGAACAGAAAGCTTCTTGATGAAAGTTCACAATGTATTTCTTGCTTACACAGATTTGAGTATAAATAGTGCACTACACGCTGCAGTGAGTGGACACACGGGGTGCAATGCAGTGGGCCTGCAGGGCATACACGCTCAATGAATTCCCTTCAACTTAGTTGGCATCGACTCATCAGCGCACGATACATCTCCATGACTTGTGCAAGTCTTGTAAAAAAACGTTTGATCACATCTTTGGATGTGACAGCCAGGTGAGGGGGCCTCTGCCAGGTTGGGGGGGCATTGCCAGGTGAGGGGCCTCTGCCAGGTTGGAACATCTCTGTGTGTTCAGTCCAATAGACTTATGGCTTGCACAAGTTCAGTGTCCTGAATGAAGAGGAGGGGTCACAATGGGTACACCCCTTTTGTAGTCAGTGATCACCCTACTTCCTACCCATCAGGTGCATGCTGCAAAACACACATGTGGAAGGGAGCACACGTATGTGACTGCAGTCAGAGCAGTAGGAAGGTATCTACCGCAGCATGCAAGGCCCCTGTGCCCTGCGTGGCCTGGGTCAGTTTGCCGTCTGGCACCCACCTCATGACGGCCCTGTACATGATCAGTCATGCCATGACTATACTGTGCGCAGTGCCCTAAGTAAAGTGGGGCGGGGGACTTTCTAGTATTTCGAACAGAACATCAGGACTCATGCTATGGGACATTGTTTTGCCAAAGGTTGCTCCTAAGCAGAGGACATTGTATTGTTGGTGGGTGAATGTCTTCCTCCCATAAACTCTCCTCTCCCAGCCCAATTGCGAGGCCTGGCAGTGGCTCACAGCCAAGCTTGGGCGACAGTCCAGCCAGCCTTCAGCATTCAGTGTTCTGGGGGTCCCAGGGCCTATCCTGCGGGGGGACAGGCAAGCACAGGCCGGACAGGGTTCATCCAAACCCTGGCCCTGGGAAGAATCCACCGGGGCTTGGGCCTGTTCCAACGCCCAGTTTGGAGCTCGAGACTCATCCCGTCCACGGCTGTGCCAGAGAAGATATTCAGGGTTCTACTTCCCAACTACTGCCATCTTCTCTAAAGGATGGGAGGCCTGAGGACACCTTAACGAGGGGCATCAGGGCACCCAATGCCCACGGGGAGAGTGGGGAAAAATTAAGGGGATGTTGGTCATCGCCTTTCTGGCACTGTTGAGTTTCTCTTTGGGTAAGAACGATACAAATACCACTCTCCTCACCATCATTAGCAGCCGATAGGGGTTTGGGGATTTTTTGGCATGGTGAACGAAAAGAAGTCCCAATGGCTGTTTAACATGTGCCTTATTCTTTTAATGTGCAGGTGACATGAGGAATGAAGGAAGGAAAAGGAAGGAAAGGAAGGAAGGAAGGAAAATGATGGAAAAGGAAAGAAGGAAGGAAAGAAAAGGGGAGGAATGAAGGAAGGAATGAAAAGGAAAGGGAATGAAGGAAGGAAGGAAAGGGAAGGAATGAAGAAAGGAAGGAAAAGGAAGGAATGAAGGAAGGATGGAAGGAAAAGGAAGGAAGGAAAAGAAAGGAATGAAGGAAGGATGGAAGGAAAAGGGAAGGAATTAAGGAAAAGGAAAGGGAATGAATGAAGGAAGGACGGAAAAGGAAGGAAGTGATGAAGGAAGGAAGGAAAAGGAAAGAAGGAAGGAAGAAAAAGGAAAGGGAAGGAATGAATGAAGGAATGAAGGAAGGATGGAAAAGGAAGGAAGGAAAAGGAAGGAAGGAAAAGCAAGGAAGGGAGGAAGGAAGGGAGTGGGGGATGGAGGGAGGAAGGAAGGATGGACCTTGCTTACCCACTGCAGCTGTCTGAAGTTTGTTGCACTCATCACTGCACAGGCTGCAGAGAGACACAAACTGAGGGAAGCGGGGGATAAATGCCATTGTATCCCCCACTTAAAATTGTGGGGAGGAATAGTCCCCCTGTCCCCCGCTTCTATCCATCTAGAGAATGGACACGCCACAACAATTAGATACCTGTACCCGTTACATACTTGAATCATAGCAACATAATCGACATGCAAGTGCTGAAAAGGTCAATTGGGCCTTGGGATGACTCCTCTAATTACTCATAGTGTATGCCCAGCCGTGAACTGTTGGCAGATTATACAGTTCACCATAAAGAATGCAACGTGCTCTGCTAAATTCGGTATAAACTAGTCTTCAGCAATCGATGCTGCTAGATTCTCTTTTGTCATGTGCGCTGGATAATGCAACTGTTCCAATGCTATTTTCAATAGGACTATAGGCATTACCAGTTTACCAGTGCTGTCTTGTTGCCACAAGCACTCGGAGGGATTTAAAGAACACCCTTGCCGCTCCCAAAGATTTTTTTCTACCTGTGGTGCTCCCCTTGGAGTTCCATTAACTGGGGTTGACCCATGTTATTATAACCTTCAGGTTCACTTTGTGCAATAATCATTCTCTCATGCACATCGGTTATTTCCACATTCATTATTATTTCGTCCTTGGTCGCCACATGCTTGGCTTCTGTGTCTGCTGCTTGATTTCCACGTGAGATAAAATCTGTCCCTTTCATGTGGGCGGTGCATTTCACAATCACTATGCCCACCGGGAGTTGTAGTGCCTTAATGAGCCTATCCAATAAGGCTGTGTGCTGCACTACTGTGCCGTCCGCTCGGAGGTAGCCCCTCCTTTTCCAGTGTGCTAGGCCTGCGTGCACTGTCGATGTCACATAGGTGGAGTCCCTGTACATCGTCACTTCCTGGTCTGCGTGATTCTCAATCGCTAGTATCAACGCCAATAATTTGCAGCTTGCACTGAATAATGTGATGGTAATCCTGCACTAATAAATACTCAAAATTCTCCATTTGCTGTGTGCTTCATCACAGCGGTGCCTGTATATCTTTGCCCGTCATTTTGATATATTCTCGAAGAAACGTCAACAAAGACAATTTCTCTTTTTGCCAATGCATTCTCTTTCACTCTGGGAATCTCATCATAGAATTCTTCATAGTTCGCGCTGTCATGGATTGGCTCTCCTTCAGTGACTGGCTCTGCTATAAACATAGCTGGGTTCACTATCTTACATAGAATTATCTTAATTGATGGATTTGATATGATCACTTCATAAGCAGAAGCTCTCTGAGATGTCAATGTGCCTTTCGGTTTCTCTAGAATGACAAATAGTGCGTGCTCGACGAATAATGTCATTGAGCATCCCATCACAATGGTTGTAGCCTTCTCTATGGCGAACGCTGCAGCAGCTAAACTTTGTTTTCACAGGAAATGACCTCTCATCACTAGCTCTAGATTCCCACTGTAGTATGCCAGGGGCTTGCACTCAATGTGGTTTTCTGTGTGAGTACTGCCGTCATAACACTGCCATTCGTGTGTGAAAACAGGTAGAATTCCTCTGCATAATTGGGAATCCCTAGAACTGGTGCTGTGCAAATGGCCTTTTTGAGTTCAACAAACCCTTCATCCATGGTTTCAATCCATTCAATTTTTTCTTTCGTCACCTGTGCTTTCTTTAGGGCTTGTAACAAGGGCTTGGTATAAGAGCTGTATTCAAAGACCCATGCCTTGGCATAATTGCATAATCCTAGAAAGCTCTGCATCTGTTTTATCGTGTGTGGCTTGGCTGTGTTCAATATGGCTTCAGCCCTTTCAGGGGTAACCCTTTTCCCCTCATGTGATATCAGCTGGCCTATGTACAGCACTTCTTGCTGACAATGTTGTAACTTCTCTTTGTCAACTTTATATCCTTTCTCTGCCAGTATAGTCAATAGCTGAATATAATTATGTCTGCACGTTTCCTCTGTCGTGCTGCAAATTAGGATGTCTTCCACATATTGCAAGACAACACTCTCAAATGCAATATTGCTTAAGTCCATCTACAGGACTCTGTTGAAAATCAAAGGAGACTCACAGTACCCCTGGGGTAATCTTGTGCTTTTCAGACGCATCTGCCTGTACGTGAATGATGTCAAATCTTGTGAGTCTTTGTGCAATGGGACTGAGAAAAATGCATTTTTCAAGTCAATCACTGTGAAATATTTTGCCTCAACGGGTATATTACATAGGATTCTGGACGGGTTAGGGACTAAAGGGAACTCGGCATCTACAATATCATTTATTGGCTTAGGTCCTAGATTAAATGCCAAGACCCTCCCTTTGATTTTTTGATAGGGTACACTGCGGTATTGCATGACGACTCTGACGTCACCAAAATGCCCTGCTCCATCATAGCAGAAATTGTCTTGAAAATCCCCTCATCTGCTTCCCTAGACATGGGATACTGTCATACTTTTGGTAAAATTGCTCCTGGTTTCAATTTAATCATCATTTCTCCGACTCCTTTCAACAAGCCTACGTCATAAGGGCCTGTAGTCCACACGGAGACAGGCACCTTTGTCATGTCATCATCAAAATATTCAGGATGTTTTTGTACCAGCATCATTCTCTGGGGCACCTCTCTTTTGATCATTTTCACCCAATAAACAAGATTAACCCCAACTGTTGCTTCATCTATACCTGTTTGCTCTTCAAACAGATCTTCATCAGTGATGTCAGTCAATCTGTATTCTTCCTCATTGGCGATCACTGCGCACCATTGTCTGCCTTCGTTATCACAACCATCGATCAAAGCCACTTTTCCTTGTACTATAGCATTGTGTATTGCTAAGGGAAACACTCGTCCCTCTTCCTCATGCATAGGTATTCTTGGCCTGAATAGAAACTCATTGGGGGTCCTCATGGTCTTGTCTGCAAGGCCTGGTAGCCGTGTCATTAGTATGCGCACTCCATACACAAATATTTCTGGTTCTAATGGAACAGCTTTCATAGCCGTTTGTCCTGCGTATGCTCTAATCATTTTGCATACATTCAAATAATGCATTCCTGGAGCTGAACATACTATGCCCTTCTCCGTGAACGAGATTAACATGTTTAACTTCGTCATTAGGTCTCGTCCCAATATATTTACTGGGGTCTGCCGTGAATACACTAGTGGCACATTCATGTCACATTCTCCTAAAGAAACTGAAAGTTTGTTTGTAAAAGAAACACGACTTGTTGCTCCCGTGAAACCCTATATATAGCGTATTTATGGCATCTCTGGACAAGGAAAACTTGCCTTCACGTATACACGAGCGTGTTGCCCCCGTGTCAACTAAGAAGGAATATTCTTTATCCCCTATTATGACATCTACCCTTGGTTCCTCGTGAGGGTTTGGTGTCACTGATAGGATAGAACACATCAGGTTTCCCAGTGAGCTGTCCTAATCCATATAGAACTTTGCCCATGCTGAGTGAATGGACTTCCTCTATCACCAGTGTTATTTCTCATTCCAGAATTCAGTACCTGTCCTGTACTTGTTGTCTGTGACAGTTGCATCGGCGACTGTTGGGACTGTCCTTGTGGAAAATTTGTCATGTTCTGAGGTTGCAAGCTTTGCTGTGCTCCCGGCGCTTGCTGCTGCACCGTGTGATTTTGTGCAACTCCATTCCCACCCTGCTGCAAAAATACAGGTGGATTCACTTTCCCTACTCATGCTCCTTGGTCGTTTTGCACCATGCCTGAACCTATGCATGTGCATGCTAGATGCACTGTCATTCCACAAGTCCAACATATTGGCGGTGGTCTGATTATTTGCCCATTTCACACGTCCTGATTACCGTGTTGCATGTCTTGAAAACCTCCCTGATTACTCTGGAAACCTCCCTGATTACTCTGCCATCCTCTTCCTCTAAAGCCTCTCCCCCTTGGGTAAAACCTGTTATTGCCTTGATCACCCTGCCCTTGATTATTGGCCTGCTGCATGTTTGATCTGTCTGTGTTAGTTATCATTGCCCCTTCAATGGCATATTTTGACAATTTTTTCTGCACTAACTTTGCTTCTTCAGCTTTTCGTGCTGCCTCTTTTTTGCGATTTTTCTCTTGCAGCAGCCTGCAATAGTGCGCTATGGTCAACTGTATTTCAGACCACGGTTTGGCCTCAATTTCTACCAATTTCTTGAGCTGCTTCTGTACCTGATCTGGCAGCCTTTGGCATAATACATGGTAAAACACAGGCATGGATTTCCCCCAAGATTCGTGAGTTTCCAGCACCCATGCGTCTTGGAAATTCGGAATGTAAAGCAAAGGATCCTCTGACTCCTTCAATATGCGTGTCATTATGGCTGCCATGTCGGAAATGTCCAGGTATAGCAATCGAATGCTTTCCATACCGCGGCTCTGCTATTCTTAAACAGCACTCCATCATGCACAGTATTAACTGTAGTCACGCCAGGGTAACTTGCACATGTCAACACATCGTCAGCTCGATCACCAAGTATGGTGATTAAAAGACCCTTAATATCCCTGATAGCTAACCTGTTCCCTCCCGTCATTTTTTCTAACTCATGTATCCATTTTCCGGCTCCCGATGTTAACATTGGAAGCTTATTTTTCAGATTTTCTCAATCCATGTGTGGCCAGGGTATATACTGTTGCCTCGTTCCTCCCTTTTCGAGTAATGGAAATTGAAACACATGGCACTCCTTTTCTTCTCTCATCATTTTCCTATCCACTGCAGGGGTAATATTCCTGCATTGCCATCTACCTGGAAATGTCCTTAGTCTGCTCACATAGGGTGGTGGAGACACCGCCCTCTGACCGTAAAATACTCCTTCGTGTCAGTCTGATTGTGTGGCTGACTCTGATGCCTTAGGTTCAGATTCACTAGAATCTGACCATCTTATTCCTTTTCCTCCAGAGAAGCGTTGTTCGCATCTTCTATCATCTTCTTTTTCCTCATATTCCTCTCTTTCTGCATCTGATATTGTCTGTGCCCAACTCGTGCAACTCCTCTCATCTTCCTCGTTCCTATTTAGCATCAACCTATCTAGGAAAGCTCTCTATTTCTGCTACTTCAGGAGGCATCCTCAGTATCGTACAGCTGAGTGCTCTCCAGACGCTCGTCATCTCTTTTCCGTTGGGGTACCTGTTCTAGCACCATTTTAACATATATTCTATTGATCGTCTCTCCAATGCTTCGGGTGTCGAAGTCATCTTCCATATTTGCCCTAGACGTGCCTGGCACTGAATCATACTCAGGAAAGAATTCTTCTATGTCTTCCCAGTCTACTACTGGATTGGGATTTTTAACCTCTCTCTCCAGATATTCAAGATCTCGTGCTCTCTGTCTTCGGTTATGTTCTATGTCGTCATCAAACTCTCTACGCTTCCTCGCTTCCTCTCTGCCCCTATCTTCTTCCTGTTTCTTCCCATCTTTACGTTCAATTGCCCTTTATATTTCCTCATCCCTTCGTCTCTTTATTCTCTTTTCCCGTATTTTCTGTTCTTCTTCTTCTATTCTCCTTTGTTCTTGCCTGTCCTGATCATTAGCTGTTCTCTGCTTATGATCGTGTTTCCTTTCTTGCTCTTCGCGGTAGAACTGCTCTCGTCTCTGTCTATATTTTTCCTGATTCTTTCATCTCTCAATCCTTTTTCCTTTTCCTTCTCTTTCCTTTTTGAATCGTCTGGCTCTCCCTTTTGTCTCACGTCCTCAATGCCTTTACCATAGAATTTCAATAGCATCTGACCTCCCATCCATTTGTTCTGTACGAATGCTATCTCATCAGTTCTGTCCTCATCTCCTTTCCATCTCTTTCCCTCTGTATCTAGAGATGTACTGGCTTGTGCCTGGTCTCCTTTTCCTTTCTTGTGTCTCTCCTTGTCCCTCAGGATGTTGGAGGTGATATCTCTGTCTCTATCCGTCCCTGGGTTTTCATCACTACTTTGCGTAGGTGACTCATATGCCGGGTTGCTATATCCCATAGCTGCTTTAAGATCCCTCAATGGGTATAATCCTTCGTCTTTACTGGCTTCGCTTTTCGTTTCAGCCAGGGCAGGTGGCACAGAAGGCGTTTCACCTCCCTCTGTGCATATGTTAAGAATCCAATCTAACGGTGGCTTCTCCTACTTTTCCTCTTGGTACATCTTCCAAAGTTCTAAACTGGCTAGGCGTTTGTCTAACTTTTTGCCAGTGTATGTGGCATGCAAATATGTCATCATGTGTTGCAGGATCATTTTAGATAGTGATCCGCCCTGGGGCCATGGCATAAACATTGTGTGGGCGGTTCCTTTAACCCATTCTGCATTGTACTTTTTCAGTTTAGGTGCATGTTTTGGCAACTGTTTGCACAAGTGTACTAACGGTGTAACGTCATCCATGTTTAAATCTGTTTATCTTCTCCTCATATAACACTGAGATGGAGATGTGAGATGGATGGGGATGCAGATTAATACTCTTGCATCAAATCAATAATGACAACTCGATAGCTTGGCAAAGGGAGTCTGTTTAATGACAAGTACAGAAAACTGGGATTTCATGAATATCAGCAATCGCTCGATCTTCCTTCTTGCTTCAACTCCAAATAATTTCAGAAAAAACACATCATTTATACTAAAAACTCGTTATCACTGACGTGTAACTCTTAAAACCTCGCCTGCAATTCTATTGGTTCTAGGAAGGTAACTTTAATATAGGTGATATATCTGTATAATGTAACGGGAGTGGGGATTGGATAAACACTGTCAGGTGGGGCATCTAAGCCCTTCCTTCAAAATGGCTACTGTAAACGTCACTAAAAGTATGACGTCTCATTGGTCCTACTATCTATAGGACCCTAGATTACTTGGTCCACTATGATTGGGTTGGCAACAACCACACTCATACTTTTCCACTTGCTTAGCAGCGTGCAGAATAGCCAGCCAGGTGCAGGAAGTTCGTCTGCACCCCCAGCTTCCCTCCAATTATTGCTACAATCAATGATCACCTCAGTGGTAATGTGTCAATTATTTATTTGTGGTTGGCCTCGAGACTGCTTCTTGGTGTGGGAAAATTAAGACATCTGTGCATGGCACAAGTCCATGCGTAGGTGTGAATGTTTCATCCCTTCTCACTAGTCTGGTCACGTGATTCCGACTCATAGAATTGTCTTATTCTTCATGCAATTTGTGTATTTGATTCAATTCTGCCAGCCATCTGCCATCTGTGGCTTATCTTGACCATTCTGAACAGGATACTCTGTTCTTCTTTTCATAAATTCTATCTACTGTTGGTCTATTTCAGCCGATACGACCTTGGCTTCTTGGCACGATTTGCCTTCATCTGAGTTTCTCTCTGTCTTTAATTCTCGATTTGTTCGCTGCAAAGCTCTCCTCTTGAGACCTTTAGTAACCTTTGGTTGATTCTGCTCTTGTGCATAGTGGAAGTATACTTATATAAAGTGTTCCTTTTGAGGTAGATATGTATAGGTGGTGCTTGCCGCAATCTATCTTACTACTAAGCATAAGCAAGCCTCACGATTTCTGTGCTTCTTGAAGTTCCTTGCATATGTACACGTTTAATCTAACTGTGCATGTGGTATAATTTCTGATATCTTTGACATTGATTATTTCACTTTAGGCTCATGATGTCACTTATCCATGGTGTTTCATCTCTTTTCATCATTCTCAGGTCATTATATCTTCTATATGTGAGTCAGTCCGGGTTCTTGTGACGTCACCATTCGTCATCCTTCAGTATCTTTTTAGCTTCTTCAGGGATTGCATTCTGACAATCTTCACTCTGTCTCAGTTGTTGATATGGTTTTCTCAATGGGTACCTTACTGTCCAGGTTTTCTTAGGTGTCGGTACTTCAACAGGTGCTGTTCTTCTGATAGGTACTGGACCGAGCCCCACTGCGGCTCTTTGCTGGTTTATTTGCTCATCATACGTCACATATTTCGGCATGAACGTTCCTGGTTGTCAGAATTCCTCTTCACTGGTTGACCCCGTAGTGTAGAAGAAGAATTCTTCCCACCAATGTATCCCTCTGAACGGTAATAACTCACATACAGAGGGATCAATTAATTGAAAGACGTTTTCAAGGATATTTAGAATTCCCTCAGAGACCACGTAGCTGTTTAGCGATATACCAGATATCGAGTTGATTGGCCTCAATCTCGCAGGCTTCGGGAGACAATGGAAGTATTCTGCAAAAGATAAACCTCTCTAGTTACTTAATCCTTTTCTTTTCTCTACAATGAACAATCGGATAAGTAGAAAAGACACAAAGACTCTTACCAGAAGGAATCCAGGGTTTAGCTCTTCGTGGAAAATGTTCGTGATGTAAGAAAACGGCACAGCCGATGCTGTCCCGCGATGCAGCGGAGGCTGTCCCGCGGTGAGGATGAAGCAGTCCCGCGGTGCAGCGGAGGCTGTCCCGCGGCGCAGCCGATGCTGTCCCGCGATGCAGCGGAGGCTGTCCCGCGGCGAGGATGAAGCAGTCCCGCGGTGCAGCGGATGCTGTCCCTCGGCGCAGTCTATGATTACCAAAAGCAGTCCTTTTAACAGTCCGGGTCAATCCAAGCGAGCAAAGTTAAACACAAGGAAAATACGAAAACCAATTCCAAAATCAGAAGGCACGGGTCAAAATACCGGGAGATCACTGAATTCCAAAACAGACTAGGACAATCCACAAGCAAGGTCGTTATGAAGGCAAAGGTTCAGGTAATTAGATAAACTAGATGCAAGAGAAACAAGACGTAGCTCCGAGAAAACTAAATCAGAAGCACTGAGCAAGCCAAGGAGCGGAGTTATATATCCAGTGTCACGTGATCACCGCCGTGAACGGAAGCGTACGTTGCGTCTTCTTAGCAACGTATCACTAAGTCTCCATGGTAACCTCCAGCCACCTCGGAGGCCCGTAGATCGGGATCTTCCTTTCTGTGACCCATAACGTGAAACCCGATTGAGTACCGTGTTCTTTGTGGGGACACGAAAAATACGTGTCCCATTCCGGGAACCTGAGCGCATAACAGTACCCTCTCCCAAAGATGGGCCCCGTCTTCTCGAGGCCCAAAACTCAGATATCAACTGAGGAGCATGGATATGACCAACAGGTTCCCATGTCCTATCCTCCGGACCATAACCCTTCCAGTCTACATAATACATCCTGACACCCCTGGAAACCTTGGTGTCCAGGATCCTGTGGACTTCATACTCCTCCTCACCTTGCACAGACAGGGGAGGCGGACGGGAAGGGAGCGAGGTACCAGGATGAAAGGCCTTGAGAAGGGACACATGGAAAACAGGGTGTACTCTCCATTTGGCAGGGAGAGACAGTCGTACAACGACAGGGTTTATTACTGCTGTGATAACGAATGGACCGACGTACCGCGGGAGAAGAGCACGTCTACCAGGGATACGCAAATTCTTAGTAGAGAGCCAAACTTGACCCCCAACCACATACTTAGGAGACGTAGAGCGACGGGCATCAGCGTATTGTTTGGCAGTAGAGTGAGCATTGTTCAAGTGTAACTTAACCTGTGACTGTATCGAAGCAAGTTGCCGAATGCAAGAGGAGGCTGCAGGGTGGCGAGCAGGTAAGACCGGAGAAAGAGGCATTGACCTGGGGTGTCTGCCGTATAAAGCAAAAAACGGCGAAGAACATGTAGAGGTATGGAGAGAATTATTATATGCGAACTCTGCCATAGGAAGCAAGGATAACCAGGTGTCCTGGTACTGATGAGTAAGACATCTAAGGAACTGTTCCATTGTTGAGTTGAGGCGTTCAGTCTGTCCGTCCGTTTGAGGATGGTACGAGCTGGAGTACCGATCATCAATACCAAAAGAAGCAGTAAGAGATTTCCAAAAACGAGAAGTGAATTGCGAGCCCCTATCAGTAATGATAATGAAAGGGAGACCAAAGGAGCGAAACACATGTTTAAGAAACAGATCCGCCAATATAGGAGCAGTAGGAAGTCCTTGACAAGGTACAAACAAAGCCAGTTTAGTAAAGTAGTCAATGACCACCCAAATGGTATTAAAGCCCGAGACAGGGGGCAAATCCACCACGAAATCCATGGAAATCATATGCCATGGATAATCAGGAACAGGCATAGACTGAAGTAAGCCGACAGGTTTGGAACGAGGACTTTTACATTGTGCACAAACGTAACAACAAGCAACATGTTTAGTAACATCTTTAGCCATAGAGGGCCACCAGCACCACCGCTGTAATAGATCGATGGTTTTCTTAATACCCGGGTGTGCTGATAGCATCGAATCATGACACCACTTGATGGCCTTCGTACGCATATCCTCGTCTGGAAGAAACAGAAGACCCTTGATATGAGGTAACCCTTGTATGACTTCAATGTCGAGTCTAGTGATTTCCCCAGGATTATCTCTCGCCCAATCTTGTAATCCACCCCTCAAGGTGGGTTGTAACGTACAAGCGCATATCACTTGGTGAGGTAATAGCGGACGACCATCCGTACTTGGAGAAGACGACTCGCCATGAATGCGTGAAAGTGCATCGGCCTTCGTGTTTAACGAACCCGGCCGGTAGGTAATGGTGAAATTAAACATAGAAAAGAATTCATGCCACCTAGCATGCCGAGCAGTGGAACACTTAACGGACTGTAAAGCCATTAGATTCTCATGGTCGGAATAAACCTGAACAGGGAATGCTGTACCCAATAAGTGATGACGCCAGGTCAAAAAAGAATCCCGAACTGCTAACAACTCTCTTTCCGTTATGGTATAATTCCGCTCGTAGGAAGTCAATTTCCTTGAATGAAAAGCTACCGGATGCAACCCCTTGGTTTCAGGACACTCCTGAGACAATATGGCACCAAGAGCAATGTCTGAAGCGTCGGCCTCTACTATGAAAGGCAGATTGGGATTTGGGTGTTGAAGTACCGGAGCACTGGTGAAAGCTGTCTTGAGAGTCCAAAAAGCCTGTTCACACACATGGTCCCAAATGAAAGCCATTTTGCTGCTCGTCAAAGATGTCAAAGGAGCGACCAGAGTGGAGAAATCCTTAACAAACCGCCTGTAAAAGTTTGCAAAACCCAAGAAAGATTGCAAGGCTTTCAAAGAGTTGGGCGAAGGCCATTCCAGGACTACCTTGACCTTGGACTGGCTCATTTGGATTCCTTTGCTGGTTATCTCATAACCCAAAAATTCCACTTCCGAAGCATGGAAAACACACTTCTCTAGCTTAGCAAACAGATTGTTCTCACGCAATCTGTGTAATACACGGGAAACGTGTTTAACATGTAATTCGTAGGATTCGGAGTATATTAATATGTCGTCCAAGTAGACTATAAGGAACTGGTCCATCATGTCATGAAAAACATCGTTGATGAAATATTGAAATGTGGCGGGAGCGTTACAAAGCCCAAACGGCATGACTCTGTATTCAAACAAGCCATACCTGGTTTTAAAGGCTGTTTTCCACTCGTCTCCACTACGAATTCTTACTAAGTTGTAAGCACCGCGTAGGTCTAATTTGGTGAATATAACAGAAGAACCCAACTGATCCAGAAGCACTGAGATGAGAGGAATAGGATATTGGTTCCGAACAGTAATGGAATTGAGAGCCCTATAATCAATACACGGCCGGAGATCCCCTTCTTTTTTAGGCACAAAGAATAAAGGAGAGGCCGCAGGTGAACGAGAAGGGCGAATGAACCCAGTTTTCAACGCCTGATCAATGTAATCCTTTAGAATGAGGTCTTCCTTATGGGTTAATGAATATATTCTACCGGAGGGTAGTTTACCCCCCGGAACCAAATCAATAGGACAGTCGTATGGTCTGTGTGGAGGCAAAACCAAAGCACCTCCTTCGTCAAACACATCTTTGTATGTCGAATATTCATTAGGCAATACACTGGTGAGAACTGCTCCGACAGTAGGAGCGATATCAAAAAGAGAACGACACGGACTACTCACTGGGAGTTTGTCCTTCCAACATCGGCTCTCGCAGAACTCTGACATAAGTTCTATATTGCCCGAGTGCCAATCAATGATAGGGTTGTGCAACCGTAACCAAGGAAGACCCAATATGAGCCGGAACTGAGGTGCAGAGATAAGATCAAAAAAGATGATTTCGGAATGCCCCTTTAAGGTTTCCATTTTCAGATTCTCTGTCTGGTGGATGACCATTCCAGAAACCAAGGAAGAACCATCAACAGCATTAACCAAAACGGGATTTGCTTTATCAATGGTAGGAAGACCCAGATTCTTGGCGTATAAAGAATCGATGTAGTTACCTGTAGCGCCAGAATCTATGATTGCTGTGGCTTGAACTATCTTGTCATGTGGTAACCTGAAGATTACCGCTATTTCAATTGGTTGAATAGCTATGGAATCCTTGGATACGTAATTGCTCGGCAACTGGACTCCTTTCATTGCCGAGCTCTCGCGTTTCCCTGTTTCTTGGAAGGTTTCTTAGAACAAACTCTCAACAAGTGTTCCGAAGATCCACAATAGAAACATAGGTTGTTCTTCTTTCGATACTCTCTTTCTTCTGGTGAAAGAGGACCGCGAATAGCTGCCCCAATTTGCATCGGTTCGGATGTACTGGGAGAAGGTAAAGGGTTGACTTGAACTTCCGGAGTTAGACCACGTTTCTCCCCTTTTCTAGCAGCTTTCCGAGCATCTATCTGAAGAACTAGTTCCAGTAGTTCCGGAAATGACGTAGGTACTACAGGTACTATAGCAAGGGTATCTTTGAGGGATTCAGACAGGCCCTTATAGAACAATGAAGCCTTCTTATCATCAGGCCAAGCCGTCTCAGCGGCTAACTGATTGAATTTGGCTATATAAGCCAACAGTGTCATATCCCCTTGTTGCAAACTTAGTAACTCCAGTTCCATGACCTGGGCTTTATATCGAGTATCAAACACCTTCCCCATGGATTCAATCAAAGCGTCACAATCGAACAATAAGGGACTACCCTCCTCCAAAAGAGGATTAGCCCAAGCAGAGGCTGTACCCCCCAGATGGGACAACAAGAAGGCTGCTTTAGTAGCAGAATCAGGAAAAGAGCCTGGCCGACATAAGAAATGTAAACGACATTGATTCAGAAACGTTCTGAACTGTTTTGGATCCCCATGGAATCTTTCCGGGGGAGCCAATGGAAACTGGGAAGTAACATACACCGGACCGACCCCCGCCTGTGCAGGTTCAACGACCGGAGGTGTTGGTAAAACCGGTGCTGCATGAGACAAGGGTTGTATGGCTGTCTGGAGCTCTAGTATTTGTTGTTGAGTGGCGGCATGAGCGGTAGCCATATCCGATCTTAAATCCGCTACTAACTGGAGGAGGTTAGCTAGGGTCTCATTGGGGTCCATGTTTAAAGGCTTCTGATTATGTCAGAATTCCTCTTCACTGGTTGACCCCGTAGTGTAGAAGAAGAATTCTTCCCACCAATGTATCCCTCTGAACGGTAATAACTCACATACAGAGGGATCAATTAATTGAAAGACGTTTTCAAGGATATTTGGAATTCCCTCAGAGACCACGTAGCTGTTTAGCGATATACCAGATATCGAGTTGATTGGCCTCAATCTCGCAGGCTTCGGGAGACAATGGAAGTATTCTGCAAAAGATAAACCTCTCTAGTTACTTAATCCTTTTCTTTTCTCTACAATGAACAATCGGATAAGTAGAAAAGACACAAAGACTCTTACCAGAAGGAATCCAGGGTTTAGCTCTTCGTGGAAAATGTTTGTGATGTAAGAAAACGGCACAGCCGATGCTGTCCCGCGATGCAGCGGAGGCTGTCCCGCGGTGAGGATGAAGCAGTCCCGCGGTGCAGCGGAGGCTGTCCCGCGGCGCAGCCGATGCTGTCCCGCAATGCAGCGGAGGCTGTCCCGCGGCGAGGATGAAGCAGTCCCGCGGTGCAGCGGATGCTGTCCCTCGGCGCAGTCTATGATTACCAAAAGCAGTCCTTTTAACAGTCCGGGTCAATCCAAGCGAGCAAAGTTAAACACAAGGAAAATACGAAAACCAATTCCAAAATCAGAAGGCACGGGTCAAAATACCGGGATATCACTGAATTCCAAAACAGACTAGGACAATCCACAAGCAAGGTCGTTATGAAGGCAAAGGTTCAGGTAATTAGATAAACTAGATGCAAGAGAAACAAGACGTAGCTCTGAGAAAACTAAATCAGAAGCACTGAGCAAGCCAAGGAGCGGAGTTATATATCCAGTGTCACGTGATCACCGCCGTGAACGGAAGCGTACGTTGCGTCTTCTTAGCAACGTATCACTAAGTCTCCATGGTAACCTCCAGCCACCTCGGAGGCCCGTAGATCGGGATCTTCCTTTCTGTGACCCATAACGTGAAACCCGATTGAGTACCGTGTTCTTTGTGGGGACACGAAAAATACGTGTCCCATTCCGGGAACCTGAGCGCATAACACTGGTACTTCAAAATGGACGGTTGGAGTGTGAATTGTGCTTGGCACCTCCTCTACACTGTTGTTTGGTACATCTCTCATACTAGATCTCATCTGTCTCAGGTCTCATTGTATTGCTAGAGGTCACATGCATTAGGAGTTTTTCACTTTTCCTTAGTATCTACATTTTTTTTGGACACACAGTTCTTTCTTACTTGTGCAGGGTCTTTTGGTCTTGTTAGATCAACTGTGTGTCACTCTTGCTAGGGTGCTCTGATACTGATGTTTCTTCTATGTCTGTTGGAATTGCTGGGAGCCTGATTCCCCATGGGAGTCTCAGTCTGGATTGTCTCATAGTCTTGTTAGCTCCCTCACTTTTGCTTCTTATCTCAGTCTGGTAGGGTTCCTCGTTCTCACCTAATGTCTCAGGATTGCTATGGCCTCAGTCTGGTTGGTTCTCACTGTCTTGTTTATTTGTCTTGGTCTTACTGGGCATCTCAATTCCCCTGGGCCTCTTAGTCTTGCTTTGTGTCACAGTGTTTTTGTCCTTTTCAGTTATGTTGGGTCTATCAGTCTTTCTAGGTCACATGATCATGCTGGATTTCTCAGTCTTGCACAGGTCCACAACCTTGACATGCCTCTCAGTCTTGCTGAGCATCTCATTCTTGATGGATATCTCAGTGTCATGCTAGATTTGTCAGTCTTGATAGCTGTCCATGTCTTTCTGCATCTACCAGTCCTGTTGGATAAATTACATAAAATTAATTAAATCATAATTTTTTGTATTGTGTAGGAAGAGTCAGACAAATGTCAGTGTACCTAGCTCAGCCTCTTATCTGTAAAAATGAACACGACTCTTATGTTAAATATTGGCTGGCAAGATTTTATAACTGACCAATGCCTCTTTAAGTTTGGCAGAGATTGGGAAGTGCCAGTTTAAGGTTAGATGAGTGGAAGAGCACAGACCCCAAGCCAAGTAAAAGAAGTACAGTAAATAAAAATAATGATACAGTGAATGGGGGACGGAAGGGATCATTATTTGGGAGCGCGCAGACCCAGGGAGGACTTCCATGACAAAAGAATATAAGGAAGGCGGAAAAAAGTTTTGAACACTGCTATTGTGTCACCTTCATGCCCATAATGTTTATTATTTTTGTTTAAACCCCAGTGAACTTTGCTTAAGTTCACTCCATTTCTATTGGCACCAGGCAATACTGGTTGCTGCCATTTCGAAATGCACAGGTGCTTTCAATGTGCTGACTCTGGCCATTCAGCCAGATGGGGTGACTGGGGCAAGACCATCAGCTTGTTGCCAATGGAGCTCACTAGTCTAAACTGGATCACAAAATGAATAGTTAATCAACAGTAGATATTGTTATAGGCGTGGGCATCTGCGCCCCTCGCCAAGGGCGATACAACTGAAGAGACGTCTAACCGGCCATGTTTTTATCAGAGGTAATCAGTCATGTGATACCTTATGGGCATGGACAAAAAGAAAGAACCAACCCCAGGAAACAAAGCAAGCCATTTTTTAGATAAGGTGGGGGTAATGCACCGGAAGGCCTGGTAAATGCCTTTCACCATTGTGGTGTTGATCGTCTGGAGCGCATTTAAGGCGCAAATCAGGTACTCGTTTTGGAAGGGTGAGTGGTATGATGCTGGCCGTTTCCCTTGCTGACTAACAGTAATAAACCCCTTTGCTCCTCTCATTGCCTGACATTGAGACAATGATTTTTGATATTCACAGATAGGTGCTGTGACGTGGATCTGTTATGCACTTAGGTACGGCACCAGACTGTAAGCTCCCTTCTCTTGAAGACTCCAGCATGAACACCCAAGAAAGGGTAAGGAGTCCTTGTCAGAATCTCCATGGGGTTATCAGGATGTGGGGAAAGCTGATTGATGGGTGCCATTATGCATGCAGGGCCGCTCAGGAGAGCTGAGAGTTTCAATTAAAGATGCATGAGCCAAAGGATGATTTATTCAGCAACTGGGCAAATATGGGTTGGAAATTCTCTCTTTGATATGCTGTTTTAATGCTTGCTTTGGTCAGTTTCATTGCTGTGGTCTTGATGATTGTCTACTTTCTCTACAATGAAACATATCTGAAAAAATACTGCAGTGGTAATTTAAGTAAGCTGGTTTTGTGTTAAAACCCTGCAGGTCTCAGGTAAATGGGTCTAGGTACAGTCTGAATGTAAATAGACTCTGGTAGGAGGTGTTGCTCGAAAGCAGCCGCTCTATCTGTATTTCCGGTTTAGATAGGGAAAATAAAATGGGAGCAGGAAAAGAAGTAGTTTGTTGGTGGGACAGTAATGCCCAATATTTATATAGGTACAGATGGATGTTTGCAGTTTGAGTGCCCATTAGCCCTTTTTGGGACCATTCTGCGGAGTCGTTGATCAAATTCACTTCCCCCCTTGGGACTGCAAAGGAGTGGCATACAATTGTGAATAGAAAAGCAGCAAGTGAACAGGGGGCAATTCAGAACATAACTAGGAACAAACAATAGGCAAAGGGCAATTTAAAAAGGTGAAAGCCCCTATTAAGGGCTAAACCGTGCATTATATACTCACAAATGTTGACAAAATTACTTGTGATTTCTTAGATGCTTAGCACTTCCTGACAAGACTTAATAAGTATACCCCATTCCCCATGGATGGAACTTTTAATCTGAACAAGTTGGGTGCACTCCAACGAGCCTTAGAGGAACAGATGGGGAAATAAGTCTGTAACAATGAGGGGCATTTGTGACATGGCTAAAGGAAGTGGCAGCCAGACATAATGACAGTAAGGTGAGAGGACTCAAGAGAAATCAACGACAGACTGCGAGGACAGATGAAATACCTGAGGGCAAGTGAAGCATCTAAGAAATCTATGCACCTGTGCCCCTAGATAGCTGAAGGTAAAACGGAAACTGAAACAGGTGCGGGCAGCAGAGGTGGCCCAGCCCCATGTGGCAACACAGTTCCAGACCCCAGAGACCACTGCACCCACACTGCCTGAACCGAGCAACTTGGGCGCCCAAAGGAGATCCCATTGCTTAATGCACCTCCCTCTAATACTCTGTCTGTGATGAGGGGAGGGATGATGTATGGCAGGGTTAAAGTATTCTGCATCTTTCCCCGTAAACTTTGCATCTGCAGAGACATTCATTTACCCTCGAAGGTCTCCTTCTGTGGTCCTGGACTGCCACGCAGTGGTTCACAACCACTACTAGCACTGCTAAGGGTGTAGTCTGCCACACTATGCACACTTCCTTTAGATGTGCCTGTACATTGGGTGTGTGTGCGTTGACAATGCACCTTCCCCACAAAAGGGATAGGCAAGATTTTACCAAGCCCATGGGCGGGATGCTATTGGGACTGGGTAACACACAGAGAAGTGTGGGAAGTGCAACCATTTGACAGCACAGCCAGATACCTGACCTCCACCCCAGGGATAACCCCTGACGTGTGGCTAGGAATTGGCTCAACTTAGAATTTGTGGCCCATTTAACCACCCCAGTTGCAATATCTTAATAAATTAGGAAAAGGTCAAATGTTGTTAGTGGAAAATATGATTTGTTAGGATGATAAGGCAACTAGGATATCATTGGCAGGCAGGCTGTTGTTCTATGTTGAGGGCCGATGTGTGGATGCCCACTACAGATTTACATTTTTTCATATGCATAGCGGATAGGCAGTTCAATGCTTATTGGCCGGCGGTAGAGAGGAACTCGGTGCATGTTCAGATAGATTTTTGAAAGAGTAGTCTATGATGGTGCCCAGAAGATTTAAAGACTTAGAGAAACTAATACCAGAGGGTAAGACGATTACTGATTTTCAGAAGAGCTTGCAGGTCTTAGAAGTCGTTTTTGATTAACAGGAAAAAAGAATTTGAAATAGCTCAATGTACAGCCTCTGTCGGTACACCTGCCGGCATCTTGTTTGTAATGAATGATAATATGTGTCCGACTAGCCTTATGTCACCTTCACTGTGTGTACAACCATTTTTATCTTCTTACTGGCAGATCTTGTTTCCTGTTTTCGATAGTACGGTATCACTACATATTATCCCCACCAAAAATAACTGCGTATCATTGGTCGTCTGGAACGGCCATAGGCAATATTTTTTGGGGGGATAATTTGGGGGATTTTTGGGAGCAGGGCTTGCAGGGGTGTCCCCCACTCCTTTAAAAATAATGCGGGGATTGCGTGGGTGTCCCCCACAGGTTCCATGCCTTAATATCGGCGCAAAAAGATGGCGATATTTTTGTGTAGCGATATTTTTGCGGGGATATTAACACATGGAACTGATAGTACTGCATGAAGTAGAAAATGATGCAGTGCCCTGTGGATCGTCTGCGCTCTTGCGACTCCAAACATGGACCCTATGGTTGTCTTGCATGAGATCGACACAGAAAAAGATGCTCTCCAGCAAGAGTTCATTGTTTTTTTCGAAGTACAAAAGAAATTACAATAGTAATGAGGTTTGCCATGCTGTAGTTTTAGAGGAATATTATAAGCATGAAAGTATTACGGCCAAGATGCTACAAAAAAAGCCCACTCCTGTAAAAACAAATATACCATTAATCACGATTATACCCAAAAAGGGGTCTATGGAAGAGAGCAGACCCCCCAGCAAGTAAAAGAAGTGTAATAAAATAAATGTAATTATACCCCGGCTAGGCAGAGGGAATGGATCATACCCCTTCTTGCTCCAATAAAATGAATTTAGTTGGAGAATAATGGCAACATTTCTTACAAACTACAACAGATCCTTCTGCTATTGTTGTGCGCTTTATAAAATGGTTAAAGAATCTCAGCTTTTCTCCCTTTGGCCTTCTCATGAAATGCCAGATTGGTGGGTTAATGCGCATGCTGCAGTGAGCTAGGCGAACCCTGCGGCTAGATCTCTTCTGTTGATGCCCAGGATGTCAGAGCTTAAAACAACTTTGTAAGAATGTTTTAGAACCGCTTTTTAAACTAATAACATTTTCAGAAATGAAATGATCAGCGTCATCTAGTGATCGGACAAGGTGTGCGAGTGTTTGAATGCACATCTTGCTGAAATTTGAACATCTGGACAGTGACTGGATCCATTTCTGTTATTACCTGCTCAGCTTTTCGTTGTTCCACGGTGAAGAAATGTATGGTATGTAATTTAGTTGAAATTCATGTTCAGCATTCTATAATTATTTTTTATTTTAATGCAGATTGTGTTTTTTAAATAAATGAATACAGCTACGTTAAAAAAAAAGAACTTCAAGCTGGATTTTTGTTCTCCCTTTCAGGGACGTCATTTCACCAAAATGCCAGGGGTAGCAGAAGTAACATCACCCGACCCTTGACCCCCTGATGACATCACAGGAAGTAATGTCACCCAAAGTGATATAGCGGGTAGCGATGGAACATGACATTTCACCCATTGACAAAACAGGAAGTGGCATCACATAGCATTGTACACTACGAAAAATATAGTTACGATATCACTATATGATGTACATTCATACAAGAATGGATCGCCATATGTATCATTAAGTTCAGTGTTTATTGGCCCGTATTACCAAATGACTGTGTATGCAAGCAGACGTCCATGACCAAATGATAAGCGTAAGTGCTATATAATAACACATCATTAAGCGCTTTATATAGAAAAAATATACACCCAATACCACCCAACCTGTGTTGGTACTCATTTATCGACCTCAGAAGGATGAACGGCTTAGGCTTAGTGAGGCGTTTAAGAACAGGCTAAATCAGTGACTCACCCCCCTGAAGTGTGCCTGAAATAAACATTTAATGAGGCCAGCAATTACTGTATAGAATTCCAGAAAGACACATTATTTGGTATTCCTATTCTTTCTTATTTAGGGTCAGTGCTGAAAGTGTTAGAAGAAAAATAACAACAGGAGTTCCTCAAGTCTTTTTTTTAAGGGGCCTGAACAAGAAAGCCAGCCACCCCAGAAGTAAAGAGCCACAGCCCAGGAGCTTGCATTACTAAAAAAAAAAAAAAAAAAAAAATAAAAAAAAAAATAAATAATAAAAAAAAATGTTTTTTTTGTAGAGGTCGCAAGGGAGACCACAGAGGTCGCAGTTGCGACCCCTGGCGACCCCCAAATGACGTCCCTGCTCCCTTTGCTACCTTGTATGTTTTGAATCTGTCTATAAAAGGGGCATGTCAATGGGCTAGGGCTTTCTAAAAATGCATGTAGGGCTTCAAGTCAAACAAACATGGCAACCCTACTCCCAACACTCTGTCACCATGGAAATAGAAAGGGGCTTACTGCCCTCGGACAGGTTCAAGCAAACTGGCGAGCCATTACTGACCCCTGAAAAAGGGGGGTAATGCTAAAATAGTCATGGCTGCTGTTTGAGAGTGCATCTGCATAACACTTTAAACCTGATCCTCGAGTTCACAAAGAGCTAGCGAAATGGGCTACGGTATGGGTTTAGTGTAGTATGGTTGAAAGCCAGACTTGCAGTGTCAATCTGTACTCGGTGTAATCTCTCCCTCTGTGTTTTCAGTCCCCTGTATACAGTGTAATGCAGTTATTCACCCATACCATTACCACGGGTCTGGGCATGAGGGTCGTTGGATTATTTGCATGACTGGCAGTATTGTATAAAGATGCTTCCTTTGAACACTGCCTTGAGGCAGAGGTTTGAGGGGAGGCGACGGAGCATTCTGAGTCAAATAGCGCACCCAGGCTCAAGAACCCCCTCCCTGTTGGGGGGGACCTGGCATCAATGAGATGGGACTTTTTTAAAGGAAATTGTGCACCCAGCTCAGCCACCCAGCATAAAGATCTATGATTGGACAGTGATGAATTTAGCAGCATTTATGGTCCAGGCATCAGTGGCGTCGCTAAGGGGGAGATGGGGGGTTAGGCCCCCCTCTGAAATCCTGGACCCCCCCTTGCACACCCCCCTACCTAAGGCAAGCAGTGACCATGTTCTCTGTTCGTGGTGTTATTTGTGACCCTCACTAAGGCAAATGTCTGCATATCACATGGCAAATACTCTCCTTTTGTCTCAAAGCTAGCAGTGATCTTGGTATGCATTCTGGCATGGGTATGAACATGAGCACAAGCCTCTTCTCAGGTGTTCCTGCCCGGCTTCTGTGCAGCGACTTCCATAATGTTGATAGGATCGGGGTTGGCTCTAGGTGTGGAAACAACCTGTGCTAGTCTCCTCTGTTGAACGAGACTGATATGTTGTTCTGGCCTTGCAAGATCACAGGAGTTGTTGGGGTTTAGCCAGTACCCCAAGTTGTTAAGTAGATAAAAGACATTTTTCTCCTGGCTATCTTGCTTCAGTGGTTGAAATAATCGTTTTAACACTGTAGTTAATGTGATACAGGATTTGCTTTTATTAGAGATATTGTTGGATTTTTTTCCATATTACATTGATAAGCGTCGTGTACACTTAAAGGCAATTGTGCGCTTTGTTTGTCAGCCGACACGTGTTTCGACCCGTGGGTCTTTATCAATTTATTTTATCGACTTCCATAATGTGCACAGCAGCTTGCATCCCCTCCCATCACAATGGAGAGCACAAAACACCTAATGATGGGCCATTAGTCACTGAATAGTTTTGTGCCTGCATTCTGAGGGGGGGTGCAGTGGGGTGTGGGTAGTTGATGTGCCCAAAAGCCTCTCTGCAGGTGTGCTTGTGATGTCACACATTACCTTTCATAGGCGGCCCCCCACTTTTTTTTGTGCCCCCCCTACTTTTGTCTTTGGCCCCCTCTGTGCCCTCCCTAAATTTGATTCCTGGCGACACCACTGCCAGGTATGTAGTGGTATTGGCCTGATTTGTCTCTTGACTACAATGAATTTGGGGATTGCTGTGTACAACTGATGCTTCAGCTACTGATTTTTGATTAATTGGCCCATTGAGCACATATGTTTATGGTGAAAAGGAGGGGGGCTACGTACTACACTTGGTGTGGAGAATTAAATGGATTCCAATATGAGGAGCAGAATCTTCAAGGGTGGTCCCTGAAACACCTGAACACCCTGTTGCCTTTTAATCCATGCGCCGTTGTGAATGTGTTGTAGGCCACTCTAGCTCTGCATGCGGTGTTTGGGGTTTTCCGTTATGTAAGGAGTACTTAATAGAGCTCAGCTATCACCCGGAGGTATCGTGGCGCTGTAAACGGAACGGGCCAGAGGAGTCACCAGGAAGGGAAGGAATTGCAAATCTGTGACAGGAAGCGGTACAGCTATTGAGTATAAAGAAATGTTTTAAAAGCCTATCGAAACCTGGAATAATCATCCATGACCCTCAAGGCCAAGGGAATGGAATTCCAAAGTGAGGGGGCTGCGACAGAAAAAGCCTGGCTGCCAATGGTTGACTTCTTGGCCCTTGGCACTGTGAAAAGATGCCGATTTGCTGTTCGGAGATCTCTATTTGGCACGTATGGAACAATCTTCCCATGAGGTGGACCATCGCTACCTGTATACAGAAAAGGGAGGCGCCCGGTGTCTGTCTAGTGCCCCACTTGGTGTAAGCTCGAGTGTAGGTAGTGTCCTAGAATATTCAACATTAAAGTAAAATGTTTAACTGTATCTAGACCTACACTGCGGTTGGGGTGGGGCGAGGCTTTATTGCCTTGTGGTCTGGTTTTTCTCTTACGTTTCCTTTTGTACCCAATATTATTCCAAAATGGCTGCTGGCTAATCCCTGCAATTCATATGAAAATGCATTGCTTTTTACTATGAATTTTTTTTCTGAAAACCCATACATGTGTTCTTACCTTTGCATATTCTAAGCACCATATGTTACATGGCACTCATGTATTTGTTATGCCTATGCTGCCTGGCCTCCCTTTTTCTACAGGATCCACTACGGGGTGTTGGGAGCAGGAAGCTGACCTTTGTATCTTCCATAATGGTCCAGTGGCTCAGGAGAATTTCACTAACCGGACTGCCATGCCAGGTCCTCTGTACACAAGGATGTCATTTGGGGGTCTCCAGGGGTCGCACCTGCAACCCCTGACGTCTCCCTTGCTACCCCTGTTGTCTACCTTGCTACACCCCCCCCCCCAAAAAAAAACATTTTCTTTTTTTTTTAGGCTCCTGGGCTGTGGCCAGCAGCATGTGGCTCTGTTTCTGGAGTGGCTGGTTTTCTGATAGCTATAGCCGGTAAGATAGCTCAGTGTGTTAAGCGCTCACTGCTGCAATGTGTGTGTGATCTGCAGGTTGTAGGTTTGACACCTGGCAGGTCAACTCAGCCTTTCTTCCTGCTGAGCAGAGGCGTTGCTAGGGGGGGCTAATGGGGCTATAGCCCCTGTTTTTTTGGTTGTAGCCCCGGAGAGAATCTCAGGAGCTCCAACCAAAAGGCTAGCTAGCCCCCAGTTCCGACAGTTCCAACATTAGCGAAGTCCCGGGTATTTTCCAGACCTAGCAACACTCCTGCTGCTGAGGTTGATAAATGAGTACCAACATAGGTTGTGTGTATATCTGTTCTATATGCAGCGCTTAAGCGTAAGTGCTATATAATAACACATCATTATTGTTAGGCCTTAGACGTCTGCAGCCACCCAACACAGTCCCATATTAACGCTTCAGGTAAATGACACCCCATTAAAATTCCTGATAGACACCGGTGGGACGGTCAATATCATCAGCGAACAAGCATACGAGTCCCTGGCACCGCAGCCCAAAATCAAGAAAGCCACGGTACACATATATCCCTATGGCTCCACGACCCCTCTGCCGTGCAGAGGTATGATCACAGCATGGTGCACACATAAGGAACACACGGAAAAAGTCCCTCTACATATTCGGAAAACTGAAGCTAACAGCGGATGCATACTAAGCTTCCGGACCGCGGTAGACATGGGACTGGTGCACATCTTATACCTTATACCAGCTGATGGCGCATAAATACTTTGCCAAACCGGACGCAATCGAACAATCATTCCCAAAGCTTTTCACCGGCCTAGGCAAGTTGCGAAACAGAAAGGTCCATCTCCACTTAAACCCTCACATCAAACCTGTTGCCCAGCATTATCGAGGGATTCCATTCAATATACAGAGACAGGTGGAAGAGGAACTTGATAAACTCATCAAAATGAACGTCATTGAACCTGTGTCGGGTCCCACACCATGAATATCCCCCATCGTCCCCATCCCCAAGAAGTCACCAGATGGGTCTATACGCCTATGCGTAGACATGCGCAGGGCCAACACCGCCATTGAAAGAGAGAGACACCAGGCACCCAGGATCACTGACATGGTCCATCTCCTTCACGGTGCAAGAATCTTCTCGAAACTGGACCTCACAAAAGGTTATCACCAGATTGAGATCGCACCTGAATCCCGTTATATTACCACGTTTGTCACCCACCTCGGTCTTTTTCAGTACAAAAGACTCCATTTTGGCATTTCCTCCGCCGCCGAAATTTTTCAAGAGGAGATTCACAAGGTAATCAGACACGTCCCCAACTGTTTGAACTATTCAGACAATGTCTTAGTATACGGCAAGTCACAGGAGGAACACGACATAGTACTCCACAGAGTGTGTCAGGCACTGGACGAAGCAGGGTTGACACTGAACAAATCAAAGTGTG
Organism: Ambystoma mexicanum; assembly: GCF_040938575.1. Classification (NCBI taxonomy): domain Eukaryota; kingdom Metazoa; phylum Chordata; class Amphibia; order Caudata; family Ambystomatidae; genus Ambystoma; species Ambystoma mexicanum. The sequence goes on along the minus strand of NC_090923.1, from coordinate 900,933,462 downwards.
AATTTTCGAAAGGTTCTCTGAGGTTCTTCGGGGCACATTTTCTCGGACAAAGGAATGAGACCCGATCCGGAGAAAGTCGAGGCACTCAATTCAGCCACCCCCCCCCCATAAACACCACAGACTTGAGATCATTTCTGGGCCTAGCTAGTTACTGCTCCAGATACCTAAAAGACTACGCCACCATCAGTAACCCGCTGCGCCTACTCACACGAAAGGACACACCGTTCATATGGTCAAAAGAGTGTCAAGAGGCATTTGAGGCCATACGGAAAGCCATATCGCAAGCTGAGGACATGGCATACTTCGATGTCAGCCGCAACACCGAGCTGATCGTGGATGCCAGTCCCGTGGGACTCGGCGCCATACTGACACAAAAGGACCCCAAGGAACCACGCAACACCCACATAGTGGTGTATGCCAGCCGAAGCCTGACAACCACAGAACAGGCATACTCACAGGCGGAAAAGGAAAGCTTAGCGGTCGTCTGGGCTTGCGAATATTTCCATCTCTTTCTGTTCAGCAAGGAATTCACCATCATCACTGATCACCAGGCACTGCTTACCATATACGGAAGCCCGAAAACCAGAATGCCGCCGAGAATAGCCCGATGGGGTCTGCGCCTACAGGACTACAGATTTGAAATACAACACCGACCTGGGAAGGAGGAAAACCCCGCAGATTACCTCTCCCGCCACCCAATCATCACAACCGCGTCCCAACCATCCATAGTGGATGCATACATAAACTACATCATACACCACTTACAACCAATGCCAGTAGGATGGACGGAGCTATCGGTACAGTCGGAGGTGGACCCGGCACTCCGAATCACGAGACACTGTCTGCAAACAGACAAGATGGCCCTCATGAGACAACAGGCGAGGGGAAAGTCAGAGACAACACGAGAGGAGGGCAAGTGGCTTGACCAAGTCCGGGAAGAACTAACGGTGGTAGAGAACAATGTACTACTGAAGGGCTGCAAAGTCGTCATCCCGAGAACCCTCCGGGAGAGGATAGTACACTTGGCCCACGAAGGACATCGAGGCGTAGTCACCACGAAGCGCCTCCTTCAACAGAAAGTCTGGTTCCCGCAGCTCGACTGCCTAGTGGAGACCATCGTAGGAAACTGCCACGGCTGCACCCAAGTTGCGCCGCAACCACACCCAAACCCCTTACAGACATCACCCTTGCCGAGCAAGGTGTGGGAGGAGCTAGCAGTAGACCTGTTTGGACCCCTGAGCAACGGGACTCACGTGGTCGTACTCATGGATGAACATTCGAGATACCTGGATGCCCAGATAGTGGAAAGCAGTGCGACATCAGGTGTCATCCCAGCACTTGACAGAATGCTCTCACCTTATGGCATCCCCAAGGTCATAAAGTCGGACAATGGTCCCACATTCATAAGCCATGACTTCCAGAAGTTTGAAAAATACATGGGGTTCCAACATCGACGAATAACCCCCCGGTGGCCCCAAGAGAACCCTACAAATTGCACATGTGCAAAACAAGCCCTTTGAGCAGGCCCTCAACCAGCTACTCAGGGAATACCGACACACGCCACACAGCACGACAGGAGTATGCCCAGCAGACCTGCTATTCCGGAGGCCGATCACCACGAGACTACCGGAAGATCCAAGGCCACAAGAACCGACGCCGCTGGAATAAGTGGTGAAAGCAATCGACACTGCGAGGAAAGCAATGTCAAAGGAAGTCACAGACAGGAAAAGAAGAGCCCGCGAAAGCATAATGCAGCCAGGAGACGAAGTGTGGCTCTGACAACCAAAAAATCGAAAGGAAGAAGCCACCTTCGCATCCACCCCCCTCATCATAACCCAAAAGAAAGGCACCATGGTCACTGCACAAAGAAATGACTCTTCGTTAGTGACCAGAAACAGCTCGCATTTTAAACATGTCACGCTGGCCCCAGGAGGTCAGTGGACGATGGACAGAGACAGCGAAAATGACAGACCACAAGAAGAAGCATATCAAGGAGACGGGGAAGAGTCAGGTGGTGAAGCAAGCACCCCACCGCCCGCTAAGGAAAGACTAACCCCGAGCAGGGCGAGGCGCCCCCAGAGGAGCCGCATGAAGCCAACCCGACTCATAGAGGAGATGGGGTGAGAAAACCTACGGGACTCGCACGCTAAAAAGGGGGGAGATGTCAGATAACCCACATCGTGACGTCAGGGGAAGGGGAGGGACGGGGACAGGGTTGCGGCAGTTGCCGCCAGTCAGTTAATAAAGAAGGTTATGTCCACCTCTGGCTCCTGCGTATCATTGGCGCGCTGGCGTACGCGCGAGGTAACCCATGAAGGTTGAGCTCAACAATGCATTCACAGTAATTTCGTAACATGGGCCTATATGCACTGATATTAACGATACATATGGTGATCCATTCTTGTATAAAATGTATATCACTTTACAGTGATATCGTTACCATATTTTTCATAGTGTACTTAGAAACAATGCTATATGATGCCACTTCCTGATTTGTCAAGGGGTGAAAGGTTGTGCTCCATCGCTTCCTGTGATGTTACTTTGGGGTGGGGTCAAATGACATCACTTCCTGTGGTAGCATCAGAGGTCAAGGGTCGTGTGATGTCACTTCCGTTACCCCGGGCATTTTGGTGAGATGACGGCCTTGTCTATACATATTAAATATAATTGTTCTGAGTCGTCTCCTACCCCAGCCTCGGTCAATCCTGGCTCACGTTTTAAAGGGTATATTCTCATATCCAGTCCTTCAAATGGATCTCACAACCCCCCAACAACTTTCATAAAAGTGCTTGGGGAGAGTATGCTCTTCCTTTTTGCATAGGAATGCTTAATAGACCTGCAGTTAAGGGGCTTAAAAGAGCTATGTGCGCCAAATTGAGTCCAATCAATGACTTGTAAAAGCCAACCAAACATGCAAATAGGTTGGACTTCTGGACCCTGGGAGCATATTTACCTATGGGCGTGTGTGTGGGGTGGTCTGCTGTTCTGGCGCTTGGCTATCACTGCCCCCGTGATATGCATGGATGTCGCTTTTACGCAAGACCAATATCTGTCCCCGAGTCTCCCACCCATTTCCCCTCTCTCTCTCTCTCTCTCTCTCTCTCTCTCTCTCTCTCTCTCTCTCACACACACTTGTTTATCTCCCTCTCCTCCGCTTCACGTGTCTCCTCTCAAACGCACCCACGCATTCTCCTCTCCCTTCACCTTTGCCCCTTTCTCCCTACCCCCATGCCCCCTCGCTTTTCATCGTTCTCCTAATCCACCTTTTTCTTTCTCTCTACTTTCCTCCTCTAAGTCCTTCAGTGTCTCTCTCCTTTCTATCTGCCTGCACTCCGCCCACTCTCGGGGCTCCCTCTCCCGCCTCGGCTGCTTTCTTGACCCCCGCGGCCCCCTCCCTTGGGCTGATAACTGTACAGCGCTCTGCCGCCGCCCCTGCAGAGAAGCCCTCTTGCCCTCCTCTCCCAGGCTGCGAGTGAGAAGCAGGAGTGTGGGAAACGGACCAGGAAGCCTTCGACTCTCGAAGGGAATACGCAAGCGGGATATCCGTGGGAACACGTCCCCCCGAAAAATTACTTATTCAAACGTAAAAATGCCCATTTATCCTCCCCTTCCTGCCATCTGCTCCCTCATTACACTGGCGAGAGACATTAGAGGGGAGCCTGGCACTAATTAGCATGATCGGATTCCTCCTCCCCAGGTAGCAGCACTGCCCCTGCCGCCCCCCTCCCCCCCCCCGCCCTCTCCCATGCTCCACCCCCTCCCCTACAGCTCCTGCCAACATGTGCTGCTATTAATTTCAACTGCATTAATGTGATGGTACACAGTGGGCCGATATAAGATGGCAGTCTGGTCTGTCATGTAAAAGGTGATTGATGCCAATGAAAGGCCGGTGGGCAGCCAGTCGCGCAGGCCGGTCTCCGAGGGCTATGTCTGGGAAAGAGACAGTCCAATTTACGTCTGGCACGTTCCAGTCCTACTACCATATTTTCAAAAGCACGTGTCTTTTTGAAGAGCTCTTCGTACCCCCCTGGAGGCCAGCCTGGGTTGTGAAGTGTCAGGGTTGGCACCTTACGAAAGTCTTGCGCCAAATTTCCCGGTACCCAACAAAGCGCCTGGTTGTCATTTGGTTTGCAATATACGCTACAGTTACAGCCCTCTCTACCATATACTAACTAAACCATCAACGCCATCAGAAGCATTTTAGGGGGCGGATGCTGTGGTGAGATGAGCATTTTAATAAACGGGTCTAAAACCTGATTAACCCTCAGTGAGTTATTTGGAAGGCGGACACTGTGACACACCGCCAGTCTGCCCCTCGGAGATCGAACAGGGGCCACCCCTTATGCACCGGGTGCCGAGTGGCACTATGCCTCTTAGACCTTGTGCTTACTGCATTGGGGCAAAGCCATCCGTGGTCGTTGGTCAAGGTTGCATTATGTCATGTGAGTGACACGTTAAATTATGCCTCGTTCAGATCTGCAAAATGAGCTACCTTATATATGCTATGTCATGTTATGTTACATCAAGTTAACGTTAGCCCAGAAAGCATGTCACAAACAGCAACTGGCAAAGCTCTGCCCAGGGCTGGCATTTTTAAAACCCGGGTTTATTGATGTCAAGTACTTCAATTTTACAGTAGTGGGTAAGACATCACAAATAACACCTCGACTCTTATCATAAATCCACTCCAGTGTTTGGCCACGCTAAAAGGGCGCAGGCTATCAACTAAAAGAAATGAACACATTAAAGAACAAGCTTTGGCAATGCCAACAAGTTTAGCTTTTATGTAGGCATGGGAATGGCATTTGCCAGGCACTGCCATACTGGTAATAACTGACCACTGATGGTAGCAGCTGCAAAATGTTGCGAGTGCCTGGGCATATAATAGCAGTGCCTGGCAAATGCCTAATACATATACACAAGCCAAATCTGTTGGCTTTGCCAATGCTTGTTTTTTTTTACCAGTACTTCAGTGAAGGACACGCATAGTGCTTATGAATCGAGTAGCGGAAGGCAGACCTGGTTAAGACATGTTTATTACACCGCTAGTGCCTTCATATCTCCTGTTAAGTCTTAACTTTCAGAAGACAGCTTTAAAAAACGCTGCCAGGCACTTCGAGCTGAAAGTGTGATCGTAAGGCTTGATAAATCTAGCTTACAGAGATCCTAGGAGGATGTGTTTTGGGCAGGAGGGGCCGGAAGTGGGTGGGAATGGATTTAGGGATTAAAATCGCCATGGGCAGTCAATGGGTGGGTAAATAATCAAAGAACACCTACAAGCTTTGCACAATAAAATCCATGAATTAATAAACTGGCCTAATGGGAGCTCGGCCACACCAAATTAAATGCGCACTAACATGGCACAACTAGACAGATCCTTAGGAATTCCAGAAGCATCTTTTTCTTGGGCAGTCTTCTATAAGGAGGAGCTTATTTTGCTAGTGTTACAACCATGTCCTCCCTTCCTCTTCCCAATCCATATTCTTGAAGGCAGTCTTCCTTCCCAGAGTCTTTATTTCAAACACTTAACTCAATATAGTTTTTTCAGGACTCCGCCCCTCCCACCTACCAAGTACCTGGTTGACCCACAATCCTCCAGTTTTGTTTGTCATCTTCCAGACAGTTAAGCCACTTGGAGTAGGGTGACCAGACGTGCCGGTTTTGCCGGGACTGTCCCGGAATTTGGTGCTCTTTCCCACTTTCTCAAGATTATGTTCCCATTGGAAACTGCAGTGGTCTCGGTTTTTTGTAGTAGGTCTTCATAGCTGGCAGCCAGGAATGCACAATGTCGCACAGAAGAAATGCTCCATTTTACAACTTAAGAAAGTGTTAGTTTGTGATAAATTAATTATATGTTTCTTTGAACAGTAACACTTAAACCCCCTTCTCCTCCAAACGTTACTGAAGTGTAGTGCCATGACAGCCACTTTCAAGAGTTAGTCTTACGTTTATGTTAGTTGCCCTGTCCCGGTCTTTTATTTTTTAAATCTGGTCTCCCTAATTTGGAAGGCCTGCAGAGCTTACTGTGCTGTGGGGGCAGGGGCTACAATGGCCTCTGCTTGTCGAGAGACGTGGTTTGAGGGAGTGTAACAGCCAGAGCCGGCCCGAGGCATGGGCATTCTGTACCGTCGCCCCGGGCCCCGTGCATTTGGGGGCTCAGCAGCCAGCAGCTGCAGCGAATATATGAAGTTATACAAATTGCATTTAACGGGGGCTGCACTGCTTCCAGGCCCAGGGCTTTTTGTGACGATTTTAGCGAGACCGTGATGTCAGCAAGTAGAGACAAGTATCCGTCTTCTTCCCCAGCAGCCCATTAAACCCCACGGGGCCTCACAGTAAGGGCTTATCACGCGCTTTGTTTTAGCAGAGCGTTTAGAGTGGAAGCTCTTTATGAGTAATTGGTCCATTTAAGAACCATTGTTTTGGACAAGGTGTTCAAAAGGGGTATTTTATTCAGAAAGCACATACAAAAGCTAGTTTTATACCCAAATCGTCTTTATTGAGGACAATTAAAACATATTAACAAAAAAAGTTGCAAAATGTCAAATACATTTATTGTTTGTGAGAATAGCACATTTCCCTCGCTCACATGAAGTATGTCTTTGTCAAACAATGCAAAACACCCAGGTTACCTTTCCAAGTGATCTTTTGTTACGAGTCTAAGGGCAAAGTCATTTTGTACTGCACTGATTTAGCACTGCACAAATGCACTTTGCACAGTTCCATGAATCAAGGTTTGTATCAGCAGTGCAAAGTCACTTTTCAGCAGTGCAAAGAAATCCACGAATCTGGCCCCAAATCATGAAAGAAAGCCTTTAATCCTTTTCTTGAATTGCATTCTGGTATTTGTCATCTTCAAGATGGGAAACTAACACAACAGTTGTACTCTTTCTGTTTAGCATATTTCTATAATGATCCCTATATTTCTGGAGTACTTTACTTATGATCTATGTACTTTTCAAGCCCTCTTTATAAAACAGAGTATTGTTGAAAGCCAAATGTGGCGGTGATGGTGGTAAGGAGAGGATGCATTGGTTGTGATGATTTACCAGGTCAGTGGCTATGGGAAGAGCAGTTGCTGGACTAAAGGTGTTGTTTGTTATAATGTGTAATGGCTCGTGAGTGGAATTCTACCTCCTAGAATTCCACTCTTGCTCTGATGTCATGCTTGCATTTGTTTAATGTTCTACATTCCATGAACAACGGTTATGAGTTTAAGTGGAGAGCTGTAATGTAGACTGAGCACTGCTGGGCTCAGGCTGGTTGCTATTAAAGGATCTTCACTTACCTACAGTGTACGCTTCCTTATTGACTGGTATCCAATAAAAATAAAAGCAATTGTGAAAATGCTAGAAAAACAACACTTAACTACATTTGGCAAAACACAAACACCACTTTTATGACCTGCATGCCATAGTCAGATGTAACCAAAGTTGCAAAAAGACGGGACACAAACAATATTTCCACTATCTACAGCTGTGAAGATATGTGCTGAAGTGTCGATGTTCCAGATTGGGCTCAAATTCTGGCTTCGCCACTGGACAAAATGTGCGCTCCTGGGCAAATCAATTTATCTCACTGAGGCTTACCTGCCAAATTAGATGTGTCTACAAATGATTCAGATCACTCTGTCGACTACTTCAAAATAAGCCTCCCTCTTGATATTGCCAAATATGTAACATTAACAGTTACAATTCATATATTCAAACAGTTTATTTGATTCCCATTGATATTAAAGACTCATTTTGTGACATCATTTTCTGTGATGCAAATAAGGGGGCATCACACATCTTTTGCTGCCCAGGGCCCCGCAAATCATAGGGCCGGCCCTGATAACAGCAGGTCCCCAGGACGTTCCTAGTGGAACCAGGAGCTGGAAAAGGCGCCGGTAGTGGACATCTTAGATGGTAAGGTGCATGAGCATTAGCAGCGTGCCATTTTCCCAGATGCACGGTGTGCTGGTGTATATGCGGGGCATAAGGTTTAGTGTTCCCTTCCTATGTAACTGCAAAATATGTATTTAGGCGATTCATTGCTTCCATGTCATTTGATTCATGTAGCAGCCATGGGGCTTTGTAATGTCTCAGAAAAGCACAGGCATAATGAGATCTCCACTGATACTGACTCCTCTGACTCTCTCCCCAGAAAGAAAGCCTCAAGAACCAGTTCAACTATGAGGATAAAGTCCCTTCACGAGGAAAAGACAGTAAAGCACAGAAATAGCCCTATGGGGAGGTCACACTGCCAGGTACAACCCTCTTTCTTCTTCTTCATCATCCTCTTCGTCCTCACGCTCTTCTTCAGTGGAGAACCCTAATGAACCTCTGGCCCTGTACTTGGACGAGGACGCTGTGAGTGAAGTCCTCTGTCAAGTTACCCAATGCGTGGAATTCTCCAAGGATGACACCCCCAACCACAATGCTAAAAAGCTAAAAAAGCTGTGCTCAAATTTAAGATGACCATCTAGCAGGGGCTCCCTCTCATTTCAGATCTAAGAGAAAAGATACTTAAGAAATGCAAGGTACCTGACCGGATCTCGGCCCCCAGGTTCAGGAATGTGGTATCGGATGTCACCTTGGAATATGGAAGTGTGTTGGGGAGGTGGGCTTTAATGGCGGTTGGTTGGACAAGAGGTGGAGAAGCAAGTGAATGGTGACGGGCCAGCAGGGTCTTTCACCTTAAACAGGGAGGCTTGCATTTAACTGATATTGTAGTGGCCTTCCTTTACCACAATGAATAAACTATCTCCTAATGGGTAGACATAATCTCTCCCAGGAGGTTGACGCTCAGTGTCATCTGGGGAGATGGACTTCTGAGAGCAGGTGGAAAAGAAGTTGGATGAGGCCCTCAGGAGTTCCTATGCAGGGGGTCACCTATCACTTTCTTCCTCCACATATGCCTCCTATCTGACACAATCTCTGCTGGACAACTTTCAGGGTGGTAGAAGCCAACGCAGAAGGGTGCAGACTACACGACGCTCCTGAATACCATACACTACAACACAGAGTTTCTGACCTTGCATTTTATGAGGCATGTGCAGGTGCTTTGACCATGCAATCTAGATTCCTATGCAGGAGGCACAACCATACAAAGGACTGGCAGAGGATTGCATCCCAGAATACAGTCTCTCTCTCCAGCTACCTTTTCAGGATGCAAAGCTCTTCGGAGAACAGCTCGAAGAGATTGCGCAAAGGGTCCAACAAGGAAGAGAAACACTTGGGCTTCGCTGAAAGCAGGGATCTTGCATTTTTAAAACTAGAAACCTGTACCCTAGTTTCCCAAGAACACAGGAAAAAAATTCACAGGAACCAACCCTTATTTTATGCGAAGGCAGGGGGCTCCCAAATTAGAAGAGTAGGGCGACTACACCACACAAGATATCTCATTCCTGACTGGGATGATATTTCTCTGGCTACACATATAGGTCCTGAACATCTTACCTCAGGGGTATGCCGTAGAGTTCCACTCATGCCCTTTCAACATGGGAGTAAGGAGCACACCATGGCTCAAGAATCACAATAAAAGGGCCAATTCTTGACCTTCTCGCGATGCATGATATCTGGCTGCTTCATCCAGTGGCTTAGAGTTGAGGCTGTTACTCCACAATCTTCTTATGCTCCAGTACCACCAGAGGTTACAGACTGGTGCTTGATTTAAAGTGAGTGAATGGACACCCGCCGGTGGATCAATTCAGCATTGCTACGGGAGACTGTCTCTCATCTCTAAACCTCAAGCATCCGTACCTGCATATCCGGAATCAGGGCCTCAGACCCCAGGTTTCTGAGATTCACTATTAGGGACCAGCATTTCCAATTTGCTTTCTTCCCCTTTGGCCTAAGGTCATACCCAAGTGACTTTACCAAGATCCTGGCACCCTTGGAAGGGAGACTGCACGATGGTTTAATGGACTTTTATCCTTACTTGGATGACCTAATAATCTTGAGGACCTCCTGAGTATGTGTACAGCATGAAATACCCAGGACTCAAATTCCTCTACACTGTACACATTTCTCATGAACATCACAAAATCCCAACCAGTACCTTCCCAGGGTCTCCAACCTATCAATACCCAATTCAAGGCTAAGAAAAGGTGAGTTCTCCTCCCAGAGGAAAGGAATAGGTACATCATCCAGGAGGGCTCTTATCTTTGCAAACTAAAGAGAACCATAGCCACAGCCTCGAAGTGGTTGTGAATACAGGGTTTGATGGCAGCATCCGACTTGATCCCCCTCTGGGTGTGTCTCCATCTGAACAGTCACTGAACCCTTGAATTCAGTGAACTTTGAAAGGACTGGTCCTTTCTCAGCACCAGTCAAATCTGCACCTCTGTGGTGGCTGGTCCCAGTGAACCTCTTCAAGGAGTTTACTTTCAGGCCCTCCCTTTCCAGCACTGATAACAACAGAAGTGAGTGCAGGGGGCATTCTCACCAAGAACAAGTACACAGGGGTGTTGGTCTCACCATCACTATGAACTTCCAATTGAAGAGGGCTGGAAGTCATCAGGAGGGCCCCGTTCTTCTCACCTATGATCAGAGGCAGAGTGGTCCGAGTCCAGAGTGACAACACCACAGCAGTACCTTACATAAATCACCAGCGTGGCAAGGGCATTGGTTGAGAGGAACTATCTATTTCTGGAGCCTTTTCACACCAAGACAATAGGGCACACTGAGGAGGGCTCCTTCAGCATGGTATTTCTAACCTCGTAGGTGAAGACCATCACCAGCACTGTCTTCAGGGAGAGCAGGATTCTCTTGTTTTCTGGAGATGAACTTGTTCACCTTGATGTCAAACTCCAAATTCACCCTCTTCTATTCAAGGGTCCCAAAGAAGGTATTTTGGGGGAGCTAGAGAGAGTTTGGGGGAGAGTTTGGGGGAGAGTTGTGGAGATATTCTGTCCATCCCATGGCCTGACATGTACCTGTATGCCTTCCCTCCCTTGCCCCTCACTCCTCAGCTTTTCAGGCATCTCAAGGCCCCCACCCTACCCTCCTAATTCCATTCTGGGTGGGCTTCCTTTTATGTTAGTGCAGTAGGGAGTTGATCCTTGATCTTGATTGAGGTTCAACTGAAATCGCCTGTTTTCTTAAAGCGGGGCTCAATTTAGGACTTGCTGATTTCACAATCATGGCTCAATGGGCAGATATCAGCTTTCAGGGGTCTTCAGGCCAATCAGGCCAAAAACATAATTTCCAGGTTCCTGTGGAGCTTCTCCATCTCTCACCCGAGGGTCCAGTCTGGCACTCAACCATGGGACCTTCCGTTAGTGCACAGAGCTCTCCAGCCCACTGCCTTCAAGCCAGGATTGGCTTGGCCTACAGGGCAATGTCTGAACCCAAAACTCAAAATGCTAGTGTGGGCCTGTTTTATAGGTTAAAGTAGGACACTTTTATGGCCAGTGTGTGCCAGTTTGATGAGTTACTTCACCCCCCACAGCGTTTGGGCACTATTCAAACTGTCTGTCACAAAAGAAATGAATTGCCTTTTGCAACCGTGGGCCACTTTTTCATTGGTGCCCGAGATAATTGTATGCCCCAGTCTGACCCTGCTTCAAGCCCCTTTGGCGGTGCAGCATCTGACCTTCAAGTGCATCATTGTGGTTGCTAAAAATGTCACCAGGAAAGTCCTGAGGCTAGGAGTGCTTATGTGCACCCCCCTGAACTGGTCACTGTTTGTTGCGGTCCAACTTTTTGGCCCAAGGTGGTATCCACATATCATATATCGTAGGACTTCATTCTTCCTTCCCTCCCGGTTGACCTTGTTATACACTAAGATAAACTGCATAACATTGACAAGAAATTGCTAGAAGTAGGTGACTTTATCCCACAGGCTATTCTGGCAAATGTCTAAGGTTTTGAAAGTAGTGCATCTTATTGGACAGGATCTCAAGGGAGATGTGAAATAATCAACCAGACCAACGTTTCAACATCACACCATGTTGCAGTTTATGTATTTGGTTTGTGCAGGCCTGCATTTATAAAAACTGTTCAGTAATACAAAATAATGCGTTTTAACAATGGCAAGATTTTCCAAACATGATTTAAGAGTTCTGTTTCAGCATACAGTTTTTTTTTGTAACAGAAAACTGTGTAAATAACGAACTGTTCAGTAATACAAAATAACACGTTCTAACAATGCCAATATTTTCAAAATATGATTTATGAGTTCTGTTTCAGCATACAGTTTTTTGTAACAGAAAACGGTATAAATAACGTAACTGGGTGAGAAAAGCAGGCAGTGTATTGTCTGCATTCCTAGCTTTACAGGTTTTACAGTCAGAAATTAATGGGCAGGAAGATTATAGTTGTGCAGTAGAATCAAAAACATGTACGCATACAATGTATATGTGATTTATTTAATACCAGCAAAAGGTACCCGTTCTCCGAACGGGTTCGGTGGACAGATGTAGCATCACCCTCATCAATTGTTGAAAATCAATGATCCTGTAGGTCGCTGTTCCAATTCGCTTATCGCTTGATGTGCTTTGCAATCTGAAGTAAACTACACTGAGAATGGGCTTGTATGGCTGGCTGACATGCCCCGGAGCTGACGTTGTGAGGAGGCGAGAGTTTGTGTGCTGTGGCATACTGGGACCTACTGTGCTCTCTCCCCACCTGTTGCCTCACCCTGGTGTGGTGCAGTTCGTTGCAGTGCAAATGTCCCAGAAGCCATGCATTCTAGGGTTGAGGACCAATTCTTCTACGACCACATTGATGTTTCGCAGATTTCAGGCAACCGTGTCATGTGTGAAGGGGCTGAAATCCAGGGAAAGCAGTGTGGTGTCCAAATGTTATGTAGCCAGTAATGTCCGGAGGGTCCTAACAGGTAACTATGCACAATTTGGTGCAGATTGGTGAAACAGTGTAGAATTGTATAAGGAACAACGCTTCACCAAGCCACAAAGCCACAAACACATTTTGATTTTTGCAGGAATCCAGGGAAAGGGGTGGGGTGTACAAATGTCATGCAGCCCGTAATGTCCAGAGGGTCCTAACAGGTAACTATGCACAATTTGGTGGAGATTGGTGAAACAGTGTAGAATTGAATGAGGAACAACGCTTCGCCAAGCCACAAACCAACAAAAAATGTTGACTTTTGCTGAAATCGAGGGAACGGGGTGGGTCCAAATGTCATGTACCCAGTTTTGTCCGGAGGGTCCTAACAGGTAACTATGCAGAATTTGGTGCAGATTGGTGAAACGTGTGGAATTGTATAATAAACGCTTCACCAAGCCGAAAATGCCAGAAATATTCTCTTTTATAAACATAGAGCACAGCTGCCATGAAATGGGGCGCTTTACATAAAAAAGGGAAGGGGAGAACAAAGAAAGAGAACAGTGGAAGAGCCAAGAGAGGGGAGGCCAATTACTGGGTGTATTCCATAGGGCCAGGAACACAAATATTTAGATTTTCATAGACCATTGTCATACCTACGGACATTTATTCAAGTTCTGGAAGGGCCATTACTGCCTTTCATCCTTAAACAGTCGATGAAATGAGAACAATTTATTTGGGTAATAGTGACATTTGCTATTTGCAATGTAATGAAGATAACAGGTAAAAGCTCAAACATCGGTCTAGTCACGGGAGTGAGCAAAAGTAAACACTCCATTTAAATATATTTAAATCTCCGTTTATGGGGACCCTGCCCTAAGCCCACGTGTATATGGGTTCATCTGTGGTGAATTTCTGGCTACCATTGACTCCCTGACCGTTCACTCAGTACCGGCTCCAGCTCTAGGGTTCGGCCAATCACGACTTCGCCACAGCAGTCTTATCGGCTGCCTATATTCTGTGATGGCCATATTCTGCTTCTCTTAGTAATAAATGTTCACTGGGTTTGCAGCATTTAGGGTGTCTGTATTTTCTTTCATGGGTTAGTGAGACGATATGTGGCGTTTGCAGCGCATGGATTGGGACTGGGAAAATAGAATGTGTGGGCAAAGTTCTGATTACTTACTACAAACTTTCATCACACCTACCTCTTCTCTTCCTTGTCACACTCCTCTCCCTCCATGGGTACTCGATCACCCTGACAATTTTGCTATTCGGACAGGAGGATTGTGCCAAAGTCGACAAACTTAGTACCTTGGAAGAAGGTGGCTGGAGGAGCAGACTCATGGAAATAAATATTAAGGATGTAACATTTGGAAGAAACGCTGGGGGAAGGCAGTTTGCCTGCAAGACTCTGGACTATGACGAGGAGGGAGGGACTGGGTGAATGAAGATTACCACTAAGTAATCAGAGCATTACAAACCAGGGATGAAGCAATGCATGTACCTTTTACTCTCAATGACTGTGGGAAGGGAAGACCTGGAGATAAAATGAGGATGGCCATTTAGCAACTCTTGATTTCACTATATTTGTCTTTGTATTTTATATTCTTAAGAAATCAGAATTGCGATATTCATGACTGACTCAATGTCATGCAGATCCTTATGTTAGTGGCATACCGTTAAATGAGTTTTTGTCACGTTCATTTGTATATTGTAGTATGCAACCATGTAGTGGTTCAGCAGGTACTTGTGTGTTTATTAAGTCATTAAGTAAGTATGCGTGATACAGCTCAGCAGCCTCACCAACCTCTTGCCGGCCTCCTGTCCTCCAGCCTCCAGATCCTCCCAACGCTCCCCTCCACCGGAACTCTACATTTCAGTTCCAGATGAAAACTCACAAATACAACACACCTCCCCCCTCTTTATAACGGTGTAACTGGTCGTTAAGCAAGATAAAGAAACCTATAAAACAGACACACAGTAGACATGAAAACTAATGATTAAAATGTAGAATGCAGAAAATCCCCTGTCCTCAAAGCTAGCAACAATAAGCATAACATCAGCCCCCACCCAACTTAAAATCTCTGTACCAACTGGGTACCTTCCTACATCTCTCAGGATAAACACTACATCTTATCTCCTGCACCCCAGTTGCTCCTCTGACACTCTCTTATCTCACCGGACCTCCCTCTGCATAACCTCCCCTCATGCTTTCTTTCCATGCTTCTTCTCCCCAACACAGAAGTCTCTTACCAGCCACATCAATTCCCTTGTACACATTCTCTACAATTTCCTTGCACTGGAGCACTCGGTTCACATTCCAAATAGACCCATCCAACTGCTTTGGAAAATACTTCATTAACTACCACAGGCTGTGAAAACGTTGACATCCCTTTTTCTAGTTTCCTCCCTTTCTTCTCTCTCACCGGATCTCCTACTTTAATACTTTTCTCTCTCTTTCACCTTTCCAACTTTCCTTCCAATCCTCCTTGCGTTCCCTTCAGTTTCTTCCAAGTTGCATGCTACAATTTGAACCGAAAATATTCACCCAATAGGGACACAACATTGAATTAAACTTCCTACCTTTCATCAACTCAAACATTGACACTCCTGTCATCCTGTTTGGAGAGGACCTAACACTCCAAACCATCTCTTCCACTGCACTACTCGCCTCCATGCCGTTCCTACCAGCCATTTCTATCTTCTCATCTAAGACTCTGTTGAATCTCTTTACTTTCCCATTAGATTCAGGGTGGTATTAAGACGTAAAACTTAATTTCAAACCCCTTTCCTTGGTGTATTGCTCCATCTCCTTACTTCTAAACTGTGCTTCATTATCACTCACATCATTCTACGATACCCTTCCGTCCTAAATACATGTTCCATGAATGCAAATATATCCTGTGTTTGGGTACACGTTACCATTTTCACCCCTGCGCAACTCGACAAATGGTCCACCATGACAATTAGGAACTTTATCCTCAGCTCAAACACATGGTAAGGACCCAGAAGGTTGATCCCTACTTCTTCCCATACTCCTTTCGGCAAATCCTCCTGTTTAATAATCTTAACACACAGTGCTCCAGATAAGATTTTGCAGTGGGAGTAGTTTACTCCCTATTTTTCAACGTTGAGAGTAAATGGGATTTCAAGAGAGTAAAAATGTGTTATCTACTTTGCAAGAAAGTAAAATGCATGGGACATCCAGCCAACGTGTGCAAAAACTGTATGGAAATCATTACCATGTGGCAGCTTTCTGCATTTTGACAGAATACATCTTTCATTATTTTTCTAACGTCTGGCCATTTGAACTCTCCTGTATATATTTAAATGTTGAATACACAAACACCTAGCTAATTACATAGTAAGCAAACATGAATTGTATTGTATGTTTTGAGGTTCGATAGCAGAATTGTCTTTTGATGTTTAATGAAAGTCCTCATTTCCTGAAATTGTACCTACCTAGTGGTGTGCAAATCTTATGATACAACAGTGCAGAAAGCCAAGGGGCCTCATTACGACCGGGGCAGTAAGGGATTACCGGTACCGGTAAGGGCACTGGTACCGGTAGTCCCTTACCGCCCTATTATGAGTTCCCTTTGCGGGTCCTCCCTTAACGCCTGTTTTTACCAGGCGTTAAGGACGGGACCCGCAAAAGGACTTTGGTGCTAATAACGGTACCGCAATTTGCGGTACCGTTATTAGCGCCTTCCCCATTCCCATTGAGCCCTATGGGGGCTCATATGGGAATGGGGAAGGGCCCTGGTGAATGGGGAATTACCACCCCTGCCAACTTTGGAATGGGGCGGTAATAGCTCCATTCGCCAGGGCGGAGTCGGTAAGGGTTTGGAAGCAGCCATGGCGCTAATAGCACCATGGTTACCTCCAACCTCGTAATGACCCCCAAGACTCCATGCTAAATTCTATACCTAATCTCATGGTCAAATTGTTATTTATATAGCGCTTTTGGCAAAGCACCCTACATTGAACATTTTTATCACAATTATCACCAAACCAAAGTTGGTACTCTTTTATCGACCTCAAAAGGATTGCAGCAGCAAGTGCTGAACCGGCTGAGCTATCTTATTGGCTAACATCCTTCAGAGGTCGGTAAACTGAGTATCGACTGCAGCAAAAAAGCCCACTTCCAGCTGCACCTCCTCGGGGTTATTCTACCTTTTCTCACTTTCCCCGGAAGCTCAATGTCTCCAGAGCCCTGGTTCTCTCAAGGTTGGACTACTGCAAAAGACACTTTCTCAATCTACCGGAATCTACTCTTCCCCTCTGCAACTAATCCAGAACAGGACTGCAATACTTATCCTTGACCTCAAGCTTAGGGACTGTATCTCTCCAGCACTGAAATCTCTCCACTGGCTCCCGGTGGCTGCATGGATGAAGTTCAAGACCCTCTGCATTGTCCACAGGGCTTTTGGGGCTGGGTCCCACACTACATCCAACTCTCTATGCTGAAACACCTTCCTTCTAGAGCCCTTCGCTCTGGTACCTCCAGATCTCTGAGCGTCAGACGCTTCTCTAGATCAACAGTGGGGGGTAGATCTCTCTCCTCCACAGGTGCCTCCCTCTTGAACGGCCTCCCTGCCCCACTCAGACTTGAGCCGGATCACCTGAAGTTCCGGAAGCAGCTCAAGACCTTCCTTTTCACCTCTGTCTTCTCTCTCTCACGTCCTTACTAACTTGCCTTTCTGCTGTGCTGACTAGTTGCCTGATACCCTCAGAGTCTCACTGGGTACCAGGCTTCTCATTGACCAGCCTTCCTTGCTCTGTCTCTTGGCCTACTGCGCACTTAGAGGCTGTAATCTGTAACTCCTACAGCCCCCCTTCCTCCTAGCACTTACCTAGAGCCGTGCTGGCAAGGCCGCACTTACTCTGAGCCAGTTGCCCTGCTCACACTTCCCCTTCCCGCTTGCACTTCCCCCTCCCCCTTACGCTTCTCGTTCGCACTTGCACGATCCGGATGACACAAGGCCAAGTAGGACCGTTTGTCTTGTCTTCCCTCCCTTGTCTTGTGGTGCATCCTTAATCACTGTCACTGCTCCCATCTTGGGTTTATAACCATTTCTGTTCATAACGTGTCGCAAATATTCCCCACCGTTGACTCCAAACGTGCACTACGATGCTACTATGGTCACCCCGCTCTCTTTGAGTCTTTTAAAAACTTCTCATAACCTCTCATCATGTTCAGCCATCCCCTTCCCGTATATCAGAATGTCATCTTGATACGTTATTGCTCCATTAATTGCCTTTTTCAGTATCTGTGTCATTGTACTCTGAAAATGTACTCCCGAAAACCGCCATCACGGATTCTAATCCAAAAGGCATTCTGCAGTTAAGGGTTTATTAAGTCATTAAGTATACGTGACACAGCCCAGCAGCCTCGCCAACCTATTACTACCCTACAGTCCACTAACCCAACCTTTGGCTCTTCTGATATTTTGGACTACAAATCCCTGCAGCCATAACCCCGGCATCCGTCCATTTGTACCCAACACATAACAATAGCTCATTCCCTTTCCCCCCAGAAAAGTGTAGAATGAGTCTTGCTTGTTTTTGGCATAAAAAAGGCCACAGATTTATTTCCACAATACCACAAAACCACACTGCACACATTTGTGGAAAACACTCATAAGATGCGGCAACTGCTCCGTGTCCAAAATAAACTGCTTCCCCCTTTCCTTCCTCAAGAGTCCAAAATAGGCCCAACACTCCCAACCTTTGCATCTGAGCCTCTCCTGCCCCTGCAGGCGCTCCTGGGCGGGGAGAGTGCCGTTTCCTTGGGGGAAGCTGAGCCCTAGTTGTTCCTCCCAGACGCCCCTGCCGCTCAGGCTCCCAAGGGGCGCTGGCATGAGAAGAGCGGAGACCCTTCTGGCTTTCTCCTGGCTCATCCAGAGTCTGTCTCATGTGTTTGTTCGGCCAAACACCGCCACACCGCCTTGTCCTGCGACGTCGACGATCAGGCCTCCTTGCCTGTCCTGTTTGTAGGGTGGGTGGGTGGGTGGGAAAACGAAAACCCCCTTCTGCGTGTAGTGAGCGGGCGTCCTTCTGCAGTGGCTGGATGCTGCCTGTAGTAAGGGGCCCGCCCGTTATAAAGGGGAAGCCCCTCCCCTTTCTTTTGTTGTCCTTCGCGGGCTTTCCCCAAATTTCGCTGCGCTTTTTCCTTCGCTGGCTTTCCTTTGCTTTTTCGGCGCTGTGGTCAGTGCCTCCCCTTCTTCCCAGGAGGAGGAGGCCAGGAGGAGGAGGACACTGCCCGGGTTATCGGGGTGCCTCCTCCATTTTGCTTTGCTTTCGTGTTCGTCGTCACTGGCATAGCCAAGATAATAAACGGGGAGAGATCATGGGAGTTGTAGTCCAAAACACCTCAAGAGCCCCAGGTTGCAAACCCCTGCTCTAACCGCTAAATCCTCCCAAAGTTCCCATCCACCAGCACTCTACATTCCATTTCGAAGTGAAAACTCCCAGGTAGAACACATATCAATGCATGAATGTCACACTGCATAATGAGTCGACTCAAGGTGCTGCTTTGCAGTTGTGGCACTGAGCGCAGGAGCGGGATGTTTAGAGTAGGCTCACGCCTCACGGCTGGCATTTTACTGGGAATGCCGGTTTTTGTGTATTGTTAAGGTCTGAGGTGTTTTTACCTTTCAAATGACAGCATAAAGAGGTCATACAAGTAGGAAAGTAGCATGTCAATGCCCGGTTCATTCAGAGTCTACAAATACAAACAAAACGGCAGCACTTAAGCGGCAACTTTCAGGTCGACGAAAGCGAGATCAGGAGCGTGTCAGTGAATGGGAGACCAGACAGGAAGCTGAAAAGGGGGGATTAAAAAGGCTCCAGCGAGAAATAAACTATACTCTCGTGGATTGTGTACGCGCTAACCCCCTGAGCCCACGAAGAAGAAACACTATTAAATAAAAAAATAAACAGAATGCAAATGTGAGTGGTTGATGGATGAGGGAAAAAGAGAGTAATGCACGCCTTGACGGTGTGGATATGTAGGCTGGAATGTCATAGTTGCCCGAGGCAAGGGCTTTTTGTTAATCCGCCTAACAGTGTTGTGATATTAAATATCCCAACGGAGGGGGCAGCAGCTGTCCTAGTGCATGGCCCCCAGCTAGAACTGAGCGGAGGAGTCAGACAGGAGCCTCCTGCAGGCAGCTCTGCGCTACCGGGACGAGCTGGGAAACTGGGCTGACCTGTCTGCACTTGACCCCATGGTGACCTGGCGAGGTCGCTGTGTCAGCCGAGGTCAAAGGCAGTGGATATGCCCGGACCTGCAGTCCCCTTCAAGAGCTATCTTTACAGGCTAATGGAGGCGTTTCCGGTCTGCAAGAGAGAGGGGCCGCGAGGAGGCAGCTCTTCTGTGCGGCGTCCTGCTCGTCTCCCCCCCCCCCCACCCCTTCTGTGCAGGTCTTGCCTGTATTCTTGCCGCCTGGCCCTTCTTCTGAACCACCACTCCCCATTTGTGATGTTCGCTGAGGGGCTCCCGCAGCAGCAGGGGACACCACACCATTCGCATGCCGGTTGGCCCTCCTCGCTACCTACGCCCGAATCGCTCCGTCTTCTCCTATGCCAGAGCAGCCTCCTCTCCTTAGCCGCACTTGCCTCCCCTCAGGTGAGTCGACGGTGGCCCCCTGACCCCTCTTTGCACGTTCCTTCAAATCACTGAAAGGCGATAGTTGAGGCTGGTAGAGCTCGAGGCCCTTAGCCATTTATCACGAAACACATGGCACCTCCCAGATACCTTTCATTTTAAGCAGCCAGAAAGCCGGCAAGCAAGCCTTCGCTTTCTCCAGCGCCCCCACCGACAGCCCCCTTTGCGGACTATTTTCGAAATAAGAAACAGCAGCTCGTAGTGATAGAGCGGATTCTATTAATATGTTCTCGGGTCTCACCTCCACGTCTTCACTGCCACATCTGCAGCCATTCCTGCACACCTGCACTTCCCCCACATCCCTTCATTTCTCCCCTCATATTTCCAGCCATTTTTTCCGTTCTCATGTGCACTTCACCTCAGTGGCATTTTGTGCACTTCGCCAGTACTTCTCTGAAGGGTCATGTCAACAATAGATAGGACTGGAGGTGTGTAACTATCAGCTACCTGGATACTTTCCACCAAGGGTTTCCCAGTGACGTCTGATAGACAGCAATAGTGAAGCTCATGTGATGCATGATATCACTCACAACGGTGATTTAATAACCACATAGTTGAAAGGTGCCTCTGCAGTGGTATGCCACTCGTGTCAACGCCTCCCTCCCCAACCCCCCCGTTTTGTCCTCATGGAACAACATTACAAGGAGTGGGGGGGTGGGGTCAGGAGGGAAACATGCATTTCCCAACGTCGTCTCCAGCCCCTTCCACACTTCCTTACCTCCCCTGTTTGTTCACTCAATCCTTCTAACTAAAAATAATCAAGACCCAATATCCTGCCACCCTCCTCTGCCTCATTTATATTTGTTTGTATCCCCAAACCAATAGTGTCTGGTTTTCTGCCACTCCCCCCCACTTCCTTCAGTTTCACCACCCTCCACTCTGGTGTGGCTCCACAACAGGGCAGAAGTATTTGTATGTGTATTTAATTCTGGAAGACTGATTTCAGTTTTGATCAAAGATTAATTATAATAACAAATTTACAGGCGGTGGAGGGATTCCCATGAAGGGGGCCTGCCCAATAGAGCAAAGATTAGAACAAGGGGTGAGATAGTTTATGAGGGTGTAAAAAAGTGGGACAAAATAAAACAAACATAATATATATTACACAGCCTGCGGTGGGTGAGTAGTTATGGTGTAGTTACTCAACTCATAGTACGAGCACCTTTTGGGCAGCTTATAACTTCATCCCCATCCCTGGACGAATCCTCACCAAACGTTGTGAAAAAAAGTATATGGCCCCCTCGGAACGATTCTGCAAAGTTTGGTGCTTTTTCGTCTAGTGGGGTTGGGGGGGTGAAAGCTTTAGGGCGGTCCCAATATTTCTGGAAATCCTCATACACGCAATGGCAAAAAAAAAAAAAAGAATTATGCCTACAGCCCAAACCGATGAACGAATTTTCACCAAATGTCTGGCAGCGGAGGCGGCTTGGTCCCAAAAATGTGCGTTTGTAAATTTGGTGTAAATCCGTCCAGAAGTTTTTTTCAAATGGCCAAAAAGTAGATACAACAAAATATGTGATATCTGGGTCGAGTCCATGGACTCACTTCCCTATTCACTCCGCGGACACCCCCCTGGACCAATCAGGGGGCAGCGTGATGTCTGCAGACATCAGACGCGCCCGCTGATTGGATGGTGAAAAGCATGAGGTGCGTCATATTTTTGTTTGGGAACGGTCGCCATGTTGGACCCGCGGACAGCCGCTGGCGTCCTCGGATATCGTGGTGGGGAAAAAGTCTGGAAAACACATTTGGGGTTATTTGGTGGCCGAAAGAGGGGCTGGAAAGGGTGGGTGGGTGGAATAAAGATGATATGGGGCTGTTTTTCTAACTTAAAAAAGTGTGCACGGTTGCTGCCCGCTCCGCAGGCACTGCAGTAGTTCACGGACACTGCAGTGAATGAGCAGCTTGGAAAACACATTTGAGGTTATTTCATAGTTGAAAGAGGGATTGGAAAGAGTGTTAGTGGAATAAAGATGTTATATAAATGCCATATCATATCATATCATATGGAACTGTTTTCATAGGGGAAAAAGGGTTTGTAGATGCCACAGAGTCTGCAGTCAATTTCGGTGTCCGCGGACATCATTTCGATTGCAGGGGGCTCAGGGCGAGTTTTGTTATTTGAAGGTGTATTGCACATACTTGTTATGTGGTTTAATTATATTGTGGTGGTAGTGGACAGTGCCCAGATTCTTGGGGGAATGTGCACTGGCCACACACCCTATAGTAATATGTGTATAGTAATAATAGGTACTGCAGGGGGAGTTTACAGTATTTGTAATATGGTTGAATGATATAATTGAACTGTATATGGTATTTATGATTGTAGTACAATTGAGGATAATGCTTATGGAATATGTATTTGTTTATACTTGGTATGGTTACTTAGTTACATACAGTAATGGAGCTAGAATCTCTGTTTTTTTGTCTGTGAAAAAAACAGTATAATTTGTTGAGCAGGATAGTTTAAGAGCTTTAATTGCATACAATTTTACATATACATTTACTTTTTTTGACCCTCATAAACAGTACATTCTATGAACATACGTGGGACGCCGACGGAGTGCTAAAACAGGGTCTCATTCAGGAGGAATTAAGGAAGAACCTAAAAAGGAACCACTGAGCATTTAGATCTGTGGAATGAACTACAAATTGGAATTTGAAAGGTGATTTTATCATAAGCCCTGTTTTGAAGAAGACCAGATGGTCGAAACACGTGTCACAGAGGGCAACATATACAAATAAAGTGTAAATGTGAAATAACACAACTGGAATTAAATCATTAGCTACAAGCTCAAATGGGGCAGGCGCTACAGAGGAGTGGTATATTATGTTGTGTTTCATTCCAATGAGGTATGGCGGTACCTTAGATCACCCTATGCAGTGACACAGCCCACCTGTTGAAACCCTATTAAACAATTAGTGCAGAGTGACGCAATAAAATTCAGACATTCTATGTACTATGTTTGGTACATCATCAGTGTATGATACACTGTTGTTGTATTGACATTAAATAATCATTGGGTCACTGGGAAAGAAAATCCATACAGGATAAAAAAAACGATTACAATTATGTGAGTGTAAATGTGATAGTATGTTTGTTTGAAGCGTGTGGTCATTAAGGAAATATTTAAAGTAGTTAGATATCTTTTAGTGTATTCTAACTACATTAGACTTCAGAACAAGTTTTGTAGTAACAAAAAATGTGATTGCGTATTTGAAGTGTATTGTAATCAAGGATATTTTAGCAGTAGTTAGATACCTGTTGGTGTATTGTAAATGTTCATTGTGCTAGGGTTTAGTGGGTACATTTGGGTTGAAGTAATATTAAGCAGGCATTTGTTAGGTTTGCTGATAACCTATGTTTTGGAGTAAAAGAGGTGTTATTACATTCAAACCAACCACTTCTTTTTTTGGCATGTGCAGTATAGTGCCTTGAAGTGGTTGTGGCATCAGTGTGGTATATTATGCCTACTGTTGTGAAGGTTTTTTTTACCAAGAGATACTTGGCTGGGTGTAGTGAGCTTACAGTTATTTTTAGTACCATCTGCATTGTACCTTAGAAGCATTAGTATGACATATTGGTTATGTGAGTTTATTTGTATGCTGGACCGATTGTATGCAAAAAGGGCATAATATGCCATGATTTGCATTCTGTAGAAGCTGGTAAAAATGGAATGCATTCACAATTTGGTATGGATACATATACACATCGTTCATTAGGGATATGCTCTTGTGAAACATGGTTGCAGAGAGTACATGTATGTTTCCACATGTATGAAATCTGGACAATTTCATTTATAGGGATACTTTTGGTTTCCAGTACTTGTAGTAAGTATATTAGGAATCCCTGAGGATCGTCTTGTGTGTTTATGGTAAATTCTACCATTCCTGCACAGTAGTCCAATTCTTGCCTTATACCTGAGACACTGTAAGTGCTGTCAGGATTATTTGTGGCATTTCTATGAAGGACGAGCATTTGCAAACACACCTGGTCCAAGACGTTTAAGTAAATGTTGTGAACAATTGGTGGCAATTGGAAGAGAGGATTGATTGTTACATTTGCATAGCAATGTACTCCAGTTGTGTTTCTGAATTTAAATGGATCAGAGAGTTGTGTCTTTGCATTGTTTGATGGGTCTGCAGATTGGTTTGGAGAAGTGACATTGGTCTCTTTCTCTTCTGATGAATGTGCAGTTGAGTTTGTAGTAGATTTGATCATTGTTGCTGAATCAATATTCTTTAAATTGCACAATTGCATTACGTTTTATCAACACCCCCACAGTTACGATTCCAAAAGTCTGCCACAAAGGAGTGAATCAACCATTGCAACTGTGGGCCTGGGGACTATGGGGCTCCTGCTGCACCGAGGTTATGTCAGGCAGGCAAGTGGCAGTGAACAACGTCTATGATGATTGCCAATGAGGCAGTTAACCAAGCCTGAATGGCAAATAAACTGGAGCCGGAATAAAGAAGCCGACATAAGAGATGAAAAGGTAGGGGAAACGAGCAAGGCTAGTTGGAAAAAGGAAAGAAAAGGGGCGAAAGAAACAAATGCGAAATGAAAGATGTGAACATGAAGAAAGAAATAAGCAATGAGGGTTTAGACAAATGCGGGGCAATAAACATGGAAGAGGGTTTGAATCATGCACTGATGAAGGAAAAGCTGGACACACAAGAAGACATCAAAAGAGAAAATCACGGACACAACTAAAAAGAAATGCACAAAGAAAGAACGAAAAAGCAAAGAACATGAAAGGGACAGAGTCCACTGCTTACCTGTCAAAATGAGGAGCCAGCCAGCAGCAAGCCCAAGTTGTGGCGGGTGGTGAGTCTGCGACTCGACGACACAATGGCTCCTCGACTCCGACCTCTGCTGCTGCGCTGCCTGTTGCTGCTGAGGGCGGCTGAGCCACGACACGAGGTAATCAAGATTAACTTAGGTGGTGGGCTGAGGGCTGCACTGCCTCACTCACTGTACTGCAGTCTGCAGACTGCTGCCTCCGGGTGTGTGAGTGTGTGCGCCGAAAATGCCCAGGCCCAGCCAATATCCTCGAGAGGAGGAGAGAGACGTCATGTCATGGAAATTGACCTGACCTCTCTCTCTCTCTCCTCTCCTGCTCGTGTCGTTCCCTGGCCTCAGGGCACTCAGACAAAGTTGCTTTCAACTTTGCAAGTGCAACAATTTGTTGTTACTTGCACCTGCAAAGTTGAAAGCAACTTGCAAATGAAGTAGATTGTACTCTGTGCGAGGTCACATGCCCAGCCCAGGCAAGGTGGGTGAGGTGTTACAATTCTTCGCACAGGAGCGCGAGCATGGCCTGACTGGCACCAGCCACGCCTTTGCTGGGCCCGGCGGATTGGATGCCAGCCAGGCCTGAGGCCACTGGGCCACTGAGCACGGCGGCGGCCAGGGCCCCTCATCTACTATGCTAATGCTGCAGCATCATGCATGATAACATTCATCAAAGCAAGGTAACAACATGTGTGTGTTATCTTGCTTTGATGAATGCAACCTACTGCCATCCAATCTGCTGCTGGGAGCTGGCTCGGGCTCCAGGCAGCCAGAAAGTAACTTACGCTACTTGAAGTAACGTAAGTTACAAACAATATATTTCCCCCCAAAAACGACCCAGGGGTGGCTTTTTCAAAAACCACTCCCCAGGTCCTCAAGGTCGTTCAGCCACAGGCCGAACGACCAATAGCCCAGTCCGACCCTGTTCACCTCCAGGGCTGCAGCATCTGGTATACCGGGCCAGGAGGACCTATCTTCTGGGCCTACCCTACATGGCCTGGGGAGGGACAACAGGGGGTACGGCTGGGTCACTTGGTCCCAGCGCATGTGCTGGGCATCTCTTCATCTCCCTGGACCGCCACATGTAGGCAGTCCAGTGATTTTACTGTTTGGCCCCATCACTTACCCCGTGTGCTCAGTGCCATACTATTGGTATGACACTGGGCCATCGATGCTTCCCTCGGGTCTAAGGAAACCTAGGGGAGGCAGAGAAAATGCTTTTATACCACTGCCATTATATCTTAGTAGGAGGATACAGCATTTGGAAATTAATTTTAATTTGTACAAAAGTGACTTCAAATCAGTGCTTAATTTGTGGGGGAGTTTGCCAGGACTCAGTTCTGGCAATTATTGTCACAGACTCAACATGATTATGATCTGATGTTTTGGCAAATGTAATATTTTAAAAGTAAAACCAGTTTGCACTGGCCATGTGACTCTGCATCTTGGGCTGACTCATTGTTATTCATGAATCAGATGACCCACGCTCACGCGGCACTGTTAGTTTCATAAATTGCATTTTCATAAATGATACTGACTTGGAAGGGGTTAATGCTGGATGCTCGAGTCAGCCTGTACAACATTGATGCAGGTCTCTATTATAATAACCGGCAGGGTGAGTTGCAGGAGCACCAGCCAGCAGTGCCAACAAAGGGCCAAGGAAAGGGAAAAGGCCACTGTAGAAAAGGAGTGTCTTCCTTACAGTGCCAACCAATGTTCCCTCTAATTATTCTTCGCCAAGTGCGGGAATGGTTAGCTTTTGTGCACACTTTACTTTCCATGTGTGCAAATTAATAACAAGTTAAGACACTTTGTGAATATGTGTACTTAGTGAGCTTCCACCACCGTAGAGTACGGAAGGGTATTTCCCCTTCCCAACCACTGCATTTCTTTACAAAGCAGTGTAAAAGGTGCATTTTACAACAATTTTTCCAAACATATATAGTATATATGAGGCCAGCCGCCTCATTATGAGTTAGCCGGTCCAGAAATAAAGTGCTGGTAACAACATATAGCAGCACGTTTCCAGACCGGCCAACTCCAAGTGTGCTGGCAGGGGCTCTGAGCTACCGGCAGGCCTGATCTGCTGGTAGATCAGGCTCCTACTGGCAGATAAATGCCCAAATCACCGGCACTGTTAACAACAGTGCCGGTGATTCGGGCAACCACATCCCATGTTGTCCTATTGTATGCCATGGAATGGGAAGTTACCAGTGTCTCTGCCACCTGTAATATCCTGGTAATACCAGGATATTGAGCAGTGGAGACGGTACGGTAATTCCCTGGTATCCTGCCAGAATAACCAGAGGGATACCGGGGAACCCATATTGAACCCCAAGACTTCAGGATATGCCATAGTAGCTACCAAAAGTACAACAGTGCAGAGAAAACAATGTGTATGCACACAAAAAGCTTTTTATGCTCAGGATAATAAACAATAGGTTTAGTTGTGGCTATTCATTTCTCGACACTGCCCAGAGACAATGCAGAAAGTGTTTAATGCCATTGAAATAAAACACCAGTTTATTACAAAAAACAAATCTTGCCTATCACTGATGTGGTTGTCAAAAAATTCAGATATGATCCGATTTTTGAAAATGGAATAATGGCAACTAAAAGGAGTGTGTGAGATGCATGCCCATAGGAGTTCATGTGCCACTTTAATGAAGTACAAAAAAGAAGGTGGTTGAGGCGCGCACTCCCGGTCCTGGTCAATTAAACCTGTTGCAAAAAGTAAGTAGCTGGGTCAGATCCCAAAACGGACAAATATTCACAGGGTTAGATCCGTTCTGCTGCAAATCAGGTACTCAGTACTAACAGGGTTAGATCCCTCGGCTGCAGTTCTGTGGTCTGTAGTTGTTCTCCTCCTAGCGCTTTCTTATCTCAAATAATCATCAGGGAGGCTGTTAAGCAGGTGTGTCTTACTAGACTCAAAGGATTCTGGTAGCTGTAGTGAAACACTTTTTTTCTGTTCAGGTGACCAGCAACCGACACCCCTCCAAAGCACAAGTCCTTCCCAAATATGGGGGAGGGGAGAGAACCATCTATATGATTCTCCCTGTGGTGCTGCCTCTGGAGCCCGGGACTCCCATAACATTCAGTACAAAAAAGAAGGTGGGTGAGGCGCGCACTCCCGGTCCTGGTCAATTAAACCTGTTGCAAAAAGTAAGTAGCTGGGTTAGATCCCAAAACGGACAAATATTCACAGGGTTAGATCCCTTCTGCTGCAAATCAGGTACTCAGTATTAACAGGGTTAGATCCCTCGACTGCAGTTATGTGGTCTGTAGTTGTTCTCCTCCTAGCGCTTTCTTATCTCAAATAATCATCAGGGAGGCTGTTAAGCAGGTGTGTTTTATTAGACTCAAAGGATTCTGGTAGCTGTAGGAGGAGAAAAACTACAGACAACAGAACTGCAGCTGAGGGATCTAACCCTGTTAATACTGAGTACCTGATTTGCAGCAAGGGATCTAACCCTGTTAATACTGAGTACCTGATTTGCAGCAGAAGGGATCTAACCCTGTGAATATTTGTCCATTTTGGGATGTGACCCAGCTACTTATTTTTTGCAACAGGTTTAATTGACCAGGACCGGGAGTGTGCGCCTCACCCACCTTCTTTTTTGTACTTTAATGAAGTAATTCAAGGGCCAGGGGAACATGCCTCTATTTGTGTAAGATAATTGCATCAGAATAACTGCACCACAGAATGTGATGATCAGAATTTCTGGGCTTCTGCTTACTATTCACATTACGTTGTCCTACGAGTTGTGACATTTACTCAAAACAAGCCTTCTGGCTAAAAGGCATATGCCCATTTTTATTCTCTTAAAATTGGAAAATATGCCGAACAAAAACAGGTAACCAAGAACATATAGGGTCTTTCCTCTGCTTCTACCCACAAGGTTACACTGATATTTATTCAAATCAGTGACCAATAGAGCGGTGGCATAGGTAGGAGTTCTAATAATATTACTGCCTGATGTCAAGAGGAATTTTAAGGGGACATGACATATTTTAATAAAGCATGAAATATCCCTACTGTCAAAGCTAATTATTTTCTTACTCCTGTAAAAATCATTTGATTCCAAGTAAGGAGTGAAATTGTATCAGAGCCCTGCATGTAACCCTTACATAGAAGGTGAAATGACAGGGCATTGAATGCATTTATAGTATAGTATAAACAGGGCATTTATAGTTTTGCCCAACCTTCCTGCCCACAGCTTAGATAAAATTCAACAAGAGCCTTACTGAGATTTCTTCAGGAGCACAATTGAAGAAAATCCCATACATTTGCATTTTAAGTCAATAGCAGCAATTCTCTCGGGTACAACAGATTGAGTGCTTCTTTAACTAGGGACCCCTCTTCTGAAATTCACGGATATTATTTGACCAAGATGCATGGGGATGCTAGAGGCAATAAACACAAACAGATGATTATATTGTAAAGCCCTCAGCAGTTGAGAATTGAAAGACAAAGAAGGTACAGTTTCCCAAATTGTTACTAGAGTTTCCTATCCTTTAGCAAACAAACAACACATTTCCTTCGCTGTACAGTACTGGCAAAACATCTGATTTGTTTATTGAAAGTTGTTGATTTGGTCTCACCCCTAAGGAGTATTTTCCGTGCCCTTACACCCGTACCCCTGCCCGGCTCCTTTGCTACCCTCCAATAATAGTTGACGGGGCTCTGTAAAAAGTGAGGGATTGTAGTAACAAAACACGGTGTCACCACATTACTGTGCATTCGAAAAAACAGAATGCGAAGATTTCAAAGATTTTGCTGCAGATTTTGCAGCAATTATATGTTGGGGGTGGGTTAGGATATTAAGTGGGTTAGGGTATTACATTATGTGAGGAGAGTATGAGGGGGCTGCATATAATTGCACACAAAGAAAAAAGACATTCAGCATTTTCAAATTTGGTATTTTGAATTTGCAGTAATCACACAGATCCTTAACACTAACTGGGATATTTGCATACCCACAATACATTGCAAGCAAAACCTTTTTAAAGACTCACCGTGACATTATGTGCAGTTTAAGAACATTTCATCAGCATGTGCACAATTACTATAAAGTAAATACAAGATTGCTTGCAACACACCCCACCTTTAAATTGTTGGGTAGGATAAGTACTCAGTGAAAGGATTTTTGTGTAGCAACAAATTAACCTATATTATGTCAAGGTATTTGCCCCATGGAACTCTGAAAACTTTGAAAGGATGCAGATTGAGTGAAACACATTCTAGTTATTTGAATATCTGTTGCCCTGACACTATATACAAATAATGACAGGCATAGCCCATACCCGATATTTCTTGCAGGCCAAGTAAATGATGTTGCAATGTTGCTCTCCTCTTATAGGGTAATGTTTGCAATGCTAAAGTAGTAGACGCTGAGCATGAAGTTTGCCTACTCAAAATCTTTAGAGAGCAAATTAATATTTGAGTTTTTAATGCATTAACTTGCAAGGGGGCACACATGCTTGTGTGACATATGTACAAAGAATAGGAAGCATGGGATGAGGTTACACATCCAAATAGCCTGCTTACTTTAAGTCAGTACCTGATATCTGATCTGACAGTTGGGTTACATAGTCGGAGTGACGCTTTTGCTAAGGTACCATGAGTAACACAAATTCTTGTGCTTGAACGTCTTTCATAATATAACAAACAGAAAAGTAGTGGATGTAGGTACAATTCTGGTAACCTTTTGCAGAGCCAAGGTAGGCATAGTCACCGTTGTCTGGTAATATCTGAATGTGGCCTTGGGCGGATGTTAGAGTAATAAAATGTAAGTGTGGTAGTGTCAAGCGCAGGTGAGGAGTCATGGATGGGGGAGGGTAGCTTTATTTGGTTAATGTGTGCAGGCATATTATAGCTATAGCTTCCGTTTGTGGAGCCACTTTTTCATATTCGTTTTTAACCTCTTGTGGGTGTATTCGGTTTTTGGGATTGTAGCTTTTTAAGGTCAAGCTTGCATAGTAGGGCAATGAAAATAGGATACACCAGAAAATTAAGACCAATTAGGAAAATGTAGCTTCATATTGTGAGAAAGCAAATATTAGGTACCCGCTGTGGCTTGTGGCTTATTAAATCTTTTTTAATTTGTGGGAATTGTCTGTGTGCGCTGCTAAAATTCTTCTGAGCGGCACCCAGAAGGAAGCTGGCTAAGCGCACATGCGCACAGCTTAGATGGAACATTGGTGCCAAGCTATTTAAGAGGATCTTGCTGCAGTGTTTGACAAGCAAGTCTATTGGTTTATTAATGATTTTGTCTGCACTGGTGCATCCATTTACCATAGGAGGAAAGCATGTTTGCTCTATTTTTGTGGATAGGTGGTCAACATGTTCCACGTGTGAACTGTAAATCTGAGCCAAATTATATAAATAATTGTGTTTAAAGAAGCTTTAAATATTTCCCTCCTATCAAGACACAAGTATTTTATGCTGTTTGCTCTTTATAAATCACACATCTGTCATGTCAGACTATCCATCACCCACAAGAGTAGCCATGGGTAGTGGCAGCAGGGCAGGGAGATGCATGCCTCAGTGTGTGATGGTTGTGCTTGAAAATATGTGGGCCTTAGCACCTTTAAAAAAATAAATTAAAATGAAGCACTGTTTCAATATAAACTATACACATAACATACCAAGGTGACTACCTAGGGTGACTACAACAGGGCCCAACTACGTGGCATGTTTTTGGTCTTAAAACATGATAGCTCATCACATTATGAGGGCGCTTAGGCACCAAGTAGGACTTTGCCTGAGGTGGGACATAACATTGCAAAAGTCTTGACTCTTCTTTCCACTCACATCTCCTGCAAATCTGCCTTCTAACATAGACATATACCTCATCTTTCTTTCCTGAATGTCCTCTTCCACATCCTTTTTCTACAGACCTTTTCTGCTGTCACATCACCTGCCCTAGGTTTGACACATCTCTCACACATGACCCCGCCACCCCCTCTTCGGCACGTCTTTGGGCCCACTACCTGGATTCCTACTCTTGTGATCTATTGAGGTAGATGGGTTGAACAAGAAAATAAAATATTCTATGGCATGGTTGCCTTTTAAAAAAAATAAAAATGAACATGTACATATTTAATATGCCTACTATTGGACCATGCATTTGTAATCACTTTTGTATGGAGAAGTAGACCAAAATTAATTGCGAAACAGTGACCAGCATTGGAAAGGCCAGTGAGCGCCAGTGACAGGCAACATTAGACAGCGTGGCCAGCAACATATGATATGGAGTGAGCACTATTGATCAGTACATTCGAGACAGTGTGAGAGTATGGGGTGACAGAGAGTGCAAGGCAATGTTGCCAGTAGAGGAGCCTGCAGGGCCCAACCGGCAAAGTGATCATCGAAAGAATCAAGATGGCCACTGAATGTGTAATCAAGGCCAGTTAAGAAGGCCACGTGTCCTCATGAGTGAGGTAGTGTGACCAGGCAGTTAGACAATGGAATCAATGAACATGGTACAGAGTGGCAAATGAGTGACACGTGCTGGCCACTGGAGACAGCAGTATGAGCACCGAACACGGCAGGGTGACTGAGTGAGGTCTACGGTACAGGAGGCAGCGTGCCCGCTGAACAAGGTGGGTAGACAGTTGTACAACGAAGGGGAACAAGTGAAAGGTGCATTTTTAGCTTTTAAAATGCACTTAGGTAGCTCATTAGCTCATTGGACTAACTGCACACCTATAAACCTGCAGGGTATAGGTTCATGTTCCGAGTTGAATCAAACATTCACCCACCTCAGAATGAAAATGAGTACCCGTTAGTTGAATGTAATACCTATTTTACAGGTATATAAAGTAAATTTAATTTGGAGCATGTGACATGTATGCAACCCCCTGTCTGTTTATCGAACTGAAGGTCATTTGTTGAATGAAGGAAACACTTGTTTTCATTCATTAGAAATACTGTTTGTTTACATGCAGTGTTATGACATGTCGAGGCAGGCACAGTGCACATTATGCACTCCTATGCACATCACTCCTTTGCTTCCTACTTAGGTTCACATTTTTTAAATCCCATACATACACACATTCATTGTCTACACAACTATACACCTGAGAGTTGGTGGGAGGGTTGATGGAGTGACTGGCCCTTATGGTTAGGACTACTGAGCACTGGCAATTGGATAGAGTGTGGGGTAACTGATTGGGTCAGCAATTACCTTCCAAAGGAATCTACTCTGAAAGCCGCCTGAGGCCGACTGCCATTGACTTGTATTGGCAGAATGACGTTCATTGGAGAGCTAGCTGGAAGTTTCCAGAAGGCTGATTCAAACGTGGTATCATTTTCCCACCACTTAGCAACTTTTCACACTTTGCCATTTTGCCATTTTTTATTCACTTTATTATTAAATGGGAGAGGGGGCTATTTGGCACGTGTTGTGTTAATAGGGAGCTTCTTGGTTATGTCTGGAAGATCTGCTGGTGCCCCATGGCCCTTGAGGGCACCGATGACAGCAAAGCTGACATGCAATGATGTAGTGGGGAGGAGTTCTGCCTACGGTGATAGCGAGTGAGCTGGGGGACAGAAGTTTAAAGCAGGGACACGGTATCTTGAACCCTTACGGAAAGGGCGGTGTGAAGCGATAGTTGCTTGTCTTCCAGATGACACAGTTTCTTCTAAATGTTCAGCAGCAACCCTAAATATGTTTTCTAAGTGCAACATGTAGAAACATCTTATGAAAAAAGTGTACCTCAGTAATACTTCGCATCCCTTCTCCCAACAGGTGCACCGTTGGGGACCTCTCCTCATCCCTTGCTGCAAGGATGAACCAATTTAAGTTCAGGAATACCAGCCCCCTGCTCTTCTACCACTCCACAAAAGTCTTTCACCTCCACTCTGGGACTCAGTCATCTTCAGTACTGCTCAATCCTCTTCCTTGGCATCTCTCTCACCTTCTTTTGCTCCCCTTGACAAGATTCTCAGTGCACCCCCACAGTCATTACAGACATGTATGCTACTATTCTTTAACTCCATTCAAAGCCTTGCCCCACCACCATTCGGTGGACTCTATAACTCCCACTGCTCTCCTTCTTGCACCCTTCACTCTAGCACGCTCTCAATCTGTTCATCCCTCCCCCACTCTGTGCAACTTTCTGCTGAATCTGTTCCTTCTCCCACCTCACCACAATCATTGGAACTTCCTAGCCCTTTCATCCAGTCAGCACTGACATTCTTAGGGCACCCTACCTCTCACACAACAGTATCCCCCTTGAAATCCCTGTCGCTACCAACACTACACATATGCTGACATCCCCATGTAAAGAGCCATCTTTCTAGCTCTCTTGTATGGTTCCATGTGATAATGTTGCTGTGAAAAATAGTCGCCAGGTAGGTCTTTTTTTTCTGCCCTCTAAAAAATGTTTCCCAAATATTCTAGGAGGGGTATAGTTATATAATATTACCTCCAATCCTAGAACATTTGGGGAAAGTGTTTGATTGTCTTGAGGGTGCCTTTATAGCAAATGTTGCCACCTGGTCGCCATTTTCACTGCGACATTTTCACTGGATATCTCTTGTATTGCCTCTGGTTCATGTTCAGCCATTCAACGTCATCAACTGGTAACATGCACATTTATCACAGTCCACTGCTCTTTTCTAAGATACCTGCTTGTGGGACTGCCCAGATTACTGTGTGCTAAACTTCAGATTGAAGCACCCTGTCCTCAGTGAATACAATTACAAAGAAAGTACAGACACATAGGGCCTCATTACGAGTAACAATAGCGGGTGATTACGAGTGCGCGAGCACGCGTGTTCCCTCATGCCGGTAATGGCAATACCGCCATGCCGCTAAAGGGCCTCCAACTCCCCTATACCGGCATCGCGGACCCGCCCATAGCGGTACCGCGTCATACCAACCCCTAAATACCATCACGGTAATACCACCATGGTAATACCGTGTTCGCAAAAAACAGACCCGGAAATTACGTCATCACGCAGGAACGGGAAATGGGTCGGCGGCCATCTTTAAAAACACAATCCATTGCCATCCTCCCCAACCACCAGTCCATTTGTGTTGTGCTGTGGCAGAAAATGACCAGGATGTCCAAGGCAACCAGGAAGATGACCCCCAGGAAGCGCAAACAGCCTATTCCAGACGCTGAGCTTAGTATGCTCGCTGACACCCTGGCCCAGTATGCGGACAGCATCAGGAGTACCGAAATGAAGCATGCGGCCGAGACCAAAAAGAAGGAAGTCTGGCAGGAGGTCGCACAGAGGGTGTCGGCAGTGGGAACCACCCCAAGGAGTGTGCGCGACTGTCTCAAGCGGTGGGATGACCTCCGCCTCAGGGTGAAGAAGATCCTGGAAGACAATAGGAGGGCTGCAATGGCGACAGGCGGGGGGCCACATTCACCAGTGAAGTTGACTCCATGGGAGGAGACAGCCAGTACCTTTATAGATCCGGAGTCCATAGAGGGAATCGGAGAGCAGGAGGTGGGTGCCGCATCATCCCAAGAAGAAGGTGAGTGACCCATCACATACCTGTAGGGTAAACCATGATGTGGCACAAGTGACGTGGAAGTGAGACTAGGCAAGGCAATGCATGTCCCAGGCCCACATCAACATATCCAGTCAAGAATGTGTGCCATACCCTGCCACACACAAATGCATGCTGAGTGCCAATCCCAATCCCAACACATGTGCAACATGACTCGACCGTGCCCATGTAACTCACCACACAGACACCATACCAATGCCATGCCACCAGCCATGCAATGATTGCCCACATGCCCCCTCAAGACACCAAATGCCACACCCATTTAGGAATTGGATGCATGAATGTATGAACATATCACAATGCAATAGATTATCACTACCATGTGACACCATCACTGATCACCTGCATCTCTTCTATCCCCCAAGCACCGATGAGGAAGATGGCAGGCAGGACAGGGTTGCAAGTGCATCTACTTCACGGCAAGGGACCAGGGCCACCGCCATCACCATCCCCCAGCCCCACAAACTGCCCAGACTAACAGGCAGTGTGCCACACCGGGCAGAAACCCAGCAGGAAACACCTGCAACCAGAGTCCAGCAGCAGCCACCCACAACAGTGGGAGGCGTTTCCATCCCCGCTCCGCCAACCACCGCGGACGTTGCAGATGCTGATGTGGAGAACGAGGGTGACACAGTGATGCCCACCACACCCACCCCAAGCCCCATTACCAGCCCCCCCCTACAGAGGCCGAGAGCCGCGACGATCCATGACTCCACGACTCGGACCTTGGAGAGTCTGACATATGCCTCTTTGAGGAGGATTGTGCCCTGGACGTGGGCCCAACGCAAGTGCCATCCACCACCCTGCCTACCACTACCCTGCCTACCAGCACCCTGCCTACCACCAACCTGCCTACCACCACCCCGGCCACCAGCACTCCTGCTGCCAACGACTCCTTCGAGGCTCGCCTGTCAAGGGTTGAGGCACGGCAGGAGTTGATGCTTGAACTAATGTGGCAACAAATAGCCAATGGTAATGACTCTATGAGGGCCATTGCTACAGCCATCGCTGCCAACACGGCTGCTGTTGAGGCATCTACAACTGCCATGAGGGAGTATCTGGGGGCACTTACGCAAGCCCTGGTGTCAAACGTGCCTCAAATGCAGCGCCCACACCTTGGGGCAGGCATGGGACCGGCCACTGACACCTCCACTGCCACAACCCCTTTGACCTCAGCCCAATCAAGCCCCATGCGGATGACGCGGAAGAGTGCACGGTGCTTGGACATGGCATCCCCGGATCCCAAAATAGCAAAGAAGTAGCGTGGGCAGACAATGCCATTGGACAAATGGACGTTGGTCAAGGGAACAGTGTTTGGTGTACATTTGGGGACGTTTGGGGTTTTTAGGGTGGGTGAGGGATTTCACTGGGTTATTTTTGGTGTTTGTAGGGTGGGTGAGGGAGTT
This sequence comes from Ambystoma mexicanum, assembly GCF_040938575.1. Classification (NCBI taxonomy): domain Eukaryota; kingdom Metazoa; phylum Chordata; class Amphibia; order Caudata; family Ambystomatidae; genus Ambystoma; species Ambystoma mexicanum. The sequence continues at coordinate 900,896,284 of NC_090923.1, read as the reverse complement.
CACTGGGGTATTTTTTTGGGGTTTGTAGGGTGGGTGAGGGAGTTCACTGGGGGATGTGAGGGGAATATGTTTACATTGTCACATGTCTGAAAAATACACCTGTTGTTTGCAAGAAAATCTATGGCTGGACATACTTCATTTTGTGCATGTACATTTAATGTGTGATGGTGTACAGTGGCGAACTTCTAACAAAACAAGTGTGCATGTCCACATGCAGCCAGTGTGTCACTGGCACATTACTTTCATGGTCCCTGCTTTTCAAAAGTATTCGTCGATTAGTGCTTGGCGTACAGCATGGCCATCCCGTGCATCACGTACTGGCAGGGGGGCTTCTTCGCCTCCGTCTCCATCCCCTTCATCCTCACCCGGCCCATTCATGTCAATGTCAGGTGGCAGTGGTACATTCCTCCGGACGCACATGTTGTGCAGCATGACACAGGCCATGGTGATCTTTGCCACCTTCTCAGGCCTATATAGGAGTGCCCCATCAGACCTGCTTAGGCAGCGGAACCGTGCCTTCAACAGGCCAAAGGTCTGCTCAATCACAACACGGGTACGCGTGTGCACACGATTGTACTCCTCTCCATGGCTGTTCTGTGGGTTCCGCACAGGGGTAAGTAGCCACGGCCTCAAGGGATATCCTTCATCACCTGCAAGCAGATACAAATAGGTGTGTGTCACTCTGAACTGCCACCTTCAGGGAGCCCAGTCATGGCAGCAGCTATCTGGTGTGGGCATGCACATGTCCCTGTACGTATACAAAATAGTCACCTAGATGCAATGTATACTGTAATGAGGTGTGGTACACTGGATGGGGTTAAATAGATAATGCAGGGTGTAATCATGCATGCTGAGGCAGATGTGCTGTGGTAGTGCGACAATGTTTAGCCTCCAATTCATGCTGTATATTCTTCACTATGCATGGTCACACTAACCACATTGCCACAGTTGCCATCCTGTTCAGTCATGCATTGCTTACCATCACCATGGTGGCCTGGTTGTGCCTCTTACTTGTTGACATCCATATGCATTATTTGTGATATGTGGCCCAGTGATGTGTCATGTTCCGTTTGGCTGGTTCAGGTGAGGAGTGTTTATCTCTGCATGCATTCTCCACTCACTGGCTATTGCCACCCAGGTGCACTACCCCCCCCCCCTTTCCCACCCTGGTGCACTATTCACCCCCCTTCCCCACCCTGGTGCAGTAGCCCCCCCCCTTCTGCATCCACACACATCAGTACTCCACAGCACAGCCATGGGACAGTTGTGCAACTCACCAAGCAGCCAGGCACATGGTCCAGCATGTCGCTCCATGTGACAGGGTAGCATGGAGTTGCGCAGTACCATGGCATCATGTGTGGATGCAGGAAATCGGGCGGAGCAATGGGTGATGATCTTGCTGGAGTTACATACCATTTGCACATTGATGGAGTGCTATTGCTTGCGATTGCGGTACACCGCCTCTATGGCATGGATGACTACCAATTCCACATGGGTGCAGTCGATGGCACCAACACAATTGGGCATGCCTGCCAGTGCATGGAAGCCTACTTTGGTTTCGGCTATCTCCTGGGCAGTCCGTGGTAGTGATATGTGGGTGCTTGCGTGCTTCAGGAGGGCATCCAGCACTTGGTTCAGCATGCGTGAAAATAGTGGTTGTGAAATGCCATGCAGCTGGCCCACTGTGTGTTGGTATGTGCCCGTGGCCAGGAAGTGTAGCACAGACACCACCTTTAGTGGTGGGGGGATGGCAGCGCGTATTTCTATGTGGCTGGCAATGTCGTTCTGTATCATGTTCCCTCTGGTGGTGATGGTGTCACGGTCCAACCGGTACAGGGTGTGGGTCTGCTCAGGGGTTAGGTTAAATGGGCTGGGTCTGGTGCGAGGGATTGGTGGCTGCCTACGAGGCACTGGTGGCTGCGCCGGTGGTAAATGCTGGGCCTGTCTCACCCTCCTTCTCTGTCTCCTCTGTGCTGCCTGTTGTTGCTGCTGTAGTTGTTGTTGTTGCTGTTGTTGCTGTAGTTGTAGCAGTATAGGCATGTCCTCCAGCGCCATGATTGCAACAGCTAGTGGTAGCATTTTGGTGTAGGAAGGGGTGTGGTGTGTAGGTGTGCTCCTTTTGTACTGGCCCAGTCTACATTGCCTCCACCTGTGGGGGGGTGTGGTGTGTGGGTGTGCTCAGTTTATACTGGCCCAGCCTCCATTGACTCTACCTGTGGGGATTGTGTGCACCTGTGGCAGCTACCTTGTATCCTGATTGCTGTTTGCAGGTGGTCCGCGATGCCTGTATGGCCGGCATCGTGCAGCCCATGATTACCGGCTTCGCAATGCCGGTATTTGCATGTCTGCGTAGGTTCGGATTTCCCCCTATTACCGGCATGCCGGTATTTGCTTCCTGAAGGGGCGCGTGTATGCGCCTATGCCGTTATTAGCGGCACCATTATTTAGGGTGCCGCTAATACCGGGTTTGCGGGTCGGAATGCAACGGGACGGTAAACGATACCGGTATTACCATACCGGCATCGTTTTTGCCTTACCGGGCAACCTTGTAATGAGGCCCATAGACTTAAAGCAAAAGAAGTGAGAAAGGGGTAGGTTTAAAAGAGTTACACAAAATACTAGGGAAGAGTACCAGGTATATGGGGCAAAGAAGACATATGGAGGTTGGGAAATGGAGTAATCCCCCACTTCGACCCCCCGTAAAGAACAAAGCATAGAAAGAACAACCTTAAAGAAACTACCAATTTCATAAAATACATTGAGTAAAACAAACGTTAAAAAGATTTTTCTAGGTCTATGGTGAAGCTGGTACAGTGCAAATTACTTTGTCTTATATTGTAGGGAACTCCAGGGATACATTCCTCCTAACTACCTTGAACTCTATGCGCATAAAACGAGAACTTTTAATTACATATTTGATAAATATGTAAAACAATATGTTCAGATTTTATATAAAAACACAAAAATGCACAATGTATACAAAAAGAACAGAAAATAGCTCCAAAGCCCCCCATTGCAACACAACATGAATATGACACAAGACTTCATCTGTGTAAAATGAAGGGCTCGAAAGTGAGGAGAGCTAAGCATTATTTAGATCCTCCTTGTAGCATAGAGGAGCCTGGTTAGCTTGACACCAACAAGGGCCTGGATCTACTTTTGGCTCCTCAGGCCAACTGTTGCAGAACAAACACACCTTTGTGAATTTAACTGTGTGCATATGGGACAATCCATAAATAAACATGAGGACACACCTACAGGAGAGTTAAAGCATAAGGGTTCATAAGTAATGGACGAAATGATAAGCTTGCATCTTACGTGGAAGTTAGATTTGCAGAACGCTATGCACGAGGTCCTTGATCTCCAGTGCTAGCTCTTGGTCACTGGTTAATGCTGTGTACCCAGGAGCTGCTTTTAGCTCTTTCCTATTCAACCTTAATATCGATCCCTGAAATGTACTTATGATATATAAATGAAATGACATTTTATTTATATCGCGCTCCTACACATATGTTTCCGAGCGCGAACATATATGTATCACTCAGCGGACTCATAATATAGCTACATTTAAAACTCCCTATATGATTTTACAAACAGTAGACTCACATGCTAACGTTCCCCTGCCCACTTTATGGTTTTAATATTGGATATTTCCCTGGGGTACTCTTCATTTGTCTCAAAAATGTTCTTAGTGGAATACACACAAGTAGAAAAAAGGGGGAGATCCAATACGTTGCACCTGGACCGTAAACGCAGTCAATTCTATAAAATAATCTAGCTACTACCATTAGCGGCAGTACCTGCAGCATGGTATCAGGCCAGTGATGGGAACTGTCCTTTCTGAAGAACTGTCCCAGAATCCCTCATTTTGTGCTCCTCTTCCTGCTGCATTCCTGCTGCACTGTAAGTGCAGAATAGGATAGACTCTGTCTTATGAAAACAGGGAGTAAATAACAATAAATGTTCCAGGATTAGATTTTGTGAAGTCACCAACCTCATATCATTTGGTTCTGAATGTTGCAGCTTACCAAGAGTGGACGGGGAACCAAAGCTATCCCGGGAAATGTAAAGTGGCCCTATATCACTGTGCTAGAAAGACCAACTTCTCTAAATAGGGTTCATAATGTATTATGTGCTTCAAATGGATGTGGGAGTGGAGGAGAGATGGAAGGAAGGCGGGAGTGTTGATGGGGAACTGGGTAAGAGGCCCATGATGCAGAGACCCGCTGGGAAATCTCCAGAGTTCCCTATAGGCCATTCCACCCCCGCATGTTACTTAGAGGATGCCTGGTTTTTACAACATCAATTTATGAAATTGATCGTATCTCTTACTGTTAGCCTGATTTCAGTTAACTGTGTTTTTATGCATGTGTGTTATTGTAGTTTATTTAATGATATTATTGGGATTTTGCACTGCTTTTATATATTGAATATTTTTTGTTCTGAATTGTTTTCTTTTTTCGTATCTTAAGGATTTGTAAGATTTTCCAATGAAGACGATCTGTTTGCATTATTCCAAAATAAAGCACTCTAACCCTGTCTCAAATGAAAGTGCACATTCATAAAGACTATCTGGATAATGTGGTCCACTAGATGCGAGACTACCATAGTCATGCTTTTTAATAATACTTTTATATCTTGTAAAACAAGAATGATGCCAGCCCGTGGTTCACCTTAAAGGATTTTTCAAGGCAAACACAACACAATTTCTTGAAGATTACCCTCACAGAATTACTAATTTAGTTAAGAAGCTGTGAGCTTGAAAAATTCATAACTCAACAAAAAATTATAGATCCAATAAAGACATCCAATAAAACACACAGGGCCAGATTCTCAAGAATGAGCGCAAATGAAAGGAGCGCAGAGAATGCGCCCCTTTCATTTGGGCTGAATACAGAAATGCTCAGATCACCTTACTCTCAAAGGGGACCTAAGTATTTCAGGTGGGGCTGGACAATAGCGCAAAGATGTGCTGTCCAGCCACCTTGCATGTGTTAGTTTTGGGAGCGCGCTCCTGACACTAATGTATGACACTGATGTATGATGGTTCCCATCAACCACGTAGTTGCTGGGCGCCTTTTTCACCGAGATTTGCCAGTAAATGGCGTGTCTCTGTTAAAAGCTCGAGAAAATAAAAAAGCATTTCTATACCTGTTAGGTGGATGGAAAGGCTACTGTGACATCCAGCATACACTGCAGCTATAACACTTCAAAAACATATCATGGCAGGGTCATAATTTGTACCTACCCCTATGCCTGTTCCCAACTGACGCAGGGCGAAGACCCTCATTTCTGCACATTTAAAAGCGCATTCCGTTTGGGAATTCGGGGTGTGCTTTTAAATGCGCAGAAACTCCCCCTTAGCTTCTGAATTAGCACATATAAGGTGCGCATATTCACATACCCTTTAGGAGGTTCTTACAGTGAGGCGATGCGCTAATACATCTTCTCACTTGCGGCAAAATATTTTTGAGACTCTGCCCCACAGCATCTCCAAAGTTATAGGAACATGTTAGTTTTGACCAACTTTAAAATGAATACAACCGAGGAGAAAATAAACATTTAAAAAAAGGAAGAAACAAAGACCATTTTCACTGTTAAAGAAAAAAAAGGTGAGGGATAATCATGAATTCAAAGTGCTAGTTTACATAAATCACCTTTCCACAAATAAGCTGTCATCTGTTAATCACATTGGGCCTCATTAGGACCCAGGCGGTAAGGGGTTTACGGCAGCGTTAACAGCGCCGACCCTTACCGCCTGAGTACGAGGTCCCTTAGCGCCATGGCGCTTTTAACACCTGCTTTTAGCAGGTGTTAAAATCCATGGCGCTAAGGGACCATGGAGTTAATTACGCCACCGTAATTTACGGTGGCGTAATTAACGCCTTCCCCACTCCCATTATGCCCTATGGGGCAAAAATGGGAATGGGGAAGGGTAAATGGGGATTGGGGACTTACCGCCCCCGCCAACCTCGGAATGGGGCGGTAAGTCCGCCAACCACCATGGCGTAAACGTAGTTTACGCCATGGTGGTAAAGTCACGGCCCAGGCGGTAACTTACCGCCTGGGTCGTAATGAGGCCCATTGTGTAAAATATCTGAACATGCTGATATACATTTACATTCCAATCTGGTAGCAGGGTAAGCTCCTGATATCATCCATCTATACCCTTAAAACTCTTTATGGTGTGGCATAGCTAAATATCCAGCATCTTACTTTTCCCTTCATTACATTTGTGTGGTAACTGAGCCGAATACATTAGGTACATCAATCCCAAATCATCTTCTGTTATAGCTCTCCATCTCTACCACAGTACCTCTGAGAGTCATCCCTCACTACAGCCTAATATGAGTCCTAGATAAGCTCTATGGAAAGAAATTAGTGGTGTAAACATTGTTTTAAGTCAGGATGAGGGCATACAATCTATTCTTATTTAGGAACTACCTCAATTGGAATCACTCACCCAATTTATGAGTTCAAATTTCGTCAAGATTGTAAGGATTTAGGATTTATGCTGGCAGTTTTCCATTCCTTTAGAGTTTTTTATTGTATAATTTCAAAATTAAGTTCTCCTAGACCAAATAGTTATTGTTGGTAATTATTATGGGTTAGCTAACCTTACTACGATGCTAGTGATTTCATGAATAGCATCAGCTATGCCTGTTTCTTAAATGTTAAGCCTACTTACTTATTATTATGAAAGTTACTTGAGTGGTATTCCGTCAGGCCTGGAAAGGATATTATGATTCCTTTTTTAATGTGTATTGCAGACTCTGTTGGTGGATCATTGTTTGATGTCAGCCATAGTGTGCAATATCATAACAATTATCGGAAGTTCCTTTTTTGAAATCTACTCAAACTCTGCTTATATCATGTTTGCACACTTAATTCTTTAGGGAACATTATGTGGTAATATCTGTTGTCACACATCATAAGAGAATATGAATTCATATTACAAACAAGAAGGGCTTGCTAATGAAATATGAACGCTCAAAACGATAAAAGTTGCAGTTAGCATTTGGTAAATGTTTCTCATACCAAGTATAATCGGCAAAAATGTCGCTGAAAAAAGAATCGTGGCAAAAATGCTGTGGTTTGACCCGGTAAAGGTGTACCCCATTATACCATTTAAGGGGAGTGGGAGTTGTGGGGGTGTCCCCCGATCCCCTTAAATAATATAATGGGTCCAGGGGTTGCGGGGATGTCCCCTGCATCCTTTACATGATTGTGGCAGCAAACCCACAGCATTTCTGCTGCAATATTTTGTATCCACGGCCATTTTTGCTGCGATTTTAAGACATGGAACCGTATAATGATGTAATGGGAGATCAATGATGAAGTGGTAGCAACATGAATCCCACATATGTTTCAATAAGCATGGCTAAGGTAGTGCATTCTTTATATACAATGAACATTCTTTTTGACATTGTGATTCAGATTCTCGCGGTAATATTAGTTGTTACAGATCTCCTAAAGGGGATTTTTAGGATAATGTATTAGTATATAGTGTTGATTAATCTTAATACAGTACTTGAGATGCTTTTGACAATGTCACTTATTTCAGATATTGCAGGATGGAAACATTCTATTATTGATGTTAAATTTATTATTAAAAGAAATACATAACGTTTATGATCCATGTTGAGTCCAAACTGTGTTGTTCATAGCTTGCAGATGTATAACCCTACTGCCTGTCTGAGTTTTAGAACTCTGTTGCCACCTCTTGCAGATGCATTGATCATTTCAAATCCTAAAAATCCAACATTGTCCTTGTTATGCTAATGATGCAGAGCTAAAAGACATTTCAGATCTTGGCTACAAATGTAATTGATATGTTCTCAAATTTTTGTTTTCAATTCTCTAATAGTATTAACTATATGCAGTTTCGAACATACACAAACAAAAGTGTATACAACATATTTTATTGTTGCAATTAATACATTGACAAATCTGAATACTCCATGCAAGTGTTTTTCAGAGCCCAAAGAAACTGCAGCGAGGAAGATGCTTTTCAGTCACAATGTAAACTCATTAAACTGAGGTTCTTACAGAGAAGAAATAATATAAATATCATCAAAAAAGCAAATAAACACAAAAGAGGGACTCAGATTACTGAGGGATTTTACTGGGTAAGTAAGCTGATCATCAAACAAAGCAATTTCCTCAGGTTGAAAGTTTTGTTCAAAACACAAGAAAATGGACTCAATCCAAAATGAATAAGAAAATATCAAAATTATTCCATTCAAAACATAGTTCATGTTAAAAAGTTTTTTAAAAACAATACACATATCCTCATATGTTGCATTAAAGTAAAACCATTGCCACAGCTATTACACAGAACATATTCAATATCTCTAATCACCAACTATCAAACCATCACCATACCCTGTGGCAAAAAGTGTAACAAAAACACAATACGATGCAACAATGTTAAAATAACTTTTACGGATTACTACGGGTGGGTTGCTAGTCACAGACCCAATGACTCAACATGTTTCTTTTCTCTCTAATTGGGAACATTCTTCGGGGGCAAATAGATTTTTTGTGCAATTAATTAATGAATTTTGACTTTTGATTCAGAAGTGTCTTGAAGACACCTGCTCAAAGAACGCCAGTCTTGAGTTTTTTGAAGCCAGATATAAATATGCATAAACATGCCATCTTCCTTCTCCGTTGTAAAATTCAAATTCCAATGGCTGTAATTCAGAAAGGTGTGACTAGGACACAAAGCCATAGCATGACCCCTCCAAGTTTCTTAGCAGGTGTGGCATATATGCATCATTGAACTCCCATCTTCATGTTATGAATCAAAGCTTGCGCTTTGGGTCCTCAGTTTATAGATTCATACCATGAAGGTGGGAGTTCAGTGATACATATATGCAGCACCTGCTAAGAAACTCGTCCGTTGCTGGAATCGGCAAAGGTTTCAAGGACCGTACACTGTAGTTTTTGCCACACATTTCGCAGTTAAAGTGAAGTAGTTGCGGTACTGGGTCCACCTATCCGGCGTTGGGAAGGCACCCGATACAGCTCCACCTTCTCATGAAGCAGATCTAGGTATTGACCCAGAATAAAGCAGTATGTTGTTTGACTTGGCCCAGTTATTGACCCAGTATCAGCTACATTGTACATAGAACACATAGTTGATTTTTTCTTGAGTGTCACATTCCCTTTCAATATAGTTACCCATTGAAATAGAAGTACATTAGTGACCACTCCCTTTTTGATATTAAAGTTTATTGCACTACCTTCTGTTTGAAAATAATGGATTTTCAATTGTTAGCATGGATGTTTGCTTCTTTTCTCCCTCTGCATGTACAACACCGCAGATGTTGTGTAATGCATATGATGATAGAAGTACATTTGTGACCACTCCCTTTTTGATATTAAAGTTTATTGCAGTACCTTCTGTTTGTAAATAATGGATTTTCAATTGTTTGCATGGATGTTTGCTTCTTTTCTCCCTCTCCATGTACAACACCAAAGATGCTGTGTAATGCATATGAAGTGTTGTATATGTTGTTTTTTCTTTGCAGGTTGTATCTTACTGTTTTGTGATTATTTTATATGGTGGGGACATATAAAAGGGGGGATACAGGATTATGGAATGTTTTTGTTTTGAGAATGAAACACATTTGGGATAACATGAATCAGGAGGGAGACTGAGGAGGACATTGAATACAATCAATATAAGGACGTTATATTTGGCACTGTGGCCGATGTGCACCGCCCTGAATCCGATAACATGTGGTATAATGGAAGATGAGAGCTGCTTTGTATGCTTTTTGATACCTCATGCGACGGGTGCACCTACATTGTTTATAACCTCTTGTAGCCCAGTGCATGCTACATTTAACCCTATGCAGAGTACAGAGTCCTTTCCAAGGGCACCCTGTCCAGGCAGTCATCATGGATCTAGACGATGAAGAATGTGCCAAGAAGAGAGAACAGGCACAGTGCAAGGTGCAGCCATTGTTGAAGGAGTGTTGTTTTCCAAAACATAGATGGGTGGCAGGAGTAGTGAGATGTGCAGCAGGGGGCTTACTGTGGTTTCCTGAAGACGTGGTGGCATGTGTCAATACGAACTGTGGCAAAATATGGGTTAACTACATGCCAAAGATGACATGGATTGAACTAAATGCCCAGCAGAGTACTATTTTTGTTTCTGAGGAAATGGCACTGTACCCATAGGAATGAACAGCCAGTGCAATAAAACACTATTCATCCCTGATCTAACTGAGGGCACAGCAGTGTATATGGATGGGTATTAGGTGTGTGGGCAATATGCATATTTATACCACTCACCATCACAGAGGGACGTATGATCGTGGACCAACTTACAATCTGAGGTTCTACTAGCTCCTGATTCTCATCTAACGGTTCTAAATGTTCCTGCCCCAGAACCAACTAAGCCCCCAATCATTAAGTGGGTTTGTCACTCTCTAAAAGGTCTCCCTCAGAAGGGATCTAGCTACCTATCCAAATACTGTTCCAAGAAGCTGAAAGAAATACTGGATCAAAACCGGTTATTCACCAAGACAGAAACATTGTTTGCCTCCCCTCTGGTGCTAGGTATTCAGACTGCAGCCAATGCAAAAGGACTGCAAATAACCAGATGGGAGATACTCCAGATGGTGAACCATACTGAACAGGAGCTTAAATCGAGAAAGATTGAGTTGAGAGCGATTAGACTTATGGCCATCCAGAACATATATGTTCTGAACCTCCTCACAGCTATGGATGAGGTGTGTGCAAGACAATTGGACTGTCCTGCTGCACATAGCAATGCCCAAACAATAATGACAACAGATCTTTGTCCCATGCAATAGAGGCTGTTCACAATTTGAGGATTGTCATGGAGAAGGAATCTGGAGTGAATGAAGATGATTGGTCTGATGCCATTTTTTCATGGGCCCCATCGTGGTTGGAAATCACAGTTAAAATGCTGTTTCCCATCGTAGTAGTTTTGTTAGTAATTTTCTGTCCCTGTCAAACGATCCTCAGATTCTGCACGAAGACGCTGCAAAAGAGTGCTACAATGATGATTTCAAAAGGAGTGGGTAAAGCTTCTCCTCTCACAAAACAGATGCCCCCCAGACTGGTAGGTGGGATGGGGATGTAAGGTGAAGACTGGTAAAAATAGAGGACTCTTTGCACCCCCAGAGACAGTGATGACCCCCCCCCCACCAGACCCAGAGAATTATATTGAATGCTGGGTCAATTTAGCTGGAGATGGAGGGTGCTGTTTCATGACTGGCATCCCAGAAGAGTACGCCCGAGGTGGGGAGTTTACGTCACGTGTGTGGAGCATGGGTACACAAGGATGACGATTATAGAAGGAAGGAAGAAGGGTTAGTTAATGGAGTATTAACTAAAAAGGAGATTGTTGGGATGCACATACAGCGTCCCAGCCAGGCAAAGAGTTTCAGGTTGACTAAAACCTATTAGAGAACAACATTATGGAAGCAGAGTGCCACAGACAGAATATACATTGTATTAGTTAGGCCTGACACATATTAGATACCCACGTATGGCCACACAGAAAGAGCAACAGATGTACTAATGTTTAGGTTGCAAAGGTTATAGATAGAGCAACATTATAGGCCATGTTCAGTTGATGTATTGTAGTGATGTAGGGTAGCGTGATGTGCAGGAAGGATGGAAATAAGCAAGATTATGGTAATAGCGAGGTTGGTGTGGCAATTAGACAGAAGTAACTCCATTTCTAAATTCTAACCCACGATGAACATTTGTTGGTGTGGAGCTGTGGCTGTTAGTTCAGCTCTGAAAACAAATCCCCTTTCACATTCCCCAGGAGAGAAACCGAGGTCAGAGGCACCCATGGTGCATAAATAAGCTCTAATTGTATCCAGGGACAAATTTAGGGAAATGGGTCACGAGGCACAAGAATGCCAATAAGCTAGGCAAATATGTAGAACACTACTGCCCTCATACTGGGATGGCCACCCCATGCGAATTGCACCTCGACACACAACTTAAGAAAAACAATCTTCAACATGCAAATTTAAGAGTGAAGGAGGTAAGAAGGGAGCCGTTCGGAACATCTTGTGTTTTCCTTGCAAAAAGGTGCAGTTATTATTTTGGTCATCGATTTGTTTTTGACTTTGCATGTTTTGGTTTGCCAATCCTTTCACAGTGTCTATTTCTCATTTTCAAGGGAAATCTGTAATTGTAATTGCTTATTTACAATGCGCTTAATACCCAGAGGTTTCTAAGCACGGACCTGGGGATCAAACCGGTATTGTTCTGCGTTGTCTTGCATCCAAGGTGAGTGCGTTGCCCCTGAGCTATCGTCCCGGCCCTGTTATTTCTTCATTTGAAATGTCGCATCATTTTATGACACTCAGCTTTTCTTTCATTATCTTCTTTTATTCCTACTATCCTGAACACGCTGACATCTTCTCTTCTTGCTATCAAATCTTGGATGGCCGACCAATATTTTGTCTTAAATTCTGCTAAAATGGAAGTTCTCTTTTTTCCAGCTGCTACAATTCCTCCACCTGTTTCTTTTGTTTTGATTTCTTTTCCTCCTTCTTTACTTCCTGTCTCCTCTTCAGCCTGCAATCTTGATGCTGAACTTTCCTTTTCTCGTCATATCTCTTTACTCTCACGTTCATGTCGTTATCACCTTATTAACATTGGGAAGGCAAGGCCATTTCTTATTTATAGGGCAGCTAAACTCTTAATTTCATCTCTCATCTTTTTGCAGATGTTCTATTGCTCCTGCCCTCTTTTTGGCGTCTCTTAAATCTATTTGTAATTGTTCTATTCATCTTTTCCTTAAAACATTTTTTTTAATTTGGCTGAGTAACAAACTCAACCTTTCAACATAATTTAATTACATAAAAATGTGTCCAACTATACAATTCATCTATACATAACTTTTAAAATACAGAAAGGAAATTCATCAAAGATTCATGAAAGCTCACAATGGAAAAGTATGTAAACAAGGATAAAAATAGAACTCTGATAATCATTGTCAACAAAGAAAATCTTGAATCTACCTAACATAAAAATTGTTCACTTTCATCCTATTTACCAATATATTAAAATATATTGTTGTCAACATCTGAGAAATACACATTCACATAAAATGGTGTATCATTTTGTAACACTGCACTGAACTAAATTCAATGTTTGTAGGAAGTTCACAATTGCTTATCTTATCGCTTTTGACTCGGAATGGAAAACGGCTTCCCATAAACAATTTGCAGTTAAAGTATTGATTTCTTTAAAATGATGCTTAAAAAAGAATACTTGCTGTGATAATAACACTGTACATTCAACCAAAAGATGTTTTAGAGTTTCACAGCATGAGCAACAAAAGGGGCACACTGGATTCCTTTGAGTGGATACCTGCCATCTTGATAGAATTTCATTTGTCCGCCATATGTTAAACCTAAAGTGCATACATTTAGCTTGATGGTCTGCATCTGGCGATTTTATCAAGTAGGAAGCAGTAACCCCATAGTTCTCGAGTGCAAAAGGATTCTGGCTAAAATCTTTATATTGCATTCATGGTTCTCTTGTCTGAATTCAATCATTCTGCCATTGTTTTATTTTAGCTTTGTCAGGATTTGTCAAAAGAAGCTCAAGAGTGATATCAGCATTTTGTAGAGCCTTATATAATTTCAACTTCCACAACATGATGAAAGCGTCATTTGTTGTGTTAACATGATCAGATAAAATACATAACAGGCCGGTCGTACTATATGCCAATACACACTTGCGATACAATGAACAGGGTTTCCAGGTGTGACTGCCATTCAATGATATGAGACCCAATTCATGCCTGATTATAGCAATCGGCTCAGATAGAGGTCATTTTAGAATGGTCTTCCAATATCTCCCTTCAATCCTTTCCCAGAAGGTGTGACATTTTGTTTGTTATATGTCAAAAGTGGACTAATTGAAAATGTACTCTATCTTCCACTGATGAATCGCGCTTGTGACCTGGCCGTGGTCAATTTGCTTTTTAGATTTTGATGATAGGGAATATCCGAGGGATGATTATTTATGTTAGCCCCCAGATAGGTATAGGTTGAGACCACTTGGAGCTGTGTGTTTTGAAAATGCCAATTGCTCCATTTGTTTCACTGTTTTGGATTCCCCAATTGAACTATTTGCGTTTTCATGGTGTTAATGGTTCTAAAATTATTTTGAGCATATTTGTCCAGAGCTTTCAACAATATTCTCAAACCTTTGGGTGTCTTGGACATAAGGACAAGGTCTTCCGCATAGAACAACCACTTTATTAATTGTCCATTCAACCTCGGCGAGTCAGTTATTAGCCCAACAAAACTCCTCCTCATGTCGGCGATAAACAAATTGAAGAGGGCTGAAGCAAGAACACAACGCTGCTTCAGCCCTCGATATATCCGTATTAGTGTCGAGAATTGACCATTCATGCTCAGTCGTATCTGAACTATGGTTTCAGTATGCAATTCCCATAACCACTTTAAAATATGCAAAGGGCATTGTAGGTCCACCAGTTTTTTAAATAACAATTCCCTGGGGACTGAATCAAATGGCATACGAAAATCCACAAAGGTCATGTACAGTGGCTGCTTTCTCTGCTGCTCTAATTAAAGCTGTGCTTTAATAGCATTAAGTGTAAATAAATTGATGCTAGTTCCCAATCCAGGGATAAAGCCTGTCTGATATGGGTCAGGCAAATATTCTCTAGTCAGCCACAAATTAAAATCTCTCAGCACAAGTCGGGCAAAGATTTTCCCTGGACAGTCGAGCAAAGCTATTGGTCTATATGACGCAGGGTCGGTTCTGTCCCCTTTTTAAAAAATCAGAATTATAACTGATTTCTTCCAAGAGGGTGGAATCGTCCATTTATGCAAGACTTGATTGAAAATCAAATGAAGAATGCTGGCCCAGGCTTGTGGATGCTGTTTAATCATACTGTTATTAAGGCCATCTGGCCCAGGGGCCCTGGATGAGCTTAACTTTGAAATACATAACAGGATATCCTCTCGATCAATTGATATTTGTTTCTCCCGGTTGTCATTATGCAGAATCATATGACATTCAGGCAGGGGTGTTTGATAGAGGGCTTCATAAAATTCCCTCCATCAACTTTCAGAGATGGCATTCAGTTGTACTGAAGCTTCTGTTTTAAATGATCCCATCCTTTTGATATTGAAGGGCTTTGCTCCCTCGTACACAATTCTTATAGACTGATTTGAGATGGTTAGTTTGGATTGTTCTTTCCATATGAGAGAGAGGCTTATGTTTTCATATATTTTGTCTTAAGTGTGTTTTCTTGCTTTCAGATCATGGTCAAATGCGTGCAGGTGTTTAGGATTGCCTGATGGTTTGACTTGAATATATTTTTGCATAGATGTTACATAGCAACCTTCTTGATATCGATTTCTGCTCACACTTTGTTGTGCTAAAGTTTGTTCTAGATCAGCTAGCGAGTCAGCCGTCAATTTCAGACCGTTTCTACCATTATTAATGCACAATTGACATTTATACAATGTCCTCCTTTGGTAATCTGGTTGAATAGGCCACAACCATGTAAGACAGAGCTGATTATAATCACTTTGTCCATTTGTTTTTATCTCTAGAGATTGACCTATATTCTCTGATCACTGTAAACATAATCAATTATCGCCTTTTGAGTGCCTCGTTGCCATGTACACTGCGGCAGTGTATCCCCCTGGATAGTTCCATTTAACATTGTAAACTGCCTCTCAGACATCATTTTCTTCCATCGTATTTCATCAGTATTGTCCTGCCTGGCAACATCCGCCAAGCAGTGAAGATTTAAATCCCCCACTATTAGGGTATGACTGCAGGCTGACTTAAGAGCAAGAGCATCGAGGATCGATTCTATATGTTCAAAAAAGGTGTCAGACTGAAGGTGCACTCTGCCCCAATATATGTTTATAAGGGCAATCGTGTGGATATCTCTCTCAATTTTCACTACTTGCATATAGGGAGTGGGAGACATCCACAATTGCACCTTGAATCTCATGTCAAACTTATCTAAGTCATTGGTAATTTAATTGATCAGGCGTCTATACCCTGGTGTGCTCCATGATACCAGTCAAATTGTCTCTTGCTTAAATAGTTGTTATGTTTTCATTTCAGAGTCATTGTCTATGTGTTGCAAATTTGTTGCTGGGTTATGAGAACGATGTTTGGTATATTGTTGATCAGAACTAAACATTCTAGAGGCAGTGTATGTCAATTAATGGTCATTTAAAATGTTAGTATTGCAATTATCTTGCAATAAAAGAAATCCCAATAGGGCCAATCTTGCTCCCCAAAGGGTGTTCAACACTACACCAGACCAAATGAACAATCTCGCTTCTGTCAAATCAAAATCATCTGTAAATTTTACAATGTCAATATCCGATGAGGATATATCTTCCATACATGCTATTTCCATGCGCATATTTAAAATACTAGATCTATTCAGATCATGTTTTGGATATGGATGGTCTCGACATTTTATTAATAAGCAATGAAAATTCTTATATTGCAACTATCATTCGATGTCAATTGAATCTTTTTATTCGGATGGATTGATGCCAATTCGTCAGGTCTACGGTGTATCGTCTATTAGCGGGTATCAGTATTTCCTGGTGTTGTTTCATTTTACACATAGACTGCAATGCTAGAGGACCTTTCAGAGCAGGTTTATATGATGGTACTTGGACGTGCTCCAGATTTTGTGTGATCTTTTGAGCTAACAACTCTTGATGTGAAGTCATGTATTGTGCCAGAGACTTCTTTATCTCTTCACGCATCTGATGAATCGTAGGATGTACAGGTTCTAATGACGTTAGTGTCAATTCACCATTTGATGTTTTGGTATTAAGCCCTTGTTGCTGATGATTTATGATGGATATTTCGGTATCAACTCTGTCGTCATTACCCATAATGAAGTTATTCGCAATAGCAGCAGAAGGTAAATGTGTAGGGGCTGATGAGTGACCAGATGCAACTATTGATTGACTAGTAGTCTTCGGCCTTCCAATATGTGCAGATAATTCTACAAGGTCATCTAAAGGTCTGTATTTCAAGGTACATACAGATGTCATTGGTTGACTTGAGATGACCTTTGGTAACATATTGGCCACTTTTTGAACAGCTACATGTTTTATATTTTCCTGCATTCTCTTTGGCAAAGTTAAGGTGTTAATAAATTGCCTCTTTGTAGTTTGAATTTTTCCCAGCGATTGATTTTTAGGTAATGTTTTCATCTTCCTTAGTCTACAGATTTGTTTATTTTTTCCCTTCACTGATTTTGGTGCTACAAACATATTGAAGGTAGGATATGTCATAATATACTGCTCTGATGGGGGTATTGACACCTTCAGAATAGAATTTTGAATACCACTAGTTACTTTCTGGAAGGCATTGTGATCTATATTGACCGCCGAGACAGTTACCAACTCCCTACTATCAGCTTGATGTACTAATGCTTTAAACACCTTCATATTATAATTTTTCTCTACAGAAATTTGTATAGAGTCAGCTTCAGTTTGCACGGTTGCCGTGCAAACCAACGCTTTAGTTGTCTTTATGTTATTATTTGTAGCTATGGAATTTTCTTCAGTGAGAACTTCAGTTTGCGTACCCGTTGTTAGAAGTGAAGAAATCTGAATAATTTCTTGTTTGATCGACAAAGGTTGTAGGTTTACACAAGGTACCAGCACCGCCTTTTCTTTAACCAATTGTGTCATGATGGCTGCCTGATGATTTCATTTTTTATCTAATATTTCATACAATCACTCAATAGATAAGAGGGTTGTGTTCATCGCTACAAGCGTGTTGTTTAGCGCAAGCGTTTCAGAAGGGGGGAATTTACTAGTTTGTTGATTGCCCAAGGTCATAGGAATGAGACTAGGACGCCGTGGAGTCAGATTAGCAAAGGATAATGAATGATCTGATGAATGGTGCATAGAATGGACAACTGAGGCGGGTGATCGCAACAAATTGTGTTCATTAGACGATCTAGAGTCATGCACACTCGCTTCATGGTTCAGTGAAGAGTCCAGAGCAGATTTTTCTGTAATCTGAACTATTGACATATTACCCTCTAATTCTAAATTTGACTACATGATGTCCCCAGAATTCGAATGAATACAAAGGATTTCCTCTGAGTCAGAACATACACTGCAATCTAATTTTGTAAGAAGTAGCACACCTGGATCAGCATGACATACTACAATAGCTGTGGCATAAGCTTGACGTAGGTCACTCTGAGCAGCTTCTGCACAAATCAATGGTTCCTTGGTATCAGGAACTATTGAATTCAGGTTATCAGATGTAAATTCAGAATTCAAATAGGCAGCCTCCAATGTTGTATCGGTTAGCTCTGACACATCACTAGAGGATTCACTGTTAAGTTTAAAGGTGTATTAGAGGGAAAGGTTACTGCATGGGATTCTCCAGGTGTCATGGTGGAAGTAACAGTTTCGACCTTGACTCTCAATTCCATTGTCTGCGATGCGCCATTTTGGCAATAAGCGCAAATGTCAGTTCCCATCGAATGAGGACGATGCTGGGATTTCAAACAGCACGTTTTAACCGCAGCTGTCGCTAGAGATTTTCTTAGTGATATAGTTACAGGCGCCTTACCAGTTGTTTATTTAAGTGGCGGCATGTCAGAATTAAGCAATTAAAGGCCAATGGACCTTGCGACAGATTTTAAAACAAGCTCATTAGAAACAACCGAGTATTTTACGATTTGTGTCTTAGCACAGTATTTGCGTGCAACACTAGAGCTCTAGACTCGTGGCACCGTAGCAAATAGTACACAATAATCCTTTATAAATCTCAAAACACAAACAAGGAAGAAGGCAGCCGATTGAAATATCAGCAATTAACCATAAAACCAGGCCAAGTCCCAGCATCCAGCCCGACAGCAAGACAGCAGCACACTTGAAAAAACACTTGCTAAACGCACACACGCAAATGCGCATGTTCTCCACATTTTATTGGAAGGTGGATAAATGGGCGTGGTCAGGTGTTGCAGTGCTAAAAATAAATGAAAACAAGATTTATATTTCTCATTGAGTAATACAAGAGGGAAATTATACTGAAGTATGGTAAATTGTCTTTTTTAATGTCCTTAAAGGTTGTCCATACCCCAGCAAAAGGTGTCCAAATATGCTTTGCAGCTTGAACAGCAGGAACAGCGGGACCAGCAAGACAGCAGCACACTTGAAAACACACTTGCTAAATGTGCGGAATTCTATTAATCTTCAATGTTCTCTTTCACCTCACAACTCTATTTCTTCATCACTGTTGTCACTTGAGTGGTAATCCTTAAATTCCCATCATAAATTCAATTTTCTTTGTATGGTGTTCAAATCTTTTTATGGTTTGTCTCCTCCTGATCTTTCGTCTTTGGTATCTTTTTATGTTCCGTCTTTGTTGCTTTGTTCCCAATCCCTTTTTCTGCTTTCTGTTCCTCATCCATCTTGTGCTCAGTCTCGATTTCGATCGTTTTCTTTACTTGCACCTTTACATTGGAACGCCCTTCCTCTTGCTCTATGTTCCCTCTCTTCTTATTCCATTTTTTTGTTTGGCTCTTAAACATCATCTTCGCCAAACCTGATATTATGAATATGCATTGTTTTAAATTTGTACTTTGAAGTTATAATTGTACAGTGCTTTGGCGTATAGGACTTAATAAATACAAAGCAAATACAAATACAAATAAATTACTGCACAAGCCTTCTACTTGGTATACCCCTTTGCTCCTTTGTTCCCCTCAACAACATCCTCACTTTGCGACACACCCCCTTTTCAACCTACGTAGATCCTCCTCCAACTCTACCTACCGTCACCATGCTGGGTGTCTCTCAATAAAACATCACTTGCTCTTTAAATACCTGCTGCTCATCTAGAAATCCATTCATGGACTTGCCCTCGCCCCCAGTACCTCTGTGGCTCCACCTCACGGTCCTCTCCCTTTTCAACCTTCCTCTACTCATATCTTCACAGTTTTTAAGTCACTTGCCTCCCATTCCTGCTCTCGTTTTTGCTCCCTTTTAATACTTCCCTCACTTCAGGGGAATCATCTCTGGTCATCAAAGCCACTTGTTGATTGAAACTCTTCAAAAATGATTCTCAAACTCCACTTTTTATAGACCAAAGGACCCCCAAAACACTCCTGCCCAAATAGTCTGTTAAATATACTTACTGATATTACTAGAAGAGGTTCCTGATCCGCCTGGCAGAGGGTTTGGGTCATCCCATCCAATGCAGCCCATACCAATAATTCATGTACTCTCTGTAAGGGTGGCAGTGGACATAGTGGGACCTTTAGACCCTTCTTTGGCTGGGAAGCAATACATCTTACTGAGTGTAGATTTTGCCACCCACTTCGCTGAGGGATTCACCTCGAGGAACAGCACTGTACACCGTATCATTAAGCATTAGGTTCCTTATTTCATATTTCACTAGAGCAGGATTCCTTAATGAAATATTTACTGATGTGGGACTTAAACTTATATCAACATTAAAGAGTGAGCTAAAAGACATCCCTGTAATAGGAAACCCCTTGTCACAGATGGCCTCAAAAACACACCAACTCTCTTATTAAGCACTTTAATGGAGTCCAACTAAGGGCATCTCTCTCTCTCTCTCTCTCTGTCTCTCTCTCTCTCTCTCTCTCTCTCTCTCTTCTTCTTCCCTGGGCCTCCCTCAACCCTAGCCCACACTTCCCTAAATCACAAGATGGTCACCAGAGATTGATAACCCTAAATGTATAGGGTCCGGCTGGCTAGTGGTAGGGTCTAAAGGGAACCACTGTACCTTTCATACCCCCTTTGGGGTCTTCTATATGGATCTTAACCTTGAGTCCCACAAAATAGATATCAAGAAGTTGTGCCTTGCATCCACCCAGGTCTCACGCGATTTTTCTCTCTCCCACCCATCTAACCCTCACTCTGATGTTCTTTCATTTCTTTCCCATCATTTTACTCTCCTCCCTTCTCTTCCTTGAACTCTCCATTCTCACTCCCTCTTGCATCTGTCACTCCCATATAATTCACTCACTCCTCTACTTCTTACTTCTACCCTCCAGTCTACTATCCTCTACCCTTATGGCCCACCACTCTCTATTGCTCTCTCCTCTAACTACTCTCCAATTCCAACTTTTGTAACACTTACTTGGACTCCTCAGGAGCATAATGCCTTCTCAGCTTGTGAACCTGTACTTGGACACTTTTTGGATTCCTTTTCTGTAAAAATGATAATAACAACAATAGAATGACGAAAGCATCCAATTACTGAGAAGGTGCTGCCTTAAAATGTATACTTTGGTATTCTCCCCTCTCACCTGTGTTTATTATGTGTGACCTCTCCATCCTGGTTTCTACAGGGGCGAGCTGAAATGGAATACTAGGGAGTCTTGGAATGCTGAGGGCACAATAGTTGTTTGCCTTGAAAATGCCAATACCTTTTCAGGAAATGTCTTTGGGTAAAGTCTCTTGGGAAAAAAAAACACTGTATTCTTTACATCTTGTAATTATTCCTATGTTGGAGAGATCTCTCTTTCTAATAATTAACTTTTCTTTTGCAGGTTCTCAGAATTCGGGAAGGTTTATGGCTGCGGATAACTACGAAGTTACTTAGGCTGAGGAAATGTTAAACAACGTACGTTCAACTATACGGAATAACTGTAGTCTTCAGGAAAAGTGTGGAAACAACTGTGCTGAGAGAAACTTGCAGTACTTCAGGTAAGTAAGCTTATTTAACTTTGTTTTTTATTTTTTCTATTCAGTTCGTTAGTTAATTAAATACCTCTGTTTATCTGCAGATTTTCAGAAATCTGAGGAAAATACTTTCGGATGGTGTGGAAGCAGCGGAAGAAACCTCTGACTAAAAATGCTGCGACTTCGGACGAAAACTTCTGTCGGATAATGCTGCAGTGGTGAAAAAAACTTCTGACTGAAGATGCTGTGGCTTCGGACGCAAACCGCTGTTGGATGATGCTGCGGCTGTGACAGAAGCTTCTGACAGGAGCTACTGCTGTAATAAATGACCACTGCGGACTAAAGATACTACTTCGAAGAAAACTATGGTGCAGTACGTTTTTTCTATGAGCTATGAGATTCTGTTGTCTTTTTTCTGTAAAGGTAATGTCTTATATTTTTCCCCTTTGACAGGTTCTGTGAGGAGAAAGTGTCTGTAGCGTTACCCGCTGTAAGTGGAGAAGACGCGAAGCAAGTGCTTCAGTGGAAGCAGGGCTTAAGTAGCTCCCTCTGCAAGCTCAATGTAACGCGCAGTTAGATATGAATGGATCTTGCGGCAGCCATGTTGGGAGTATAAGGCCAATGTAAACACTATGAAAGTCTATGGAAACTGGTGCTGGGAGTGGTGCAAATGCCATGTATGCCAGGCTAACACCCACTTTTGACCCACTGACTGAGGTAATGTTCCTGGTTTATCTGGGATGCCTGAATGTAAACTGTGCTCATTGGCTGGGATCATGACAACTGCTCTCTATGCCCACTACTCTCCACTCCATGCCTTATACTTCTCCAGTCATCATCTTTTCACTCTCTCAATCACCTCTCTCACTAAATCTCACATATTCCCCTATACCTCTGTAAAGCGGGACCCTCTGCACTCCCAGCTTTGACATCTGTGGACTCAGGCACTGGAGACAGGATAAGTTGGGAGACGGACCCCCTGGTACTTGGTTCGAAGTCATCTTCAATACAGATTCAAACACACCAGGAGAAGCAGCACTGAACTCCCAAAACCATTGTGCTTTTATAGGCATATTTCAAAGTCCTCATGTTTTCATGAAAATTCAAGATACATTCCCAATTGGCTCTCTTAACTAGCATAAAAGCCCTCCTAGACTACAATTGACTGGCTTGCTTGTCAATCACCAAGCCCACATGACTTCACCTTGGCAAGCATTATTTGACAGACACATATTCTGATATGCTTGTGTGAGACTCAGCAGGAGCTTATTATAAATCCTTAGATGCCTGTCAAAAGTAGCCCCATATCTGATTGTCGAGACCTACCAAGCTCACTTGGCAGGTTATACCGTGCTTTTCCTGCCAAGAAAATCTAAATATACAATACCAGACATGCTTGTCTACAGTGAACTGCTGCCAAAGAATATTCCATTGTCTGCATGAGTAAGGGTTTTTGACACCTGGTCCCAAAGCCATTTTGTTTTTTGGCATCTATCTTAGAATCTATCTAAGCCTGTTCAGCCTAAGTGTTCTGTTTGCCTACCAAACGGTGAACCAACCTACTTTTGAACTCTTTTTCTATCCAGTTTTCAGACTACTTATTGGATATTCATGATATGTGAATAATACTGGAGACACCCTTTACTTTCAGAGTCATTCTGGCCCCAGAAAATATATGTCACCCTATATGTATTTTGTGTCATAAAAAAGCACTATAATTCTGATGTTTGTGATACTGGAACCATTGATCAGCCTGGCATGTTACCTATATTCAGTTTGAGGGGGAGGGGTCTAGAACCTGCTCTAACTCCCCACTCTGGTCTATATTTAGACACCTCTTCAATACATGACCACTACACCCAATGTCCACCCTCCCACATATTCAGTGTATCTATGCATCCCTGTCCCAATCACCCACCTCAGCGTGGTGATTTGTCTCAACATGGGAGGTATCATAAAAATATTTCTACAAAACCAACAGTAATTTCGATCATATTGCATTCTCCTAGTCTAAAACATATGTTTATCTTTAAAGAATACCTCTGTTTGCTTCTATATGGATCCCACCTCTATTAGTTAATTAAACATAAACTAATCATAGACAACAGAGGATTTTGGCCACTACGGGAATTGAGAGAAATCATTCCTTGAGGGAACCCACCAGCCCATTTCTTAATTAGTCCCATGTGACTTTTACTGTACACTTTTTCCTTCCTCCCACCCATGACATTTCCTTGTTCCCTGCCCTCTCTTCATACACATTTGAAAGTTTGTTTTCCTTTCATTTTTCTTCCATTGATACATCTTCCACCCGTTTCATTTTCTTTTAGTTTATTCTTCATCCATGGACCGTCTTCATCCATTTTGTATTTGTCCTTAGGCTGCTTTGGAGCAAGTTCTCCAAGGTCCTTTAAACGCATAGGTCAGTAGTTCATCGTTTATCATTCATTTCAGCAGAGAGTACTCTGACTCTTAGTTTGTTCATTTGAAGTCAGATAGTCAATGGGGAGGCATTTGATTGTCTCTGGGGAACACAAGAATGGGGGAGTTTTGTAGGAAAACTTTTCGAAAAGAAATAACCACAAGTGGGCATCTGGCTGGGTCCCTCAATCTTTTCTCCCTGCTCTCAGGATTGGTTGCCGCCAATCTCCTGGTGTATAGGTTTCTACCGTCCACCTGTAATATAAAACTGAATGAGTCTCCTTTGAAAAATAAGTAAGTCTCTATCATCAATACTTCCTCTTCAACCATAAACCCTTAAACCACTATGTGTTTCTTTTAAACAATCCTGCCTCCTAAACAATCTCTACTGCATTGTCTCCATTTCTAATATAATAGGATGGCTGCTCCTTTCTTTCTTTTCGCACATCTTGATGTTCAATTTGTATTTAAATACATACTGCCTGATATCTGAACATGGCTTATGATCAGAGGTTATGCAACATATACATCTGCCTGTGCCTGCGCCTAGCATTGCCCTACTTTCTCCTAGGCTTTTTGTCAATAACTGCATAGAGTACTTAAAAGCAACTTTTCCTCTATGGTTGACATTCTCAGACCAAAGAGTCACGCAGTCTCTTCTTTATAATAAAAAATAATAAACCACAAAAACAGAAAACATAAATTTAAAAAACATTTTTTTTCTTCTAAACAGGATGTCTTCTTCCTTAATTGCTCCTCTTCTGTCTTCTTGATGAATCCGTAGCTGAAGAAGATGATGCTGGTATGGGTTCTTGCTCTCTATAGAAAACCGGAATAGAGACAGCGTCATATTGGGACTGGCAATGTGGTCAGGATTTTTCCCTAGCAAAAGGTTTACTGCAGTCATTTCTTGGCCCTTTCAGCCCACTTAAATATAGGCTCACTTTTCAGAAAACATAAAAGGAAGTTGGTGCACATTTTAAAATCTTTTTCAAAATGCCTTCCACACGTCTAGTACCAGGCCTGTATTCGATCTTTTTCTGCTATGCTGAACATGCGGTCTTCTTCTTTCTTTACTGTGCTTTTATTCTGTTGAGACATAATTGATATATTTTACCGCTCGCCAATTCCTGCTTGCCGCTCCACATACACCAATCTTGCCTACCCCTGTTATTTGGACCCCAGCATTGATTCTACTAAGTGCATGCAAGTGTGACATATAAGAAATACATTGTTTTGCTATCCTAAATATTTCATATATTTGACCAAATATACCCATTTGGCATCTTGCCATTAACCAGAATTTAAAAAAGGTTATTCCACCTTCTATCCTAAGTCTTCCATGTCCTTGTCATTAGGTATGGCCATACTTGCATATACATGCATTTCTGTACTCACACATGTTTGCACCGGTCTTGGGAAAATGCTATATATTTGAATGGCAGTATCCCTTACTGCCTTTCTTCTGTACTCACCTGGTTCCTCTTACTCCTAATAATGATCTATAGTGTGTTCACATTCTTGCAGTGTGAGCTGATACTTACCTCTTTATTCTCTATCTGCTCACTAAATACTTACTTTTGTCATAACATAATGTTTCTTTCCATTATATGTGCTATTCCCTGCTAAGGCCATGTAGCCATTCCTCTCGTTCTCCAAAGATCATAATAATTTTCATCTGTAAAACATAAATCACCCTCATCATATATATTTAGACGTGTTGTTACTTACTCTCATATGTTCTTTAGTCTAGTTCTATAAAAAAATTCTCTTATATTATCAAATCAATTTTGGCCTTCCATACGCTGTTCATTAATCACATTGTCTCTTTTATTAAAATACACTACACTATTCAATTATAACCAGCACCATCCATTGTGCTCTTTTGTTTACAAATCTGGATATCTTATCCACTTGTGTTTTTTCACGTTTTTTAATATCCATTCATTCATTCATTTTGATTTATTTATTTCACTAAATTGACATACTTTTTTGGTTTGAGCTTCTTACTCCTGTGCTTTTATCCCTATCTAGTTATGATTGGCCTTCATTAATTAGTCTGATTACAACACAGACCCTCATATACTTCATATTATAATCCCTTACCTGTGTGTATTTTTATTTTCTTCCCCTATTTGTTTTAATAGACGTATGTCATGAGGGCCTATGGTCCACAGGACACTTGTCCCTCTCTCCAAGCTTTCCTGAAATTATGCTAAGCACTGGTACATCATAACCACATGCTATAAGATTTTCCCTTTCCTCTTTCAGTGTGTGATGCTCCTAAAGAAACACCACTTCATCATTTTTTAGTCTTGTCTAAATATGTCATCATCAGTAACGTCAATCAACCTACACCCTCCGTTGAGAACTATCACTGTCCTCCATGGTCCACTCTCATTGTCCAGTCCCTCGAACATTGCCATTTTCTTTTACACTATGGCGCTTCTAATTCTAGAGGGATTATCTGTCCATAGGTATCTATGGTCTGAGCAAGAACTTGTCAAATGATCCTCATAGTCCTCCCCACTATGCTAGGTAACCTTGTTAACAAAATGCTCACCTAATGATAAAAAAGACCTCTGGCTCTACTAAAACACCTCGCAGAGCCACTTGCCTTGTGCCCTGTGCATGCCAATATAAATATAAATTCACCTGCGTTCAAATGGTGAATCCCAAAAGTGGAACACACTATCCCTTAATGAAATAAATAAAATCATCATATTATTTGCCATTCAATCCCTTCCTAAAATATTTAACTGGTGTCTGTCACAAATATAGCAAAGGTTCAATCATGTCACACTCTCCCATAAAGACTGATAACTCATCAATAAAAGGAACTCAACCCATACTTCCAAAAAAACCCTGATCACCCACGGCAATTCCCACCAGTGAAAACCTTTCCTCCTTTGTTCATGGACGCGCAGTCTCAGTGTCTACCAATAGAGCAAAGAATTTGCCTCCTACCGCCACATTAACCCTTGGCTCCTCTTGGGGCTAAGTGTCACTAATCATTCTGAGCCCATCAGGTCGCCCTGTGAGCTGCCTTATTGTTGGTGCATGCATAGCCCTGTTCCTGTGAAAGGATTTTCTCCTATCACAGTGACACCGCCTATCCTGGGTGTCAATTCCTGTCCTGTGTTCGCTAAATCGGCATGTGGGCTCACTGCACTTGCCCCTGCAGTGAATTCATTATTCATTTACTCCAGCTGCTATACCTGTTGCACTCTAGGTGCTTGCATCTGATATAATGTCTGATCCTGGGCAACCCTTCCCTAGTTTGGGAACTATATACTGGAGGATAAGCTATACCCCCTCTTGAAAATTGTCCATCTTATACATATCCTTGGCTTCTGCATGTGCGCACAATGTGCTCTTTCACCCCACATATCCAATACACAGGAAGAGCCTTTGGTTATATGGTCCTTGTGCATTCTGATTATCATGTTGCATATTCTGAAACCCGCCTTGGTTATTTTTGAAAAAAACACCCCTTGCTCTATAGGCCATTCCACTATCTCATGGAATATACCCATTCCCTTCTTGGTCCATTTGGTGCTAATTATTCACCCGTGATGTACCCACTGCTTGCATGCTTTAAGAATTCACTGTTCCTGAATATAAGCAATCAGATCTTAATCCTCTTTTATTTGTAGTCTCCAAAAGACCAGCTTCTCTTATATTTCGCTTTAAATAAAACATAATGTTCCCATCTAGTACTCTAAATGTAAAACAAAGCATTCTGTGTGTGTGTGTTCTCATTGCAATACTGACTTCCTTCTTCTAACTACCTATGTGTGTTTTTGTG
Source organism: Ambystoma mexicanum (assembly GCF_040938575.1). Lineage (NCBI taxonomy): Eukaryota > Metazoa > Chordata > Amphibia > Caudata > Ambystomatidae > Ambystoma > Ambystoma mexicanum. Next base: position 900,868,342 of record NC_090923.1, on the reverse strand, counting down.
TGCATTGCCTATAATTTATTGATTGCCTGTATTTCCATAAAATCATGTGTGCATGCATGTGTGTGTATGCATGTGTGCATCTATGTGTTTATGCATGTGTGTGCACATGTATGCATGTGCATGCATGTGTGTATGCATGTATGTGCATGCATGTGTGTGTGCATGTGTGTGTGTGCATGTGTTTGTGTACATGTATGCATGTGCATGTTTGTATGTGTGCATGCATGTGTGTGTTTGTGTGTGTGTGTCACTCCCCCTCTTCTTGTAAGCATATCATAACAGAGATTCGATCCCTGATCATCTCTATTGTTCCCCAATAATTGTTCTAAGCTTCCCTCATTCTCCTTTATCAGTGCCTCAGCCTGTTTGCACTCTTTTCATAAATACATTTTATTTGAACAAACCCCTACAAAAACCCTAAATAATGGATTCCTTATTCTTAGAAGTCAGCCCATCAAGGTGTGTGCTTCTTTAAAAAATACTTTTTTAAGCTAATGTTTTCTCAATCCAACTGTTTCAATGTATCATGCCCCTTGCTTGTATTGTGTGTGACCTGAGCCTTGGGGCGCTTTGAGGGCACTTCCCCTCATTGCCCACTGCTTTCTTATTCTAAATACACATTTTTGTATTAATACATTCCCCCAAACATTTTCCCCACAAAGGTGTTTTTATCTTAATTATTCTTGCTATTCCCCATAAAAATTCACTGTGCTTACTTCAATATCATCCACTAATACATTAACCTACATTTTACTGTAAATTGCACTCATAATTAAATTTGGACCCTCTGTGACACCTTTTTCATTTTGTTGGATCCTGGACACATATTTTCCTTTTCTTCTCCAAATGCCCCTATATTGTATAGATATAATGTATGGTGAGGGAAACATTGTTCTCCTTCTTGGCAACCCTCCAATGTGCTCTAACCTTTGTGCACATGCCTAAACATGCATGTATAACACCCCATGACTCTACATTATATTGTAATACATATCACATGCCTTTTCTCTATTCCCAAATACCAATATTCTCACCATTCTGATTATCTACAGCACTCTTCTGTGCTTCCATTTTACGATCTGTCTTTTCCCTCATAGCACACTGAAGACTTCTTTAACACATCTCTTTCCGCTCTCCTTCTCATGTGCACAATTGACCCATGCATGCTCCAGGACCTATGCTCTTTCTAAATGCCCCATCCCTCCTCAATGAGGGACGGTTAATTTCCCAACATAAAATCAACAACTCAGGGGTGCTCTTAGTGTGTTCTCAACAATAAAGCATCCATCACCACCCCATTAAATAACCAAACAAATCCCTAAAATGAAAAATAACTTTATACAACCATAAATAATGACTCAATGGGGCCCCCCAGTTCTCATGTATACAATAACCAGAGATAGCCTCTAATAAAAAAGCAATATATTCAAAATAAGGTTCAACCATATATAGCTCTTTTGCCAGAAACAAAACATTTTTCAAAATACACATCTTGCTTGACTTAAACAACCAGGGGTTAAATTACTTCACAACATATCAATTCAATCCAGCGCTTCTCTTAACATCTTTTTTTAACAATTGTGCCCTTAATGCAATTATTCAAAATGTATTCATCTGTCTATTGCTCAGTGGATATCAGTCATTTCAACACCTAACTGAGCATCTTTACTCAAAAACACATATCTCACATATGTGTACCATTAAAACCCTTTAAAAACAATAATTAATTTGATGCGTTCTGGTTCAAGTCTATATTTCCATATGAGTCAGGGACAACCCCGGCCACTTCCAGCCTTGCACCAAATTTCTTTTTTAAACTGCGTCAATAAATCACTAAACATATTTCATATATACTTACACACATACTAGCCTTAGCCCTACTAATAGCTACTTGTTTCCATCATATTCCCATGATTCTTTATATATTCTCTTGTTACAATATAAATAAAAATACATATATTTCTTCCATTCTTTGCCAAAACAAACCAATATTTGCTCTTTCTACATATAGAACTAGTTCACAGCTGCCTTGACTTGAAAAGCTATCTTTTTTCAAACTCTGCATAGTTTTGAATTTCTACAACCATCAATGCAGCCTCTGGACCATCTCTGGCCTTTGCTATACCAAATGAGTATGCTATCATAAGATGCGATAGAAACACCAACCAAGTGAAGGGAGGCAGACTTGCCCTCATCTTCAGAAACACCTACGACATTAGAGTCATTCAGGATGCTCAAATTCCCTCTGCCGAATCCCTGTCCATCAAACTGCCATTATCACCTAACCACACAGCAACAGTGCACCTTATCTACTGACCACCAGGACCCATTTCCTCATTCATAGAGGATATTGTATCCCTTGTATCCACCGACACTAAACCTAATTCACAAACTATCCTACTAGGGGACTTCAACCTTGGTTTTAATGACCCCACGAATAATAATGCCCGTGATCTAGCTAACACCCTATCAGACTTGGGTCATACCCATATTTTTCATGAGCCCACACATATCAAAGGAAGAACATTGGACTGGCTCACCAACCTTAACTGCTCGATCGATCTTCTATCCAATGATCCATGTATTTGGTCGGATCATTATAAAATAACCTTTTCCATCAAAGCCAACACACAACACTCTGCTCCCATCATTGCTCCAGCCACCCGCACTAGAAATAAGAAAGACATTACACCAGATAAACTCCTACCGCTATTACTTCCCCTTCTTGACAACGTGGCCACCTCCGACCCCATAGTCTTAGTAGATATTTACAATCAGGCAATACTGAAAGCCTTGAATACCATCGCCCCCCTAAAATTGCGGAAACCTAAACCACAACGTCACCTGAATACATGGTTCACGCCACATATTAGAGAACTACGTAAAACTAAGAGAACTGCAGAAGCACCTTGGAAAAAGTGCCCTTCAGTAAATAATAAAAATGAACTAATTCTAGCAACTTCTAGCTATAAACAAGCTATAATACTTGCCAAAAAAGACACCTATAGCAAAAGGATTGAACAAGCGGAATCTAACACAAAAGAACTTTTTAAGATTCTAAAAGAATTAGAATCCCCGATTTCCCCTATTGATAAATGTGTCACAGATGCACTATGGTGCAGCAACATCCAGAAGGCACTTCTAGATAAAATAGCCCGTTTACAATCTAAAATCAGTGTGAAAAAAGACCTGTTACTCGCTGACCCTGATCACAAAAAACTTCCTAACAAGTCACCTACCTTTGAGCCAACATGTAAACCATTTAGTTTCTTACCCCTCTCAATTTGGGAAGTAGAAAACATCATTAGGAAACTTAAACCATCGAATTGCCAAGGCGACGCTTGTCCTGCTCCGATTATCAAAGCAGCAGCTCATGAACTGGCACCATTCATTAATAACCTTATCAACACCTTCAAAACAGGAGTAGTGCCTGATAACCTAAAAGACGCCTGGGTCATCCCACTAATCAAAAAACCCACTCTTGACCCAGCCAACCCGTCTAACTATAGGCCGATAACAACTGTACCCTTCTTACTAAAGATACTAGATAGAGCAGCCTACCTGCAAATACAGGCTTATCTAGAAACAAACAATCTTCTGGGACTAAGGAATTCCGGCTTCCGACCTAGACATGGCACGGAAACGGCCCTAATAGATCTCACTACTCAGATTCAAATTTTAAAAGACAATGGCCAACTAGCACTGCTCTTATTGCTTGATCTGTCAGCAGCTTTTGACTTGGTCAACCACCAAACGCTTTGCCACCACCTGAAATCTGCAGCTCACTTTTCCGACGCAGCCACTGCCTGGATCAGCTCCTTCTTGGCTAACAGAACCAGGAGGGTCTTTTCTCCTACTGACTCGGCTGAACCCTCAACAGTGCCGTGTGGTGTCCCGCAAGGCTCTTGTGTGTCCCCAACGCTCTATAATGTGTTTACGAAGCCCCTTTTCGATATCCTTGACTATCTGGGTGTCACGTATACTAATTATGCGGATGACACCCAGATACTCATTCCTATCTCTGGCGACTATGAAACTGATAGCAAAACCCTCAATGAAATATACGCAGTAATACAAGCGTGGATGGCACACCATGGACTTTGTCTCAATGACGAAAAAACTGAGTTGATTATCCTTGGTACTCACGCTAAACTAAAAAAACTAAATACTGCTTCCAAATCGTTCACCATTGATGATAACCCCATCCCTGTCTCTAATAATACTAAAACCCTTGGTATCTACCTCGATGCCACATTATCCTTCACCAAACAAACCAATGGAGTAGCGTCTTCAGCCGCCTACACATGTAAACTTATTACCGCATCAAGGCCGTTTATCTCCACTCCCAACTGCATTACTCTTGCTAGAACGTTAGTCTTGTCCAAAGTAGATTATTGTGATGCCCTATACTTAGGCACCAGCCGCAAAAATATTCACAAACTACAAGTAAGTCAAAATAACGCCATTAGGGCAGCCTTCAACATCCCTAAGAAGTCGCATATCTCTGATCTCTGAGACTAGACGTAATCTGCATTGGCTCCCTATAGAGCACAGAATATCCCTCAAAGCTCTTGCCCTTACCCACAAAGCCAGGGCTAACCTCGCACCATCCTACATCTCTAACCAACTTACCCCACACACATCTACAAGACCACTTAGAACAGCTCAAGTTAACACTATGTCTATACCAAGATTCAAACTCCATAACTCGGGAGGAGTTAGTTTCCCTGTACAAGCCTCAAAGCTATGAAACACTCTACCTGGTCCAATCAGGTCTGTAACCTCCTTCAACCTATTTAAACGCAACACCAAACGTTGGCTTCATGGCCTGGACACAATGACAGCTTAATGGAGAGTTCCGGGACTTTTTTTTTATTGTCCCTACGGTTCGGCCATGTGTTTTTAAGCATAACTCGGTAGATCGTAGAAAACTTTCCTATGGACCTTACCCGACTTTTCGTCCATTAACGCACTCGAAATCAGCCGCCATTTTCTGATAATCCTATCATTTCCCCCCATCGCCCTGGCTCACCTGCTTTTGCGGCACTAAATCAAATCCCCCGCCCCTGAGCCTGACATCAGCAGACGCGTACCGCCCATTTCCCAACGCCAAAGCACGTTTCGTGTCAACAATCGCTGCGCCTCAGCTAATGAAGTGTCGCCATGGAAATGGCAGGACGCCTCTTTCCTCAATAAGTATAAACACACCGTTTCACAACACACAGCAGCAGATTTTCGATTCCATTACTCTCTCTGTGTTACTTTGAGTATTCTGTGACTCGTTTCTGTGCTCTGGTCAGCTACCTTCGCCGCTTCTAGGCCTTGTGAACACCTGTACCATCTCTGTAAATTATTTTACTTTCTTTACCACACAATGGCTACAATAATGCCGTATATGTACGAGCCCGAGTACAACGAGGAAGAACTACTGGAAAGGCAAGCACGCGAAAACGATGGGGATTCGGACGGCAGTTGGGAGGACCAGTCAACGGATGAAGAGCCTGGACCATGTCGCATGGACGGCGTCTCCACCTGGTGCACGTGCAATCGGTGCGAGCTAATGCCAACTGAGGAGGAGAACTGCTGCTGCCGTGAAAATTCCGGGTGCTTGGCCTACATTTCGGAAGGCGAGCCAAGTCCGCAATGCATCACCGAGCTGCCAGAGTTCAGGGAAGCCTGCCTCTCACGGACCGTGTTGAGGATGATGATGGTGCTTATGCACGAACTTCGCGGCACTGTTCGTCCGCGTAATCCGAGTAACGAGTAAGTATACTCTGGTTTTGATGTCAGTGAGTGATGCCACTACTATGTCATGGTCGTCTCCCACATATAAAATTACATCTACATATCATTCGAATGCATGTAAATTGGTTCCATATTGTGCATTTTCTAGATAGAATTTTTTTCAAAGCAGAATGACATTTTTTACCTGAATCGACAGTGATAAGAAAGTTTTGTCATTTTAATACAGTTTGCATCTTTCATTTTCACAGGTGGTACAGGCTGGTGGCCTATCGTTGCTTCACTTGGTGGCTTCACGGGAGGCTCGGACACCGCGTTCGGAGAGTAATACCAGCCTGTGCGGTACTTGCCATTAGACAACATTTCCCCAGCGACAGTGGACAATACCGCTGATTTTTCCTGGATGTGCTGCAACCGGAACTTTACAATGTGTAATGTTTATTATTTATGTTCAATTGAAATTAAGATCTAAAATAAAACCCAACATATATTTTAACAATGGTTGTTTTGATTTTTTAAATGAATCTAGTGTGTCTCCATTGAATAGTCTTCCTGTGCCTTGTCTTGTCACACCACATGTCTCCGGCCAGCATCCTCCCTCACGCTGGCCGCCCACCTTCAATCCACATAACCGTTGAACCCATATGCAGCAGACATACATATGTTATTTTGCGGGTTGGCATCAAGCCTCCCGGCCTTGCCTCCTCCCCCAAAAATACTTACCACACCACTTTGTTCAAGCGTTGGCAATAAAAGGAAGGCCGTTGGATTTTATTGATACAAAACATGGTTATAGGTAAATAATCAATATGGTTGATCATAATAAATCATCCTTTTGGGCACCGGGTACAGAGATGACCCCTTCTGGCCCGTGCCGCCTTGCCACCACAGGCCAGCCTGCTGCTGACTAACTGCCTAGGCATCCAGGGTCTCCAGGGTGAACTGCACCCATATATTCTCCAGGGAGGCTGAGGTATTTATAAACTCACCCCCCTGCCTTCCATGTACTAGATCCTTCAGCCTGCCTCTTACATGCAGTGAGATGGCCTCTCCTTGGTGAGGCCCTGCGGCAAACGAGTCTTGTCTGCACGACCAGCGCCCTAATCCACACCCCTCCCCCGCCCTATCAAAGGCAGTTCGCACCGGGGTACTTGTGCTGGCAAGTGGAGCTGTCAGGGAGCGATAAAGGCCAAGAGGTGCCAAAGACCATGTACACTTCAAAGTGGTCTATAGAGCATGGGTTGTTGTTCCCATGTCTACCTCCAGACCCCGTGTCTCCTTCCAAGCATCCCCCCTCACGCTGGACGGCCCCCTGCAATCCACATAAGTGTGTCTCCATCACGAGTCTTCCTGTGTCTTGTCTGCACGACCACCGCCCCAATCCACCCCCCGCCCTATCAAAGGCAGTTCGCACCGGGGTACTTGTGCTGGCAAGTGGAGCTGTCAGGGAGCGATAAAGGCCAAGAGGTGCCAAAGACCATGTACACTTCAAAGTGGTCTATAGAGCATGGGTTGTTGTTCCCATGTCTACCTCCAGACCCCGTGTCTCCTGCCAAGCATCCCCCCTCACGCTGGACGGCCCCCTGCAAACCGCATAATGCCACGACATATACACGTCATTCATTCACAAACACACCCCTGTTTCGAATTCTTTATAACCCACTTCATATTTCTAATGAGCACTTCTTGCGCTTTGCTAGTCAACCCGTGAAGGTGCTGGTTATCTGCTCTTCGTCTCTGTGAACTTCCGTGAACACTTCGAGGAAACTCCTCAGTTTGCAACCTGTGAACTGCTCCCTGTTCTACGACAAGAAACTACTCTGATCACTGCATCTAACTGTTTGTTCGTCAAGGTAAGGCCATGTACCATAATCATTTTGCGTCCAATTTCTTTTCGTTCAAGACAGTACATGCAAGGAACTAGTCACATGTTCTGAGTTTACATTGGTATTCATAGAGAATTGTTGATCTTTACTTTTCAGAACTTTCCACAATGCCTGCCTGTTCCATTGGCGGTTGCCCTTCGAAGACCCATAATAAATCTGAAGGTACTATAATGCATGTTTTCCCTAAGACAATAGATCAGATAAGAGAATGGGTCCGATATTGCGGATATCCACCGTCTGAGCTTGAAAGTAGAGTCCTAGAAGTCTTTGCGGACAAGAGGGGTGATCGATACCGCATCTGCAGCAGGCACTTTACCTCTGACATGTACTCCACATCATTGCTAATAAAGAAGAACACACCGCGAGCGAGGCGAAAATTGCTCTCAACCGCTATTCCCACTCTATTCGTCCACATCCCTCCACTGGTGAGTCAAGTTTACGTATTTATCTCTCGGCTTTGCGGTAGTGTGTAGCATTAGCTAACAATAATTTCCCCATTTATGTATCCACTCAATATGAAGGCGGAAGATTCTCCATCCGTGTCGTTATTGCAGTCATCAGCCACTTCAAGCGCCTATCGGGTAATCTTACTTGGCTATTCTGCCACTGACTTGTTTTAGGCATGTAAATCAATAGTTTTAATTTATCGTGTAATTATTTTACCTAATGGTACACCCTTGTACTCGTCCTCTAGTCTTTGTTTTCAGTTATAATTATTGTTATCCAAAATAATGCAAGTACTGTCTTTCAGGGAGATGCTGAGGAGTCCAACGTATTGACGACTACCGTTGATGTCACTCAGATCCTCGAGGTACGTTTCCGGACAGTTCCATCGATGGAGATCATCAGATCTTGCATTCTTGTAGCGTGATTGTTACACACAATGTTTCTTTCGTTTTTAGCCATTGATATGTCCTTCTGTCGTCGCCCTCCTATGTCTCTTCTTTTTTCAATATTGTGTTCATTACTAATGAAAGTCCTATGTTTCAGGGAGTCGATGGAGCATTAGTCCAAGAAGAAGGGGGAGCATGCAGTTACGGATCGGCGCAACAGCTTGCAGAAGTGTGCACCGCAGTTACATCGTCCCTTGATGTTCTTATGCATTTCGAGGTATGGATACTGACAGTTCGATCAAGCAAAATCATATGACGTGATTACATCCGCTATACTTCCTTCTTTATTAACGCAAGTACTATGTTTCAGGGAGATGACGGAGCTTCTTCTACAAGAACATCACCCCTAGTAGTTGATGCAGATCTCTGGGTGGTGACACTTTCAACGATCGAGCAAATCTAATCATATTTAGATATCCATTATTTAACTGATCATTTGTGCAGGTCTATTTAGATGAGCCGTTGACGCCTGCACAAAGTGTATGTTCTTTTTAACAAAATAGAAAACCATACTAATGCAATTACTGTGTTTCAGGGAGTTACTGAAGCATCATCTTCAATAATATCATCAATGGAAGTCTATGAGGAGCCCGAGGTATGGATCTTGACAGTTCCATCTAACTAGATCAACAATGCGTGAATAATTGTCGTTTGAATGTTCTACACAAAGCGTTCATTCGTGTTTTGCTATTGAGATGTACGTGGGTATTGGTCCCCAAGTACATTTTGTGTTTTCGATATTATTATACATACTAATGAAAGTTCTATGTTTCAGGGAGTCGATGGAGCGTCAGTGCGTGATGGATGTGCTTATCATGAAAATATAGTCGTTGCAGCGCAAGAGGAAGTGGAGACATGCACACACGAGTCGGAGCAACAGCGTCCTGATGTTGAAGTTCGAGGCAAGAAAGTTTCAAAGAAAAGAAAGCAAAAGAAGGTTAGTGTCCTGGTCACTATATTATGTTGTTTTTCACTGTTATTAGTTCAATACTGTAAGTTGTGTTTAAACTGAACATCCCTTTTCCAATCTGTCCTCTAGTTGCGAGTGGGTGTACGAACTAGATCTACACAGACAGTGAAGCGAACGAGAGATGTTGCTTGTCAAACCTTTTGGCAGGGACTTGAGACTGGAGATGCATCATGCCAATGGGAAGAATATCAAGTGATTGACAACGGAGCTATACCACCACCAGCCATTGATAGTGAATGTCCTCCTGGTAGTTCGGATGCAGTCGGAGATCAATTCACAGAATCCACACCCGCAAAAACTAAGACCGCGAGAAAGTTGAAGAAATTGTTTTATTCACCCATCGCCGGAGAAGGAACAGATGTTGCAATGGAAGAGAATGAAGTGGACGACAATGAAACACCATCAATATCACTGAACATAGCGGAAGACGATATCAGAGATTCTACCTTTCATGTGAGTGACATGTCCTCAACGTTACAGGCCGAACCAGCTGGGATGCAGAGTGACAGTATAAGGAAAGAGGCCAAATTCATTGTATTCGATAGTTGTTTGATTGATATTATTATTCGGATGAAATGTGGGCATTCGGTTGGTGGGGAAGTATGTGGGGAGCCATTGATTAATGTGACTCGTGCAATTCGAGGCACTAACCTTAAAATACATGCCACCTGTACAAAATATCATCCTTTCTCATGGTCTGCACAACCCATGCTGGGGCAACTGCCAGCAGGCAATCTACTTTGTGCAGCGGCTGCACTTTTTAGTGGTTCAAGTTTTAAAAAGTTAGAGTCTTTCTTTCAGTTTGTGGGAATCCATTTCATTGCGAAAACTCAGTTCTACAAATACCAAACCGATTATCTATTTCCAGCCATTAGCGAAGCTTGGAGAATGGAAAAAATGTCTATTGATCGTACATTCGCGGGCAAACGGTTCAGGCTAGCCGGTGATGGACAGTGCGACAGCCCAGGATTTTCAGCCAAGTACTGCACCTACCACTTTCAGGACATGGAAAGTAAGAAAATTGTGAGTTCGGTGGTCGTGCAGGTGTCACAAAGTACATCCTCAGTGGCCATGGAGAAAGTTGGCTTTGTAGCATCATTGCAAGAACTACAATCGCGGGGAATGGTGATCGACCTGATAGCCACGGACAGACACGTTTCAATTGCCAAGACAATGAGAGAAGAGTACAAAAATATAAATCACCAATTTGACGTTTGGCATCTTGCAAAAACAATCAATAAAAAAATGTCGGCTGCAGGTAAAAAAAAAGATATGCAAGGTATTTCACAGTGGTCCAAGTCAATCAGCAACCATCTTTGGTGGAGCTCAAAAACATGTGGAGGGTCGTTGGAAATTCTACTGGAAAAATGGTGGTCAGTAATGCTACACTGTACCAACGTTCACCGTTGGAACACAAACCAACATTTCCACAATTGTGAACATGGCCATTTGTCCACAGAGGAGGCACGGAAGAAGAAGTGGTTGATTCCTTCATCACCCACTCACAAAGCCATTGAAAAGATTGTATTTAATAAAACTATAACAAGAGATTTGAGGGGACTCACGGAATTCTGCCACACAGGAGATTTGGAGGTGTTCCACAATATGTGCCTAAAGTACAGGCCAAAACGATTGCATTTTGGCATGGAGGGCATGATAAATCGGACTCTTCTAGCGGTCTTGGCACATAACCATAATGTTGGCCGTCAACAAAGTAGGACAACCGGAACTTTAGGGACGCTTCGCTACAATAAGGCCTTCACTAAAAGAAGTAAACAATGGGTGATCAAACCAGTGTTTGAGGATATGCAATATGAGTTTATTGAGAGACTTATTGTTGATGTCCTAGATAGGCACATACATGGAGTTGTGAACGAACCTGTGCAGGGGACAACTGCATTGCCACCCAACATTGCCTCTGTTCCATGTCCACCTAAAGAAGAGCTCATTGAGAAATACACATCACGGTTTAAATGATTGTAATTTGATTGTCTGTTCTCTCGAGTCTCCTCATGTCGCAGGCCCATTGAATATGTGTAGCTATGTATTGTGTAAATAAAAGTGATTGCTCAGTGTACATGCAATGTGTCTCTCCACCCTTGCCCCTCCCTTCACCGTGCAGTAGTGCGAACCACCCGGGTGTCACCTGTGACTTTGCTCTCGAGTCTCCTCATGTCGCAGGCCCATTGAATATGTGTAGCTATGTATTGTGTAAATAAAAGTGATTGCTCAGTGTACATGCAATGTGTCTCTCCAACCTTGTTCATTTGCGCATTAAATTAAACCAAACAGTAATATAAATCATTTTTCAAAAAATATAGAATGTCTCCGTATTTATGGTTCTCTGGGGCTGCAAAGCACGCAGACAAAATGCAAAGATGGAGTGTAAATTTCAAGTCCTGTGAGATGGCCTTACACTGAATGTAGCTAACTAGGAATGTGTGCTCGTTCAAAGTGAAGGTCAGCTGCTTTGATTTTTTGCTCGGGTGCCGGAATGGCCCACGACTCAGTATAAGGTTCTATTGTTATTTGACCTTGACAGGCCGGGACCATCCCGAAAGACTTCTTTTTGGGGGTGTGGTGCAATAACGTAAGAAACGATAATGAATAAAATTTCAGAAACGATAGCCATTTAATGTTCGTTCATTAGAAGAAATAACGTCGGCATAGAAGGAGTGGTATTTCGGGGCTGCCCTACGCACAGACACAATGGAAAATGCAAATATAATGTAAGTAACTCTTTAGATGAGTTTATACCGCAATTTAATTACTATACAGTAGCTTTAAAGACGGGTTAAATTGTACTTGTTCGTTCAATGTGGCATATTGTTTTGTACCGCGCACTATCTTGAGGAGAACAATCTCCTTTTACGGAAGCACCTCAAAACCTTACTCTTTGCTTCTGCTTTCTCTCTCCCTCTCCCCTGCTACAACTGGTCCACTGTCTGCGACCTCAGTCCTGGGCCCTTCCACTCTCCGCCTGCACTGCCTCCCTGTCAACCCCTGCACTGGGGGACTGTTTCAGTATCCTACAGCCCCCCCTTCCCAGCACTTGTTCTGCACTTACCTTGCACTCGCCACCAGCTGGCCCTATGTATTTATTATTTTATGCTACTTACCTTGTACTCCACTTCCCCCCTCCCCTTCCCCTTGCACTTTTACCTTCCCCCTACCCCTGCACTTGCGCGATCTGAATGACACCTGGCCTTGTAGGATCGTTGTCTGTCTTCTCCTTGTCCCCCCCGCCTCGCCACGCCTTGAAACACTTGTGTATAGGCGCGTTGCAAATGCCATATTATATCATATCAGTGATGAAGTGGTCCACTGGCGCTCAGGCGGCTGTGAAAAAGGCGGAGGAGAGGGGGTGGGTTACTGGAAATGACGTATAATACCCAGTTGCCCTGTCCTAGCTATGAAATAATTTCCCGACCTAATATATAAAATGAATAATTTTAATAAAGATCTGATGGTGAGACTAATTTCATTTTTTATGTTTTTAAAACAGGTACATCACTCATTATTGTATGTGTCACGAGTACCAGACACCGGCGGATGGGTTTTTCAACCGCTAGTTGCTTCTCCGCGTGAACAACGTTACCACCCTGACCATTTTATGGGACGATCGCCAAGTACAAGTATGCCCTTACGCGGTACTAACGGCTAGATGCAACATATAGACCGTTGTGGTGGCCTAGTGCCTCGTTGTTGGAACAGCCATGCGATTATCAGTGCGACCGAAGAGCTTATTTTATCGTAAACCAACACCCTGTGTACTGCACACGAACATCGCTTGCCTCAAGACGAACTATTTTGGATCGAGAGCAAAGAAAAATGCAAATCGCTGAATATTCTCTAAACATTTGATGTCCAATAAATGTACTTTGCCAAATGTACAATCTTGCCGTTTGCTTTTAAACCACAGTTTCATATTCCGAATTGTGGCGCTGTATTGTGAGATGATCTAAGACCCTGTGTACAGCAAAGGAACATCGCGTGCCTCAAAACGAACTTTTTGGAACGTGAGCAAATAAAAATGAAAATCGCTGAATATTCTCTAAACATTTGATGTCAAATAAATGTACTTTACCAAATTTACAATCTTGCGGTTTGATTTAAAAGTACAGTTTCATATTCCCAATTGTGGCGCGCTGTGTTGTGAGCTGATCTGTGTTGATTTCCGGGTTCTGTGTGGAGTCGCGTAGAAGACGCCTGGGCGCGTTTGCCTACGCAGCACAGTCACGTCACGGATAGAGGCGGGGAATATGAATGTTTTGATAAAGTCTGTTTCAGGGGCGGGGGATTTGATTTAGTGCCGCAAAAGGAGGTGAGCCAGGTCGATGGGGGGAAATGATAGGATTATCAGAAAATGGCGGCTGATTTCGAGTGCGTTAATGGACGAAAAGTCGGGTAAGGTCCATAGGAAAGTTTTCTACGATCTACCGAGTTATGCTTAAAAACACGTGGCCGAACCGTAGGGACAATAAAAAAAAAGTCCCGGAACTATCCTTTAACATCTTAGAGCTTAGATTTACTGCCTACCCACTGTACATATTGTAAATAATATTACTAGCTGTCTCACCTTCGGCCCACCGCCTTAATTGCAACATGTATGCTTGTACCTGTAATACCAATGCATGTATTTATTTGTAACCGCAACTATTGTAACTGTTGCCTACTGCTTGCTAATGTAACTGTACTCTTACGTAACATGATCAAAAAACATACGCGCCTGTATGCCCCTGGGCCTGGTTGCGCTTTATAAATAAACCAAATACAAATACAATCATTCCCCTGACTCTGCCAACTGTTATCTCTTCAACCTTGAAAAGATATTCTAGCTGCGTCCAGCAGCGCGGTCTTAAACACAAATCTCCATTATGCACTGTCAGTGCCGGCTTTTGTTAGCTACGTATCGCATCTAAAAATAATCATATGTCTATGAAATTTCACTTTTAAACTATGTAATATATCTTATTCTCTTGGCTTTCTGCTGGGGAGAAAGAATGTGATGTTGTTTTTTGCTTCAATTTGATTTACAACCCCTAAATTCCTTCCTTTGTAACTACGTAAATCCCTGTTAAAAGCAAGATTAATTTCTCTCCCATCTCATGACTTCTGTGCTCTTCGTTTACATTAAGCGCTGTGCAGATTTTTGCCGTCCAAAGCAATTTAGGGGCCGATTCATGGAACAAACGTGCGCCGAAAATCTTCGCGCAAGCAGGCGCAAGCAGGCGCAAGCGGAAAAAAACAGGCGCACGCGCATGCGTGAGATTCATGGAAGTCCCTGCGCGTGTACACCCCGGGATGTGCGCCAAACCCGTGCATGGCGCACAAGTCACTGCAACATCCCAAAAGGCGGGCGCGACGCGCACAGCGATCGGGCCTGGGGGAGCGGGCTACGTGTATTTCAGGGGTTCGCGTGAACTTTTTCACGCGATCGGGCCTGGGGGAGCGGGCTACGTGTATTTCAGGGGTTCGCGTGAAGTTTTTCACGTGATCGGGCCTGGGGGAGCAGGCTACGTGTATTTCAGGGGTTCGCGTGAAGTTTCTCACGCGATCGGGCCTGGGGGAGCGGGCTACGTGTATTTCAGGGGTTCGGGTGAAGTTTCTCACACGATCGGGCCTGGGGGAGCGGGCTACGTGTATTTCAGGGGTTCGCGTGAACTTTTTCACGCGATCGGGCCTGGGGGAGCAGGCTACGTGTATTCCAGGGATGTGCGGGAAGTTCCACACGCAATTCCATCAGGGTATGTGTATTACAGGGGTGCGCAGGAAGTTCCACACGCGATATCATCAGGGTACGTGTATTACAGGGGTGCGCGGGGAGCAGCACACGTGAATTGCACGTGTGGGTCCTCCCAGGTGTTCCCTCTACACCCTCCACGGCCCCTGCAGGTGGCTCACACGACAGGGGCCTACCCAGCACATGTCATGCAGGCACCCCATCCACCATGGCCATGCCCACCTGCAAACCCACATGTCAACTTGCACTACTGCCCACCAACGCATGTCCCCCTTCACTCCCAGCCACCAGGGGCAGCCTCCACCAGGCCCCCACCCATGTCTCCCACCACCCCCACCCCCCAGTCACCAGGGGCAGCCTCCACCAGGCCCCCACCCATGTCTACCACCACCCCCACCCCCCAGCCACCAGGGGCACCTACCACCAGGCCCCCACCCATGTCTCCCACCACCCTCACCCCCCAGCAGTGCAGGGGCAGCCTCCACCAGGCCCCCACCCATGTCTCCCACCACCCCCACCCCCCAGTCACCAGGGGCAGCCTCCACCAGGCCCCCACCCATGTCTCCACCCACCCCCACCCCCCAGCCACCAGGGGCACCCACCACCAGGCCCCCACCCATGTCTCCCACCACCCCCACCCCCCAGCAGTGCAGGGGCAGCCTCCACCAGGCCCCCACCCATGTATCACACCACCCCCACCCCCCAGCACTGTGGGGCACCTGCCAGCAGGCCCCCACCCATGTCCAACTCATGTTCCCCACCACCCCACCCCCAGCACTGTGGGGCACCTGCCAGCAGGCCCCCACCCATGTCTCCCACCACCCCCACCCCCCAGCCACCAGGGGCAGCCTCCACCAGGCCCCCACCCATGTCTCCCACCACGCCCACCCCCCAGTCACCAGGGGCAGCCTCCACCAGGCCCCCACCCATGTCTCCCACCACCCCCACCCCCCAATCACCAGGAACAGCCTCCACCAGGCCCCCACCCATGTCTCCCACCACCCCCACCCCCCAGTCACCAGGGGCAGCCTCCACCAGGCCCCCACCCATGTCTCCCACCACCCCCACCCCCCAGCAGTGCAGGGGCAGCCTCCACCAGGCCCCCACCCATGTCTCCCACCACCCCCACCCCCCAGTCACCAGGGGCAGCCTCCACCAGGCCCCCACCCATGTCTCCCACCACCCCCACCCCCCAGTCACCAGGGGCAGCCTCCACCAGGCCCCCACCCATGTCTCCCACTGCCCCCACCCCCCAGTCACCAGGGGCAGCCTCCACCAGGCCCCCACCCATGTCTCCCAGCACCCCCACCCCCCAGCAGTGCAGGGGCAGCCTCCACCAGGCCCCCACCCATGTCTCCCACCACCCCCACCCCCCAGTCACCAGGGGCAGCCTCCACCAGGCCCCCACCCATGTCTCCCACCACCCCCACCCCCCAGTCACCAGGGGCAGCCTCCACCAGGCCCCCACCCTTTTCTCCCACCACCCCCACCCTCCAGTCACCAGGGGCAGCCTCCACCAGGCCCCCACCCATGTCTCCCACCACCCCCACCCCCCAGCAGTGCAGGGGCAGCCTCCACCAGGCCCCCACCCATGTCTCCCACCACCCCCACCCCCCAGCCACCAGGGGCAGCCTCCACCAGGCCCCCACCCATGTCTCCCAGCACCCCCACCCCCCAGCCACCAGGGGCAGCCTCCACCAGGCCCCCACTCATGTCTCCCACCACCCCCACCCCCCAGCCACCAGGGGCAGCCTCCACCAGGGGCAGCCTCCACCAGGCCCCCACCCATGTCTCCCACCACCCCCACCCCCCAGCCACCAGGGGCAGCCTCCACCAGGCCCCCACCCATGTCTCCCGCCACCCCCACCCCCCAGCAGTGCAGGAGCAGCCTCTACCAGGCCCCCACCCATGTCTCCCACCCCCCCCACCCCCCAGCCACCAGGGGCCCCCACCACCAGGCCCCCACCCATGTCTCCCACCACCCCCACCCCCCAGCAGTGCAGGGGCAGCCTCCACC
Source organism: Ambystoma mexicanum (assembly GCF_040938575.1). Classification (NCBI taxonomy): domain Eukaryota; kingdom Metazoa; phylum Chordata; class Amphibia; order Caudata; family Ambystomatidae; genus Ambystoma; species Ambystoma mexicanum. Next base: position 900,851,091 of record NC_090923.1, on the reverse strand, counting down.
AGGCCCCCGCCCATGTCTCACACCACCCCCACCCCCCAGCACTGTGGGGCACCTGCCAGCAGGCCCCCACCCATGTCTCCCACCACCCCCACCCCCCCAGCCACCAGGGGAAGCCTCCACCAGGCCCCCACCCATGTCTCCCACCACCCCCACCCCCCAGCACTGTGGGGCACCTGCCAGCAGGCCCCCACCCATGTGCAACTCATGTTCCCCAGCCAACATGTCATCACAATCTAGATCCCTGGTCCCTATGGTCAGCCTCCAAATGCAAAACACCCACCCGAGTATTGCATCCACCCACTCATAATTTGCAATTACATCACAGAACACCAATTGCAAGTTCTGAAACAAACACATTTCCCTCACATACACCCAATGGGTGTCAGTGAATCTCAAAACACATATCATGAAATGCATGAAACCAATGAGATACCACACAATGAAGTTCACCAAAAATAATATGTATTAAAGGAAACATAAATAGAATAAAAAATGAAGAAACAGAAATGTGAATGTACAAAAATGAAAAGAAGCATGTCCGTTAAAAAAAGCAAAACCAAAAATAAAATTCCAAAGTAATGTGCCACTCATGTACAACTGTCATGTGTGTATGTGTCCATTGTACAGTGCCCTGATGCCTGTGTTTTGTTTCTCCCTGTCTGCAGCGTCAACTGATGAAGAGGGCGGAGAAGGTGCTGTGGAGCACAGCGGCGGGGATCCCACCGCCAGCCGGAGACGCAAGGCCCGCCTCCCCTCCCATGTTGTCATCTCGTCGGAGAGTGAGGAGTCCGGTGCCGCGTCCCAGGCCGCAGCTGCCGGGGGGAGGTCCAAGAGGCGGAGGTTGGAGTTGGACTCCTCGGCAGCAGAAGGGGCAGCTGGGACCCCACAGGGCCCAACAGGGGAAGATGGCACGGAGTCATCCAGGTTGGTGGGGGGTTTGGTGGAGGAGGAGGCCGTGCAAGCACCAGAGACGGGGTCTGGAGGTGGGGATCCCACTGGTGCTAGTGGTGCAGTGCAGGACCAGGGACAGGAGGCAGCACAGGCCGCCGCGGAGGTGCCTGTGTGCAATCCTGTCCCTGATCCTGTCCCTGCATCATCTTGCACCAGCAGGGATGCTTACGTCCAGACCCGTTTTCAGGCAGGGGATGAGCTCACGTCAACTGGCCTTCCTCTGCCTGTGGACGTGGCTATCCAGGTCTGGGTTGAGCCTGTCCTGGCTGGTGTGGCGTTGCGTCAACGGGCCATGCGAGGTGACCTGCAGTCTTTTCATGAAGAGACTGCACGTCATCTCGAATGGCTCGTTGACCACGTCAGCCTGCTGGGACAGGTCACCCAGGCCGGATTCCTCCGTCTGATGGGGCTTGCTCCGACCCCCTCCTCAACTGGACCCCCTACGCGCCAGTCGTCCTCTGTGCCATCTTCCCACCCATCAGTCACCTGGGTGCCCTGTGGAGCTGCCTCTGACGGTGCAGCCAGGCTGGTGGAGGAGGCATCCCTGCCACAGTCGGGAGTCGGACGTCCAGCAGGGGTGGCCACATCTACGACTGCACCCCAGCCGGCGGAGGATGTGCAGGCAGCAGGAGGCAGTGCACGGGCAGAGGCACAGCAGCAGCAGCAACGTGGTGGGAGCCATGAAGGCTCGGGGCCTTCAACATCGGAGGGGCAGGCATCGGCCGGAGGGCAGGAGGACCCAGGACAGAGAGTGTCTTCCGTGTGGCAGCGGTTGGGCCACGCCATAGATGCGGAGCGGCAGCGGGCGGAAGACGCACGGCTCACAATGGTCAGGGCGGAGAACTCCATGCGGAGGGCCCTGAGGTGGGCCGAGTGCCTCGAGGCAATCCGCAGGGGTTTGGAGGTGGAGACGTCGACGGCCCTGCGGACCCTCGGGGCCATGGAGGAGGACCGCCTCCGGGACATTGAGGAGGAGTTCGATGATGCCCTGGCCCAGGACATCCACAAGTGAGCCGTGAAACTAGCCCGCTGCCCTTGTACATAGTTATGTAGGTAGTGTTAGGTTTCATTTTTGTTTTTATTTTATTTGGACCTTTCGGACATTGGCCACATTTTTGTATATAGTTTATTGTATTAGTTAGTGTAGTTAGATAGGTTTCCTTTATTTTGTTGGGATAATGGACCCTGTCTTGTTCCCATGTACATAGTTCGCAGATGGATTGTATTTTTTTTTTCACTTTTTAACCATGGAGCAATGGCTTTCTTTTTTATTTCCCATTGGATTTTGTTTTGTGGACATTGACTTTGGACAACATTACTTTGGAATTTTATTTTTGGTTTTGCTTTTTTTAACGGACATGCTTCTTTTCATTTTTGTACATTCACATTTCTGTTTCTTCATTTTTTATTCTATTTATGTTTCCTTTAATACATATTATTTTTGGTGAACTTCAATGTGTGGTATCTCATTGGTTTCATGCATTTCATGATATGTGTTTTGAGATTCACTGACACCCATTGGGTGTATGTGAGGGAAATGTGTTTGTTTCAGAACTTGCCATTGGTGTTCTGTGATGTAATTGCAAATTATGAGTGGGTGGATGCAATACTCGGGTGGGTGTTTTGCATTTGGAGGCTGACCATAGGGACCAGGGATCTAGATTGTGATGACATGTTGGCTGGGGAACATGAGTTGCACATGGGTGGGGGCCTGCTGGCAGGTGCCCCACAGTGCTGGGGGGTGGGGGTGGTGGGAGACCTGGGTGGGGGCCTGGTGGAGGCTTCCCCTGGTGGCTGGGGGGTGGGGGTGGTGGGAGACATGGGTGGGGGCCTGCTGGCAGGTGCCCCACAGTGCTGGGGGGTGGGGGTGGTGTGAGACATGGGTGGGGGCCTGGTGGAGGCTGCCCCTGCACTGCTGGGGGGTGGGGGTGGTGGGAGACATGGGTGGGGGCCTGGTGGTGGGTGCCCCTGGTGGCTGGGGGGCGGGGGGGTGGGAGACATGGGTGGGGGCCTGGTAGAGGCTGCTCCTGCACTGCTGGGGGGTGGGGGTGGTGGGAGACATGGGTGGGGGCCTGGTGGAGGCTGCCCCTGGTGGCTGGGGGGTGGGGGTGGTGGGAGACATGGGTGGGGGCCTGGTGGAGGCTGCCCCTGGTGGCTGGGGGGTGGGGGTGGTGGGAGACATGGGTGGGGGCCTGGTGGAGGCTGCCCCTGATGGCTGGGGGGTGGGGTGCTGTGAGACATGGGTGGGGGCCTGGTGGAGGCTGCCCCTGGTGGCTGGGGGGTGGGGGTGGTGGGAGACATGGGTGGGGGCCTGGTGGAGGCTGCCCCTGCACTGCTGGGGGGTGGGGGTGGTGGGAGACATGGGTGGGGGCCTGGTGGAGGCTGCCCCTGGTGACTGGGGGGTGGGGGTCGTGGGAGACATGGGTGGGGACCTGGTGGAGGCTGCCCCTGGTGACTGGGGGGTGGGGGTGGTGGGAGACATGGGTGGGGGCCTGGTGTAGGCTGCCCCTGGTGACTGGGGGGTGGGGGTGGTGGGAGACATGGGTGGGGCCTGGTGGAGGCTGCCCCTGCACTGCTGGGGGGTGGAGGTGCTGGGAGACATGGGTGGGGGCCTGGTGGAGGCTGCCCCTGGTGACTGGGGGGTGGGGGTGGTGGGAGACATGGGTGGGGGTCTGGTGGAGGCTGCCCCTGGTGACTGGGGGGTGGGAGTGGTGGGAGACATGGGTGGGGGCCTGGTGGAGGCTGCCCCTGGTGACTGGGGGTTGGGGGTGGTGGGGGACATGGGTGGGGGCCTGGTGGAGGCTGCCCCTGCACTGCTGGGGGGTGGGGGTGGTGGGAGACATGGGTGGGGGCCTGGTGGAGGCTGCCCCTGGTGGCTGGGGGGTGGGGGTGGTGGGAGACATGGGTGGGGGCCTGGTGGAGGCTGCCCCTGGTGGCTGGGGGGTGGGGGTGGTGGGAGACATGGGTGGGGGCCTGGTGGAGGCTGCCCCTGATGGCTGGGGGGTGGGGGTGCTGGGAGACATGGGTGGGGGCCTGGTGGAGGCTGCCCCTGGTGGCTGGGGGGTGGGGGTGGTGGGAGACATGGGTGGGGGCCTGGTGGAGGCTGCCCCTGCACTGCTGGGGGGTGGGGGTGGTGGGAGACATGGGTGGGGGCCTGGTGGAGGCTGCCTCTGGTGACTGGGGGGTGGGGGTCGTGGGAGACATGGGTGGGGGCCTGGTGGAGGCTGCCCCTGGTGACTGGGGGTGGGGGTGGTGGGAGACATGGGTGGGGGCCTGGTGTAGGCTGCCCCTGGTGACTGGGGGGTGGGGGTGGTGGGAGACATGGGTGGGGCCTGGTGGAGGCTGCCCCTGCACTGCTGGGGGGTGGAGGTGCTGGGAGACATGGGTGGGGGCCTGGTGGAGGCTGCCCCTGGTGACTGGGGGGTGGGGGTGGTGGGAGACATGGGTGGGGGCCTGGTGGAGGCTGCCCCTGGTGACTGGGGGGTGGGAGTGGTGGGAGACATGGGTGGGGGCCTGGTGGAGGCTGCCCCTGGTGACTGGGGGTTGGGGGTGGTGGGGGACATGGGTGGGGGCCTGGTGGAGGCTGCCCCTGCACTGCTGGGGGGTGGGGGTGGTGGGAGACATGGGTGGGGGCCTGGTGGAGGCTTCCCCTGGTGGCTGGGGGGTGGGGGTGGTGGGAGACATGGGTGGGGGCCTGGTGGAGGCTGCCCCTGGTGGCTGGGGGTGGGGGTGGTGGGAGACATGGGTGGGGGCCTGGTGGAGGCTGCCCCTGGTGGCTGGGGGGTGGGGGTGCTGGGAGACATGGGTGGGGGCCTGGTGGAGGCTGCCCCTGGTGGCTGGGGGGTGGGGGTGGTGGGAGACATGGGTGGGGGCCTGGTGGAGGCTGCCCCTGCACTGCTGGGGGGTGGGGGTGGTGGGAGACATGGGTGGGGGCCTGGTGGAGGCTGCCCCTGGTGACTGGGGGGTGGGGGTGGTGGGAGACATGGGTGGGGGCCTGGTGGAGGCTTCCTCTGGTGACTGGGGGGTGGGGGTGGTGGAAGACATGGGTGGGGGCCTGGTGTAGGCTGCCCCTGGTGACTGGGGGGTGGGGGTGGTGGGAGACATGGGTGGGGGCCTGGTGGAGGCTGCCCCTGCACTGCTGGGGGGTGGAGGTGCTGGGAGACATGGGTGGGGGCCTGGTGGAGGCTGCCCCTGGTGACTGGGGGGTGGGGGTGGTGGGAGACATGGGTGGGGGCCTGGTGGAGGCTGCCCCTGGTGACTGGGGGGTGGGGGTGGTGGGAGACATGGGTGGGGGCCTGGTGGAGGCTGCCCCTGGTGACTGGGGGTTGGGGGTGGTGGGAGACATGGGTGGGGGCCTGGTGGAGGCTGCCCCTGGTGACTGGGGGCTGGGGGTGGTGGGAGACATGGGTGGGGGCCTGGTGGAGGCTGCCCCTGGTGACTGGAGGGTGGGGGTGGTGGGAGACATGGCTGGGGGCCTGGTGGAGGCTGCCCCTGGTGACTGGGGGGTGGGGGTGGTGGGAGATATGGGTGGGGGCCTGGTGGAGGCTGCCCCTGGTGACTGGGGGGTGGGGGTGGTGGGAGACATGGGTGGGGGCCTGGTGGAGGCTGCCCCTGGTGGCTGGGGGGTGGGGGTGGTGGGAGACATGGGTGGGGGCCTGGTGGAGGCTGCCCCTAGTCGCTGGGGGGTGGGGTGGTGGGAGACATGGGTGGGGGCCTGCTGGCAGGTGCCCCACAGTGCTGGGGGGTGGGGGTGGTGGGGAACATGAGTTGGACATGGGTGGGGGCCTGCTGGCAGGTGCCCCACAGTGCTGGGGGGTTGGGGTGGTGTGAGACATGGGTGGGGGCCTGGCGGAGGCTGCCCCTGCACTGCTCGGGGGTGGGGGTGGTGGGAGACATGGGTGGGGGCCTGGTGGTGGGTGCCCCTGGTGGCTGGGGGGTGGGGGTGGTGGGAGACATGGGTGGGGGCCTGGTGGAGGCTGCCCCTGGTGACTGGGGGGTGGGGGTGGTGGGAGACATGGGTGGGGGCCTGGTGGAGGCTGCCCCTGCACTGATGGGGGGTGGGGGTGGTGGGAGACATGGGTGGGGGCCTGGTGGTGGGTGCCCCTGGTGGCTGGGGGGTGGGGGTGGTGGTAGACATGGGTGGGGGCCTGGTGGAGGCTGCCCCTGGTGACTGGGGGGTGGGGGTGGTGGGAGACATGGGTGGGGGCCTGGTGGAGGCTGCCCCTGGTGGCTGGGAGTGAAGGGGGACATGCGTTGGTGGGCAGTAGTGCAAGTTGACATGTGGGTTGGCAGGTGGGCATGGCCATGGTGGATGGGGTGCCTGCATGACATGTGCTGGGTAGGCCCCGTGTGAGCCACCTGCAGGGGCCGTGGAGGGTGTAGAGGGAACACCTGGGAGGACCCACACGTGCAATTCACGTGTGCTGCTCCCCGCGCACCCCTGTAATACACGTACCCTGATGATATCGCGTGTGGAACTTCCCGCGCACCCCTGTAATACACGTACCCTGATGGAATTGCGTGTGGAACTTCCCGCGCACCCCTGGAATGCACGTACCCTGCTGATGTTGCGTGGGATACTTCCCCCGCACCCCGAAATACACGTACCCTGATGAGATTGCGTGTGTGACTTCCCGCGCACCCCCGAAATACACGTACCCCGCTCAATCGCGTGTGTAACTTCCCGCGCGCCCCCGAAATACACGTACCCCGCTTGATCGCGTGTGTTGCTTCCCGCTCACCCCCGCAATACACGTAGCCCGCTCCCCCAGGCCCGATCGCGTGAAAAACTTCACGCGAACCCCTGAAATACACGTAGCCCGCTCCCCCAGGCCCGATCGCGTGAGAAACTTCACGCGAACCCCTGATATACACGTAGCCCGCTCCCCCAGGCCCAATCGCGTGAAAGACTTCACGCGAACCCCTGAAATACACGTATCCCGCTCCCCCAGGCCAGATCGTGTGAGAAACTTCACGCGAACCCCTGATATACACGTAGCCCGCTCCCCCAGGCCTGATCGCGTGAAAGACTTCACGCGAACCCCTGAAATACACGTAGCCCGCTCCCCCAGGCCCGATCGCGTGAGAAACTTCACGCGAACCCCTGATATACACGTAGCCCGCTCCCCCAGGCCCGATCGCGTGAGAAACTTCACGCGAACCCCTGAAATACACGCAGCCCGCTCCCCCAGGCCCGATCGCGTGAGAAACTTCACGCGAACCCCTGAAATACACGTAGCCCGCTCCCCCAGGCCCGATCGCGTGAGAAACTTCACGCGAACCCCTGAAATACACTTAGCCCGCTCCCCCAGGCCCGATCGCGTGAAAAACTTCACGCGAACCCCTGATATACACGTAGCCCGCTCCCCCAGGCCCGATCGCGTGAAAAAGTTCACGCGAACCCCTGAAATACACGTAGCCCGCTCGCACAGGCCCAATTGCTGTATGTTGCCACTTTTGTAATGCGCAGGGACGCTACCGCCTGCCTTCGTGTGGCGGACGTGTTTCGGCTTGTGCGTCTCTTTGGCTGTGCGTGGCTTTGCCCTATTCGATTCCATGAATACGTGTGGTTCGAGTGCGTGTGGGCGTTCCGTCTGCTTCCCTGCAGTACATCCCCAGTTACGCCCTTATTTTCGACGCGTTGTTCCCCATTCCACGCGTTACGCCCCGTGTCCCGCCCACTTTCTGGTGTATGCGCCGAGGTTGTGCGCTTTGACTGTGCGCGTCGCGCACGCCTTTCGGGATGTTGCAGTGACTTGTGCGCCATGCACGGGTTTGGCGCACATCCCGGGGTGTACACGCGCAGGGACTACCATGAATCGCACGCGTGCGCATGCGCCTGTTTTTTTCCACTTGCGCCTGCTTGCGTGAAGATTTTCGGCGCACGTTTGTTCCATGAATCGGCCCCTAAATTTCAAAACAAACACATAAACAGACAAACCAGTCAACTTTTCACATAAATCTCCTCAGTGCTCTTCGCTCTATCTCTGCCCCTAAATATACCCCGATAGAAGTTTAAATCATTTCCTCTCATGGACTTTGTCCATGTGCCACCTTAGTACCCCTTGGGTTTTGAAATGACTTCTTCTAGACACTCCTTGAGCGTAGGACTCTGGGCTTATATATAAATGCTCCTTGTTTTGATGCTCCTCATCATACATGTCATACATTACTCAACCAACCCCCATTACTTCTTAATATTACCATATTATTTATCTGAAATGAACCCCGTTGCGCTTCTAAACTACCATGTTACTTTTTTAAACCACTGATTACTTTCTGATTACTTTTTTAAAGACCACTTATTTCCTTTCGATTACTTTTTTTTTAAAGACCACTGATACTTTTCTACATCACCACAAACCCCTTAAATATATACATAATACATGTTTTTTTCTCATTCTTTACCTCAGTCCCCCATAATACATACCAAAATCCACAGATGTCAAAGTGCGCCCTCCATCCTTCATGCTGACAGTCATGGGGAGACCTCTTCTGACAAGATGGGGGCACACTGCAGATTCATTTACTCACCCTGTCACTCTCCCCAGGCATCTTCCCATCTCTGCCAGCATAGGCTTCTGGATTCTTGTCCCTGGAAAATCTTCAGGATCCCTTCTTGGTCGCCAAGTGTAAAGGGGGACCCTCTGCACCACCAGCTTTGACATCTGTGGACTCAGGCACTGTAGAAAAGATAAGTAGGGAAACGGATGCCCGGGCACTTGGTTCAAAGTCATCTTTAGTACAGATTCAAAGATACCAGAAGAAGCAGCACTGAACTCCCAAAACCATTGTGCTTTTATAGGCATATTTCAATGACCTCATGTTTTCATGCAAATTCCAGATACATTACCAATTGGCTCTCTTAACTAGCATATAAACCCGCCTAGTCTCCAATTGGCTGGCTTGCTTGTCAATCACCAAGCCCACATGACTTCACCATGGCAAGCATCATTTGACTGACACATAATCTGATACGCTTGCGTGAGACTCAGACGGAACTCAGAATAAATCCTGAGATGCCTGCCAAAAGCAACCCCATATCTGATTGTCGAGACCTGCCAAGTTCACTTGGCAGGCTTTACCGTGCTTTTCCTGCAAAGGAATTCTAAATACACACTACCAGACATGCTTGTCTACAGTGAACTGCTGCCAAAGAATATTCCATCGTTTGCATGAGTAAGGGCTTTTGACACCTGGTACCGAAGTCATTTTGTTATTTGGCATCCATCTTAGAATCTGTCAGAGCCTGTTCAGCCTGAGTGTTCTGTTCAGCTACCAAACAGCGAACCAACCTACTTTTGAGCATAACTCTTTTTCTATCCAGTTTTCAGACTACAAATTAGATATTCATGATATGTGAATAATACTGGAGACACCCTTTACTTCCTGGATCATTCTGACCCCCAAAAATATATGTCACCCTATATGTATTTTTTGTTTTAAAAAAGCACTATAATTCTGATTTTTGCGATACTGGAACCATTGATCAGCCTTGCATGTTACCTCCATTAATTTTGAGGGGGGAGGTGTCTAGGCCCTGCTCTACACTCCTACTTAGTCTGACCCACTCGCCTTACAAACCATAAACGCACACTCAAACCCAAATACCACTTTCTCTCACCATCCAATACTCACCTTGCACACACTCTCTATAAGTCTCTTCCATGCTCTGTGCCACCACCCTTCTTCTGCATGGTCTCTTAGTCTGCCTCCTCTCCCCTTGACCTCACCTGAACAACCCACATTATCCCCTCTTCCTGTCCCCTTTTATCCTCCTCCCCCTTTCATTGACTCTCAGCCTCAGCTGGCTCTCTGGGATAATCTCTGCCTTGCACTCCTCCAGGGACTATGTTACAGAGATGGGAAAACATAAAGCTTCTTTTAGGATAAACTCCCAAGTAAGCAGGAGGGTTACTAGGAGTTTGCGGACCCCAAACTCATGGAAGGCCTAACTCCTTCTATTCCCAAAAGGAACACAGGCCCAGACAGACAGCAAGTTCAAACTGCGGTTTATTACAGCCAAAACCAACAGGGATCAGAACAAGGAACAAGCTACTGGAACATCTCAGCAAACTCTGTCTTGCAGGCCAGTTTTTAGGCAAATCCACATCACAATAACATCATGACCTGGGCCCCTCTAAGCAAACCTATCTATCAAGTGGATTGGGCGCTGAGTGATAGTCCACCTATGGTGGACCCTACAGCTGTTAGTTTATTGGCTCTCCCATGTCAGATGGCTGGCCTGGTTCATCCCCGAAAAATACTACGTCTACAATGTTGCAGTGTGAGGGTTTGATCATTGGTTCTTGCCCCTCATTACCCACCCCTAGGGTCCTGTACTGTGATTGGTTAGAGCTGTCGCCCCCAGGCCTGGGACCCAAATCAGTTCTCAGCTTGAGGTGTAGATTTTCAAGATAATAAAGAACAACTATGTGTCTGCATTGTATAGTGTGTGCACCACCAAAGACTATAAGAGTGCTGGTTCTCATCATGCAACACTCGGCTTCTTTTGTAACAACTTTGTTGCAAGCCATTGTCTGGCTGCGTGAGACTGCTCCGCTTTCCCAGCTGCTAGTTTCGGTTCATCATCGGCTTGGCCGGTTCACGTGTCCAGAGACCGTCTTTCTGAGCTCTGCAGCTCTGAATTAACCTGCATTTATGAATAATTATTCGTATTTGCTGCAGCCAGTGTTACTGTAGTTCAGTGAATGGAATGTCACTCGTATCTTGCTGGCCTAGGCAGCAGGCCCTGTCTCCCACTCTCGCTCCTCTGACAGCCTTAATTCGCTCCGTTCAGCTCCAGCCGAGGGCCTGTGGCCTGTTGTAATTTTCCTAAACCATAACATGGCCTCTACATTGTGCTATTCTATAGTATCCGTAGGTTAGTTGTTTATGGTTCTGTCAGGTCCCTCAGGTGCTCCTGCAGTTCCATGGGGTTTTTGCATATAAGCATCTGCAAGCCTTTGCACAGTATCTCTTGCTTCTTGTGGTTTCTATATTGCTGTTGTCAAGCTAGTGGCAAAATAATAAATGTAAAACAGTATGTGCTTGTGTTTGTCCTCTACCTTATAGAACTGTATGCATGTGTTCTTTGTCTATTTGGGTGCATGTTTGTGTCCTGGCGTGTGGATTGGCACGTATGCTTCATGTCTAAAGCTGCCATGTCATGGTGTCTCTAACAATGTTATGCATGGCTTCTTGGTGCTTTTATCGACACTGTCAATGGAGGTGTCTTTGGTCGCGCCTTGAGGCTCTTCATCCTCCTTGGGCAACGATTGCACTGCTCCCGAGCTATACAGTTGACTGAATGGGTATCTCTCAACGTACTTGTTTATCATGGGAGCACTGGGAACCAGTCCGAAACAGTACGATCAATCATGGTTCCTTTTGTTCTTCTTCCGGTTTTTGTATCTGGTTGGAGGGGAAGCAGGGGTAGACTTCGACCTACCCTCTTCACTTCAATTAAGCACCACCCCTTTTTTGAACACAGGTCCACCTGTGTTCCACAAAGGTGCACTGCGATAACCAAGTCCATTTCAGAGTTCGTATTTTCCGTTGGATTCACATTTGGGTTGCCGGTCTACCATAAGCCACATTCCTCCAGTTTGCTGTTTGCTGGTGCCTCCCTGGTGGTTAGCTTTGTTCTCTGTTTTCCTCCACACGGGATTCTTATGTCAGTGATCCTGAAAGGCATGAGAGAAAACACTAGCAAAAAAGGGGTATGGCAGGTGTGGGATGATAAAAAGTAGTATTTTGCAATTGTAGCCTGGCACATGGAGCGGGGACAGAGACTGTGGCCCTCCCAACTCCCTCACCCTGCCTCTGGGGCAGGACTGGCTCTGGCAAATACCCTGGGGGGCCTCCTACCCCACGTTGATGGTGTCATCATCCCCTTTTGACAGGATTAAGTCCCTAACCCCGTCACAACCTCCATTTATAGGCCCCAGACAGATGGCTTAGTCGAGAGATTCAATCAGAAAATGAAAAACGTCTTACAGATGTTGGTAGATGAAGACCTCAAGAACTGGGAGTATCTGCTACCATGGCAATGTTTATAATGAGGAAGGAACCACAAGCTTTGCAGGTCCCCACCCCCCTTTGAGTTAGTCTACTGCCAGGAACCAGAGATGTTTTGGATATGATCTACAAAGGTTGGGAGAATCAAGAAAAAACCAGACAGATTGCAGCAGTTTGTACAAGCTACCTGAGAACGGATCCAGTTGGTGAGAGAACTTGAACACAAACATTTGATCATGGGCACCCTCTACACGGAGGAGCTATGATGCAGCATGGAACAAGTGGGAAAACTGGTGTGGGGGATGAGGTCTTAATCCAGTTTCTGCCCCTGTTGTAACGGTCCTCAATTTCCTGGCTGCCCGTCTAGAAGGAGGGAAATCTTTCAGGACACTAGGCATCTACAGTTCACCAATATCAGTGGGGCAAACTGCAATAGACAAAATACTGGTAGGCGACCATCCAGCAGTGGTCAAACTCATCAGAGAGGTGAACCTCAGAGCTCCCCCTACGCCCACATATTCATATTTGTAGGACGTGAATGTCGTCTTATGATTCCTGAAGAATTGGTCAGTGAATAAATATCTGTCGGTCACGCATTTTTCAGGGAAGCTGGCTACCTTACTTTGCCTAGTCTCGTGCAGGAGAGTATCTGACGTGAAGGCGCTGGAAGTAGATAGGAAGATTTAGGGCCCAGATGGCATTACTTTCACCATATCTAAGAGGACAAAAAAACTCACTTGACCTCGATCTTCTACCCCTACCTGATAGCACAACCTCAGCTGAGCGTTGCATCATGTATTAAGGAATACAAATTCATTAGACTCCCCTGGCATGACACAACTGCATATAGCAAGTAGAAAGCTGAATAAAGTGGTGGCATCCGCCACTATAGTTAGGGAACTGATGGAACAGGCTGGGGTCAACCTGTCCTGAATTTGGGGCAGATTCTGTTAGAGGAGCGATGGCTTCCAAAGCTTTCAGTGCTGGGGTGGTGCTGGCCTACATTCTGAGAACTGCAGATTGGACAAATTATAATATTTTCAAGTCATTCTATTTCAAGCCAGTCACGTCAGTAGCAGCGGCAGTAGTTCAAAGCTTTGAACAAGCATACTGCTCGCCTCTGGTGTTGACATAGGATGGAGATTACCCCATTTTACAGCACAGGGAGTCTTGATTCTATTAAAGACATGGAGGCAAACAACATTTTTTGCTCAGACAGTACGCACAGTTTGTTTGATTTCTATTGTGACTGACTATATAGTTTTACTCTGTGTTTGCATACTCCCGCCCTGATTCCATGTCTATTTTTCTTCCTAAGCGCAGGACCCGAAGAACAGCTGAAGGCGTCAGCAGAAGGGCTGCAGGCAGCAGAGGAGCCATGATCAGCGTGGGCGCAGTTGAGAGTCCCGTTCGGACCAGAGGTTGATTCCGGTGGTCTCAGGACTCCAATTGTTTTCCAGAGTTTGACTTTTTGTGGTGAGACTATCCAGGGAATACAAAGAAAAGGGAGGAAGGGACCTAGGCAGGAAGTGAGATGCAGGGTCCATCAACAGGTAAGGAGCCCATAAGGACTACTGGATTGCGAAACTTTGTTGGGAGTTGTAGTTTTATTTTTTTTTAAATCAAAGATTTTTTCTGTTTAATATGAAGTTTAAATTGTTGAAACTTCTGAAGATGTTGAGATAAAGAAATTGAAGCATAATGCTCACCTGTGTGTCTTTAACAGAATAAAGAATCCCTGTGCTGTAAGCCTGGGTAATCTTCCTTATATAGACCTCTCACCACCCCCCCCTGGGCTGGGCCAACTGTGATGGACTGAACCTGCGTGATGTGAGTGAGGGATGGGATGTGATTAACTGTGCCTAAATTATTCAGTTGGGTGTGCTTTGGGGCTCAGAGGCTGAACCAAACCTTTAAAAGGTGGATTCACCATCTTGGATTTTACTCCCATCCCCTGTGCAACCCCTAGGCTCCTCATAATGCTTTTCTTGCCTAACAAGGCCAGGAGCTCCCCAGGAAAGTGGACATAATGAAAGCATTTTGGGATTTGGCACAATTATTTCCTCCTTTGCGCTTTTTGACTTTGCACTGCTGGGAAATGAACACATCATTCATTTGGAAGGCAGATTTGCTGCCCAAGTTGCGCAGATAAATGTGGTGTGGTCTTATGTCCACGTGAGCAGGTGTGAATGCCACGGAACAATCAAGTACACTTCTTAAGTTTATTCAGGCTCACTGTGCGAGTGCCATAAGAAAATGTGAAGTGCCACTGATCTCTAAACAAACCAATGGAGCGAGAGGCGTAGACAAATATGAAGTGCCTATTATATTTGAGGGGGTGTTTGCTACCAGCCTGAAAGGAATGTCATTCCTGAACTACATGGTTATTTGTGATTTCAGAGTTTAGTTCTCTTAAAGGGACAGGGTTCACAAAGTCGTCTACCCCATGACTGCATACAATAATTCTCTTTGAGACTGTGGCGAGCTTTGCATTACTGATGTCAAATTGTTTCATTGTAGGAAATGTCTCCCTTCATGGGACAGTGTACCTAAATGGCCACAAGTGGCAGTCCTCTACATTAGGTCATGGATTAAATGTGGATGACCCGGACATCCTCCTCCTACCATACCCTGGCCAATCAGCTACAAGCTTCGGGAGGCACGTGGCCCTCTTGGTCATTCACACGAGATGTCCCCATTGATGAGCGGGGGTCTTAGTAACAGAATTCCTCTGCTCTCTATTGTTGCCTACTTCGTCTACGTCATTTCTGGTCATAATGTCGCACAGTTCTTACAAGGCAGTCCAGTGGCACATGGTGTCTTTGAAGCAATGGGAGGAGCCAGTTTGGAGGAGGGAAGGGGAAGCCACAGTGTGTAAGGCAGCATAGAGATTGATTAGAATGTGGAAAGAACAGTGGGGAGAGTGGGGAGCATTAGTGAGAAAGTTTGAGAGATGAGCTGGAGCTGACTCAGTGGGGTGTACACTGCCGAACCGGGACCACACCCTTGCATTCTCACATCACCTTTCCTTCACATCACCCTCACCAACCCACAATGCGTAGCATTTACAGTCACCCTCTCACACGCCCTGTGGCGTTGCCCGATGACGGGCGAACGCGGCGGCGTGACACGTCACGCCGCCGCGTGCTGTTTAAATAAAGGGGGCGTTCCCGGCCGCATCAGAGCGACCGGGAAGCCCGAACTAGCAACACCGTGTCTCCGTGTGCTATGTGTGTCGGGGCTTGCGGGACCGCATCGGGGGCGCCGATAGAGCCCCCCAACAGTGGCGACGAGGTGTAGAGGAGACCCGGGCCCGGCGGTGAATGACTTCACAATATTTTTCGTAACGGAGCGGATCGAAGATTCGCTCCGATCAATGCCGGGTCGCGAGGACGCACACGCGGCCGGCGGCCATTTTGTCTCGAGGCCATAAATCTTTCTCAGGCTCCGGTTTGGAGCAGAAACGTTTTATGAGCCTAATTTTTGGACACATTAAGAGCGGGTGGCTCAATCTGCACGCCCATATCCTTGTTATGGATTTTTGAGTTTTTCTGGGACTCATACGTCGTGTGGAAGCTCGGAGAAAGATTGGTATGACTGGGCTTGCCTGAAACCAGTCCATGCTCCAGGCTTAATTTTTGGAACTTCCTAAATTGGGATGGACAGTCAATAGTGGTTGCATGTCAGCTTCTTCATCACCTTCATCATCAGGGTGCGGTGCATCTCCTTCTTCATCTCCTTCATCATCAGGTACACCTGGCGTGGTGGGTCTTGCCGGATTTACCCCATGGGGACTGGTGGTGTGCTGGGGTGACCAGATTGAGGCTGCTGCACGAATGCCTGAATGGTCGCGGGTTTGAGTTGCGGCCCCCAACGCAGTAGGTGGGGGTGCCTGTGCGCTCAAGTCCATGGACGGATCTGACGGTTCAGACGACGACACTTCATCAACGTCGCAACCCCAGGATCGTGGCCAGGGGGCTGCCCCGCGGACCGCCCTACAGCCGGCTGTTGCACCCCCAGGGACTCAGGCTCCTCCAGGTCTGCTGCTGGGCCAGCCTGCACCCCCCATCATGGCTCAACAACCAGTGCCCACCGCTCACGCAGCTCTGCAGCCCATTCCAGAGTTTGACGCGTCAGGTCCACCCTCAAGCATGGGGCCTCGCTGGAGGAGATGGGTGAGTCGTCTTGATATGTACTTCAGAGCGGCACACGTGACGGATGATGACAGCAGAATCGCCACTATGCTGTATTCGGCTGGATCCGCAGTCCAAGACATTTTTGAGTCCCTTACGCCTGCCAACAACACGTATGATGCGGCCAAGGCGGCACTCCTTACTCATTTCCTCCCTCTTGCGAACGCGGACTATGAGAGGTTTGTCATGCTCTCGGCCAAGCAAAAGGAGGAGGAGACGCTGGACACTTTCTATGGTCGCCTACGCCGTCTTTCTCTGGGATGTGCATGGGGGGATGCGGACGACATGATCCGCACCATGCTCATTCAAGCATGTTCGTCGGGGAAACTCAGGAGACAAGTCCTCAGGGAGCCTGGCATCACGCTGCCACGCATATTGGAGCTAGGCCGGTGCCATGAGGTAGCTGAAGCCCGGGCTGTCAAGATGGAGTCTGGGTCTCGTCCAGTGAGGTCGGAGGAGGTGTGCGTCATGTGGCGAGGTGGCCGAGGAGCGAGGCGTCCGGGCGGAGGGCCCCGAGACAGGGCAGGAAGAGCCGGTGAGTCATGCCAAAAGTGCGGCTATGACCTCCCTCACGCAGCGGAGTGCCCGGCGGCCGGAAAGGTCTGTGGGAGGTGTGGACTGGCAGACCACTTCTCGAGGGTGTGCCGTGCAGCCCTGCCCGTGATGGTACCGAGAGGTCAGGCTCGGATATGGGCCCCTCGCCAATACCAGCAGCCCAGCGTAGCCCAGGTGGAACAGGGTGAGGGTGATCCTCAGGCGGAGGTGGCTGATGAAGAGGACGAGGAAAACATATTTTTTGTCTCGAGTGTGGAGATGCTCAAAGGGAAGAGCAGAAGGCAGCCACGGTGTATCGTTGAGATCAACAACGCCCCGGTCCCAGTCCTGGTGGACACAGGTGCCTCTGTTAATGTGATGGCCAGGGAACATTATGACTCTCTTAGACCCCCCCCAAGTTTGGTAACGCCGAGAGCCCGTATATTTGCGTTCGGTGGTCAAGATCCCATACCACTGGATGGGGCGTTTGTAGCGAAGGTGGAGCATGATGGGTCGCACATCAAGGCTCGATTTTACGTAACCCCAGTCAGTAGCAATACCCTGCTCAGTTGTGCGGCTGCGGAAGCTTTGGGGATCGTAAGATTTGCATACGCCGTGCACCGAGAGGACATAAATGACCTCCTTGACCGTTACGCTAAACTCTTCAATGGGATCGGTAAGATGACAGGAGAACCGATCCGACTGCATATTGATGAGTCCTTGCAACCTGTTGCGCTGAAACACCGCAGAGTGCCCTTCCATCTAAGAGAACTGGTGGACAAAGAACTGGACAATTTGGTGCACCTCGATATCATCGAGAAAGTGGAGGGCCCGACACCCTGGGTGTCCCCGATTGTGGTTGCCAGAAAACCTAAGCAACCAGACTCAGTACGCATCTGTGTGGACATGAGGCTCCCCAATAAAGCCATCCGGAGGGAGCGGCACCTCACACCGACCATCGATGACATCATTGCTGAGGTCCAAGGGGCTCGTGTGTTCTCCAAGCTGGACCTCCGAGCTGGCTATCATCAGGTCGTACTCCACCCTGAGTCCCGGTACATTACAACCTTCACTACTCATCGGGGGTTGTATCGGTACAAGCGGCTGAGCTTTGGAGTGTCGTCGGCCGCCGAGGTATTCCAGAATATCATCAGGGGCGCCCTGGCAGATCTGGAAGGCGTCCTTAACATCAGCGATGATATTCTGGTGTTTGCCAAGACCGAGGGGGACCATATGCAGAGACTGGGAAAGACTCTAGACCGCCTTCTGTCGCTGGGCCTCACCCTTCACAGGGAGAAATGTGAGTTCCTGCGCTCGTCTATCGAGTTCTTTGGGTTCATTTTTAAGGAGGGCGGGGTGTCGCCAGATCCGAAGAAGGTCCAAGACATTAAGGCGGCGAAAGCACCTGAGTCGGTAACGGAGGTGAGGAGTTTCCTAGGGATGGTCACGTACTGTGGGCGTTTCATCCAGAATCTGGCCGCAAGGTCGGAACCTCTTCGGGCGCTCACTAAGAAGGATACGCTGTGGCACTGGGGCCCCCTGGAACAAGCTGCCTTCGAAGACATCAAAGGTGCTCTCACCATGGAGGACACTATGGCATTCTTCGACCCAGCGCTGGAGTCGGAAATTGTGGTCGATGCGAGCCCTTTCGGGCTGGGTGCTGTGTTGACCCAAATAGACATCACGGGGACCATTCGACCGGTGGCGTATGCCAGCAAGGCTCTCACAGACACGGAACAGAGATACTCCCAAATTGAACGGGAGGCTTTGGCGGTGTTATGGGGCTGCCGCCACTTCCGGCTCTACGTGTTGGGGCACCCGGTGACCGTGGTCACAGACCATAAACCACTGATTCCTATACTGGCAGGGTCCTCATCTAAACCCCCGGCAAGAATCGAGAGATGGATGCTTGCCCTACTTGAATACTCCGTCACCCTTGTCTACAGACCGGGAGCCAACAATGCGGCGGACTACTTATCCCGCCATCCTGGAGCAAGTGGGGGAGAGGGGTATGATACCTGTGAAGAGGAAGCGGACAGTCATATAAGCATGGTTGTGGAGGCGGCAACACCAAATGCGATGTCCATAGAGGAACTGGAGGTGGCAGCAGCAGGAGATGAGTGTTTTCAGATATTGAAACAATCGATGCACAGCGGATCCTGGAAGTCCATTCTGGAGGCAGTGGCCGGACGCACACCAGAAGCTAGAGCATCGCTGGAACAGTTGTGGAAGGTCAAGGAAGAGTTATCATTCTCTAACTCCGGGCTGCTGCTCCGGGGGGACCGCATTGTTGTTCCACAATCAAAGGTCCTCGAGGTGATCAGTCTCGCCCACCACGGACACCAAGGGGCCGCCAAGACCAAGGCGCGACTCCGCTCGAAGGTCTGGTTTCCCGAACTGGAGAGAAAGGTCGACGAGTTCGTGGCAGCATGTGTGTGGTGTCAAGCGGCCTCCCCTCTCCAACGGGAGCCTGCCATCGAGGCCATGCCTAGGGGCACGAGGCCGTGGGAGATCGTTCATGCGGACTTTGGCTCGACGTCAGTGGGGACTCATTTCCTGGTGATAATAGATGAATACTCCAGATATCCAGAGGTTGAGTTTGTGGAGTCCGTGGCATTCGAGCATGTGGTGATCGCTGTTGAGAAGATCTTTGCGGCCCATGGTTTTCCACACACACTCTGTTCCGACAATGGTTCGCCGTTTCAAAGCGAGAGATTCTCTGAGCTGATGGAGAGCTGTGGAGTGCATCATAGGAAGGGGTCCCCACTGTGGCCCCGGGCAAATGGAGATGCCGAGAGACTGATGCGGACGTTGAATAAAACATTCCGAATTGCTCAGGGACAAGGCCAATCCCTACAGCGGGCCCTTTATCAATTTCTCCGTGTGTACCGTACCACTCCACATGCCGCCACCGGAGTGGCCCCGGCGGAGGTGCTGTTCCGGAGATGCCCCCGAGGACTGCTGCCGGAAGCGGGGGACAGGGAACCAGGGGTCATTGATGATCAGCGAGTTGAGGTTGAGAGACGGCTTCGGATTGAGCAGGAAAATCTTCGACGGGGCCTTCAACCTCAGAGGCTTGAACCAGGGGATGAGGTTCTGATCCGGAATAGACATCCCCAGGGCAAACTCTCACTACCCTACGAACCCGAACCATTGGATGTGGTGGCGGTGAAAGGTTCTATGGTCACGGCCTCTGATGGCAGGTCGGCCGTCACCCGGAACGTCAGCTTCTTCAAGAAGTTGGGGGATTCGCGAACTGAAACCCCTCCTGAACCTGATCCTCCCTACACATCATTCAACGACAGCTTCCAGGACGAGGTGCCGGAGTCTCCCCTCCGAGGTGAAGCAACCGATGGACATCGATTGCCAGAGGTAGGCCGGAGGTACCCCCAGCGACCTGGGCGTGGGAAGCCCGCCTACCTCAGTGACTATGTTGTTGGACATATGGCCAGTGAGTTTGGGGATCCTAATGGGGGTGGCTGCAATTAAAGGGGTTCTGCTCTTCTGGGTGTGCAGTGAAGTTTTCATAAGTGTGGTTATTGGGTTAATAAAATTGAAAGGTTTGTGTTGTTTGTTGATCCTCCCGGAAAAGGAGGAGTGTGGCGTTGCCCGATGACGGGCGAACGCGGCGGCGTGACACGTCACGCCGCCGCGTGCTGTTTAAATAAAGGGGGCGTTCCCGGCCGCATCAGAGCGACCGGGAAGCCCGAAATAGCAACACCGTGTCTCCGTGTGCTATGTGTGTCGGGGCTTGCGGGACCGCATCGGGCGCGCCGATAGAGCCCCCCAACACGCCCTGCTTCCACCTTGCGATCTCCTGGCCCCCTGTACATGTGACATGCACACCCTTGCAGCACGTTTCTTTCTCATCTACTTCTCAGCTCTTCTCACATGTCCTACCGTGCTGGCCTCCCTACAGGAGCTTTGCTTGGCAGTGCATTGGGCCTTCCATAGATTAAAGGGAGAGTGGCAGGTCTCATGTTTACTCGGCATGTTTACTCGCCGTCCCCCATGGTACGTACACCAGGCTCTGTGCTATTGAGAGTGTGCCCTGGGGCATTTATGCTGGCCTGGTCACTCTGCCCACACCCCTCAGGAGTCGGATAAGGAATGCAACCCTATACGGTAAGAAATGTACAGTTGGACCTGCTAGCCCTCCCGGGCTACACTGTGCATCTGTTTGTGCCCCGCCCTGGGGCCTACTCCTGTCGGTTTTCACCTGTTGTACAGGAATTCTTTCCCAGAGCGTGGGATGTTTTACTGCCCAGTGTTTGGATAACATGCAAAGCAGCAGCAACTGCCCAGTGTTTGGATAACATGCAAAGCAGCCACAAGGAATGCTGCTGCGTCCCCAACGGTAACTTAATTGCAAAACAAAACAACCATCTCAAAATCGATATTCGAGACTTTACTTCCTGAATCTTTCTACGCTGTCTTTGCTTAATCACAGGTTCTTTTTTGTCTCTCTTCTTTTCTGCAAGGTTTATGGCTTCGTAATCAACTGTGCAGACTTTTTTTCAGGAATAATACCAGATGATGTTACCACCTCCATTGGTAACACAGCGGTATTCCTGAAAATCCACCCAATTCCAACTTCACCAGTGATGATATGCATTACTTACCGAAAAAGCATTTCTGATGGTTGTCGTGGCCGGTCAAAGGGTCGAATACATTGTTTCGAAATACAATAGTTTCGAAACAAAAGGACCAAAAACAAAAAAGTCGAATGCCCTTTTTTAAATGTATTTTTTTTTTTGGCTTTCGTATAGGAAAAAAAATGTTTTTTTACCGTAAAAACGGTGGTTTGGGGGAGACCCCCCAAAAAACCCCACAAAAAACCCCTGCATTTGACTTTTTTATTTTCGGTCCTTTTGGTTCGAAACTATTGCATTCGAAGCAATTTCATTCACCCTGAACCTATGGTTGTATCTGCTTAGATTCACATGCTGTGCAACTGGTCCGACATCCAGTGGTAACGGCAGAGTATTGCATCTTGTCTTTTGAGAATCGGAAGGGGACGCCGACATGGGCGGTAATAGCTATTAAAAAAGCAGTCTCATAGGTGAGATCTTTAAGACTTGCTTTGTGCATGGGCTCGAAAGGAGCCCCCATAAGCCTAGTCAACACAATGTTTAGGTCCCATCCGGAAGCCAGGTTAGAAATGGGAGGATGAATTCTTTTCACTCCCTCCATGAAAGCCTTAATAACTGGTATCTTCCACCATGACACTTTCTGTTGTGATGTAGTGTAGGCTAAAAGTGCAGCTAAGTGAACCTTTAGAGAGTTAAAGATCAGGCCTGAGACAAGTAGATGAGTTAGGTACAATACAATGGCCCTCATTACGACCCTGGCGGAAATCGAAAAACGATGGCGGAAATGCAATACCGCCATCGAATAGCGCTCGGTGCGACTATGACCCGTCACCGCAAAGTACGAAGCCATTAGCGACACCGTAGTGAACGCCAACGCTAACTGCACCAAGCACGCGCGCGCGCGCCATGCCAAACCGCAAACACCACCATGGTGCAACGGTACGCCAATTCCGACCCTAGCGGACATGTACCTAACACCATCAGGCATGGCGTAATGTACCATTCCGCCATGGCGAGAAGTACGGCATCGCGAATCAACCGTAAACGGCCCCACTGAGTGCCTGTACACCGCTCCCTGCCCACAAAGTACAACCCCCCGTAGGTGCAATGAAGTCACAATGCAACCATTGAAATGTACAAGTCACCCATGCATGCCAACGAACAAAAGAAACACAAGAGGGGCCAATGGGAGCTGCAGGGCACAGATGGCACGAATACAGAAGCAATCCCAATGGACATGACCACAGTCCCCCACCAAGAAACGCACGCAAACACAGGCACCTGTGACCAGCAATATTCCGATAATCACATCATTCCACCAGTCCACCTGGCTGACCGGCATCTGTTACACAAAACCCAATCCCCCGCCCCTGAGCATGACAACATTCAAACTGTCATATAGGCAGCCCCCATCCCTGACCTCACGGGCTTAGTAGGCAAACGCGCCCAGTACAGTACCACGCAACTAAACCCCGAAGCTGGAACCCAATGCAGATCTCCTCACAATACATCGCCCCCCAAATAGGCATATGCCACATCACTTGCAAAGAAAAACGCTACACGGGCCAAATCAGAATAGAAATTTATGCACATCAAAGTCACCAAGCCCATACAGCCATCAGGCCATGAACTCCAAAACACCAATCACCATTGTGGGCTGCATCCGCAAGAAATGACCAGCCACTACTTGTGTGTCGCCCTGTTCCCCCATGGTACACAGAGCCACATTCACGTACGAAAAGGCAACATGGAAGCGCACAGAACCGCAGGGCCGTCCCAATGGGGAGGCACTAGTCCAGCTGAAAGGCCGAAATGTTGCTCCGAGCCACCAGTACTGCGTAAGGGCATGTGGGCCATTGGCGATCGTCCCATAAGATCGTAATGCTGCTCCACTGATTAACACGAAGCAGCAGGTGTCGGGAGTAAAATCCATCTGCAGGAGTGGCATACAGATGGCAGTGGCAAAAGGGGAGGAGATACCTGTCAACCAAAAGAAAAGAAAAAGAACAGAATGGCCATCAGAACCACATTCGAACAACTCACTTCAATGATCACACGAAATCCACAGCCATATGCATGCTAGCCCACTCAAAAGGATCATCACCACCCCAAAACCACTTGCGACTCATAAACATCTATATCGAGGTGCAAACACCATCACAAACGAGTGTACCTGTGCATGCGTCTGTCAAAACAGAATCCATCAGATGGGAATGTTAACGTGCATGGACACAAGTGTCTGAGTGCGCCTCGAGACAGGGAGGGCTCAACAAGGCCAGATAGACGATGGTCCCACTATGGCAGCCCTGCATCACATAGCGTAGGGGAGGCGGATAGATCCCAAGAAGCCCTGTACATGGCAAACTCTGTATCAAATCACCTGCCCATGCATCCATTCATCATTCCCTCATCCCGGGATCAAAACGCCTGAATAATTACTCACATAACATTAGAAACATCCATTGAGTCTGTGCGTTATGCAGCCTGCAAAATCCACAGTGCCCCAGCCCGTAATTCCAGTGTTGTGAAGTAACATGTATTTGGGAACGGCCGGCCTCATCGCCCACGTAGCTATTGCGCATCCCAAACTATTCATATCAATCATTGCTCCCTCGCCATGGGCCCTGTCTCAAGGACATTGAACAATAGAACGTTATATTTGCAGTCAGACCTGTGGGCATCTCCTCGCCGCTAGCTGGAAACCGAAAGCGCCGCCCTTCGAATTCCTCATTTGCAACACCACGTCGGAAAGGCATCTGTGGCCGTTTGAAATCACTAATTATTCCATCGAGTGCGGCTGTGTGTGAAAATGGCAACTGCCTTCACCCACGAATGGGACGCCCCGCCCGTCGTTGCAACTCGGTACAGTGATGCATGAGGGCCCACCGTTCCTCGAGTACTACGTTCCACTGACCCTTCACAAGTCTGTTCGCGACTGCACAGATAGTATGGGAAACAATGGGACCACAGCAGAATGAACATATCAATCCAATCTTACACGGCCATCGGGTACAAATACATGATAGCAATAGCAAGATACCATTCCCCGAATTGCAGCGTTGTGCGCGTGACGTGCTCGGCCAAAGGGGAGAGCAGTTTGCACAGGTGGAATGAATCACCACAGGTGGAGGCCATACAGCCTGAAAACACATAAATTGCACAGCCAGTCTCCTCCCACAACAACACCGAAATGCTACCGGCAGGACTCGCGATGTTGGCCCTGGGGGACCTGATAGCACTGCAAGTGCTCCAACTCCAAGAAGAAGACGAACACCAACTACAACCAGCCGCACGGAGGAGACGCAGGAGGAGGAGGAGGCCAAGGCAGGGCCAGCAAGGCCCACCAGCACAGCCACTACCACCACGCAGGCAGCCCGCAATACCACGCCTCCGAGCCCATCCGTTCAACCTCACTGATGAGCAGATCCACACCCTCTACCGTCTGGACCGGGACACCATAGCCGCCATTGTGGACATGACACAGGCTGACCTTGTCAGCATGATAGATAGCCCAACCGCCATCCCACCCCTACTGAAGGTGGTGTCTGTACTCCACTTCCTGGCCACAGGCACCTACCAGCACACAGTCGGACAGTTGCATGGCATTTCTCAGCCACTGTTCTCACGGACACTATTGCAAGTGCTCGATGCCCTCCTGCAGCACGCAGACGACTACATCTCCCTACCACGCTCGGAGCAGGAAATTACAAACACGAAAGTGGGATTCCATGCACTTGCCGGCATACCGGGTTGCATTGGTGCCATCGACTGCACCCATGTTGAATTGGTCGTCCCACATGCCATGGAGGCCCAGTACCGCAACCGAAAACAATTTCATTCCCTGAATGTACAAATGGTGTGTGACTCCAACAGGATCATTACACATTGTTGTGCCCGATTCCCTGGATCAACCCATGATTCTATGGTCTTGAGGAACTCTACAATACCACGCTACATGGAGCGACACGCAGGGAACAGATCCTGGCTACTCGGTGAGTCTCATTACATGCATGATGATGTGGGGTATGTGAATTGCCAATGACCTGGCAGGAAGGGGGGGGGGGTGTGCGTACGTATCAATGGCATTCCACATCATACGTTTCTCGTCCACATACAGGTGATGCTGGATATCCACTGAAGAGATGGCTCCTCACACCAGTCCGGAACCCACGGGACCAGCATGAGGAGGACTACAACCATGCCCACTCACGTACCCGTGTAGTCATAGAACAGGCATTCGGCCTACTGAAGGGCCGTTTCCGCTGCCTCAGCAGGTCTGGCGGGGCACTCCTGTACCGCCATGAGAAGGTTGCAAAGATGGTGATGGCATGTGTCATGCTCCACAACATGTGCGTACGTAGAAATGTGCCCATGCCCCCTGACGCTGAACTGCAAGCACCTGATGATGGTCATGATGAGGGTGGGGATGTGGCAGCACCTCATGGAGTCTGCGAGGCACCGGAGGCCCGTGACATTCGTCAGCATCTCATTGATGTATGCTTCTAGCACTCACGCCTGGTGGCTGATACATGGACACGGGACTCGTGGCACTGCGTGTGTCTGGGACATGCACAACATGGACTGTACGCCTATGATGGCCTAGTACACAAAGATCAATGTCCACACATCTCATTGGTTGATCGTGCACTTTTAATGGCATATGTGATGTCATGTTGAACACCCTATCGACCCGCCACCCAAGTGAGCCCAACACACCCCCTCCACCCTCCTACCTCCCCCCCGAACACCAGTGTCCAAAGATGCTCATTGTCAGTGGGCTGTCGCTATTGCATGCCCCCTCTGCGGGTATCAGGGGCACCCCTGCCTGTGGAGCGCAGGTTCCTCCCAGATCTACGTTGGGGGCTGCCCTGGACGGAACTTGCAACGGATGATGTGTCTGCCTGCTCACGTCCATGCATGTCCCTAAGGGTTTGCGAGAGCTCAGTGAGCACACGGCGCACTGCGGCAAGTTCGGCACATACGTCCTTGGCCGTCGCATGCAGTTCCCCCCTGAGGCTCTCGGTGCTACTCTCCATTTGGACTCTCAGGCTCTCGGTGCTACTCTCCATTTGGACTCTCAGGCTCTCGGTGCTACTCTCGATTTGTGCCCTAAGTGTCTCAGTTGATGTTTCTATGTCTGCCTTAGTGCCCCCACATTCATCGGCATGGTCCTTGAGGAGCGTGGCCAGTTGCTGCTGTTGTTCGATCAACTGGTCGAGGGACTGTTGCCTCTGCTGGGCCATGGCCATTTGCGGGGGTGTCACAGAGGGGCTGTTGTCCTCATGTTGCCTTGCCACAGGGCTTGTGGGGGATGGCCAGTCGTCGTCTTGTGGGTGCCCCTGCGTGGTATCCTCATGTTGTACGGGATGGGACAGACAGGGGGATTGGGACAGGTCATGGATGGATCTGACTTCGGCATCCCCGTTTTCTGTGTCCGAGCATGCTGCCATCAATGGGGTGTCACCTATGGTGCTGCTGCCACCAGAGGCAGTGCCTTCTGTGGCATCCATTGGGGGGACCTGTGGTGGTGGTGTTGTGGGCATGCTGGCTGCTGGGGTGCCTGTTGATGTTCCCTCCTCTGTGCTGCCACCTGATTTGTGCTGCTGCCGTGTCTTGATGCGTGCAGCTGAGGTGGAGGGTCTCTGGCCGTTGGTCTTGGCCCTCTTTGCAGGTGTGCTGGTAGGGGTGTCCTGTAGCTCGTCGTTTGGATCGGACCCTGTGGTGGAGTAAAGGAGGGCGAGGGTTATTGATGGGTCTGTGGGAATTGGAATGGCATTGTATCACATGCATTGGGGTGGTACCTGAGGGTGATTTGGGTCGGGCCCTTGGAGGTGCTTTGATTTGTGTGTGGAGTGAGGGTGCAGTTGTTTGGCAGCCTGCAGTTAGGGTGTGCCTGCTGCACGTGTAGTGCGTGTATTTGGGTTTTTTAATTATTTATGTATTTATTGTGGGTTTTAACGTGCGCTATCAGACCGATGTGTGTGGGCGTTCTCCTGGACATGTGTTTCTGTTGCACTATGTGGACGCATGGTACTTCACATGGATGGACTGTGTGGATTTGGCATTGTTTTATCTGGCCCACCTACCTGAATCTTCGGATGTCGGCACTCCTTTCTCCATCCCTCCGACTCCCTCTATGCTCTCCATTCCGATGGTGGAGGCACAGATTTCTTCCCAGGGGGTCAACTTGATGGGTGATTCAGGACCTCCCCCGGTGGCTGTGGCAATGTTGCGGTTGGCAGAGAGTATGCTGCGGACGCGTATCCGCAGGTCGTCCCATCGCTTGCGGCATTGCTGTGGGGTGCGGGGTGCGGTCCCCACCGCACTTACCCGCTGTGCCACCAGAGCCCATATGGCCTTCTTGTTTGCAAGTGCCGTCCTGGTCATTTGCGTGCTGAAGACGACGGCAGCATTCTCCTGGAGGGTCTCTGTTAGCACGGTGAGTTCCTCACGGGAGAAGTGGACCTGCCGCTTGCGGTCGCACGCTTTCTTCGCTACTTTTCCCATTTTTCTTGGTTTCGCTAGGGTGGTTGACGGGTTGGGGTGTGTTTCAGGGTAGTGATTTTAGTGGTTGTGTGGTTTTAGTGTATTTATAGGTGTACGCCGGGATGTTTCCCGTTCCGGCCCCATGTTTTAACTTCCGTTTCCGTATATTTCCGGCCACCGTACTTTCCGGTAGGCGCACACTGCGGTGACCGCTAAGTGGGGTGGCGGTATTGCACCTAGGGCGCCGTACGGCGGCGGTGTGGGCCGTTTTGGGGTCATTTCCGCCATCGCGGACTTTGCACTTCCGCCATGCCGTGGTGCTCGTGCCCGATGGGTCGGAATTGGCCGCACTTTGCTCCTTCGTGCAATGGCGGAAACGCTATTTACGCTGTGGCGCTCCGGTCAGTCGCTTTCCGCCAGGGTCGTAATGAGGGCCAATGTGTGTGGGAGAACCGTTAATCAGGTTAATGCTCTTTGACTTGCACCAGATGACAAACCGTTTCCATTTACTGGAATAGCAATATCTAGTGTTCGGTTTTATTGCCGCCCTGAGAATGTCCATACATCACTGAGGGAGCTGCAAGTGCCCAAACTCTATGACCTCAGGAGCCAGGCCGCTAAGTTCAATGTCTGCGGGCATGGGTGAAGCGTCTACCCGCTGTCTTGTGACATGTTGTACGGGCAAGGCAGTTTGACTGGAGGAGATAGGGACATCTCCATCAGATGAGCGAACCAGGGTTGGCGGGCCCACATGGGGGCCACCAGTATCATTGTGACTGTTTCCTGGTGCATCTTGTGCACTATTATGTTGAGAAGGGAAGTCGGGGGAAAAGTGTAAACAAATTTCCCTGACCATGTTACCCAGAATCCGTTCCCCTTGGAATGGTTCTGGGGGTACCCAGAGGCGTAATCTTGGCATTGAGCGTTCTCCAGAGTTGCAAACAAATCGATCTCTGGGAAGCCCCATTCTGTGAAAATGTTGGAGACGATGTCTCTGTGTAATCGCCATTCGTACTCCATGGGCAACGGGAAGTCTCTGTTGAGTACGTCTGTTAGAAGATTGAGTTCCCCTGGAACATGTGATAACAGGAACATGTTGCGTTTGAGAGGCCACTTCCAAATGTTCTGGGACAGTTTGGACAGCCCTGGAGAGTGAGTGCTCCCTTGTTTGTTCAGATAGCACATGGCTGTGGTGCTGTATGTGAAGATCAGGACCGTCTTCCTCTGCAATTGTGTCTGGAAAGCTTTTAGTGCTTTGAACACTGCCAACAGTTCCAACAGGTTTATGTGGTTGAATTCAATGTCTGATGACCAAACTCTGTGCGCTGTTTGTTGAAGCAGGTGAGCTCCCCACCCTGTGAGAGACGCGTCTGTAGTTAGAGTGGCTTCCACTGCGGGTGTGGTGAAGGATTTCCCCTTCAAGAGGGTGTCCCTTGACCACCACTGCAGTGAGAGGACGAGGGCCGGCGAGACAACCACTAGATTGTCCCACTGTCTGCTGGCCTGACACCACTGGCTGTTGAGCAACTCCTGCATTGGGCGCATTCGCAAGTGCGCGTGAGGAACCGAATAGATACATGACGCCATCATTCCTAGCAGTCGCATAGCCTTGCGTACCGTCACCTCTCGACTGGCTACATACTGAGGGATTTGAAACAACATGTTTTGAACCCTCTCGTTGGAGGGGAAGACAAGGCCGTCCTTTGTTCAAATTAGAGCCCCTAGGAACTGTTTGACCTGACTGGGGTCTAGGCTCGATTTTTTATCGTTGATAGAGAATACCAGACTGAATAAAAGAACTATTGTCTTTTGTGTATTTGACAGACATGTTTCATAAGAGTCCCCTGTTATGAGCCAGTCGTCGATGTAAGGATAGCCCGGGATGGATTGCCTGTGCAGATGTGCTGCTGCCACCGCTAGTACCTTTGTAAATACCCTTGGTGCAGATGCTATGCCGAAGGGTAGTACGTTGAACTGATAATGCTTGTCTTGTATCATAAATCTGAGGTATTTTCTGTGCGCTGGCAACATTAAAATATGAAAGTATGCATCTTTCATGTCCAGTGTTGCCATGTAATCCCCCTGTAATAGCAGGGGAATTACCTCCTGCAGAGTGACCATGCAGAACATTTGTGCCTTTACAAATTTGTTCGCTGGGCGCAGATCTAAAACAGGGCGCATGGTTAGATCCTTTTTGGGTACAAGGAAGTACACTGAATAAATACCTTCTTTTACCTGTGACAGAAGTACGATTTCTATGGCTCTTTTCTCTTGTAGTGTCTCAACCTCCTGAAGAAGTATGCGAAGATGGTCTGGTGTCAGTCGTCTTGCTCGTGGAGGTCTGAATGTTGGGGACCGGTTGAACTCTATACAGTACTGGTGGGCTACGGTCTTTAGCACCCACTGGTCTGTAGTTATCACCTCCCATGCATGAAGGAACGATTTTAGCCGGCCCTGACCGGGGAGGTATGGGAGGGGACACGAATCTTCGGGTCATTTTGAACCTGAGGCCGAGAGCCTCTGGGGGTAGGGTTTCCGACCCCTTCCTTTCCCACAATGTTGACCCCTCTGGGGATACGGGGTGGTGTATCCACTGGTTCCCTGTGGAGAGTTCCAATTGTTTCCCGAGGAGTATTGTTGTTGAAGGAAGCGTTGGCCACTAAAAAGCCATCTGGACCCAGATCCTCGTCTTATAGAGGGTCTCTGTGTAATTTGGTCTAGAGTTTTCAGGGTTTCATGCTCCTTTTTTGCAGTCTCGAGGGCTTCGTCGACCACTTTCCCAAACAGGTTGGATTCTTCCACGGGTTTATTTATAAGTGACGCTTGCGTCTCTGGCTTGAATCCTGAGTTCCGTAGCCACGCATGTCTCTTCAGGAGTGTGCCCTGAGCCAGGCATCAACCCGCTGTCTCGGCAGAATCCAAAGTGTTCTTAAGTATGCTTTGGTTCACTTGTCTGCCCTCAGTGACTGTGGTCAGGAGAAGAGTTCGTAGTGGTTCGAAAACCTCCTGTAGGCCTTCTTGTAGTAAAGCCCATTGAGCGTCTGCCTAGCTAGCCAATAAGGTTTGTTGTTGGCGACACGTGTTGAAAACGCTGCTGTGGCTGTGACCCTCTTCCCAAGGGCATAAAGTCTTTTACCTTCCTTATCAGGGGTGCCTCGCCGGTTGACAGAGGGACCCCTGCCCTCTTTCTTGTAGTAGTCACCACCAGAGAGTCTGGCTTGGAGTGACCTCTGATATACAGACGAAAGAGTTTTTCTATTCTTGGGTTAACATCTCTTGTGAGAGCAGGTGTTGATAAGGAGGGAGCCAGACATTTCTTAATTAAATTGAAGAGAGGAATAGCCTGGTGCCACGATCCATGCCCCTGACCCCCTCAGGTATAACAGCCCCCTGGCAGCAGTGGGGCTAAAGCCCTTCCCACTGGCCCCAAAGGCCTTAAAACTCCATCAGAAACATACATGGAGTCAGTCCTGGCACCTGTGGCACCAGGCTCATTATCAGGAATAAAGCAATACCAGTTTTGGATCTTAATCCAACATGGAGGCCTATTACACAGCTCAGTTCTTTAGAACCAAGCCATGTGGTCTAGTGTTTTGGGTGTGGCTGGGCCTGGAACTACTTGGCCTGGAACCACTTTACCTGGGCTATTTAAACCACACCCAAACAGCAGAACACGCTTCGTGTTATTCTGCACTCCTGCAGCGTAACGCTCACCGTGTCCAGCTCCTGCTCATCTGCTTCTCCGGCGCCCCGATCCTGAAGCCCTAGATTCAGATTCCATTAATAACCTGGAAGAACAAGAACAGCATTAGCAAGCAAGAACACTTAACTGTGAAGTAACCGGCCTTGAATCCATCCTGCGCTTCGCTTACCTCGCCCATCTCTGGAGCTCACCGCAACCTGAAAGGGAGAAGGAATAAGGTCAGCATTAACAAAGCGCTTACCTGGGCAAGCAGCGCTTTGATCGCTCAGCACTCTGGAACATCACCGCAACCTGTACAAAGAAGAGAAGAGAACACAGGTTAGCAATTAACATGAATAAACAGCGCAGGGCTCCGAGCATCAATAACTCACTGTGGTCTTCGCCATCGGCATGGCAACTCAGAGATCTCCGGAGTTCACCGCAACCTGAAAGGGAAAAGGAACAAGGTCAGCATTAACAAAGCACTTACCTGGGCAAGCAGCGCTTTGATCGCTCAGCACTCTGGAACATCACCGCAACCTGTACAAAGAAGAGAAGAAAACACAGGTTAGCAATTAACATGAATAAACAGCGCAGGGCTCCGCGCATCAATAACTCACCGTGGTCTTCGCCATCGGCATGGCAACTCAGAGATCGTAACCATCCCTGTGAAAACAAAAAGAGACATTGTTAGGGAACAGCGTAGTGGAGCAAGATGCTGAGAAGACAGAGAAAACGGAGGGAAAGAAAGACATTCTAACTCACCTGGAAGACAGCAAGCAGAGTCGGAGTCACAGCCGGTCTGGACCTGACATAAGGGCACACAGACCAGTGAAGCAACTAGGTCCACGGAACACCCGCACCAACCACGCGCCCTACACAGAGACGCAGGATGGAGAGTTCAACGCACAAAAACCTAAGGTGAGCAACAACCCCAAAGGAGGGGATTTGGACCAGAGGGAGGTGCGAGTCCACCCATTACAGGACCAGTATCTTAACCCTCCATTCTCCTGTTATAGGCGGTACCCAACATCTGGCACATAACCAAGCAGAGAGGGGTCCGGGATAGCACTTAGACCTCCATCCAGTATTGTGTGGCGCCACCATGGATACCAGGTGAGCGTAACACCTGGCTGGCCGGCAGCTTCTCTTTGAGGATGTCCTCCACACAGTCAGCTTAAGGGAACACTTCATCTTTGGCAATCTTAAAGTGTTCAGCTGCTTTACGCAACATGACGTTAAACGTCAATTGATCATCCACTGGCGAGTGTTGTCTAGTGGGGGTGGTCTGGGAGGAATCCAAAGATAGGGCATCTGGATCTTGTGGATCTGGAGACTGCCATGTTTGAGGATCACCCATATCCGGGTTCCCTTCCCAGCCCTCTATGGGATCATGCATGTCCTCAGGATTGGTGAATTTATCCTCATCCTGAATGTCTGCAGGAATGTCTTCTTCAGTTAGGTAATAGTTGTATATATCCGGTTCCAGAGAGGGGTCAAAGAGCCTTGGGAATTTTGCTACAGGGTCCAAAGGGCTCTCATCCAGTGGCCTTCTTGGTGTGGGTTGTTCTGAACAGGAAACAAACCTGTCCAGCCTTTCCATGCAGTTTTCAAATTTCTCTCTAGTCCAAACAGAAGACCTAGAATGGTCTAGAGGTGGAAAAGGGTCTTGAAAGGCTCTTCTGTCAAAAAACGTCGAGATTTTTGTCTCAACGTCGAAGACATCCCTTCTTCGCCCTCAGAGAACTCCTTCTGGGGGACCGACAGAGGTGGTACGTCCCTGTGCCTCTCTTTCGGCTTATGGAAGGGTTCCGGTACTCCCCTTAGGCCATCCTTGAATCTCAGTGGATTCTTGGCCTTTTCCGTAGGACTCGAAGAATCCGTTGACTGCCGTCTCTGAGAATCGGCGGAAACAATCCTTGCTAAGCTGTCGGCGACGTCCTCCACAGACGGGAGGCGCATAGCTTCAGCCTGCGATTGTGAAGGAGTCTTTATCGGCTGAGCTGGGGCATTGTCTTTGGCGGCAGCCTTTTTCTCGGTGGCTGCCTTTTTCGGCGGTGCCGGGGCTTTGTCTTCGGCGACCGCCTTCTTTGGCAGAACCGGAACCCTGTCGTCGCCGGACGCCTTCTTGTGATGCCTCTCGACGGAACTTGGTACATTAGAGGTAGCGCCCTTTGTTTTTGATGGCCCGGTCTCTAGGCACATATACGGCTGCGGGGAGGGCTGCCGATCCTGAGGGTCGGCGGATGCCCCCAGAACTTCCGGTGTACCCGTTGGCGCTGAAGTCTTCTTTGACTTGGCCGAAGATTGACTTGGGGTTGTGTGTTTAGTGCTGTGTAAGTGTTCGTCTTTGTCGCTGGGGTGTGACTTCCCTATAGCAGTGCCTGGCGGGGCCGGGGACAGACGATGCGGAATGAGAGCATTCTGTCGAAAGGTCAACGACCTCCGGTTCGGAGGTCTGATCGTCACTCTCGCCATTGTCACATTCGGTGGCTGCGGCAGCGGGAGAGAACTCAGCCTTACTCATCCCGTAGGCCGCCCACCGCTTCACTTTGCGTTCTTTTAATGTTTTAGGATGGAGGAGCTTACAAGCCGCGCATCCTACTTCGTTGTGATCGAGTGGCAAGCAACGGTTACACCGTTTGTGCTTATCTTTCCAAGGAAATTTGCCCTTACAAATGGAGCAAAACCTAAAAGGAGTCCTCTCCGTAGCTGAGGATGGGTAGAGTGACGAAGACCAAAAGGGAAAGAGGAAGGAAAGGGAAAGTCATTCTCAGATTGTACAGAAATGTCCACCCCGACCCCACTCTCCCTACTGTGTAGGCTGACGGAAGGCCCGGCCACGTGGTCGGCAGCGCTGACTGGATCACCGTCCGTCGAAGTTCTGAAGGTCTTCAGCTGTGATCTGGAACAGCCATCAAAATAAGGGACGGATAGGGTGATCTGAATTATTTTATAGAACTATTCGACCAAAGGTCGAGGGGACAATACGCAATGTCTTTGACGAACTCCGCATAAGATGACCAGTATGCTGGGTGGAAAAAAACAATCTGAGGGACCTCGACGCGTGAGGGTTCTTGGGTACACTGCACACTACACGTCACGTAGGGATAGTGTTACAGGCACGCCCATGTCGACGTCCCTTTTCGATTCTCGAAAGAAAAGATGCAATACTCTGCGGTTACCACTGGATGTCGGACCATATACACAGCATGTGATTCTAAACAGATTAACAAACATCAGAAACAGTGTTAACCGTTTCGGTATTGCTGAAATACAGCGCAGGCTCTACTAGCAATAAATCCATCCATGGGCAGGCTTTACAGGGTCTGATAATGGACTGTGGGTCATGTTAAAGCCCTTGCTTTGCTCAGGCCTGTAACTTGTCCCTGGGCCATTATCTGACTGGTAATGTCCGCCCACATCAGACTTTATTGCTTAGATAAGTGTACTTGAAGAGGTATGCGCATTATTACACACAATGCATTAAGGCAGTGAAATGAAGAAACAAAAATATGTAACGCATCACCTCCCCCCCACACAACATGCTAAACCCCAGTTTTTTTTATTTACTTAATGTTTACAATAAAACGATTTTTAGAAAAACAGATATTCTTGTACCACAATTGTGTTCTTATTCCACACTTTTCCATCCTCAGTGTCCATGGTGTCAGCTCTACCCTGTGGGGGCCCCATAAACAGGAATTCCATTTCTTTACAAAGCCTGTATTTTTCCCCTGTACATAATCCCATACTTTTATATCCTGACTATGTTTCAGTCTGTCAAGCCTGTTGTTCATTCTTTTCACACCCTTATCCACTTTCTCTCTTAAACTCCCATCATGTCATTGTACATACCTAGATATACTGGGCATTGCAAAACATGCTTTAGGAATATCCTTCCCACTCCAAAGTACTTGAAAAGGAATCAACTTGGTCCTGGTATGGATGGTGAACTAGTATGCTACAACACCTCTCCTTACCTCACTCACCCGATCATATCCAGATGCAGTTTGTATGCGCCGCAAGTTCATCATGGTACAGCTGAATCTTTAAAGTGTTTTTTTTGTTTCAGGATGATAGAGCAATGTCTAATGGTGTTCCACGCGACACTATTTAAGGAACCTTGCCATTTCATGTGACATCAGCTGTACCCAATTATCTGCATTTAATTTATTGGGGTATTCTTCTCTCTGAAAAATACCATCTAAAAGAATCTCCACTCTCCTGGTATGCGTCTCCTCAACCATCTTGGCTTCCAACCCATTTGGAGAACATATTTATAAAGGGGGGATTGCAGTCAAAAGTCAACCAGATTGGTGACTCCAGGTTAAAAATATTTGGTATTTTAATTTGTTGTCAGCAAATTAAAAGTCTCAATATTGTGGCTGCCCAATATTCGTACAAATTATATCACTTGTAGGGGTTATCCAAAATGCGCCAACTTACAATTTGAAGAAAAGACACTTTCAAACTTGAGGGTTGTTTGAAATTGGTTTAATTTTCTCGAAGTCCTGGGTTGTGGATGTTGGATTAAATGATCTTTACATATATTGACCTACGTGCGTGACTTTTATCAACAGCTTTTAGTCACCTTGTAAATAATAACGGTTTTTCTGTGACTTGAATGCAGTCGTCTTATAAGCTTTAAACTTCTCTGAGTTTTTTTAACAGTAAAGACGTTTTGAAACCTCCCAGTGAAGACACCATGAAACCTCTACACGTGTTTCTCCAGTTGAATTTCTGTGGATCATCAGGAGGGATTAATATATTTTTGATGAAATAATCTAAAGAAGAGTTGTAAAAAGGAACAAAAAAATGTTTTTACATAAATCGAAAATAAATAGAGTCTGTTATAGGTATTATTATAACTCAATATAGTCGCTACATATGTTCTGAAATGTATTGTTCCGTTGTGTTCAGAAGTTAAAGATAACTCACCCTTGAATATGCATAGTTGTTGTGCCTTGGTATTTGGATTGGGTCAGGATGTCTTTCAATTTTAGCTCAGCCCTGTGGATATTATAAATTGATTTCAATTCTAATCGCAGTTGATAAGAATGGGGATGCATTGCAGTATAGCCATTTTATTCTCTACGTAGTTCTAACTACTTGGGCATTTATTACCTGGGTGAGGACTTGAAAAGGATTTGATTGTCCTGGGAACTGTGAAAAACACTGATCCGTGCTTGGGACCGGAAATTCAAAATGACCTCCCCTTTAAGCATCTACGCGCTGATGTCATCATCTGATACTATGCAATGATGTCATCGTGCTGGGCCACAAATCAACCATCTTGAATTGGGACAGTAGTTAGTCTCTATCTGTATTTCTTCTGACAATATTAACTTTTTTGATCTGCTGAACTTTAATCACAACCTATGCTTTCTGGTTAATAAAGCAGGTAGATAATGCAATTGTTGTTGAGATGTGTGTGGGGAAAAATATATAAATGTTCCATACAATTGTTGAAGACTATGTCTCGATGGTTACAATGTTCTTAAATGTTAATATGTATTGTGACAACATATTCACAGGAAATGACTCATTTCATTGTCCTGATTTAGGCTAGAGATGCAATTGTCCATTAGATTTATCTATTTTGCTTCTTTTCTTCTTAGGAGTAGTTCCTTATTTCCACTTCTAGGTGGGAGATTGGATGTCATTACGAGGTAGGAGGTAACCATGCCGCTAATAGCAGCATGGCTACCCCCTTAGCGGGTACCGGGTCCGGGTTCCTTGAATGAGGAATTACCGGGCGATTCAAGGAACCCGGACCCGGTACTCCCCCATTCCCATCGAGCTCCCAAAGGGCTCAATGGGAATGGGGAGCATGCTAACAACGGGCCTGTTAATAACGGGCCCGTTGTTAGCATGCTGGACTGCTCGCGGAACCCGCTAAGGCCACCTGGTAAAATGAGGTGTCCTTTGCGGGTCCCGCGAGTGGAATTCGTAATGAGGCGGTAAGGGGTTGACAGCTCTGGCACCTTTATCGGCGCCGTTAACCCCTTACAGCCAAGGTCGTAATGACCTCCATTGACTTTTTCTATTCCAAAGAATTATATCTTGTCTGGGATATCTTCCGTGGTGTCCAGTCAATTGGTCGACAGCAAACTGGTCGACAGGACATTTGGTCGACACCATTTGGTCGAATGCCAAATGGTCGAATTTTTTTTTTTTTATATATATATATGTGTTTTGTGGGTTTTCGTGTGTCGAAAAAAAAAAAATAGAAAAAAAAGGGGGTTGGGGGGGGGACCCCCCAAAAAAAAAAAAAAAAAGTAAAAAAAAAAAAAAAAAAAATTCGACCATTTGGCATTCGACCAAATGGTGTCGACCAATTGTCCTGTCGACCAAATTTTTTCGACCAATTGACTGGGAACCATCTTCCGTGTGTTCCATTTGTAAGTGGTAGGCCAACGGATATTTAGGATCTTTATTTTTTATGGGTCTCATATGTTCCATTATTCTTATTTTGAGAGGGCACATTGTGCACCCTATATATCGTTGTTTGCACAAGCATTCTATGCCATATATCACAAATTTAGAATTACAACTGATAAATTGTAGAATCTTTTTAGATTTGCCATTTGGTAAGTGGATAGTATTTTTACCATTTGTCATTTGTGAACATGTTTTGCAGCTTCCACATTTGTAGTTGCCCTGAGGTGGTTTGTGGTTCCACATTGTCTGTATTGTTTTGGGACCTTGGATTGGGGTAAAGGAGGTGGGGCTGATTATGTCTTTGATTGTCTGTGCTCTTCGAATTGTCACTGCCGGTTCATTGTCCAAATGTTTACTGATGTCTTGATCCAGTTTGAGTGTATGCCAGTATTTTTTTCAGGATTTTTCTTATATTGTTTGTATTTTAGCTGTAGGTTGTGATTATTCTTCATTTTCTGATCAGCAGAGATATCTTTGATCTTATTGCTGGTAAGATAGCTCAGCGGGTTGAGCGCTCCCTGCTGCTATCTGAGCATGATTGGCAGGTCGCAGGTTCGAATCCCGGCAAGACCAACTCAGCCTTTCATCCTTCTGAGGTAGATAAATGAGTACCAATTTCGGTTAGGTGATATTGTATGTAAATATCTGCTCTGTGAAGCGCTTTGGATAAAGGCGCTATATAAATAACTTATCATTATTTTAAACAAGATCCCTTCTGTTCTTTATATTAGCTTTATCAAAGGCTTTCTTCAGATTTTTGTCCCCATAGCTTCTTTGTCTGAATTTTTTCATCATGTGGTCTGCATGTTTATGAAATTCCTTGTTGTCAGTACAGTTTCTTTTTATTCTTAGCAGTTCTCCAGATGGGATGTTGCTTATAATTTGGTGTGGATGTGACTTAATTGCCTATAATTTAGGCGTGACCATGAGCCTCTTATCTTCACCTCATTTGAGGCTGTGAAAATAGACACTTGATCATCAGTCGTTTCATGCCGACATTCACCCTAGGCTGTGTCTCATCGCTAAAAGACAGGACTGCGTAGGTTTGTGTGCTTACCAAAATGATTAAACATATACAGCCAGGAATTGTAAAGTTCTTTATGACAGATGATTGCTATTCGCATGGAGGATACTGTTTCCAGCTATCAGTTTTATTTATAGAGTTGCACAGAAAGACTGCGTTTTCTGGAACTATATATAGAGAACAACACTATCCACACAACCCTATATATAAAACCGACAGCTGGAAACAGTATCCTCCATCTGAATAGCAATCATCCACACCATGTTATAAGCAACATCCCGTCTGGAGAATTGCTAAGAATAAAAAGGGAAACTGTACTCACAACGAGGAATTTCTTAAACTTGCAGAGCACTCAAATTAATTTCCGTCACCTCTCCTCAGATGTTAAAGGTCCCTGTCAAAACAATGCCACATATTCCAAAGGGTGGTTAGGTAGCCCTGTGGGCCTCAAAGACTGAACATGCAACTATGGATTTTTGTTCACACGCTGACTGGAAACGTAATTGCCCACCAATCCCTCCACATCACTATACACCTAAGGTGACCAATAATTCTTCTCTTATCCTTTCTCCTTCGAAATGCTCACGTGTCCCTTGTGAAACGCTTTCCAATATTTTCCTTCTAACACTCAAAAGGGGAACCAGTTTTCTACAAACCTTTCCACAAACACAAATCAGCTGCAGAAAACGTGTTCGCAACTCTGTGGAGTTCTTTAGGCCCTTCCTTAATTCTTCATCCTTTTCTCCATGTTAACTGCCCAGTCATTCTTAATAGGAGTCACAACTTTCCTTAATAAATCATCATTAGTCATGTTCTCCTTTCATGAGTCATTGTCAACACTGGAATACTCACCCTGAAAGATCTGCTCGCTTGCTGTTTCCTGCTCCCACTATTCCTCTTGCTTCTCCTCATCTTCCACAACCACTTATTAGGATATATGCAATTATATTCTCCTTCCCATCAATGTGTATTTTATCAAATTCATGACTATGCAACTTTAGCACCACTCTCATTATGCACCTAATGACACCTTCCAGTCCTTTGCCAAAACAAAGCTTTGAGTGCTTGTGAGCCGCAATGCATATCGGCTTTTGAAGCACAATGGCACTTAGCCCTGAATCACATGCATCCATCATGAAAATACAGTCACATTGGGTGTTCCCTTAAACCACAATGTTGTTGTTAGGAAACCCTTACCTGTCCTCCATAGACACAGCTGCTTATTGCCAGGACAGATCTCGCAACCTCGGTGGACCTGGCGATATGACGCCATCAGGGCATTCTTCTCTGCCTCCCACATTCGTAGCATCACCACGTACATGTGTCCCAGCCCAAGATGACAATGACGGACCGACACTATGTAACATCACCTGACACAACATTACGCTGTGTCCCTGGATATCAGGAAGACAAATCAGGGACCCAGCATCTTCAATCCTTGTTTTCCATGGACCTGGAGTCATCACAACATCCCGGAATTGGATTTCAAGACCATGGCATCTATACTTTTTGAATCTAGGTAATTAGGTGTTTTGTTCTTGTTTCTAAGTAAACATTTTTGTGATTACTCACACGAACATACTGGACATCTTTTGTTCAAGATACCCCTCCCAATCCTCACAGGTGAAGACCGTTTAATATAAGGGAATGGGGGTGATACATCTGGTACTGTCTCTCACTGTCTCATTTTTCTCCTCACGGTGCCGGGGTTTTCAGAACGCTGTCCTTGCCCTTCACGCTGCCTGGTGGGGGGTTCTTGAGAGCAGGGACAACACTTGGGAGAGAAGGGGAACTGGTGACCCCGCTGAATCTATTCCAGGGTTGTCCTTTTCCCTATTTTACCCAAGTGATACTACTTCCATGGTTCCCGCAAGTTAAGGTTAATGATTATCGGTGGTGATACTAACAGTTTAAGAGGCCCTTCTTGATCCCGAACCATGGAAGCCAAGATCAAGGCACTAATGTCTTCCATGCAGAAATTACAGGCAGAAATTGCTACTTCATGCCAGTAAAGTGCTGTTTTATTTTCAAGCCATCACGGTGCTACAGAGCAAGGTAGAGAATTTAGCTAACAAACATCCTATTGTAGTACACCCATGGGGGGCCATTGCTACAGGTGCAGTTCCTACATGGAGTCAAACCACCTCAGGGGATAACCGCCCTATACTAACCTCTGCTCTACCTTACCCCCTCCTGGAATAGGGCCTAATATAACACTCCGGCAATGCCTCTCAAATATGGACAGGGGTCCTAAGGAATTTAAGTCTTTTCTCACACAGTGTAGAATCCATTTTGTAAAAACAGACCTCGACTATATGCATCCGACCAGGCTAAAATAGCCTTCATCTTACTGAACCTAGATAAAATGGCCCTTGCTTGGGTAACACCCTTTGTAGACACTAATGACCGGATCCTGTTAAATTACACTGAATTCTACAAAGCCTTCTAAGCCATGTTTAGTAAACATTATGCCACCCAGTAAGTCAGGAATTATATATCAATCTCTGACAAGTCCATAAGGACCACTTGACATACATCACCCAGTTCCGGAACGTGACCACACAGACTATATGGCCTGAGGAGATTCAATGAATGCTCTTATATAGGAGTCTTTGGGATGACATCAAAGGTGCGCTCATTCAAGCTGTTAATCCTCCCACAACACTAAAGGATTATGTCTCTCTATTAGTGCAGTTTGATCAAAAATGGGGGGAATGGAGGTGGTCAGCATGGGAGATTTAGAGATAAAGCAGAAGCAAAAAAGAAGGTCTTGAACTGCTTCCGGAAGGTAAGGTGGTCCGCCTAAGGTGGTCCCAACCCCAGGCAGCCTTGTGTACAATGCAGAGGGTCTTGAACGTCATCCTTGCAGCTACCAGGAGCCAGGGAAGAGAGATTTCAGGGCTGGAGAGATAGGATCCCTGGGCTTGAGGCCAAGGATAAGTCTTGCGTTCCTGTTCTGGATTAGTTGCAGAGGGTGGAGAGTAGAGGAAGGCAGGTTGAGATAGAGGCTCTTGCAGTAGTCCAGCGTACAGACAACCAGGGCTCTGGAGACGTTGAGCTTCTGGGGGAAAGTGAGAAAGTGAGAAAAGGAAGAATACCTCTGAGGAGGTGGAGCTGGTAGTGGGACTTCTTTGAGAGGTCTGTGATGTGAAGGAAGAAGGAGAGAGTGAAGTCCAAGATGACCACAGTAGATTCCTTCACGAAACTGGCTCCAATGTTAACCTCTGCTTCTATTCTGGCACACATTTGGCCTCATTACGAATGTGGTGATAAGACAACAACGGCACCGGTAGTGCTACCGGTGCTGTTGTTACCATAACACCACATTACGAGTTCTGCTTGCGGGTGCTGCTCTGCATGCCTGGTCAGACAAGGCTTGCAGAGTGGCACCCGCGAGTAGAACTCGTGATTGCACCGGCACCGTTATAAACGGTGTCGGTGCAACCATGCTCCCCACCCCCCATTCTGCCTTATGGAGCAGAATGGGGATCGTGAGCCCGGCCATACCGGCACCCGCGAATGGGCAATTACCGGCCCATTCAACTCGTAATGGGCCGGTAATGGCCCATTCGCAGGTGCTGTTAGCGAGTTTGGCAGTAGCCGTGCCCTTATTAAGGGCAAGGCTACTGCCAAACTCGTAATTAGGCCCATTATGTCTCACGTGTTTCATCTTCACAGACTCCCCAATTCTATTATAACTGACCAAGGGGCACAATTTGTATCAAGATTCTGGTGAGAAATGAGCAGACTACTGGGAATAGACTTGACATTTTCATTAGCCTATCACCCTCAAAGTGATGGCCAAACAGAGCGAGTGAACCAGGTTATTGGTCAGTACCTACGTTGTTATGCCACAGAAAGAAATGAAGATTGGGTATCTCTCTTGCCTCTGGCAGAATATTCATATAACGATTTGCAGCATACTTCTATATCGGACACCCCCTTTCATTTGTCGAATGGTTATCACCCTAAATCCATGCCAGTAACAAAAATATCAGACACCAATATTCCAGCAGCCGCAAGAAAGTATACAGTTACTACAGCAAGGCTTCTTAAGAGCCACAATACATCTCAGAAAAACACGCCATAATCTCATGAATTGATCTCTGATATAGCAGTCTGGAAATAGAATCAAGTAGGCTGGGTGCGACTGTCAATTTCATATGTGAGATTCATTTGATAGAAATTTTTGTCAGCACTCGTTGTATCCAGTCATTCCACTGGATTCTTTTCTTGGCACATTGAGGGTGATTCATCTGCATCTCCTGAGTTATCTCATTTTTTTTCATGTCATTTTGAACTTCAGTTTTCCATACTGTAAGCGCAGTATTAGCAACAGGATTTTCTTTTTCACAGAATATTTTAAAGGCAGGGATCACATCATCGCTTATCATTTTTCTGAAGAAGTTGAGTTGTTTCCATATGACTATTTATCGCAAGGATTGAGTAGCGACATTGTGATGAATTCTCATCACTGGAAATGATCTTGGAAGACTTAGTATTTTCCGCCAAAGAGTCCTTCAATCACAGGCCAGGTAATTTGATCTAAATTTACCATGGTTTTACTTCCATAGGTGATGATTGCAATTACTTTCTGTCGATAGAAAGTCAGGATCGGTTTCATAGAAAACTTCCCCAAGGTGAGACAGTTATACTGATGAAATGAAAAATAAATTTCTTCAGCGATCCGTCTCCTCAGAATCAACAAGGTCTGCTATTTCATGGATCCCAGTTAAGGTTTCCACCACCAGATTCACAAATACTCCTTCAGAAATGGTGCCATGACTCTTTGGGGGCAGGATTTTTGGCTACAGAAAACTCAAGAAAAAGTAAGAAGGTATGCTTGGTGCAAAGGCTGCCAAAGAGATGTTCAGGACTATATCACAGGATGTGGAGTATGTGCTTGATCTAAGGTCTTTAAACATAAGATGATGGGTTTATTACAGCCATTACCATTTC
Source organism: Ambystoma mexicanum (assembly GCF_040938575.1). Lineage (NCBI taxonomy): Eukaryota > Metazoa > Chordata > Amphibia > Caudata > Ambystomatidae > Ambystoma > Ambystoma mexicanum. The sequence continues at coordinate 900,807,207 of NC_090923.1, read as the reverse complement.
CTTCTGGTACTTGGAAGGTGTGTGCAATGGATTTTATCACTGATCTTCATCCAGTACAGGGTTAAACTACCATTGTGACCATATGATGTGATATGATAAGTCATTAATAACGTGCCTGTGCACAAGTGTTTCTAGGCGCGACAAAGGCGCGACAAGGCAAGGTAGGGAGACATAGGGAGGATGAACAAACAAACTTATTAGGCCTTTTGTCATTCAGATCGTGCACGTACAAAGAGGGGAGGAGAGGAGAAGTGCGAGGGAGGAGGGAAAAGGGGAAGTGCGGTCAGGGCACAATTTTTCTGGGTAAGTGGAGCTGAGAGAGCCAGCTGGGGAAGTGCAAAAAGGGGGGCTGCTGGGTAACAGATACAACCACTAAGTGTGGGGAGGGCTGGAGGCAGTGCAGGTGCTTGCAGGTCATCAAGGAAGCCTGGTGTCCATTAGGTTCAGAGGGTAGCCAGGTGCCCGGATACCAAAGCAGACAGGTGGTCAACAAGGGAGATTTAGAGATAAAGCAGAAGCAAAAAAGAAGGTCTTGAACTGCTTCCAGATCCTAAGGTGGTCTGCCTCGAGTTTGAGAGGGCCATTGTAGAAGAAGGCCCTTGCAGAGGAGAGAGATCTACCTCAAGCTCTCTGCCTGGAGAAGAATCTGACCATCAAGGAGTTAGAGGTAGCTGAGTGAAGGGCAAGAGAGGTAAGATGTTTAGGAAGATCGAGTTGGATATAGCGCAGGACCCAGCCCCAGGCAGCCTTCTGTACAATGCAGAGGGTCTTGAACGTCATCCTTGCAGCCACCGGGAGCCAGTGGAGAGATTAGAGGGCTGGAGAGATTGGATCCCTGGGCTTGAGTCCAAAGATAAGTCTTGCAGTCCGGTTCTGGATTAGTTGCAGAGGGCGGAGAGTAGAGGAAGGCAGGTTGAGATAGAAGCTGTTGCAGTAGTCCCGCCTAGAGACAACCAGGCCTCTGGAGACGTTGAGCTTCTGGGGGAAAGTGACAAAGTGAGAAAAGGAAGAATACCTCTGAGGAAGTGCAGCTGGTAGTGGGACTTCTTCGAGAGGTCTGTGATGTGAGGGGAGAAGGAGAGAGTGAAGTCGAAGATGACCACAGTGGATTCCTTCATGAAACTGGCTCCAATGTTAACCTCTGCTTCTATTCTGGCACACGTTATTATGTCTCAAGTGTTTCGTCTTCACAGACTCCCCAATTCTATTATAACTGACCAAGGCGCACAATTTGTATCAAGATTCTGGTGAGAAATGAGCAGACTACTGGGAATAGACTTGACATTTTCATCAGCCTATCACCTTCAAAGTGATGGACAAACAGAGCGAGTGAACCAGGTTATTTTTCAGTACCTACGTTGTTATGCCACAGAAAGAAATGAAGATTAGGTATCTCTTTTGCCTCTGGCAGAATATACATATAACGACTTGCAGCATACTTATATATCGGACACCCCCTTTCATTTGTCCTATGGTTATCACCCTAAATCCATGCCAGTAACAAAAATATCAGACACCAATATTCCAGCAGCCACAAGAAAGTATACAGTTGCTACAGCAAGGCTTCTTAAGAACCACAATCCATCTCAGAAAAGCACAAGATCTGTCCAAGAAATATGCAGAGATGAATAGAAGTCAAGGTATGGCTTTCCACTGGACATATTCATGTCCCTTCATGTGCTTATAAATGGAAACCAAAGTTTATAGGCCCATTCATGATCAACAAGGTGATCTACCATGTAGCAATGAGGCTGTCTCTCCCAAACATTTACAAGATACATCCAGTATTCCACGTATCTCTTGTTAAACCAATTACAAATTCTGGAAAATATTGAGAATTACCATTGCCTCAGCCTCTGGCCATTGGACCACAGATTGATGAATACGAAGTTAACAGGATAATAGACTCACGACATCGGGGACAATCGATACAGTGTCTGATTCACTGGGTAGGTTATGGACCTGAAGACAGAACGTGGGCCCAAAGGATGTATTTGCTCCCCTACACATCAATATATTTCATAGAATGTTCCCAGACAAGCCCAGGGATTTTCCCCATGTCCCAATGGCTCCAGGGAAGGGGTTTATGTTGGGGCATACTGTTAGGAAACCCTTAACTGTCCTCCGTAGACCCAGCTGCCTATTGCCAGGACGGGTCTGTCAACCTCGATGTACCAGGCGATATGATGCCATCAGTGCTTCCACCTCTTCCTCCCGCATTTGCTGCATCGCTACGTATATGTGTCCCAGTGCAAGATGGCGATTACGGGCCAACACTAAATAAGGTGACCTGACACGTTATCATGCTGGGTCCCTCCATATCAGGTAGCCAAATCAGGGACCCGGTGTCATTCAATCCTTGTTTTCCATTGACCTGCAGTCATCACAACAGCCCAGAATCGTGACAGCTATACTTTTTTTAATCTGGGTAAATACGTGTTTTGTTCTTGTTTCTAAGTGCAATGTTTGGTGATTAATCCCACGAACATATTTGGAACACAATTTCTTGTTGAAAGAGTTAAATGAAGACACAGATCTGTTTTTTTTCCTGTTTATTTTTGTTTTCTTTTGGACATCTTTTGGTCAACATACCCCTCCCAATCCTCACAAGTGAAGACTGTTTAATATAAGGGAACGGCAGTAATACATCTGGTACTGTGTCTCACTGACCCATTTTTCTCTTCACAGAGTCAGGGCTTTGAGAAAGCTGTCCTTGCCCTTCACACTGCCTGGTGGAGGGTTCTTAAGAACAGAGAGAATGCTTGGGAGAGGCGGGGAACTGGTGATCCCATAGTACCTATCCCAGGGTTGTCCTTTTCCCTATTTTCCCCAAGAGGTATTACTTCCATGGTTCCCGTGAGTTAAGGTCAGTGATTTTCGATCTTGTTACTAACAGTTGTCTTGGAAGCAGGATACCCCAGTGACCTTTCCAAACATTGTCCTCTGAATAACTGAAGCAACTGATATATGCTCAAGGTGCATGCCCTTGTATCTGAAGGTAACTATTGGCGTAAAGACCACGGTAATGTCATGTAAAAGGGGATGTGGCTCTACCTAATGGTGAGCTGAGGCTACGTCTAAAGGGTTGAAGACACGGGCCTTCCCAGCCAAGCTTACCTGTTTCCCAATATTTGGCAATGGAGACCTATTGTTAACCATATGTAGGTCCACACACAAGCTTATTTGTCCTGTGGGTTTCCTAGCCACTATGATAGGGCAAACCCATTCGGATGCCTGTACTTGTTAAATTACATTTTGTTCCTGGGGCTTGTTTAGAGCCTTTGCCATTTTTTCGCACGGGCTGATACGCATGCTATGCACTTTTGTAGCAAACGGCACCACACCAGCTTTTTCCTGGAACTAATGGTAATCCTTTCAGTCAACCTAGTTTGTCAGAGAATACAGTTTATAAACCAAGTAAGAACTCATCTTTCTATACTGGTTCCAAAACCACAACATGATCTGGAGAATTTTGGTTGAAAATGAGTCCTATATAACGTATTACCACCGATTTGTGATACTTAGGCCTTCTTCTTTATGGCACGGACACGAAATTCCATGTAAGCATGTCTCCTGCCCACTATGTCTATGGCTGTCACTCAACCTAGGCACTGGGTTTGATGCCAGGAGGCTCTAGTCCAATCTCTTTCCATTCAAAAATGTCTGATAATCTTTCTGTCAATGATAGTGTAGTCAGGGCCTGATTCCTGAAGCATTGTGACTGCATGCACATTGACCACTATGGCACCACGTGGTTACCTCTTTTTATTTTCGATATGTCCACCTCGTACATGAAGAAAATCACATAATTCTCATCATTCAATCATTCTCCAGGGGTCTGTAAGCTGATATCCCTCACAGATGTTATGTGGGACATTGGTAGAGCTAAGTGCAACATGTCCTTTGCACCACACACTCTACACTCCACAGGAAGCACTCGACATTCACATGCATTGACAAGACGATATGCCCCATGACATCTGTAGCAATGGCTGATCTTTCTACTGTCCATTCATTCGCGACTCCCTCCTGTATGTATGTTCCCCAAACCAGTCCTACTGTTTGTCTTCCTAGAGCACTAAGATTGCCATTTTCACTTTTTCATTATCAGCATTTTCCAGCTCTTTGGGGATTTCCTTCTGTATGACTAGGACCTCAAACTTAGTACTCTTATGTGTTCTCTTATCCAATTCTTTAATACTACTCATTGTTTGCTCAGTTTTCTTAGCAATCTCTGTAACCTGTTCCAGACTTGGTTTTCCCTTACTCCATTAGTCTTTTCTGACTTTGTGGTGGTCACTCATTGTTAGCATGAATTGTTCTCTAATTTGATCATTGTATGAAACCCCAAAATTGCATTTAGTCCCCGGTTTGCATAAATCTGTTACAAAGTCTTCCACTGACTTGCTCTGTCTTTGATTCCTAGTAAGAAAATAATAGCGTTCAAGTATAATGTTAATTTTCCTTTCATAGTGTAAGTCAAATTTCTTAATATTTGTCTGATAAACATTTAGGTTCCGGCTAGTCCCGGCTAGTTCCGCCTTCTTCATCATCACCCCCCTCTTCGGCACTATATCGCAATTCTGGAAGACTCTTGAGTAAACGTCTTCACTCAAAACCTAAACAACACAATAATATTGACTTCTTTCACTCCACTGAATAACAAGGACTGTGAACAGTTAGCACATAGGGCCTCATTACACGGAAGGCGGTAATGGTTAACGGCCACCGTTAATGGTAACGGTGACCCTTAACCATTACCGCCTTACTACGAGGTCCCTTAGCGGGTTGGTGATTTAACGCCTGCTTTTTAAAAACCAACCCGCTAAGGGACCTCGGAGCTAATTACGGCACAGCAAAATTGCGGTGCCGTAATTAGCGCCTTCCCCATTCCCATAGAGCCCTATGGGGCAGAAATGGGAATGGGGAAGGGCAATGGCGGAAGGGGGATTTACCGCCCCACCAACCTTGGAATGGGGCGGTAAATCCCCTTTCCGCCAAGGCGGTGCCGGTATTTTACCGGCATGAGCCATGGCGCTAATAGCGCCATGGCTCACCGCCTTCCGTGTAATGAGGCCCATAGTCTTGGAAATCTTCTTTCACAATCTGTTATTTGATTGGCGCCAATTGATGGAAGAAATATCGGAGACCCTGTAATATTCAACACGTCGTAAATCCGTTTTTTGATTCAAATATACAACTCCACAAACTCTAGCAACAGTTGCAAATGTGCCATCGCAATACCCCCTGGAAGAGCCCAACTGCATCACTCGATGTGGTGCTGGAACCCTACGTGTCCACGTGGTGGCACAACTGTCATCATAACAAAGCAGAATAACAGACTTGAATAAATAGTAGAAAACAACAATTATTTTCTAGCTTGACCGGGAGGAGGGAGGCGCCGGTGAATCCTTTAATATGTGGGTTTCTTATTCCGTTGTTCTTCCTCTTGAACCCCCACTCGCTTCACTGCTCAACTGATGCCAGGCAAAACATACCCAGTCTGTGTAAGTCCCAGTCCTTCTTCAATTTCTGAGATGCGTCTCATCCCACAGCACATTGTAGTTCCGGAAGCCGATGCCAGCACACTTGAACCGCAAGCAGAGGGGCTCTTATTCAAGCATCGAAGACGCACGCTTACGGGAATTCGTGTGCTTCAGGTCCCTATAATACACTCTACGCGCAAGTCTCCTTAACTGCTTGCAAGCCTCCACGTAATAGTCTTTCAAATGAATTCCTAATAACACATTTTGGAGGCAAACACATTTGTAAAGGTGTGGGGTGAGGCACGGGCAACGCGCGTGGCGCAGTAAGAAGAGGCCAGAGACAGAGCGATGCTTCATGCGTCCTCTTTATTTCTTACACCAATGAAACTGCCCTTTGTCTCGCCTCCCGCCACCCGTCACTTCCCTTTCTCTTACATGTTTCCCCTCCCTGAACAACCGCCCCCCTGGCCAACACTGGAACGTCAACATGACATCTCCCCCTTTTTAAACATTAACATATCTCTCACAACAGGTGAGCAAGTGATGAGGTTTTCTAACCCATTTCCTCAATCCATCGTCGGGGCTTGTTCCGAGCCCTTTGAGGACGGGCACGTGTAGACCCTTGCGGGCTTCCACTAACCTCCACCTCAGGTGCGCCTTCCATGTCCGATTCCTCTGTTTCTCCGTGGTCACCAAGGTATGGATCATCCGGCTCATAGGCAAGACGAACGACCACTCGGCCACTCAGGCGGAGGGACCCCAGAGAAGGATTCCCTTGAAATGTGAGGAGTTTCGGGTGACGGACCCTTCCACACCCTGGGCCGTGATCATGGATCCCTTCTTCTGCATGACTAACAACGGCTCGTCTTGAAAGACTGAAGTGTGTTTGTGAGTCTGAGGTTGCTTCACGGCGACAATGTCACCCACTGCGATCTGGGTTTCTCTCGCCCCTCTCCATTGATCTGCATACTCCTTCATGTGCTCCTTGGCAGTGCCATTTCGTTCCCTCAGGTCCATGTCTCGGTCCTCGGGTGGTCCTCCCAGAGTGGCCTGCGGGATCCGGGTCTGAACGTCTCTCCCAAAAATTACCTCACAAGACGTTTTCCCCGTGGTGCTATGAGGAGTGCTCCGGCAGTCCTGCATCAGCTGATTTAGGACTAGTTTGAACGGTTGACTGGTGAGCTTGGCGATTTGGAGGGCCCGCTTGAGATTAGCCATAAATCGTTCTATCATACCATTCACCTGTGGCCAGAGGGGTGTTATCTTCCGGTGGTGGAAACCTATATAGTTCGCAAATTGTGCGAACTGATGCCCCATGAATGGGGGCCCATTGTCTGTTCTGAGCACTCTTGGGATGCCGTAAGTGGAGAATATACGGTCAAGTGCCAGCACCACGTGATGAGCGGCTGTGGAGGATATAATTTGTATTTCCGGGTAGCGGGAGTACTCATCCATCACCACCACCACATATTTCCCTCCTTCTATGGGCCCAAAGAAGTCGGCAGTGACAGCCTCCCATATTCCTTGTGGAAGCTCGGACATCCTCAACGTTCCGGATGCCGGTTGGGTGTGATGAGGCTGCATGTGGGACAAGACTTTAAGGCTTCCTCTACTAGGGAGTCCATACCTGGAAACCAAACCTTTTGACCTAGCATGCATTTGGTTGACACCATCCATCGGTGGCTCTCATGGGCGATGTCAATGACTTTGGCCCATAGGTATGGTGGGATTACCAGCTTGTAGTCCTTTAGAAGGAGGTGGTCATCCGACAGATCTAGTTCGTCCATCACCTGGATCAGCCGATCTACTTCACCTTGCACTTGGTCTCCAGCTGCTCGCCCTCTCTCTTTGGCTATCCTTCACATGCCCGATTATATACCTTCACAAATGATTTGACACGCTAGATCATTTTCCGTCTCTCAGGCTATGGTCCCGATATCAATCCCTTCTGGAGTGGTCTGGTGTATTAGGTACCAGAGGTACCTGTCTGCCACCGAGGGTTCGGGCGTGCACCCCTCCCAAGGCCTTCTGGACAGGAATTCTGCTAGATTCTTTCCTTTCCCTGGACAGTGCACAATTTCTAATGCATAGTCTTGCAGGCACACCCACCAGCGGGCTATCCTCGGGGGCATTTTCGCCTGAGGGTTCCCATACAGGAACAGCAAAGCTTGCTGATCCGTGATGACACTGAATGGTTTGCCATACAGAAACAGGTGAAAATATTCACAGGCCCAAACCACGGTGAGCCCTTCTTTCTCTGCCTGTGAGTACGCCTGTTCGGTGGCAGAGAGGCTCCTGCTGGCATATGCAACGACATGCATTCTTGCGGGATCCCTTGGGTCCACCTGAGCTAGGATGGCCCCCAGACTTACATGACTGGCGTCTACCGTCAGTTCCATTTGGCGATTTGGGTCATAGTACGACTTGTTCTCTGCACTGGCGACCCTTTTGCGGATGATCTCAAAAGCCCTTCGGCACTCCTCCGTCCAGCAGAACGAGGCATCTTGTCTTGTGAGGAGTCTTAGGGGTTTGCTTACTGTTGCAAAGTTCTTGATATACCGGGTGCAGTAGCTAGCAAGACCCAGAAAAGACCTCAACTCGGAGACGTTGGCCGGAGGTGCGGTGTCGTTTAGGGCAGCTACCTTGTCCGGATCTGGGGTCATGCCGGCTTCAGAAAATATATGGCCGAAGAACTTCAGTGTGCTCTTCCGGAACTCGCACTTTTCCTTGTTGAGCGTGAGATTTGCCGTTTCTAACGCTTTGCACACTTTCATGAGAGCCTCATCGTGCTTCTTGACGTCCGGACCGAAGACCAAGATGTCATCTCTATAGTTGAGGCAGTTCGGGATGTGTTTGATGACATTATGCACCTCAGCCTAAAAGATTTCGGTGGCCAAGGACACACCAAAACTCAGCCTTTTATAGCGAAAGGGGGCCTGATGCGTGACGAAGGTGGTGATGTTCCGGCTCTCTGGGCTCAGCACTAGTTGGTGGTATCCTTTCTGCAGGTCTAAATTAGAGAACACCTTGGCCCTGTTCAGAAGATGAATCGTGTCCGAGATGCGTGGGGCTAGGTGTATTTCTCTCCTTATGGCTTGGTTGGGGCGTCTCATGTCACACACAATCGAATGGCTTCTGACCCCTTTTACTGGTACTGGCACTATAGGGGACACCCAGGTGGTGGGGCCGGTGGCTGGCTCGATGATGTCTTGCTCGAGCAGCTTGTGTAGTTCATCCTCCACCTTCTTTTGGATGTTGACTGGGATCCCCGATAGTGTTGTGCTACGGGGCGTATGGAGTTGTCAATGTGCAGCTTTATGGGTCGATTCTTTAGCTTCCCGATGCCTCTGAATATTCGTGGGTAGAGGTTATTAATCATGTCAACTGATTAGATGTATTTGTGGACCATAATGTTATACAGGATGTGAATGAATCCCATGTCGGCTGCTGCTTTGAAACTCAAAACAAACTTGCTGTCTGTTTGGGTTGCTAGGACATGAATGGGGATTCTTTTTTCATGCCATTTGTATCTGCAGGACCCCTCAAACTGTCCTAGACACTTGAGGGGTGTCTTGGCCCCGTAGGCATAAATGTCCACTGTAGCAGGGCACAGTTTTGGTGGTGTGGGCAGGTCCTTGAAGATGGTTTCACTGATGACATTGACCGTGGCCCCAGTGTCGATGAGGAACTCTGTAGGCTGCTCATTCAGCTTAATGATTAACGTAGAGCTGTGTGCCATCATGGTGGGGTTCCCCAGCGCATATACATAGGCCTTTCTCTTCTGATCGCTCCCTGATGAGCTGGGATCCGAGTCAGATGGTGACTGTTCAACCAGGTAGCGCACGTGGCGTCTTGACCTGCGCTCGGGCCTCACACGCATTACATATATCCTTCTGTCTCTCCTGTCCCTTCTTTGCCTCTCCTCCCCCGAATCTCTTTCCTTTCAGTCCGGGGTTGCCTGGTTGGTTCGCCCTTGGGGAGCCGTGCTGGGGTGGTTCCCAGAGGAGGAAATGGCTTTTGGTCTGGGTCGGGATGGTGCCTCTTTGGTCCTCTCCCTCACTTTGTCACGGAAAAGCCTGCACACGGACTTGAAGTGGCCCTCTTCACCACACGTGACGCAGCGCTGGCCGATGGCTGGGCAGGTCCCTTCATGGGGTATTCAAACCCACACTTGTAGCAAAAGAGTTCCTCTGATCTTCTCTCATGCTGCAACCTGTGGATGTTCTCCCCTGGCATCGGGTTATTGAAACTCTCTTCCTGTGAGTCTATGGCCCTTTCTGCCCTGGCTAGGGCGAGGATTTCATCCAGAGTGCATTGTTTCTGAAGCAGTTTCCTGTGAAACGTCTGCATCTCGCACCCCGCAATTATTTGAGACCGGAGTGCCTCTGTGTTAGAGTAATTTGCAAAGTCGCAGTGTTTCATTATGGTGCGGAGCCGCATGACATAGGCGTCCATGGTCTCACCCTTAATTTGCTTGGTACTGTGAAAGAGATGCCTCTCGTAATCCACGTTGGTGTGGGGGGTGAAGTAGGCGGCTAGCGTGTCTTTTAGGTCTTGAAGGGAGTCAATGGAGTTAGGGGGCAACTCGTCGATGATGTCCTGTGTCGCTGAGCCCACTGCCAACTTCAACAGGTATTTCTGACGGGTGTCCTCTATGGGCCCTGTGGCCCTCATATATAATTCAAAGTCCCTGATCCACCTGGTCCACCCGGGACCCGTGTTGTTCATGTCCGAGACATCAAAAGCCCTGGCATTTGTGCCGCTAGTGTGTCCGGGAGCCTGTATGGCATCTGATCCACCACTTGGGTGCCTTGCCTCTAGGCCTGTGCCTGTGCACCTTGGTCCTTGTCTTGGCCTGACATTGTCCTGAATGGCTCCTGGCCAATCTAGATTCTGCAATGGGCACGAACACCATCAGCATGGGACCGGGTCTCTGTGGACTGTCCCTCTGCCCTCTGTGGACCTGGATGGCCGCCTCCTGTGGGCACGAGCACCATCCTTATAGTTAGCATAGTTCCTGACCCCTCCTATTTTAGGATGCACGTGGTGGTGTGCTTTCACTGTGTTAACAGTGTGCAGGCGGGGGCGGATTGCTTCCTTCTGTGGTGTCTTTCCAACCACTGCAGCTTAGGCGGCCAGCAGCGTGTTCCTGCTGCAGCCCTGCTCCTCTTCCACCACACGTGGAGCCTCCAATGTTCCGTTCGGCACTCCCACTCCGACGTTCCTTCCGGTTGCAGCGCACCCCCTGAGCGGTCCGGAGCGCTCTCCTCCACGTGGACTGCTTGATCTGGGTGGCTGTTCCAACGCCACAGGTGAGCGGCCTCTCCGCTCCGTTAGCACCTTCCACCCTGGAAGGCTACCCGCCTCGTTGCCAATGTAAAGGCATGGAGTGAGGTACGGGCAACGCGCGTGACGCAGTAAGAAGAGGTCAGAGACAGAGCAATGCTTCATGCGTCCTCTTTATTTCTTACACCAACGAAACTGCCCTTTGTCCCGCCTCCCGCCGCCCATCACTTCCCTTTCTCTTATGTGTTTCCCCTCCCTGAACACGCGCCCCCCTGGTGAACACTGGACCATCAACATGACAACATTTAAGGCAGTAATCTCTTCCAAAGGTAATGGGATGGTAAACTTCTCTACTTCCAATGGTAAAGCAGTAACGTGTCTCTCAATGAGCCTTAGGCGCAGGGTGACGTAATAAAACAACATGAGCGAGCATTGGGTTATTGCACAAGCACAAGCAGGTTACAGGATAAACAATGCTTCTCTGTAGGCCACCTAGGAGGAGGCAGTCCTCCCACGCAGCGACTCTCGGATCCCGCCGGAGGTCAGAACCTCAGATTCCAACACTGCTCCCAAGGTTCTGGCAAGCCTGCTAGAAGCTGCAAGGACACTAATATAGTCATTGCATAAATGCAAAGGCTATGACATCAAGGAGCACAAAGATATAATACACTTTTGTTTTCAATGTCACCTATATTGAGTGGTGAATGAGATTGCATGGGATATTTACTGCTTGGGGTACATAGAACGTTCTGAAATTTTTAAATATGGGTTAAAGGTCACACACAGAACTGTGTCTGTACTCATGCAATAAATAACCCATGTAACCCCAACTCATTATAAGATGGTATTTTAGGAGGTATTTAAAATGCCAAATGCTACACCATTACAACCATTTTCATCATTTTGCAAAGCTATTGGTATCAGCATTGCACATTACTGTTACATCCAGTGCCGATAGAAGTTCACTGCTTTCTTGTGGGTGCTTGTTAAACCACAGTCTGAAGCCCAGCAGGACCTCAGTGGGGATTGGCAGGATTACTGCCTGCAGTAATTCCCCAGCAACATTGTGAGCAGAGGTAATACCTCCTCTATCAAGAACGTATTCTTTGCTTATGGGTTGCAAAAACATAATAATGCAAAGTGGTAAAACAGATGGTACTTCACAAAACCGCCTATTTTACTATTACAGCCATACTCATAATGAGACTTTAAAACGTTTTGTTTTGAACATACTGCACTGCGGCCCACATGCTAGCATTGTTGCGCTGTGCTGCATCTTGTACCCATGTAAATCTGAGATATGCTCTGCATTCAGTTGGCAGAGATGTGTGTGCAGAGGAGTCAGAGATGTTCACTCTCATAGTACTAGTGAGAAAAGGCCCGATCGTGACACTGGTCCGTCCCGTTGTGCCCTTCGCCGCACAGCTGCTTGAAAGTTAATGAAAAACAGTGCTCAGGAATGAGCTATTGATGGAGTGTCATAATGAGGCATCATGTAGCAGCCTGCAGGCTACTAGGCAACTAAGAATTCTGTGCCAGTGCGGCATCCTGCATGTTCCTGCTTCTGCATTCTGGTTTTCTTTGGCATGATGGCGGCTTAGAGGCCCATCACTTGGTTGAAAACGTGCAGACTAGAGAACATAATGGTAAGCTTTAAGTGTTTGTTTGCATATGTGTTTTAAATGGTATACAACGTGTTTGTAAGAGTTTGAATGAGTGCATGTGAGCATGCGTTTGAGTGAGTCAGTGCCCCTTTGTGTATGTATATATCTGTATGTTTCTGTGACTATTATGTGTCTCATTACAGTTTTGGTGGTATCCCATCAGTAAATCAGTTGGGATGCCACCAAAACTGTAATACCGTTTCCGCCACTTAGAATGCCGGAATTACCAGAATCTTCCAAGTGGCGGAAACGCTGGTAAATCCCCATTCCATTATGGCACCAGAATTACCGGTGCTAGTAATTCCAGCATTTTTCTTGCCGGTGGGGTCAAGTTTTACCTACAGCTGGACATAAATCAGTCCCCCCCCCCCCCCACCGGCAAAAGTGTGTTTTGCCGGTGCAGAAAAAGTGCTGCTGCCGGAATTACCATCAGTTTACCAGCACTTTTACTGCAACAGTAAAACTTCAATGAGAACCTGTGTGTGTGAGTGTGACTGAATGAGTATCTGCGAAAGTGTGGTTGATGCATGTGCTTTGTTTGGTATGGGAGAGGGACCACACCAGAAAAAGTGAACTAAAATATGTTGTAATGCAAGTGAGGTGGGGTTCCTAATTGGTTGTGCGCTCAGGTTCTAAAGATAGAAGTTTGAAAAGAAGGTTTGAAGAGAGGGAGTTTGGCAGCGTTACAGAAGGGAAGGTGGGTACACTTACCCAACCTACAGGTTCAAACTTGGAAAAAAGTTCCCTAGCCCACGCTATACTCCCCTAATGAGTGATTAGAAACCGGAAATTCTGATAGAAATTTGTAGGTGAACCATGTCAACATTTATTAGTCGAAGTGATTGCACTAACACAAAGGTAATATTGAATCAAAAATAATAGAAACTTAATCAGTAGACACTTTATTCTGTACTGACTCAAATTATAGTATGATAATCTCATATTACAAGGATGCATATAAATAAGGTGGATGAGTATGCCAAAACAACACAATTGTTGCCCAAAAATTTAGAAACAGAAGAACCAAAAAAGGAAAAGGGTACCTGGGTTATGGATGCACCATATGCCTATATTGTAAGTGTGCCATGTGCCAACACGTGTTTCGAACCACAACCGGGTCCTCCTCAGGGCTTGCACTATTCAATTGTTATCTAAATTATGCAAATCATACAGCCATCAAGCATAAATTGCATTACAATGTCATATTCAACAATTGAAACATATGATTGTGGTAAGCAAATAAGTAATTCAACTAGCAAAACGTTGAAAGAGGCAATTTTCTTGTCTTGGTCCAAAAATACACTGTGATAGAAATGAAAGGGAAAGAAGGAAAGAAAGGCGCAAATTAATCTAATAGCCAACAAATGTATTTACATTCCACGTCATTTGAACAATATACTGTCGTAACATAATGTAGCATTAGCCTCTTGCAATTTGGAGCATCATTAATAATTTTGAAGGAAAATGATTATTGCAAAAGTGCAAAAAGAATGTTAAAATAATAAGATTGGAAGGTGCAAAGAGTATACTCCCCAGGGGGCCGCTTACCCTATAGCAATGCGTTGCGTATGTTCTTGTGTTTATAAATTAATATACATCATTGTAAATTAATCGCATCATTTCTCTTTAAGGCATAATGGAAAGCAACTATTAGCGGCAATATCATTATTAGCTGTTGCGGATGCATTATTAAATTACGGTCCACCACATAATTTGTATTGGAAAGTGTTAGGTTTTCACAGTTACACACAGCCGCTTACCATTGATTCTTGTAGCACAACTTCAAATGAGCGTGTTTCTGTAACGAGGCTTGCACTGGACGTGTTCATTTCTAAGAATGAGCTCCTATTGCTTGTACCCAAAGTAATGTTATGAAGTATGATCATATGGTAAATCCAAAAATGTCATCCATTCGCAACAAAGACGATAATTAGCTGCAACAAATATATAAATCAATTACATTCGACCTCGTAGTACGTGCTACGGCACTATTTTAAAATCACGTGCTTCAACAAAGCCGCTTACCATTAATTCTTATAGCAGGTCTTTGACTGGGTGTGTTTCTATAATGAGGCTTTCACTGGGCGTGTTAGTCTCTGGTAATTCACTGCTATTGCGTTTTGGAACGGTGGCGGTACCATGTTTGAATCATATAATTCATTCAAATGTTTGAAAACTCTAATGAGCAAAAGATAAATCCTAATTAGTGCCTGAATTGCTCAAAAGACAGTTGGTCTTGTGTATTATTGCGACGAGCGGTCTAGTTAGAAACACTCACCTCGAAAGTTATAGAACAGAAAGCAATAAGCGCATAGATTCGCGTTTTCCAAAAGTAGCTTTTCGGTGTTGAAACATGTGATTAATCCAAGTTTTTGAAAACTCTGACAAACAAAGAAAAAACCCTACTTAGTGCCTGCGTTCCCCTAAATACACTTTATTCTATGTGTCACTGAAACAGACAGCCTGGTTAAGTACACTCACCTTTAATATTTAAAGCAGAAGACAATCAGCGCTTAGATGTGCAGTGATCGCACTGTTGCACCAAAAGATTGGGTAGTTGGCAGAGTCTGCAGCGTCAGATGCGGCTGCAAATTTGTTGCAGTGCGGCCGGACGTCTTCAGGACCCTAGTGGGTCCTTTCCTCTGATCCTTTTCCTTCCACACAGCGCAAGGATCGCGGGCTGCAACTGGAGTCGGGAGCTGCTCCAAATCGAATGCGTTCATTACCCAGCTGTATACTGCCATCCTCTGGTGTCCAGGCTCGGCAGGACCCTACATGGGAGTCAGCATCCCTGGATTAACACTGAGTGCCGCTGGACTGTGCAGCTGGCATCACGGCATGGTATGGCATTAACCGCCCAGCATTAATTGTCCAGCTGGTAAGCACCAACTCACACTATTACTGTACTAGCCCATGGACTTGATTGGCATTAAACTGTGTTCTGCCTTATTAACACGAAGTGCCTGAGCCCGAGCTGGTTATGAATATCACTCCATAGCAGAGTGGAGCTTTTCCCCTACTGCCTGCTCCTAGAAATCTCCCGGATCACAGTATGGAGGATTTCAATAAGTTGGGAATACTACGTCCACCGTCTGGCAACCTGGAAGGAATTAATTCCACCCATGAGCTAAGAGTGGCTCTTTTGTGGACTGGGCTCAGCTTAGCAGCTGCTTCCCCTTTGTTTAACAGGGACCGTGTATCAGAGGTGCTCGTCCTAAGCTCTTGAAGGAGACAGAGGTTGCGCGGCAGAAACCTCATTGCAGCAACTGACTCCAAGGCACATGATTCCTTTTGTAAGAATCTCAATAGGGATCTGGAAGGTTCGCCTCTAACTCCTGATGCTTTATGCCCGGCTAGCCTAGAACGCTTAATGGGAAGGGTTATTATAGATTGCATCACTCCAACTTTCTCCCCAGCTGTGACCTCCCTATTGGGAGGGATAAAGAACTAAGCCAAAAGGGATCCTAATGTCATGACTTCATTGCCTTCAATTTTAGCAAAGGGCTTTAAGCCGACTGCTTTACAAACTGATGACACGGCGTCCACTCAAATCTTGCATTTGAAAGCAAGCATTTCCAAAGAACTTCTTCAGTGTCACAGCTTACCGGACCTTTGTTCATTGATGGACATTTTGAATGAGTTTGTCTTGGCCACATGCCCTCATAGAGAAAATACGGGAACACAGAACGAGACTCAAAGTTCTTCAGCAGCATTGAGTCAATCGATAACAACGGATAACTGTTGCCAAGCCAATTCACAGGGGGAGAGACTGGATCAAGCCTCCCAAACCAACCCCATTAGAGGTATCCCCCCCGTTTCTTCATGGCTCTTACCTGCCACAATCGACCTGGCTAATCCACCTAGTATTGATCTCAAGGATCACAATTCTCAAACACACATTTTATCGCTGGCGCCTGATCACAATCTTGACCATAAACCTAAGCAGGTATTTATGCAAAATGTGCGTTTAAAAATATTCCAATTGCCAATCATAAAGTACAGTCGCACCCACTCATTCATTATGGACCAACAAAACTTTGTAATCTGTAATATTGGGAAAATAAATGGAAGAGAGTCAAGAGAAGCGCTACGCAACAAAGTTCTTGCATAGTTGCAACAACCTACGGGCCCAGGGCTGGTTAGATTTTCTGATGGTCATACACCAAATTGACTTGAGCGAATGGTGCTCCTCTCCTAATAGGGAGTGTGTTATAGTGGGCTGTGGTTCCAGCACATTACCACAATTTCTTAGCATGTGCAATTTTTTTCCCAGAGGGGGTTCAAATTGTAATTTAATTCTTTAAGGGCACGATTAGTTGGAAAAATTATTGACCCCTCCTCTTCACATATTATGAGTATTCTTATTATATGGGGAAGATTAGATTTGTTCGGGTTAATATGGTATTTTAGGTTGTACTTTACTGTGTTTAATGTTCTATGTTTCATGTTGTATTAGTTATTGTTTGACTGTATGTGCCATCATGCCTGAGGGTCCATTATGCACGATATAAATAAATAAAAGAAAAGAAAAAAGAAAGAAAATTTGTTAGGGCGCTTCTTATATACATCTCTGGAAGTTACGTATCTGGTCACGTGATTTTTCTAAAGGCAGCTACGTCTACAAAGCTGTTGTAATATCAACAAAACATGTTCATGCTAATACTTATTTAGACATTATCATTGAAATCGCTAAACACAGTGTATTGAATAAGAATCAGGTCTTTTAGACACTCTACTCTTGGTATGATAAACATATGAAATAGTATTGTGATGTCACCACGTCACTTTTTGTTGTAACCAAAAAGAGTTTATGTGTAGCTAATATAAAATTAATACTGTCAGCTGTATCATGTTAAGATATGAATTGGTTAGTGCTGAAGACTGCATGCATCATGTACGGATTAGTACTGATAACTGGTGAGATGGCAAAAATCCACCATTGTACCCTACAATTATATGCGAGCCCTATGTTAAGAGAAATTATGCAAAAATATACTCATCAGCGTAAATGACTGTGTGTGTAAATTAATTATAAACTCCCACTACCTAAGATCTCAAGAGTACAATTGATAAACACCAATGTACTAGCAATATATGGCTAAGAAGTCAATTAAAATGTTGAGCGGTCCTGAAGGGGGTGTTCCCTGCACCCTCGAATTGTTTAAACACAATGTGAGTTAACAACTTTTGACGGTTAGCCCCCAATGGATTGTTGTATCAAGACTGAAAAGTCCCAGCACCTGATTCAATGATATATGCACTTAGGATGCAAAAAGTGGTGTGATATTTGAAATTAGAGGTAGGTTGTCCTCTTAAAAAACATGGTATTGAGAGATACATTACAAAAATACATTAAGTTTGTGCTCTTTGTTCAAGCCGAGTTTAAGACATTGTAGTTTGCAAATGGTTCGCGCTTCCTGCTGGCGCAACTGTAATTTCTGATCCCCTCCTCCCAGATGTTATTTCACGACTTGCAATCCAACAAATCGAATATCTTGCTGGTTGTCCTGTTGGTGTTGGCTTTGCCAGAGTGCAGCCAAAGGGAGTCCAGATTACTGAGATTAGAAAGGTGTTCCCGAATTCTAATCCAAAATACCCTGATGGTACTACCACCATATACCTTTTTACAAACACATACTATGCCATAGACAACAAATTTGGTTTTGCAGTTAATGAAGGGATTCTCATCATTCCAGACTTCACTAACAGTGAAGATCACGATCTGGCAGCCGAATGGCAGGAAAACATAACTAATTGTTCAGAGCGCATGATTAATTTACTTATCAAACATGCTGAAAGTGAACATGCACGCATCATTAAAGAAATGGACACGGTAAAACAAGAGATTACGTCCATGAAAAATCCAACTGTAACCAAGGAAAATAATTACGATAAAATGTATCTGGTATTGAAAGATTATCAGGACAACATCAAACTACGTACATTTCATAAATTCTACAGAGAAGAGAGGGACTATAGCAGTGATTGTGTTTATATGTTCTAATCGAAATATGATGTGGACTTCCCTTAGGACAAAACACCAACAAGCTCACCAGTAACATCAGACATGAAACAGAGACTGGAATCACTATAGAAGGCAGCACAGCTCCCTCTACTGACTCAGCAAGATCAAAACATAATATGAGAGGTTTTCTAGCAGAGATCAAAAGATATAAAAAAGGGATCTTAACATCATATAACACTACGAATAAGTAAGTTAGATTTCATGCCCATTAGGGTGCAATACCGGAAAAACCACCACGTCATCAGAGGAGGAAGAGCAAGAGGAGCAAAGCAGAGACATGCAATCAAGCACCAACACCAGACTGCTTAGGTCGAGCTCCAAAAATCAGGCTCTGAAACCCATTCTCAAAACTTAGTGATCAACCTCTCAGATTGTGAACTGAATCAAAACGAAATGAAGTTACTGAATTATGGACTCTCTTTTGCTCCAACTTCGTCTGCTGACATGACGGAAGTGCAAATTGATTGATATAAAAAGTTTATTAGGAAACTCAAACTTAAAACAACTTTCCATACTAAAACTATCATGTATCAACCGATTGCTAGGCAAGCTCAGCCGAGAGCATTTAGTATTGCAGATATAGAAAACACCCAACTATTACTTTCTCTTGGTGATGACACACCCAAATCACTACCGGAAATTCAAAGTGAGTTAGGAATTCATCAATGGAACATCGATCTGTTATAATATTGTCCTAAGTCCAAATTCATGCCACCTATCATCACCAACTATCTCAGAAAACGTAATTGAGACTTTCTATCAAGCTGTGTCAAATGACATAAATGATTATATTGATGGCAAACCTTGAGGTCTGTCCAGTAAAAAATCCAATGTATCAAATGCAAAAAGACAAGCGATACAAGATCTGGCTCAAGTTGAGAAAATCATCATTAGAGAAACTGATAAGGGAGGAAATATTGTTATTCTCAATACTAATGACTATATTGAAATAGCAAATGAACATCTTGCCACCCCTGTGTGCTATCAAAAACTATGATGTGCCCCAACCATAACTACAGTTAAAGATCTGATCACATTAGTGCAGTACTGGCACTCTAAAGGTTTGTTGACAGACAATGAAAAAGCTTTCCTTAACAGATCCAAACCACTCATGCCCTCGATATATTTCCTGCCTAAGGTACACAAACATTTCAATCACTTACCTGCAGTGAGACTGATCATGAGTGGACAGGGCTGGGCCATAAAGGGTTTATCAGAATATATAGATTCCTCAATTAAAGATCTGGTTACTCAAATTCCTGTGTACCTGAAAGATACCACCCAGATATTGAACCTACTTCACCAAATTGTTTGGCAACCGAGTTTTTATTTAGCCACATTGGATGTCAAATCCTTATACACTTCAATTCAACATCATTTGGCTTTGGACACTATTGATTTTACTTTCAGCACTTTTTCTGCTTCATGCTCGACTCATGTACAACTAATTAAAAGCTTTCTAGATTTCAAATTGAATCATAACCAGTTCATCTTCTATTAGGAATATTATTCCCAGACAAGTGGTGTAGCCATGGGAGCCAAATATGCTCCATCTCTCGCCAATTTGTTTATGGCTTACTTTGAGCATAAATACATCTTTTCAGAACATGACTTTTCCCAGCAAATCCACGTCTGGAAAAGTTATATAGACGATGTGTTCCTAGTCTGAAATGGGACCATTGGGAAATTTCACCATATCCTTCAAAATCTTGATTCCAATAATTTTGGTATTGAGTTTACAGGCCAAATAAACACTTCACATATAGTTTTTTTAGATATGAACATATCGATTGAACACAACACTATTCAGTCGAGAACACATAGAAAACAGACAGCAGCTAATGCTATTCTGCATGTGCGAAGTTGCCATAAAAAGAGTGTCATTATTAATGTTCCAAAAGGGGAATTTTTTGGCACACATCGCAATTGCAGCAAAGATGTCACTTTTCAATCAGAATGTGAATTAATTGGTAACAGTTTTCAAGAAAGAGGGTACACAGTACGAACCATTGAACAGGCTTAACGAACTACGCAAGACTTAGATCGTACAGCTATTTTGCAAAAAGAGTCTGCCCCTAGGAATACATATCCAGACTAGGTTAATTTTATTACGACCTACTCTAGTGACAGTGGACAAATCTACTGTATGCTTAAAAGACATTGGCACATCCTTAAATTGGACAGTGACATTTCACAGTACATTTCAGATCAACCCAAGATCATTTATACAAAATTGCCAACTTTATGTAATAAACTGAGTCCCTCCTTTTTGAGACCTGACCCCAAAAAACATCTCCAATGGCATAGCAGAGCAATTAATGGTTTTTATCATTGTGGCACCTATAATTTTTGCAAATTTGCGTTATCGCCTACCAAAACCTTTTCATGTCATGGAGGACTGCAGTTAGAAATTATAGACTTTATTAACTGCAAAACAACAAATTTGTGTCTACGGCATAGTATGTGCTTGTAAAAAGGTATATGTTGGTAGTACCATCAGGGAACTTCGGATCAGAATTCGGGAACACCTTTCTAATCTCAATAATCAGGACATAACACTCTGTTTGGCTGCACACTGGCAAAGCCAACACCAACAGGACAATCAGCAACATATTCGATTTGTTGGATTGCAAGTCGTGAAACAACATCCGAGAGAAGGTGATCAGCAATTACAGTTGTGCCAGCAGGAAGCACGAACCATGTGCAAACTACGATGTCTTAAACTCGGCTTGAACAAAGAACAAAAACTTAATGTATTTTTGTAATGTATCTCTCAATACCATGTTTCTGAAGAGGACAACCTTTCTCTAATTTCAAACATCACACCGCTTTTTGCATCCTAAGCGATATATCATTGAATCAGGTGCTGGGACTTTTCAGTCTTGATACAAGAATCCATTGGGGGCTAACCGTCAAAAGATGTTATAACTAACTAACATTGTGTTTAAACAATTCGAGGGTGCAGGGAACATCCCCTTTGGGATCGCTCAACATTTTAATTGACTTCTTAGCCATATATTGTTAGTACATTGGTGTTTATCAATTGTACTCTTGAGATATTAGACAGTGTGAGTTTATAATTTATTTATACACAGTCATTTACGCTGATGAGTATATTTTTGCATAATTTCTCTTAAAATAGGGCTTGAATATAATTGTAGGGTACAATGGTGGGTTTTTGCCATCTCACCAGTTATCAATACTAGCCTGTGCATGATGCACGCGGTCTTCAGCCCTACCCAATTCATATCTTAACATGATACAGCTGACAGCAATAATTTTATATTAGCTACATATAAACACTTTTTGGTTACAACAAATAGTCACATTGTGACATCATGATACTATTTGATATGTTTATCATACCAAAAGTGAGTGTCTAAAAGACCTGATTCTTATTCCATATGCTTTGTTTAGCGATTTCAATGATACTGTCTAAATAAGTATTAGCATGAACATGTTTTGTTGATATTAAAACAGCTTTGTAGACATAGCTGCCTTTATAAAAAATCATGTGACCAGACACGTGACTTCCAGAGACGTATATAAGAAGCACCCTAACGACTACCCAATCTTTTGGAGCAACAGTGCCATCACTGCACATCTAAGCGCTGATTGTCTTCTGCTTTAAATATTAAAGGTGAGTGTACTTAACCAGGCTGTCCGTTTCAGTGACACATAGGATAAAGTGTATCTAGGGGAACGCAGGCACTAAGTAGGGTTTTTTCTTTGTTTGTCAGAGTTTTCAAAAACTTGGATGAATCACGTTTCAACACCAAAATGCTACTTTTGTAAAACGCAAATCTATGCGCTTATTGCTTTCTGTTCTATAACTTTCGAGGTGAGTGTTTCTAACTAGACCGTTCGTCGCAATAATACACAAGACCATTTGTCTTTTGAGCAATTCAGGCACTAATTAGGATTTATCCTTTGCTCATTAGAGTTTTCAAACATTTGGATGAATTATATGATTGAAACATGGTACCGCCACCGTTCCAAAACGCAATAGCAGTGAATTACCAGAGACTAACACGCCCAGTGAAACCCTCATTATAGAAACACACCTAGTCAAAGACCTGCTATAAGAATTAATGGTAAGCGGCTTTGTGGAACCGCGTGATTTTAAAACAGTGCCGTAGCACGTACTACGAGGTCGAATGTAATTGATTTATATGTTTATTGCAGCTAAATATCGTCTTTGTTGCGAATGGATGACATTCTTGGGTTTACCATATGATCATACTTCATAAAGTTACTTTGGGCACAAGCAATAGGAGCTAATTCTCAGAAATTAACACGTCCATTGCAAGCCTCGTTACAGAAACACACCCATTTAAAGTTGTGCTACAAGAATCAATGGTAAGCGGCTGTGTGTAACTGTGAAAACCTAACACTTTCCCCAACACAAATTACGTGGTCAACCGTAATGTATTCATGCATCAGCAGAGGCTAATAATGATATTGCCCCTAATAGCTGCTTTACACTATGCCTTAAAGAGAAATGACTTGATTAATTTACATTGATGTATATTAATTTATAAATACAAGAACATACGCAATGCTTGCTATGGGGTAAGCGGCCCCCTGGGGTAGCATACACTTTTCACCTTCCAATCTTATTATTTTAACGTTCTTTTTGCACTCTTGCAATAATCATTTTGCTTCGAAATTATTAATGATGCTCCAAATTGCAAGAGGCTAATGCTACTTTATGTTACGACAGTATATTGTTCAAATGATGTGGAATGTACATATATTTGTTGGCTATTAGATTAATTTGCACTTCTCTTTCTTTGTTTCCCTTTGAATTTCTATCACAGTGTATTTTTGGACCAAGACAAGACTATTGCCTCTTTCAACGTTTTGCTAGTTGATTTACTTATTTGCTTACCACAATCATATGTTTCAATTGTTTATTTATGCTTCGATGGCTGTATGATTTGCATAATTTAGATAACAATTGAATAGTGCAAGCCCTAAGGAGCACCCGGTTGTGGGTCGAAACACGTGTTGGCACATGGCACACTTAAAATATAGACATATGGTGCATCCATATCCCAGGTACCCTTTTCCTTTTTTGGTTCTTCTGTGTCTAAATCTTTGGGCAACAATTGTGTTGTTTTGGCATACTCATCCACCTTAATTAATGCGCATCCTTGTAATATGAGATTATCATACTATATTTTGAGTCAGTACAGAATCAAGTGTCTACCGATTAAGTGTCTATTATTTTTTATTCAATATTACCTTGGTGTTTGTGCAATCACTTTAACTAATACAGTTTGACATTGTTCACCAAAAACTTTCCATCAGAAATTTCTGTTTGCTAATCACTCATTAGGGGAGTATAGCACGGGCTAGGGAACTTCTTTATACGTAAAATATGTGGTAATGTTGGTATCCATTGGCTCAACATCCTCAAAGTTATTCACAATGTTATTGCTGACATATATTGTGATTGCTGCTTCATGAAAGTAATTAACCCTGGGGGTGCATCAGCTAGGCACATCTTCATGAAACTGGTTTACCCTGGCAGTGCTGCCATATACTATGGGAGCATCATCATAAAAGAGATTTGCAGTGGACATGATGCCATTTATTGTGGTTGCTGCATCATCAAAGTGATTTACAGTGGAAATATCAGAATATATTGTGGACACAGCCTTGGTGTGGATATATCTGAGCTAAAGTGATTAACATTCACACAAGGCAAAACCATAATTTATTGCGGGTGCAACATGATGAAAGTGATTTACAGTAGCAATGTTGGCATTTGTTGTGGGCACACATCATCAAAGTGATTTAAAGTGTCAATGCTGGCATATGTTGTGACAGGAGGTTAATGCAAGTGATTTATATTAGCAATTCCGGCATATATTGTAGACATATTATCATGACAGTGATTTGCAATGACAATGCTGGCCTATTTGTGGACACATGCATCCTAAAAATGTTGCATAATACTCCTGTCTACTGTTGGTTACCTAGCATCTAACCTTCATTTCCTTAGAGAACCGATTGTAAATTGTATGGCTTTTAACCCAATTTTCTCATAAATGTTGCTGTATTATGCACCATTTCAACCCATTATTTCTAAAAATGTTTTGCTGGTGAATCCCTCCAAACCCATCAACATTATTACTATTGGCTAATTTGTTACTCTGTGCTATTTGCATTAACTACGGGAGATATTTATGCCCCTTCACTGAAAATAGCCACAATTGACCTTGATAAGAAACTTCTCACCCCAAACCCGCCTCTGCCACTGTGTGATACTGAGGGATGATGACAGCTACAACCACACGAAAGGCGGGTGAAAACACACAATTCTGTTTTAGGCAGGTGAGAGTCCATTGAAGAGAATGGACAGATAAATAGTTTGGCGGGTGTTTGAACACTTTCTCTGGCGGGTGACACTCGCCAAAAGCGGGTGAGTTTAGAAGTATGGGATATTCTAAGCTCTGAATACCAGGCAGCATGCTACGTAGATCCACTATTTTTTTTAATTAAGAGGGGCTACTATGTCTACAAACCTGGCCAGGCGAATAGAGTATGAAGCCAAGAAAACAGAACAAGGAAGTAGAAAAAAAAGAACATTTCCAGTGACAGAACACTGTTGGGTTCTTACAAACATTCTGAAAGATCCTTCACTTTGCTAAACATAATAAGCACATATTGCGCTAAGTACTGCAAACATTCTACTCCAGGTTTTGTTCTTAAACAGTAAACGCAAGTACTATCGTGCATCATGAGATTCCATAATCGAATCATAGTTGGTGAACTGGCGTGTCATAGGCTGAAGTTATAAAACACAATTGTCTTGGTAAAATATAAAGGTGCCTTGGGATTTAACAGTGTTCCCAAATGTTCCCTGCCTGTTTTCTGGTGAAAGAGGAAATTCAGGAACATGTCAAAAGTTTACATTTCACACGAGCACCATTGTATTTGGTGCAAAAATATTTTTATTGACATAAAACTAAAGTATTTTATTAAACTAAGTAAACTACGTTTCACTCTATACCTTTAATAGATACATCCAGATGTTGCTGTCGTCTTAGGTGACACTCACAGTGGAATGTTTAGCTACAGATGATTTCATAGAACACGTTCCCATGCCGAAGATGATGTGGCACAAAATAATAAGTGACCACAAAAGGGATGGGTGGAAGGTTTTGAATGAATCTGTACCACTGGCGTTGCTCTGGGCAACCTTCCACACCACCGTTTTTTAGCCCGTCTGCGCCATTGCAAAAAGAGTCCAGCCATATGCAAATCAGTCAGGTACTGCCACCAATGGTAGCAGCCCAGCCCGAACTGCTAGGCCAGGTCCCCTCTGCACGGAAACACAAGCAACCCAGAGCATTGCCAGTGGTTAAGATTCATTCTAAACCTTTCAGCCATCACCTCTTTGTTTTTGCACAAAATAATAACCCAGGTTTCGGTTAAGCTCATAAAGCATTAACCATCACTTCTGAGGCTCAGAGCTGCTGCTGGATTAAATTCTCAGAACTCTAGCAACATCGATCCTATTAGCTATAGAAAGAGGGCTATGGGGACACAGCAGCAGACATCTTGTAATAGTAGAAAAGCCAATATCCATAGACCAAAATAATGGCACTCATCTGGAGATCCCTAATACACTGTTTCGCCAACAAACAAACCGATAGGAACCCTGTGACATAATAGCAGTCGCTGTGACATTTCTTACCAACCAATGGCGATATCAGAAGGCTGCAGGGACGAATGCAAGCAGCATCAAGAATACCTTTGGCAATAGGCCTCGAAATATGCCTACCTTGCTTGGAGCTGTCACAAAGCACAGAGCAATTCACCAAAGTAACTAAACAGAGGTATGCTCCCTGCTAACGTTTCAGATGCATTGTGCCAACAAGCCCCATACTATCAGTACCAAAACCAAGGCAACAGGGAAAACGAGGAAGAAGGATAGAGTCGGACATTCAAACTTCTTTGCACCAGGAGTTGGGTCTAGTAACGAAGGATCGCTCAGCCAGGCTACGTCAAGAACCTCTTTGCCGGCTTGAGACCCAGTGTTAGCTGCTTTGGAACGTCTGACAAAGACAATGGGTTCGTACCGCTATATAAATGCTAAATTATTATAATGTCATTCATGGAGGGTAAGACAAGCTTAATGAGAAAGTGGTGCAACTATTCCTTAGGACATCCAGGCTGAAGCAAAGAACAGATAAGTTTGACCAGCAAAGTACCCGGATGAGCTCAATGATGCAAAGCCTGAGTAAGGAAATGGAAGGAGTGGTTAGGGGACATAGAGCCATGGAAAATAGACTTGAATACATGAAGAATGTAGTCCAGACCAAACGGATCAGAACCATCAGTCTCCCACAAGTCATAGAGCGAGAGGATGCAATCTCTTTTGCAGAGGATTGGCTGCCGGAGATGCTTTCACTGGAAGTAGAGGATCCAATCTACATAGAAAAGTGCTACAGGATTAAGCTGCGGTTCGCAGAAATATTGCGAGATTCACAAGTGGGGCCAACGCTCATAATTAACTTTCTGATGCTCAGGACAGATAGAGGATCCTAAAGGCCATGAACGCGAAGGAATCCCTGAAGTACCAACAGCATAAGTTGTTAAACTTCTCAGACTTGGCAACCACAACCATAAAAAGTAGGAGGGGTTTGACGCTCTTAAGAAAGCATTCCTAGCCCGAGGAGTGAAAGCAGGGTTACTACATCCTGCTAAGCTCTGAATCACCTTGGAGGGGAAGGAATACATCTTCTGGGATGTGGAGAGAGTCTGGGAGTTAATGAAGTCTATCCCAAAGGAGGCTGAGGCCAATATGGACAAGGGTTGAAATAGGTGTGTTTATACTGATGGAGTTACTGGCTGAGGAAAGGCACTTGAAGGGATACATCATATGTGAAAATTAGGTGGAATAGGTCTACGGCGGCTAGATATTTTTTGGGTTTAGGTTTCCGGGGATGGGACTCTGGCATGATATATTATACTGGGGGTCTATACAATGTATGTGCAAAAAGTTACACGCAATATCAATACATTGTTAAGAGTTGGAGATAGCGAGATAATTTGGATATTGTCCATATTGCGTGCCCAGGGAGGGTGTTCAGGTACATGTACAGTTACCTTCCCCAAAGCCCAGCAAACATGGCGATGCATAAAGCACTTGGCCCAGAGCACACCTTAGATCCCACACTTAGGAAAATCTAGAGAGGCGATACTGGACCTTCTTTCACAGGGTGGAGGCATGGACCTCCCTTGGTGTAGGCACATCAGAACAGAACTTGATTCTATGGATCCAAAGCATCTGTGGACCAAACCCCAATTTATTGATGGCCACACAATAACAAACAGTACAGGCCATTTTCAATCCAATGCTGAAGGGGAAAATAGAGGCATTCTTCTGTTCCGTTGCCCAAGCAGCTGCTTACCAGCACTGCAGACCGGAACCAGGATATGAAACCTACCCTGCTGCTATAGACCCCCCCCCAATCCACAATCCCTTTACCTGAGATGCAGGCTTGACATTTTACCATTGGTGAGAGTGTTCCAGACTTGGCATGTAATCGATTCTGAACTATGCCATATTTGTGTGGACCCTAAGGAAACTATAGAACATTTACACTTTGTATGCCCACTTTATAGGCGTATCAGGGCCCTTTACTTGAAGCCACTTTCATTGAAGCATAACAGCAAACATCTTTCAGATGCATTATCTTTGTGCAAAATGTCTTTGAATACACTGCATTACTCACTCATTCATACACATTCACTCACACACCCATAAACATTAACATCATTCATAACTCTTTTAGCCACGCACCCATAAGATACACTCTCTCGTTCACACATCACCCACACAACATACAATCATTCATTCACATGAGCACCCAAACATATAGTCATGTCATTTAAATTTGACAACAAAAAAAATGAATTCAAGTTACATAATAAAAATGGAGAACATTTGAATGCCTATACACAATAATATCTATTCAAATACAACACTTGACGTGGAGATCCAGAGCTGGGCATTTCGTAATTGTGATTTATCCTTGACAGGTAGGATCTGTTGCCATATTGGAGAAGCTGCTGAAGAGTCTGTTCTCCCTTTTCACTCTGCTACTGTGATCCACACTGCAAAAGCCATAGACAGACGTGGAGCGTTGCGGATTGTGGTGAGAAGTGTGTTGCCTATGTTCCCCATGCTACCAGTGGGCCTGGAGGTGCTGCTTGACAAGTCCAGGTGTCCATTTATCAGGTGTCCATTTATAATGGAACGAGAGAGCACCCTGATAAAAGAAGTTTTACAACGCACTAGACAACAGGCCCGCCTGCAGTTCATGGCTAGCTCTATGACACCTCCGGTACCAAAGTCATCGGAATCCCTGGCATGCATCCAGGTTAGGGTTGTATTATCCTCAACCTCGCTGTTGAACCTGACGTCCACCCCTGACACCGAAAGAGGGGCACCAGCCAAGTCCTCTGGTATGGCAGATGACATCCCTGATGACCTTACTAGCTCTGAAGGGTTCGACAGGCTTAATAGCTCAAAGGAGCCCATGTTACAATCTTCGGAACATGTGGGACTGGTGGAGGGTCCCGATATTGGGCCCACCCTGGAGGTCGAACAGTCTTATGAGTCCATAAGTAGTGTGGGAGGAGTCGGAGATACAGGCACACGGCCTGAGCCCATTGACCCAATGGGTGAGGACTTGTGGTCCGGCTTCAACAGTGGTCTGATTGAGGATGGGGGGGGATAAAAGTCTCAACCATAAATGTACCCTGGATTCAGGACCTGCCTCCGTACAGACTGTGGGGTCATCTCAGTCGTCCTCCAAATTAATGCCAACTTAATGCAGGGGTCCCGGCAGAAGTAGACCATTTGAGGTGTTGGATGTGAGCCTGCAGAACCCTGAGGTTTCCGGAAAGTGGTTCACTGGCAGCAAGGTTAAGAAGGGACGTAGCTGATATATTCCTCCAAATTGAAAACAGTGGTGGGCCGCATTGGAAAGTAGGTGATTAAAATAGTCAAGATGAGAAAGTCAATTCATCACAGCTAAACAACTACCCAAGTTTCTTCCTTCGTGGAAACATACTAGCTCCGGCATGGCTACAAGTCCTTTAATCGATCTTAATAAGGAACAATCCCAAATGTGTGCCATGAAATCTACCAAGAGTGATTCTGACACCTCAACAGTCACCTTATCCTCAAAGCTAGAGATGTAGACCTAAAAAAACAACGAGTCATGCAAGAGAAACAAGGCCCTAATAAAACCTCTCGGATGGAATTAAAGACGACCCCCACATTCAAGCGGTTTTGATGTCAGTTTTGACAATAACACTTGCTCTGTTTTTAAAGCTATACAAATCTATACATGAAAGCCTTAAGAATCATGCTACTCTAATGGCTATGAGGGCATTCAAAGCTGATATTTATAGAGTCCTATACAACAGCAAAGCTAGAGTCAATGGCCTCTGCCAGAAAGCAAGAAGTTGAGGGACATTAGCAAATTCTAGACACTCTTAAAGATATGGTGAGAGACAAAATGTTTGCAGGGGAGGGTAGCAACGGATGCTCAGTGATCACAAAGGACTCTGTGGAACGTATCTACCATTTAGGGAAGATTTCAACCTTAAATAAAACAGCCAGAATTCTCAACAAGTCCCACTAGAGCAAGGAATGTAGCATCTAAGGAGTTACCCTTCATAGAGGGTGTGATTTTGGATTAGTGGGGAAGCAAGTCTATTACGAGAAAAGATCAAAGAGTTAGTGCACACAGTGATGCTGACTCGAGGGATGTAAATCACCTGAATTCCAATGCAATTGCTGAACTGCCAGTGGATGAAACCTGCATACTACTTTGTGAAGAGGAAGTGCCAGAAGAGAATATGCTTACTGGCCCTCAAGAGGATCTTCAAGATGACATCACTAACTTCTCCATCTTTCATTTGTTGCGGAAAAAAGCAACAAATCCAAGTGAATAAAGATTTGCAGGTAAATAAATCAAAATATATTCCTCTGGGGAAAATCCAGAATTCTAACAGCTCATGAAAATGTCTCCATAATCTAAGGGAGGGTATAATAGACCCTGAAGGAGCTTTACTGCAAATGAAAAAAGGAGCTAACATTGCACCTGCTACACTGACAACACCTGCACAGACCTCAAATGTGATGGAAGCTTCTAATTCATCTAATATTGATTTATTGGATATTTCGACCTATGATGATAATGAGATAGAAGAGTTAATGGTAAACCAGCCAAGGACAAGTGCACTTCCAAATAACCCTTGTGGTTATCAACAACTGACATGGAAATCTAAGACAGTGATGATAGCGGGCTTATCTTAGAGTTAAGGGCTGTCAGACCTTAACTTTATAACCTTGGCTGAAAAAAGGATGTTGGCCAATAAAGCATTTAGATTGAATGGAGGAGAGGTGACACCTTCACATTTTTGCAGCCCCGAGCAAGTAGATGGCTGCGTGGGTGTTCAACGTGACCAAAATAGAAAGGTGCCTGAAGGTGCTGTAATGGGAGCCTTACTAGCAAATTCTCGAGAATTGGGAGACACAAAAAAGGGGTGCCAAGATGAGAGTTGATACTGCATGTGTGGAGACTGCTATAACATCAGAAAGAATACTCCTGATGGAAGATGAGTTGATTTTAAACCTCAATAATGTAATGCGGCCCTTCCACCATATTCCTTTGTTACGGATGAGTGAATCTGCTGATATTGCAATTGTTGAATTTGCAATGAAAAACAGTCAGATATAGTCCGTTTACATGTAGGGTCGAATATAATTTGATGTTTGTTACTGGATGCCTCTCCCTTATTGCACCCATTGGGTTTTGATGTAACAGTAAATAACAAGGAATTGGTACCGTTCAAAAGAAGGGGGAGCAGGAGCTAGAGCCAAACCATGGGGTGGTGTTTAATCAGGTGATTCTCAGAAAACAGTCTGGCCTAGCTTTCCCTTATAAACACAAATTGACTACAGGGGAAATTATGTGCCCAAGGAAGGAATGTTGTCCTATGCAAATAACATTTGATCAAACAGGGGACGGTAAATGGAGGATAATAGAACAAAATAGACTAAAACATTCCTCCAAGAAAGTACCTGAATCCTGGGAATGGCTGGCAGGGCCATTGTCTATGGGAGAAAAGGATAAAACCATGAGCTAACGTGGGATGGTAATGTTATAATGGGTTCCTGGAACGCTGTGGGACTTGCCCACTTGTTTAACAACTCAGAATATGACATACATCAATTTGACATCCTGTGTTTGCAGGAGTTCTGGTTAATGAATGCCCTGATTGTAGAAGGTTACAGCCTCTTCTTAAATAGTGTGATAATAGGGGTAAACGGTCACCCTATGGTGGGCTTAGTTACTATTATAAGGAAGGGGTCTGAGTTGATTAGGGTGGACGATTATTCTCCTAATCCATATATCCAAATATTGGGGATTGAATTGGAAAGGTCCACAAGATTGAGGAATAATGTTCTGGTGGTATTTAATCTATACTGGAATGCTAAACGGTGGGAAACATCACATTTTGTGGAAACAGTGGCGGCGCAGATTGACAATTTCAATTGCAATTATTGGAATGTGTGGATTATTTTATGTGGGGACATGAATACAGACTGCTTTGAGTTTTTGAAGAAGGATGTTATAACTTTGGACAGTGATCAAGTGGGGAAGAAGGTGAGAGCAAATCTTTGGAAAAACGAACTCCAAGCTAGAAACTTCCATGTTTTGAATAAGTCAAGTGCAAGGTGACATCCAAAATGCCCCGATATGGCACAGAGGTAATCAGAACTCTGTTTTGGACTATTACTTTGCATTACAGAACATCTTCGACAGGGTAAAGTCGGTTGAAGTGATTCCATCACATAATACTGAAAACAATCTCTTGAGGATGATTTGGAACATGACACTTAAGCCAAATAAGACACACTGGCCAGTCAATGGTGAGTTCGAGCCGGGTCGTAATAGACTTTGCTTGAACCCAACGGAAATCACACAACTGGCCCAGCGATATCAGAAAGAAGTGCACGGACAGAGGACTAACAGACTACACTCCATTATTGGTAAGTTATACTGGAGTAGGTTCAGGGAGAAAGGCTATGAATTTTAAACCCACACAGTTTTTCGATAAGGAGGTAGCAAAAGAAAAGAATACAATTCACAAAGACGTTAGAAATATGAGGAATATGCCAGCTCTAATAAGAATTAAATGCTGCAATAAGCATAGACAGCAGTATAAGAATTGGTCTATCTCGCATAAGGGCATCCAAGCCCAAAATGATGTAGAGTCAATGCTGAGACTGCTGTCTTCGAATAATACAAGGAGATTATGGCAGGTCTTAAATGAAGTAGGAACCAATCAACAACCTCTTTAGACTAACCCAGTTTCAGAAGAGAAATGTTCTGAACACTTTGGAAGGTTGCTTGCTAATTCAGAACGGGTTAGACCAGCCAGTAAAATCAGATCAGACTGAGTGGGACATTTCCTTTACAAAGGAGGAATTAGTGGACTTAATAGGAAAGTCAGCCAATCCTAGGCCCCCGGCATGGATGGAATAACAAATGAGGTGTTGAAATCGGCTATGGCGGAGTGGCTCGAATTTGCATAAATTGCTTTCATTCAATTTGTCAGAACAAAATCAGTTTCACTGTCTTGGAAATCGGCAGTTGTGGTACTGATTTTGTAAAAAGGCAATAGACATACTGGGGAAACTGTTTGCATCTGTGTTGTTGACAAGGCTACTGTCATGGGTGATGAATACCGGTGATAATGATCATCGTCAGATGAGATTTGTAAGCGGAGTAGGATGCAACCTAAACTTGTATCTGATCAAGTTATTAAAAGTCAAGCCAATAAGGGAAGAGAAAAAGTTCTACCTCGCATTTATGGACCTGGAACAGGCTTTTGATAGCATATGCCGAGACTTACTGTGGGATATGTTAGCAGGCTAGGATTGCCCGAATGGGCCAAGTCGGGGATATGGAGGCGCTTTATTCAGACACATCAATTTGGGTTAGATTAAATCAATCAGGCCTTATGACTAAAAAGATCAGTACATATATAGGTTTAAAGCAAGGTTGACCTTTAGCCCCATGTTCATTTAATCTGATTATTTCTGATCTAGAGAGGGCTTTGAATTCACCGCAGCCTTTCCGCCTAGAGTAGCAAGGAACCCGCTAAAATGGCTACTCTGCGGATGACCTTATTATTATCGATCAGACTCTGTTTGGGCTGCAGCGGAAATTAACAACTTTACAGGATTACGTTGATCATATTGGTTATAAAATAAATGCAAACAAATCACAAGTCTTAACACTGCAACCTCTGAGGTGAAAAGGTAAAAATCACCATAGATGGGCATTGTGAAAATTAGCAATACAACCAGTAGAATTAACAAAATACCTGTGTATAACTGTAAATGGCAATATAAGGGATATGCTGTGGATTGTGGAATTAAAACTCCAAAACAAGAATCTGGAGGCCCAATGTAAAATGAATGATCCATAGCAAATATGATAGGTTTTCATTGGACCTGGTATGATATGATAGGTTATTTTTAACGCGATTAATACCCAGAGGTTTTGAAGCACGGACCTGGGGATCGAACCTGTGTTGCTCTGTGTCGTCTTGCTTCCAAGGCGAGCATGTTGGCTCTGAGCTATCCTCCTCTAGTGACATTTTCCAAACAAAAAGGGGCACCCATATTATGCTATGGCACAGAAGCAACACTGTGTGTTCCTTGGGATCTTTGGAGGATACTGGAAGCAATCTTTTGGTGGAAACTTTACATTTCCACAATTGTATACCCACTGCAATCATCAGATACAAGCTGGGTCTTTTGTCCATGTATGAGAGGGTGGTATGGAACTTTCTAGCTTTATTTTGAAATATAATTTGTGAAGATTACCCAGCCCAATTTAGAATATTAAAAGGTGTTTTGAGACATGATCAGGTTATGATGTTGTGGACATCTAAGTGTACAGACATTCTTGCAGAGATGAGCACAACATAAAAGTAATAAAGTAATCCAGACTTGGTCAAAAGAGTATTATGGGTTAATGATTGGACTGAAACCTGGATAAAAAACAATGATTACAAATCATAGGAACAGTTGGCTGGGGATATCAAATATTTAAACATGCTTCCCAAATAGTTGGTAAAATCCCCTAGTCCGCTGAATCGTTGAAGCATTTAGTTTTGGTAACTCCAATGTTGAGGATTTGGAGAACAACGTGTTTTGGTGATTTTAGATGGGAGACATTGTTAGCAAACGAGAATGAATGGTTGGAATTTGTATGTGGAGGAACGGATTATAGGCTAATGTTTTCTTTGATTAATTACCTAGATGACATTTTTAATAAAGAAGTTGTTGGGTAAGGGTAAACATGGAAGATTAAGTTGTGATAATTATCTGTATAATAGACATTTTTAAACTTCATTTTATGGAAACATAGAATGTGATGTGGATGAATCAATCTCTGTTATAAAGAGTGTTGCAGTGGAATAGATTATGGTAGGAAAAGTCTGTAATAAACTAAATAGCAATAAAATAAAAAGAAATTCTATCCCTACGTGTTCCACCTGATCAGTTGCCCTTGTATTGTCTACATGACCTTCTGCTATGTGCCTCTTACAGTCCATTTGCTACATCACCTGCCCTCTGACGAAGTCCCTTTTATGCCCCAATGGAATGAAATGTGTCGACTTTTTGAAAACACACTGAGGTGGAATGCTACAGTATGAGAGTGGTCACAATTACACATTACCTCTCATGCTGCAAAACACCCAACTCTGGAACTCCATGTCAAGATTTGTATTTCAAGAGACATCATTGTCAATCGGAATAACAGTTGGTGTCTTTGCGTGTGTCAATGTGCACTGGGAAGTGCACTTAAGCAGTCCAGAGCTCTGCAGTGTTGCTACTTGGTTTCTTTGAACTTTGGAAATTGCCTGTTTGGGATTGGCGGCCCCTACTCTAAATGACTGTGCCTACATAAACTGAAGCTGTGTGTGTAGCGCAAGCTTGTGGCAAAGTGCACTGGAAGTGTAATCAATCAGTCCGGCTATAGGCTGTTGGCTATTCCAGTTTACATCTTGTAATAGTAGTAAAGCCAATATCCATAGACCAAAATAATGGCACTCATCTGAAGATAGTCCCATAACACACTGCTTCACCAACAAACAAACTTATAGGAACCCTGTGACATAATAACATTTGCTGTGACATTTCCTACCAACCGATGGCGATATCAGAAAGCTTCAGGGACGAATGCAAGCAGCATCAAGAATACCTTTGGCATTAGGCCTGGAAATATGCCTAACTTACTTGGAGCTGTCACAAAACACAGAGCAATTCACCAAAGTAACTAAACCGAGGTATGCTCCCTGCTAATGTTTCGGATGCATCGTGTCAACAAGCCGCATACTATCGGTACCAAAACCATGGCAACAGGCAAAATGAGGAAGAAGGATAGAGTTGGACATTCAAATTTCTTTGCACCATGAGTTGTGTCTAGTAACCAAGGATCGCTCAGCCAGGGTACGTCAAGAACCTCTTTGCCAGCTAGAGACCCAGTGTTAGCTTCTTTGGAACCTCTGAAAAAGTCAATGTCATTCATGGAGGGTAAGTTTAACAAGCTCAATGAGAAAGTGGTGCACCTATTCCTTAGGATATCCAGGCTGAAGCAAAGAACAGATGAGTTTGACCAGCAAAGTACCTGGATGAACCCAATGATGCAATGCCTGAGTAAGGAGATGGAAGGAGTGGTTAGGGGACATAGAGCCATGGAAAACAGGCTTGAATACATGGAGAATGTAGTCCGGGCCAAACAGATCAGAATCATTGGTCTCCCACAAGGTGTAGAGCGAGAGGATGCAATCTCTTTTACAGATGATTGGCTACCGGAGATGCTTTCACTGGAAGTAGAGGGCCTGATCTACCTAGAAAAGTGCTACATGATTAAGCTGCAGTTCGCAGAAAAATTGTGAGATTCACCAGTGGGGCCAATGCTTATAATTAACTTTCTGATGCTCAGGACAGATAGAGGATCCTAAAAGCCATGAACGCGAAGGGATCCCTGAAGTACCAACAGCATAAGATTTTAATCTTTTCAGACTTGGCAACCGAAACAGTAAAAAGGAGGAGGGGTTTAACACTCTTAAGAAAGCATTCATAGGCTGACGAGTGAAAGCAGGGTTACTACATCCTGCTAAGCTCCGAATCAACTTGGAGGGGAAGGAATAAATCTGGGATGTGGAGAAAGTCTGGAAGTTAATGAAGTCTATCCCAAAGGTGGCTGAGGCCAATATGGACAAGGGTTGAAATAGGTGTGCTTATACTGATGACGTCACTGACTGAGGAAAGGCACTTGAAGGGATACATCATTTGGGAAAATTAGGTGGGATAGGTCTACGACGGCTAGATACCTTTTGGGTTTAGGTTTCTGGGGATGAAAATCTGGCATGATATATTATACTGGGGTTCTATACAATGTATGTGCAAAAAGTTACACGCAATAGCAATACATTGTTAAGAGTTGGAGATAGCTAGATGACTTGGATATTGTCCATATTGTGTGCCCAGGGAGGGTGTTCAGGTACAGTTACCTTGCCCAAAGCGCAGAAAACATGGCAATACATATAGAACTTGGTCCAAAGCACACATTAGGTCCCACACTTAGGAAAATCTAGAGAGGCGGTACTGGACCTTCTTTCACAGGGTGGAGGCATGGACCTCCCTTGGTGTAGGCACATCAGAACAGAACTTGATTCTATGGATCCAAAGCATCTGTGGACCGAACCCCAACTTATTGATGGCCACACAATAAAACACACTACAGGCCATTTTCAATCGAGTGCTGAAGGGGAAAATAGAGGCATTCTTCTGTTCCGCTGCCCAATCAGCTGCTTACCAGCACTGCAGACCGGAACCAGGATCTGAAACCTACCCTGATGCTATAGGTTCTCCCCCAATCCACAATCCATTTACCTGAGGTACAGGCTTGATATCTTACCATTGGTGACAGTATTCCAGGCTTGGCATGTAATCGATTCTGAACTATGCCATATTTGCTTGAACCTTCAAGGAAACTATAGAACATTTCTACTTTTTATGCCCACTTTATAGGCATCTCAGGGCCCTTTATTTGAAGCCCCATTCATTGAAGCATAACAGCAGACATCTTTCAGATGCATTATCTTTGTACAAAATGTCTTTGAATACACTGCATTACTCACTCATTCATACACATTCACTCACACACCCATAAACATTAACATTATTCATAACTCTTTAAGCCACGCACCCATAAGATACACTCTCTCGTTCACACATCACCCACACAACATACAATCATTCATTCACATGAGCATCCAAACATATAGACATGTCATTTAAATTTGACAAAAAAAACAATGAATTCAAGTTACAAAATAAAAATGGAGAACATTTGAATGCCTATAGACAATAATATCTATTCAAATACAACACTTGACATGGAGATCCAGAGCTGTGAGTTTCGTAATTGTGATTTATCGTTGACAGGTAGGATGTGTTGCCATGTTGGAGAAGCTGTTGAAGAGTCTGTTCTACCTTTTCACTCTGCTACTGTGATCCACACTGCAAAAGCCATAGACGGACGTGGAGCGTTGCGGATTGTGGTGAGGAGTGTGTTGCTTGTGTGCCCCATGCTTCCAGTGGGCCTGGAGGCGCTGCTTGACAACTCCAGATGTCCATTTTTAATGGATCGAGAGGGCACCCCAATAAAAGAAGTCTTGCAACACACTAGACAACAGGCCCGCCTGCAGTTCATGGCCAGCTCTATGACACCTACAGTACCAAAGTCATTGGAATCCCTGGCATGCATCCAAGTTACAGTTGTATTATTCTCAACCTCACTGTTGAACCTGACGTCCACCCCTGACACCGAAAGAGGGGCATCAGTCAAGTCCTCTGGTATGGCAGATGACATCCCTGATCACCTTGCTAGCTCTGAAGGGTTCGACAGGCTTCTGACCTATAACAGACTTAATAGCTCTAAGGAGCCCATGTTACAATCTTCGGAATGTGTGGGACTGGTTGAGGGTCACGATATTGGGCCCGCCATGGAGGTCGAACAGTCTTATGACTCCGTAAGTAGTGTGGGAGGAGTCAGACATACCAGCACACGGTCTGAGCCCATTGACCCAACGGGTGAATACTTGGGGTCCGGCGTCAACAATGGTCTGATTGAGTATGGTTGGGATAAAAGTCTCAACCATAAATGTACCCTGGATTCAGGACCTGCCTCTGTACAGACTGTGGGGTTGTCTCAGTCGTCCTCCAAATTAATGCAGGGGACCCTGCAGAAGTAGACCATTTGAGGTGCTTGGTGTGAGCCTGAAGAACTCTGAGGTTTCCGGCAAGTGGTTCACTGGCAGCAAGGTTAAGAAGGGACGTAGCTGATATATCCCTCCAAATAGAAAACAGTTGTGGGCCTCATTGGAAAGGAGGTGATTAAAATAGTCAAGATGAGAAAGTCAATTCATCACAACTAAACGACTACCCAAGTCGGTTCTTTCCTCTTTTGGGGAAAGATACTAGCTCGGGCATGGCTACACCTATGGTCAATCAATTAGTTGCAGTAAGTCCTTTAATCGATCTTAATATGGAACAATCCCAAATGTGTGCCATGAGATCTACCAAGAGTGATTCTGACACCTCAACAGAGTTCCCTTATCCCAAAAGCTAGAGATGTAGACCTAAAAAACGATGAGTCATGCAAGAGAAACAAGGCCCTAATAAGAACACCTCGGATGGAATTAAAGACAACCCCCACATTCAAGCAGTTTTGATGTCAGGTTTGACAATATCACTTGCTCCGTTTTTAAAGTTATATGAATCTATACATGAAAGCCTTAAGAATCATGCTACTCTAATAGCTATGAAGGCATTCAAAGCTGATATTTATAGAGTCCTATACAACAGCAAGGCAAGAGTCAATGGCCTCTACCAGAAAGCAAGATCTTGAGAGACATTAGCAAATTCTAGACACTCTTAAAGAAATGGCGAGCGAAAATGTTTGCGGAGGAGGGTAGCAATGATCACAAAGGACTCTGTGGAATGTGTCTACCATTTAGAGAAGATGTCAACCTTAAATAAAGAAGCCATAGAATTGTCAACAACCCCACTATAGCAAGGAATGTAGCATCTAAGTCCTCTTTAAATACTCAGATAACAGTTACCTTGCAAAGAGGGTGTGAGTTTGGATCAGTGGGGGGACAAATCTATTACGAGAAAATATCAAAGAGTTACTGCATGCAGGGATGCTGACTCGAGGGATGTAAATCTCCCGAATTCCAATGCAATTGCTGAACTGCCAGTGGGTGAAACCTGCATACTACTTTGTGAAGAGGAAGTGTCAGAACAGAATATGCCTACTGGCCCTCAAGAGGATCTTCAAGATTACAACACTAACTTCTCCATCTTTTATTCCCGGTGGAAGAAAAGCAGCAAATTCAAGTAATTAAAGATTTGCAGGTAAATAAATCAAAAAGTATACCTCTGGAGAAAATCCAGAATTCTAACATCTCAAGAAAATGTCTCTGTAATCTAACGGAGGGTATAATAAACTCTGAAGGAGCTTTGCTGCAAATGAAAAAAGGAGCAAACAGTGCACCTGCTACACTGACAACACCTGCACAGACCAAAAGTGTGATGGAAGCTTCTAAATCATCTAATATTGATTATTGGACATTTCAACCTATGATGATAATGAGATAGAAGAGTTGACAGTAAACCGGCCGGAGCCAAGTGCACTTCCAAATAACCCATGTGGTTATCAACAACTGACAAAGAAATCTAAGACAGTGATGATAGCAACCCCCCTCCCAAAAGGGGTGTCAGACCTTAGCTTTATTACCTTGGCTGAAAAAAAGCATGTTGGCCGATAAAGCATCTAGATTGAATGGGGGAGAGGTGGCAACTTCAAATATTTTCAGCCCGAGCAAGTAGATGGCTGTGTGGGTGTACAATCCGACCAAAATAGAAAGGAGCCTGAAGGTGCTGTAATGGGAGCCTTACTGGCAAATTCTCGAGAATTGGGAGACACAAAAAAAGGGATGCCAATACGACAGTTGATACTGCATGTGTGGATGCTGCTATAACATCAGAAAGAATACTCCTGATGGAAGATGAGTTGATCTACAGATGAGCGAAGCTGCTGATATTGAGATTGTTGAATTTGCAATGAAAAAGTCAGATATAGTCCATTTACATGTAGGGTCGAATGTAATTTGATGTTTGTTACTGGATGCCTCTCCCTTATTGCGCCCATTGGGTTTTGATGTAACAGTAAATAATAAGGAATTGGTACCGTTCAAAAGAAGGGGGGAGGAGGAGCAGGAGTTAGAGCCAGACCATGGGTGGAGGTTCATCGGTGATTCTGGGAAAGCAATCTGGCCTAGCTTTCCCTTATAAACACAAATTGTCTACAGTAGAAATTACGGGCCCAAGGAAGGAATGTAGTCCTATGCAAATAACATTTGATCAAACATGGGACGGTAAAAGGAGGATCATAGAACAAAATAAAGTAAAAAATTCCTCCATGA
The DNA here is from genome assembly GCF_040938575.1 of Ambystoma mexicanum. Lineage (NCBI taxonomy): Eukaryota > Metazoa > Chordata > Amphibia > Caudata > Ambystomatidae > Ambystoma > Ambystoma mexicanum. Next base: position 900,766,132 of record NC_090923.1, on the reverse strand, counting down.
AAGTACCTGAATCCTGGGAATGGCTGGCAGGGCCATTGTCTATGGGAGAAAATGATAATGCCATGAGCCAACGTGGGATGGTAATGTTGTAATGGGTTCCTGGACTTGCCCACTTGTTCAACAACTCAGAATATGACACACATCAATTTGACATCCTGTGTTTGCAGGACACCTGGCTGATAAATACCCCGATTGTAGAAGGTTACATCCTCTTCTTAAATCGTGTATTAAAAGGTGTCAATGGTCGCCCTATGGGGGGCTTAGTTATTATTATAAGGAAGGTGTCTGGGTTGATTGTGGTGGACGATTATTCTCCTAATCCATATATCCAAATATTGGGGATTGAATTGGAAAGGCCCACAAGACTGAGAAATAATGTTCTGGTGATATTTATTCTATACTGGAATGCTAAACGGTGGGAAATGTCACATTTTCAAATGAATCTTTTATCAACTAAAGATGTATTAAGAATCAGGTATCACGGTAACCTTGTTGATGGGCTGTGCAGATTTTGTAAGGAATACGCTGAATCGTTGAAGCATTTCGTTTCGGTATGTCCAATGTTGAGGGATTGGAGAACAACATGTTTGGGTGATTTTAGATGAGTGAAATGGTTAGCAAACGAGAATGAATGGTGGGAATTTGAATGTGGAGGAACATATTTTAGGCTAACGTTTGCTTTGATTAATTACCTGGATGAAATGTTTAATAAAGAAGTTGTTGAAGAAGGGTAAACATGGAAGATTAAGTCGAGGTAATGATCTTTATGATAGACATTTTTAAATTTCATTTTATGGAAAAATAGAACGTGATGTGGACGAGTTACTCTCTGTTATAAAGATTGTTGCTGTGGAAATGATTATGACGGGCAAAGTTTGGAATAAACTAAATACCAATAAAATAAAAACAAATTCTATCCCTATTTGTTCCACCTGATCAGTTGCCATTTTATTGTCTACATAACCTTCTGCTATGTGCCCCTTACAGTCCATTTTCTACATCACCTGCCCTCTGACGAAGTTCTTTTAATGCCCCAATGGAATGAAACATGTCGACTTTTCCATGTCAAGGGTTGTATTTCAACAGACATCATTGTCTATTGGAATAACAGTCTTTGTCTTTGCGTGTGGCAAAGTACACTGGCCCAGAGCTCTGTTGTGTTGCTACTTGGTTCCTTTGAACCTTCGAAAATTGCCTGTTTGGGATTGACGGCCCCTACTCTAAGTGACTGTGCATACATAAACTGAAGCTGTGCACGTAGCGCGAGCGTGTGGCAAAGTGCACTGGAAGTGTAATCATCAGTCCGGCTATGGGCTGTTGGCTATTCCAGTTAGCGTTTCTTTTTAATGAGGGTAAGTCCACTTCTCCCCACACTTTTCATCATGCTCGCTGCTTACTCTTAAACAGTATCACGATTGCTTTTTATTTTGAGATATGCTGCTAGGCCCTGAGGACCCTCGTGTATGGAAACAAGGCACAATCACCATACACCCAGTGATACGACAGACACGAGGATCGATTTCCAAGTACTAGGGTTTATTGCAAAGCAAATATTCTCAGTCGGCCGACTGGGTCTAACGTCTTGCAATGTGTGAACACCCAGACCTCGTGAGACGCAAGAAAGCGGACATTCTACAACAGTATCATATATATGAAAAAACAATCATACAATCTCTTTGTGACACATCAAAACCGCTCCTAATGTATCTTCTTGAGGTAGGGTTCGATAATTAACAATTATGACAAATATGACACGTTTCTTTCTTAATCTATATTACTTGATTTAGCAACAGTTGCAATTTGCAGTTAGCAGACATAGTTCTTTGTTATGAAGAACACAAAGCACTTGTTTAGCGAAGAAGCTGTGTCCGTAGGAGAGACACATTCCAAAGCATGTTATCTTCTGGTTTCTATTCCTGAACTAGGGGTCAGCCTGATCTAATGAGTGCCCTGCAAGGGGGGGCCGCTAGGAAAGTATAATTCATGCTTTAACGGCCTGTTTCTAAAGTTTCAGCGAGACCGGCTGGCAGCTGGCTTGGTGAATAAATGCCTCTCTGCTCGCCTTCAAGAACTTGCGATGAAGGAAAACAATGTATTTCTGTACTGTTTGGCATTTCTGTCTGGGCCGGTCTCTCAACATGGAACTTGTGGCCTTGCTTCGTGCATGAGCAGAATGAAATAAAATCCCTTTTGCAAAGCGTTTGAACAGGGAGGCATAGAAAGCAAATGGCGGATCTGGGGCACAAAATGGAGGTTCTATGGTTATGCTGACGATTCTGTATTGGCGATGTAGGACATATGATGCGATTGGTTTTCGGCCAACATAATATACTTTCTATGCTTTGGTAGGGTAATTTCTAGATTCACAATGCCTTGCAAGAAGAAGGTTTATCAGCTTTGCAGCATGGTCAGAAATAAACACGCTGGTAAAATTGCGTCTACTTCCAGACAAAAGGCACCATCCAACGATATCCTTAACTTTTGTTATCCGGCTAATGTGGAAGCTAATATTCCAATAGAGAGTGGAAAAATAACTGAGTTTTTTTAACCACGCACATCAACTTCTCCTAGTATGCTGCGTCATCCGCCTTGCATGAGGGGGGCACTGCAACCGATTCCTCATAAAGCGACAACTCCATGTTGCCAGTAATTAATAATAGCTCCCTGTTAAACATGTGCTACAGCGTGCAGCGTGAGTCCATTGGATTCCCCTTACTTAGCTCACCTATTCATTGCACTGCAGCCAATAGCAACATCATAGACTTTGACCTCTCTAAATCCCCGGACCTGGGGAAAATTGCAGATGACCTTTATGGCTCCTTCAATGAGGCTGATATTAGTAGCATCTCTGAAATATCTGACACCACGAAAGGGATGATGATCTCTATGCTTATAATATTGAAAGCACTGTTCACCCTTGCACTGATATTTCTAAACAGCAAAATGTGCTCCGCAGCATTGTAGGAAAAATTGTGGACAACATCTTAAATAACAGTGCTTTGGCTGGAAATCATAGTGCCTATTCCAATGCTCTTAATGCCTCTGCAACTAATTGTGAACAGCAACCAACGAAAAGTGATACGCAAATAGAATTATTAGACTCTGAGTCTGTTGGAAGTGATGTCAGGGAGCGTCATATCGTGCGACCTCCTTTACAACATCCTAGCGACGTTGATGTCAACGATGTTCAGAATGACATCTGGCTTACGATACCTTATGGTATTCGAAAAAGAACAAGAAAAACCAGAAAAACCAGTGGAAACTGATTTTAAGACCAACGACAAACAGGGTCCTCTGGCTCCTTGGCCAATCAACACCAAATACATCATGTGTCTCGTCAACTAATTATGAACTTTTGGAAATGATAAAAAAAAGCCCAAAGGGAAAGACCAAATGTCTCAGGAAAAAGGAGCCTGTTGAACATTGGACACATGGTTACATCAAACCAAAGCTCCCGCTCCTTGGGAAGATTCTATAGTATCCCTTGACTGTACTGAAGAGTGATCTGACTCTCTTATATCGGAGCTTAGTCTTCATAATCACAATCAGAGCAAAGAGATAGCACTGACTGGGAACCTCAGGTGCATTTAACCCATAGCTAACACAAAACCTATACAGCAGTCACGCGATCGGTAGAATAAGGGCTTTTCAGTGTTGCATCTAATTACGAATAATAATGGTACATGTTCGATAAAAATTACCGAATTATTTGCAACAGATGAAAGCCCTTTTTTTAAGTAGAGTGAATGTGCTGCAACTCATCCACTGTATCCCTCAACTACATTCTATCAGCATGAATGATATTGCCTTATTCGAACAACCCCCCTCAACAGCGCAATTGGTCCATTTTTATTTACCTTTGATCGTGAATCATTCTAGGATTCTCGGCTTCTGACGAATTCCTCATATAAGCGCTCAGTGGCTGTGTAGACCCATTTCAAAATGGCGGAGCAGAATTCACATTTACAGGAGGAAAAAGATATTTTCTTAAAAACAATGTTTAGAAAGTGTTGCCAACCAAACCTCAGCATTGCGGGCGAGGAGGAGCATGTGGCATTCATTTGGGAATATATTAGATGCAATATTTCTATACGCAGCAAGCGACAGCTTCCAAACAAGAAATGATCTACTCTGCCTCCCATTCTTCCTGGCAACCTTGAGGAGCAATTGCCCCTCATTATCTATCCTAAGGCCAAGAGAGTGTTCACAATTGGCAAAGATGAAAAAAAGAAAGCACATTTGTTTTAATACAGACGAGTCTCATATATATATTAGCAAACCATGGAAAACAACTAGAGACAATGAAGTTTCGAGGCTATGGTCCTGGCTGAGCATCCCGCCGTGGGGTTGGGAGCAATACATGCAAAAAACACACTTTCTAAAATTAAAACCTGATCCCAGACAGAAGCAATTAATACTCCTTCACCCCTGGGTGCGCTTCTTAACGAGGAGGGCGTTAACGCCCACACGTTGAAGTGAATGCTCTGATGAACATGCATGTTTAGAACTTAGGTTAGGGCGTTAATGAAGGTGAGTCCCCAAGAAACTAGACTTTTCGTAACAGGGCGAAAGGCGGGTTTAATCACAGGTTTGGCTGTGGATAAAGTGCAGAAGGGGGACTGTAGTAATGCAATTCTAGTTTATTATTTGGTGTTTATATTCTTTAGGGCAGTTTAGACAAGAAACAAGTGTTCAATTCACTTAAAAATAACTTCAATGCACGTCCAGTTAATTTTAAAAGGTAATCATCTTGAAAAAGGTTATAACATCTTGCGCTGAGAAATATTACCCTACCTATGCACGCAATTAAACAATAAAAGAAAATCCGTGTTTACACTGGAAAAAAAGTTATCTGCGTTTTTTTAAAGGGGTGAGCGGGAAAAACACTGCCAAACACTGATTGTGAAAAATTTTGAAAACCCAGGAAAAACACCCACAGAACTAAAAAAAACGAAAAAACCCGAAAACAGGAAACCCAAATCATTTGTTAATATTAAATCCACATTTTTTAAAGATGTGGTTCGAAATCACAGAATTGGCTCAGCGTAGTAACCAGGTTGAAACCTTAATGACACAGCCAAGACAAGAATTGGTTAACTATACAATCCCAAAGGACCCACGTGGAAGAGCGGTACATCAGGCGTACGACCCTCTGAAACATGAACTAGGGCTTGAGTCAGAGACTAACTGGTCGTGGCTACCTAGGGCACCGTCGAGGAAACCTCAGTGACCTACACAGAGCCCTGCCCCCCCCTGCTCTTCATTTTGTTATATCGAACACAAGAGGTTGTCGTTCTTTCACAAATAACATCTTAGGAAACAGTTTTCTATGACCTGTCTGCTCTAAAGGAAACATGGTTGTGTTATAAATTCCAGTCTGATGGATATAATATAACTGGTTGATATGCTGAGAAAAAAAATATTTCAAATGTACACACAACAGATAGGACTATATTTACAGAGCTGCAGTCAACATTACAATAAAATAACATGGCTCTGCTCTGCTTCCTCTGCTGCTCTTACGGTAGCTCTGTACCCCTCCTACTGAAAACCTGGAAGCATTTACAGACCATGAAAATGGCAGACATTGTGCTATTCAAGACTCAGTAACATAGTATACCAGGGCATAGCAAAGAGTTTCAGTCAATCTTCTGTGAGGCAGTGCTCTGGCCCACCCAAGCAACTCTGGTGACTGGCCGCAGCAGCAGAGGAAATGATTGTTGGTTCCAGGGGAGTTGCTAGGTCTGGAAAAGACCCGGGGCTATGCTGATGTCGGAACTGTTGGGACTGGGGGCTAGCTAGTCTTTCGGCTGTAGCTCCTGAGATTCTATCCGGGGCTACAACCAAAAGATCAGGGGCTATAGCCCCCTTAGCCCCCCCCCCCCTAGCAACGCCCCTGGTTGGTTCTACTGCTTTCAGTCCCCTATACCAGAGTTTGTGGTGCCGTGACTGGCTGCTGAGAATATATGTTCTCTTGTTGAATCAAGTGATATGGGACTGGGACAGAGCCAGTGCTACAATACAAATGCTAGGCAACAGACTTAGGGGCCACTGGCAGAAGAGCACGAGTAGTCACCATCTTGGCCCGAAAATCATTCCATCTGCCCTACACAAAGGGAGGCTTTTTTTTAACTTTTTGCAGTTAAATCACAGTGGGATTACATTACTTGCCTGGGATCACAAACTTTGGTTAAGCAGAGAAGCTGGAATTCTAACCCATTCTGCAGTGTAGGCACGGGACTACATACCTTCCCTTCTCTAGCTAGTACACATATTTAAGTTTTGGCTTTTGGGATCTATGATAATACCGTTTTTGGAGTTTACTTGCAAATACACCAATCAACCAAAGCAAACTCACAACATGAGAATCCTTATACAAGCATGTCCAGCCAAAATAGTTTATTTGTAGCTTTTTTTGCCACTTCCGGAATGAAAGACTACAAGGCCCCGAATGCACACACCTTTTTTTCTCTACTAAATTAGTAGAGATATGAACTACGCTTTAAAAGGTACCTTTATTTTGTGCTTCCCTTCCTTGTCCCGGCATTCTTGACCCACTATGACGTTAGGGCATCCCATTTCGGTATGCGAATCCCAATGAGACAGTGGAAGCTTGATTGTTTCCCAGACACTTGAGAGCTGTTATGAAGATGACTTTTCTCCTGTCCCCTAATACCCTCCTAATGTCTCTCCTGCCACACACGAGCTGACATTCTAATGCCTTACCCAATACCCGACTTGATTTCACATTCGTTACATGATATTTGTCTCTTTCACTGTCAAGTTTGTATCTTTTGTTAAAAATGAAAAACCTGTGACTGACTCCCTTTAATTGTCTTTAAACCAGGCGCGTATTTCGTAGGCAATTGCAGTATTTTGGGGGCTTTCAGGTGGAAATTATCCCATCATAGTTTCAATTGCCTAAACATTGCCACAAAGAAAAGGCAGCCAATAAGACATCTGTTACAGGAGACAGGCCTTGGTAACACCCCGACAAGCGGTCCAAGACGCGTTCACCTGTGTCCTGTTCACGGAAGCTTATAGGCGAGCCATGTCCATGAGCCCACGTGCCAGAATTTCAGAGGTTGTGGGGGGCGGGGGGTGCTGATAAAGCACAATAAGCCCAATGGCGTCGCGCACCTGCTTGAATTATACAGCACTCCTAAATAAAAACCTAAACAAAACTAAACGCAAGTGTTCCATCATCAAGAACCCAGCTGTTTATCCCAACGCATTAAACAAAGCAGCGGCCAGAGGCCCCTCGAGCGTTTAAGGTGCTGTGAGTGGAGGGGGTCTGGGCCTCGCTTTGATGGAGGGCAGCCAGTCAGGGAGGCCGGCCCCTTGTCCGCCCTGTGGTGGGCAAACCGGTCCGACAAGCTGGGCTCTGACTGAAAAAGGACCAGTGTGTTGAGGGGGAGGGGCTGCTTTACATGCGGCGAATACGCACTTTATTCCATCTCGCTCAGGACATCCGGTTGCATGCACAGACTGGCAGGGGAATACCAACCGCCCTTCACGCGCCTGAAAGAGGCCCTGCCCAGAGCCCCCAGGGAGAGAAGCCGGGTTGCTGGTCACCACAACAGTCATGGCAGGGCGTCTGCAGGTGTATCTCGGCCTCATTTACATAGCAAACAGTGGTGGGGGACAGGATCTGCTGTAGGGTCTGTTCCCCTGTGTAAAGCAGTGCGTCAACATTAAACACACGACCCATGCCTTTTCTCAGGCTCTGTTTTATGCAGCTTGTGACAATGAAACAAGGGACCCCTCCAGTTGTGAATTGTATGTTGTATTATTTGTGCCATTGCCACAGCTCTCAAGCTTTCCTTTCCCAAGCGTGGGTGAAAAAACACATGATTAAATGTTTGGCAGGTGAGAGCCCATTAAGTATATTGATGGGTTAAGGGTGGTGAGGGTGATTGAACGGATTCCTTTTTGGGTGACACCTGCGAAACTTTTGTAAGTAGAGAGGGTGTCTTGTGTAATGCAGACAGTTAATAATAAACAAAAGGCTTGTACGGTTGGGCAGGCTCTCCTATATGATTGGAGCCCCTACTTTTTTCATTTAGAGGGTTTGGTTGGGGGCTGTGGGCCGGGCATGATAGAAAACTCAATTGTCATTTTTGCAGGTTTTGAATATCAAGACCTGTATCAAGTAGGGACTGGGATGGATATATAATATAGAGCTTTTATGCTTTTATGTTTTTTTCTCTAAGATCTGCGAACATAGTAGGCTGGGGAGGGCCTTGTGGAGGAGGAAAGGACTACAAACAGCCTGGAGCCTGGACCTCTCCCTCAGGGTACCGTCACAACATGATGATGTGGGCCCGGCACGATGACATCATCACCCAGAGCCGTTCCTGGGTACTTTAAGGCATGCCATGCGATGGCATAGTCTGTTGGTAAACGCGCGCTTGTTTTCCCACCCACCTCCCTTTGAAGAGCAGTGAAGCACTTGGTGACACCAAGGTCTCCAACTTTGGTAGCCTCTCATTTGGCTCCCTACCAGGGCAGGCATGTTGAGCTGCCAGAACTAAGAGATCAAGCAACACGTCTACCATGGTCTGTCCATTGAGGCTTACAGAACTGAGGTGGGGCCAGAAAGTTCTTACTGCTTCACAGATGGGCCCGTTGAGCAAACTGAACCAAATTAAAAGTAATGAATTAGAACCTGACGCAGGCCACGCGGGGAAGGGTCCTGGACATATAAAGAAACAAGCATGCACCCCCTAAATAGTGACCACTCTATTGGTGGCAGGTGGAAGCAGATGCACTGTTCTAAGCGGGTCACCCCCATTAATTTGGCCATCTAATGTTAGGATAGAAGCTCGGGGGCTACAACCAAAAGTCTAGCTAGCCCAGAGTCCCAACAGTCCTAACATTAGCGTAGACCCGGATCATTTCTAGACCTAGCAACACCCCTAATAATGACAGGCTGGCTGTGGCCTATTTTAAACTCAAGCCAAGTTGTAGTGTCTTTTTTCCTCCATGTCTAATTATTTCTGTCTCTAAACGTCCGCGTGTGTATATGCTATTGTGGGTAGATGGGCACAGTGGGTGCAGGGACAGCCTGGCTGTGTTACCTCATTGCCCCCTCCACCCCCGTAATGACATGTGGGTGTGTGTCAATGATAAGGTCCCTCAATTAAGTTAAAAAAGGTAACTTCATTTCCAATAGGAGCCAGAGTTCATGCTGTAGCTCTTCTTTTCAAATGAAACTTGCAATGTTGTCCATGCTGTGAGGGGAGCGTGCCCTGGTTTGGCCCATTTTGTACATGTTCTAATTTTTATGCTTGTCTGCCATGCTCAGACCATGCTGCACATTTAACTGTGTTTAAAGGATGCGTGCACTGGCCTTCCACGTGCTGTACCTGTACCCAGGTGTGAGGAAAGCTTCCACGGGACCTTTCTGTGCTATATTCGACTCTTTTTACAGAGATTTGCAAACATGGCAAATTTGCATTTCTGATATTCACTGCTTCTCAAATGTTTTTATAAAAATATTAACAGTATTTCCAGGTGTACTAGCTGCCTGGGTCACACGTTCTCTTACCTGCGAGTCCAGCTTGGGGCACAGTCACTTCTGTTTTACTCCCATTCTCTCTACTTTGGTTGGGTGGTGGGCTGGCTAAGGGACCCCTCAGTGCTGATCTTTGGGTGCAGTGGTGTTTGGCGTTGGTGGCTCGGGTCCTGAATCCTTCCCTCCCTGCTCCTCAATCCTGTGAGGTGGACTTAGCATGGCACTGCACATAGTGTGGCATAGCCTCATGGTAACAGTCAAAGCCTAGCAACTGTAACAACTCCAAGGAGATCGTCAACTCTCCCCAAGGGGGAGCCACTCCATTCGGTACTAGGGAGGCAAGCCTGCCATGCTTAACATCCCCTATGGGACAGGGTAATTGGGAGGAGAACCGAGTACCTCGTAAGGCTGGGATAAAGCAGGGAGAAAATGGAGAAGCCCCCGAGTAGGGAAAAAAGAGAGAAACCCCAGAGTGGGGAAAGAACGGATGATTCTGGATGACTTGCGTTCTGTATTTAAATGTAAATACAAAATAAAAAAAAATTAAAAAAATTAAATAATAGGAAGAATTCAGAGATCATGACTCCTTGTCCATCTCCTGATTCTGACCTACCACATAACATAACATTGAAGAATGGCGCCAGTCTGTCACTGCTTGCTAGCACCCCTCACTCGAGTGGCGTGTAGGATAGGGGCGATGTCTCCTTGTTCGTGGAGCTGCCCCTTCCTCATACAATGTGCCACAGAGTACCAGCACAGTCCTGGTATGCTCTAAATCCTCTTTGTTTGATGCAGATTTATTAATGTATATGTGTTCTTTCCTTGGCTTTGCAACACACTATTGTGCCTCAAAGCACTAGGGGCCTCATCAGGGGTTGGGTGCAGCAGTAAAAATGCAGCAGTAATAGCGTTACCGCTGCATTCCCGCTCCGGCCAATCCCAGGTTTGGCCGGAATGTTTGAAATTTACTTTGAGCTTTGAGCGGGAGGTACATCTGGCCACTTTCCGCCCATTCCTGGTGCAATTACCGTATCGCAACTTGCGCCATTGGTAATTGTGCCGATATTACCCCATAGCGTTCTATGTACTCTTAAAAAAATCCAGAGTGACAGCATTGCTGCAATTCAGGATCTGCGCTAATAGCGCCAGACCAGGTTGCAGTAATACAATTTGCATTGGCCGGTATCCCAGTGGATTTGCCGCCGGGATACCGCCAGTTGTGATGGAGCCCTAGGAAATAAATGCAAGGCAGCATGTCAAAGCTGTATATAACACAAAAAAAATTAGAACAAAATAAACTGTGCATCTTTATAATTTCTGCTTAGCACAGTATCAACCCAGAGACTGCTGTTATCAATACGGGCCTCATCACAGGTTGGGCGGAGCAGTAAAAATGTGGCAGTAATGCTATTACAGCCGCACTACCGCTCCAACAGATCTCGATTTTGGGCAGAAAGTTGGAAATTTACCTCTAAGTTTTAGCTAGAGGTAAATCTTGCTACTTTCCACCTGTTTTCGGCGCTATTACCGCAGCGCAAATAGCACCATGGTAATAGCGCTCAGAATGCCCCATTGGGTCCAATGGACCCAATAAAAATTGAGATTTACCGCCACAGCCGCAACTCGGGATCCAGCGCTAATAGCGCCAGCCCGAGTTGCAGTAAAGCAATTTGTGTTGGGTGGTATTTTGGCGAATTTACCACTGGGATACCGCCCAACTTGTGATGAGGCCGATATCACCACATAAATCCTTCAGCAGGACACCATTGTTAGCGATTATGGTAGGGACGCTAATTTCATTTTTTCTCTATTTCCACATCTTCACACTGTACCCCATGTTTCCCAATGTATACTTCTTGACACATCCAAATATTTGTGCTGATACATCTGACAGCTGAATCGGCAAATCTTGCCCTTCCCTGTTTAGAGGAGTGGTTTCATTTAAAGTAGGGTGCCAAAAGCCTCGGCATTATAAGGGCCTGCTGATCACACCGCACGCCCATAATGCAACCACTTGACATTTATTCCTAGGCCCATGCAGCTCCAGGCCTGGATATTGCTGCTTGAGTTAAAGCTATCTTTTACTACAAGTTCAACCCTTATTGTGGTTGCTTTTTTAGAAGCAAGTACAGAATAAAGACATAACCATAAATTCAAAAACATTCTCCTTATCACCCTCCATTGAACTGCTCGTGAGTTAAATAACTAACCCATCTCTATTTGCTAACGTTGTTTCTATCTATATTTTCATGTCTTTCTCTCCCTCCCATACATTCCTTACTACCCAAGGACTATGGTCTGGACACGCATTATCGTTGTCGCAATACACTGATACTAAGACAAGGCAAGGTGCCGTAAGACCACTATGGTGGTGTTGGATGCAGTATAAATAGATCTTAACATTACATAGCATAAATATTAGGGACTTGCACTGACTCTTTGATATTGATATTTTATTTTTATCACGCTCATACACAAGTGTTTCAGAGCACAACAAGGCAAGGGAGGGGAAAAGGGGAGAACAAAACAGCGATCTTACTAGGCCCAGTGACATTGAGAACGCGCAAGTGCATGGGAGAGGGGGAGGGAAAAGTGCATGGAAGGGGGGAGAAGTGGAAAGTGCGAAGCAGAGGAGAAACAGATAAATAATAATAAATAAATAAGGCAACAAACAGTGGTAGTGCAGCCAGCAATTTGCAAGTGCTAGGTTAAAGGCAGAAGACAGGGTAGGTTTGATAAGTGCAGGAAGAAAAAGGGGGGTGCTGTATGGGTACAGATACAAACCCCAGTGCAAGGGGTGGCCCGGAGGCAGTGCGGGAGGGTGGCAGGGTGAGCAGGTACCTGGGCCCGGAGGACAGAGGGTGGCCAGGTGCACGGTGCCAAGAGAGAACAGATCAGCAGGGGATAGGGGGAACGAAGGCAGAAGAAAAGAGGAAGGTCTTGAGGTGCTTCCGGAACCGGAGATGGTTTTCCTCAAGTTTTAGAGTGGCAGGGAGGCTGTTCCAGAGGGAGGACCCACCCGAAGACAGAGCCAATGGTTGCTCCACAATTAAATCAGGTGGGGCTTGAGGAGAACCAAATGGATTGCTGAAAGAAAGCAGAAACCTCATTCTGACAAACTTTAAAGACACCCTCGCTATGACATTCCCACAGTAAACTGGAGGGTGTGTGTGTGTGTGTGTACGCACACTCTGCTGGCCATTACTTCTAATAAGCACCCGCGATGGGGGAGTCAACCAAACAGGTTGCTTGGATAGTGGGCTGGATACCATGATCAAGCGTGCAACCTGATCATTCATACAAAATGCTTACCTAAAATGGCTGCTGTGGAACTGGATGACGGGCTCCAGGGAGGCTGGAGTGGTGGTGGTTCCCCAACCGCTAAGAAAATAGGACGAGTAGGGTAGGGAGATACGGAAGGAAGGGAACAGTGGCCCAGGGGGGGGGGGTTTGCAATAAGATGGCGGGGTGGGAGATCGGCCTTTAGGTTGCTCGAAATGCAGGATTGGATTGTGGGATTCAACCTGCGTTCTGGGCAACCTGATTGGTTGGCTCCACTCCCCAGGTGCTAATGTTTGAAAAAGCACAGAGTTTAGGGTGGCCATCATTTTCAGGCTAACGATATAGAAGAAGAACAACAATTGGAAAAAGTCAATACCCAATTAAAGGGCCACAACCTCAACGCATTGAAGCACATGTTACTAACTCAATCACTAAAGACCAGTTTCACAAGAAACCTTCAACAATCTAGTGAATGAAAACAATATGGCTGGATCATCTATTGACCCCTACCCATCAGACATTTACAAAGACCTACACAGCAAAGAAACCGCAGCCATATACTTCAGAAAACTGACAAATCAGAAAATGGAATTGTACCACAGACCTTTAAAGCTGCTTGCAGGGGTGTTGCTAGGGCGGGGCTAAGGGGGCTATAGCCCCTGATCTTTTGGTTGTAGCCCCGGATAGAATCTCAGGAGCTACAGCCAAAAGACTAGCTAGTCCCCAGTCCCAACAGTTCTGACATCAGCTTAGCCCCGGGTCTTTTCCAGACCTAGCAACACCCCTGGCTGCTTGCATTAAAGAACAATGTGGGAAAGGCAGACAAACCTCTTGAACTACAGGTCCCTTTCCAGCGTTCCCTACTCTGCCATAATTCTGGAGAGCTACATATACAAGGACATCTGTGACTATGTGTAATCAAATGGACCAATGGACCAATTCCAGATGGGTTTTAAGCCATTGAGAAGAACAGAATCGGGATCCCCCTCAATGTGGGATGATCCATAAATCAATGCTGACAACAACATTCCCTCAGCTCTTGTATTACTGGACATATAAGCAGTTTTCAACATCATCTACCACACAACCTTAATGAAGAGATGCAAGAATCCAGCATTCACCAACATTGCACTGCAATGGATAAAATCGAACAACCCATCCACCTCCTTTCACCGCAAGAACCAGGACTATGAAGTGTGTTGTTTCCCACAAGGATCAAGTTTCTCACCACTCCTTTTCAATGCACACATGGCTCCCCTCATCAGACTAATTGAAAAAACATGAACTAATATGTTACAACTATGCAAATAATGCCCAACTTATCTTCAAGATGACTACAAACACCAACACAAACTATCCCCTCAGTGAAGGCCTCAATCATATAAACCGATCGATGACCAACAGCAACCTAAAACTAAATCCAAACAAAAAAGAAATCATGATCATCTGTCACAGCAACAATGAACCAGAAACACTGTTTCCCTGGCCACTAGAAATGAAAAGAACTCTGAAAACATCAACAGTGATAGAAAACCTGGGAATTCTAATGGAGAGTGGACTCAAACAAAAACAAACTAGAACCACAAATCAATGCAATAGTACAAAAATCCTTCTACACCTAAGCTCAATCAGCTGCCGCCTCCCAAACCTCACCCTCCACCGCAACACCCTTGCCATCATTTCCATGATATTGTCAAGAAAAGACCACGCAAACAGCCTATACCTAGAAATGCAAGAATAATTCACCAGGAAACTACAACACATCACAGAGCCTGGCAGCAAGATGTTTACTAAGAATAAACAGGATGGAATACATCACCACTGACTTAAGTAGTCTCTATGGGTTATTAGTGAAGAAAAGATTCCACTTCAAAGCACTCAGCATCACTCACAGAGCACTGGAGGGCCAAGGAGAGGAATCCCTTTAATAAAACATGACACACTACAGCATAAGATCTAGCAGCGACATTCTTATTGAATCTAGGCACTATAACAAAACTTAAATAGGGAGGCACAGCTTTCTCCATCCTCATAGCAAAATTGCAAAAACAGCAGCACAATAGAAATCCAAACAATTGAAGATGATCTGAGGACTAGAACACTGTTAAAGACCTGGCTTTTCAAAACACGAAGATGGAGAACTTTTCACAACCATATTTTATGTATGTATTTATTTATTTATTGTGCATTTATAGGCGCTTATACAATAAGTAAATTGTGTTTCAAAGTGCCCACAGGGCAACAGGGAGGGAACATGGGAATGAAAACAAATATAAGAATGAAAGATAGAGGTGACCTACTAGGCCTTGTGAGCATTCAGAACATGCAAGTGCAGAAAGAGAGCGAGGGATGTGGTATTGGGCGTGGTAAGTGCTAGGGAATGGGCAGCTGTAAGTGCATAGGTGGAGTGGCCAGCCGCCAATAATTAAGTAAGTGCAGGCCTGTGGTACCCAGGTCACTGGGTGCCAAGGAAAAGTGCTGGAAGGGGTGGAGGCTGTAGGCGGTTGAGTGTGGGAGGCCAGGACCCAGGAGGACACATAAGGGCCCTGGTCACCAATCTCAGTAACCGAGATTTACCAAAGGAGGGAGAAAGGAAAGGAGGAGGTGAAAAGAAAAGTCTTGAGTAGCTTATGGAATTTGAGGAGATCCGGCTCAAGGTGAAGGGGAAGAGGGAGGCTGTTTCATAGGAGGAAGCATGCTAAGGAAAGAGTTCGGACACCCGCTCACTGTTTAGCAAAGCGCTTAACCCACAGAGAGTTGGGACCAGAGGAACGTAAAGATCTGGAGGGAGAGTATTTAAGTTGTAGATAGTGTGGTCCCCGGCCCCAGAAAGCCTTGTGAATGATGGAGAGGGATTTGAATTTGATTCTTGCAGCAACCGGGAGGCAGTGGAGAGTTTTTAGGGCTGGAGAGATGCAGTGCCTGGGCTTGCAGCCAAGGATAAGTCTTGCAGCCCTATTCTGGATTAGCTGGAGGGGTCATAGAGAAGAAGAGGCTAGATTAAAGAGAATCGGAGCTCTAGAGACATTGAGCTTCTGGGGGAAAGTGATGAAAGGATGAATTCATTTGAAGAGGTGGAGTTGAAAGTGGGACCTATTGGTAAGGTCCTGAATGGGAGGGATGAAGGAGAGAGAGGAGTCGAAGATGACACCAAGGTTTCTAGCTCTAAATGAAGAAGGGGGAGAGCCCATAGAAGATGGCCAGAGTGAGAGACAGAAAGAGTGAACAGGAGTCCCAATAGGAAGGATCTCAGTCTTGCTGGCGTTGAGGCAGAAATCATTGGAAGTACACCAGGACTGGATGGCGGAAAGGCAGTCAGGAGTGATGGAGGATGTACAAAGATGATCAGAGGGAAGTTTGAAGGGAAGTTTGAAGAAGAGTTGTGTGTCATCTGCATAACAATGGAAGTTTGGGGAGAAGGCATAAATGAAGTGTGCAAGTAGAGCAAGGTAGTTGTTGAAGAGCCAGGGAGAAAGGTTGGAGCCCAGAGGTATGCTGCAGGTGGAGATAGAGGTGGGGGAGGAGAAAGAGCCCAGAATATCCTGGGATGGATGGTCACTGAGGAAGGAGGTCAGCCAGTCCAGTGACCACTCCTAGTTAGCAAGGGTATTGTGGAGCTGTTTTATGAGGATGGAGTGGTATACAGTATCGAAGGCAGAGGACAGAGCAAGTAGAATGAGAACAGCTGGAGAGATGATGTCAAGAGATGCTAGCAGTTCCTCACATGTGTTCAGAAGAGCAGGTTCCGTGCCTCTGGATGCTTAGAATCCAGATTGATAGGCATGGAGGCAACCAACATGCTTGGTGTGCTGGGTCAGTTGGGGGAAGATCAGCTTCTCCAAGAGTTTCCCAGGGAAAGGGGTGATAGATATGGGGTGGTGGTTGGCTGGACAAGACAGGTCTACAGAAGGCTTTTGCAGGAGGGGAGGCATAAAGGAGTGATTGAAGGAGGAGGGGAAAGCTCCAGTAGCAAATGAGTGATTGCAAAAATCAGCGAATGCAGGGGAAAGGGAGCCAATGTTTTCCATAGGAGGAAACTGTCTAGAACAGGCTACTTCACTAGTCCCACCAAAGAAAGATTAGGACCAAACAAAGATGTGTCACTATGAAGACAATTTGAACATAAACCCATCAAGGAATAACACAACAAAAGGTATCTGAATCACTGCTATCCTTGCAGAACCTGGCTAATATGTTAATCTGGCACGATTCCCCCATGGCTACCACCACCACCACAGTTGCCAGAAAATTCCATGACCCACAAAAATAATTACAGTAGAAATTAATTGACTATGCAATGTAAAACATTGCTACCAGAAAATCCTAACCTAGTAAATATTTTCAAAGAACCTAGCCAACTAAACAACCTCAATTTTCACGCACCTCATTCGAAACATGTCTACCCAGACAAAAAAGGCAAAAAAGTCCATAGCACCCACAACAAAGTTACAAATCCACACATCTACCGTCAACTCCCATACTCTTCCACCAGTTAAAACACACAGCTCATTCCAAATTGCCCAGGTCTCCCACCTAGAAATGTGTACCTCCGGGGGACATCACTATCCTCCTAGATAGCACACCCGAACAGACGCCAGTTGCACCTGGTTCTAGATTCACTAACAGAACTATCAGAATGGCTTATCTATCGGATTTACAAAGGACTAGAATGACGGGCCTGCCTGAGTTTCCTCTATTTCAGTGAGATTCAGTTTACGCCCACAGTTATCACATGGTTACTGGAACCAATCTGGGATATTTTGAACTGGGTAAAGCTATGTATGGACCCATTGGGGAGCTCATGTTCTTTTTTATTTATTTGTTGATCTGTATTCAGATCCAAAAGAATAACATAATAATTGATTATCATAACATCTTACAACCAAAAGTACATGTATAGTACTGAGCAAAATATGGAACACCTTTAAACAATAAACTTGTGAACAAATTGAGCACTGTAGAGGGATCTGAGATGATCGTATAGTGACAATAAACATCAAACACAAAGAATTAAAGGAGGGATATCAAATGTAAGGAAAGGTGAGAAGACATGCACAAAAAGGGGAAACAATTAAACCCACATGCACAAGTAACTGCACAATAAAGTCACATTATTATCAAAAATATATACAGTTTCAGAAATCTTTCAGAAAAGCATATATACCACATTTAGGACAATACAAAATATCACTAAGGCATACTTCAGTCATGAGCCGCCTAAACGATTATTAAATATTCTAATTTTCTTATTGAATTTGACCAATAAGGTAATTGTATCCGCCATACATCTTTCTAATCTTTTCGCATATTTTGTTCCACCATCCCTTTATCAAAAACTTCTTAAAGTCCTTCCAATTCGTAGCATTTAAAAGCATGGCTGTTACTATAAACATCTCAAATATCATGAATGAGGGGTTAATCTTCATGGCAGTTAAAAAGTTAAAATCAGGCTACCCAATAATAAATTGGGTAAGCTTAACAAGATGGAAACTTTAAATATTCTTTGCAAAAGAGTCCAAACCTGTGACCAAAAATAATTCACAAAGGTGCAATCATAAAACATATGCTTAAAAGATCTAGTTCCAACATGGCATGACCAACATAAACCATTATCCAAATGATTTGCTTTGAATAGACAAAGGGGAGTAAGAAAAGCTCTATGCAGAAAGTAGTAAAATGTTTGCATTAAATTTGCTGAAACAGTCACCAATTTAATCTTAGACCATATGCTAGCCCATGTTAAATCATCAAACTGTGTTGCGTAGTCTACTTGCCAATGTTCCTCTGAGGCCACTTACTATTTAAGGGCTTTCCATTATTGAGTAATTTATAGATATTAGAGTCTTTAAGAGAATGATGAGAGTCCATATAATGCAGCCTCGTAGGATTCGTTAGAAGCCTATCATGTCTCTCTAAATTCATATCATTCTGACACGCATTTATCAAGTTAGACTAATGAATAGCAGTAATTCTAAGAATAGCATATTTGTGTTTAAATTCATCAAAAGATAGAAAACCATATTCTCTGATTATTTGATTCAGACATCGTATTCCTCTACCTAGCTATGCCTTCCATAGTATTGGTTTGCCATTAATGGTAAGGTTTTTATTACACTATAAAAGTGGAGACAAGGTCTGAGAGAACCGAACTATAAGGTAGAAAAGAAATTTCTTTAGACATGCCAATGTCAAACTAACTGTTTTGTAGTACGTAGAACTAGGGCGACCAATCATATATAATAGGTCCTTAAAGTCAAAAGGAGCAGTCAGCTCTTTCTCAAAATTCACCCATTCGGGTACAATGTCGGAATCATTAGACAGGAACCAGTGTTGAACTTGTTTTAGTATAAAAGATTTGTCATAGGATTTAAAATCCAGAAATCCAACACCTCCTCTATCGCCTGGGTTCTTCAATTTACAAAATGAAATATTTTTATTTTTTTTGCCCCCCTTAGAAGTTCTAGCAAAATCTTATTAAGGGACTTAAAAAGGGAGGCAGGTAATGGAATATGTAACCTTTGTAGATAATAAAGGACTATGGGAGAACACATCATCTTTATAGCTTCCAACCTGCCCCACCACATGAGAAATAATGAGGACCAAAGGCCACTGAATCGCATAAGCTTGCTAAAAGAGTCTGGAAATTTATTTTAATAATTTCTGCATATGAAGAGGCAATGAAAATTCGTAAGGATTTAATTGACAAAGGGCACCATTTTAACCCATATTTAGCCACATCCTGTTTGACACATAAAGAAGTGAGAGGAAGCATTTCTGAGTTGTCCTTATTAAGTTTATAACCAGAGTAAATATAACATGTTTTTATAATATCCACTAAAAACACAATTGAGTCTTTTGGATTCTTGACAAACACTAAAAGGTCATCCGGATATGCAGCTAATTTAATTTCAGAGCTACCACACTCAATACCTGGAAAATGTGTATTCCGTTGACTACGTTCTAACAAGAGAAAGGAAACCAATTCCAAAGCCATGCCACTGTAGCCCCTCAAACATATGATTCCCCCTCTACATGATCAAACACTTTTTCAGTGTCTAATGCAATGGGCATATAACTACTTGATAAATATGTCTTTTTATTACTAATGTAAAGTGCAGTTTGGTAACAATTAATTAGTTTATATTTGAATAGATCAATGTAGATCAATGTTATTAGATAGTATTTTAACAAATATTTTGCAATCCCATTTTATAAGGTACATAGTCCAATAGTTTTTTTGTGAAGCTCAGCATCCTTATATTGCTTAGTAAAAAAGAATCAAGAGGGCTTCAGTAAATTACCCGATGAGCTACCAGTTTCAGAAACATATATAAGTATTCCAGCTTCGGTGTCAATACAGAAGCAAAATGTGAGAAATTATCTATGGGCAACTCATTTTAACCAAGGGTTTTGCCCTTATTAAGATCTTTCATGGCTTCAAAAATGTCATGTCTTTGTAAAGGATTATCAAGGGCACTTAAATCAAAATTCGGACACAATGATTTAAGCTGGTTTAAAAATGTGTTAAAATCAATATGTGAATCAATATGATCTGATGAGTACAGACTCTTTTAGATTTTGGTAAAGATGTCCAATATATCTTTCTCTCATGATGCCACCACCCCAGATTAATTTCTAATAGAGGAACCTTTATTTCTTTCTTTTTTAATTTTGAGATAGGAAGCTAAAGCTTTACCAGCCTTGTTGGAGGTTTGATAGATGTTTTATTTATATTTAAGTAAACCATTGCAAGCTTGCTCAGATAGTTTTTCGTTGATAGCCAAACAAAGAGACAAAATGTCTCTAAACAAACTATCTTCCGACGAGGAACTATTTCCTTTTTTATGAGGGTGCAACCAACCAAAGAGAGAATCTAACTATATTTTTAGAATCTCGTTTTTTCTTTGTGACAAATGTAATTACATGCCCATCCAACGCTGCCTTGTATGCATCCCAGTTATAAAGTATCAGTGTCTTGATTAATCTCAAAATAAAATTTATGGAAATCCTGAAAAGAGTTTTCAAAATGATGCTCTTCCAATAAGATATTATTGAATTTCCATTTAGTAGCACCTTTATCACAGTTATTCAAATCCAGAGTTGTGATGACAGGAGCATGGTCAGAAATAACAGGACTATCTATTCTGGAGTTTATGAGTGTGATAGATAAGGATCTGGATATATATATAAATATATATATATATATAAATATATATATATTACATGGACGCGGTAGCGTCCATGTAGTTATGGTTAAGTTGGTGTTTCCATAGGAAGAGCATTTTTTGGGTGGCTTATAACTTCGCTCCCTCTGGACGAATCCTCACCTGCAAAACAAGTATATGGCCCACTCTGAATTTGTTTGCAAAGTTTGGAGAGGTTTGGTCTACGGGGGGGCAAATTTATAGGGGGGGTCCCAAAACTTTTTTTTTCCCATAGACATAATGGGAAAAAACTTTGCGCACGCCTACAGCCCAAACAGCTGGATGGATTTACACCAAATTTGCGGCAGGGGCTTGGTCCCAAAAGCGTTCTTTTGCAAATTTGGTGTAAATCTGTCCAGTAGTTTTTTTTAAAATGACCAAAATGTAAGGCAAAAAAATTTGTGATATATCTGTTCTCTCCGCGGACGGACTTCCCGGTTCGCTCCGCGGACAGTGCCCTGATTGGCCGAGCGGCTTGCGTGATGTCCGCGGACATGCGACGTATTCGCTGATTGGACGGCGTGGCGCATGAAGCGTGTCAGATTTTCTGTGGCGCCCGCCATCTTGCATTCGCACATGACCGCGAACAGCGCGGTGAAACTTGGATTAAAAATTGTATTTGGTGGAGTGTGTTGGTGTGTAAGAGTGTTTGGGGAGGGTGGGGAGTATGAGATAGGTTCAATGTTCTGTTTTTTTTATGTGCTAGACACTTTTGTTGTGTTCGATTTGTCTGCGGACAACACGGCTGTTCTGAAATGTTCTATATAAACTAAATGGTGGGGTGTTCTGAGGACGGAGTATGTGTCCGTTTTGTTCGCAAACAAGCTAAAATTGAGCTAAGAACACTCGCGGTGTCCTTAAATGTTCGTACATAAACAAAATGGGGGTGTCCTGAGGACGCTGTCGATATTGTACTCTGGCAAGTTGAATGTGTTCTAAGAAAACTTGCGGTGTCCTGAAATGCTCTGATTACTTACTGGTAATCTTCATTACTCCTAGTCCTACTCTTCCTCGTCACAGTACTGACGACCCTCCTCACTCTCCCTGCGGGGAACTTCCCATGCTCTGGCTTGGTAATATGAAACTGAGTGATGTGGATGTGGGGGAGGAGTTATAGGAATTTAAAGAAATAGAAGAAGGTCCTGTGTCGGAGGCGGGGGCCTCATGAAGTAAGTGCTGGGACGAGGAAGGGTGGACGTGGAGGTAATGTTTGCAATTAAACAAAATGGGGGTGTTCTGAGAACGCTGTTCGTATTGTTCGTTGTCAGGTTGAAAGTGTTCTAAGAACCCTCCTTATGTCCGTTGACATTACAATTTCCTATGGGCCTTACCCGACTTGTTGTCCACTAAACAAACGATAAATCAGGCTGCTGTGCGCCGACATTATGTGATAATCCTATCACTTGCCCCATCGACCTGGCTGACCTGCTTTTGCGACACTAAATCATATCTCCCGCCCATAAGCCTGACATTATCAAAGCATTCATATTCCCCGTCTCTCTCTGTGACGTTACAGGGTGCGTAGTCAAACGCGCCCAGTCGTCTCCAGTCCTACGCGACTTTACACAGAACCCGGAAAACAACACAGATCATCTCACAACACAGCGCGCCACAATTAGGAATATGAAACTGTGATTTAAAAGCAAACAGCAAGATTGTACATTTCGTAAAATACTTTTATTTGACATCAAATGTTTAGAGAATATTCAGCGATTTGCATTTGTCTTTGCTGTCAATCCGCAAAAGTTCATCTTGAGTCACGCACTGTTCCTTTGCGGTACACAGGGTGTTGGTTTATGATAAAAGAAGCACTATGGTCGCACTGATAATCGGAAGGCTGTTCCAACAACGAGGCATTGGACCACCATAATGGGTGGTATGTTGCTTCTAGCCGCTAGTACCGTGTAAGGGCATATTGGTCCTTGGCGATTGTCCCATAAAATGGTGAGGGTCATGAAGTTGTTTAGAAGTAGCTGCAACTGGCAGTTAAAAAATCTGTCAGCCGGGGTCTGAAAATCGTGGCCTTGACAGTAGGGAAGGATGTACCTGTTTTAAAAACATAAATTAGTTTCACGAGCCGACCTTCATTTAAAATATTCATTTTATTTATTAGGGCGTGAAACTATTTGCTAGCGAGGATAATGCAACAGAGTATGGGCCTCATTCCGAGTATGGCGGTAAGGGATAGCGGCCACCGCTAACGAGAGCGGTGGCGGTAATCCCTTACCGCCATACTCCGAGTTCCCTTAGCGCCATGGTGCTTTTAACACCTGCTTTTAGCAGGCGTTAAATACCATGGCGCTAAGGGACCTTGATGTTAATTACGCCACCGTAATTTACGGTGGCGTAATTGACGCCTTCCCCACTCCCATTATGCCCTATGGGGCAAGAATGGGAATGGGGAAGGGTAAATGGGGATTGGGGAATTACCGCCCCGCCAACCTTGGAATGGGGCGGTAATTCCGCCAACCACCAAGGCGCTGCCGGTCCGGGTACGGCGTCAACCAAGGCGTTAATAGCGCCATTGGTTAGCGCCGTACTCGGAATGAGGCCCTATGTTAACTTATTCCCACTAACCCACCCTCTCTCCTCTGCCTTTTTCAGAGCTGTCTGAGCACCAGGGGACCACTTCGGCGGTGATAGTGCGCGGTACAAAAGAATATGCCACATTGAACGAAGAAGTACAACTTAACCGAGCTTTAACGCCACGCTATTGTTATTGTATTCCGGTATAAAATAATCTAAAGGGTTACTTACATTATATTGGCATTTTCCATTGTCTACGCGTAATGCAGTCCCTAAATACGACTCTGTCTGTGCCAACAATCTTTCTCATAGTGATATAATATATAAAAGCGGTTTAGTTTCAGAAATTTCATCCTTATCGTCTCTTACGTTTTTGCACCCCTCCTTCAGAAGAAGTTTTTTGGCACGATCCCTGTCTGTCAAGGTCAAAAAAGAATAGAACCTTATAGTGCGAGTCGTGGGCCACTCCGGCCCGCGAGCAAAAAATGGAAGCAGCTGACTTCACTGTGAACGAGCATAAATTCTTACTTTGCAACTTTCTGTGTAAAGCCATCCCTGAGAAATTGCTTTTTACACTCCATCTTTGTATATTGTCTGTGTGCTAATGAAAAAAGTTTGTTAAAGGGAGTTTATGGTTAACTTGCGCTACTAAAAACCTATGAAATTCAGTAAAAAAACGTTGTTAACAGGACGTTATGGTTAAGTTGCGCAACTAAAAACCTATGAAATTCAGTGAAAAAACTTTGTTAAAGGGACGTTATGGTTCCAAGTAAAACCAAAAAAAAAACCTGAAATTCACCAGTTATGGTAAGCTAAGCAACCATAACTTGCGCCACCACCGTGCACTGCTAAGCCTAACACCCAGGACAAAGACAAATCACTGATGACATCGCTGATGACAT
Source organism: Ambystoma mexicanum (assembly GCF_040938575.1). Classification (NCBI taxonomy): domain Eukaryota; kingdom Metazoa; phylum Chordata; class Amphibia; order Caudata; family Ambystomatidae; genus Ambystoma; species Ambystoma mexicanum. The sequence goes on along the minus strand of NC_090923.1, from coordinate 900,741,701 downwards.
CACATGTGCATTTACCTTTCATGAAAAGTCTGTACAAGGGATTCTTAGTGTAATGTTAATAAAAAAGTGTCAAAGATTATTGGAATAAATATCAAGTGCTAATCAGTGCATTAAGCTATGCATTGAAATAATAGCATTCTATTATTAAATTCAATCCAGTATACTAAGGTACTCATGTAGAAACATAGCCATTGTGTGCAGCATACATGATGGAGGTGCAATATTCATAAGCTTGCCATGTTGAATAGTGAAATGATAACTGTTTTCATATTAGAGATTTGCGTACAGTGAAACTTGTGATAAATAGGTAATAAAACCCACTTACTACATAATTGCATTATTATAGACAAATCACAAAGAGACAACACCAGATAGAAATGTGAATATACACAAGGGAATTGAAGTAAGAAAAAGAAACAGCAATAGCAGCAGAAAGTGTTCATAACCTAACTGATTACCTTTATGCGGAGAAATGATTGCTCTGTTTCAAAGCTGTTACTTACCCTATCTATATATATCACAAGATGTGTCTGAACCCTAAGGAAAATAGTGTGAGTACAACATATAAAAATATGAGCATATACAGGGAAAGTACAGTAATAAAAAAACATCAAAAGTATCAGAAAGTGCTGATAAATCTACTGATAATTTTAATGCACAAAAAGGATTACTGTCTTTCAAGGTTGTGTCTTCCCCTATGTATATGTTTCATATGATATGACTGGACCATAAGGGAATTATTCTAAGAACATACTTGAAGGATAAGTCTACGAATATAGTAATTTACAATTTTTAGTTCCTGACTGTTACTGAAGAAAATCATGTGGCCTAGATATGTCAGGAAAGGAAAAAAGGGGGAGTCAGACATGTGATGTCATCAGTGATGTCATCAATGACATTTGTGATGTCATCTTTGATGTCCTGGGAGTTAGGCTTAGCAGTGCACGGTGGTGGCGTGAGTTATGGTTGCTTAGTTTACCATAACTGGCGAATTTCAGGGGTTTTTCAGTTTTACTTGGAACCATAACGTCCCTTTAACAAAGTTATTTCACTGAATTTCATAGGTTTTTAGTTGCGCAACTTAACCATAACATCCCGTTAACAAAGTTTTTTTACTGAATATATATATATATATATATCATCAATACGGGACATCGTTTTATGGGGAGTAGACTGGGGAGTGAAATCAAAAGTTGTAGGGTGAGCCATTCTCCAAGAGTCTACCAGTCCAGCCTCTGATATATATTGTAAGAATGTATTATGTGTTTTACTATTTTTAAATTTTCAGGAAGATCTTCTGTCTAAAAACAGATTCCTAATGATATTGAAATCTTAGTATACTATCAAGTTAGGCAAGTGATTTTATTCTCATTTTTTTTATTCAATCCAAAAATATGGGATCAGAACATGGAGGACCATATACATTAAAAATGGAAACAATTTGAGATTTAAACTGTAATTTGACTACTGGCCATCTTCCATTAGTATACAAATCTGTATGCAAAATTTTATTATTAGCCCCTTTGCTTATGCAAATAACAACCCGATCTCATTTTCCATCAGCTTGGCTTGCAATCACATCACCAACCCGGAACGTTTTCAGTTTCAAGGTTTCTTGCAGAGATAATTGTGTTTCTTGAATACAAGCAAAGGTTTAAATCTCTTCAGATGCGCAAGCACTTTTTACCTCTTCATCTGATTATTCAACCCTTTTATATTCCACAATTATATTTTTATTTGTAGTTCAGTGATTTTCAAAAACTGCCCAAAAAATTTGAAGATTAACCTTTTTATGATGATGTTTTATTCCTGGCTTTTAATGCTTGTTGCACTATTTAACTCTGACCTTAGTATATATATGATGGTGGCAAATGAGAGTTCATTATTAACTCCTGCGCTTAGTATTATTTTCGTATCTCATAATTTTAGCTTGTAATCAAGAGTTTTTAAGAATTATATGAGCTTTCTATAAGAACTTTTATGACCATGTTTTTTACCCCTGTCAATTTCTTATTATACCTAAATGATGTGTAAATTGTAATGATGATGTACTATAGACATTGTTTGTTAACAGTTGTGATTTGCATATCTTTTTTGTTGTTACTTTTATGATCTGTTGATAGAAATAAAATCAAACTGAACTGAACAGAACAGTCCACGTGATACATGGATACAATTAAATGTAATTTAGGAATAATTTGTAAAATCTATATATATAATTCTCTCAGGCAGCATTTAATTTCAATTGTGAACACTGCTTTCCACACGCACATTGTAAGCAGTGTTCACAATTACAATTAAACCCTGGTTGACATACAAGCATGTCGGGCAGGGTATAATTCTAATTGTAGACACTGCCTGCCATGCGAGCATGGAATGCAGCATGCAGCATTTACAACGGGTCCCTCTGGGGTCTGCCTGCTACACAAAGCAGGCAGACCCCATAGGGATCTCCAGCATTTGTGCCGGCATGAAAATCCATGCCAGTGCAAATGCTGGAGCTTTTGTATGGAGGAGGGGAAGAAAAGCAGCCGACACGCAAATTATATTCCGCCTCTCCTCTCAGCCATACAAATAAATGAACGAATGAATGAAAATATGGTGTGATGTAAGAAACGTTTACGCAGGGTACTATTGTGCAGTAATTATGAAAAAATACTGATTTTACTGGATTCATTCTATTGGGGTATGCGTGTTCAGAAGTGCACTGAAGCCTTCCTTTCTCCTATTGTACATTTCCTTCTCTTCATTATTGTTGGCTATTTGGTAGTGTGAAAGTCTCACCTATAAGATGAAACTACTGCATTGAAGTACAGCTAGGAGGGAGATGGGATATGAGGAGGAACATACAGCTTGTGGGGGCGGTTTACTTATTTATCCACCTTTTGTCTGTTCATGGCTATTCCAGTCCCTATGGTTATCCCCACCCACTACCTACCCCTTACTGCCCAAAACACATCCTCCTCTGAATTCCTTTGAGCTGGCTCTGCCAAGTAGTTACATCAAACTTTGTTCTGGGAAGGGCCTGACAATGTTATGTTGTTTCAAAGAAGTCTTCTGTCTTAACCAAGTATGCATTCAGCCACTTGATTTAGAAGCAGCATGTGAATCCTCACATCTGCAGTCCTGTTGAAAATAAGCATTGGCCAAGCAAATAGTTTTGGCTTGTGTGTAGGTATTAGATAGACATATGCCAGGCACTGACATCATATGCCCAGGTAGTCACACCATTGTCCAGCTTTTGCTGTTTTATGGGCAGCTAATGCCATTATGGCAGTGTCGGGAAAATGCCTACCCTGTGCCTACACAAAAGGCAATGATATTGGATTTGCTAAGGCCAGTTTTTGTCGAGTCTTGGCCATCTGTATAATTTACTTATGTTGCTTGCTCATTCCCATGATATATTTCCTTTGCTTATATTCTCCTCTCCATCACACATGATATTTGCCTTCTGTGCCTTCCTCTCTCCCATCACACATTTCCTTTAACTTCTATTCATTCCCCTTCTAGTCAGAACTCTGCACTAAGGGTCGGACAGGGGCATGCAATTGTCTCAGGCACCAATGAAAAATGGCCCACAGTTGCAAATGTCAATGCATTCCTTTTCTGGCAGACTGTTTGCATAGTACCCAAGGAGAAGGTTTTTGATAAAATATAATGCAAATTGTGCAATTATATGACTATTTATTCAGTAACACTGGTCAAACCTACTAGCCGCATGGTGAAGCAACCTATCAAACTGGCCCACTTTGACCCCAAAAACTGGCCCACACTAGCATTTTGTGATTTTGGTTTGGTCATTGCCCTATTAGACTATAGGGCAGTCTGAGCCTGTCTGCACTGTTATACACGCTCTCCCCTTATGCTCTTCTCCCTCTGCCACTGTACATTTTCTTTTCCATGTATGTCTTTCTCACTCCCATCATACACTACCTTTAACTTCTATTCCTTCCTCTGTGCCAACAGTTATTTTCTTGTATTGTTCAGATCTTTTCCCCTGCCTCGTCATATATTGTCTTTCCATTGCATTGTGTAATGACTAGAGTTGGATTCCCAACTCTAGCTGGCATCCACAGGAGAGAGTGTTTTGATTGAAACCCTCCAAGCCTTTTTTGTACTTGGACACCCATGTTCAGCTTATAACTACCAATGGCAACCAGCGGTGGTCAGTCAAAAGACCGAAAAAAAAAATCTCGAATTACAATAATCACGAAAAAAAAATATCGAAAAAAAAAAGTCGATTTTTTTATTTATTTAATTATATGCTTTTTTGGGGTCAGGTAAGTAAAGAAAAAGGGTAAAATAAAAAAAATGAAAAAAGGGGGGTTGGGGGGAACCCCCCCATTTCGAACAAAAAACGTCATAAAAAAAATTCGACTTTTTTTTTTTCGACCTTTTCATTTCGAGATTTTTTTTTTCGGGATTTTTTTTTCCGGTTTTATGACCATAAACCGCAACCAGCATCTTCGACCATTGCTACTTATCCAGAACAGGACTGCAAGACTTTTCCTTGGCCTCAAGCCCAGAGATCGTATCTCTCCAGTTCTGAAATCTCTTCACTGGCTCCCCATGGCTCCAAGGATCAACTTCAAGACCCTCTGCATTGTCCACAAGGCTTTCTGGGGCTTGGGACCGCTCTACCTCCAACATTCTCTTCCAAAACATCTTCCTTTTCCAGCTCTGCGCTCATCCACCTCCAGCTCTCTGAGGGTCAGACGCTTCTGCAAGCAGAGAGTTGGGGACAGATCTATCTCCTCGACTGGGGCCTCCCACTGGAACAGCCTCCCTGCCTCTCTCAAACTTGAGCAGAACCACCTCTGGTTCCGGAAGCAACTCAAGACCTTCCTTTTCGCTTCCATTTCTCTCTTGCTCTCCCCTGCTGATGCACCTGACTGCTCCATGCACTGGTCACCTGGTCACCTTCTGAACTCAGGCCCAGGCTCCTGCATGTCCAGTTGCCCTTGCACTGCCTCCGGGCTCCCCAGCACTCAAGGGTCTGTATCTACAACTGTACAGTCCCTTCTCTCTGCACTTATGAGCCACCCGCTGGCTGCACCTTTGAGTTAACAGCACTTCCCCTTTCCCTCCCCCTAGCACTTCTCGCCCTTCCCTCTTCCCTGCACTTGCTCAAACTGAATGACATAAGGCCTAGTAAGATTGTTATGTTGTCCTCCCTTGTTTCCCCCTCCTTGTCTTGTCGTGCCTAGAAACACTTGTGTACAGGTGTGTTATAAATGCCACATCATATCATATCATCACTGTCCCAGCGGCACCCAAACCCAGGGAGGGACGAAAACAAGTCCACCACACTGCCTTATATGCTGTTCCCACCATGTGTGTCATTGATAACTAATAAGGGCGCACACTCACTGCACTGGCATGGTGGCTGACTGCAAGAGAACAAGCAAAGGAGAGGCTGATGCTGAGATGAATTACAAAAATAGAAAGCTGCAAGAAGAACACTTTTCTTAAAATCACCATATTCCATCAACAAAGGCGGACTTGGGCATGTGTCTGATTTATGGCCAGACAATAGCCTCAGCAACCATCATTAATGCAGGACAGGCACTGTGAGGACCTTCTCCTAGCAAAACTCTGGTTTTGAATGTAAAAAAAGGAGTTAAAATATGGCACCTATGAGGCATTTCCCAGGCTGCAGCACACCCTTCCGGATACACTGAAGGGTCAGGGACACTTTCATAAATCAGAAAAGTGGCAGTCTTCTGGGAAATCCTCAGTGACCTTCATGGGTGTAATTTTAGGAGGGGACAGGGGTGTTTGTCCCCCCCAACTTTCATGGCACACCATTTTGTCCCCATTCATTTGGCTGCAGCACCTTTTCATCAGATTTCATATCCCCCCCCCCAACATTTTCAGCAAAGTTACTCCACTGGTGACCTTGCTGCACATGCTGCCAGTGGCGCATTGAGGGGTGACTGAGGGGGGTAACTCTTTTAGTGGGACACCTCTCCCGTTCTGCACCCTCACAGGGTGCCGAAAGGTGTCCCGCAGGCAGGACAATGAGGGTGCTGAGCCGGTCACCGTGCTCAGCACAGAACATTAGAATGGGAGGCATTAGACATCGATGGGAGCCAGGCGGGACTATGAGCAAGGGCATTTGTCCCTTAAGAAATGTGAATGGGGTGATCAGAAGTGAGAAGGGTGCATGATGCTGCATGCTTTATAAAATAACGACTGTGGCTTTAAAACCCAAGGGGGAATTTGTCAGAATCAGATTAATCTGCATGATGATACTGTGACCTTGCATGCAGGATGGGAAGAATAAAACTAAAGCCATACACTTATTGCTCAACATATTTCTATGAATGACGATGTATATAGTTTATAGTTAGTTTATTATGAAAGGCTAGTTTATGATGTACTGTGGTTTGCTTCCAAGGCATTGCTATAAAGTATTATTTAAGCACTTGAAATGCAAAGCCAGACCTTAATAAATATCTATCAACTAATCCTGTGAAGTTCAGTTGCTTGATTTGCGCGAATGTGACGTATGGAATTGCGAGCACTGCATTTGGAGGGAAAAGTAGCAGGACTTTTTTTCGTGGTTGCCCCTCTCCTGTCTTTGCAATGCTGGATACTCCCCTGCATCCTGCGCTCACAAGGGTAGATTTATAGCAGCTTTTGCTGCTGGGAAGTAGACATCTCCAATCCTTGCACCCACCTAAGAATGGTGGTGCTGGAAACTGGTGGGGAGAACGCCAGCTTTCCACACTACTTTTATCCTGAGCTCAGAATCGTGGCCTTAGATCTTCCACTGTGGACAGGATATGACATGATATTTATAACACGCTTAATACCCAGAGGTTTCTAAGCACGGACCTGGGGATCAAACCTGTGTTGCTCCGTGTCGTCTTGTTTCTAAGGTGAACACGTTGCCCCGGAGCTATCCTCCGGAGACTCCCGGGAGCACTGTCTACGCCAATCAGCAGCTGGCTGACTGCTGCTATGCTGAGGTTTCATAAGTAAAGGGAGGACGAATTATGTGTGATTACAACACTTTACACTCTTTGCACTGGGTGCATTTTTTTAAAACACAACACTCACTTTACTTTTACTTTACTTTATAACATTTATATTGCGCAGCCATAGACCTGTGGGTGTAAGGGCGCGGACAGAGACAGACATAACAAAAAACAGGCAGAGGTATCCTGAGGTCAAAGAGTTGCTGGAAGGAGGATGTCAGATGGATGCTTATTTAAAAAGGAATGTTTTAGACCCCTTTTGATTTAATTCAAGACTGAGGAATTACTTAGGTGACTAGGCAAGGCATTCCAAAGTGCTGGGGCCGCAAGCACAAAGGCACCCAATTGCGCTTTTTTGGTTTTAAATCTTGGCTGGTTAAGGAGGTTAAGATTGTTAGATCGTAAATTTCTGCGGCAGGGTTTTTTTCTTATGTACCTTTGCAAGTAAGGAGGCATCATTCCCTTGAGACATTTGAAGGTGATAACCAAAAGTCTATAGGGTATCCAAGACTCCACAGGGATCTCGGGCGATAGACTCGGCATTCTGTTGAGAGATGAACGGTCTCAAATGTGGCAACAATTTAATATAGTAGGTGGCAGATGAAACTATACTGGCTACATAGGACTTCATGTTTACCGACTGATCCAAGATCACACCCAGAATTTTTACTTTAGGGAGGGTGGGGATTTGGTCGTCCCCTAACTGGAAATGCTTATAGACAGGATCAAGTTTTGCTAAAATGCCCTCCGATCCTACCACCATAAGTTCAGTCTTCCCACGATTAAGTGCAAGATTATTTAACATCATCCATTGTTCGATAATTGAAAATGTGCGATTGAGTTCCTTCTCGTCCCGGTCATGCTGACCAGTAAGAGGGATGACACATTGTGTGTCATCAGCATAATTAGAAAATAAAATACTCTCTTGAGCAAGATGGGCGAAGAAGGGAGCCATGAATATATTGTAAATACAGGGGGATAGACTAGCTCCTTGTGGAACTCCAAAGAGCACCTGAATGGCCGGTGCCTTTGCCTCATTGGCACACACCCTGCTGACTCTGTTGGATAGAAATGAGAGCAGCCATTTGGTGGCAGCCTGGGAGCAGTTGGCAACTGACATAAGCCTGTCTGTCAAGATGGAATGGTCGACAAGGTCAAATGCCGCGGATTGGTCCAACGAGATTAGCAGTGAAGTCTGCTGGTTATCCAGTCTCTGGAGCAATTGAGATTTAAGGTCCAGTAGACAGGTCTCAGTGCCGAAGCCTTGTCTGAAACCTGATTGAAAGGAATTGAGGATAGGGTAAGCATTGAGATGTTGGGCAATTTGAGTATATGCAACCCGGTCGAATATTTTCAGCAAAAACGGGTGTTGGTTATCGGCCTATAATTGGTAGGGACCGTCTGTTTCAGGTTGGGTTTCTTTAGAAGGGGAGTAACCCAGCCTTGCTTCATCTCGTCTGGAACAATGCCATTGAGAAATGAAGAGTTAACAAATTTACATATGGCTTGTATCAATGTGGGTGGACAGGTTTTAATAATAGTAGAGGCGCAGGGATCCCCTGTGCAATTGATGACTTTCAGTTTAGTAATAATAGATGCTAGTTCTTCCTCCGATATAGGAGTGAAATCAAAAATGGGAATATCTGGGCTCCTAGTAAATGTGTTACTGACTATATGCGTGCCAAGGGTCTTGTGAGCACTTTTTTTAGCAGCTATGCCATCCCGGATTCCAACCAGTTTGTTAGCCATGGTGTTCTGGATATCTAGGCACCAGTCATTATTTTTGATGGTTGTGGATGCTACAGGCTCTAGGACGACCTCTTGTTCTTTCAGAATTTTAAACAATTCCCTAGAGTCAGAAGATGCATGTAGGATTCTAGTGTCCAGATGCGATTTCCTAGCTTCTGTAATAGCTGTTTTGTAAGCTTTGGATGCTTTTTTGTAATTGGAAAGAGCTAATTGCGATTGATTGGCTTTCCATATGTAGAATAGCTTAAGGGATGCAGCTTTAAGAGTTTGCAGTTCAGGGGAGAACCATAAGTTAGTTCTTTTGGTTTCTACAGGTTTTGTTTATTTTTGAGAGGCGCAAGGGTGTTAACCACCAAGTTCGGAGTGGACTTAATTTTCTTAGCTAAAGTGCCTGTGTCACTGTCTTCCCCACGTGCCCACCATTGTTCAATGCAACACTAGACAAAAAGGATCCTCTTTAGACGTAGAGCTGACTCGAGCAATTACATAAACGACTGGAGCTGCTGGGATTTGTAGTTCTTAAATGCACATGAAAAGAAGGAACAGGTATTATGCAGTAACAATGGTATGGCAGGAAGTGAAGAGTCAATCTTGGGACAATAGCCAATAAATATAGATTGCAACTTCCTGGGTTAGTGATATCACACAAAGGGAGACTGTTCATTGCTCTGGGGAACATGTGCTGGGATTGTGACATCACACAAAGGGAGCACTGTTCAGTCAACAGCCTCCAATCCAGAAAAACCTGTCAGGAAATGTGATGTCACACGCGAAATCACTCAATTACGGACAAGCACCATTGTGACATCTAACGAGGGGAACTCGGGGACAAACCAAGCGCCAGTAAACTCGTTCCATAGTGTGCACTAAATCACAGGACCATCTCAAGGACAGGCACACACGATCACGCTACCACATAGCACAGATTATCGCCCATAGGTTCTACGTGGTGGCAATACAGGTATCCTCAGGCCCCATGAACCCAACAAGCACCTACAAGTATGCAAAACATCCAAGCACTCCTGCATTTCTGCTAAGACCAGGAGAGCCCACCTTCAGTGGAGACAATGGCTGGATGGGTTCCACGATTACATCAGAGCAGCTGACAGAATCTTGTACAATGTTTTTTTTTTAAAAAAAATGTATTTCCAATTTTATTCCCAGAACAGTTTCACCCTCTCATTTAAGGGGAAGGAGGATTCAGTTACATACAATTCCGTACAGTAGATTGATGTCCACAAAAGAGAAATAAAAAAATGGTAACCTGTATGTCTACGTTGTGATGTATTTGCACTTATTTAAGTTTTATTTTTTGTGTTTTATAAGTACGGACAGAACTGAAGATACAACAGTCAGGACTACACGTGCACATCAAATAACACATGGCAAAAAAATACACGAGCTCAATATCAGACTCATAACCTATTATGTTTGGGTTTTAAAAACAAAACAAAAAACATCTACCATGCGAAACAGTGTGAAATGCAAGGCAGTACAAATCAAGTACAATGTTGACATGAGGATGGCCACCTTACTGAACTGTTTGGGCCTCAAAGCTCTGCACGTATTTTGAAACCTGCCGGAACCCACACCAATACTCAATGGAAGAGAAGACAAAAAAATATGAGATTGCACTGGCAAAACTCAACAAGAACTTAGGGAACAGAACCAACATGGTGGCTGAGCGCATTGTATGGGAGAGACTGTTGAAAACTATATTGCTGCACTTTAAGATCTCGAAGTCACTTGTGAGTTCACTGGAGTCAAGGACGAATTTTTGAAGGACCAGTTAATTCTCCCATTATCAGATCAAGCATTCCATTAAGTGGCTTGTCCGAACTTACAAAACGTATTGCATAACGAGAACTGTAGTGGCATTAAAACTGTCTTTATGCAACCAAAGCAGAGCTTGAGGCACAATCGCAATTTCTGAAAATAAGCTGAAGCCTCAGAAGGAAATAGATTGTTTAATAGGCTTGCCTCGCTGGTTGCTTGTATATTGACTGTTTTTACTTATTTATATCAATGTTGCTTTAGAATGAGTATGACCATGGTCTGCTATCGGTTGTTTACTTGCCAATTTTAACTCGTAATATTGTGTGAGCTTTTATTTTTACACCTTGTTTGTGTTTATTATTGTTTTTATTGTCTACTTTTATGGCCATGTGTCAAAATAAAGTTTTGTACTACTACTACATCCCGAGCAAGCTGTAGACATTGCTGCCGGTTCCACAGTACTGGCAAAGTGTGTTAAAATAGCCGAAAACAGAGTAAAAGAACAAGCTGAGGTAAAAGATGCAAGAAACTGCAATCCACCCTCATAACAGTGAGACAATGAAAACACGATTGAATTCCTTCTCTATCGTAGGAATTTACTACACCCATCCCAAAACCAAAGAATGAAGGATCCCATGGGCAGAGCAATGCTACAGTAGATGGGAACTTGTCCCAGAACCAGTATCCGGCAAGCATGGAATTGCCTCAGGTGTGGGTGGAAAAGACATCAAAATGAAGACAAGGAACGTCTGACAATCAGGGCTGGGTCCAATCGGTGTGGAGTTGTAGGACACTAAGGCTGTGTTTGTCGGAGATCCAAGGGAAGTAAAAGAGTGAACACCATTGAAACAGCTGAGGAATCCGATGCCACAGACCACGAATAAGAAAGGGACCTGGGACACAATTCGGGTTGACGGGAAGAGTGCGGAAATGATGCTAGACTCTGGATCACCATATACCATTGAATGTTTGAGAAGGAACTTGGTGGGAACCTAAGTTCTCTATACTGAATAGGGAACTTGCTGACGGCTTTATGGGAAAAGCCCCATTCATGTCCTGGGATACAAGTGGATCACTTTAGGAATAAGAGTCAGGACAACAGTATGCAGAATGTACACTGCCAAAAATGGCTCAGCCATGACAAGCTAGGATGAATAGGCCACTCTCAGAAGGAATCTACACCCTGGGGAGACATGCCCCATTCTTGCAATCGCTGGAAAGCAAGCCTTGGATCCCAATGAACTTTGTGAGAGCAACCTGGAGATGTTTAATGACAGCATAGGAGTCCAGCATAGTCCAAACATAGGATTGTACCACACATGCGAGCACGGCCAGTAGCACACAAGCTCAGTATGATTGGAAATATTATGGAAATATAAGCTTATTGAGCCGATATAATCAGCAGAATCTCTGGCACCTGTATCAATGTCATTCATTTTAAAACCAATAACTGCATCTGCATGTGTTCATCTCTGACATCTAAACGGGTCTCTGCTGGACTATAAAAGTGCAGCCAGAGTGTATAAACTGGCTATCCTGGATACTAAAAACAATGTTTTAAATTCAAGGATTTTAAATGCCAAATCTGAGGTAAAACAACTATTCAAATTGCTCAAAGAGCAGGAATCCACCACCCCTCAGGATCCGGATCTGTTGTGAAGGATGGGGCTTGGTGTCAGAGTATACAAGATTCCTTGGTTAATGAATTTAAGGGTATCAAGGTAGACAGCTCACCAAAAAAAGATGCCTCCTTGTTAGATAAGAGCAAGCATCACACTGACCGCTACAAAAGATGTTCCTCCATCCCACAGTTCAACCTTTCCCCTATTAAACTATAGGCCCATCACTAATACTCCTTTCCTTCTGAAAATTCTCGATCGAGTGGTGTATGGGCAAATTGCCCAACACTTAAACACATACCCCGTCCTGAACTGCCGACAATCTGGATTTAGAGTAGGATACGGCACAGAGACTGCCTTACTGGAATTGAAAGCCAGGCTGCTGTATCGAATGGACAAGGGATTTTTATCCATGCTCATGCTTTTTCACTTATCGGCCATGTTTGACCTGGTAGACCATGCTAGATTGGTCTCCAGGTTAGAGGAAGTGGCAGCCTTCTCCCCAGCTGCTACACGCTGGGGCTCATCTTTTCTTAACAAGAGAGAAAGCAGAGTATGTTCTGAGGTGGCCGAGGCTATTCCATTTCCGGTGGAATACGGTGTCCTGCAGGGGGCCTGCATATCTCCATGCCTGTATAATATTTTCATGGCACCATTCTTTGCATTGTTGGGACAGGAAGGGATTTTGTTTACAAACTACGCAGACGATATGCAGTGTGTCATCCCCTTAGTGGGATCTCATGACCTGAGTGAAGAGGAATTGAATAGGGTCTATGTTATTATTGAAAATTGGATGTTATGGAATCACCTGGCCCTGAATAGGTCAAAAACGGAATTATTGATTGTTGGCTCTCAACCTATGTTGTCTAAATTGGGCTACGCCTACCATGTATTGCAACTGGGGAATGATGCGATAACCCCTCTCAAGAAAGTCAAAACATTGGGGGTTACTTTTAACCAGTGTTTCACTGTGAAAGTCCACGTAGGGAGCTTAGTTTCTGGGGCTGCACATTGCATTAAACTTCTTGCTTACCTCAGACCTCTGATAACACAGGCTAATGCAGAGACTATAGCAAGAGCGATAGTCAGTGCTAAATTGGATTATTGCTGTAGTCTTTTAGCTGGTCTTAGTAAATCAGAAATTAATAGACTACAAGTAATTCAAAATGGTGCTGTGAGGGTGGTCATGGGTCTTGCTAGACGTCACCATGGGCCTCATTACGACCCTGGTGGCCGCGGTATGAACGGTGCCGGTAAGGTACCAGCACCGTTCATATCGGGCCGCCACATTACGAGTTTGCTCGCGGGTGCCGGTATGCACGTCTGGTCTGGCCAGACGTGCATACCGGCACCCGCGAGCAGACCAGGATGCTAACAACGGACCCGTCATTAATGGGTCCGTTGTTAGCATCCTCCCCATTCCCATTGAGCCCTATCAGTGCTCAAATGGGAATGAGGACGTACCGGGTACGGGTCCCGAAAATGGGATTTACCGGGCCCGCAAATGTCGGAATGGCCCGGTAAATCGCATTTTTCGAGACCCGGACCCGAGTTTTGGGGTAGCCATGCTGCTAAAAACAGCATGGCTACCTCCAAACTCGTAACGGGGCCCCATGTCTCAGAGGCTAGAAGAGCTTTGCATTGGCTCCCGGTGGAGGTTCGAGTACGTTTTTCGCCTCCTATTGATCACGTTCAAATGCATTCTTGGCATTATACCTAGTAATTTGCAAGTTTTTATTGAGGAAAAGGTTGTGAACAGATCTCTCAGATCAAATAACCAAAAATGATTAACGATGCCCAGGTATTGAACTAAGAAGACAGAAAAAGGAGCTTTCTTTATCGCTGCTCCAAACGTTTATCGCTGCTCCAAAGGCGTGGAATGATCTTCCACTTGACCTTAGATCTCAGAATAAGCTTGAACCATTTAAGCGAAAGTTAAAAACATGGCTGTTTGCATAATCTTCTCCATATTTTGAGTTCTCCACTCTGGCTTTTCGTCAGCACTGACCCCCACTTTTTGTCTGTCAGCGCCCTCACGCCCTAGGGTCCAAGGTCTGCGCTATATAAATAAGTAAAGTAAATGCAAGCAAATGGTTGATCGGCCCCCTCTGCTAAAGATCAACCAAACGGTGTCGACCATGGAGCTAGCCACCATATTCATGACTTTAGTCGTCTCATCCACTCACCATCACATGGACACCTGCAAGCAGTCTAGATCACTCACAACCTTCATAAAACCCATGGGAGCACACAGGGACTGTCGGATGCACTTCGAGTTGGTATCGGCCACTGCAGTATTTCAGTGCCTCATGCAGAAGCTATTTGGGAGAATCAAAAGAGTATACTTATTTCTTGAGATTGGGTGAGAGTGGGAGAACCCAGGCACAAAGGTACTCTCCAGCTTCCACCCGGCGGAAGTGATCACAGCCACCAAAAGGAGTAGTGTCACCCCTTGAAGTGGAGGGAGAGGATCTCATGATCATGTGGTGAAACGAATTAAGGGAAAGGAGGATGTCATGGACCCCAGAGTGCCAAGAGTCACGGGTCCCAGCTGGACAACGCATGGAGTGGCGACGTCGCATGAGACCGGACGGAACCTGATGCGCCCCAACAGGAGGCGAAAAACAGTTTCTGCTACTAATAGTGAAATTGTGTATTATGACTGTTTTTCCCATTGTTTCCCCTTTTCCGTGCCCACTCCCACATTCCTCATAGATCCCAGCGCATCTATCTCTGCTCTGCGGGAGTAGATATCATGATCAGTGGAATGTTGGCAGTGTTCCAGACTACAGCGAACATCCACCAGAGAGAATGTTTGGGTTGAAACACTTGGGAGCTCATATTCGAGTTCCTTGTGGTTGATGCAGATGGATTTGAATTTGATCCTTGCAGCAAACGGGAGCCAGTGGAGAATTTTTAGGGCTGGAGATATGCGGTTCCTGGGCTTATGGCCAAGGATAAGTCTTGCAGCCCTATTGTGGATTAGCTGGAGGGGTCATAGAGAAGAAAAGGGTAGAATAAGTTAGAGGCTATTGCAGTAGTCTAGCCTAGAGAGAATCAGGGCTCTAGAGATATTGAGTTTCTGGGGGAAAGTGACGAAAGGAAGAATTCCTTTGAGGAGGTGGAGCTGAAAATGGGACTTCTTGGCAAGGTCCTGAATGTGAGGAATGAAGGAGAGAGAGGAGTCGAAGATGACTCAAATTTTTCTGCCTTCAGACGAAGGAGTCCCCTTACTGCCTGTTTTTGGCCATTTTCAGTGCTATTACTGCCAGCGCAATTACCGCTGGTGCTAATAGCACTCCCCCAAACCCATTGGGTCCAATGTACCCAATGGGTAATGGGAACTTACTGTTGTATGGCTACTCGTGATTCAGCACTAATAGCACCGGACCGAGTAGTGGTAACGCTATTTGTGCTGGTGGCATCCTGGCGGTATTACTCCCAGGATACCAACAGACTCCAGATGATGCCCATAGGGCTCGATCACAAGGTTGGCGGTTTCCCGACGGTAATTTCACTCGCATACCACCAGTGCAAATTAAATTACCACTACTCGGTCTGGCGCTATTAGCACCGGATCACGGGTAGCGGTAAGGCGCTAAATCCCAATTCCCCATTGGCTCCGCTGGACCCAATGGGGTTTGTTGTGGTGCTATTTGCACCGGCGCAAATTAGCACTGCGCTAATAGCAACGAAAATGGATGGAAAGGGGACATATTTACCTCCATCAAAAAGCTGGAAGTAAAAGTCCCACTTTCTGCCCCAACTCATGATTGAGACAACCCTTATATGTGGCAGTAATGGTGGTATTGCCGCATTTAAGAGCTACTGCCCTACTCGTGATGAAGCCCTTAATCTTAACCTCTGGCATTGCTCTGGGTAACCCTTCAGATCATCGTTCTTCACCTGCCAAGCCATTACAAAATGGGAAAGACCATATGCAAATCGGGCTTGGTCCCACTCATATTGTGATTTTGCCCACCGGAGTCTCACAGCTATGATAACTAAACTGTGACTTTGCCCTGTGGTGTCCAACTGTATCTTGTGTTATGGTGTAAGCTTGCCCCTGGTGTCCCACTGTAACTTGGGCGACACTGTGATTTTTCTTGTTGGTGTCGGGAGGTATTTATGTTCCCTGAAGCCTCAAAATAGTTTGTGCTATACTGTAACTCTGCCCCCTTCTGTCCCACTGTAATTTGTGCTATGCGGTGGTTTTGCCCCCGGTATCCCACCATTATTTGTGTTATACTGTGATTTTGGGTGTACTACAGTCATTTGTGCTATTCTGTGATTTTAATCCCTAGTGCTTCTCCCCATGGAGCCCCCACTGTAATTTGTGCAGTACTATGATGTTGCACTTCTGATTTCCCACCAGGCTTGCTGATTCTTGGACTAGTAACATTCTCTCCAGCTCGGCTTATAAACCTTTTCCACAGTCCACAGGCTTCACTTTTTCCATCCACCCTTGTGGAGGGATACTTGCACTTATTGACTGGCAGTTTAGTGCAATTGTTGTTCCCTCTCTTGCTCTGCACTTCTCACTTTACTCTGGATTTTCCCATGGTTTCAATGCCCCAAGAACAGAGAATGACCTCTATTTCTTTGCTCCCCTTCCCTTGTTTTTGTCCCTCCCAGCCCTGCTTTCTTTTTTCTTTTGGGGCAACCTTTGCTCCCTGGTGGCCCACGGTAATTGTGCCCCCTGGAACCTTACATTCATTTCTGCTATACTGTAATTCTGACTCCTGGACTCCCACTGTAATTTGCTGCCTGCTGCAAAGGTGTGATTTGCGCCGGATGCCCAATGTAATTCACATGACTAGTTCCTAAATATCGCACCTGTCCTTGTAGCATGATATGTTGTTCCTAGGTACCCCATCATGACGCTTCTCTGTCTGCAATCCATGCTCTAAAATCACCTCTGAAATTATTCTCACCCATGTCTACATGGTACTCTGCCAGGGTCAGGGTGCCATGGGGACCCCTCTCAGTCTGGGGCATGAGGCCTATCAGCGAGTATGCCAGAGCCAGACCTGCTCCAGAGGAAGAGGCACAGACAAGGTAGGGCCTGAGCAGGCAGAACCCACCAGAAATCTGTAAATGCCCATTCAGCTGCGCTGTGAGGGCATTGACAGATGTTAATGTCACTTTGATGGGCCCAACTACATTAGCTTCAGGCTCCGCTTGTTAGACAATCCTGGCTAATCCTCTGCCCAGCGGTGGGGTGAGGGAGTAAGCAGTGAAAAAGTCTCTGTCCCCTATACGCATAACTGTTAACAATTTGGAGTACCACTTATCACCCCATACGAACCATACCCTTTGCTCATCAGTGTTTTTTCTCTTCTGTTTCAGAACTACGCATCCCAGAAGCCCTGCCCTTGTGGTGTGGATAGCAGTCTTTGATCCACTAGCCAAAGATGCAGCGGCAAACATAGAGCCATCAAAGCACTGCCCACTGCACCTTGGAACACAGCACAGTTTTTTTTTACATGGGAATCAAACTTTCAAACTGACAATCACTGCACGCACGGTGCCTCCACTGCGAGACACCGGTGGGCCCGTGTTTGAAAAGAGGGCAGGGCTTAAAGAGCCTTTATTGTTTCCAATTTCTGTAACCCGGCCGCGCCTGGGGTAGAGCAAGGAAGAGATTGGCCCCGGGGATCTAGCTGAGAATGAAAGTCAATGATAGGGGGAGAAGGATGATTAAAAAGGGACAGGAAGAACAAGGAAGTGTGGGTTGTTCAGGTGAACTCAAGGGAAGAGGACGTGAACCGAGAGACCAAAGGAGAAAGGACGGTGAAGTGAAGTGTGGCGGAGACTTACAGAGCGCGTGTGCAAGGTGAGGTATTGGTAGGTGAGAGAAAGTGGTCCTTTAGTATGATAGTGTGAAAGGTGAGTGTAAGTGTATGGGAGTGAGGCTGAGTGAAAAGGGTGAATGGGAGAGGGGAAAGGGACTGTGGGGCAAGGTTGGGTGGAGTAGAGTGGGAGTAGTGGAAGTGGATAGATGTGGGGTTGCAGAGTAGTGGATTGTGGTAGGTTTGGAGAGAGAGAGTAGTGGAGAGTAGCAGAGAGGGTAGGGCGAAGTAGAGGGAGAGTAAGAGTAGACGTGAGGTGGAGAAACATCAGAGGGGCAGAGAGAGGGGGGAGAGAAAATAAAGAGTGGGATGAAGAGAAGGAAGGAGAATAGACAAAAGGGAAAGATAGGACTCATCATTAAGGTAAGGAGTATGAGAGTGTGAGAGAACAAAGGTAGAGTGAGACCTGGGTGGTTGGAAGTCACCAATTTCTGTTATCATTCATATTGTTGGACACCAAATCAGGTTACGCCTGGAAGATCCCAGCAGGAGTAAGATAGATACGACAAGTTCCTCCAGGCCATCACACCTTGATAGACAGATGCTATATAGCAGCGGTTATGATCTGTAGTGACCATCTTTGGGATCAGGGAAGCTGGGACTAGGTTTAAGGGAGACCCAGTGGAGACGTCTTAGAGAAAGGGACGGTCCTTAGTTGACCCCCTTGAAATTCATAATAAAAATCCATTAACCATCTTTGGGAGTTGGAGTGTTCTCGAGGCCATCTGTGACAGTACCCACTGCTGCATCTTCTCTATGTGCACCATGTTTCTCAACTCTCATCGAGGACCAGGTTCTGATCTCCCTCTACTGGCAGAGCTGCAGGCAGAGAACAGGTTGCCTCAGGACCTTACCTGAAGGGCACCATTACCAAGACTTCACCCAAAGGGAAGCCCCACCAAGACATGTCCACAGACACATTGGGTGGAGACTCGAATTCGATCACCATGCACTCCAAGTACCTCCTTACCATTACATGTTCAATTTCTACGCTTAAACATGTTACACTCAGATGGGTTCAGCCACTTACACACAGAAATGTAATATCTTACTCAACAAAAACAAAGAGGTGATGGCTGGAAGGTTTAGAATTAATCTTAACCACTGGCATTGCTCTGGGCAAATCTCCAGACCACCGTTCTTCACCTGCCAAGCCATTACAGAAGGGGAAAGACCATATGCAAATCAGCCTTGGCCCCACCCCAAAAGGGGAAGTCCAGCCCGAACTGCTAGGTCACATCCCTTCTGCACAAGACCACAAGCATCCCCAAACATGTTCGCCCTTGTTGGGGCTCATCAGTGAGGAGTAGCTTGGGTCTCTAGGCCCAGCAGGCACGGGACCCACGTTTGGGCATATCCGTCCCACTCGGTGACAAAGCAAAAACAAAGAGGTGATGTCTGGAAGGTTTAGAATGAATCTTAACCACTGGCATTGCTCTGGGCAACCCTCCAGACCACCGTTCTTACTCAACAGACATCAAACAATAAAACTGTACACCCCTACCACCACATTACAGACCAGAACCTCTGCCAAGGAATTCTAGCACTATTGGCACACACGGCTTCCATCGTGACACCAAAGCCTCCAGTCACTAGACACAGAAAATCCGAAACAGACCGACATGCAGACCTCAGGGCACATATACACTGCAAGAATGATTAGAAATAGCTTACATTTCCCCTCTCCCCACTAACCTAATCCACCCCTATGTCTTTCAGAACTGCCAAAGTGGCTGGAGACCGTGGAAATGGCAAGGGAGCATGAAATGAAACACAGTAACATGACAAACGGGATGTCACAGATGGAAGATGGAATTTTATGTGGGCAGTCTGGAGAATGACAGATGAGGGTCAGTTCCAATAAAGTACTGTGACCCACTTTACCTGCACCTGGTGTCATTTCATCTTTTGAGCCAAGTTCAAGTGTACCCGCACCAGCACCTCAAAGGTGGCCAGCAGCGACTGAGACCTCAACAAGATGATCTGCTCTGGTGGAGGAGCTGAACGCTCCAGAAGCAGCATCGGTCAGGACCATGCCATTAGCATAGACTTGGAGCATGAAGAACCCAGGAGAGACTATAGATTGCCAAATACCTCACATTGAAGGTAGCATTCACTATCCCTAGGGGTCTGAAGCTTCCCAAAAAACGTAACTAATGTCAATGGGGGTAAGTACAAGTTTGCCAGTCCGGGAACCTACGAGTTCTGCTCGCGGGAGGTATTACAGCTACCAGGTCTGGCCTGGCGGCCATACCGGCACCCACGAGCAGAGCATGTCAGATGCACCGGCACCATTCTCAATGTTGCCGGTGCATCCAACCTCCCCATTCTCATTGAGCCCTATGGGGCTCAAATGGGAATGGGGAGTATTTCATTCCGGGGCACGCAAATGGCCAATTTCCGGGTCCGGCAGGGCCGTAATGAGCCGGTAATTGCCCGTTCGTGGGTGCCAGAAGTTTATAATAAGGCCCAATGTATTGTATTTTATTTATTTATTTATTTATTTATTTATTACCTTTGTAGAGTGTGCACAAACCTAAAGGCATCAAGACGCTTGGACCAGTTACATGGGCCCCAAGGTAGGGCACACACATAGTTACAGTTGTGAATATATAGATATAGTTGTATAAGGCATAAATGCATAGGTTATAATAGTAAACATACAGTCTTGAGTGCGTGCATGAGGTAGAGGGTGGAGGTCAAGTAGGTTTAAGTAAACCGTCATGTTTTGAGGGCTTTATGGAAGGCCCAGTGGGAATCCTCTGCTCTTATGGCAGGTAGGAGAGAGTTCCAATGCTTGGCAGCAAGGACAGGGAAGCTGGGCCCACCTGCTG
The DNA here is from genome assembly GCF_040938575.1 of Ambystoma mexicanum. Lineage (NCBI taxonomy): Eukaryota > Metazoa > Chordata > Amphibia > Caudata > Ambystomatidae > Ambystoma > Ambystoma mexicanum. Next base: position 900,720,888 of record NC_090923.1, on the reverse strand, counting down.
TGGCTCGTTTGAATTTGGGCTGGACCAGCCTGTGGGAGTATGGGACACTGGTGGGCCTGTTGGATTGAACTTTGGAGATTTTCTGAACCAGATAAGGTGGGACTGAGTTGTAGATGCACTTATGGGTGATTGAGAGGGTCTTGAATAGAATTCTTTCTCTAATAGGTAGCCAATGAGCTGCTCTGATCGAGGGATATTGAGGGCAGCGCGTAAGGCATTGTTTTGGATGGTTTGAGTTTTTTTATGTTCCAAGTAGACGTGCCAGTGAATAGGACATTGCAGTAGTCAAGTCTGGCACCCACCACTGCCCGGGCATTCGTTGGACAGTTGTCGCTGGTAAGAAAGGGCCTCGCGGTATTGAGCAATTCCTTTGTATAGGCTGCTGCAAAGGAGATGGTACTTACTTGGTGTGTTAGGCAGAGAGTAGCATTGAGGTAGACTGCTAGGGTTTTTACCGAAGAGGAGACAGAGATCATGGATCCATTGATGTTAAAGGTGGAGTATTGAGAGCCAAGAGTTTTTAATGCTGCGGCAGGACCAATGATGAGAAGTTCAGTTTTCTCATTGTTGAGGCAGAGGCCGTGAGTCGGCATGCATGATTGGATGGTGGTGTTGGTAGAGCTGAGGGTGGCTGAGTCTTTATGGTATGACCCTGTGAGCGGGAGGAGGATCTGTGTGTCATCGGCTTAGTTAGTATAAGCTATGCCGAGGTAGCCAAGCAGGGTTTAGTGAAAACTGTATAGAGCGTAGGCGAGACACAGGATCCTTAGGGAACCCCACAGCTAATTGGGGGTGCAAGCATTATCAACAAAGACTTTCATAACTCTCCCTTCGTGGAAGGAGGCTGTCCAATCATCAGATTCCTGACGCAAGGCGGCTGGTGAGTTCAGGAGGTGACATAATAAATGATGGTCGACCGGATTGAAGGCAGTGGACAAGTCTAAGTTTAGAAGCACCGCCAGCTTTCCATCGTCTCTGAATGCATCCAGCTGAATTTTCAGGTTCAAGAGAGCAGACTCTGTACTGTAGCCAGGGCGGAAACCAGATTGGCGCATACCTAGAATTTGGTTGGTTTCTATGTGGTGTTGAATTTGTAGGTAGGCTGCTCTGTCGAGAATTTTGAGGAGGCAAGGTACGATGGTAATGGGCCGGTAATTGTTAGCAATGGTGGGTCTAGTTTATTTTAGTAGGGGATGGACCCTAGCTTCCTGAGGCAGGTGGGTACTGAATGACAAGTAGATGATGGCCGCGATGAAGGGAGCTAGTTTGCACGCCCATTCTTTGACCAGTGGGGCTGGACAGGCATCCCCTTTGTATCTAGAATGCTTGAGACTTTGTAAGATGCGTGAGGTTTCTTGTAGGGTGATCTGTTGGAAATTGAACAGTGGGGCATTTGAATTGTCAGTGGTGGGCATGTAGGTGGCCAGAGGCTGTTGTATAATGCAGGCTTTTTGACAGGATTCTTTCATTCAGCTTGTCAATTTTGAGTAGTAGGGGATTCTGAATGGTGTTGCACCAAGCAGAGTCCTTAAGGATCATAGAGATTTGGGGGGCTGGTGTTTCCAGTTCTCCGAGGATGGCAAGTGTACCACGCATTGGTGTGGCTTTTTGGGAGCTAGTCGGGCAATAGTGTCAATGGCGTGAGTGAGGGCAGTGGAGTAGTGTTTCACTAGGTACTCTGGGTCTGAGGTCTCGAGAGGTTCAGGATTAAGGGTGTTGAGGAAAGGGGAAGGGTTTTCTTTGGTGAGTTTACGAGAACTATGGGCCCGGGGTGGGGGGTTTCAGCTGGTGGATGGTTTGGAAGGTGGGCCTGCAGGGAGTGAGAAGGCGATAACATGCTCATCTGACCATCGGCAGAGTGAATTGGCTTTGATAGAGATGTGGCAATTGGTGTGAGCCAGCCAGTCTAGTGTGCTTCCTTTGATGTGAGTGGGATCACAGATGCATTGGTCAAAGCAAAGAGAAGTAAGGGCATTAGCTAGTGAGATAGCTGGTAAGTCAAGGGGGTCGTTAAGGCCCAGGTTGACATCGCCTAGAAGTACTTGTGAGGAGGGCTTGAGCTTGTTACTTTGGATGAGGAGTAGGTCCTCTTCGAATGTGAGGGTAGGGCCTGGCGGGCGAAAAACTAGGTGAATATTAATTGTGTTGGTTGGGGAGTTGGACCATTTGAGAGAGAGGATATCACAGTTGTTGTTCAGAGCAGAGGCTATTTGTCTGATGAGCAGGTGGTCCTTAGCAATAAGGGCCACTCCGTCTCGTCTCAAGGTTTGTCTGTCACTTCTATAGATGGCATAGAGTGTAGGGAGGGCGAGAGATAATGTTAGTCTGGATGCTGGGCGCAACAATGTTTCAGTAATGGCTAGGGCATCTAGGTTATTCATGGTAAGAAGGTTGTGGATATCTAAGGCCTGTGCCGTCAGTGAACGGGTATTTATTTCAGCTATGTTAAGGTGTTGATTGGTAGTCGAGGAGGACTTTGTTGTTGGGTTGAGGGTAGTCGTGTTGGGGAGGTCAAGGCTCAGATTGGATGGGTGGGCATTGTTGCATTTTGGCATGGAAACATTACTCTGTTTTGGCATGGAAACATTGCTCAGCTTTGGCATGGAAACATTACTCATTTTTGTCATGGAAACATTACGCAGTTTTGGCATGGAAACATTGCTCAGCTTTGGCATGGAAACATTACACAGTTTTGGCATACAGGTGTGATGGGGTTTTAGTATGCAACCATTGTTATAGGACTGACATGATTTCTTACAGTGGAGGGCAGGTGGAAAGTATGTGGCTGATTGAAAGCGGCAGGCAGGGAGAAACTATTTTGAGGAGAGGCTTGTGCTAGACTTGGCACCATTGAAGTTTGAAAGCCTGCAGGGGACGTGGTTGAAGCAAGTGGATGCAGGGCAGTACTGTGGAGACAAATGCTTGTGGATAGTAATTCTGGAATTGATAAGCTTGGTTCTTGCAGTTACTGGGATCGAATTCACACAGTGATAGAAGCTAAGCGTGGTACTGCTCGAGAGGTGTGCATTTCGAAGGGGAATGCAGTAGGGTGCTGAGGTCGAGGAAGCGACCAGCATTGAGCAAGCATTTGGAGTAACGGGGGAGGACGTGGTGTGATTTTGTATAGCGTCGGGTAGAAAGAGAGAGGGCGGGATGGAATGACCGGCAGGTAGGACAGTGGGTACTGATAACAGGATCAAGATCACAGGAATCTGTACATACCGTGATTCAGGGACAGCCGCCATTACCCAGGATGGATCCAGCCAGGGGCAGACAGGGAATGTTGGAGGCCTTAAGTGTGGGCCTTTGGTGGGGGGCGGCAAAGCCTGTCAGCTACCAGGTTGTTTATCCATAAAATACATAGCTGGCAAACTGCGCATCGCAGTGGCGGGCAAGCCATGGTGCTTGCAGCTCTGTTGAATCCAGGTGCCGCAGTGCGGGCTATCTTTGCCAGTAGTGGATCTTTATGCTGATTAAGCCCGGCAGGGCTTTTCTTCTGCTAGGGCCACAAAGGAGGGGAAGAGCACTCCTGTGCTACCTGCTGTAGAATGGTACCAGTGAAGGCATAATCGGTGTAGTTGGAAAGAGGCAAAACCCTGGGAAGGGTAAGTTGGTTCTACAAGTGAGCCCTGGTAGAATGGAGGCTAAGGGAAAGATGGTATATTATAATTGTAGGTATATGGGCAACATTGCAATCTCACAAAAATGCCTAATAACCACAGGGGTAAGCAGGAAATGTAAAAAGTGGGAGCATTTAGCCAGGGTATGTGGGGCTAGTGCCAAGACTGAGGTCTAGAAGAAAATACGGCACATAACGTAGCTGATCAATAGGATTCAGGGATTGCAGTCAGGTAATTCTACAGGTGGAAGGGGAGGATAATAGGGCTCCCATAGAAGAGCTAATGGCTGTGGGTGGAGTGTTGGAAAATAAGTAGACCTGTCACCCTATACTCTGGAGAATGACAGATGAGGGCCAGGGGTAAGTACAGTTATAAGTATAGCAAGCACAAGTTCCCAGGCATAGTGCCAGTAGCCTATGGTCGGAATCGGAACCCCATTGAAACCATGGGCAATTCTGCAGGTGAGATCAGTTTTAAAGAGGGAACTACTACTGGAAAAATGTATGTATCAAGGAATCTTGGCATTTTGCTTGGGTGACAGCAACAGGGTGAATGTCACATTGAATTAAAATCAAGAGCCGATGAGCAGGTACAGTCCGTGGCAATGTAAGATGCTAAGACTGACCGAAAAGAGGTAAGGCGAATGTTTCACCAAGTATGCTCTACCTACACTCGCCAAATTAAGGTGTTCCAGCATAAAATGACTTCGAAATGCTATCCCTGCTGTTCATAATTTCTGCACTGTAGCTATTACTATTAAAGCCACAGTAAGTCAGGAGCAGGACAAGTCACGGAGCTCATCCATTGAGGCTAGTGAATAGTTGTACCCAATTGTAGTGGCTCTTAGTCTTGATGAACATATTTGGATGTGCACTAATTTAACTTAAATGGATCCATCACCATTCTATTGCAAACATTAATGTGTTGTTGGGTACAATGGGTACGGTCAATTGATTTTGAACCTTAGACTTACCACCTGCTCACCAACAGATGGTACTTCATCCAGAATCAAGACTCTTGACTTACTTTGTGACCCCCGTTAGTTAAAGTTAGTTTGAAATTTTCTTTCTCTGCGTTCTCTATGTTCTACCGAAAACTCTTGGGGCTGAAGACTGAACAATATTATGATACAGGATTTGTATTTTTATTGGGAGAATGCCAGGTTTATTTACATCATCCGTTACTCATGTGAATTTCCTTCTGGTAAGATAGTTTTTAAGGTCCTCAATGGTAACTTAATGGAAAGTGCTATTCCTTTCTCTTGTGAACAGCTTGTGCCTTATATATAACATCGACTGTCGTAGCACTTGCTACTCTTGGTAGAGCCCTGTCTCCATTCGGATCGTAGAGGCCACCTTTTGAAGAATGACAGGCTTAAATATTGGGCATAAGTAGAAGGGGGTTATACAGGGCTCCTTTCTATGTCTGGAAAGCAGACCTTTCATCAACTAACATGAAACCAAACCATACATGACCAGACCTCAACATCACATGATGGCTACCAACCAAAAACACACTAATGCTCAGAGACCTGTTTCTCCAAACTAAAGCTGCCAACAGTACATCAAAGCTCTCTTGCTCTTCTCCCTATCACCCCCACTAACAAACCCCCAACCCTCCCATTACAGATCTGCCAGAGCGCCAAGAGACCACACGAGTGGCAACAGTGCGCGGTACAAGCCACATTAACACTAACATTAACATGGTCTCATGTCAATTTAATCGGCTGTTCTGCATTTAATGAATACAATTTTTCTGCCGCCAAATCTTGCATAACTTTGACTCCCCCACAACCCGAATACACCACCCCACCTCCCACTTACCTTTTGCTTCTCTGCTTCCTTCTGACCCCACTTTTCTCTTTTTTTTCTCGTACCCCGCTTTCAGTCCTTAGGTAGTGGGGGACACCCCTCGTACCCCTCAAGGAAATCACTACCGAACATGGGGAGCAGGACACCTCCCCCCCGCAATCCCCAATCCTCAAGTTCGGTATTGATTACCAAATTTGTTCGAATTTAATAGATCAAATGGTACTGGCCGAATTCGGCCAGATTTACCATATGATCAATTAAATTTGAACAAATTGGGTAATAATCTGCTATTAATTTTGCAGCCTGGGAATTACTCTTTGACCTCCCCATAATATTGGGAACAAAACACGTCCTTCTCTAAGTTGAGATATCATTATTAAACAATACCCAAGAAAAATAAGGCACGTGATGTTTAAGAATATGTCTGGAGGTGTTGACCCTGAGGAAGAAGTCCTCAGGATATCGCTTTCATAATTTACAATAACCATGATATTCCAATTCCCAGCTCTCAGGGGTGCCAGGGGTCACATAATATCTGTGATAATATGAGAACATGTGACATACATAATGGGTAAGGGTTGTAGTGGAGTCTTTGGCATGTCGGCTATGGGGTTTTATGAAAAATGGAGCAGGCTGTGCAGTACTCTTTCGGATGGTTATAAATCCTGACCCAAAAAGCAAAACAGCATGTATTTCTGTGTATGAGCTACTCCCTGCTGGCCAGCGTGAGAGGAGCATTTCTACATGACAGTGCTTTGAAAGGACTTAAGCACCAATGATTGAAATCAAGTCTCCCTTTTAGTATAGTTCTCTGCTTGGTACATGAGCCCCCTCTTTTCCGGAAAAGAAGGGCCTTGTGCATCCTTCCCTTCTACCTCAGGGACTACCTGTTGTTTGAAAGCTGCCTTTATGGCTGTGTCATTTCTTAGAGCTGTGGCAAAGTTAAGAGGCTTCTTGTTCGACTTTTTCTTTAGCAGTCTTAAGGAGAGGGTGGAGCCAAACCCTGCTTCCCCGCTCCAGTTGTACAGTAATTCAGAGACTTCCAATTCCTCTTGTAAAGAAATGAGCTTGCATATGAGTTGGGCAATGGGATCTGCTTTTCCCATCTGGGACGGCCCTGTCCCGTTAACAAGACACATACAATTCCCCCTGTAGCTTTAGTCAATCTTCCCATCCCCCATATTTATACAATGGTTGGCGTGGCAATTTGACCAGACTTAGGAGCAACCCGGCCATAAGGATCTTTAGGTCTATCCTAACCATTTTTGGAACTCCTACATGATTCACTACTTCATCTGCATTATAGATATTGGACGCAGTGGTCACAGAGGTAGCTCTTTAAGGTAGCTTGGAGTCTGGTGTTAGGTGAACTACCTTTGTAGGTGGTGGGTCAGTCTTTATAGGGTGAAATTGGTATTGGGTGCTGTAGCTAAGACCATTTGTAAAAGAGGAGGCCACAAAACAAGAAGAAAAGTACAGTCAGGTACACTGTTTCATTGAAGATACATAGGAGGAGGAATGTTTATCATAAAAGGTAAAGCAAAAAGAGTGATGGTCTAAGATGATCAAGGGTTTCAATACTAGCTAAATAATAGGCTGTATCTAAATGGATCAATGGTCGTGAGTCTAAAGGTTCAAGCCTCGTTCTAGAAAAGATGTTCCTTATTGTACACTTCAGGATAGTGTCCATCACAGGCACTCAAAGACATAGGGAGTTACATGTCCCTCTACACTTCTTTCCTCCTAGTGGGGTCTGGTGTTCCAATACTCTGGTGGTAGTTCAGTGTCTGTCTCAAAGCCTCATCATCGCCTGTGTTGATAGATGGATCCAGTGTTCGTTGGACACCTCATGACCTCAGCGGTCTGGAATAGATAGGTAGGTGCATATTTCGCCCTCCTGCTTAGAGATCTCATCAGTTGGCTGCCCCAGCTAGGACAAATTGGGGAGGTATTCCACCAGCATTTATGTTGGCATCAATAGACTATTCTCTCCCTCTGTTTATTTATTTAATTTACTTATTTTAATTACTTACAAAGCAACTTAGGCCCTAAGGCAAACAGGTACTATAACAAAACACAACACACTAAAAGTTAATCTCAACCAATAAAACCAATACACCAAATATGAGGTGAAGTAAAAGGATCTGAGGGCTTTCTTGAAAGGTGCAAGAGATGGTCTAGTCGTAAATGAGGAGGCAGACTGTTCCAAAGATCAGGAGCAAGAAAATGAAAAGCACGTTTGCCAGCTCTCTCAAGCCTGCCCTGAGGCATGGCTATCAGATTGCTCTGACTAGATCTTAAAACATGTGCATGTTGTTTCAAACTCAGCCTCTGTTTAAGATAGGATGGATTACTTCCAAAGAGGCATTTATGAAAAATGGTGAGCAGCCTAAACTTTAGACACTCTTTCACTGGTAACAAGTGCAAGGCCCTTCTAGCAGCAGTAGCATGCGCTCAATGCTTGAGGTGGGCCCCAATCCTTACGGCATTGGTCTGCACTAGTTGGAGCTTAGCGAAGTTATTCTGTGAGGCCCACAAGTAGACATCCACAATAATCTATCCTGGCTCCAATAATAGCACAAGCAAAGGCAGCACAATTACTCTCTGAAATATACTGCTGAATCCGATTCAACAACCTCATGTAATAAGCAGAGGAAGAAGAGACAAAATGCACATGATCTTTCATGGAAAGGGGTGAATCCAAGTATACACTGAGGGTTTTAAACTTCGGGGGTACATCTACTGAACAGCCAGAGATGGCGCAACTCTGGTAAGTTGCAGCCATTTTATCCAACCTTTACTATGTCCCCACGAAGAGCAATTTGGTTTTAGCATTGTTAAGAACCAGCACATTATGTGCCATCCAACCCTGGATAAAATTAAAAAAGGAATTTACCCTGTTGGAGTCTGCTTCATAGTCACCTGACAACTGTAGCAACATTTGAGTGTCGCCTCAAACAGTGTGGGAGATAGACAGGAGCCCTGAGGGACCCCATACAGGAGCTCCACAGAAGAGGCCATCGCATCCTTAGAAATAACTCTTGCTGAATTTCCCTTAGATTGTACTGCATGTTCAAACCCATGTTAAAATCCGCAAGATCTAACTAGGTAGTAACGCTGCCTTTTTGGGTAGTGCTGATGGCCTGCTCACTATTACCCCATTCTGAAGCACGCCCTGTCTAGTCAGTATTTCTAATAAAGAGGATATAGTACTTGTGACTTCCTCTGCAACCTTAAGGGGATATTGCATCTGAGACATGCTTCAGAAACCTTCCTAGTACTCACTTACTTGTCCCAGCCTGTTACTGTCATCAGATCCTCAAGAATTCTCTTGCTGTATCTTGTACTTTGCGCCTCAATAGTGGACCCTTCTGACACCACAGAAGGGTCTCCTAGCCCCTTGCTTTTCCGTCAGGTGACCCTTCTGGACCTTAATGTGTAGCTCGTGTCCTTCTCCTCCACCTGTTCATACTTGACCACCGCCTTCTCTGTCAGTTTTTACTGACTACCTCATCATATTCACACTCTAACTCACACTTCTCCTTTCCATGCTCTCCCTTCTCACTCAACCTCTCCCTTACTCTCCCCCTTCCTCTCTCCTCCTTATCCAACCTCTCTGTAGCTTTCCTCTCTCAGTAACATCATGTGCCCTTTATACATTACATAGGTGCTATATGTGGTCACTGATGTTAAAAAGGGGACTAAGTTGACCTACAGGTGGGACAAACAGGGGATGGGCTAAACACTCGGGAGAGTACCTGAGCTCTTCACTATGATCAGTGATGGGCCCTAAGGAGATCAGTACATCGTACTCATGCCTATGTGGATATAGTGCCTGCACCGGAAGGAATGAGGGGCATACTCTTGGATTCCCTGCCTAGAAAGAAAAAATAACCCTCAAAATAACAGGATCAAATCTTATAATTAAAGTCTGGAAAATCTCAATAAAGAGTTCCTCTCAAAAGTGTATTGAAATCCACTCTCGGGGTAAACTGGTACCTCAGCAAAACCAATTCTTGTTTAATTTCACTTAAACAATGCAGCCTTATATTTTCCCTTGACAATAGTTTGCTAAATTACTGAGTTCAACCTGGTATTAAGAGTCATGTATAACTAACGGTAGATACAGACTGTGGAAAATTAAACACCATACAAAAATACCACTTTGGGGGTGATCAGGAAAAGTCCCAATGAGGAAGAGTGGTTCAGGTAGTGCGTACCATATTTGTGACTGGGGGAGCGGCGAAGCGATGTTGCAATGTTATATGTATCCAACGTAGTTAACGTGAATGGGATGCGTTACTTTAATTGTTCCTTTGTGTGTTTAAGTTGATACATTCTAGATGTGCATGCGTGCAGTAAGATAAATGTAAAAATCGCCAATTCAATATAAACTCATTCTAGATATGGTGTGCTATGAAGTGCCTAGAAGCGAGCAATGAGGAGTTTCATAATTCGCATGGTGAGGAAGGGGATTTGTTATAAAGAACCCACTGTGAAGAAGACAAGATAGTTATTAAACATGCGTGCACTGATATACAGACATGTGGAATTTAAAACACTGTCCTCTTTTTATGAAGTGATTCAACTCTGCAATCAAGTGTTTGCGAGGTGAATTCTTAGTGATTGGAAAAAACTGGTTTTGCTGGTTTGGAGGCCAAAGGAGAGGTAATGATTAACAGCAACATTAAGCAGATGGTCAAGCCAACATGCCATCACAGGGTTTTTATGGCATGGCAGTATCACAGAAGGAAGATGTAATCTTCTTAAGTGCATGGGAGATTGTTCTGGGGCTATGGCCATTTGCTTTTGATCAGCAATAAACTTGGGGTGAAGTCACACCCGAGGCCACAGTGACCAATACTTAATGGGTTTTGATTGTTTTCTCAGGATGAGACCAGAGGCCATGCGTGTCGAAATCCCTCTTTACAAGTGTCCCTGATGTAGGTGTATCTCCAATTGCTGTTGAATCTCAAATGTAGCCATTTTCTCCCAGTGCTCTAGCATCTCAAATTTAGGTGTGTCCCCATTTGCTGTTGAATATCAAATGTAGACATTTTGTCCCACTGGACAAGTGTCCCAAATGTAGGTGTGTCTCCATTTTCTGTTGAATTTCAAATGTAGGTGCTTGCTCCCACTGCTCTAGCATCTCGAAATGTGTGTGTGCCAGTTGGATCTGGGCCTTTACCGCTCGCTGCCATACCTATGTCTAGGTGGTTTCTACAGCAATGCCAAGATTCATTGTTGAGTGTATCCAATGCTGTGTTAGTGTCAATTCTGACTGTGTGCATTGCTGGTGCCGGGGATGGATCTATGTGTTTTCCCTCTCACTGAAATTGAATCTGGGTGTTCATACTGTAGGCATTCATCGCATTGCCACAGTTAAATGTGGGTGTTTCCAGGGTAGTGTGTGTCCATTGCTGTGCTGTCAATCAATTCAATTGTGTGAATTTTCCGTTATTGTCACCAAAGTGCAGTACCATAGTCTATTATTGGCAAATCTACCTCATCCCTGTTCATCCATGCCTGCCCATTACATACCATACCACCCCACCCCCCCACCCCTCATTCCTCTCGTCTATCTCAGCACCCACCCTCACAGCTGACATTTCTCTGCCCTAAAGGTGGTTCGGGCAGCCACTCGCATGCCCCTCAACACAACCTCCTCAATACTCTCCCGGATCTTCCTCCCTTACCCCTCCTCACCCATCCAAACCTTACCCAACCTCCCTTGCCCACCCCACCCTACTGCACAGGAATAAGGCAGCCCACAGGAATAAGGCAGCCCACTGTGCACCTCCTGCTATAAACCTGCCACCACCGCAGAACCCCCTGACCCTCTCCCGTGGCACTGCTGCACCACCTCTCGACTTCCAACTCACCCCCCTCCGCCCCAACAGACACCTACCTCACACCTCCCCTCCCTCAGTGCAGCATGTTCTGTCCTGGCCAACACCTCCCGTCTGCAAACCCACCTACCCTCCGGCACACCCCTGTGCCCCTCAAGTGCCTGCAATCTGGGCTAGTCCTAGCTGCCAAGGAGGACTGACCCTATTTGCACGTAAAGATGGCCAGACGTCACAGAATCCCCAAGTAAAGAGTGAATATAAGAATACCCAAGATCCAAGCTTTGCCACCTCCTGACCTCGCCACTTGTCTCCTGGACATCAACAATTAGATGACTAACAACCACCTAATCCTCAACCCGGGCAAATCAAATATCCTAATATGTGACAAAACTGCTCTGATTCCCCCAAACCTTACCTTTGCCAGCTGACCGTGGAGCCCCACCTGCCCCATCAACTGCCATCAAAAATGTTGGATTCACCATGGAAGTAGACCTATCACTCTTCAAGCAAATCAACTCCACATCCTAAAACAAATATTTCCTTACCTCTTTTACCCTCAAAGAGTTTCCGCAATGCTGGCCATTATCATCTCCCACCTGGACTATGCCAACTCCCTCTATCTCAGCGTCCCTGCAAGTCAGGTAAGGAAATTTCAACATATCCAAAATGCAGCCGCCAGACTGCTCCTCGCCCTCTCGCCCAGAGAACACATCACCCCGCACTCAGAATTCTGTGCTAGCTTCCAGTTAGCCTAAGAGCAACTTTGAAAGCCATGTGCACTACACACTGAACAATCCATAACACGGGACCCGAGTTCCTTCAGAACAAAATCATCCACTACCAGCCCTCCAGAAACCTCTGAGTGGGCTCAGATCTCCTCCTGGCTTTTCCACCACTCCACCAGAGTTGAAGGCTAAGCTTTCTCTATCCTAGCACCCACCATCTGGAACAGTCTTCCTCTACAGATTCATTGCACTGAAAACTACTTCTCCTTAAAAAGAACCCCTCAAAACCTGGCTTTTCACCACACTATCCAGAAAACCTCATAAATCCCACTGTCCCCCAAGGCGGTGCTGACTGCATCATGGAGTCACCCATCTTTTCCAAACACCTGGTGTGTTGGCTATGTTTGCGGCACCCCGCACCACATACACTCCCATACACCCACCATGACCCTGTGTCCCCTCAAGTGCCAGTAGCTGATTCACAGCACTCACATATCGAATGTCACTTGATTGATGAATGACTGCACCAGGCATGTACAGAAATTAAGCAAATCACAACAATAGTAGTAAAAGCACAGTAGAGCCATCACTGCAACCATACATCCAACCCACCTAGAAGAATCTTGAAGCACAACCCGTGCCCCCTGTGGCGATTCGTTTTGAGCATGGACTGTTTTTGCTGCTAACTGTTTTTTATCACAGGTGCAAGACCCAACAGAAGGGCCACCAATGGCAGCAAGGTACATATAATACACCACTCCACTGGCCGTAGGCATGGCTAACCACACACATCAGTATACAGCAAGGAATATGGCAAAAATGTAATCATGCTGTTCACATAAATTCTCTGCCTATTTACACCTGACTATGCAGTCCTAACACTTTAACACTGATGCCATCCCTAATATTCTCAGCACTCATCCACATGCCTGACCGCATGAGTTGTTTCTCTACCGGAGCCTAGCCAGCCCTGCTAAGGCTGTGTCGTCCAAATGCACACACAAATCATAATTGTGCTCCAGGACCTCCAACACTTTGGACTTCGGTCCTCCAAGGGTGTTCCCACTAACATCCCATTTAGACTATAATAATGGGAAAATTGGCGCTATACAATTGACAAGTTTAGATTAGAGTGTTCCGGAGACACCAGCAAGTCGGGTGGGTGAAATGGTTATCGCCAGTTCAAAGGGATACTTCCCCTCATATTGTTTGAAGTATTCGTGCAAACCATGTGGAATTAAGTTTAGGGTTAGGAGGTCTCAAGCCAGCTGTATGGTTGTATGTGAAAGTGTAACTATGTGAGGATGTCTTGACCTACAACAGACAACTCCTAAAAGAGGATTTGTTGTACACATGAGCTGAAAATAGTAGTTAGGATTATTGTGACCAATGAGAATGGGGGAACTGGAGAAAGATTGGATTTCTTTTGTATAGGTCTTTCAAAAATGTATATGATAACGTGTGTGATTCAGGGAGACTCGGTTAGTTTGACTCTACAGCATCATTTAGCCCCTCCCCTGATGATTGTACAATAAACTTGCTTTGCGTACAAACCTGCACTCACTTCTTAGGTAGTGGGCCTGCTTTGGGTTAAGGTGATTAAAGACCCATCCGCACACCACAAAATTGCAAACACCAAAGAAAACCTTATGACACCCCAAAAATAAAATAAAGGGAAAGAAAATTATTAGGCTTTTGTGCCTGGACCACAATACCTGCTTCTGAATGTGGTAATGTTCTGCTGGTGGCTGATGCAGGCTGATTACTGGCAGAGTCCAGCTGGGCTGGTGGAGAGGCTGACGTGTTCTGGTTGCTCCTCTTTTCTATCAGTGAGGCAGGGCTTCACTGCTCCCGTATAATGCTTATGTCTGCCTCTTCTCAAGCTGGATTCTGGGCATTGTTGGATAGGATGCTTCTTTTCTTTGAACTATCTTCCTTGGTGGGTCCCGCAAGTTCGGACAATGGTGGTGCCTGGCAGGAGCAGGATGGCTCATGATGCAAGTTTACCCGGACATTCTTGACAATTACATAGAGGGAAAACCCGCTTAGGCAGGAAGTGCTGGGAGAGCCTGGAGAGGAGTAGGGACATTCTTCACTATATGGAGGCATAGATTTGGCTTGATTTGGGCATCTGTATTTTTTGTAACCGTCTCTACACAATGGTGACATAGGATCACACAGACCTTCTGGGCTAGTGCGGTCTACTTCACTGATTCAGGGCGGGGAGCAGGTGGAGTCTCTTCTCTTTGTGTGTTAAGGCAGATGTATAGGTGAGGACAGCTGCCAAGGAACCCCCTCTGATTGCCGGATTGGAGAGAGCTCCTTGCTGCCCTTTAGGAAGGCCTTCAAGGCTATTTATCCATATATGTACAAGTTCATGCTTTTGACTGGCCAGCATCCTTAGGCAGCTGCTCTTGTTTTTATTTAATGTTTTTAAGTGCCCCCTCTCAGTGACTGAGGCAGGGAAACCTATGTGGCGATATGCCTTTTGTTTCCCCCTTCCTAGTCATTGGGTGGCAGGCGGGCACGCTGCACGCCGGGTTGACCAAGTGCTGGTTGGTGCCAGCAGCATTTAACCGTGGGGACTAATTTCTCTGTTCTTATTGAAACTGGCATCAGAATGCAAAACTGCTGCAGTGGGACCCAGGCCCATCTTACGTGTGAAGAGCACCTTTCCCTGTCTTTTTTCTTCTTTTGCCCACAAGCACATGGGCAAAGGACAAGGACGTAAGACTTAAAAGGGGTGCAGGAGGGCCATAATCATGAAGGGCCCAGGGCTCAGCATTGAGGGGGATATCTCTCTCTCTCTCTCTCTCTCTCTCTCTCTCCCTCTCTCTCTCTCTCTATCTTCTTCTTCCTCTCTCTCTCTCTCTTTCTCTATCTCTATCTCTATCTCTCTCTCCCTCTCTCTCTATCTTCTTATTCCTCTATCTCTCTCTCTCTCTCTCTCTTTCTATCTCTCTCTCTCTCTCTCTCTTCCTCTCTCTCTCTTTCTCTATCTCCATCTCTCTCTCTCTCTCTCTCTCTCTCTCTCCCTCTCCATACCTCTTTCCCTCTATCTCTCTCTCCCTCTCGCTAACTCTATCTCTCTCTCTTCCACTCTCTCTCTCTTTCTCTCTCTCTCTCTCTCTTCTTCTTCTTCCTCTCTCTCTCTCTCTTTCTCTATATCTATCTCTCTCTCCCTCTCTATACCTCTTTCTCTCTATCTCTCTCTCCCTCCCTCTATCTACCTCTCTCTATCTCTCTCTCTCTCTCTCTCTCTCTCTCTCTCTCTATCTCTCTCTCTCTCTTTCTATCTGTCTCTCTCTCTCTCTCTTCCTCTCTCTCTCTCTCTCTCTCTCTTTCTTTATCTCCATCTCTCTCTATCTCCCTCTCTATACCTCTTTCTCTCTATCTCTCTCTCCGTCTCTCTAACACTCTCTATCTCGCGCTCTTCTACTCTCTCTCTCTCTTTGTCTCTCTCTCTTTGTCTCCCTCTCTCTCTCTTTGTCTCTCTCTATCTCTCTTTCTCTCTCTCTGCATATTTCTCTCTATGCACAGGAGCATAGAGGTCAGTGTAGTTTTGCCAGGGCAGTCCCAGGCATAAGAACACTGCAGAATGACCGGGGACACTGGCTGTCTGGCTCACTCTTCCCTCACCAATACGGGAACACAGGTGACATATTTCGGTACACCCCTTTAAGACGTGACAGTATGTTATGTTATGTTATGTTATGTTATGTTAAAAGGGTCCCTGCCCAAGGAAGATCTCTCTCTGAGAAGAAATATGTCGGTTTTTATGACCAAGAAGCAGGGTCATCTTGGGGACAGAACTATTGGGGAAGGTCCAGTCCCTTCGGGGCCAGAAGGCGCAAATACTATCTCGCACCATGCTATCCTGGAAGAACCGCTAAGGGACATAAGCATGCAAAATCTTCTTTTGGCATCATGCAATGTTAGGGGTTTTGGGAAACTAACAAAAGATCTGGTATTACTAGAAACCTTAAATGAATACTCCATAGTGTGCCTTCAGGAAACATGTGCGATGAAGGGTCTGATGTAGGATGGCCATCATACCTTTTTTTCTGAGAGCAACAAGACTGAATGGGGTCAGACCAACGGGGGTCTTTGTATAGCCATCAAGCATGCTATTGTTTGAACGGAAAGACCATTTCACAAGATTTTAGGGGAGCCCCAGCCGTAGATATAGAGCTTGAGACTAATCTCGCTCAAAAACATATCTTATCGGTTAATGGATATTGGCACCATTCCCACAACAAACGGACCAGTCTTTTGAGGGCTGTAGATGACTTCATTGAAGCAAATAAAATAGAATTCGCAGAGACAGAAGTTATACTGGTGTGGGACCTCAATTCCCATTGTGTTTTACCCAAATCAAAACCAAGCACAACAAATTCACCAAGGGCTGAAGTGGGGAGAGTTGGGGTATGCAGGGTGTAAATGGTCAGGTAACAGGCGATATTCCCTCGAAGCATACCTGGCACAGAAATTATTCATTATCTTGGATCAATTGTACGGTTGTGTCAGAAAGCCTGTTTTGTGAACTTGAATCTTTCACTGTGTTTATTCACGCGTATAGTGACCATGTGATCCTGGCTCTCTGTTTCACTCTGGTACTTAAATCCCTATGGGAACTGGTCTGTAAAAATCTTGTGCCAAATCCCCATAAGAATCGGATTAGTTGGAGTCCAAAATGTTTCAACATTATTGGAAAATTAACATGAGATTTTTGGCATTCCACATCAATAATCGACAAACGTAAGGTCCTATCTGTGAAGAGTTTTCCATTGTTTGTAGAAAAAGGGGTGAGTGCATGCAAAATGAACAATACTGTTTCCCCAAGGTCCAACCATTCACATACTTACATGATGGAGGTACCGCTGAGGAAAGCACACATGCGTAAGAAAATAAGGGCCCTGAATGTAGGGACTACTTCTGATCTGGAAATAAAAATCATAATTAAAAAAGAGAAACAGTCTTATCAAAATTGGATCATAGCCCTTAGACATCTGTTATTGCAAAGGGACGGGGAACGGATGTTGGAAGTAGTGTTGAAGAATTCCAGTAGGAACTTCTGTTGTCCCGTGAAGAAGACCCAAATGAAAAGTTCTCCGGAGATGGCCAACCCTAACCCTGAAGAAACATGGTGTAGCCTTTTTGGAAAACTTTATAAAAGGGTAAATCCGGAAACCTTCACCTTCATGTGTAATGAACAATGGGATGTTGACATATCTCTGGAGGACCTCTGTGCTGTTATCTCGTCTGGTTCTAATTCCGGCACCCGATGTCTAAACAGTTTATGCAGTCTAGCAATGAAAGAGGACCTTGATGTATGGGTGGTGATCTTACATACCTTATTCCAGCGCTCTTAGAAGCCAATACCTTTCCAGCCTCATGGAACAACTCTGTCATTTTAAATATTCATAAGAATGGGAACCGTCTGGACCCACTGAATTATCGGCCAATTGCCCTCCTGGACGTAGAGAGCAAAGTGTTTGCTGAATGGAACCATGGAGGACTGGATCTCATCGTCTGGGAGAATATCTAAATTCCAGATGGGGTTCCGGAGGACAATTGGTACAGATGCAAATGGGTTGTTTATTCAGTCCCTGATCGACCAGGTGAGCATAAAAGGGACGGATCCTTTGTATGTGGCAAGTGTAGACTTGCGTCTGGCATTTGATATAGTAGACAGGGCAAGGCTATGGTCCAAATGACTAAAGTGGGGCCTCCCTAACCATATCCTGGACAGATTGATTCGATTCATAGTAACACCATGGTCCAGGTGAGATTGAGCTCAAGAGTCAAGAGAAGAAACATCCAAGTCAATTGGAACAGCACGTAGTTTGAGGCAGGGGTGCGTATTGGCCGCCTGCCTCTTACATCTATATCTATCAGATCTGGGAGAATTCCGGGAAGACGCATCATTCGCGCCCCACAGGGTGGAGGAGGAACGCTGTTTTTGAGTTGTATAACCTAGGCTTGCAGAGACTCCTCAATAGGTTTGTGGACTATGTGAAGGAGAATAGTCTTGTGGCAAACCCGTCAAAATATAACATCTTGTGCTATAATGACAACAAACAAAAAAACTTCAAATGGCAAATGGGATCATCACTAGCAATCCTTCAAACAGTACAATATCTAGGACTAATTCTTTTCACGCCATCCAGTCATGGAATCAGGAAAGAGGCAGTATGGGCCACGGGAAAACAATACGCGGCCCAAATGGTATATATTAAGAGAAAGTACTGTCGCTTTACCCTGGAATCACTGTTGCAATTCTTCGGGTCTAAGGTAGTGCCAGCTGTATTATATGGTCTAGAAACAGGGGGAATGGTTGATGGGACAAATCTGGAGGAGGGTGAAAAAGAAACTTCTAGAATATGACTGGGTTAATACCTGTAAAGAGAGAAAAAAAATATATGCCTCATGGGGAAATAAAACTTGAGGCTAAAATAAAGTTGCTCTATGCTGAAATACTTGAAGCAGTGTCCAGATACTCGGTATAGAGAAACCTTTATGAGATTCCGCTTTAATTTGATTCAAACTAGCGAAGTTCTATTTAATAGAGTCTGCGGCGAAAGTGCAGCTTGTCGCTTCGGTGGAATGGTCACAGAAACTTTGAAACATCTTATGATTAGGTGCCCGAAACTGCAGAACGAAAAGGGGGGACTTTTTACTCCATTTGTATAGGACCCAAAGTCAGAGAATGAGGAAACCCTTTGGTGCTATATGTTATCAGGAAGCCCCATCCCACTTCTGTTTAGGTTGTTCAATTCTTAAAGAAAATGAGGATAATAAAATAGGGTCGGTTTAAAGTTTCTTTTCATCTGCTTTGTGGGGGTGGAAAGGTTTTATAAATGTAAATGATGATGAAATGTGTTTTATGGTTAATTTATTATTGTTGAAATAATGTAGACTTGATGAAATATGTTTTTATAGCTTTACATTGTAAGAGTAATGATGTCTTTGTATATATGTCGGATGTATAAGGCTGGAAATAAACCATGTGCAATAAAAAGAAAATGGTTCTTGTACTGCAGACTGTTGCCACCTGTGTGGTTTCTTGGCACTCTGGTGGATCTGTAAAGCAAGGGGGGGGTTGAGTTAGTAAGACTGAGCGGGAGAAGGAGCAAGAGAGCTGTGATGTGCTGTTGGCAACTTCAGTTTGGTTGACACCGCTGAGCGTAGGTGTGTTTTCCGGTTGGTAGCCGCCATGTGCTGTTGGTTGAGGCTATGTGCGTTTTGTTGCATTGTTGTGGTGTAGTGATGTGCGTGTGGTTTGTTGTGCTGTAGAGGTATGGGTTGTGCTTAGTTCAGAGTTTGAGAGGTGTATAGAGAAGCGTGAGTAACTCAGTAACCTTTCCTATCCCCGCTGTTCTAACTGTGGCCCTTATCCCTTCCCCTGTCGTACATTCTGGTGTGCTGCTTACCACCTTACGGTGTATGCAGAAGTGTGGTTTTTTAGTAGGGTTATTTAGTGGAAGTACCTATTCTACCTGCGGTGTTTCGACTAAGTGTCGCCCATATCCCTTTCCCTTTAGTTAATGTTAGTGCGCATCAATTACCACCCCCACGATTTCCTCCAGGGAGCCCCACTGTCCATCCGCTCAGAGATCGGGACCCCCTCTCTCCCCTGTTTCCGACTTAGGCCTTCTATCAATGTATGACTGGCAGACTTTATTTTCTTTTTCCTTTCACCACTTTTACATTGGCACCCTATGGCACATAGATACATGGAGCTGTGGGTGCCCAGTCTCAAGCTGGCTCTCCTTTTGGTGCCAGGAGCACATCACACACGGGATTAAGGACAGAGGCCCAAGGCACAGAGCTGTACGGTCTAAACCCAGCCCATGTGGGTGGTAGACTTGGGCACTCACTTTCTTTTTAAACTAGTACCCAGGCTTACCGGTGACAATGGGGGACTTTGGGGCACAGCATGCCTTCCTTACGTCACCCGTCAAAACTTCCCTTGGAACTCGGATTACCAAAGGGCAAAAGCAGCAATTTCTTTTTTTCCTTTCTTGGGGCACACAGAGCCTGCACGGATGGGGCACAGATGGTTAGTTACATGGGCCCCAATGAGGGCCTCAACAGCTTTTTCTTCAACACAGTGAAGAGAGTGGGACAGGACATCGTCCAGAGGCATCTCCTAGCAGATGCAGTGGCCCCCCAGGTCCATGGCAGGCCTTCGAAAGGGACTGACAGGGGTTGCTTAGGCTAGCAGTCCGCCATCACACAGGGGTCCCCACAGCTCTCTCTCTGTCAAGGCTGACAGCTAAAGGTTACAATTCTACCTCAGAAGTGCAAGGTGTCCCCTTGCTACGACATACCAAGTTCAGCCATGAGGTGGATCCCCAAGCAGGTGAGTAAAATGTCAATTATAAAATGGTGTTTGTTGATATGTGTTTTTTCTTCTGCTTTATCAACTAATTGTTTATTTCCGCCAAGCCATAAAACAAACCTACATAGAGTGCAAAACATCACAAAATCATTTTAAAACATCATTTCGATTGCAACTTGGGTGCATAAACGCACATCTGAGTTTATGTAGAACGGTATCAAAATTCAAGTTAAAGGACAATTAAAATATTATTATTCAAATTAAAATTAAATTTGATTCTGTAGTTCGGTCCAGCCATATGCAGGTAAAGTCTTACTATTGCACTAACCTGGTTTAATTTTCATACAGTACAAAAGATATAAAGTGCATTGCACATTATAACATTGCCAGTCAAGGCCTAATTACAAGGCAATGCTTTATATATACAGTTAGGTAATCCAATGAACAGAATCATCAATTAATGAATTCCAGTAAGAATTGCTGTATTTAGGGAATATTTAATATGGTAAAACATTTAGTTTCTAGATGGAGTGGGTTTGGGTGGGTGGGGGTTCTGGTGTGTGTGTCTGCATAGGTTGTAGTTCGACCTGTGTTGCAGGGTTGGAATTTGAGCGTGCTGTGATTGAGTGAGTTCTAGGAGGAAGTGTGCATTTTGCTGCGTGATTTTAGAGTTGTTGTTGTGGTAGTCATGTGTGGGTGTTTGTATTTGGTATTTGTGTGGCAAGTTTGCAGGAATATGGAGAGTTTTAGTAGGGTTAATGGTAGGAATGGTGAGATACTTATGCGGAAGTTGTGTACATTGTTTGATTCAGGCTGAGATACCTTATCCGGTGGCTAGTCATACTACGTTTTCTTTCTCTGGACCTGTCCAGTTTGGTTGACTTGAACCTGGAGCCACAGGGAACCCCAGCATTCGTGGTCTAACTCTTTTGTATTGTGGTTGTGTGTTTTATGCAAAGTGTTTTGAAGTAAATTCTTTATTAGTTTGGGCTATTAGGTGTCGCAAGCAACACCTATCAGCCACAACCATTGCATTGGAGTACAGACAGGGATGCACAGGGGTGGACTGGGAACCTAAAGAGGCCCTGTCCAGAATTACATATGAGGAGCGGCGTAGAGTCTGTAGGTGGTGTTTGGTTGTGTGCCCACCCATTGCCTGCCCATGCTAATCCCTATGGACATTCCCACTCATTCCTGTTTCTGCCAACCAAAAACACCTCCTCATGGGAACTCTTTCAGCTCACTTTAATTAAGCCCTTCCATCAGACTGTACATTCAAAGGGCCTGCCAGTGTTTGTTCAAAGCAGTCTTCTGAGAGTTAATGGCTTAATTGGAGTTGTAAACAGACTGTCTTACCAGGCCCGCTTTCAGCCACTCAATTTATAAGCACGATGTGTGTCCTTCACTAAAATCCTGTTAAAAACATGCATTGGCAATGCCAGTAAAGTCCTGTTTAAAACACACATTGGAAGAGCCAACTTGTTTGACTTGTGCATATGTTTTAATGTTTTGCCAGGAACTTCTATATACATTGTGGGAAATGGACAGAATGTCATAAATGTGGTGTAATAAGGCATATAAACGTTTAAGCAAAGCTATGTCGCACACCTTGCAAATCTGCTACTTAGCAGTAGCATCTTGAGGAGACAATAGAGGGTGTTTATGTAATGTATGGGGCTTGTACTAGTAGTTTTTTTTTTTATTATAAAGAGCAGAAAAGTCTCTCTACTACCAAAGGCTGGACTGAGAGCCTGTGGAGCAGAGCACCCTAAGGGATACCTGTGCTGGGTTGCACTTGCTTGTTATTATCCGGTTCCTGTTTGTTTTGCACTGCGTTTCTCATCTGCACATGTGCATAACAAAGGCAAACCCTGCACTGCCACAACCGGCTTTTCAATATTTACCTGAATGCAAGAAAACAAAAACTAAATAAGTGAATGGTTCAAAGAAGTATATTCCATTTGTATGATGACTTTTTGTTTGACTGCTGTTGAAATGCAGATTGAATCACATCAGGAATAACAGGAAGGGGCATCATCGGGATTAAAAATGATTAAAAACAGGAGCTACCCTGCAGGCTTCTTTGGAGTGTCTTTGAATCTTTTAGGTAGTAGCCAGTTTGCAGAGATCTCAAGTTGCTCTTTTTCAGGCATAAGGTGTTCAGCTAGCTTTGTTTGTTTGTTTGTTTGTTTGTTTGATTGTTTATTTATTTATGTAGCGCTCCACACCCAGAGGTATCTGGACGCATTACAGGTTATTTGTGGATTGCAAGTTACATATGAGATCAGATACATAATAGATTAATTGCATGAAATGATTACATTATTTACATTAATTGCATGTCAATCTTATGTTATTACATTATTTACACTAATTACATGGCATTCGATAGTTTACACAGCAGAGATTAAACAATATTATACATCAGTAATATATCAAGTCAAGTTTGCAAAGCTAAAAGCACTAGTTATTGGTTACACTCCAATATCTTTTGAAAGGAGCCATCCTTTGGTATTTTTCCTGAAGTTGAAGAAGGACTGGTCAACTCTTGAAGTAATGGGTAAGGAGTTCCATAACTGGGCTGCCATAACAGGAAAGCTGCTGCCCCCTGCTTTTTTCAGTTTGTATCTAGGGACCTACACACAGAAAGAGTGCACAGTCCTCACCGGTGGTGTCGATGTCTTTTTTTACAAATTTCTCCATTAAGTATTTAGGGGTTGAGTTATTTAGGTATTTATGACTAAGGAAAATGGATTTAAACTATATCCTCTCCTTAACTGAGAGCCAGTTAGTCTTCCGTCTAGCTTCTGGGATGTGTCTCCTAGGGATACTTAGCACAGTTCTAAGTGCATTGTTCTGAGGGATTTGCAGTTTGTTGACGATGAATTTACTTCTGCCCAAAAATGTTTATAAAGTTTACAACACTTTGCATTCTGGCACTTACACACTTATAAAAGGAAGCTAACACTACAAGTAGATTATTATTCTGTAGCAGAATATAAACATGTTCTACTGACAATAAAGTTAATGAATTGCTTCTGTCCTAAAAGAGGCTGGTATTATGTTGCTGTGTGTTCGTGTCCAACCATGTCACTTCCAGAGGTTTTGTGCAGTCTTTATGCTAACTTGTCACCCCACTTATTAGTTTTGGCTATTAGATGGTGCTTACGCACCACATATAAATCAGAATTATGGCATTGGAATATAAGAGGAGCGAGATGGGATGTGAGGAGGGACACACAGCTTGTGGATGTCATTTTTTTATTTACTCGCTCATTGGTTAGCCATGGTCATTCTATTCCATATAGCCATTCCCACCTCATCCTGCCGTTCCCAACCAAAAACTCATCTTTTCACTAGCTCTGTCACGCAGTAACATCAAACTTTGTGCTGTAAATAGCTTGACAGTGTTATTTCAAAGCAGTCTTCTTAGAACAAATGACTTATTTGGAGATGTAAATATACTACTGCTGTAATACACATGTCTTAAACAAGAGAGCCTCAAGCCACTTGACGTATAACAGAATGTGTATCCTTGCATCTGCTCCTTTCACCGAAATCCTGTTAAAAACAAGCATTGCAAAAACATAATGTTTGGCTTGTGTGTAGGTATTTGGTAGACATCTGCCAGGAACTGCTATCATATGCCCAGGTACTCACATAATTTTACAGCTGGTACCTCCTCATGACTATGTAGTACCACTTATGGCAGTGCCTGGAAAATACCTTTCCCATGCCCAAGCTTGTTATTTTATGGACTTCGACAACAAAAGGGATTTTCTCAGCAGCATGATGAGGAAGGTTGCAACTCTTCACAAACTTGGAAGGAGGCTGGAACACCAGATAGCTAGGAGGTTTACAATTCTCCTAGTACAAGGTAAAGGTACTTGCGAGGAGAGGAGTTCTGGCATCACATTTTAAGCTGCCATAATGAGCAAATACTGACACTTACTAGTGAAAAGAAATACTGCTCTTGCTTTTTCAGATTTTTTTCATGTACATTTTCTCCCTGAAGTACAAAGTCATTAACTAATAAGAACACATGTATATCGTACCTTGTGCATTTAGTGTGCTTCTGCAGTTTTACTCAAATAAGCACATGTATATAAATGTATATTTTAAAATAGGTGGTAGCTGGTGATGAAACTGTGACAAATCAACTTCGTGGTACCAGTGGTCTAGGGTTGAATATTGGGTTCTAAACCATCAATCAGCCCCACACTTCTAATACACCACAAGGGTTCTGAACAGATTTGAACAACAAGCAAATTATAAACCTCATTGTCCAATGTTGGTAATGTGGATGGAACAGCAGGTTTATCTCCGAAAGGTCGTGGATCGTTGGTTAGTTGCAGCACAGCGAAAATACAATTATTACCCAAGGGACTGTTGCGTCAAGGTTGTATGAAAATTATCTACTTTATTTAAACACAACAAACAGTTCTAGCAACACGAAATACAACCCACCCTGTAAACAGACAGTTTCAAAGAAATAAAAGGGATGCACTCTGGATACTGACAGGAGGGAAGTCGGTATGGTTAATAACCACAACAGTTTAAGGTTATATGGCTTCAGCACAAAGGGAGCAATGGATCTTAATATGTCGCTAGGGGCTTTCTCGGAAGGACCAGGGGACAGAACCACAATATACCTTGTGCTGTTGGTGTGTTTGTGCTCGACACGGTTGAGTTGGCTTCAGGGAACTTTGCAGGCTTCTGTGAAAGAGTTCAAGATGTGTGTTAGCTGCAGGTATCAGGCAGCAAGACGGTTCGGCAAGCAAGGCTGGACGAATGGCTGCAGGTTGGCCTACACGGCAGCTTGGGGTGAGGAATTGTTGTCTCAGTGCTGTTTGGCAATTCTTAAGCACTGGTCGAGCCGTCTCAGATGTCTTTAAGTGACTGCAGCTTGGCAACAGTCACGGATGCAGTCAGTTACAGCTCGAGGAACTCGACTGGCTCGAAAATGTCCTTTAAGGTGAACGTCGGTAGATGCTCGTCGAGGCACTTCTACCAGCTTCTTCAATGGGCTTGGGTCATCCTTTACGGCTGATGGCCCAAAACCGAGGAGTATGTTACAGGCAGCTGCCTTGTCCTTGGTTGTAGGTTCAGAGACATTCTCGCACTTCCTACCTAGGAAACTGCTGCAGAGCCTAGTAGAGCACACTGTGTGCTGGCTCGGGACAGGTTCTGGTGCAGCTAGAGGATCCTCTGGATTCGGTATCTTTTTTTATTTTTTATTATTTTCATGTGTTTAGCTGATATCGACCTTTTCACATACCATTCCTTAAGACAACATAAAATATATATAGATACAACATTAATGACAATACATATCTTCATATGATATAACGAGCAACAAAATATACCAACAGATACTTCAACTCAATACAAGGCGATTCTCAATTCTGAGATTTTTCAACTATTGCCCAGATTCGAAATAAAGCCATCTGTAATTGTAATAAACCAGAGATCAAACAATAAAACCAAAAATGTTTACTCTTGATTTCTTTATAATTACACACAAATGTTCCCTGATTAGACATCTACACACTTCCTAAAAGCCCATTTCTAGGGGTCACAGGTATATGTAGGGATTTACACATTTTACACAATCTCTGACTGTGATCCTGGCCCAATCTAGGGCCTATGGTTCAAAGGACCGGCAGCTGGTTAGTACGTAGTTTTAAAATTAATCTTCTGACTTTTGAATCTGGGCATTCCATCAGATATTTTTGAGATGATAAGAATGAATAAGAAACTCGCCTCACCACTGAGTAAGAATGTAGTTTTTCTAGGTGGGGAAAGTTGAGATTCCAATCCCAGAATAGAATTTGTTTGCTGAAACATTATAATAGTCCTCCTTTTCCTCACTAATGCAAGCCTCGGGAACCAGTTGATAGCTCAAAACAGTGCCACATTTACCAGTGCCCCCTTTATTTTAACTTCATTTGCCTGATAACCTGCTAAGGTAGTCAGGACAGAAGGGAAAAAACTGTGATTTTAGATATAGATCACCTCTGCGCTTCAAGGCCATGGTCTTAAGGGATGGCAAGCCCAACTCAAACTGAATGACTATGACTGTTTTGTACTTCATATCTGCTCTGCTGCCTCGTGAATTCTATTGTGCATCATCCATTCCTGTTCCTCTCCCTCCTCTACTATCTTCCTGATTCCTCCTGCCCACATTTTTCATCCCCATGGTGCTCTCTGTCTCTCCTATCTATTCTAACTGATTCTACATCATCTATCCTCCCTCTCGAAATCTGGTAGGAAGAAATTTAAGAAGGCACTCCTGTCCTCCAACCCTGGTCTGCCCATTGCCGACAGCTATATCAACGCTTCCTCCAGACAGACTATCACTGACATTCTCTTTGCTGTTCCTTCACCTAACACATGGACTCCCCACATGGTTTCTGTCCTCTTTCCTTTTTCTTCCTCACCCATTAATGGTGGTACCAGATGGGAAGTGCTGTTGGCTCACTTTGCATCTTCCAGGTGCATCATTAATGTCTATCGCAATGGCACTATCATGACCCAGGGCTCTCAGTCCAACCTCCTTCTTCTTGACAGGTGCCTTCCATCTCTTATCCACTTCCCCCCTCTCCCGCCTCTGCACCTTCTCCCACTACACCCCCCAGTGGTGGCCACAGACCCCTGTGCCCCCCTCAGAAACATTTAAGGGGGTAAACCAACTTCACGTAGCTACCCTCAATTCTCGCTCTGCTGTCAAACACTCCTCTGACATCTGTCTCCTTGAAGACCTTGACCTTGACATCCTTGCTCTCACCGAGACATGGTTCAAGGCCAGCTGCGTCACTGCTTTTGACACTCTTCTCTGTGAGGGCTACAAGATCACGTCCAATCCCAGGCCGTACCAGTCTGGTGGCGGAGTGGCTCTGATTTTCCCTCAGTGGATTCATGCCACCATCATTCCTACTCAATCCTACTCAAATGTCTTGCCTGTAGGCTGCCTCTCTCTTCTACCCTCTCTCTTACTCTCGCCACCATCTACAGACCCACCAGACCCCGCCCCTCTTCCTCTCCAAATGGGCTGACCCCTCCTTGCCTCCTCCCAAACCATCTCTTCCTTGGGGACTTCAATATCCATCTTGACTTACCTGATTTGGCCACTGTACTCTTTCGTGACCACTGGGACCCTCCTTCCCTCACTATTCTTCCATCTGGCCCAACCCACTCTGCCGAGCACACCTTGGATGCTCTTATCTCAACAGACTTCCCTCTCTCCAACCTTCTAACTGCCTCTCTTTCCTGGTCTAACCACTCTCTCCTCTCCTCCCACCTTGAGATCCACTGCCCCCGGTCCATGGCTCTGCCTGCACTGCTAGTCTCCTTCTCTGTCATTCGACTGATGAAGCATGTGTCAGTTGCTGCATTTGCCTCCACCTTCATGTCTCCCCCGCACCTCCCTTTGACTCTCCCTCCAACTATGCTCTGGCTAACGTCAACCTCTCTATCTCAAACATCCGTTCCCCTGCCATCAGGATCTGCATGAAGGCTGACTCAAAATTCAATTCTTGATATCACTCAGACATGGTAGCTTTGAAACCCAAGTGCAAAGCTGCTGAGCAGAAGTGGCAGACATTGTTGGACATACTGGCCTGTCTCCTGCTTCAAAGGAAATATTGTCTCACCATCTGCTCCAAGAAGAGGGCTCATGTCCAAGCCTGCATCACTGGGGCCACAAATATCATGGCTGAACTGTTTAAAATCTGCAAGGAACTTGCCAATCCTACTGCGGTCTCCTCTTCTCCTCCTCCGTCTCAGGTCCCCTGCAATGCACTGGTCTCTCACTTCTCCTCCAAAACTATGGACATCCTGCCCTCACTTTAATCCACTCTCCCTCCACTTCTCTTGCCTCTCTTGGCCCCCCTCCCCACCATACTCTCCTCCTTCTCTCCCATTGCACCGGATGAGGTTTCTAGAGTATTCCGCTCTGTGAAAGTCTCCTCTACACAGGTGCTCCCCTGTTCTTCCAGAACCTTCAAGGACAACATTGCCTCCCTCACCCCATCCTTGGCAGACCTCTATAACAATTTGTTTGCCACTGGTTCCTTCCCACAACTCCTCAAGCACTCTCTTGTACACCCTCTTCAAAAGAAGCCATCTGCTGACCCTTCTTGCCTGGCTAACTAGCGCCATATCTCTATCACCCCTTTCTTGGGCAAACTCATGGAGAAGCTGGTGATCCCCCAATTGACCCTCCACACCAAAGCGGTTGGCTGCCTCCATGACCACCAGTCTGGTTTCAGAGCATCCAGAGGCACGGGAATTGCTGTCCTGAACACCTGTGAAGAGCTTCTCTGCTGGACTCTAACTCTCCCTCTGTTCTGATCCTCCTTTACCTTTCTTCCGCCTTTGACACAGTCAACCACTCCATCCTCATAAATTGTCTCCATAATGCCCTAGACATCACGGACCAGGCACTGGCATGGTTGACCTCCTTCCTTTCAAACCAACCTTCCCAAGTGCAACTGGGCCCTTTCCTATCCTCCACCTCACTCTCTACCTGTAGTGTCCCTCAGGGCTCTATTCTATCACCATGGGTCTTCAATATATACTTGCCTCCATAGCCCACTTCATCTCCACCTTCTCCCCTCATTTCCAGTGTTACACTGATGACACACAGCCCTCCTTTAAGCTTCCATCCTCTACCTCCTCTCTGACTTCTCTCATACCTGATGGCCTGCCTGCTTTTCAGGCATGGTGTTTTGTCAATGATATGTGCC
The DNA here is from genome assembly GCF_040938575.1 of Ambystoma mexicanum. NCBI lineage: Eukaryota > Metazoa > Chordata > Amphibia > Caudata > Ambystomatidae > Ambystoma > Ambystoma mexicanum. The sequence goes on along the minus strand of NC_090923.1, from coordinate 900,691,792 downwards.
TTAATGCTAGTAAGACAGAGATCCATCTCATTGGGACCCCTGCTCCCTGTTTCGCCCCCACTCTCTGGCCACCCTCCTTAGGCCCTCTCCCCCACTCTCTTGTGAGGCAAAAAACTTTGAGTTCATCTTTGACTCCTCTCTCTCCTTCTCTCCACACATCTCGGACCTTGCCAAGAAGTCCAACTTTCAGCTCCACCTCCTCAGATGCATGCTCCCTTTTCTCACCTTCCCCCAGAAGCTCAGTGTCTCCAGAGCTCTGGTCCTCTCTAGGCTGGACTATTGCAACAGCCTCTTCCTCAATCTGCCTCTTTCTTCCCTTCGCCCCCTACAACTAATTCAGAATCCAGACTAGGGCAGCAAGACTTATCCATGGCCTCAAGACCAGGGACTGCATCTCTCCAGCCCTAAAATCTCTTGACTGGCTCTGAGTGCCCGCAAGGATCCAATTCAAGACACTTTGCATCATCCACAAGGCTGTCTGTGGCCTGGGACCGCTCTGCATCCAGAATCCTCTCTCTAAATACCTCCCTGCTACAGTTCTTCGGTCCTCTAGCTCCAACTCTCTGCAGGTCAGATGTTTCTTCAAGCAGAGAGTTGGAGGTATAGCCCTTTCCGCTGAAGTTTCCTCCCTCTGGAATGGTCTTCCCGCCCCCCTCAGACTTAAGCTGGATCTTACAAAGTTCCGGAAACTTCTCAAGACCTTCCTTTTCTCCTCCTCCTTCTCTCTCCCCCTCCCTTGCTAATGTCCTTCTGCCGCTGCAACTGGTGCCTGGTCCCTTCTGAGTCATACAGGGGCCAGACCACCCCTGACTAGTCTCCCTCAGCATCCCTCACCAGCACTTGCCCATGTGCATCCTCCCGACCATCCCGGATCTGGTTCCACCCTGTCCATCGCATGTATCTGCCTTTCACTCCTGCCCCTCCATTTGCCCTCGTTGGCCCCCCTCAGAACTTGCTCATCCCCCTTTGTGCCCCCACTCCTGCATTTCTCCCTCCCCTGCATGTATCACCTTTATCTTTGCACTTGCACGGTAGGATTGTTGCACGGTCAATATAACAGTCAGGGTTTTTGCAGTCTTCTTTCCTATGGCCCCCCCACCCCATTTGATTGTCTTCTGGCACCTGGAAACACTTGTGTATAGGCGCCATACAAATGCCCAATAAATAAATAACTCCAATCTTAGTAGCTCCATAGGAATCGACTGGGGAAGCTTGAGTATTTGCTTCCAAAAGCATCCCCCATCACATTTAACCAGCCATAATCAGGGAGAACTAACGCTTTCAGACAAAGTATAACCGGGCAGAAACATTGCATACAAAGCTTTCTGATTCCTGCCCAGGTGTATCCGGCCATCTGTTCAGCAAAGTTGGAAAACAGGATAGTCAATTTCCCCGCTCTCCAAGCTTTTACGGTGAGCAATTCGCTATAACTGCTCGTTAAGCCCAGTTCTATGACCAGATAACTATGGGGACGTACTCGATGACTTTAAGGTCCAAAACCAGCGGGAGCTTTCGGATCTTTCGAGATAATTATCGCTGGCGAATATGCCCAGAGCTTTAAGAGAACTGAGCATACCTTTGAAGGTGTCATCAAATATGACCAAGTCATCAGCGTATACAATGGCTGAAACCAAGTCCTGCCCGACTCTGGGGTGGTGATGGGCAGCAGCCGTCAATCTTTGAGGGAGATCAGAAATATACAGGTTAAAAAAGAGGGGGGTTTACAGGCAACCCTGTTTTACCTCCTGTGTAGTGGATACCCAATCTGTAAACTGACCGCCACCATCTAGCCTAACCTGTACCTTAGTATCAGATGGACCCTATCAAAGCTGCACAAAAATCAATATAACTGGCATAAAGGTCCACACCACCACTACTATTCGCTCTTCTAATTAGACAATCAACTAACCTCAGATTATAAAAAATTGAACTGCCAGGACGAAACCCTGTTCGAAAATTGTCCAGTATATGGTCTGAGTCCACCCACTGCTGGAGGGCACAGAGAACAAGAGAGGCAAAAATATTCCCTGTCGCGTCCATCATGAGTAGAAGAAGATAGTTAGATGGAATGGGCCACAGACCCTTCTTATATACTCGGATTGGAATAGCTTTGCACCAAGATAACGCGCTGGTATGAGAGCAGCAGACCTTGGTAAAGAGGATCTCCAAAATCGAAGCCCAGATTTCGGTATCCTTCTTTAGAATGGTATTGGCAAGCCCGTTTGGTTGCAGGCTTTAGAAACTTTTAGCTTGCCAATAGCCCCACAATGTCATCACAATCCCAGGATAAGTCCCATTCCACACTGGACACAACCAGGTTTATTAGCCGCGTCATCCACACCCGTGTAAATGGTGCAGAGGTAATCTAGCCAACATACTGAGCCAATTGGATTAAGCTTCTGGAGGTCTTTCTGCCCTTTTGTGACCTGAGGAATATGCCAAATAGACTGCAAGGACCAATTTTCAAGATCCTATACATGTTTTGCCACTACCTATTTCTTTCATAGCGGCCCCACCATCTCACCTAGTTTCTGTAAAGTTATTTGATCTTTTTAATGAGAGCAGCCACTTGGAGCTTAGCTAAATTACTACCTAACACCTTGCAAAGTTCGCAACGTTTCTGTCTCCTACCATCCCGTATATATTTGTCGAATACTTTGCACTTGTTATTTAAAGGGCACACCACATAGAAACCCAGAAATGAACCGAACTTGGCAGAAAGTGAAGAAAGACACTTCTCAATTTCATCATGTGAGAGGGGAAGTAGAGGTATCACCTGGACATTGTGCCAATAATTGGGGATTTTGACCAAATTAGCCATAGTTCCCCGAATTATCAATTTCAAGGTCATCGATATTTGTCAAAGTCTAGCTGTCATTAGACTGTGAAAGAATAAGAGATACCCATGCGTGGTCACTCCAATTGATAGTGCCCACATGAAGGGACTCTGTTTGACACAACATGGCTTCTGAGGTAATCCGATAGTCCAGGGTAGCCTGGGCCTTACCATTGGACCAGGAGATTGCCCCAAGTGAATCCCTCACAGTTCTCCTATTCAGCATGCAAAGTTCCCAAACCTTAGAAAATTCTAACCAACGGCTCCCTGGGAGTAAGAAACCGAATTAGGCATTACTCATTTGTCAAAAGAATTGAGAGTGATTAATGGCAGACTTTCTGTCCACACATCTAGCGTTGAAATCACCACCCATCAGGACACATTGGGCCTCATAACGAGTTTGCCGGTCCGGATACAACGGTACCGGTAAGCTTGCCGGTACCATTGTATCCGGACCGGCAAACTCTGAGTTCTGTTCAAAAAATGGTGCCTTGGTCTGACCTGGCGGAATGAAAGGCACCCACGGGCACAGCATTTCGGATGCACAGGCACTGTTGATAACGGTCGCTGTGCATCCAGCTTCCCCATTCCCATTGAGCCCTCTGGGGCACAAATGGGAATGGGGAAGAATTTTTTCCGGCGCCCAGACATGGGCAAATACTGGGTCCGGCAAGGCTGTAATGACCCGGTAATTGCCCATTTCTGGGTGCTGGAAAAATGCAACTCCGGCGGCAGGCACGGCTACCGCCAGGGTTGTAATGAGGCCCATTCACTGTTATTAGCATCCGACATTTTGATGAATAGGCTGGATAGTTCTTCCAAAAGGTACTCTGTAAACAAGGAGTCAGGAGGGTCATAGGCATTGATGATAAGGACATGCATAGTGGGAGTGGTGGAAATAACATCAATGGGCAAAATAAAGTCTCTTGTGTTCTCCACTTGTCTGACCAACCATCTGTTTTTTATTCCCATGGGCAAGCCACCATAGGTCCTTTCCATGAAACCTTTTTTTATTTTCCAAACGCTGGTTTATCACACAACCATCCACCTGAAAAGAAGCCATCACCCATGTCTCTTGGAGCATAAACAGATCATTGACTAAAGGTTTGCCAATGGATCCTGACTTTCCCATCAAGTGGCAATAGCCATGTGTGTTCCATGTCATGGGTCTAAAGAATCAGGCATCATTAGGTGACCTGACTGGGAGATAGCTCAAAAGCCATTCCTAGCCCTGTAAAGTAGCACGGCCTGCAACAGCAGTTGAGGCTTGAGTCAATGTTTTAGAAGGAGCCTTTTTTCATAGGACCTTTAGCACAAGTACAGCAGGGCTTATTTGCCGAATCATAATAACCATCTAAGAGGAAATTCAGCTGATCAATAGCATATTTCTGTGAATGAATCAGTGTGCAGGCTTCAGGCATATGGCAATGAGTCTGAGCAAAGTTAAGAACACCACCTGTTGAAAGAGGCTCTACAAAATCAGAATCTTCAGAAGTAAGGTCCCTTAATGGTAATATTCAACGAATAAGGTGAAGCAGATCAGAACGATTAAACTACTTGACTTTTTAGAGGTTTTACATGCAATTGTAAACATCTTGCTCGCCAAAGGAGCCAAACTCCCCGGCTTCGCCGGAGATTGAATCTAGGGCCCGGAGCAGCTGGAGAACCTGCTAGATAATGCTTCAGAGGAAAGTGATACCTCATGTTCAATTGCAGCAGTTGAAACTAACAGTGCAACAGAGACTTTTGTTTATATATAAAACCTGTTTACTTTCTGTTTTAACCTGTTTTGAGTCAGTTTGGTCCTTTTCCTTGTCTTACTCCAGCAGGCGGACAGAAATATTGAAATACACACTTTAATGATTACGTATTGTGTTAAACTATTGAGCAAAGTTGTATGCTGCTCGCCATCTAAATTACACATTTACAGCCTCAACTGTTATGGATATGTGACTCATTGGAGCCATCTAACTTCTGTTCTAGTTGAGATATTTGACCTGGGATATTATCCCGCAAGGAGTGCAGCTTTGGGCTCCTGGTCGGCAACGTCCAGGGTGTGTGTTTTTTGTACCTATGTATTTTGATCTCGAGTGGCCTCGAGATTTTCCCAGCCGCACCTGAAATTTATCTTACTCTACCTGATGAGACATACTAATACACTACCCTACTTATGAGGATTATCTTCTTATTGAACTTATATTTGCCTAATTCAGTAGTGCCTCCCACCCCCCCTATCTCCTCAGCAGTTGACATGGGCTCAGTGATTATTTTTGTTTTTATTTTTTGAATTGCTCCTAGTTTCAATCGGAATCTGCCCAGCAACGTCACTGTCCTTTACAAGCCAACTGGTCAACGTTCCTTTTGCCTTCTGAGCCAGTAGCTTACAACGCTTTTCGCGTTACCTACTCTTTTCGAGGTTTTAATAGGCTCTGAAATCCCCGTAGAGTTCAAGGGATCGGCCGGAGGCACCCGAGTTCTCGCCATCCCGAGTTTGTTTCAGTTTTGCCCATCTTCACTGCCTGTGTGTGAGATACAAGACAGCACTATTCTCAGAGTCGCTGACATCCACACTGTGACATGAGGCTTCTAACAAGGCTTCAGTAGACTGGATCACTTGTGGAGACCTAGGCACAGTCAGCTGCAAAAGTGGCGAGGGTGCTTTTCTTGCCAAGTGAATGCAGTTTTCCATTGATTTCTCAAAACGTTGCAATGCATCCTCATGCCCCTGCTGAGCGTCAAGTATAGCCACAGAGTTTCAACAGTATTTTGACTGCAAATTGCAAGGTGGCAATACTACATGATAAATCCACTGAGTCCCCCGCAGAGTTGGTACCCTCGGAACGGGATGAGGTAGGATATAGAGCCAGGGTTGTTGACAGACGCTCCTTAGGGTGCTCCCTGAGTTTAACCATGCCATTCACTCTTTCAGGATCAGGAGGATCACTGGCCATTATTTGAACAGCTTCTCTATTTGCCGCCAAGCTCTGTAGTAAACAGCAGAGCTCTAGTAAAGAGTTGTTATCCATAGGCAATGATTGATCTTTGCTCACCGTGGCCCACTACCACCCGAAGCGAGGGCACCACCTCAGGCTCTACCAAAGGGGGAGGATGAGTTCAACAACTGTTTGGTCCATCATGAAAAAGGAAGTGATTTTGTCTCACTCGGTATGTTTTGACTGGGCCCCTAAGTGATGCCATGGCAGTCTTTCCTCTAATGTTATGTGGAAGATATGTAATGCTGTTTGTGAGGCTGTGGAAGCTTTCGAGGTTTTAACCAAATTTCCGTAAGGTTTCTTTTTTTTACTAAGGTTGAAGTATTTGCCCTTTATTACTACTTTTCTTGCATAATTAGTAGTACATGTAAACCTCCTGTAGGCTCACAAGCAAGCCATATTGTGACAGCAGAACAACAAAACACTTGATTGAGATTTCCACTTAAAGAACTTAGCGCACTCAATTATTCGTTCACAGTGTCAGCCGTACCTTATATTCAGAGTCCCAGCCAGGAGGCGCAGTCAAGGCAGCCACTGCAGCCAAACTGACAAACTGTGACTTGTCTCCCTCTGTTCCCAGGGAAATGTTTAGGGGAGGGTTCTTGCTTCTCTTTGGCAGTCCTGGCCTTCCTTCACTGGTGGAAGATGTAAGGCAGACTCTACCCTCAGCCAGGATCTAATAATGAGCTTTTCTTGCTACTTGTTTGTGAAGTCCTCAGCCTTCTTTTAAAGCCAAGTGGGCCAAAGTGAATAGTGTAGGCTAAGCCCACCTTAATGAACCAACCCTGGGGTCCCCACCAACAATATACTGTGTACATAAGGCCAAAACCTGAGTGGTTTGCAACAGGAAAGGTAAAGGTGTGAAAACGTGTGATACTAAGTCCCACCCATCCTCATGTCTGTTGTGCATCAAAGAGTCTCTTTGGTTAATGGATCTCTCTGTGGTTCCCAACTAAAGCGGCAGGTCTCACTTGAACCTGCGGCAGGACCAGAATCTCCGGCTCCTGCAAACCACATTCTCCTACCTTATGAATGGGGTCCCACTGCGGAATGGCCTACTGTAAACATGCAGTCCCAGGCATGACGGCTCACTGTCATAGATACTGAGGGCGGGAGCTAGCTTCAGGTTGACACAGTTACATATGAAAGGTAGTTGGGGTTTCCTGTCGCGTTTGTTAACCTCTGCAGCTAGGCCCCATGTGGGCCTGTTTGAAGTACCCTCTAATTGGTATGCTAATCGCTGCCACCAGCTGAAGGGCTGAACAAAAGAGCAGGGCGGATCATGGAGCCTTTGTTAATTAATAAGGCTGGCCATGCAGGGGATAGATTGGTCCTCTGTCTTTTTGGATGACATAGTGTACTCCTGCCTGTCATAACCCAACTAACTATGACAGGGCGGGCTTGGCCAGTAGGCTGTGTCCTCCCAGAGTACACAGGTCTATGCGTTTGTTATGGTGTGAGCATAGGAAAATGTGTGTGGATTAGCCTCACACATTTTCCTGAGGTTGGTCTACCATCATTCCATTCAATTAAAAAAAAAATTAAAAAGCCCAGGCGAGCGCACACCCACCATGCGAATGGTCGAATTCCTCACACATTTATCTTAAACTGCTTAAACTATTAGTTGGCCACAAATTACGGCTTGCATATTTGTTAACATAGTTCCAACATACGGGTCACATGTTTCTATATATCTGCTTGGAGACGTCTATTGCTGCTGAGGGTCAAATGGCGTCAAATATTAAAGGAGAGGTGTGTGAATTCGGGATTGCTCTGCATATTGTGGTTGAAATATAGTACTCAGTGATGCGGAAAGATATAGAAAGTCACCTCAGAGTTCCCTGACCTCATAAGGAAAGCCCTCAGAGACTTGCAATTGACTTATCACATGCAACGTTAGGGGAGGTGTAGGGGGTGGCTTACTGAAATATAATAAATAATCTAGTGCATGGACAGTTTAAGGTATTTTGGGCTTCATTACAGGCTTGGTGGTAATGGTAAAAAACAAGTCTATTTTGAATACCCACTATTTTTAAAATACTACCTATTTACAGGTTGGAATCATGTGGGATATGTAAATCAAGGGATATATGTTATGATATGTTATGTTACTTGGCATTTATAAAGCGCTCTATATATCATTGGTATGACCTCAAAGCGCTGGTAGGTTGAACGCCCTCGCGAACCGTAGTTCTGGTCAGTAGAGAGAGATAGGGTCATAGGGTGCACCAGGTATGTGTGCAGCTGATGTAATTGCCGGATGGTAGCTGCATCCTAGCGTTAGGTGTGGTGCTGAAGATATTAGTTGGATGTGTGCAGTCTGGTGGGTGGAAATATAGAAAATATTTCATGGGATAAATACTGGATATTTATTCCATGCAGTATATTTACACATACATGTACTCTACTTTAGTCCCTCAATACATTTCAGTATCAACTGGAAAAATAGAAAATGTGGTCCCATTAAAGCCCTCGTATTAGAGGCCTTGGCCTCTTTAAGCTCAAGGTGTATGCCTAGTGTCTCAATGCCTTCCACCCCAAGCATGTTGTGGACTTTGCAAACAAATAACACAAGTTCTAATCCTGGCTTCCCCACTTGATTAAACGTATGTGATCCTGGGCATTGACTTTATGTTAGAGAGTGCACTCAGTTCATTTATTTGGTCAAAATACATTTTTGAAACAAGGTGATCCCTAGTACTAACCACCATATTAAATCAAACCAATTATTTACAAAGACAATTCAAGCCCTAGTTACAAGACCACATTAAGCCTTAGCTGTGTTTAACCAGAATGTTTCCTTTTTTCTCTATGGTTTTGATGGCATGCTGAACTTCAATTAGTTACTTAGGTTATTTTGATCTGATTCAGGTTAATTTGAATGGCTTTGTGTGTCATTCTAAGGCTGTTGTTCAGGGGTGCAAAATATCTGCAGCCCTGAGAACAATGGGCTGCTGGGGGCGCTCAGTGGTACTTACTATCCTTTTAAAGTGGGGAGGCAGAAATATGTTCCCTAAATCCTGTGAGCGAGCAAGCAAAGCATGGATCCCTAAACCCAACAAGAGGGTTTGAGAGGGTTTCCAACCATGATGTGGTTTTAAATAAGTAGAACAAATTGGTCCATTTTAAAGCACATTTTCATTGAGAAATTGAACAAAAGGCCTTAAGATTTGCAGTTGGTTCTAAAGGGGGATACAACATGTAATCAAATACTTGAGATGATCGGGCACTCACATGTAGTACACATGTGGATGCAGCAAATTATGTAATTTTAATTGGTTATTTATAACGTGCTTTATACCCAGAGGTTTCTAAGCACGGACCTGGGGATCGAACCTGTGTTGCTCCATGTCATTTTGCTTCCAAGTCGAGCACGTTGCCCATGAGTTATCCTCCTGAGACCAGGATCTACAGATCTATCATAAAATTGTTTGCACAAAAGAAACTGAAGATGCACAGTAGAGAAATATATATGTGTGCTACATCACTGATACAGTGCCTGATGCAGTTTTCCACTCAGCACTTTAAAACATGTCCATCAAAAACCACATGCAAGTAGACTATAAGCGGAATCTGTTGCATTCGAGGACAGATAGGGAGAAATGGCATATGAAGAGGAACGCAAAGCTGGTAGATATTGTTAGTTATTTGCCCACCCATTGACTGCCCATGGCTCTGCTAATCTCTATGGCCAATCCCACCAAGTTTCGACCCTCCCCACCAAACACACCTCCTCATGGGAACTGTTTGAGCTTGCTTTAATCAAGCCTTATCAGCCAACTTTGCACTCAAAGTGCCTGCCAGTGTTTGTTCAAAGCCCCTTTCTGAAAGTTAATGACTTAATTGGAGTTGTAGACGTGCTACTGGTGCAAATAAAAATTCTTACCAGTCCTGCCTTCAGCCACTCGATTTATAAGCACTTTGTGTGTCCTTCACTGATGTCCTGTTAAAAACAAGCATTGGCAAAGCCACTGAAATATTATTTAAAACAAGCATTGGCAAAGCCAACATTTTTGGCTTGTGAATACGTTTTAAGCTTTTGCCAGGCACTACTATTAAATGCCCAGCTACTTGCACCATTTTGCACCTGCTATCAACAGTGGATAGTTAACACCACTACGGCTGTGCCTAGCAAGTGTCTTGCCCATGCCTATACAAAAGCCCAAACTGTTGGCATTGCCAATGCTTGTTTGACTGGTAGCCAGTGAAGGGATCTTAGTGCTGGTGTGATGTGGTCTCTCTTACAGAGTCTGAGGAGTAGTCGTGCTGCTGAGTTCTGTATCGGTTGTATATTTTTGATAAGGTACTCAGGCGTTCAGAGGTACACTTTGCCGGAGTAGTCTATTCTTAACATGACGAGGGAGATGTTGGCAAAGGTTTTGTGGAGGAAGGTGAGAAAGGGTGGCATCCATTTGATTTTTCCTGGATGAAAGAAGCATTTCCTCACTACTGCATCGACTTGCAGTTCTAGTGTTAGGTTGTTGTCCATTAATATTCCCAGATTTTTCACTATTTTGTTGGGTTTCTGGTCTGTTTCCCATTTCAGTGTGTGATCGCTGCTCATCCAGCCAAAGGGTTGTCTGCCTTGTCCCCCATGAGGTTCAATTTGTACCAATGGGGCACAGAGTTGAATATTGCAGATTGCATCCAGGATAAGGTCTTACTCGAGCCATAGTCGCCCATGCCCTGGCAGCTTTATGAAGAAGCCCACTGAGACCCTAGCCACCTCATGGTCTGCTCCCTGAAACATATATTCTCTTTCTGGGTTTATTCCATCTCCACTGAGGCCAGCAGTGATCCTCCCTCACTTTACAAAAAAAAAAGCCAGTGCCCATATTTTGCCACTTGCCCTATCACCAACCTCTCTATGGAAGGGAAAATGATGGACATTGATTTCCTTGCACATGTGAGCAGCTGCAGTATGCAATGGGGGCAAGCCTCACAGTACCTTCCTCCACTGTTCCCTTCCCCTTATATCTGTCTTTCTTGTTCCCTGAAAAAGAGCAAAACAAAAGTCCTGCGCCAATGCTTTTACACCCATGCAAAGACCCAAGTCTTTGCACTACTGCAACGACATGTCACCTCCAGATTAGAGTGGCTCACATAAACACATCAACATGAGACGGAAAGCACACGCTTAATACGCCCGCTCAATTTTAAGGTCATACATATTGCACACAGGGCCCTTTTAGAAAGTGGGCCTACATTTCTGACCACCTTCACAGCACCCTAGTCGCCTACTAGCAATCTAAGAGCATCCTCGAAGGGCCGTATTCTTCTGGGCACATTCAGGGAGAAAGGTACTTGCGATGGGCGTCTTTCTTCTGTGGTGATGAAAGTGTAGCATGGGCTCCCTGGCAATCCGAGGTGTCAGAAAAAAAGAGCTGAAATTCACGAGGGCACACAAACCCTACTTCCTCACACTCCGCCATCTTAGTGAAGGGCCACTCTTTGACAGCACTGAAGCTCCTCCCACCACCACACTCCAATCTTTGCGGATGCGTCAGAAGCCTACAGTTCCTCCAGGAAGAATACCTTAAAGCCCTGAACTATTGTTTGTTGTCAAACGTGTCTATTCTATTGTCTTCTAAATAAGCTCTTAAGGTCTCAGGAAACCGCTCTGAAGTGGTTTTGTGTGTAGGCAGCGCTCTATAAAACGGCAGGACTTAAATAATGAAATAAATAAATAAAGTTATGGTAGATCGCACGTGGATTAAGCAACTGTAAAATAAACAGAAAAAGAGACATTTTCAATTCGAAAAATAGCAATGTAATAACGCCTCCCGCACGTTGCTTGGAGTTCCCAGATAAGCCTACACAATACAGTGGGAGACGTTGCTTTCAACGCGAGGCACGGCTCAGCGCCCTGAATCCGGACATCGCGGAGCTCCAACGGCTGCTAACTGCCCCGGGGACCTGGGAGCAATTCGCTGCCATATGTGAGCCATTTCTGTCCTGTCCCCGGCGAGTTTATAATTACAGATAATCGGAGGCACCCGAGACCTGGGCAGTGAGTGGCGCAGGCTGGCGCCTGCGCGGGCTGAGCGCTCCCTCGCTGCCTGCGGACAGGTGTGCGTGTCATACCGTTATCTTAACGATGGGGGCCGGGCAGCGTGTGACATGAACTTCAGCTCGGGGTTCAACAGGGGTGGGGGAGCTGGGGACCGGCCTGTGTGTTTCCAAGGTTGAACGCGGCCCTGGGGGCTTCTCCTTAAACAATTAGAGAGGTGTTTCTGTGAGATGCCGTGCCAACGCTGGTCCCCAGGTTCTTGTAAACACCTGTTGCCCTACAGTGGAAATACGGCAGATGGTTCTGGAAGCAGGCCAGCAGTGCTCAATATGTCCATGAAACCCCCCAGGAATGCTGCTTTTGGTGTGTTGGGTTTTTTCTGGCACTTAGCCTGAAGTTGACCTCCAAGTACCAGAATGCATTACCCACATGCTAAACTACAGGATATTAACACAAAACGGTCCCTACACCCCGTCTTCAGCAGTCTTTTTGAAGGGGCTTGAAACGTACCGTTTATCTCATTTGTTTAGATCTGACAGGTGTCTTTGCAGAGGTTAGTGTTCTATGGTAGGGTGACCAGACGTCCTGGTTTTCCCGGGACAGTCCGGGGAAATCACCCTGGAGTTGGTTGGGTGGGGTGGCTACGGGGATTAAAATCGTAATTATTTTTCACAATACTTCAGGAATTTTTGAAGTTGGAGGCTTGGCTCGAATCCCCAACCTCTCAGGTACAAGTCACAACACTTAATGCCTGTGCCACAGAGACAGGCTTGGAAATCGTTGTACAGCGAGCCATGTAATATCAATTAGAGCTAATGCTCGTTTTGAATTAACTTGCCACGATTCATAGACAAAATTGCACAAATGACATCATATACAGTTCATAGAAAGGAGAAGAGCTGGAAATATGGTTGGGGGGTGGTTGATGGGGCGTGTTGGTGGAGGGGCGGTAATTGGTGGGCTGCGATGGGGTAGTCCCTCTTTTATGTTGTTGGTCGTCCCGGTTTTTTGTTTAGGAAATCTGGTCACCCTATCTATGGTCTTTATACAGACCGAAGGCTGAAGCGAGGTAGATGAAGCAGCAGGCCGCATTGAACATAACCCATTACTGTTTACAGGCATAATTCGAACAATGTTGTGGGGGTCTAGGCTTGCAAGCGTGGTCTGTGTACAGCGGCCTCGTGCTCTCGGCGTTGTGTGGACGGTGCATTATCCAACCTCACGCACATCCTGGGGCGCCACATCTTAAGCCACGTGACTGGAAGCAGGAAGTCAGGACTCTGCACAAGTCTTGACTTGAAGTGGTGCTGAGTGAATGATAGTGTCTAGCAAAGCAGCGACAGAAGGCAAACACATACACACTAGTCCACCTCTCTAGAGTACCTTAAAACAGTAGGATCTCCCCCTTAGTATATTAGCTGGGCGAGGCTCGAGCCATTCCCGGTCAAAACAAGGGCCTCTGGCCTGACCCTGGTTTCAGGTCAGTGCCTGCCAGTGCTTTAAGTGCACTGGAAAATGAGCCAAGGCCTTCTTTCCTAAAGCCTGAAACTCTGCTTCCAATGGCCTCACCTTTCTTCCATAATGGTGGTGCGGGCCCTCGGGCATCCCTTGCCTGAAGGGATACCTCGCAGATGCAGTACCACAAGGCATTTTTTCTGACACCTGAAGCTCTCACAGATGAGCGAGAGCTTCAGTCCTTTGATTAAAAAAAAAATGCTTGTTTTGTAGCGGACAGGGCTGCCAGGGGAGATTAGTGAGCCCAGGCAGGGCCACACCTCGGGGGATCGGTATCAGTTAGCCCCGCCCCATTTAAAGCCCTGGTGCCTGCTCAAAGCCCAGGCGACCTTTATCCCCACCTCTGCCTGCCTGCATCCTGAACACAATGGGCCTCATTACGACCCAGGCGGTAGAGGGTTAACGGCGCCGGTAGAGCTGCCGGCGCCGTTAACCCTCTACCACCTCATTACGAGGTCTGCTTGCGGGTCCCGCTAAGGACGTCTGGTAAAACCAGGCATCCCTAGCGGGACCCGCTAGCAGACCAGGATGCTAACAACGGGCCCGTCATTAACGGGCCCGTTGTTAGCATCCTCCCCATTCTCATTGAGCCCTATGGGGGCTCCAATTGGAATGGGGATGTACCGGGTCCCGGGAAAGGGAATTACTGGGCCCTCCAAGGTCAGAATGGCCCGGTAATTCCTAATTCGTGGAACCCGGACCCGGTAACCGGTATGGGGGTAGTCATGCCGCTAAAAGCAGCATCGTAATGAGGCCCAATGTCTTTCTTCTTTTCCTTACTAAATGGAAATATAGCATCAGCTTAGCTCGAAGACTGTGTAGTGTACAGTGATTGGTTGTCCATGTATTTGACCAAATGTGTGCTTATAATTGGGCTTATTCACTTTCAAGCAGTGTCCGTCACCCATGTCACGGCCAGGCTGCACACACCCTCACATCATCTGGGCTCCACAGTCAACACCTTAACAGCCTTTCAATTCCCTTAGAAATGCATTTCTTTTGTTATCACGATGATTAGGTAATTGGCACTCTCCACCTGAAAGATCCCACACAGCTCCAGTTAGCCATCACACCTGTGTTTGCTTTCAAAGCAGCTAAATTGAGTAAAACAATAAAGCTCCCTTTTAAAGATTAGTTTATATCCATTTGCTTCACATCCAACAAAAATGTTAGCTCATATGTTGATAGTCAAATGTTTTTAACATCATGTTATGTTATGTTATTGTGCATTTGTAGAGCGCCTTATACCATTGGTATGATCTCAAAGCGCTGTGGGTTGAACGCCCTCAGGGACCGTAGTCCAGGTCAATGAAGAGATAGTACAGTAGTAAATAGGGCTTGGCACTCAGTATGTGTGCACTCAGTGCAGTTTACGTGGTGTGTAGCTGCATTCTAATGCTAGGCATGGTGCGATTGTGTGTGAGGTCAGTAGATTGTATGCAGCAAGGCCAGTTGGCCTCAGAGTTTGCATTTTGGCAGTGGTGGAGCTTGTGTATGAGATTATGTGTGCAGCTTGGCCGATTTCACCATGTATAACAATGAGCTGGAAGTTTGTGGCAAAGAATCCCTACACCCAAGCAACATTCACTGGGCCGGCATTAGTGGCAGCAGCACCCTGGACAGTGAAACAAAAATGTCTCTCCTTCCCCGCTGCTGAATGCAAGGGTATGGGCAATTTATGTTTTAACTCCCCGTTCCCGCGCCACAGCAGGAGTTAATCACTGGAATCGGGCGGCGAATATAAGGCATAAGTGCCCTATTCTAATGAAAACCACACCACTCACATGCTGGTGCGGGGGTGGGGGTAATCACTTCAATAGGACGCTGATGCAAAAGCATCAGCGCCCTATTGTTATTAAATGCAGCCTGCTCCTGCGCTGGAAAGCTCAGCGTCAGCACAAGAGCAGGGTGCAATTTCAATAGGGTGTCTGCCTTGCCTTCTCCCACCACGCCAGCACAGGGGAGACCTTGCAAGAGGCCCTCAAGCTGGCATGGCAGGGGGCTAATGGAGCCCCAGGCGGTCGTCCGTGCAGCCCTGCCCTAAGGCCGGCCCTGAACCTTCTTTTAGTGTAATGAAAATATAGTGCTGTAAACAGGGATTTTTCACGCCCCCATTATTTTGCATTCCGAGACGTCTAGTGTTTCATTCAGGATGTGGAAAATAAGCTACAGCAACAAGAACAGGTTGTGGAGAAGTCCCACTGAAACTGATGCCGGCCTTAAAGCCACAATTGCTGGTGGTGCCTTCAGCACATGGCACAAGATAAGGCAACATGGCTTATCACCCACTGGTTAAAATACGGGGCCCTCAGAGACATCATATAGCAGCTTACCCTCCACAGAACATACAGGGGGCAACTTTTGAACAAATGTAAATTGCATGAAGGGGACCACCATAGTTTGCACTTACGGGCTGTGGCACCACTGCATGACATTTTAAATATTTGCAAGGTGTAGGTAAAAGGAAAGAGTAAAACCAGGCAAACATGCCTTTACTCTTTCCTTGTACTCTCTTGTCAAAAAAGAATACCACCTGCAAATGACGTTTCGAAAGTTATATTTATTAATAGACTCCTTTGGAATCCACCTGTTTTATAGCAGGTCCTAAACTGAGGAGGAGTCTATAGGAATCCATTTGTTTTACACCTGCTTAAAAATCTCATCCAGGCGTAAATGTAAGTGCACTGACAAGATGGAGGCAGTCAGCACAGTGACAGTGACGCTCTTACCTCCGCTCCATGCCCCCCCCTCCGCATTGTCACATCTAAAAAAGGGGTCAGAACAGGAAATGGAGGCACAAAAGCATTAGACATCCATTTCCATCCTCGTCCCATTTAAAATGAGGGTGACAATCTTACTACTAGCTTTAGATTTTTTTAATTGCATTTCAGGTTTATTTTAAATGTATTAACAAACTTAAAAACTTGTACAGGCTCCCAGTTTTGACAGATACTTTGGTGAGATTAAATGATTTTCCCAGGATCACACATCTTGGTTATGTGGTGGACCCGCGATTTGAGCCCACTTTGCGATTTTATTCCACTTACTTTCCGAGCACTAGCTTCGCTTTGAAGAAATATTTGGCTGCTTTGCAAAATACATTGCACCCATGTTTTTTGAGGCTACTGTTTTGGCTCGGTTTACGTTTGGCCCTTCGAGCCAGGCCAGACCATCCTAGCTCGGCCCTCCCCTTGATTTGCCTGGCTCCCCCATCTCTAATATATATCAGCAGGACTAGACATTGAATTTTACAAGCAAATACTACGAGTAAAAGGATGCAGATATGCGATGTGAACAATCCTCAACAATCTGTTGGGATCAGGCATTTTTTGTTAAACAACCTAGGGCTAAATATTTGTGGCTAAAGAAAAAAACCTCCCACAGATGCTAGCTGAGATGGTATCCTCCAAAGAAAAGCCAACTTAAGCCAGCGAGCAGAGATTGGCATGAGGGCAAGGTATATGTTATAATGTTGGCATGGTCCTCTCAGACATTCACCCTTAGCTGGTACAATGAGCACCACTTTAGGTTCCATTTAAAGGAGCGGTGAAGTCCGGCGGAACGGGCTGCCTCCACGACCACTGCGCACCACTCCGGATTTTGATAATTTACCAGCCGGCATGGTAAAAGACATGTGAATCCAAGTGGTTCCCGAATTAACCTACCTTTTTATCTCACCTTGTCTGGTAAATGAGCCGCAATGATGGTTGCCGTCAGGCTCGGGTTGGCCTACAGGATAATCGGGCAATGCTCGAACCAAAAACACAAAATGCGAGTGTGGGCCAATTTGTTGGGTTAAAGTGGGACACTTTTTTGACCAATGTGGGCCAGTTTGATAGGTTACTTCACTATGAGGCTAGTAGTTTTGACCGTTGTTGCTGAATAAATATTCTTTAAATTACGCAACTTGCATTGCATTTTATCCAAAAGCTCACCTTTGGGTACTATTCAAACAGTCTGTCACAAAAGCAATGAATTGCCATTTGCAACTGTGGGCCACTTTTTCATTGGTGCCTGACACAATTCTACGCCCCAGTGCAACCCTGGTTGCCGTCACATACGTGGTGGCTGCCGTTACAATGGATCCTTTTTGCAGTTATAAAAGGCAAGCGGCAAATTAGTAGGCATTCCTGGCTCTCTAACCACATTAAAAAAATCAGATGCTGATAAGATGCTATTAATGCCACCTCAAGGAGAAAGGAAACGGGAAGACATTATTCCAGGCCCCTTGCACTGCAAAGGGAAACTGGGAACCCGCGTGGAGAACTTGACTCCCGTGTTTTTACCGTTCGGTCATCTTTACCAGCATTCTTTGTATTTATTCAAATTTTTGGTCATAACAAATACATATGCATATTCATTAAAGCCATTCAAATCTGGCAAAATATTTCCCAACCATTCTGAGAAACTATGAAATTTTAAAGAAACCCTCCCCTTGCCTCTCCCCTTTTGAACAAGAATTTCCAAATTGAATTGCGATAAATAAAAAACATTTTCTCCAGCATTCAGAATAAGTCTGTTAGTTGTTTATTGTACATTACTTGGTAGACATATCTGTCATTTACAAGGCAATGAAGATAGACCACGAAGGCTCAAACTTCAGCCTAGTAGTGGCAATGGGTATATGTAAATACTGCAAATAAAAACATGTAGGTAACAGTATCGCTCTTAGATTAAAAATTCCCCTCCCTGTGGCCCACCCTGCAGAGGAATGTTGGTCATACCTCTGTCTGTCATAGCTCTGCTGTGCCTGCCCCCTTGGAGGACACCTCAACTCTGAATCGTGTGGAAGTCTGGAAATGCCCAAAACCGTGAGGTAAGCAGCACTGGCAACTTTATCTGGCCTTCCCCCTTGCACTCCAGCTTCCTGGTGGAGTTCATGGCACACTATTGAAATTTGGCCGCCTTCTAAGCAGCACCCTTCGTCGCTTTCCCGCTCTGTGCCCGAGCACCCCTTGACACGAGCCGCGTGATGGACGGCCCAGCAATATGTTGCTAGGCAACTTAGTCCATTATGACCCGTGCTAACCCTGGGAATGTTTCATTTAGTGTGGGCCAGTGCTTTAAATGGAAAAAAAGAAGTGCAGGTACTCGGCAAGCTATGAAGCCGGACATTCTGAAACAACTAAACACTTCTAGACGCATCCCTGTTTGCAGGCAATGACCAGTGAGATTAAATGATGTGCCAAGGATCACACACTTTGGCAAAGCTTTGTATCTGGGATCCTTTCACACAAACTTCCAGTTTGTTGTTATGCATTGTGTTAAGAAGGTTTGAATATCCATATAAAATGTGATTTTATTTATTCAAATCAAACTAACAGACCTCTGTGTTGTTGGGACTGGTAATGATACACCGACGCTGGGTTAATTATAGTAACAGGCTTGGGTATTTATTTAAGTATATAAATATAACATACTGGGAAAGAGGAGGGAGTCTGCCCATTAACGCCGCAGCTGGGAAATGTTATCATTCAACTTGCATTCGGATTCCAGCGCTGGAGCTCGGAACTTGTGCTCGCTCCACTAGCATGGAATCCAGACAGGAAACCATGATACGGCCAGGCAGGTGTCTTCCAGAGAAGCATGAATGCTACACATCTCCCTTCCTTATAATGTTCAGCAAGAAAAAAAAAACAATTGTCCTAGACAATCAGACAAAAGTCACACATAGTCCTCCATGCGTTTAGGTGTGCGATAAGTTCTTCCCCATCTGGACTTGCAGGCAATATCTCTGGAAGAAGCTGGCAAGGAAACAACTTTAGATTTGTTTGGACAAACATTTAGATACACATTCGGTACACCCTTTGCCCTGGACACTTTTCTCATACTTTTCACTCCAACATCATTGCCTCGAAAGTTCATTCCCTCTCCCGTCTCTTTCACGCAAAAACCAACATCCTCACCACCACTGCCATATTTGCTGTCACTACATATCCATACCCTCTCAACATTCCAAACCCTTCCATCTTCCATTCTGACAGAATGTTTGAATGACTCTATGACTCTGATTGGCCTAGACCATTTACACAGACTTTCTCTAAGGGCAGGAGGAAGATAAATCCTAACCAATTTTCCCACAACAGTATCCTTATCATACTTATCAGTATGTCTTCTCCCATCATGGATCGATTTGTTCTTCCATTGCACATCTCTGATCTTATCACATACAGTCCCAAAAACTTTCTCCACCCCATTTCCTTTGTTGTCTAACCACAATGGTGCTAATTTTGTGTTGGCCTTCCTCCCTCTACTTAACTCAAAGGGGGAAAGACCTGTGGTAGAATGCGGTGTAAAACGGCATGCCACTATCCTCTCCTTAACTGCGTCCTCCCAGTTAATCCCATTGGACTATGCCATTCTAATGGTCTCTTTCAATATCTGGTTAAAGCGTTCTACTGTTCCATTAGTCTGAGGGTGGTATATAGCGCTTTTTTTGTGTTCAACAGAATACTTATTGCAGAAATCCACCATCTCTTTAGATCTGAATTGTGTACATTGTCGGTCAAGATGCTCCCTGGGTACCCTTCTCTCTCACAGATAACAGACAGAAATTCAATCACAGTCTTCCCAGTAATACTTGGTGCAATCAACACTTCCACCTACCTAGTGAGGAGATCAATAACAACCAAGCAAAATTTCTGCACTCCATTGCTATTTACAGGACTAAAATATCCATGCCCAAATCCTTCCATACTTTACTTGGAATCTCAGTAATCACCATAGGTTGTTTCACACCCACACAATTCTTTTCACTATTACTGCAAAGGATACAGTCCCTAATGTAGCATTCTATTTGTAGATCGCATCCGGGCCACCAGAAATCATTTCTTATCCTTTGTTTGGTTTTTATTATTCCCTGGTGGCCTTCATGCCCAAGTTCAATCACTCTCCGGCGTAAACTTGAAGGTGTAATTATTTTATCTCCTCTCATAATGAATTTGTCGTGTACATGTAATCCATCAGCAACAGACCAATACACCATCAAGTTCGCTTCTTCAAACTTTGCTTTGTTCCATGGACCTTGGCTGTTGAGTAGTTCCTTCAAATGTTTAAATGTTTCATCATCTTTTTCTGCATTATCCCATTCCATCTTCGAAATCGATGCTGCCTCTATGCTCAACACAACTTCCATGTCATCCTCCCCATCCATGATTTCAGAAATATTGGTAAGGCGGGACAGACAATCAGCTGTAATGTTCTTAACTCCCGGCACGTAACGTACCGTGCAATTATATTCTTGAAGAAGCATCACCCACCTCCTGATTCTATTGGATACTTTGACTAATCCCTTTGACATGATAACGTGGACCAAAGGTTTATGATCTGTGCGAAATTCTACTTCACCGCCCCATATGAAACTTCTGAATTTTTCAGCTGCCCATTTTATCGCTAATGCCTCTTTCTCAATGGCAGCATACGATTTTTCAGCTCCCTTGAGTAACCTTGATGCAAATGCAATCAATACTTCTCGCCCATTATCTTCTTGCATGATAACAGCTCTGAGGCCTATATTACTAGCATCGGTAGTAATGATTGTTTCCTTGTCACTGCGAAATTCTTCAACGCTGGGGCCTTATCTATTGCAGCTTTTATGAAGTTAAACTCTTCCTCGCAATCATCGTTCCAATCAAAGTTTTTCTTTTTGAGCAATTCTCGCAAAGGGACGGTGTGTAGCGCAAAATGGAGAACAAACTTGGAGTAGTATTCTGCCATTCCGATGAATGTGCGCACCTCTTCTTTATTGCAAGGTCTGGGCCTCCTTTTTATGGTGTTCACTAATTGAGGCTTGGGTGATATGCCATCAGCAGAGATCTTGTGTCCTAGATATTCTATTTCCGAGAAATTAATTTTACATCTAATCTTTATGGCGCTGGCCATGCCCTCACCGTTTGTTATGGTGACATCTTGCGGCCCTCCTTCCCTATGCTTTTCTTCCTTTGTTTAACAGTTTCCCATCCTCTCGGCCTTCTCGGATGTTCTCCCCTTGTTTTTGGGTCCACTTCTTCATCCTCTCCTGCCTGGAGTACCATTATGCTGAGACCTTCTTCACACGTGGCCACCCTTCTCTGTTTACCCTCCCATGTGAACAACAGCCCAAAGGGGAAGGTCCACTTGTAGCAGATTTGTCTCCCCACTAATGCTTTTATCAGGGGAGCCATCGCCCTCCTCTTTTGCAGTGTCACCAGGGCTAAGTCTTGATATAATTGAATGTCTTGTCCATTCATCCTTATGTGGTCCATCTCTCTTTCCCTCCTTAGGATATGTTCTTTTTGCGGGTATGATGAGAGGGCCACCAGGACGTCCCGCGGTCTTTCCCCTGGTGCGCCCGATCTCTTCGGGCCCACCCTGTGCACTCTGTCTATCCTGATTTCTTCCGTATCCTGTACTTCCAGGATGTCCCTGAAGACCTCTTTCACCGCCATCTTGAGATCTTTATCTAGAACGGTCTCCGCCTCTTTTTTTATGTGAATATTAGACCTTCTGGAGCGGTTCTGCAAGTCTTCACATTGGATTTCTAGATTATGTGCCAGACTCACGAGGCGTTCCTGTGCTTCGCTAATCTGTTGTTCATCTTCTTCCATGCCTTGGACCGATCTTTCTAGTATGTCCGTTCTTTCCTCTAGCTTTGACACCTCCACCTTCAGGTCTTGGACCACCTGTTTCATGTCAGCCTTCATTGATGCAAATTGTTCTTGCACCATAGCCATTAACTTTTCTTGTAGCTCCATGAACCATGTTTGCATGTCATCTCTTGATGGTAGCCGTTGTTGTGGCAATGGGCCGATAGTTTCGCCTTGCCTGCCCTCCTGGCCCTTTCCTTTAGTTTGTGTTGCTGTGTCTGCGGACCACATTTGTTTGATATCGGTGTCCTGGTTTGAGTTCTGTGGGGGCTGTTGTGCTGTGCCTCCTTTCCCCTTGGCCTTGGACATGATTGCCGCCTTGCGACTACTCTCCTTCGGCACCACCACTGCTGTCTTCTCTTTGAACTGCGAAGGGGGGGTTGCCTAGAACAGATCTTAGGACCAGATGTTCTGGTAAAAATTACCCTCCGCCGTGACCCACCTCCTGTTGACTGTGGGTCTACTCCAGGGCCCATATTCGCATATGCTTCCCTCTGTGTGAAGCTCTGCTGTGGGGAGGGCCTGGCCTCCTTTCTTTCGCAGTTAGTCCTGCTGGATGTGGGGGGCACGAGCCTGACACGGAGGTGGTCCCTCGTTCTCTGTAATGTGGTAACTGATAGAGCCCTCCTTCTGAGTCCCCTTATGTCCCCCAACCTTCCTCTCCACTGCCGGTGGGTAGTTCTCACCCCACCCCCGAGCCTCCTCTGCCTTCAGTGGGAGGGGGGCCAGAGGCCTCTTGTTCCGCTAGGTACAGGTATGCCTCGGGTAGGGGCCGGGGGGGCCCACCTACTCACCTCCGCAAGGGTTGCTGTGTCGGCCTTCTCCTGCCCACCAGTGAGCTGCTTGTACAGTATGCTGCCACAATTGCCGGCGCTTCTGCCAGGCTTTGTTTCCCTTCCCGTTGTCGTAGATCTTTGGGATGAGCCAGGGGGACCCCCCGCGGGCTGATGGTGCCTCCCTTATCCGCTCGCGTCCCACAGAGGAATCCCCTATGGCCCCTCACTTGCTGTCTCCAGGGCAGGCCTGCCTGCCTCTCCTCCGGGTCGGGGGCACACACCCCCCGTGACCCGCCTCACGATCCTCCCTCGTTGCGGGCGGGCCGCCTCTCATCTCATCACCCGGTCCGCCGGCCGGCAGCTGCTGATTCCAGGCCCGGTGGGGGAGGGGCCGGTCTCGCACTCCAGCGACATCCCGAGGCCCCCGATCATGAATCCAACTCACGGATTAGCCTCGCTGGGGGTCAAGGGGGGGGCGTTGTTGCTCCAGCCTCCCAGCTGTTATCTGCGCAGCATTACATGTATTTCTGCCGGCAGCCCGGGTGGAGAGCGACTCATTCGCGTCTCCTCACCCTGGCGGCCATCTTGGGAGCCTATCAATGGCATTTCCCTTTGCTGCATCATGACTGTTCTCAGACGTACTCACATCCTTGTTGACGGCAAAGACAGATTCTTCCGCAGTAGAGTCTAATTTCACTTGTAGTTTACTTTGATTAGTCCAACTCAATAGCGGTGTTTTGCCTACACTAGTGATGTATACTTTGCCTTTGGCTTTCCTATCTTTAAATTTTAACTTGCCCCAGAACCAACCTATCATATCAATCCTTACACCACCATAAGCTCTGGGGTTGATGTTGGTTTCGTGTAGATATTCATGCTTTGCTCTGTTCCATAAATGTTGCGGTAACAATGTGTATTTCGCACCGGAGTCTATCATCATGTTCATTTCTACTCCATCAACAGAAACCGTCGCCTTGAGATTTTCTAGAACTTCTTCATCATCATCACCCGTTATGACAAACACACATTCTTCACCTTCTTCTCCACAACTGTGGCCACTGTCTGAGTTGCCTCCTATCCAATTAGTGGAAGTCTTGCGAAATCTGCAGCACCTCGAATAATGATCCTTCCCTTTGCATTTGCTGCATATGATTTTTAAAGCCGGACATTCTGGGTCATCGGCCCAGTGATTGGTGCTGTCACACCTATAACACCTCCCTTGGCGTCTTCTTCTCGGATTTACAGATTCAGGACTGTCCTTCCTGGTGCGGTCATGTGAAGTTCCTTTCTGGTTGATTCTGTACTTCCCCTTGTCAGACTGTGGTGGCTTGTACTGTCTGCCTGACATTTTCCGTTTGACAGAGGCATTATTAATCATAGATATGGACTCAGCTTCTTCAGTTAGATTGCAGGATACTTTAGCGGTTCTCATGTTATTAGTTTCAACTTGAATACATTTCATCTTGTTTTCTAATTCTTTTACACACTCTTCGGTGTGTTCTACTTCCTTCGCTACTCGAAGCACTGTAGAGGGATCATTTTCTGACCAAAGTTTCTCTCTTACCTTTGCACTCCTGCACTCCAGCATAAACTGGTCCTTTAGTCTTTCATCGAGTTGTTCGTTGAAGTTGCATGACTTGGCAAGTTTCCTTAATGCAGTGATACATTTCTGAACACTTTCTCCCTCCTCTTGTGTTCTCTTGCCAAACTTGTACCTTTCCAAAATAATACTTATTTTCTTCTGAAAGTATTTATCGATCTTCTTGACTGCACGTTCATATTCATTAATGTGGGTATCTTCCTTTGTTGATAGTTCTGGCAGGGTTTCATATTTTTCTTGACCAGCTGGGCCTAAACAGTATAATAATAGTGATTTCCTCTTTTGTGCACTACAATGTGGGCCACAAACCACTCCAGCATAGTGTTCAAAGGACTTGATCCACCTTTTCCACGGAATACTAGGCTCACTGGCATCAGGCATGAAGAATGCGGGCGGGGGAACGCTGCTCAATTCTATGATAGTAGCTTGCTGTGATGTATTATGGCTTTGTTCAGTATAATCTTTTCAGAAGCCAAATATGTTGAGCAATGTGTACTGAATTGTCCCTCAATCCGTTTACCACTAGCGTATTTCAACATACGATAATCAGATGAATGCTGCAATTGTTGCCTTTATATATTATAACTTTGTTCAGTATACTCTCCTCAGAAATCAATCTATTGTGTCCAAACATCATGTACTGGATATTTTGTTTTAGTTTTTATTTTACAATTCGCTTAACACAAATCTCTTTCAATATAAGATCGTGTGGCCACAACACAACATGGAGCAGGGGCGTGTGTGTAGTTTTAAGAGCAACACATCACGGAAAACGTGATGAATACATTAATCGCAAGCAACGTAACTCGCATGCGCGTATAGCAGCAAAAGAGGAAGAAGAGACGAACAGGAGGAAAGCACTGTTGCGCAGATTGGTTTGATTGGTTTGGCGGACGTGAATGGAGCGTAACGGCAGTATGAAAGGCAGAGCTGGGACAGCTACACAGCTCGAATCGAGGAATGAAACCTTACACACAAGGATTGCGTACGATGCACGTTACCTCCGAAGAAGTCCGCCCGGGGCCGCTGCAACGCTTGGGCATGAGTGGAGCGGCTCCAGATGTAGGCAACACAGCAGGCGGCGGCACACAGTTGAGAGTTATCCTCGTCGCCAGTTGTGGTGTTGGGTAACAGGGCTTGGGTGTTTATTTAAGTATATAAATATAACATATTGGGAAAGAGGAGGGAGTCAGCCCATCAACACCGCAGCTGATAAACGTTGTCATTCAACTTGCATTCGGATTCCAGCGCTGGAGCTCGGAACTCGTGCTCGCTCCACGAGCACGGAATCCAGGCAGTAAACCATGATACGGCCTGGCAGGTGTCTTCCAGAGTAGCAGAATGCTACAATATCATAGCTGTAAACGAAGCTTTAAAAGGGGAGTCTTATTGTTGCTCGCTTTCATCGCCTAATAAGACATTCGTAGGTAACTGGAGCAGTGTCAGAGTTTTCAGTGGAAAATGTCCCATCACAATTCCAATTACTTAAGAATTTACATATTAGAACAGGCACTGCTAATAACAAAGAAACAACTATAAAAAGGCATATCTCAGGCTTTCCAAATCAATCCCTGCTCCATCAAAGGACACCAATGGTAGCAGGTGAGGCCCACTTAGAGAAACAGTGTTCTGCACCTAGAGAGCACAGTCGGTGCATGTTTGTCCCTCCTTTTGTTCTGCAGGGTGGGTCCTGAAGGAGACATTATGGGCACTGCGGGTGTCAGAGAGATGAGGAGGGAGAGGGTGCTGCTTTCCAAAGCAATGGCTGCAGAAGTTGCAATAAAGTGAAATGAAAAGCTTTAATGTTCACCTCAACACATAGTTGAGCGCTCTCTTTCAGGCGTTGAGAAGTGCAGGTACTCAAATGCTCAAATATAAAAAGTGTAGGACCAGCCCATTTAAAGCACTGGTGTGGGCAATAGTGGCATGGTCCGCCAGGCCACCGACGTGTAGTGGGGGACCAGGAACCCACCAGGTACTGCTGACAGGCACACAACGTGCCAATGGGGCTCTTCAATGTGGCGGCGCCCTGGCTTGTCACGTTGTCACTGCAGGAGGACATTTTCACATGATGATGTTGATGGCAAAATCTGAACCCACAGCACTTAATAAGCCTTTGACTGGGACATTCCTCAAGGGTAGGTGCTGCATTGGTTTGAGTTTATATTAGATTGTTCTGTATTGACAGGCACCGTCATAACAGTACTACCTGTCCATAAGATGCAACAGCCGGGACATGGTTTGATTATCTAGGCATTAAAGAGAAGAATAGTAAAATGGTGGGTCGTTTTTTCACCATAAGATAATGATAGTTGTTGAAGCTGCATTTTGAGGTTCTTTCTTCCTATGTATTTCCAAAATTCCAAAGAGAAATTAGTTGCCTAATATTTGTGAAAAAATGTATGTTTTGGAGTGCAAACAATATGTTATTTTGTTCAAGTGGGTCTCATTTTTCGGTCACTGCTCGTTCATCGGGTTTGTTCGAATCCCAGACCCCAAAATGATTGTCCCTATTACCTTGGGTGCCATAGTCACAAATGCATTGGAAAATCACAGGCAGCGTCATAAAATCATCACAATGGCAGGGTAGTGAAAGAGCCAATTACCACTGCTTAATAATGTGGAAGTCCAACCCCGCTGGGCCTCTCAATTTTGAGGTCTAAAAGAAACGATAAGGGCCAGGGAGAGCACAGCACACATTCGAACGAGTTCTGCGCGACAGGAACAGTGACCGTTTGGATGCGTTGGCCAGAGCTGCCATTTCAGATGCTGGGGAGGAGACTATGGAATTCTGATAGGACACGGCCTCTGCTCAGGTGTCCCTACTCTCCGAGTGAGCCACGTTGACATTTATTTTTCACCAATACAAATTTCATCATCTCGAAGCGCTGCTCTTTAGCCAGTGTCACTTTGTTCTGGAAAAGAGCTAACAAGCATTGGCAAAGCCAACAGTTTTGGTTTTGTCTAGGCATGTTATGAGCATTTTCCGAGCAAAAGCTGTCAAATGTTCTAAAACCTGGACATATCATGGCAATGCCTGGAAAATGCCTAAACAAGAGCCTAAACTGTTGGCTTTGACACTAATTGTTTTACAGGAGTTCAATGCAAGGGCAGAGATACTGCTTATGCATCAAGTGATTAAGGGCAGTTGTATTGATCCAGTATACGGTTTCACTGATTTACAGCTGCAATTAACCCATTACCTTTCAGAAGGCTTCTCAGAATGCACAGAGGACAGAGCTAGATTCCAAAGAGGTGCAGCAGATTGTGTTCTGGGCTAGGTGGGGCAGGTAGTAGCTGGGAATGGCCATGTAGACTAGGGTGGTCAATGGGGCGGTAAACAGCTAAACAACACCCACAGGCTGAGTATCTCTCCTCACATATCATCTTGCTCCTATCTTCATTTCTCTCATGATAACAGTTTTGGCTTGTAGGAAGCATTTTCAGAACCCCCTAATAGCGGGGTCTACTCAAACAAATGGGCTGCACGAAGATTTCAAAATGACCCTGAAGGTGAGGCGCACCTGATTTTCATAGGTTCTTTGGCCCTCATTACGATACTGGCGCTAAACCATGGCGCTATTAGCACCATGGTTGGTGCCGGTATCGTAACGAGTCCGCCAATGTTCAATGGGGAATTACCACCCCATTCCAAGGTTGGCTGGGTGGTAATTCCCCATTGAACATTGGCCCTTCCCCATTCCCATTTTTGCCCCATAGGGCTCAATGGGACTGGGGAAGGCGCTAAGTACGGTACCGCAAATTGCGGTACCGTACTTAGCACCAAGGTCCCTTTGCGGGTCCCTACTTTAACAGCGGGTCTAGACCAGCCGTTCAGGTCGGGTCCCGCAAAGGGACCTCGTAGTAAGGCGCTAATGGGCTAACGGCACCGCAGCCTTTTACGGCGCCGTTAACCCATTAGCGCCAGGGTCGTAATGAGGCCCTTTGTCTGCTAATCTTCTGTAACCTCTCCTGACAGTTCTTGAAAAAGGAACATGTATTGGCTCATCTGAGTGGGCCAAAAGGGGCATATCACATAAACATGTCAGCCAGGGCTGCCATGGTTTCATGGTCCAGAGTAGGCACTAATAAATCAGGTCAAGGCCTCTAGGTTAAGTGAAGGCCTAGCTTTGCCTTTTGGTATTCTGAGCACCTGAGGCCAGCAGGTTGGTGGATGATGGCATTTTGAGCTGGCTGTAATTTGCTAACCAGAACATTATTTTGGTTAAGATTTACAATAGCCCACCCAAATCCAATAAGGGGAAGGGCTTAACACAATTGAAGCTACTTTTTGATGACTAGCTTTCTGATCTTGATCAGGGATCACATATGGTGCTCCTATTGGGGGACTTTAATGCAAAATGTGTAAGTGGACCTCCACCAGACCTAATGGACAATACAGAGGATTTTCTGCTTGGAGTTCCCGAACCAGCGTTGATGGGCGCTAGAATGTGTGAGGATGGGCTGAGGTTAACATCTCGCTTACATCAGTGGGGCCTGAGATAAACCTATGGTCGTACCAAAGGTGATAGACTGAGAAAATCGGCCTTTAGGGGTCCACAGGGATGCACTACAATGTTTTACTGGTGTTTCCCATTCCGTCTCTGAAACAGGATTAAGGATTTCTACATTCTATAGGAGGTGTTAAGTGATCATCACTCTTTAGTATTGGAGTTTGTGAATATTAATGTGGTAGAGAATAGGGCCATCTTGCATCGTGGCACAAATGTTCTGGAGGGCACTAAACGTAGGATAAGGTGGCAACCAAAGACAAGTTGCTGCCGAAGATATATAATAATGTCCTACCCAGCCTCATTGACATGATAGAGGAAATGGTTTAGCCCCATCAAGATACTACCATCTTGGATGATTTTGATCTTTTGTGTAGGAAGGTGACTGCAGAATGACAGAAGGAGGTCCCTAAAAAACAGGTTTGCTGGTTAAATAAAGAGTGCAAGAAGGCAAAACAAGCTTTGCTTGCTCTGTTAAAAAGGAAAGATACAAGCAGAAATCTCATGCGGTCAGCCAGAGAAAATTGTAAGCAGATAGTAGCTGAGCACAAAAAAGATTTAGACAGGGACGCATGGTATGATTTGGTTGTGTTGTGGAACCCAGTTTCTCTGGATACTAAACACGAAAGACCGGGTTATGGGCTGGAAACTAATATTGCAGATGCAAATCGGACCACTCATTTTGCTACTCTTTACAATCCCTCTGAGTTCGGAATGGGTCAGAAGACTACTGACCCTAATGAAGCCACAGAGATTTTAGAAATAGCACAACTCTCTAATGCAGAAGTAGCAGACGCAATTGTTCATCAGAAATGTGTCCATTCACCAGGTTTGGACAGCATTTTCGCGGATTTATTTAGAGAAAATGTAGGCCTTTGGGAACCAATATTGACAGCTTGTTTTAACGCTATGTGCATGGATATGCAAATCCTGGCATCACCGGGAAAAGTGATTATCAACCCTATTTTTCAGTTCAACAAAAATTTGCAAAAGTTCACAAGTATTACTAACAAAGCAATCCTTGTGTCCAGGGTTTGGCTGCATTCCCCTGGACCAATTTAGGAAAACCTTTGGAAGACACCTGTTCCAACAATATTCTATTCAGCTCAAAGAAAAATGTCTCTTTCAGCCAACACTTCCCTCAAATGGCCAAAGTAAATGTCTCCTCGACAGAATACCAAAACAACTGTTTCTCTCATGATTTCTTCTTCTCCAGATGTCAAGGATCATTGCTTATAAGGATGTAAGAATAGTCTTTTCCATAGAATATTTTTCTCAAGATGTGTAACACAAGTGTTTCTTTCATATAGGATTTTTCTTAGCTGATCAAAGTAAGTGTTTTCCTCATAGAATACCGTTTGTCAGAATGGCATAACAAATGTCACTAGTTCGCCAATAGTTTGACTGGATAATGAAGTAAAGGTTTTCTTTCCACAACACCGATTTGTTCCTGGTAAGAGAGTGGCAGGGGCTCTTTAGCACTCACCCCAATTACCAGCAGACGGACACTCGGGCAACATCCAACACTCCATGCCAAAATAATTGAAGACTCAGCCATGGGGCAATGTTTTACTGGGCCTCATTACGAGTCTGGCGGTAACCAGGCGGTTTTACCGCCTCGGTTACCGCCAGATTCGTATTACCATTCCGCTTCCGTGACTCCCGGAAATACCAGGGCATTCTGGTGTCCCGAGAATTCTGGAGGCGGAATTCGGTAAATCCCCATTGAGTCCCAAGGGACTCAATGGGAATGGGGAAGTGGAAACACCGGCACCATCTCGTGATGGTGCCGGTGTTTCCACATCGGCCTGCAGGCGGGCGGTGTTAAACATGCCAGGTCAGACCTGGCGGGAACATCACCTCCCGCCTGCAGGACTCGGGATCGAGTGGTCCAGAATTAACAGTGGTGGCGGGTTTACCGCCACTGTTAATTCCGGACCGCCCGACCTGTAATGAGGCCCACTGTCTTTGTATCTAATTAACGACAGGGATCACCCTAGAAAAACATCAATTCTCGCGGGGTTCTCATCTTCTGAGTGTGTGTCACCAAGTTTTATCCAGTTGTGACATCACAAAACCAAGCTCCGTCCCCGAAATCTATCGGCATTTACATTGGTCAGTTTAAGCAAACTATGTATGTGTCTTATAGGGGTTAATTCTACTATTGGATAACCATATCTGGTGGCTCCTCCTATGACCACCTCTACATGTTTCAATCTACAATGTTGCAGGGTCGCAGGGAGACCATTGGCTCCTGCAACACATTATATCTTCACGTGAAACGTGACTCTGGATTGGGCAGAGTTGGTCCTCCCAGTCTTGGGACCCTGGACTGTTACCAGTCTGCGTGTACCTCCTCAAGTCAATGAGAATGAACATGGAGGGGCGGTGTGCTCCCTATTGTTGCCATCTCTGATCACCTAAGTCTAAGAGTGTCCATTCACTTGGCAGTTTGTGTGCAACACTTGTATCTTCCCACCTCTAATTTGGTGGGAACAGCTTCTCTCCATCCACACTGATTGAATGGGCATTGTCTTGTTCTGCTGGGTCACGTGTGTTGAGACCACAAAATGGGGCTCTCTTGCCTGTGATTATGAGGATTTTAGCCTGAGTTTCTTACAGATGGCTTATCCTCTTGGTATCCAGGAACTTTCCATCTCCACTCGTCCTTGGCTGAGTGCATGATTTCTGCTTGCCTCTGGCTGCAGCGATCATGCCAGCCCTTCCATGTACTCTAAGCCTGTCTCCAGTTCCTCATTCATTTCAGTGGGCCTGTGGCTTCCATATTTGTCCTTATGGGTTTCCATGATAGTGGCAGTCAAGCATATGCAAGCTTGGCATATGTATACCTTTAGCATCTTACGGTCCAGCTTTAGTGAAGAATGTGACTATATATAGAGATATGTATGTGTGTCTGTCATCTACCTGTGTGAGTCATAAGCATGTGTTTCATGTCTATATGCAATAAACTAGTGCATGTTTGTGTAGCTTCATGAATGGATGGCTATTTACTTCATGTCTAAGTGTGGCTACGTCGTGATGTCAGTAACGATGTCATTTATTTCTTGATTTGCAGCAGTCGCCTTGTTTGATTGATGCATCACCATCTCATCAAGATCAAGGACTGGGAATGACCTGAATGGCTGTCTGAGAGAATATTGTTTCTCACATATGTGATACATCGACGATGGCAGTGAAGGACCTAACAGTGAGGTGCATCTGTTGTGTCTCAGTCTTCGGACTGAGAGTCATGTGGGGTGGTCATGATGGCCATACTTGGACCTCCGTCTTCAGAAGCATATACCGTTATGCTGCTTCATCGCATATTGTGAGGGGTCTGAAATGAGATGCGGACACAAAGTTTGAATTTTCTCAACATTAGTCATGTCATTTTAAAAAGAAACAGGGAGGGCAGGGGTAATGGCCTATCTGTCCGTATCCTAACAAGTATGTCCATGCCTATCAAACTAAAGCTAAAGAAAATTGACCTTGTGTC
The DNA here is from genome assembly GCF_040938575.1 of Ambystoma mexicanum. Classification (NCBI taxonomy): domain Eukaryota; kingdom Metazoa; phylum Chordata; class Amphibia; order Caudata; family Ambystomatidae; genus Ambystoma; species Ambystoma mexicanum. The sequence continues at coordinate 900,659,431 of NC_090923.1, read as the reverse complement.
CAAATATATATGACCCTCACAATGACATATACAACCAAAATGTATAAGGTAAATGTGTCTATTTTTGGTCCAAATAACATTTGCAAAAGTTCAGAAGTATGACTCCAACAAAGCAATCCTTGCCTCTAGGGTTTGACTCCCTTCCCCTGGATCGATTCAGGAAGACATTTGGAAGAGACCTGTTCCAACATTGTTCTATTGAGCTCAATGAAAAATGTCTCATTCATCCAACACTTCCCTCAAATGGCCAAAGTAAATGTCTCTTCCACAGAACACCCAAGCAACTGTTTCCGTTATGAATTCTTCTTCTCCAGATGTCAAAGATCATTGCTTAGAAGGATGTAAGAACAGTCTTTTCCATAGAATACCTTTCTAAAGATGCTTAACACAAGTGTTTCTTTCATAGAAAGGTTTTCTTAGATGTCAAAGTAAGTGTTTCCCTCATAGAGTACCTTTGTCAGAATGGCATAGCAAATGTCTTGTGTTCTACAAGAGTTTGACTGGATAATAAAGTTAATGTTTTCTTTCTACACTCCTGATTAGTTTCTGGTTTATTCAACTGCCGGGAATGATTTCTACTTCACAATAAATGCTCCTTTCCTGCTTTACTCGCCTGCCAGGAATGGTTTCTCGTTCAGACAACTGTTAATGTCACTCTCTCTGCTTGTGGCAAACTTTGTTCCAGGTTTCTCCCCATCAACATCCCATATTTGAGGAATTGCGCAATGTTTGCCCCGTTCTTTGTTTATGGCAATGTCGGATTCAGGTTTCCTCAAACTGATATCTCACGAGAAGAGAATTGCACCCTTTTTGCCTTTCTTTCTCTTCTTCAAAGTCTGACATCCCATATGAGGAGAATTGTACACTTTGTTGCCCTTCTGTTGAACTGGGTTGGTATTCAAATTGCTTGCTCAAGTGTCCTTCAATAATTTATAACACTTCCTGGGGTCCCCAACTCCTTTTGGCTGACTCACAGGCGTAACATGTGTCTTTGACGAAGAACCATTGTCAGATCAGTTTCCCTGCTCAGAGTCTCTTCTTGTTCCTGCAGCAGTCTCTCACGCTTCTGGTAATGGAACCCTTGCTGTTCTGCATAACCGCGTCTCACTGAGTCCTGCAGCCTCTGACTTTCCCCGGAGTCCTTCTCCTTCGGAACACGACGGCTCCAGGCCGGTACCTGTGAGCATCTTCCTTCTTCAGCATGGCTTGTTGCTGTGCATCTGCTATGGAACTCCTCTCCCGCTCTGCATCCTCTGTGCCTTCCCACTGCTCCTTTTTCCTCTGAATTGCGACCACCTCCTCTCCTGCTACTCCTCCTCCACCACCACCACGGTGCATAGCCAGATGCACCATTTTCAAATCTCCTGCACAGCTGATGATTTGTTGAACAGCAAGTCTGCATCTTTGGCTTAAGGTTGTTCCTATTGCCTATTGACTCTTCACTCCTCTTCTTCGTCCCAGTACCATATGTATTATGGGAATTGAAGTGCCTATTGGTTTAAGCTTTCCAAAGCTGTATTGTTTAAAATGCTTGCTGAATTTGAGTTTGTCAAAATTAGGAGTTGTTATGTGAATATTAGTAGCTACACTACTTGGTTCCACTTTAAAATATGCAATTAGTGTTTCAGGAACATTAGAAGATTCAGGTGTTAATGGAGTTGCCACTTCTCCCCGATGTGTGTCTCCTCTCAGATGATCCTTCCTCATAATACCACCCCCAGGGTTTCAGGTAGCAGCTGCCTTCCCCTGGCCATCTGAAACAAGGACAATACCGGGGTTTCAGTGATGATTTCACAGGATTCATCACAAAATCCGCTACAGGCTTGTAGGCTGATTCAGAGCACTGAAGAAGACTGAAGGCAAGGGTACATAAAACAAAAAACTGTTAATATCATATATGTTCTGCGAATTGGTTTATGTTAGTAGTTGTTTTTGTTAAGTATATATATAGTATTTATTTATACTACACCAGCCACCATGTTCTAACAGCGCCAAGGCTTATCCGGAGACTGGCATACTGTAACACTTCCAGGGGTAGCAAAACAGTTTACATGTTTCCAGGGGACAAAACTCCAGGTTAGTAATTCGGGGCTGCCTCATCAGGGCTGATGGCCCGGTCTAGTAGAGACTGTGTGAAAGGTTAATGTGTTTGGAGAACCAAAGGGAGTATGGGCTACTATAGATCCGAGGGTACATTCAGGGTTATGCTCAAAGCCTGGCACTCAGAAAGAGAGGAGAAAGGTGTGATAATCTGATAAGGTGTCCAGTCAAATGGTCGAAAATAAAAGATCGAATGACCATTTGATCGAAGTAAAATGGTCGGAAAAAAAAAGGTCGAATTCTTTTATTTATTTATAATTTTTTTTTAGTTTTGGTTGGTTAAAAAATATTTTTAATAAAGAAAAAGGGTGGTTGGGGGGAACCTCCCCATAAAATAAAATAAAAAATAAAAAAATTCGACCTTTTTTTTCCGACCATTTTACTTCAATCAAATGGTCATTCGATCATTTGGTTTTCGACCAAATGACTGGTAACCATCTGATTATATATTGTTTGAGAGAGCATTTGCTGCACAACTCTGGGTTCCTGTGCTGGGGGCTGCGTTGAGAACATGAAACTCCCACATACATCTGTGGCCCATCTTTTGATTGTATATCACTTTGGGCCGCATTACGGGTCTGGCGGTAACCGTCCCGGTGATACTGGCGGGTTACAGTACATTACGGGTCTGGCGGTAACCGTCCCGGTGATACTGGCGGGTTACAGCCAGACCCGTAATGATTTACTGGTCCCTGACTTCCTGGTGCCACTGGGGGATTACAACCCCCGGCGGCCCAAAAACTCAGGCGCCGGTAAATTTTAAGTTCCCATTCCCATAGAGTCCCTTAGGACCACTGAAGCACCGTTAATAGCAGTGCTGGTGCTTCCGTGAAAACTCTGCAGCGGGTGCCATCCCACCTGGCAGATCTGACCTGCTAGGTGGGACATCTCCCGCCCGCAGAGTTATAGTCTGCCGTTCCGGAAACAGTGCCTGTAAGCTTACCGGCACCGTTGTTTCCGGAATGGCACACTTAGAATGAGGCCCTTTGTGTCACAGTGAGGGCACCTCGCAGCACTGAGGCGGGTAGGGACTCTTTCAGGCAACGATATAAGCACCAGTGAACATAAAGCAGAACAGTGAATGGCCCCTCATCCCCTAATGGTCAGTTCTATAGCAGGAAGTGTTTTTTTGCAAGTGCGTAGCTAGTGAGGGACTTTTTAGTTGACACCTTGCGAACTGTACCTCGTGACCTGTTAGAAACTGTATTGAAATATATTGAATATTATATTGAATATTATGGCTTTGAGTAGGTGAATAGTAAGATCAAACGTCACATCCAAGTAAGCTGCTACGGAGACCTAGAGACCCTCAACTCCATATGTACAAAGTAAGTTTGGTTTAGGTGAGCTTACAAGTGCCAATGCGCCGTACAGTAAGGAGATGATGACTTCTTTGAGTAGTTGTTTTGTATTCCTTTTATTTAGAGTTTTAGCCTTTACGGATGACACGTGTTTCGGCAGTATTTACAATGCCTTTTTCAGATCCAGGCCTAGTTCAGTTGTCCACCCGACCCACGGAGGACTCATTAGAATGAGGTGGAATTGAACCCATGACCTACCGCTTTTTCTTGCATTATGCTGGTATTCAAAACAACTGAACTAGGCCTGGATTTGAAAAAGGCATTGTAAATACTGCTGAAACACGTATCATCCGTAAAGGCTAAAACTCTAAATAAAAGGAATACAAAACAACTACTCAAAGAAGTCATCATCTTCTTACGGTGTGTCTTTGCATATGTATATATTTCAGATTGATCTCTTTATGCCTGATCGTAGAGAGGGTTGTTATGTGAACATGAAACAGGCAAAGCAGAGAAGAGGAATATCCCTCTCCGCTCCAGGTTATAGGCAATGATGTACCTGTGCAGGACATTTGAAAGTCATGTATCCCTGGCCGGTCTTTCCCTGGCAGGAAGTGAATTGAGTTTGTTTACATGGAAATGAGAGTCTCGAAGGGTGATGTAAATGGAGAGCCAGAATGGAGTTCATGATTGCCCACTGCCTCGTCTAGAATGCCAACCTAGGCGAACCAAACTTGGTTATTAAAGCTAGTAGTTGGTACTCTCTTAGGCTGAATACTCAGCTGTCTCTCCCCATTGAGGGACGGTGCCTAGATTGACAGGTGGGGCATTAAGCCTCTTTTGAGACCGGGTTCACCCAGATGCCCCGAGGATTGGTCGAGGGGGCTGTAGAACAGATTATGCACCAACACTGCAAAGGAGATGGCCCCTGTGTGCTACACGGGGCTAGCAGCTGAGACGTCTTGCTTACTGTGCCTTAGAGAGGTTCAGCTTCACCTCACTGATGAGGCCCAACAAGGCTGTAACATGTGTCTGGGGTCGTTGATGGTACTCTTCTTAAGAGGAGAATTGCCTAGCATTTTGGTGCTGGACTGACCATGTGGGTGGGACGAGACCGATGGAAATGTCTCCTCTGTGAAGGATACAGTAGGCTAAACCGTGGTTGTAGGCCCTCCTGAGTGGGAAACGTCCCATAGAACAGGTTATTTGACCCATGCTCGTTGTCGCTAGAGGGGCTCCTACCCTTTTGTACATTTTTTCAAACTTGGGAATTTACTCTAAGTTACCAAGGGTAATCCAGACGTGACCCCCTTGCTCACTGTGCTTTGGAGAGGTTATGCTTCACCTCACTGATGAGGCCCAACAAAGCTGAAACACTTGTTCAGAGAGGAATTGCACCGCATTTCGGCACTGGACCACTCTTTGTGGATAGGGCTAGTCTGATATGGAAATGGATGTTTCTTTTCGGTGAAGGGCGCAATGAGTTAAAATGTGGTTGTAGACCCTCTTGATTGCGTGTGAACCCCATAGAATGGGTTATTTGAACAGTGCTCGTCCTCACTAGAGGAGCTCTCACACTTTTGTAAATTATGTCCAATGATATTTGGTGCTGTAGAGCTAGGTATAATTCCTCGTGACTTTTAAGGTAGATGAATGTAAAGTATAAGTATTGTAATGTCCTCATAGGGTGGAATACCGATAAGGAAGGGCAGTCTGTTTAGCTCATGTCTGACAAGGAGATAATACTGGAAACCAGTTGAAGCACCCATTGCATGCTAGTGGTGTGGTGTAATGTGGTGGCAGCACCTGGAATACGCGGCTGTCCCATATACAGGATGGCATAAGATGTCCTCACTTTGACACCTATGACTGTACTTCACTTATGATGCCAGTACCTGGGAATGTAAGGCTGTGTATCCCTGACATGCCAGGCTATGGAAGGCACAAGACTGCAGGAACAGCCATTATGAGGAAGTAGTGGCCCGCAAGGGCCACGACTTTCAAATTCACAGGCCTTTGGTGGTGTATTTAGGGGGTGCGCCAGGCATGTCATGACTGCGCCCATGGTTGCATCCTAGATAATATATGTTTGGTGTTTAAAGTAGCCTTATTGTTGCTTTAGTATTGATTGTATTCATGTTTAATGTGTAGAGATGTCATTAAGCTTAACGGTTATGTGACATCACTTCACATTTTGCTGGGAGTCAATCAGTCATGTGATGTCACTTCCTGTTACATCATCTGGTACGTGATGTAATGATGTGATAATGATGTGTTATTTATATAGCGCCTTAATCTAAAGCGCTTTACAGAGCACATATTTACATACAACATCACCCAACCGAAATTGGTACTCATTTATCGACCTCGGAAGGATGAAAGGCTGAGTTGGCCTTGCCGGGATTGAAACCTGCGACCTGCAGATCATGCTCCGATCGCAGCAGTGACCGCTCAACCCGCTGAGCTACCTTATCGGCTTATGTAACTTCCAATAGAGCAAGCACTCTGATCTGGTATCACTGACACTAATGACTACACATTGCAGTCGACTTTGGTGATCAGGACTAAAATGGATGAAGGTTCACTAGCCGGGATCCTAAGGTATGATTTTGTCCAGGATAACGCTTTTGTAGTCAACCTCATCTTCCCAGCTTGGTTGATGGTCTCAAACGTTGCAGACAGGCCCAAGAGAACAAGGACTGTCAATAACATTCCATCTCGTGCTTCTCCAGGAGTGAACCCTAAATACAAACTAGAGTTTGACAATGAGAGAAAGAAGCTGATGCCCTCTCTCTGATTCATTAAATAGATGGACATCTGGAACCAGGGTGTAGGTGGCTAGGTCATCTGAGGTGGCAATAATAGTGGTGTGTGTAAATAGAAAACTATTTATGCGAACGAACCTTCGATGTGGGTGAGGAATGAAAGCCATTTTGAGAGCCGTCATGCAGGGAATGGCTAGAGAAACAGAAGAGCCAGATGCGTGGCTTTTAGGGTGTCCAATTCGGAAATTCTGGGCCGTAAAATCATTTAGAGTGGAGATTTTAAAGTAAACTCAGTCATGAGATCCTCAAAATTACTGGCTAACAGACTGAATAAAGTCACATTGCACTTGACAGTCTCATCTCACCATAGCTTTGCTTCTCCGGGTGGCATCTTGAAACCCGCCCGTTGCTTTGCGTTGCTTTTAGATAGAGCAGCGAGCAAGGCTTATGATATCTCAGTTATCTTCATGGATGCAGAAAATGCCTTAAAACAACTGGCATGGTGCTTCTCCTTCAGAAGGTAGGGTGCATTAACGGGCTACCAATCGTATCCTATTGATATTAGAAGGGGAAGTATATTGTTGTGTTTTTTGCATATCAGCCTACTGTCACCCTCAAGAGAAGACCAGCACCAAAATGCTAGGCAAGTCATATCTGAACCACAGTAGGATCTGCAACCCAAGACACGTGTTTCAGCCTTGTTAAACTTCCTCAATGAGGTGAACCTGAGCATCGCTAAGGTACAGTGAGCAAGGGGTCTCCGACTACCACCTCTAGCTTGATGCACTCCTCTTTCTGCCTCCTCTGTGCTACTCTCTACCCCTGTTGCTACCTCTTTATTGGTACTCCTGGCCTCTGATATTCACACCTCGCAGGCCTCTGGGTTTTACCACCTCCTCCTGTACCTTGTCCCTTACCACCTCCTTTCCATATCTGGCTGCTGGTGTTATCCGCTCTTCCTCCTGCCGTGTCTCCTTCTTTGCTGTTACGCAAAAATGTGATGGGTGGAAAGAGGTACAGCTATATGCAAATCAGCCAGGCACTGTCACCAATGGGAGCAGCCCAGCCCAAACTGATGGGTCAGGTCCCCACTGCACGCAAACCCAAGCAACCCCAGATATGTTTCGGCCTTGGGCCTCCTCAGTGAGGTGCAGATTGGTTCCCTAAGGCACAGCGAGCGAGGGACCCACATCTGGGCATATCCCTCTCTCACATAGGAAGACAAACTATAACCAAAACAGTGATGGGTGGAAGGTTTTGAATAACATCTGAACCACGGGCACTGCTCTGGGCAACCTTCCAAACCACCACTTTTTAGCCTGTGTGCGCCAGTGCAAAAGAGGTTCAGCCATATGCAAATCAATGGGAGCAGCCCAACCCTGCTAGGCTAGGTCGCCACTGCACAGAAACACAATAAACACCGGTAATTCTCTGCTGTTGACACTCCCTTCTTCAGCTTCTTCCTTCCTGCCACCTCCTTCTGCCAACTCTTGCCTTTTGATGTCATCACCTCCTCCTTCAACTTCTTAACCTCCACCGCCTCCTTCAGCCCACTCTCACCCCCTGATGTTACTATCTCCTCTCTCCTCTTCTTTACTACCACCACCACCTCCTTCTGTCCACCTCTCAGCTCTCGCCAACTTCTCCTACTCTACACTGCTACCAATTCTCCAGTCTCTTTTGTCTCTCTAGCCTCTGCCTCTTCCACTACTCTCCAGTCTCCAGCCTTCGCTAAACACGTGCCTCCTCTTCCTGCAACCCACACTTCAAGACAGCAATGCCTGGATTTTACAGTGCTCTTCCTCATACCTTCAGGTGGCAATTCTGCTAGGAGTCTGAATCTGTGTTCGCTCATGGACTTCGGGCTGTTATTGGATATGGTCATTGAGGGCACTTGCGCCTGCTTTGGGATTAGGGAGCGGGACCAAGCCTACAATTGGCCTCGCCATCCAGTATCTTCTCTGTATCCATGGACTGCGCTGCTTGTGCTGCACTAAGAGTCACTGCTCTGCAAGTGTGTGCATTCACTAATGAAAACACACGCCTCAGTTTAGTGAACACTCTGTGTCCTCAGGGAGACTGCAACATTGTATTCTCAGCAAAAAACTCTGCCGAGAGACAATGGTTCTGCAACTTCATTTTCACTCTGATGCAATCCCCAGTCTGGAAGCCTCAGTCTTGCAACATTGTATCCGGTGGACTCCCTCACTCATCAAATGCCCACTTTACATTTTGTAAAAGACTACCCTGATGTTCCAGACGAAGTTACAGTACATGCTACTAACAGTGTCTTGGGAATGGAATTGTTTTCTCTTAAAGAGATAGGTAGCTTTTTCTTATGCTGGAGCTGGATTTTTATTTAAAGAGAGTCACAGGCTGTCTCAAAAGGGGAGGAGGAGCCATATCAATGCCCAAATGGGTCTCACCAGGAGCTTAGAAGGGGTTACGTCTCAAGACTAACTAGCACTAGTTGACCAATGTATTGCGGAAGTCTAGGTCCCCAAGACTGGCCTGCGGTGAGGCACCGTGATTGTCCCCCTGCTATCTGTCGGGGAACAAGGTAGGGTGACCAAGGGATCCCCCAATGCAATCCCCAGGTCCAATATCCGCTGGCTTAGGGTATATTCCAGTCCCGGGGCCACAGCCTTGTCACAGACCTTATAACTACTCTTGAGGACCCTGTACCAGTAGTTTATCAAACTGCCAGATGATCACAAAGTATGCTGCCTAGCACACGCTGCATGGCAAAAGCCTTTTGTTCTCATTGGGGACATTTTTTGTGAGAAAGTGGGGTCACCTATCCACTGTACTCTACTTACAGATAGGTTCAAATCTAGGAAGATTTGAATTACTGTAATTCAAGTCTCAGGCAGAACATACTCAATGTCTGACTGGTGCTATTTTGCACATCTATGGAATTGCCATCGTTCATTTAAGGCATGGAATAAAAAATCTCATCTAATTTTGTTGCCAATTTTTGTTGGAGTGCTCACCGAAAGCTATCCAATGATTAGGCTATTCTTGCTTAGCACCGATTAGAAGAATCGTACTGTTCTCTGAGAGCCTTAAGCCGCCCTGAAGAACTTTCATCATCTTGTACACGGAAACCTTCTATTGGACAAAAGGGCTGTTCCGATGCTGAAAGGAATGTAAGGGTCCCAGAAATGTCTGAACATTTAAAAAAATCAAATCAATGTGCCTCATTACGGGTTGGCCGGTGTGGAATTAATGTGCCGGTATTAACATTTATCGGAACGTTTCCCGCACTGGCCAACTACAAGTTTGCCAGTGAGGTGCCTGAATTCCCTCCAGCTACGAGCTGGAGGTAAGTCAGGCATCTTTCCCGCAAATAATCTGGTATTACTGGCACCGGTATTATCGGTGCTGGTCATTCTGGCAATATCCCCCATGCCCAGACCTGGGGATCGAACCTGTGTTGCTCCGCGTCGAGAGCGTTGCCCCTGAGCTATCGTCCCGATAGATCAAGCAAAACTTCCAAATTACACTATACACTTGATTTGAAAAGTACTTCATTGCATTTTACTTTGCACACAGATTGCAATTGACGATTGTGCTGCCAACAGCAGGATCAATGCACAGGAGACGTGTGAAGAAAATAAATGGGGCCTCATTACGAGGTAACAACGGCGCCGGTAGTACTACCGGCGCCGTTGTTGCCTTACCGCCAGGGGCGCTAATTATGGGGGGCTCCGGGGCCCGAGCCCCGTCCCCGGCAAAATCAAGTCAGTGCTGAGCCCCCCCCCCCCCCGGCCGGAGAGAAGTGATGCAGCATCGATGGCCCTTTCCATTGATACTGCATCACTTCTCTCCAGCCGGGTAAAAGTGCGAACATGTCCGATTAAGCCCTCCCCTCTAGGACTCATATTGGTGTATGGTCCAGGAGGAGAGGGTTTAGGCAGTGGTATTCAAACTGTGGGGCGCGCCCCTCTGGGGGGCCGCAGCCTCATGCCCAGGGGGGCACGCATCCACAGTTTGAAAAGAAAAAAAAAGAGGATAAATTATCAAAGGATTGGGCTGTTGCTTCATCAACAAGCAGCAGCCCGATCCACGGCCCCTGCACATGCTTAGTGCGACAGGGGCTGGGCCTTTGTGAGGCCTCAGGCTCCATTAACAGCCTATTTATGAAGAGAAAAGAAGGTGTGTGTTTTTTCTTCATGAATAAGCTCCTAATGGAGCCTGAGGCCCCACAAAGGCCCGGCCTCTGTCGCACTATGGGTGGTAGCAGCAGGGTAGTTTCTAGCCCATTTGATGCCCAGGGTGAAACACTAGGAATGCGCCCCTCCACCTCGCGCCCCACTCCCACCTCACTCCACTCCCACCGCACCCCGTGCGCCACTCCCAAACTCAATATAACACTGCACAACATTGGGACACAGGGACCAGTGGGGGCACACATTGGGACATGGGGACCAGTGGGGGCACACATTGTGGCACGGGGACCAGTGGGGGCACACATTGTGACACAGGGACCAGTGGGGGCACACACTGAGACACAGGGACCAGCGGGGGCACACAGTGTGAAAAGGGGACCAGTGGGGCAGGGGCCATTGATGATAGCAGGTGCCAATGGTGCGGCTACCTGGGCATATAACTGCAGCGCCTGGGCACACATTGGGACACGGGGACCAGTGGAGACAGGGGACCAGTGGGGGCACACATTGGGACATGGGGACCAGTGGGGGCACAACATTGGGACACAGGGACCAATGGGGGCACAACAGTGGGACACAGGGACCAGTGGGGGCACAACAGTGGGACACGAGGACCAGTGGGGGCACAACATTGGGACACAGGGACTAGTGGGGGCACACATTGGGACACGGGGACCAGTGGGGGCACACATTGGGACACAGTGGGACATGGGGACAAGTGGGGGCACACATTGTGGCACGGGGACCAGTGGGGCACACATTGTGACACAGGGACCAGTGGGGGCACACAGTGTGAAAAGGAGACCATTGGGGCAGGGGCCATTGATGGTAGTAGGTGCAAATGGTGCGGCTACCTGGTCATATAACTGCAGTGCCTGGCAAATGCCTAGTACCTATATACAAGTCAAAACTGTTGGCTTTGCCAAGGCTTATTTTAACAGGACTTCAGTGAAGGACACCATAGTGTTTATAAATTGAGTGGCTGTGGGCAGGGCTGGTAAGACATTCCTTTTATATGAGTAGCACCTACAGCTCAAATTAAGTGAATAACTCTCAGAAGACTGCATTGAAAAAATATTTGCAGCCACTACAGGTACAAAGTTGTATGGTAAGGCTTGACTAAAGCACGCTCAAAGTCATGGTATGGTATGGTAATGTTTATTTATAAAGTGCCTATACACAAGGCAAGTGCTTCAAAGCGCTCAAGGAGGGTGGGAACATGGGGACAAAACAACAGCCGTTCAGAGCCCTTGAAATTCTGAGACGATAATAGTCTTCACAGGCAGAGTAAGTGCAAATAACACAATTAACAGTTGAGACACAGCAAATAGGCCTGCCGACGATTCTGCAGTTTTATCAAGTGGAATTAAGGGGGGTAGACGGGGAGAACAGACAGACAATCTTCAAACACGGTGCATTCGGATCGTGGAAGTGCACAGACAGTTCCAGGGGGGGTCCAAGTGCACCCAGTCAGTGGATACTAGGGTAAGTGCAGAGAGAGCCACTCTCTTCGGTCCTTTCTCAAGTGCATTGAGGGTGGGGTGAGTGCAGGGCGCTGAGGCAAGTGCAAGAGAGGACTGGTGGGGTGCCAGGGACCTGTGAGACTTTGAGGTACACCAGGCGGGCAGTCAGCAAGCTGTAGAGAAAAGGAGGGAGAGAGGGAGAGAGAAGAAAGAGGAGAAAAGGAAGGTTTTAAGGAGTTTCCGGAACTTAAGGAGATCAGGCTCAAGACGGAGGGTGGCAGGGGGGCTATTCCAGAGGGAGGTCCCTGCTGAGGATAAGTATCTCCACCAAATCTCTGCTTGGAGAACCGGCTCATTCGCAGAAGGTTGGAGGTAGATGAGTGGAGGACTCGGGAGGGACAGTATTTAGGTAGGCAACGTTGCAGATAGGTAGGTTCAAGGCTCCAGAAAGCCTTGTGGACAATGCAGAGGGTCTTCAACTGATCCCTGCAGCCACAGGGAGCCAGTGAAGAGATTTCAGTGCCAGAGAGATGCAGTCGCTGGTCTTGAGGCCAAGGATAAGTCTTGCGCTTCTGTTCTGGATGAGTTGCAGAGGGCGCCGGGCAGAAGCAGGGAGGTTGAGGAAGAGGCTGTTGCAGTAGTCCAACCTAGAGAGACCCAGGGCTCTGGAGACAAAGAGCTGCTGGGGGAAAGTGAGAAAAGGTAGAGTACCTCTGACGTCAGAAATGTGAGAGGAGATGGACAGAGTGGAGTTGAAGATCACTCCAAGGTTTTTAGCCTTGCAGGTGGGTGCAGGTAAAGGGCCAAGGGAGGCCGGCCAGAGTGAAAGTAGGAAGGCGGGAGCACGGGGTGAATGAGTAGCAGACAGACAGTCGGATATGAGCGAGGAGGAGGAGGAGACTGAGGGTAGCCTGAAAGATAGTTGTGTGTCACGCGAGTAGCACTGGAAGTTAGAGGTGAAAGTGGCAATCACACGGGCCAAGGCAGTCATATCGACGTTGAAGGACCTGGGGGATAAGTTAGATCCCTGGGGTATGCCACAGGTTGAGAGAGCGATAGTTGAGAGAAAGGCTCCGAGTTCCACCTGGGATGGGCGTCGGAGAGAAAGGAGGTTATCCACCAGAGCCTGAACTGAGATTCTCAGGGTGTCACAGAGCCGTGCAATCAGGATGTTGTGGTTAACTGTGTCAAAGGCAGAGGAGAGGTCAAGGGAAATGAGGACAGAGGGAGTGTTAGTGTCAGGTTTGAGAGCAGTTCTTCACAGGTGTTCAGAAGAGCAGTTTCCGTGCCTCTGGATACTCTAAAACAGACTGATGGTCGTGGAAGCACCCAAAAGATTCAGTGTGGAGGGTCAGCTGAGATATAGCCTACTTCTCCAGGAGTTTGCCCAGGAAAGGAGTGATAGAGATAGGGCGGTAGTATGCCAGAATGGAGGGGTCGACAGAGGGTTTCTTGAGCAGAGGGTGCACAAGGGAGTGCTTAAGAGCCATTGGGAAAACTCCAGTGGAAAAGGAGAGATTGCAGAGATCAGCCAAGGCTCGGGCGAGGGAGTCAATGTCGTCCTTAATGGTTTTGGAGGGGCAGGGGCGACCTGTTTGGATGAGGCCTTCATGGACCGGACTTGTCTGGCGACCTCAGCCGGTGAGACAGGTGAGAGGGAAGAGAGGGGAAGAGGTGGGGGGGGCAAAAGAGGCTCCAGTGTAGGTGTATGTTGTGGTGTGGAAGGGAGGGAGGAAAGGATGTCTTCGGTTTTTGTGATGAAGTGTGCAGCCAGGGCAGAGCAAAAGTCCTGGGTGGGTGTGTGTGACAGAAGAAGAGGCTGCTTCAGAATTGGTCAGTTCCTTACAGACTGAAAAGGTTGGCGGTGTTGCTTGATACCACGGAGATGCAGGCATGAATAAAGGCAATTTTCTTGGTGCAGATGCAGAGTCGATATCACCTTTGAAGGAGGCGGCAGGCCAGTTTGTCAGAGGGTTCGCCCGACAAATTCCATTTCCACTCAGCTGCCCTACACTTGCGTTTTAGGGCTGCCAGATCGGAGTCGTACCAAGAGTTGCACTTTTTGGGAGACTTCAGACGGACCCTCATGACATGACATGACATTTTGTAAAGCTCAGGCAATATTATGTTACCACAGGTTGACAGAGCCTTTGAGCCACATATGGAAGTACTGTGGTTTAGGCAGACCTGGAGCGCTCGCTCCTGGGAAGCAAGCGGTAGAGCCACCCACACTGAGTGAGGACTGCAGTCTGTAGGGGGGGCGTAAGCTCCATGCTGGCCTCTGCCCCCACAGTAGTTCCACTCTCAGCCCCTGATGCCCTGCGCCCCCAGCCATGGAGCCCCGGGGACGGGTGACGGCGCTGAGCCTGGCACTGGGCCTCGTCTCGCTGGCGGCGGCGGTGCTCGTCACCGACACACTGCCATCTTCAGCAACCACACCCCAGTCCCCCACCCCCAATCTTGCTGAGATATCTCGCAGGCACTGACTCTGGCTTTCTTGATTCCAATAGTCTGCTTGGGGCTTGATGTGGTACCCATTCTTGAGCCGCCACATAGCCCTTCAATGCAGTTTTTCAGCGGGTGTGTTCTGCAAGTAAGTAAGCACGTTTAACGTGGGTTTGCGCACTGGTACATTTACTTACTTGTTTGGCAGTGTAGTCGGCACGGCACCTCCGTCCAGGGGTCCTCCTCACCTGTCCTGACTCCTGCATCGTGGTCGTCGCACTGCACTGCAGCATTCATACCATTGAGTTGACGATCGGATCGGTCAAGGGGGCATTTGTGGTGCTTGGTGGTGTGCTAATGCACATTGCACAGGTGCCAGCGCTGCCACCATGCCCATTCACCCATCGTGACCCTGACCCAGCCCCAAGTCCCAATCTTCACTGCGCCACCTGGTCTGCTGCTGCAGCCAGCCTTACTGCAGACATTAACTAATAACAGGACCGGTGCTATCACCAGGCAATGCAGTAGTGTGGGGGTGTTAAAAAAACATTTTGCAGCTCTAACATTTCCAACATATAGGCAAGCGCCTAACCTTGCCTAGTGATAGCACCGGCCCTGCCAGGGCCTCTAATAGCAGTCCCTGACAAATGAGGTGTATGCTTGTTTCTTGGAAGGTAAGACGTTATCAAGCATAAGTGGGGTGTACTTTTTTTACTGACTCCTTCATTTTTTGAATAAGGGGTGTTTCAAATGAATGTTGAAAACCAGGAAAGTGGGAGTTTTTAAAACATGGAGACAACCATGGCTACAACATTTAGACGCGAGTGCTTCTATCAATCCCAAACATCACTTGGGTGCAGGGTGAGCCTGGGTAACTGCGTTTTAACATTGTACACTACTTTACAAGAATTTCTGGTAAACTACAATGTTAAAAGCAGTTAACACTCTTCCCCCCAAGTCTGAAACCACACTTGATTGCATTATACTTCAGCGAGGATTGCATTATTTTTTTTTTTTTTATTTGTATATAATCTTTATAGATTTTTTAACAAAGTTTCAAAAAAAAAAATAGTTGAGAAGAAAGGATTTGTTCGAAAGGAACGGAAGAAACGGTGGAACTTTTCATTCAGTCTGTATTGGAAGAAGCACATTAAGAATGTATTTCATGATGTTTATAGTTGCCAACTGCCATGCCTGTTTGTCTCCGTCCAACAGTTTGTTCCAACACGTTTCTTCCTTTTGAAGAGTAAAATTTGTAAAAATGTCTGTCAGGTATCTGTCACGAATTTCTATCATCGCCGGACAGTTCAGGAGTAGGTGGCGTATGGTTTCCTTGTCCGTAGTGGACTTGCAGAGACGGCAGCAGCTGGATAAGGATTGTTGTCTAATCGCCAGTATTTCGTTAGTTTCTAGAAGGTTCAATCTTATTTTTAAAAAATAGTTTCGGGCCGCTCTATTTGGAAATAATTTCAGAAAAGGTTGGATAGAGTCGAGTTTCTTAGAGAAGGGAGGTAGGTGACTGGCAAGTTTATACTTTGAGGCAAAGTCGTTGGTGTTGATCCAGTCGAGTTCTTTGATTTTCTTGACAACTCGAACAGGATTGGCGATGAGGTCTTCTGTGTTGCAGGCAACTGAGTCTAAGATGTTCAAAACTTTAGTTTCCCATCGAGTGAGCATATGGCAAGTACCCAGTCGGATTTCTTCACTTATCAGCTGGTATGCGTAGGGCGTTTCTTTCTGTCTACATTTCCGATAAAGCATGACGCTATTACAATCCACAATTGATTTTAACGAGGAAAGAGTTAGTTCTCGTCTAATTACTGATATCGGAGTTGTTTTCGGCAGGCCCAAGATTGGGCGCCAGAAGTTTGCTTCTAGTTTTGGCCATAAGTCGTGAGGAAGATTCGGCATTGCTTCGGCGCCATATGTCAAGGATGGGATAACTTTCCTTTTGTAGAAATCTCTTACAGGTCTAATTGAGAATCTACCATATTTGATGTCAATCGCCTTTCCTTGTGTGGCTAGCTTGGTAGTTTTGGCGCGTAGGGACTCTTGCATTGCTTTTTCTTTGTATGAGCTATCTAGGGTGACTCCCAAATATTTAAAATTTGTGACTTTTTCGATGGTAGTAGTGCCGAGTTTCAAATTCGGTGCTGATTTCTTTTTAGGGAATTTCTCTATTATCATCATTTTTATTTTGGATTCATTTATTTCCAAATTGTTTGACGTCATGTAAAGTTGAAGATTTGTTAATTGGCGTTGAAGACCAATTGGGTATTATCCAGCAAAATCAGGTCGTCGGCGTAGAGTAGGCGACTAATTTGTTCTCCTCCGAGTTTAGGGGGGAAAACTCGAATCTTTGTTTCCGTTTCCTGAAAGTCGCCTAAATAGGACAAAAACAGAGCCGGTGCCAGTGGACATCCCTGTTTGACGCCTCTGTTAGTTGTTATTGCTTGTGTTAGTGTGCCTTGCTTATTCAGACGGACCCTCATGGTAGTATTTGAATAGAGGGCTTTAATTGGGTTGAGTACGTCTAATGGACATCTCCATAGGGTAAGCTTTCTCCACAGTCTTTCTCGATCGACTTTGTCAAAAGCTTGTGTGAGATCGACAAAGATGATATATAGGCGTGGGCGACCCTCCAAGATTTTGCTTTTGAGGGCACTCAATATCAAAATGTTGGCATTTGTCCCCAAATTCTTTTTAAAGCCAGTTTGAAGCTTGTCGTGGCACGGGGAATCTTTGGCCCAAGTAATGAAATGTTTTAACAGCAAGGACCCAAACATTTTGCCTATTGGATCAAGGAGGGCGATAGGACGATAATTCGCTGGATCTAATCTATCCCCTTTTTTATAGATAGGGACAACATTTGCACAAGTCCATGAAGATGGAATTGATTTTGTGGATGTGCAGCGTTTAAATATTTGGCTCAAGAGAGGAGCCCAAGTCTCTGGATGAGATTTCAAATCGAGGTTCGTAATGCCATCCGGTCCAGGCGCACGTGATGGTTTTAACTTTTTAATTAAGGCGATAATGTCCTCAATGTTGTCCACACTGATCCAGGGGGTATCGTTTGGTTCCATCAAAGGGGATTTGATAGTTGGACTCTTAAAAAGAGTTTGGAAATGGCATTCCCAGGTCAATTGACCAATTCCGTTTATTTGACATGGTCGATCTCCTGGTGCAGTTGAATGAAGTAAGGTCCAAAAGTCTCTGGCGTTGTTTCTGTTGATGGCCGTGAGAATATTTTCCGCGTCTTGTTGGTACAACTTATGACGGTAGCATTTTAACCATGATTTGTAGTCTTTAACGGCCGCTTTAATGGTCTCAAGTGCAGATGAGGGCTCCAACCCTTTTGCTTGTCTTTTTATTCTCCTCAGTTCTCTTTTTTTTTCCATGACTAATGTGTCATAGGTATGTTTTCGGTCTGATGGTGGAGTCTTCTTTTTTTTTTAGGAGCTTTGAAGATGGTCAGTAGGGGTAGGTAGTCCACGTCTGTCTTAGGGAGTTGATTACTGTAGTCTTTATATTGTGCTGTAATAATAGTTATTGCTTGTTCCGTTAATCTGAGTCTTGTTCCTTGCGTGGAGAGTTCAATATCTGAAGTCATGGTGTGGTTAATCGGAGAGGACGTAGACCAGGTTGTTTCTAGCAGGTTATGGTCGCTTTCCTTTGTTTTAATCACTTTAAAGGAGATGATGTGAAGTAATAGAGAACGAGATACAAAGATATAGTCAATTGTGGAGGATGAGTTTGCTCTTTCCCAAGTTGGAAGTCTATTAGGGTCGGGAAATGTTAGATCTAAGTTGTCAAAAGATCTAGATTTCATTAAGTTTTGCCATTTTGTCGGCCTCTGGTCTGCTGCTGATTTTTTTGATCTGTATCCCTTTGGGTTTATCAAGGGTTGACTGTTTATGTTGAGGTCGCCACATAAAATTACGTGGTCAGGCTTATGTGTAACTTGCACCCAGTCCAGTTCTTGTTCTATTGTATTGATGAATCTTGAACTTTCAATAGTGGCTGGGTTCCAGTAGATGGTCACAATTATGAGTGTCTTTAGCAAGGTTTTAGATGATTCTCTTTTTTTGGTAATCCAATTTAGCTTTACCATCAGCATGAAATGGTTTTCTTTTAGCTTTTGCGAGTTTACGAGACCTCGTCCGCTACGGATTGCGATCAGAAGACCAGCCGTTGGGCGGCCTAAAGAACCTTTCTTAGCTAACACTGTGTGGATTTCATAGCCATCAAGTACTGGAGAGTGTAAAAGCCATGTCCCTTGTAAGCAGACAATATCATAGTTTATTAGGTTTGAAGGTCCTGATGTTAAATGAAGGAAACCTCTGGTGTTCCGCGAGCACAATTTTATTTGGTTTTGAACATTTGCATTTAGACGGTCTGTTGTGTTGCTGTTGATCGTATTCTCGAATGGCTACTTTTGTTGGTTTAACTTTAGAGCCTTTGGTAACCATGACCAGAGAGAAAGTAGAGGTGAGTTTGAAGATTGATTTGTTGTCACTGGATAGGGTTCGTTCTGAACTGTCCTTTGAAGTTTTTGACCTTCTTTAGGGAGCGTCAGTCTACCAGCCCGCTCTCTATGCTCTGGGTTTAGATTTTCCGGGCCTTCAGATGGCTCCTTAGATTTTGATTTATTGATTATTTCAGACTGATTAGGTTTTTGATCCAAGGCTGGGCCGTTGATCGTTTTTTTTTGATGATTGGTGATGTTTTTGACGTGAAAACTGGGAGTATTCTGTTGCTTTTGTAGATGCCAAGAAATCTTTATTAGCTTGGTAGTTGCAGGTTTTAATTTTTCTCGCAGATTCAGTGAGATCGTAGCCCATTATTAAAAGTTCCTCAAGGGCAGATTCCAGGGCATTTTTTGTTGCGTGTGACGCTGTGTATAGGTGTGAAATTGCCCTGGATCCCTGATGGCTCGGGTCAACAATTTGGAGATCATCAGACTTCACTACTCGTAGTTTCAGAATGCAACTGAATAAGTCCATAACCGATCTTCTATTTAATATTACCTCATCATGATTTCCCGGGATCTGTTCTAGTTTCAATATCCATCGTATTAGAGGTTTTGTGTGGTGTTTTGTGGTTTTTGATTTGTAGGTTGGTCGTTGGGCTTCCTTGCTGGGGGCTCTTGTTGAAAATTTCTTTGGTTGTGCTTTTGGCCACGAACATTGGGAATTGTTATGCGATCTATGGGATCGTCTTGCTGGCTGCTTACTCGAAAAAGTTTTTTTCCGTATTTCGATTTCTTGTTTTGGATAGTTCGTTTTAGGGGCTATCAAGGACTTTTCAAGTGCAGGATCTTTAAATTTATGGTTAGTCATGGCCAGTCGCATTCTTCGTTCCTCTAGAGTTAGAAATGGAGATTCTCTAGTCTTTGTTTCTTTATTAGAATTTCCTACCGGCAGTGTAGGAATTGTAGATGGATCAAATATTTCTTCCGAGTTTCGGTTCAAGGTGGTTGATTGGTTAGTGATATGTTGAGAGATGTTCATCATTTCTTCGTTATTTAGAAATGCTTCTATTCCTCTAGGAGATACATTTTGTATTTCCTTTTCGACTCTGCTTACCACCCCAGTTTTCTTTGGTTTGTCCTTTATTTTTAATGGAGTAAAGAGGTCTCTTTGAGCATCTATAGCTTTTAAGCTTGTTGAATTCGCTTGTTGAATTAAAGGTGTTATTGGTATTAATCCTTGTTGGTGAGAATTTGTTTTTTCCACCCTTTTTGTCAACTTGGTTTTTTCTGTCGAGAAAGTGGGTGGGACAGTTAGGTCGATGAATGAAGAAATTTGAGTACTTTCTGAATTTGTTTGCGAGATGACCTGGGGGGTATAGCACGTAGTTGGAGCCAATTTTTGAGGTGGGTCAGTAATCTGATCGTGGTTCGGTTTGATCATAGATGCGGAAGTCTTTGATTCTTGTGCCATGATATAACCCTCTAAGAAAGTTATTTTGTTCAGCATTGAAGTTTGAATCGCTATGTGATCTTTCAACGAGTCCGCTATTGTTTCGTATAGTTTAATGAAAGGGTTGAGGGCTATCGATAGTGCTGACATTAAAGTACAAGTGTCAAGCTTTTTTGGATGTGGGTCAGTTGCATTGGTGTCACGATGAACAGCTGATTTAATTATCCCAGGAGTTGATGGTCGTATAGGTGGTGTAATGATGTTTAATGATCTTCTAGGGGGGAAGTCATAAGAATGTCTTCTTTGGTTACTATAATTGTCTAGGTTTGAGTAGAAAGAATCTAAAGTTTTCTCAAACTGTAACTTGTTTTTAGATTTGACAGAATACTGACTTCCACCATCTTTGTCTTGAGTTTGTGGGATTAATCTTGAGGGCTCGCTTAGTTGTTGTGGTGAAGTCGACAGAACCTGATCTTTGTGCTTGGTGCTGTCGTTTGGTTGATGTAATGTGTCATTGATCATTTGTTGGTCTTGTATCAGAAACTGAGTGGGATTTATTGTCGTAGAGCCAGTTTGCTTTGGTGATGCCGAGATAGATTGGAGAGGAACAGAGCTCTCTCCTTCGACTTGCTCTCGCGTGAAAGTCTGGGTGCTACTCTGCACTTCTTGATCACTGATGAAGGTTTTCGCAGAAGTAGTGCTTTCTGGGGGGGCTGGTGCTAGATTAGTTATAGATAGTAGTGCCAAGTTTCGAACCTGCGAAGTCCCCGACTCTTCCTGGATAATTTGTGGTATTTTTGAGGACACTTGGCCTGAGAAATGCCATTTTGTTGGATCAATATCCGGAGCTGGCCAGGTGTCATCTTTTGTTTGGGGGATAGGGGATCTTCGTTTTGCTTGTAACAATCTACGATGCTTGCTAGGTGGTGTTATTGCATCAGCTGCCTCAAGGATTTCTGCGTCAGTCAGCTCTTTACATTTTTCTTGGATGGCTTTGGAGTGTCTATTGAAAAAGTCTGATAATAGCTTAAAAGGGCGTTGTGGTTTTTTACTGCCCTTTCTTGTTACTTTGGAGCCGGCACGAGGAGCTTTAGTAGGATGTGTTTGTTTAGGTAGAGGTTTAACCAATCTTATGGGTTCCACTTGGTTATTTGACAATTCTAGGGTTGAATTTTTCTTGGTAGAGACGTCTCTAGGTCGTGATCTCTTTTTTTTTGTTATGATATTAGACTCCTGCGATGGTGACTTTGTTTCTTGGGGCACAAATGAGCTTGTTGAAGCCATTGCGTTGTTTTCTGGATTTGGTATGTTTGCTAGTAAGTTAATATGGGTTTCCCTATGTATCATTGCTGATACCGTAAGACCAGCTATAGGTGGCGCTGCATCCATTTCTCTTTCCTTCACCAAGGTTGATGAGCCGTACTTGACTCTCAAGCCACTCGGGCACTCCTGCCCTATTGCCGATGGGCGCCGGATCTCAGAGGCTCCAACTGGCTGTGTCTCTCCTTCTCTCAACTGGTTGGCGTGCCGGGCGCCTTCTCTGGGGTCACCCCCCAACCCCGCCGTGTAAACCTCGATCTCCGTCGAGACCCGCGCTGGCAGCCCGCTCAACGCCGCCTCCCCTTCGAGGGGCCGCGGAGCCGCGGCTGCAGTGGCGGGGACGATCAGAGCACTCGGCCCTATCAGCGCCCTCGGGGGCTCCGACTCCGGGCTCAAGGCGGTCCCCCCTCCGGGGGACCCCCGAGTCCTCGACGAGGCAACGACCGATGAGGGCGCCGACGCGGGCGGCGTCGACTCTCTCTCGGGGCCAAGCAAAACCCCCGAGAGTGCCGGCCCGGGCCGCGGGCTGTCAGCGGCCGGCTTCAACACAGCGGTCGGGGGGAAACCCGCGGCGTCTACTCCCAGGATTGCAAGCTCCTCCTCGGGTAAGGCAGCTTCGCTGCAAGGTGGTAAATGTTTGTTGCTACAGGTGGCAGAGCCTTTCTCAATGGTTTTATGATGGGGAAATTGGGCGTTAGCAACACAGATTCTATTTCCCATTTTTGTTTTAGTGTTGAAGCTTGGGTTCGTGGGGATATCACGATCGTCTGTTGTTTCCATTGCAGTCGAAGGGGGACTAGTTTGAGGTTGATGTTGTATGAGTGATGTAGTTGTGTTTTTGGTTAGGGACTTGATTTTACTTCTTAGAGAGCGGCCTGTAAAGTCTTCTGAGTCCAACCATTGTGGTTTTGAAGGTGACGAGGCCGCCAGGCCCGTCTTGCCTGGCATGACTGCAAGACTGCCACTCACCGCCACTCCGCGTCCGCTCCGCGGAGTAAATGAGGTTTTGTAGGGAAAGGTGTAGCAGGAGACACACCTCTCGAGGGTAGAGCTGGAAAAAACACTGGCTGCTGCAAGACTGCCACTCACCGCCACTCCGCGTCCGCTCCGCGGAGTAAATGAGGTTTTGTAGGGAAAGGTGTAGCAGGAGACACACCTCTCGAGGGTAGAGCTGGAAAAAACACTGGCTGCTGCAAGACTGCCACTCACCGCCACTCCGCGTCCGCTCCGCGGAGTAAATGAGGTTTTGTAGGGAAAGGTGTAGCAGGAGACACACCTCTCGAGGGTAGAGCTGGAAAAAACACTGGCTGCTGCAAGACTGCCACTCACCGCCACTCCGCGGATTGCATTATACTTCAGCAGAACATCTGATGTGTCCTCTGAAAGGTTTAAGATTAAGCTACATCCCTAACTCTATCTGGTTACCCAGAGGTAACATTTTAGCAAATGTCACTTGTGGCTGGCCATTCTACAGCAGCACTATTGTAAGTTTGAATTGTTGATGTTTTACTGAACTATGGCACCACACACGTCTTGCTTGGTAGTTTTTAATCGGGAAACGTCTTTACTTCTCGTTTCCCTTGAATTGGGAACTTTTTTTTGGTGGTGGTGGTGGTACTCCACCTTGCAGCTGTACCTTCTGTTTAGCAAGCATTTTATTCTCCCATCCTAGTTGTGTTGCTCTGCCTTTCGAGGGAGGGCTACTACAACCTGGACGATTATAGAGCGGTGCAGTAGAGGCAGTGATGTCTTACTGGAATGCAACTCGATTGCTTAAATCTCCTTCTTACTTGACTTTAGTATATGCAGTGCGCAGTGCATGCTAGCCAATGTTTCCACTGTTCTGCGCTGCGCGCGCCCCCCCCGCGCACCTTTGCACCAGGTGGATGACTACATGCAAATTTGCGGTCATATAACTGCCAGTGATGTCACTTCCTGTATTCCCCCCCCCACTCCCCCGCCCCGGGAAATTCATAAGTCGGCTCCCCTGCTTACCGCAACACTAATAATGAGGCCTATGGTTTTCAAGCACACCTGAATGTACGGGGCAGATACACTTTTTGTTGTTGTGAAAAGCACTCTAGCGCATTTCATCTCATGCACCAAAAAAGGTGCGACGTATGCATAAAGAGCATCTGCGTCTGCGCCTTATATACCAGTACATCGTGGTGCCTTTTTCCACTCCCGAGGCACATTTGGAAAAGTAAGGGTGTTTTTGCACAAGTGAGTGTAAAGTGAAATGCACAGAAAACCAGCAGACTCCTCTGCATCCGTTTGGAATAATGCACCGTCCATGGCATGCTCATTTTTTAATTACCTTGTCCCGCGTTGTTTTTTAAGAGGGCCACTTGCATCACTATCCCTCAATATCCGATATAGAAATGCTTTTCCAGCAGTGCAAAATGTGCTCCCAGCATTCACGTGGGCTGCTGGCCTGCCCCTCTTAAAGGGGCAGGCCACTTTTGCGAAGAAGGTGGCCTGCACTTCTTCTTCTTCTTCTTAATTATCGAACGCGTGGACGGACCCACGCAGGCGCTACCCCATCCTAAAGGATGATGTGCACCAACCCCACCAATCAACACACAGGCCACACTTCCACACAAACCACCAGCTACCCAACCACAAACAACCACACCCCCCAATCCAACACCACCAGCCACCCCACCGCAAACACACACCCCCCATCACTCAAAACACCACCCAGCGAGCCCCGGAGACAGGCGCGCAGACCCGCGAGACCCCGGCCCGTACGCCTACACATGCGCTTCAGGCGAGGCACCGTGCGCCGCCACCCACCCACCGCGACCAACCCGAGCGACACCCACACTTCCACACGAACCTCCAGCCACCAAACCACAAACAACCACTACCCCCATTCAACACCATCAGCCACCCTACTGCAAAGAACCACACCCCACCAATCCACACCAACAGTCACAACACCCCAAACTCACACCACTCAGCGAGCCCGGAGACCGGTGCGCAGACCCGCGAGACCCCAGCCCATTCGCCTATACATGCGCTTCAGGTGAGGCACCGTGTGCTGCCGCCCACCCACTGCGACCAACCCGAGCGACACCCACACTTCCACACGAACCTCCAGCCACCAAACCACAAACAACCACTACCCCCAATTCAACACCACCAGCCACCCGCCACCGTACCGCAAACAACCACACCCCACCAATCCACACCAACAGTCACAACACCCCAAACTCACACCACCCAGCGAGCCCGGAGACCTGCACGCAGACCCGCAAGACCCCAGCCCGTACGCCTACACATGCGCTTCAGGCGAGGCACCGCAGGCTGCCGCCCACCCACCGCGACCATCCTGAGCGACACCCACACTTCCACACGAACCTCCAGCCACCAAACCACAAACAACCACTACCCCCAATTCAACACCACCAGCCACCCAACCGCAAACAACCACACCCAACCAATCCACACCAACAGCTACCCTACCACAAACAAACGCCCCCCACCAACTCACACCCCGCCCCCAGCTCCGCCAACTACCCGCCACTTCCAAAAGCATCCGCCATCCGCACAACACCTCTCAACAGCCCAACCACATTCACGAAACATGCCGGCTGCACTTCAGCGTCTAGTCCCTATTCCTCTACGAGACATGGCCTGCACTTCTGAAATGACTTCAGAGAAAGAGAGCGGAGCTTCAGTGCAGCTGACTCGGAGCCTGGATGACGCTGGCATGGAGGCGGATCACCTTCGTTAAATGGTGCAAACTCCAGATACCATTGTGTAATATTGTCACACTCGTAACAAGGACTGGCGTCATTCGTTGCCAGGCTAATGTGGCCATAGAGTGGGCCGACGGGGGTCTCGTCGAGTTGACTTCTTTTCGGAATTCAATAAATGACATGTAATAATTAGAACATGCAAAACAATAATTTGCAACTTTGCCACCTGGCAGGTGTGGTTCTTTCTGCACAGGGAGGGCAACCGGAGCTCAGTACAATGGTTGGGACATGTGGCCCCCTTGACTCTGAGGGCTGCAGCCAGAAAGCACCGGCCAGGGCCTACCAGTGTGAGGTGCTAGCCCCAGCATGCTGTATGGTGTATGGTGCTTGGGCTGGCCCCTTCACCCACTGGTGTGCACACAGAACCAGGAAGGTGTATGCAGAGCCCTTTCCAGGGGAAGGCAACCTGTAGGCAACCGTCCAGGAAACATATGGGGGAATGGGCACAGCAGGGACAGCCTTTAAATCTCCCACCTGGAAGAGCAGCAAACCTTTGCAATTTAGCATCATTTAACAGGCAACAGCAATCGGCGGACAAAGGCAGGGGGCGATAGCCGGGCCTACCCATCTCCATCACCACTTCAAGGAAGGCTCGCACATTAGCATTTCTTTCAGGGTAATGATGGACCAAAAGGGTCGTTTTTCTAGCCTAATCAAGGGACAAAGGATGAAGGTCCTAGGCAGCCCACCCAGGGGTTTTGAACTTGTCACATGGTCCCGGACCTGCAATGACCACATTGTACATGGGCTATAGACCTGGTGTGCAACTCTTTGCCAGAAGTTATCCTTTGATGTCCGGGAACTCACGCCATTAGACAGCTATTGCCATCACATGCCTGAGTAGTCATGCCATTTTCTAGATATTGCCATACTATACTCAGGTACTCTCACTATACATTAGATCTTATTCATTGATTTATTGGCAATTGGTTTAAAAAAATTAAAACTTACACAAATATCTTGCATTTATGGCAAATCGTGCCATTAAATGTGCATGCACTGAGACCATTTGGCAGGTATTATTATAATGTGGGTCTAAGTACTCGCATGAAATGGCAGCCTACCTACTTCTCTTCTCTTCCCTGATAGCACTTAGAAGCAGCTTCTAGGCACTCTATGTAACCTTCCATTAGCATAGCTGGGAACTGCCCTCTTTCTCCTCACGGCCTTCCATTCTCCCCTGGGAGCTTTTGGAATGGCCTATGAACGCTGTGTTAATTTAATGATGATATCTATTGGCTCTTGCTTCATTTACATAGAGATTGAAATTGTTGGAAAAATTATGCAGCACCCCCTTCATTTAGAATTGAATTGATATTTTATTTATATCGCGCTCGCGATAGGCGAGGGAGGGGAACAGGGGAGAACACAACAATGATCTTACTAGGCCTTACAGTGACATTGAGAACACGCAAGTGCCTGGGAAAGGGAAAAGGGGAAAAGTGCATGCAAGGGGGGAGAAGTGGAAAGCGTCGAGCAGAGGAGAAACAGATAAATAATAATAAATAAATAAAATAAATAAATAAATATGAAAAGCAATAAACCGTGGTATTGCAGCCAGCAAGTGCACGTGCTGGGTTTAGCAGACAGGGTATGTCTGATAAGTGCAGAAGAAAATAAAGGGGGTGTGCGACTGTATGTGTACAGATACAGACCCCAGTGCAAGGGGTGGCCAGGAGGCAGTGCAGGAGGGTGGCAGGGTGAGCAGGTACCTGGGCCCAGAGGACAGAGGGTGGCCAGGTGCACAGTGCAGAGAGAGAAACAGATCAGCAGGGGAGAAGATGGGCAAAGGCAGAAGCAAAGAGGAAGGTCTTGAGGTGCTTCCGGAACCAGAGATGGTTCTCCTCAAGTTTTAGAGTGGCAGGGAGGCTGTTCCAAAGGTAGGGCTCAGCTGAAGACAGAGATCTACCCCCAGCTTGTTTCTTTGAAAAACAACTGACCCTGGGGGAGTTAGAGGTGGAGGAGTGAAGAGCTCGAGAGGGGAGGTATTTATGGATGGATAGTTGAAGGTATTTTGGACCCAAGGCCCAGAAGGCCTCTTGGACAATGCACAGGGTTTTGAATTTAATCCTTGCATCCACTGGGAGCCAAAGAAGGGATTTCAGAGCTGTAGAGATACAATCCCAGGGCTTGAGGTCAAGGACAAGTCTCGCAGTCCTGTTCTGTAAAGGGCGGAGAGTAGAGGCAGGTAGATTTGAAAGAGGATGTTACAATAGTCAAACCTAGAGAGAACCAGAGCTTGGGAGACAATGAGCTTCTGGGGGAAGGAGAGGAAAGGCAGAGTACCTCTGAGGAGGTGCAGTAGGAAGTTTGACTTTTTAGAGGCGTCAGAGATGTGAGCGGAGAAGGAAAGTGTGGAATCAAAGATGACCCCGCGGTTCTTAGCCTCGCAGGAAGGGGTGGAGGAGGGCCAAGTGAGGCCGGCTTGAGAGTGAGGGGAAAGGATGGTGAAGGTGTACCGATGAGACAGTTAGGCAATCAGAGATTAGGGAAGGAGAGGAGGTGGCCGAGGGCAGCCTGAAAATGAGTTGAGTGTCATCAACCCAGCACTGGAAATTTGAGCAGAAAATGACAATGCAGAGAGCTAGAGTTGCCAGGTATTAGTTGAAAAGCCAGGGCAAGATGTTAGACCCCTGGGGAACACCACAGGTAGAGAGGGAGATAGATGATAGGAAGGACCCAAGTTGGACCTGGCAGGGTCGATTAGAGAGGAAAGAGGTCAGCCAGGCCAGAGCCTGATCGGTGATACCCAGGTTATCACAGAGACGGTTGAGCAGGGTGATATGGTTGACCGTGTCGAAGGCAAAAGAGAGATTGAGTAGGATGATAACAGAGGGAATGTTCGAGTCAAGGTTGGAGAGCAGATCTTCATGGATGGTCATGAGAGCAGTTTCTGTGCTTTTGGCAGCTCTGAAGCCAGACTGGTGGTCATGGAGAGAGC
The DNA here is from genome assembly GCF_040938575.1 of Ambystoma mexicanum. Taxonomy (NCBI): domain Eukaryota; kingdom Metazoa; phylum Chordata; class Amphibia; order Caudata; family Ambystomatidae; genus Ambystoma; species Ambystoma mexicanum. The sequence goes on along the minus strand of NC_090923.1, from coordinate 900,631,239 downwards.
CAACAGAATCGGAATGAAGGTTTAGCTGAGAGATGGCCAACTTTTCAAGGGGTTTACCCAAAAAGGGAGTAATGGAAATTGGGCGATAGTTAGCAGGACAAAAAGGATCAGCTGTGGGTTTCTTGAGAAGAGGATGCACAAGGGAGTGCTTCAGAGGGGAGGAGAAGGATCCTGAGGCAAAGGAGAGGTTGCAGAAATTGGCAAGGGCCGGAGCAAGGGTATTGATGTGGTCCTTGATGGTGATAGCGGAACTGGGATGAACCTGTTTTGACAATGCTTTCATAGATCAGACTTGTCTAGCAACCTCATCAGGGGAGAAAAGAGGAAAGGATGAGAAAGAGGGTGGGGGTGGCTGAAGAAGGGTCAGCAAGTGCAGACAGAGAGGGGAGAGGGGCATGGGAAGAGAGAGTGGACAGTATGTCCTCAGTTTTTGAGATAAAGTGAGAGGCAAGGGCATTGCCAGAGCCTGCGAGGCAAGAGGAGGGGTAGACTGCAGCAGGGTTGATCAGCTCCTTGCAGATTTTAAAGAGTTCGGACAAGTTGTTAGATGCCGAAGAGACATGGGGGGTCATTACGACCTGGGCGCAAAGGGATACCGTGCACCGTTAATGACACTGGTGCCGGTAATCCCTTTGCGCCCTATTCCGAGGTCCCTTTGCGGGTCCTCCCTTAACGCCTGGTTTTACAAGGCGTTATGGACGGGACCCGCAAAGGGATACCGGGGTCAATAATGGTACCGCAATTTGCGGTACCGTTATTGCCGCCTTCCCATTGAGCCCTATGGGAGTTCAAATGGGAATGGGGAATGGCTCTGGTGAATGGGGAATCACCAGTCATGCCAGCCTCGGACAGGACCGGTAATTACTCCCTTCACCAGACGGGAGTAGGACCGATTTTGGAGGCAGTCATGGCGCTAGTAGCGCCATGGCTACCTCCAAACTTGGAATGAGGACCATGGGCTTGAATGTGGACTCTCTTCTTGGTGAGGACAGAAAGTCAGTATTGCCTTTGGAGCAAGCGACAGACCAGTTTGTCAGAGGATGAACAAGAAGCCCTCCATTTCCTCTCAGCCGCCCTACACGTACGTTTAAGTGTAGCTAGGTCAGAGTCATACCAGGAATTTCACTTGGCTTTGGACTTCAAACTGATCCTCATGACAGGGGCAGGGACGTCATTTCACCAAAATGCCAGGGGTAGCGCAAGTGACATCACACGATCCTTGGCCCCTGATGACATCACAGGAAGTGATGTCATTTCACCCCACCCCAAAGTGATATCGCAGGAAGCTATGGAACACAACCTTTCACCCGTTGACAAAACAGGAAGTGGCATCACATAGCATTGTACACTACGAAAAATATGGTTACGATATCACTATAATGTGATGTACATTTCATACCTGAATGGATCGCCATATGTATCGTTAAGATCAGTGTGTATAGGCCCATATTACCAAATTACTGTGATTGCAAGCAGATGTCCATGATCAAATGATAATTATGTGTTATTATATAGCACTTAAGCTTAAGTGCTTTACATAGAAGAAATAGACACCCAATATCACCCAACCTGTGTTGGTACCCATTTATCGACCAACCTCAGAAGGATGAGAGGCTGAGTTGAGGCGTTTGAGAACAGACTAAATCAGTGACTCACCCCCTGAAGTGTGCCTGAAATAAACCTTTAATGAGTCTAGCAATTATTGTATAGAATTCCAGAAAGACACATTTTTTGGCATTCCTATTCTTTCTTATTTAGGTTCAGTGCTGAAAGTTTTAGACTTGTGGCCCTCATATTCTTATTTTTCTCATTTTTTAAGGAGCCTGAACAAGAAAGCTAGCCACTCCAGAATTAAAGAGCCACATGGTCCTGGCCACAGCCCAGGAGTTTGCATTGCATATTTTTTTTTAAAAGTTTAAAAATAATTTTTTAAAAAGCATACTTTTCATTTTATTTTAGAGGTCGCAAGGGAGACCTCAGAGGTCGCACTTGTAACCTCTGGCGACCCCCAAATGACATCCCTGGACAGGGGCAAAAGCAGCAAGAGTATCAGAAATAGAAGAGTAGAGCAGGGACAGGGCTGTGCCAGGGTGTGAGTCAGCCAGAGGTCGAGGGGGGGTTGAGAGAAGGTGGCAGCGAAAGCCTCAACTGACACACGCTTCATGGGCCGGGTGTCAGAGAAGGTAGGTGGCAATTTTGGGGTACGCTTAGCTTGGGGGAAGAAAGGAAGAGATGAGAGGAGAGTAGGCAGTGATCGCTCCAGGAGAGAGAAGTGGTCAGAGGGGCGGAGGGGTGGAGGCCAGAGGAAATCAAGACATCAAGTGTGTGTCCTGCAGAATGAGTCGGGCTAAAGGGGAGGATAGAAAGGTAGAGGGAATCGCAGAGGTCACAAAAGAGTAAGGATGAGGAACAGGGAGAATCAAGATGGATGTTGAGGTCACCAAGGAGGAGGAATTGAGTGGGTGAGGCCAGAAGGGAGGATAGAGGTCTGCCCACTCAGAGGGAAATTATGTGATTTGACCAGCGGGCCGGTAGAAAGTAGCAACAATAAGAGAGTGGTTAGGAGAGAGAGAGCCTGCAGACAAGGCATTTGAAAGAGAAGTAAGTCTGAGTGGGGATGATAGAGGCAGGAATCCACTCAGGAAAGATCAGGGCTGCACCCCCTCCGGGCCGGGTGATCTGGACACAGAGAGGATTTTGTAGCCATCATGGAAGAGAGTGTCAAAGCTTGTGACAGAGCTGGCCGTGAACCATGTCTCTGTAAAACTGAGGACATCAAGGTCAAGTTCTTCCAAGAGGTGGCAGATGTCAGAGGAATGTTTGACAGCAGAGCGAGAGCTCAGAGTGGCAAAATGAAGAAGGTTGCCAGCCTTAATGACTTTCTGGGAGGGGTACAAATCAGAGGCACGCCCTGCAGAGGTGTGGACGGAGCCTGAGGTGGGGTGGAGGGGAAGGGAAGAGAGGGCTAGGTAGCCATGGGGGAGAGGAGGGGACAGCTGGAGATGAAAGGAAGTTGATGAAGAGAGGGAACCACCTATCGATGAGGAGGAAATTGGCCTGAGGGCCTTGGACCATGACAGTGCCGTTTAGGTAGACATTTATGATAACTCTGGAGGAGTCGAAAGAATCCATGAGGACTTCCCAGCGGGTACCACCAGTAATGGGAGTGGAGGAGACAGAACAGAGCACAGGGATCATATGGGGGTCCATAGATCTGGCAAGGGAACAACAAAGAGGATGTTGGTGAGGTTCTGTCTGGCAGAGGCGTTGGAATATGTATTAGCGATGGGGAGACCTGGGTTGGAGGCCAAGATATCCTTTTTAAACTTCTTCATACCAGACTTAGTGACAAGGGAAGGATAGTTGATAGAGAAGCAGTTGAAGTAGCTAGGAAAAACAGATAGCACCCTGGGTGAGTAGAGAGAGGAGGCAGTGTGATGAGTATGCAAGTATAGCAGTGTGGAACAGTCACTGGGCTAGCAGGTTACAATTAATGGCCAAAGTTAAATGCAAAACACACCCAAGTTTGACTTTCAAAGTTAAATGCAAAACACACCCAAGTTCAACTTTCAAAGTTAAATTCTAAGGCACTGTAGGTATAGAATTGCAGTATGAATCAGGAGTTAGAGGTCAGAGCAGAAACAAGTGTATTAGAGAGCATAACAGGGAGAACTGTGAGAACAAGCAGAGAAGGGAGTAAATCTCCCAAGAAGGGGGGAAAAAGGGCAATCAGAAGGAGGGAACTAACCCATGGTGAGTGATGGAAGAGAGTCTTGGTAGTCCAGTTTCATAGCTGAGTGAGATAGCAGCCTCGGGGAGGGTCGGGTTGTGGCAACAGTCTCATGTGGCGTCCTGGTAGCAGACAGGGAACAGACAGGGGTCTTCGGTAGTCAGGGCTGGCTCCTGCCTCCCGGTTTCTCTGATTATTCTATGTCAGCCACTGCAGCCAATGGGGGAGGGGAGAAGGCTGGGCAGGCAATTTAGAGAAGCCAGGGTGTTGCGGCCATCTTAGAAAGGCTTGGGTGCAATGAGGCACCAGTGAGGAAAGTTGAACAAAAAGCATCCAAGCAATCCATGTGGTGGGTAAAAGCCACAAATGAGGAACAGTCTGCAATCCTCACACTGCCAGGATAATCACGAAAATATTTAAGTAAAATGTCAAAAAGAACGTGTAATGCACACAAAGCACACAACAATTGCTGAAACAGCTTACCCCAGCCGTGTGTGCATTCTGGGTGATGGTATCAGCATGCAAAATGCTGCAGAAGCATGCAGCAGGCTCCAATGCTGTAGGAGAAGAAGGAAGGAAAGAAAATTAAGAAAACTTAGACAATAATTAACACAAACATGGGATAATGAAAACGACTTTATGTTTGCAATATTGTTGAATACGTTGTTTTCTTCTTATTAATTGTAAGTACAAGTCAATAAAACTTGATCTACATTGCAATGATTTAATAGTGTTGGAGAAAGAGGGCAGTGGTGAGTAGCAGTAGAGGAGCAATGTAAGGGGGGCATATTCTGCTTTGCCCATGTGGCAAAAGTGTCGCAAGATACTGCCCTGATTGGCCGTAGAGTCTTGCCAGGGGGCGCGGGATCCCTCTTTGAGGCCATGCACGCACCTTTCTTTGGGCCACAGGTTGTAGTGGGGATGCAACCTCTATGGAACCTCTATGGCATGCAGAGCCGCACTGAAGGGAGGGTCTCACGGGTGTTCATGCAGGTCTTTCCCGAGCGCAGTACTGTCGGCCATTCCAATCCCTTTGCTTGACCAAGAAGCATCCACAGGAGCAGCCCTTGAGGGTCCCCTTGCGTGGCTTATGGCAACCTGGCAAAAGAAGAGAAAACTTAGTAGAAGGCTGCAGCAGGGCCACAGCATTACACTGCACAGCTCCCATCTGCAAGACACAAGTGCAGGGGGGGAGAGCACCTATTTTCGACCTGTGCACAGAGGTCGAAGAGGAGGGTAACTAAAGGGTATACCGTTCCTCTACTGTTTTGGGGAAATCCACTATTGTTCCCATCATGGATGCATTTGAGTGCAGCTGGGGTACAAGTTGGTACGGCTGGAAATCTCATTGGTACCCCTGGAACTGCCGCCTGCTTGCCCTCACACTTAAATGTCAAAATGTGAATCATTGTTCACTGAAAAGACACCGTTTACCTGAAATAAATCTCCTGCTGCTCTAAATGCGTTTAGTCCCATTCAACTTTTCCAAATGATGAGTGCTTGCACCGTGGGAGCCACCCCCACGAGTAATTCCTGAAGGAGTGCATGCTTTGTCCGTTTGCATAAAAAAAGAATCATTTTCCATGATAGCTCTCGCCTGTGCTCTTTCAGAATTATCATTGTGTGGGTAGCAGTGTTCACCGGGTGATGTTTTATGTCTTATGTGTGACATTTAATTGTAAACTGCAAAGCGGTTATTTGGGGATGCTTTTGCACATGTAGGAAATGTACTTTTTATGTAGTATGTAGCAATGTCTATGTCTATGTATTTGTAACGCGCCGACAGCCCGCAGGCATCAGGGCGCGGAGAACATCTGAGAGAAGAGTCTTGTAGATCGCCATAATAAAAAAACAGTTCGGGGAAAGAACAGGTGATCGTCTAGATACCAGTGGGAGGTCCTGACATAACTGGAGGTTATTGAAAGAGGTATGTTTTCAGAAGTTTCCTGAAGTTACCATAATTACCTTCTAATCTAAGAGTCCCTGGGAGGTTGTTCCAAAATTTGGCTGCTATGAATGGGAAGGCTCGGCCTCCCCCTGCTGCTCGTTTCACCCTGGGGATAACCAGGAGGCCTGAGTCGGCTGATCTCAGGTTTCTTCTAGGTGTGTAGAGAGCGAATTTCTCTTTGAGGTATCCTGGCACCGTGCCATATAGGCATCTGTGCACGATCGTCATGGCCTTAAAATGGACTCTTTCCTCGATTCTGAGCCAGTGAAGATCTTTCCTTGCCGCCGATATGTGGTTTCCAAATTTAATTTCCTTAACAATACGGACTGCCTCATTTTGCATGACCTGGCAGCGATGCAGCTCTTTCTTGGTGGCCCCGACCAATAGTGCGTTGCCATAATCGAGACGGGATAGTACGATCGCTCTTGCGATGTTAGCCGCGTTTGCTTCACTTATGTAGGGTCTTATGGCTCTTAGCAAGCGCAAGTAATAAGTGTTGTTTTTGTGTAAATGGTTTACTTGCGCTTCGGCCCCTACTGAGGCTTCTACCAACATCCCAAGTGTTTTAACTTGGGGTAGGACTGAAATTTTGGCATCTTTTATACTGAAAACCTTGTATTGAACGCCTAGTTTGGATCTGGCATGCTGAGCTCCGAAGATCATGAGCTCAGTCTTGCTGTTGTTGAGGCACATCCAATGCTTCTGCATCCAGATATCGATGGTTTTATATACCTCTTCTACTTTCGCACTATCTAGTGTGTAGTCTCCCGTCATTTCAATGACCAGCTGCGTGTCATCGGCATAGTTGGTGAAAAACACACCAATGTTTTCCAATAGTTCAGACAAACTACGCATGTAGACATTGAAAAGCAGAGGGGACAGACTGGCTCCCTGCGGTACTCCAAATAGGATGAGAGCTGCTTCTGAGAAAGTGTCTCCCCAATGAATGCGTGCCCTCCTGTCACTTAAGAAGGAAACTATCCAGGCCAGTGCTGTTGGAGAGCAGCCTATGGTTTTATCTAGGGCCTTTTGTAGTAGTTGATGGTCCACTAGGTCGAACGCTGCACTAAGATCTAGTAGCATGAGCATCCCAGACTTGCCCCGTTCTATCAGCTCTAACATGTGGGTTTGTAGGTCAAGCATAGCTGACTCTGTACTGTGGGCTGTTCTAAAGCCCGATTGCTGTGTGTGTAGCACCACCTGTGCTTCCACATGTTGCTGTAGCTGATTAGTGGCGATTTTGTCCAGAATCTTCAAAACAAAATTGGAGTTTGTTATTGGCCGTAAATTGCTAGGATCTTTCGGATCTAGGCCCGGTTTTTTGACCAGAGGGGTTATTGTAACTTTTTTAATGCTGTTGGGAATTTTCCCTTCGGAAAACGAGGTGTTAATTATTTTAGTGAGAGTTGGTGCAAATATTTCTTTATTATCCAGAATAATTTTTGTGGGCAGGATGTTCTCAGCACATGATGTAGGTTTCATTTTAGCTAGTACCTGGCAGAAATCTTCCTCTGTTATGGCTTTGAACTGGAAACTGTCCCTATTACCTGGTTTAGGCTCTGCTGAGGAGCAAATTTCAATACTAGCGGATTCCCTTGCTTGAATTATATTAGTTCTGGCTTTTAGAATTTTAGCTGCGAAGGCTTCTTGTACTTTCTCACAATCTTCTTTAGATGGATTATGTGGTACTGAGAGTGCTTTTGGCTTTTCAATTGACTTAAGGATATCGAAGAGTTTACTCGTTGAGTTAGCGGCTAACTCTATTTCTCTGTTGTAATAATTGAGTTTGGCATTTTTGACTGCCTTTCTGTACTCTAGGTCCTTGCGTTTCCAGTCAATTCTATTCTCTAATGCGTGGGGATAGCTCAGTGAACTGATTACTGCCACTGATTGTTTTCCTCCTGCATCATATTACGATGAATCATACCTGTTCTGGCCAACAGGTTTCAATTAAAAGGTATTTTATATTTTCAGATTCATTTATAATGTGTTTTGGTGCTTCACGTGTCAGCTTTAATAAACAGTGGTGTCTTCTGTGAACGAACACAATGCCAAAACATGAGTAGCTTGGTGGAAAATGGAAGCTTGTATGGTAGTAGATGTGAGGTACTGGGCGGATTGGAGGCAGTGAGGTAGGCACAAGTCGTGGCTTCTTTACCTGACCAGCATGTGTGATCCTAGGCAAAACAAAAAAGTGGTTAAGTTTGCACTATAAACTAAACAAACAAACGGAGTCCTGTATCTAGCATTTCAGGCTTTACCTGGCATAAGATAACCACTTGGGTGATTGAGTCTGCCCGTGGGAAAGGTTGCAGCATTTAGGCTTGTGAGGCTGTAGACATCATATGATTACTGTACACAGCATGTGAGGCTTAATTGTTACAAGAGGGCACTACATGGGATATGAGGTGGTACTTAGCATTTTCTAGCTGTGCCTGGCATTTGAGGCAGTGTTTAGCGCATTATGAATTTATCTGCAAATGTGAGGCTTTAACAGATATAGGGCCTCATTATAAGTTTGCCGGTCCGGAAACAAGGGTGCTGGTAAGCTCACCCGCACCCTTGTTTCTGGATCAGCAAACTCCGAGTCTGCCTGCCGTGGCCGCTGTGGCCGACAGGTCTGACCCGGCCGGGTGCAGCAGCTACGGTATGCAGACCGGTCACGGAAGCACTGGCATCTTTAGCAACAGTGCCAGGGCTTCTGTGTCCCCACTACATTTTACTGGTGCCTGACTTCCCGGGCCACTGGACTTGGAATCTCCCGGTGGCACCGAGAAGTCAGGTGTCGGTAACATTTTACAAGTCCGGCGGCAGCCCGTCGGTAGCCCCGGCATGGTTACCGCTGGACTCGTAATGAGGCCCATAGGATGGCAGTGACTGGTCGTATGGGGCAGTACTGGCATGAGAAAGAGGCATGCCTGGCTTCTGATGGGTGTGCCCCTGGCATATCATGACTGTACCCATTACATATTGGGACAGCACCGTAGTGAATGTATGGTTCAAAACTAAAGTAACCTTTTGCCCGTTTTACGACAATTTGTTATTTTATTAATCATACACTTATTGTAGATTTTTTTTTGTGCTTTTGCAATGTCACTTCCTGTGATGTCACCAAGGCAAAAGGTCATGTGATGTTACTTCCGCTACCCGTGGTATTTTGATGAATTGGCCTCCATGGTTCCCTTACTTTCCATCACTGTGAGCAGCTTCCTGGACAGCAAGAAAAGAGCACTTTCGTTGTAGGTTCCCCATAATGGGGATTCGACCCTGGGCACTGGGATTCGACCCTGGGCACTGGGCACTGCTAGAATGCCCTAGTGTCAAATCTTCCTGAGCCATCGTGCAAGCTATGGCTTGCTTTCAATTATTTGAATAGCCTGCTTGGGCCATAACACACATTGCCAAGCCGCCACATAGCCCTGCAGAGCAGTGATCCGCATTTGTTTTCTGCATTTAAGCACCATTCGAGTGAAATTGCTGCAAGCTGTGTGTGCCGGTAATGGGTGCGGTGGGGGGCGGGGGAGGAGGGGGGCTATAGTTCTTGGCATGCCTCTTAAGAGTTGCAAATGGTGGGGAATTGGAAAAGGGAGGGTGCATAAATCTGCATGCTGCGAGGGGGGGGCAAAGACTGAAAGCGATGGTGGTCGTTTAAGCAGTCAGTTCTTTGTGTTTCGTTCAGTCTTGGTATTACAGTGGTAAACCACAGTATTGGGAGGTAGAGCAGAGGAAAGGCAGGACCCAGATATGGGGTTTGTATTGGGGAGGGACAGTAAGAGTGGACATGGGGTCGGTGGGAGTCCAGCAGGCAGAGTGGAACATAGCTCCACTCCTTCTGTGCTCATTAAGAGTTTTCCGGTAAAACACTGGTAATTCCAGCATGCCGGTATTACAGTCTCCGGCAGGGTGACCACCAGAAATACTGGTGCATTCCAAGGGCGTGCAGCCCCCCTCCCCCTTGCCAGATACGGCATTACCAGCGTTGTCATCAATCTGCTGGTAATTCCGGCAACTGTGTTCTGGAAAACTCTTGGCTGAACCGGTAAACGTGCTGGTAAACGGTGTTACCAGCACCTTGCCGTATACAGGCAAACTCGTAATGACACCTGCCTGTGATGTTGATCAGGATAGGGGGGCGTGCTAGGCTGTCAGCAGTCATTTTAGGCACAGCATTGGCAAGGAGTTATGCCGAACCAGCACAGCGGACATTTTGGCACTCCCGTGCCTTACAATGGGCTACGTGTTATGCTTTGTGAAGCAAAATAGTCCCCACTGTTGCCCCTCTGCTTTTTGCCTCATAGAACTGTGTAAAGTAATCGTATCCTCCTGCCACCAATCACATAAGGGTCCCTTCTACAGTTACAGAGAGTCCTTACAGCTGATCAGTCTCGAAAAGTGTTTGTCTGTGGCTGACGAAGCTTTCATTTTGGCGTGAAACGCCCTTGGGCAAGGAAGAGGGCAAGGAAGATGGAGTGACGCAGTGATCAGTTTCTGCGGTGAAACTCACGCACGGGGATGAGCAGCTGTGTGGTGTGAAGGTACTCAGGATCTGGGGTAATAGTGAGCAGGGGACAGTGTGGGATTCTAATGATGGCGACATAGCTTAATAAATGCGGCTGTGTGCTCTGTGGTGCATGGGGTACACTTCTTTCTTACCGAGTTCCATGCTTCCTGAGTTCCTGTGGTTAGTGTCGCTGATCCATTCTTGGGCTCTTGGCGGAGGTCATGTCAGGGGTGAGAGGTTATGGCCCTGTATGACACTTATAATGGTGAGAGTGACCAAACCTTTACCCTCCCTCAGGAACTTCTCGAAAAGACCACAGCGTGGCCTGCTCATGCCCAGGGAAGGACAGTCTGTGGGAAGCGCCTCGTTATTTTTGCGAAAGGGCAGAGAAAGGTCCAGAAGGAGTGTAGGGTGACGCGGGTGCGGTTCTCTTCTCGAGTGCCTTAGGGCCGTTCGCCTACTTGCTGGCTGTGGATAGAAAGGGGACTTGCCTGCTGCACACGGGACACCCGGAAGGTGAAGAGACAGCCAGCAGCCACTGTGCCCTCTTGCAGAGTATACAAGCCTAGCTGGTCACGCCTGCAGATACCCATCACAATGCATAAGCAGCGTCAGCCCATCTGAGAGCAGAACACCAGGTACCAGCAGGCAAAGCAGGGACACACACATGCCATATCACCAAACGGCCATGCTGCACAACCACATGCCGTTCCGCCACCATGTCACTACATGCCCATGTCATAAAATCCCATGTCTCTGAACTGCAGCGTTACTGGACTGCTATGTCACTGAACTGGGGTGACACTGAAACACCATGTCATGGAAGCACAATGTCAGTGAACAGTCATGTCGCTGTAACGGTTTACTGAGAGGTCACCCTCAACACAGGGAGTTCCTTCCCTCCCCAAGGTAAGTGTCACACAATAAACATCTGTCAATTCTTTAATTCAGCCCCATCTCAGCCTTATATCATGCCCCTTGAATCCCCCCCCCTGAGCTACCAATGAGCCAAGAACCAGGCCTGTGTACAGGATATATATTTATTTGAATTAGATGTGAAGAAAATCACACTAAAATGTCAAACACCACTTTATCCATGGAACAACACAATAAACGTCTCTCATCATAATTAAATCACACAAGTGAGTTGAAAAGAACACAAATCACAATTCTTTACTTTCCACAAATTTCACTTCAAGAAATAATTAAACTGTTCAATGAACAAAAACAATTACGTATTCAATGCTGTGCAATTTCGATTTTCCCTGCACGCTTAAAAGGCTAGCAGTTTAGTTTTACACATTTGTGCAATGCATATGGCAATTACCCACACCCTTTTCTCTAAAATAAACACAGGGTGATATAGCGGTTTGTGTTCAGACCCCACTCACTGAAAGGTTTTTGTTGGGGAAGTTGGACAGTAAAAGAACGTTGTTTGATTTGAGAATTTTTGGGTTTCAGACCCCCCCCCCACCCCCTCCACTTAAAAGCCTGTGTTGGCCTGTGTTGGCCTGTGTTGGGGAAGCTGGGCAGCTGGACAGAAAGATTGCCCAATAAAGTTAGTCTATAGTTTTTGGCATACACTGGGAATTAGCTTTTTAAATTTTAAATTTTAACAAAATTCACCGCGTGATGTCCAGCTGAGAGGAATTAATGAAATTAATATTTTTAGTTAAATAGGCTAAGTATCTACACAGTGCCGCCCCTATCCCCCGCCCACTATAAAGGGAAAGCATTTAAGGCAAGCAGATTCCCCCACCTTCCCCCACCTTTTGGTCTCCCAGGGTTCAATTCTACTTACATAGAAAACCTCTGTTTAAAATAAGGAATCCCAGCTGCATGTCAGGACACACTGGAAGGAAGGGGCAGGGGCCTGGTAACTCCACTCTCAAGGATGGCCTCCAGCTCTCCACGATAGGTGAGAGGGTCCACAGCTCCAAGACAGGAGTGGCACAAACCAACCTCCCCACTACGGTTTTGGAACCTGCAAGTCTAAGCTTACACAGGCTTCTGCAACCCCAGAAGGTAAGAAGGGTTAGGGTCTCGATGGTTGGATGGGTACATAGGTCCAAAGAAAACCATGAACAGGTGAAGGGAGAAGAATGGGCAGGTAGGGGGGTCAGGGTAAACCTATCTAAAGCACACCTTCCAATATATATTTCTTGGTGGTATTTAGATCATAATAGGTCTTCATTCCTTCAGCCAACTTTCTAAATTGCACTGAGCATAAGCAAAACCATGCCGGAGGTGCTGTCTTAAGTTTTCAATGTTCTCATGAATAGTGGACACATTTATCAGTGTCTGCTCCTGAGTTCCTCAGAGCAGATGCTGAGGTAACACAATTTTTCATCCGGTCATGAGCTGAAATGGGGACAGCTTTGTTGCAGAAGATGGTGAAGTCCTAATAGCCATCAGGGCAAGTGGTAATCAGATGTCCCAACTGGGCCCAGAGTCTGCAACAAACTTCTTGAAGATACTCACAATTGTATTGCGGTATCTCTCTACCCACTCCTCCCCCACTTGAGGCCAGGCAGTAGGCAAAGTGGAGTTTTCTTTTTACTCCTAGAATCTCCCACATCTTCACCATCACCTCACTGGTAAAATGGCTTCCTCGGTCTAACTCAATTCTTTGCGGGAGGCCGAAATGAGACAAGATGTGGTTGATCATTATTGCAGCAGCTGTCTCCACCTTACAATTCGGGGCTGGAAGACACTCTACCCACTTTGTGAACAAGCAGGTCACAGTCAACATGTACTTTTCTCCTCTGGTGGAGCGAATCACTGACCCGATTAAATCAACTTGCAAATCTGACCAAGGCAGTGCCATTCCCCTTTTTTGGAGGGGAGCTCTGTGTGTGAGTGAACTGGGTTGAAATTGAGCACACACAAGACACCCCTTTAGGTAAGTGTTGAGGTCCTAGCCCATGTGTGGCCAGCAGGCATCCTCATGCAAGATTTCTAATGTGTGAAATGCCCTATGATCGTCAGTGGCTGTGACATGGGTGTGGTTCAAGATCAGGCTTCGGAATGAGGTAGGTATCACCCACTGGTCACAGCAGGATAGTACTCTCTTTAACGAAGAAACCGTCTTGGATCCGGAACATCTTAGAAAACTTCATCAACCCCCAGAGATCCTCTTTACTGGTATAATCTGACTCTGTTAGAGGAAAACTCTAGGGGTCTTCAATGTGTTTATAGATTTTTTCCATGATCGAGTCCTCTTTCTGTGCAGTGATCAAATGTGCACCTGGGGTATCTTTACTCTACTGGGCAGTAGAGACTTCACTATTCACATAAGTTTGTGACCATGCTGACAGCGGCAACCTGGACTTCCCCAGCAGGGTTCGGTTTCTAATAAATCCACCTGCAGGGCTCTGGGTTTCGCCAGCTGGTCAGCCAGGTCATTTCCAGTCTTATCTGCCCCTCTATTTTGGAATGACCTCTTCTTCCAATAGATGGTCATCCTATTGGAGGTCACCAGATCATCACTTGACTGGATCAGTTTGTCATGTTTTAGGGGATTATTTTTGCCACACAGAATGCCTCGATTCTTCTAGTTAATCCTGGCATAATAATAGTTAGAGATTATGACTAGAACATTGAGTTGGTGGTGCACTGCAGTGAGGATGGCTTGATGAAGAGGCATCAACTCTGCAACCCGACTACTTTGGAGTCCTTTTTTTATGAACCAGAGGGTTCAGGGGTATAATTCACCCAGGCATTCCCTATGCCAGCCACCAGTTATTTTTCCCAGTTGTTGTCAACATGGTAGGAACACTCATCCACATAAACTGTGGGTATCCCCTGGCATGTGTCTTCTTCTTAGACCTTGTGTGGGGAAGTTAAGCACGCCTCCATGTTGTTATTGGTCATTAGACATTTGTCCCCAAGACAGTTTTCTTGAGCACAATCATGCAAGCCCACCAACCATTGTGCTGCGGGACTCTTTGTGTTTTGGCCATATCGGACCTCCACAGGAAAACCTGCCATGGACAGATACCAGGAAGTAATTCTGGAATTACTAACATACCCTGCCCGAATTCTGTCACTTTGGAGATATTGCAAGGGTTGCTGTTGAGTCTCAACAATGATGTGCTCCCTCTGGATGAATGGGAGATCATTTTTTAACAGCCATATCATTGCCAGGAGTGCCTTCTCGCAGTTATTGAATTTTACCTCCACAGAGGACAAAGTCTTGCTTGCATACAAGATTAATTTGTTGACCTTCTCATGCTTTTGATACAATACCAGTGTTGGGCAAGTAACCGAGAACCCCGTCTCCAAGAAGAACTTCTTGCTCTTTATGGGATAAACCAAACAAGGAGCCTGAGAAAGGCTTTGTTTCAGTTGTTTAACTGCCTCGGCTTGTTCTGGACACCACTCCCACTTTACTACGGCCTTTAATAAATGGACCAAGGGTCGAGTGACCTCTGCGTAGTCTTCAATGTACTTCCGACTATAATTAGTGAGTAGAAGAAGGTGTCTTAATTCTTGCAGAGTATCAGGGTCTTTTAATTTCAATTGGGCTTCCACTTTCCTCGCCTTGGGACTAAGACTCTCAGGGGTGATCCTGTGCCCTAAGAAGTTCACTTGGGTCTTGCACCACTGTGCCTTCTAAAAGGACAGTTTTGCTCCAGCTTTCGGCAACTGAGTCAGAACATAGAGGATTTCTGCTATATGTTCCTCCACAGTTAAACTCTTGATCAGAACATCATCTAGGAGGGCAGGTTTCCCCTTTCACCCAAGTCGATCATGGCCTTATGTAGAAAGATGTTGAACGCATTGCCGGCGATGATGTATCCAAAGGTGTTCGGGTCCACGTATATTGCTGCCATCGAAGGTAAAGGCAAGCTTGTACTGGTCTTCCCTACTCACGTGTACTGTCCAGTATCAGTTGGTCAGGTCAAAGGCAGTGTACACCTTTGACCCTTGGTGCTGTGCCAGTCCCTGATCGATGTAGGGAAGTGGCCATCTTGCTATGTGGCCCTGTTTGTTCAACTCCCTCAGGTCTGCACATAGTCTCCATTGGCCGTTTGGTTTGAGTAAGCGCAGTACCAGATTGTTGAAGGTACTGTGGATCGGACTAATTATCCCACGGAATTCTAAGTTCTTAATAATCTCTGTGAGTGATTCCATGGACGCGAGAGGTAACCAGTATTGTTTCACAAATACAGTATTGTTTAACAAATTGTTTCACAAATATTGTTAGGCATCAACAGCCATTCCAATAAAGTTGTCT
This sequence comes from Ambystoma mexicanum, assembly GCF_040938575.1. Taxonomy (NCBI): domain Eukaryota; kingdom Metazoa; phylum Chordata; class Amphibia; order Caudata; family Ambystomatidae; genus Ambystoma; species Ambystoma mexicanum. The sequence goes on along the minus strand of NC_090923.1, from coordinate 900,615,821 downwards.
GCACCCAAAGTGATACTTCAAGGGTCGCTGTTGTCCACCAATATTCAAATGGTGTAATGTGGTAGGTCTACTAGAGGTGTCAGATTTAAATACAAACCTTGTTGTTGGAGATGGGAAATCAAATTTATATAGGCATCTTGATATTTGAGGTTCTATCCTCACTTAATTTTGAGGCGAATAGTGAATTGTCGCACCTGTCATGGGATGGTAAACTCTTCTCGCACTTGAACCTCAATGGCATAAGGCAGCAATTGAGCTGGCCTAAATGCTTTTTCAGTTTTGTCAAAGCCCATGGGATCCCCCACCAGTCGTGACCAGGATTTATTATTAATTAGGTCCAAATTGATTGAGAAATGGTTGAGAATGTCACTGACAAAATAAAAGGCAGAAGGGACATCTCTCACGACCCAACAATTATGCTCTATGTTTTTGTTGCCAATGTAAGGTTTTAGCATACACCTTCTAGGCAGGATATGCTTGAAATTCAGGGTTTCCAGACCTACTTCCCATTTGTCAGTCAATTTAAATGTGGCAATGGTCTAATCTTTTGGGAGTTTTCTGAATAATTCTTCGCTGATGAAGATCCGGCCATTATTCAGGCATACTCTGGAGCACCGGCTCCTCCACCTCATTTAATTGAATAGGGAAACTCAACTGTTTGCCTTTTTTTTGAATATCCATCAGACTTGGAGAGGGTTGTTCCTTGTCTGGTTTCACGGAACTCAATATTTCTTCTGATTTTGGACTGGTGTACAATTTTAGGGTGTTCCCTTCCAGTGTGTATTGCCACTTAAAACTGGGAGTAAGGTTGATTTTCAAGACTGGAGAAGGGTTCCCATAACCAGTGTGTTCTCCTACAGAGCCGATCCTGATGATTGGGTCTTGTTTGTTCTGGAAATGGAATTCTACATTCTCAGAACGTTGATCAATTAAATGACAGGTACCATACATGCTGACATAATTGGTACTCATTTTTAATTTGATAGGCCGTTTAGTCTGGGCCCAGAGGACCTTGTTTACACAGTGGATCAGAGGTGATAACCTCCTCACGAGATCATTCCCCAGTAAACAGGGTGTGCCCTCTGGAGTCACAACTAACACCGGATGTTTAACTGGGTGGCGTACAATTTTTATATGTAGATACACAGTCCATTCAACAGAAATGTAATTTTCATCTAAATTTTGGAGTTGTCTGTGAAGTGGTGTGAGGGGAATTTGGTTGCCCTCCTCCCATCCTGAGTTTAGCTGGTCAAAGGCCTTTTTGGACAGGAGGGTCGTTTGGGATCCAGTATCCACAAGAGCTAAAAATTCCCACTGACCCAGCGCCCTGACCAGTGCATGAAATTGGCCTTCTTTCTCCTCCAATGTGCAAAGAAAGTGTGAGTTATTTAACAGCCCTGTGGTCGTTTTCTTAATATTGAGCAGTGCAACTCAGTTGTCTGTGAAGTGGTGTGAGGGGAATTTGGTTGCCCTCCTCCCATCCTGAGTTTAGCTGCTCAAAGGCCTTTTTGGACAGGAGGGTCGTTTGGGATCCAGTATCCACCAGAGCTAAAAATTCTCACTGACCCAGCGCCCTGACCAGTGCATGAAATTGGCCTTCTTTCTCCTCCAATGTGCAAAGAAAGTGTGAGTTATTTAACAGCCCTGTGGTCGTTTTCTTAATATTGAGCAGTGCAACTCAGTTATCTTGGGCGATTTTCTTTGTCAGAGATTTCGAATCTGTAAATAAAATGTTGCACCTTACAATGGGTGGATTTTTGGCATCCTTGTTCTCCACTGATTCTTTTCTGTCTACCTTTACCTGGTGACATTTCTCAGAAATGGTTTGGAGAAAGGACACCCCCTCCGTTTGAATTCTTTCTGGCTCACCCTTTTGGGGTTGAAGAATTTCTGGTTATGTGTCGGTCTCCATACTTAACCTGTCCCACTCGGGGTCTTTTGGGATCCATTATTGTTTGCGAGGGATCCCCGTTGTTGAAAGAAGGTCTGCTTACCTGAATCCTCAAGGATTCTTCTCTTTCAAAGGGGAGGATCCGAAGTTCCTCCACAAAGTGGGTTCTTATTTGGCCTTTCCTAATTACCCTTTGCTCTTTGGGTTATAACATTTCAGGGATAGAAGAAACACTTTTAGGCTGAAAGGTTTTGAGGGGTTCCGTTTGGGCGAGAAAGGAAGCTTCCTCTAGGCCTTAACATCTCCCCTCCACCCGGGCCCCCTCCTCAGGAACCTGTCATTTCTCCCCCGAGGCATCAGCCCTGGGTATTAGCGCATTCTGGGAAGCAGGGTTATGTTGAGGTTGGACTGAGCCCTCAGCATGCGCCCTAGGTCATTAGTCAGTTGCTGAACCTGCCGCTCCACCTACGAGGTGGTAAGGAGGTCTCGAGTAATACCTCTGCTGCTCCCGAAAAGGATAACTGTCCCTTTTCCCGGAGTAGCTCGGGTACTGGAAATGTCCCCCATAATTTTCCATCCTGAATCTCCCTTCTCCCGGGTTCAGGAATCGATGGTCCCGGAACAGGAGAGAGCGAGGAGGATTATTTTGGAAGTTCTGATTCAGGGGGTATCTGGGGGAAAAGTTCAGATTGGGAGGTGGAGTAATACTTTTCTCCTGAGAGAAGTTTGGATAGAAGTTTCCCGGGCACTACTTACCCGATTGGAACCACTCTTGGGCCAGGGGAGTGTATACATATCCCAGGATTGGTTTGTTATGCTTATGCCAAGGGCTTACATAGGTGGGTCAGAGGGATCATTATCCTAGACCCCTGCCTGACTACCATTTGATTTGGCGGGGTTGGGGGTGCCTTCTGCCTTCCATTTTGCTTGTTGGCAGGAAGGGTACTTTTAGGCCCCATCTCCAGATCCAATGGAGGGGTCGTTTTTTGCCTCTGCCAAATTCGCAGCAGCAGGGGTGTCTGATGGTTTGGGGGGAGTTTACTCTCATCGGGCTTCTGGACCTCATAGATCCTGGTGGCCTGTTCAATCACCCAATCCAGCAAAATCACTCACTAAGTGTGCCGGTCCAGAAACAATGGTGCCGATAAGCTTACCGTCACCATTGGTTCCGGACTGGCACACTACCACTCTGCTGAGCCCGTGCCCTCCCGCCTGCAGAGTTTTCACAGGAGCACCGGCACCGCTATCAACGGTGCAAGTGCTCTCATGTCCCCATTCCCATAGAGTCCAATTGGACTCTATGGGAAGGAGGACTAACAAAACTGCCGGCACCTGACTTCCCAGCGGCCGGACTTGGAATAGCCCGGTGGCACTGAGAAGTAAGGTGCCATTTTCTGTATGTCTGTATTTTCTACAGGTCCAGCAGAAACCCACCGGTAGCTCCAGCAGGGTACAGCTGAACCCGTAATGAGGCCCACTATGTATTTAGGGAGCACATGGAAATATGTAGTTATGAACTTTCTACTATTTGTGTTCATCCGCCGGGAAGTCTGAGCAAATGCGCGCTTTAGCTCCTGTTCTCGGGGAGAGGAAATTACTGACGGGCCCATTGGTCAGTACTCAACCCCCAAAAACCTGTAAGACAAGATAGCTGCACCGAGTGAGGACAGGGTGCAGGACTTACATACTCCAGCACAAATAAATTCTAGGGACTCAGTAAATTGGCAAAGGGAAGTCCATTTAATACATACATCAGCTTGTGGAAATCAACAGTATCGCGAACACCTGTCTCGCCCCGACTTCAGTTCAACAGCCTCTTTTATGGGCAACTTCGTCATCATTGACGTACACTTCTTATAAAAAACCATCATGCAATATAATTGGGAAAGGTAACTTAAGTATAGGTGTTATATCTGTATATGTAAATAAAGCATACGGATTGGATAACTCTTATCGGGTGGGCATCTACGCCCATCCCTCTACAACACACGTGATTGACGTCACTAAAAGTACAACGTCCTATTGGTTGCAGTCTCTATAGGACCCTAGATTACATGGTCCATTGTGATTGGGCAAGTTACACCCCTAAACATAAATCTCCACTTTAATTAGCAGCATGCAGAATAGACACCCTGGTGCCTGGTGTCCAAAGATTCACCCTGCCTCCCTTCCATCAATCAGTGGTTTAGGGCTATGTGTCAATTAGTTGTCTGGGTATGGCCTCGGATCTGTAGTCTCTTATCAGGAAAAGTTATGGCACCCTCAGGTTCTGGATGACATCAGGCGGTGGTACATCTTCGCGCCTGTCAGGTCACGTGTTGGTCCACCGTGAATCTGCTTCAGTTCTCAGTCTTTTCGTGCATTTGATTCTGTGTTCGCTTGGCCACATGCATGGGCCAAGTCTTATCTTGACCTTCACGGGCGGGCTGGCGTGCTCTGAAGTTGGAGCCCCGTGAGCTCATGCTCACCTCCCCTTCTCTGGTTGACCTCAATTTCCCCGGCATGAGCCATCCTTTGTTAAGTTTCGATCCCGCTCTTTTCCTCAGCTTGGACCTAGATGTGTAACTCAGCCAGTTGGTCCTGGGCCGCCTGGGCTTTCTTCTGCTCAAACAAAATGGAGTTGCACATGTACATTGTGCTGTATTGAGGTAGACATATATAGTTGGCGCATGCCGCTCTGTTCTTCTACTTAAGCCTTGCAGGCGGTATCGATTACTTAGCATCTTCCGTTTCAAGCTTATTTACACATGTTCAATAAGGCGGTTGCTTCCGCCTTGCTCATGGCACCATTCTCATACGTTTTCACAGTGTCCCTCCCCTTCGTCCATTACAATTCTCCTCGCAGTTGTCGGTACTGGCATGCATAGCTTTCAGTAGCCACTTCTGGTTGTTCTCGGGGCTGCCCAGGCCCTTAATCTATGTCCATTGGCCTTCCATTAAGGCTTTCGGGGGTCTCCTCGTGGACAGTCTGTAAATACTCATAGTTTCGTACCAATGGCAGGTACGGTTGTCTGATTGGGTACTGTGCTGCCCAGGGTTGCCTGGTTATGGTCATTTCAACAGGTATTGAACTTCTAATATTCACAGGGCAGAGGCCCATTGCAGCCCTTTGTGGGTTCAGCTGCTCCTCGTACGTCACATACCTTGGCGAGTACTTTACTGGCAACTCGCAATGGGGGGCGGGGGTGCAGGTCATATCTGGGACCTCCTCTACACTCCCCCCTCTGGTCAGTTCATCGACCACTCCTACTTCCTCCTTTATATTCAGTTTCTTTGATTCCTCAGCTTCTTGCTCATCGTCTCCTGGGTTTACACAAGAAGGCGTGAAAGTATGCAATTTTGGTGTCCATATCTTTATCACCCCTTTCAAGCTTCCTGCTGTTTTCACATGCTCATCTTTGTTCCAGGTCATCAACTGGCATTGTCCATTTGGACTGCAGTAAATCCATTTGCCTTCATACCTTCTTCGTTTCTTGGGATAAGTGAATTCTGTTCCCTCTGGTGCAAATTCGCTGGCCTTCACAAAGTCCTTTATCTCCTCATCTGTCAGGTCTCTGGGCTTCCAGCCTGGTTCGACGTCGACCATAATTTTCATCCCAATGGCCTTCTTTGCAGTTTTCTGGCACTGTGTGATGATTATCATGATAACACAGAATCATAGCAGCACCATTGCTAGCAAGGCTCCCAGAAACTTGAATATGTCAGCCATCCATTGCGGGACCCATGAGAATAGGTTTCCGAACCAGCTATCATCATCTACTTCATCTGTTTCCTCAGTGATCTGGTTTTTCAGGGTCGTTAACATGCTTATGGCCTCTGTGAGGGTTCCATTTTCTTGTCGTGAGATGGTATAAAAGTGCAGCATGAGTCTCCAATGTTCGCGCAAACACCTCCATCCATTGCGGTGATCATGTCAAGCACATATCTGTTCTGGAGAGTCATCAGTCGAACCACTCTCAGCTCTTCTTTAATCGCATTGAATCCTTTTATTGTGGTGTTGATGGTCTGCAGTAACTCCCATCTGGTTATCTGCAACCATTTAGCATTCACTACAATTTGGATGTGTGGCAGGAGCTTTATGGTGAATACTGTTGAAGTGAGGCTGAACAGCTTGTGTTCGTATGGAATCGCATGAAATGCCTCTTCCGATTTGGCTGAAAAGTAGTTTTCTCTCTTAATTCTGGATGTCAGCTCTACAGACCTCCTTTTGCTCAGGTGAGCATCTGCTTTCGGAAAGCTGTCCAAATTCAGTTCACTTTTTGGGATCATTAGTGCAGGAACGTGGACGTTCACCAGTGTGCATATGCCTCCTCAGTTCCTAGGTAGTCTTATATATGCCTTGGACCCACATGCCCAATAGTGATCCATTAGGACAGCGGTTCCTTGTGTCATTCCTGGGGCTTCATATATTCGTCTGCAGTTTTGATTCTCCCCCATTTTCCTCGTGCCATTACTTCTAAAGCACAGTTTCGGGTATTCCAGCGGTACTATCTGCAACGGTCCTCCTCTGTCTTCGACCCATGTCAACAGCTTTACCAATCGTGGCCACAATGGTCTGCATAGTCTCTGAGAGTTCTCTATTGCTTCATTACAGGCTCCAAGGACCATCCAAGCTCGCAGATTACTACTCCTTCGTCCCATCCGTCTGGGGAGACTACTGATCCCCAGATCTGCATTTGGCCTCTGTTCTTCCAGATTTGAGCCTCTTCTGCAGTTTTTCCTTGGACATTCAGTCTTGGGTTTATTTCCCATCTAATTCCTGATCCTTTGACGTCAGGGTTTTCATATCTAATAACGTGATTCTTGGTGTGCACCCTGTTTCTTGTTTTGATGTCCTGGACAAAACCGTCTTCATCTGGGAAGTCTTTTTCGTTGGCCCATATCAGTGAGGCGTCTCTTCCCATAAACTGCCCTCTGGTGTTGCACATTGCTATGTGTGACATGCAGTGTGCCGTCGGGACGTCAACTTCTACTGCAACAAAGATTTTGGACTTGCCCATGCTATATGGCAGGAGCGCACAGACGAAACATTCTCCTTCTGAATTTCTTAGTCCAACTTCCTTCATGTGCCGGTACCATATGTTGTTTCCAAGATGGGCTGTGCTGTCCAGGTAGTCGTTTAGTTCCGTGTCAGTTTCATATGGGCTTCTCTTGATTCTTAACGTTTTTCTGTAGTTGGCCAACACTATGTCTCTGAATGCGTCTGTACTGCTCTTTCGTTCAGGCAGTCTCTCGGGCATTATCCTTGGTGGTGCAGGTCGCACTTCTTGCCCTGCAGTAATAGGGGGAGATCTTGCGTTTCTTTTCCTTCCCTCATGCATTCTCTTGTAGACCTCCTGCCACCACCATTGGCTAGTCATCCTTCCAACACGTGGCGGTGTCGTGGGTTCGGTAGTTACTTCTGGCGTTGGAGCTGGCCTACTTGTTATCACAGTTGTTGCAGTTTTCTTGCTGAGCTCCTCATGTAGTTTCTTTGCTCTTAGTATGAGCGGAAACACATACTTGACTACCGCGTGTGTTTTCTCAGTAAGTTCTTTCGTAGCTTAATCTATTCTCTTGAGGGATTTTGTCATGCCATCTCTGTCTGTTGCTCGCTTGGTTCTCTGTTCTCTGGAGCTGTTTGTTTCACAGGTATCTTTTCTTTTTCGGTTGTTCCGGCCTGTGGTTGCATAGCCATTGACACTTGCCCTTGCTCGTGTGCATTCAGTGTATGGGGGCGTGCCATGGACAGTGCTATGTTATCATTCATTCTGTGCTGACCCTGTCTCCAGCTTTTCTCACCATTCATTCCTTCAAGTGTGTATGTGTTGCTGCTAATTACATTCAACTGTAAATCATTTGTTTTATCATCAGTTTTTCTCGGAACAGGGATGACAATATAAGGTCTGGGTGCTTTTGTGGACCCCAGATGTTCATTACGTGTTGGAAGCACGGACATTGGGATGCTTTGTGCACCAATAAGAAAGGCAGTTCTGACAGTTAGAGACAAAAATACTACAACAATCACTATGCATATACATATGACGGCCTTGAAAGACATCTTACAGCATCTCCTTCCAGGAAACCGGGGGCGCCCCTCCACTGGTGGCACAACTAAATTACTGTTTTGGGCCCCCATCTCGAACAAGTCCATAGTCAATAGTTCATTTATTTTCTAATCTTGATTTTCGTTACTTAAAAGTTCAGCAAACACTAAAAGGGTTGGTGCAAGTTTAATGTCCCCCCTCTTGTGAGTGATGACGGAAGTCTCTAGTTATGGAGTACAGATTCTTTGCTAGACTATGGAAAAAGGTTAGACTACCATTTTTAGCACATCACATTCTTCCTGCATTTGTGTATAGAACGCATTTCCAGGGCCCCTTCCCAATTCGTCTTGGTTCTGAGGATATGCAGGAATTAGTTCGCAGTGACACCACAAAAGGATGGCTTCGCTGCACATCACGCATAGATAAACCATTGAAAAAATAAAAACAAAAAATAAAAATAACAGTGAATATATGAGAAGGTAGGAAAAAATAAGAAAAAGGTTGAAAAAAGTAAACACGGCAGTGAAGTTCGTTGCTCTGCTCTTTTCACCTGGTTCTTCGAGGTCGAGTTGCTGAAAAGTCTCTCTCTCCCCCATTTATTCCACTGCGGGATGATGATGAAAAATAGAAAACCCAGAAAAATAAAAATCATGATATTGGTATCCTTGTTTCTGCTTTCCTCGATCTGTCCTCCGTTAAAAGCATGGAGAACTGCGTCTTTATTTCTGTGCTCTGCCCATGGGGGGATGATGAAAGTTTTATCTTGGACCTCCCCCTTCTAGAGCCCTTCTCAGCAGCGGATGTCCATGGTTGCTTCTCAGCTGGGATGCAATAGCTCTCAGGAGTCTGTTGAGCTGTGCATTTTTTGCTGGATAACAGAGAAACGTGGGCACGTCAACAGTGATGGGTCTACCCTCTAGTTCTGGAAAGTTCTCGATGAGGTGAAAGAAGACTGTGAAGGCAATTCTGCTGTCTTCAGGTGACAGTGACATTAGCTCTAATTCTCTGTCTCTTAGGCCATCAGTCTTTTTGCAGTGGGATCAGTCCTTGCCTTCTCGATCTGTCCCTTGCCGAAAGTTTCACTGGAATTCTCTCAGAAATTCCCTCTGAAAGCTGGACACTTCCATTTGTAGCTGTATGCTATAGAAGAGTGCTCCTATCTTTCTCGCGTTGGCAGCGTCTCTGAGGAAGGTGAGGGTGTCAACCTCGGCAGGTCTCCCTACCATTTCCGGAAAGTCATTTACTAAGCCGAAGAGGACGTTGTGGGCAAGTAGGCTGCCCTCAGGGGACAGAGACATTTATTCGTTTTGCAGAGTCTCAATCACAAGGTTTTTTGCTGTCGTGAACAGTTTCTTTGCTTATCTCCCCGATCTGTCCCATGGCGGAAAGTCTCACTGGAACCTCCTGAGGTATTCTTGCTGGAAGTTAGATAGCTCCATATGGAGCATGATTCCATGGAGAAGGGTTTTCATCTGTAGGAAATTGCCTGGGTCTCTGAGAAACGTTGCAACGTCAACATCAGCAGGTCTTCCCACCATTTCTAGATAGTCTGCAACGAGTCTAATTAGAACATTGTAGGCTAGCTGTGTGTCTGCGGGGGACAGTGGCATTTGCTTCGCCTTGCTGGGTCCCGATCACACGCCTCGCTTTTGCTTTGAGCAGTCTTTGCACTTGTCTGCTGCATGGATTGGCTACTACATTATTTAGTTTACTCCATATCTGGTTTAGAAAATGATTGTTTCGGGGATCTCTGATGAACGTCAGTGTATCTGTGGTCCTCCCGACAAGTTCTGGGCACTCCTCAATGATTCGAAAGAATAACGTGTAGGTCACTTCGTCAATGACTGCTTGAGGCAGGAGCATTGGTCTTTGAGTCACTGTGCTCAGGCAACTCAGCGAAGACCTCTGCGATGACAGTAAATAGTTGCCTGATTACCGTCTTATTTTCTGGATCTTGGATGAATTCTGTGACACTTGTTTCTCTCCCTATGAGTGATGGATAAGTCAATGTCACTAATTGGAAGTAGGTGAGTACATCCCACTTAAGGCTTCTGCTGGGGTGTACCATAAGTTTGTGAACAAAGTCTAGATACTGGATGCTTTCAGGATAACAGTTTCAGCTTATAAGAGTGTCCTTCCTTTACTGCTTATCAGAGTCTTAGAGTTCTTTGTTCACTACTCTGTGGCTCTACGTGTTTTCGTTACCAGTGTCACTGCAGGTTCAAAGTATGCGACCTTTTCCTTTGCTCTGCGAGTTCAGCTGCACATTGCGTTTGTTTGAAAAGTCTTGCATCTCGTTCAGTGCTTAGAGAAAAAGTTCAATGTATAGCCACAATTTTCACAGCGAGTTCTTCAGTCTGTCTTTTCTGCTTGTACGTCCTTCTTCCTCACCATAGACCTTGTATGCATGTGCTGTGGTCCTTCCCCGTTGTCTGTAGCTTCCACGGTGGATGCAGTAGGAGCGCCTTCCCCTTTAAAGGGCTTGACGTCATTCAGGAAGATTCAGGCTCTTCTTCCTTGGAGCTTGACAGCGGACGGGGTGCAGTCCTCTACGATGAAAGGGCCATTAAATCATGGTTCGTCTCGTTGCTTCCTTGTAAAGTTCTTCACTAGAACTCTGTCCCCCGGGAAGACAAGGGGTGCGCCTAGGCTGAGAGTTGTGGCTGCATCAGCATTGTCTGTTGTGGTTTGTGCTGTGCTGTCCCCTTTCCGCCGTCGCTGCAGCTGGCCTGAAATGACAGATGTACTTGAGGTAAGGCAGTCAAGGTAATTCTTAATTTCTTCTCCCAGAACCTCCCTAGCGGGCTGGGCAACACATCTAGCTCTATCTCGGGGGGTAAGAGGGGTTCTCATCCTTCTACCAGTGATAATCCCATGCGCCGTGAGGTGATGGTCGGAGCCTGGCTGGTTCCAAAGCGCATATAATGCCAGTGGTAGGCAGTGCAGCCATCCCTTCTTTAATGTGAGCTTCAATTTTGCTATCCTTTCTTTCAACAGGCCGTTGAGCCGTTCACATATGCCATTTCCTTCTGGGTGATATGCCGACGAGAACTTGTGCTTTACACCAAGCAACAAGCTAATCTGCTCAAATACTGAGTTTACGAAATGGGGCCCGTTGTCTGACCTCATAACCTCACACACCCCCCACCTGGGGAAAACCTCCCTCACCAGGAACTTTGCAGCACAGGCAGCGTCAGGGTGTGTACAGAGCCCTGCTTCTATCCATCTAGAGAATGGACACACCACGACAATTAAATACCTGTACCCATTACAAAACTGAATCATATCGACATAGTCGATATGCAGGTGCTGGAAAGGCCCTTCATGTCTGGGAATGATGCCTCTCATCACTTTCTTTATGCAATTGACCATAAAGAACCCAACATGCTCCGCTAAATTCAGCGCGAACCAGTCTTCTGAGAGTGTTGCAACAAGATTTTCTTTTAACATATGGAAAGGGTAGTGTAGCTGTTCTAAAGCGACCTTTAGGAGGGTGACAGGCATTACTGGTTTACCAGTGCTGTCCTGCCTCCATAACCCATCAGAGGGGTTTAAAGAACACCCTCGACGCTTCCATAAATTCTTCTCATTCTGAGGTGCCTCCCCCTGGAGTTCCATTAACTGTGTCTGCCCCATATTGCTATAGGCTTCTGGAGTGGCTCGGGCTATCATCATTCGCTCATGGGTACGTGCCACCTCCACGTCCATGATTGTCTCACCCTTGGATGCCATGCGCCTGGCTTCCGTGTCCGCTTCATGGTTTCCGCGTGACACGAAATCTGTTCCCTTGGTGTGAGCGGCACTCTTGACGACTGCTATGCACACTGGGAGCTGTAGTGCTTTTATCAGGCTGTCCAACAAGGCTGCATGTTGCACTGGCGTGCCGTCCGCTCAGAGGCAGCCCCTCCTTTTCCATCGTGCCAGGCCTGTGTGCACGGTGGAAGTCACACTGTTACTTCCTGATCTGCGTGATTCTCAATGGCGAGTATCAATGCCACTAGTTCTGCAGCCTGTGCCGAATAGTGGGATGGTATTCGTGCACTGACAAGTACTTGGAACTCTCCATTTGCCATGTGTTTGATCACGGCCATGCCTGTGTATCTTTGCCCGTCTTCTTGGTCAATTCTCGATGACCCGTCAATGAAGACGACCTCTCCGCTTGGCAGAGCATTCTCTCTTATTCTGGGGATTTCATCATAAAACTCTTCATAATTGGCACAGTCATGCACAGGTTCTCCCTCTGTGACTGGCTCAGCAATAAACATAGCAGGGTTCACAGTTTTGCATCGCACTATTTTGTTCAATGGATTTGAGATAATCACCTCATATGCGGGTGCTCACTGTGACGTCAAGGTGCCCTTTGGCTTCTCCAATATGGCAAATAATGAGCGCTCAACATATAATGTCATGGACCATCCCATCACAATGGATGATGCTTTCTCAATGGCAAAGGCAGCGGCTGCTAAATTTTGCTCGCATGGGAAGTGGCCCTTCATGACCGGGTCTAAGCTCCCACTGTAATACGCTAGGGGCTTGTACCCCAGCGATGTTCGCTGAGCGAGCATTGCCGTCATAATATTGCCATCGGTATGAGAGAAGAGATAGAATTCCTCTGCATAATTGGGGATCCCGAGAACTGGGGCCTTACAAATTGCCCCCTTTAGCTCTGCAAACCCCTTTTCCATTTCTTCAGTCCATTCAATTTTTCCCTCTGTTGCCTGGGCTTTCTTTAAGGCCTGAAGCAAGGGCTTGTGTATGAGCTGTAATCGAAGACACACGCTCTGACATAATTGCATAGGCCTAAGAAGCTCTGCATTTGTTTTGTCGTGAGCGGCTTAGCCGTGTTCATGATAGCTTCAGCCCTCTCTCGTGTTACCTTTTTCCCTTCATGTGAGATTAGTTGCCCTATGTATAACGCCTCCGGTTGGCAGTGTTGCAACTTGTCCTTGTCCACCTTGTATCCCTTCTCAGCTAATATGGTCAATAGCTGAACAGAGTCATGTCGGCATTGCTTTTCAGTGGTGCTGCAGATCAGAATGTCATCTACATACTGCAAAACAACACTGTCTACCGCAATGTTACTTAGGTCCATTTGCAGGACTCGGTTAAAAATGGACAGAGATTCACAATACCCCTGTGGCAGCCTTGTACTTTTCAGGTGCATTTGTCTGAAAGTAAATGACGTCAGGTCTTGTGAATCACGGTGCAATGGGATCGAGAAAAATGCATTCTTCAAATCGATCACCGTGAAATATTTTGCCTCCGTGGGTATGTTGCACAAAATGGTGGATGGATTAGGGACTAGAGGGAACTTGGCTTTTTCTATGTCATTCAATGCTCGTAAATCCTGGATTAAACGCCAAGACCCTCCCTTTGATTTCTTGACAGGATAGATCACTGTGTTACAAGGCAATTCTGATGTTACCAGAATGCCCTGCTCCATCATGGCAGAGATTGTCTTTGCAATCCCCTCATCCGCTTCGCTGGACATGGGGTATTGTCGCGCTTTGGTAGAATCGCTCCAGGCTTGAGTTTAATCTTCACCTCTCGTGCCCCCTTCAGGAGCCCTACGTCATCGGGCCCTTTTGTCCATACTGTGACTGGCACCTGGGCCATGTCCTCCTCAAAGTATTCTGGTCGTGCCATCACTAGCATCATTCGCTGTGGCACTTCTCGTTTGATCATTTTGACAATATGAGACTCCTCTAAGTCATGTGCTCTTCAAACAGATCATCATCTGTGACGTCAGTCACTCGATACCCTTCTTCAATGGCGATGACTGCGCACCATTGACTTCCTTCATCATCGTATCCTTCTACTAAAACCACCTTTCCCTTTACTGCGGCAAACTGTATTACCAAAGGAAATATTTGTCCCTCTTCTTCATGCATGGGTATCCTTGGTCTAAAAAGAAACTCGTCAGAGGTCCTCATAGTTTTGCCTGCGAGGCCCGGCAATCCCGCCACAAGCACTCGCACGCAATATTCAAAGACCTCCGGCTCCAGCGGTAAAGCTCTCATAGCTGTACGTCCCGAGTATGCTCTGATCATTTTGCATACGTTGGAATAATGCATTCCTGGTGTGGAGCACACTATGCCATCCTCAGTGAATGAGATTGACATATTCAGCTTTGTCATTAGATCTCGACCCATGATTTTTACTGGGGACTTACATGAGGACAGTAAAGGCACATTCATTTCATGCTCTCCCACTGAGACCGGGAGAGTGTCTGTAAAGGGAAGTCTACTATGAGCTCCAGTGAAACTTTGCATGTCTATTGCCTCGCTGGACAAGGAAAACTTGCCTTCTCTTATGCACAAACGTGTCGCGCCTGTGTCAACTAAGAAGGAATACTCTTTTCCTCCTATGGTGACATTTACCCATGGTTCCCTATTAGGGTCTGGTGTCACCGATAGGATATGGCACATCCGAGTTTCCCGTGAGCTGTCCTATTTTATGTATAGGTTCGGCCCACTATAAGTTTGTGGAACACCTCCATTGTTCATCCCTTGTGGTACCGGCGGCGGTGCCTGCTGGGGTTGCCCCTGTTGCAAGTTCCCCAAGTTCAAGGGTTGAAACCCTTGCTGTGCACCTTGCTGCAAGCCAGCTGCCTGCTGCTGCATGGTATAGTTTTGTGCATTGCCCTGTTGTGGGGTGGCCGGTTGATTTACCATGCCTGCCCCCATCCCTTGATTGTTCTGCCACATGCCTTGGCTTCTGCACATGTGTGCCACATGTCCTGTCACTCCACACAGCCAACACACTGGCTGTGGTCGGGCCATCTGTCCATCTGGCATAGCTGGACTGCCCATTGGTGCACTCTGGATACCACCTTGAACATTTTGAAAACCTCCTTGGTTACCTCTAAAGCCTCCCTGATTACCCTGCCATCCTCTTCCTCCAAATCCCCTTTCTCTCGGATAATATCCTGCGTTACCCTGATTGTTTTGCAGCGGGTTAGTGGCACATTGTGCACTCAAATCGGCTGGGCTTGTTAGCATGGCTCCCTCAAGCGCATACTTCGAGAGCTTCCTTTGCACTAGCTTCGCCTCTTCTCCCTTACGCATTGCCTCTTTCTTTCGATTCTTATCTTGCAACAGCCTACAATAATGGGCAATTGTCAACTGGATTTCGGCCCACGGTTTAGCTTCTATTCCTACTAATTTTTTTAGTTGTTTTTGCACCAGTTCTGGTAACCCTTGGCACAATATATGATAGAATACAGGGATAGATTTCGTCCAAGACTCATGCGTTTCAAGCACCTACGCGTCTTGAAAATTCTGGATATAAAGCAACGGATCTTCGGACTCCTTCATTTTTCGAGTCATTATAGCTCCCACATCAGATGTGTCTGGATATAGCGTACATAGCGCTTTCCATACTGCTGCTCTACAGTTATTAAACGGTGCTCCGTCATGAGAGGTGTTAGTTATGGTTACCCTAGGGTAGCCTGCCCTCTTGCACACATCGTCTGCTCTTTCTCCGAGTATAGTAATTAGGAGACCCTTGATGTCCCCTATGGCTAGAGTGACACCCCCCATCATTTTTTCTAGCTCAAGTATCCACTTCCTGGCTCCCGATGTCAACATTGGAAGCTTATTCTTTAAATGTTCCCGGTCCAGGTGTGGCCATGGAATATATTGCAGTCTTACTCCCCCTTTCTCTAGCAGTGGGAATTGGAATGCGCAATCCTCCTTTACCTTTTCTTTACCTCCTCGGTCTCTTGCTGGGGTGGCGTTCCCGCCTTGCTTTCTACCTGGCAGCGCCCTTAACCTATCGGTATAGGCAGGTGCCGACGCCCCCCTCTGACCATGGGGTGTTTCTTCATGTCGGCTGGATTGTCCAGCGGACTTCGATGTCCTACTTATGAACTCGCCAGCCTCTGACCATTGTACCCCTCGGTTCCCTGGGAGCCGCCTTTCGTGCCGTCTCCCTTCGTCATACATTGCATCTTCCGCGTCCCCATCGGAGTCAGACTCCGAATACTCCCAGTTTGCACAACTTCTTGCATCATCTTCGTTCTGCCTATCTTCTAGTCTATCAAGGGAACGTCCCCTACTCTCACTACTTTGGGTGACATCCTCAGTGTCATATAACTGAGCGCTCTCTAAGCGCTCATCTTCCCTTCCCTCTTGGGAGATTTGTTCCAGTCCCATTTCAACATATATTTTATCAATCGCTTCCCCGATGCTCTGGTGTCGAAGTCATCATCAATAATTGTCCTGCTTGTACCTGGTACTGCATCACTTGCTGGAAAGAACTCTTCTATGTCTTCCCAGTCTACAACAGGATTGGGTTTTTTCACTTCCCGCTGCAAATATTCTAAATCTCGCGCCCTTTGCCTGCGCTTACGCTCCGCTTCCTCATCCATTTCTCTTTGCTTCATCGCCTCCTCTCTAGCCTTATCTACTTCCCGCATCCTTTCGTCTCTATGTTCCTTTGGCTTTCTAATCTCTTCCTTCCTTTCATGCACCCTACGTTCTTCCTCTAACTTCAATTTATTCAGTCTGTATTTTTCATAGGCTGCATACTGGGTGCGACTTTTTCTTGCTCTTTGCTATTAAGTTGTTCTTGCCTCAGTCTGTCCTTCTTTCTATTTCTTTCATCCCTTGTCTCCTTATATTTTCCCTTCTCTGCTTTTCGTCAGGCCTTCCTCGTGGCCTTGCATCATCACTCCCCTTTCCATCTAATTTTAACAATATCTGTCCTCCCATCCATTCGTCCTTTGCGAATGTCATCTCATCACGCTCTCTCCGCTTCTTTCCCTCTCTCTCTCTATAGAGAGGTGCACTCGTTTGTGCCTGGTCCTTCCTTTCCTCATCTCGCCTCTCTTTGTCCCACGGGATCGTGGAGGCCGAGTCAATTTCCTGTTCCTTCTCTTTCGTCTCGTCACTGCTACACGCAGGTGACTCGTATGCAGGGTTGCTATAACCTGTGGCTGCTTTGAGCTCTCGTAGCGGGTGAAGACCATCTGACCTGCTTCCGTCAATGACTGGTTCCAGCGGGGCCGGTGGCGCAGTAGGCGTCTCACCCCCCTCTGTACATATGTTTAATATCCAGTCTGCAGGTGGTTCTTCTTCCTTTGTTTGTTCAAACATCTTCCATAACTCGAGAACGGCAAGGCGTTTCTCGAGTTTCTTCCCGCTATATGTGGCATGTAGGAACATGGTCATGTGCTGTAAGACAGCCTTAGACAATGACCCATTCTGGGGCCACGGCATAAACATTTTATTTGCGGTGCCCTTAACCCACTCCTGGCTTTATTTCTTCAGCTTTGCTGCATGTCTTGGCAATTGCTTACAGAGATGCATAAGCGGGGTGACCTCCTCCATCTTTTCACTTCAATACCCACAATGTTTACACAATAACTTAAGTCTCTCCACCAATATGAGCGAGCACCACAACCGCAAGCTCCAATTCACTTTTTCCAGCCAAAATTTATACCATCAATTTACTCAGTTACAGAATCGCAAAAACCAAAATGCATTTCACTCGAGCATCAACACATTTTTCGCATCAATACATTTATTGCGCATTCACATATAGCAAGACACTTATAACAGACGCTTGACAGACTAGACAGACACCAGCTGGTCAACATATACCTGCCTTCTAATTATTACCCTGTCATGGGATTTGAACTACCCCTTTATGACGTCTTTAAATGTCATCGTAGCCTAGCGTCCCCCTCTCTGTGGGCTCTGGGTTCAAGTTCCTTCTGACCACTCTTTAAAGCGCAGGAACAAGGCGAATTTACAGTTTTCTCTCGGGTGCCCCCCCGGTATTCCTTACCGTTTTTAATCTCGGGTGCCCCCCCCCGGTATTCCTAACAGTTTTTAGTCTCGGGTGCCCCCCCGGTATTCCTTACAGTTTTTAGTCTCGGGTGCCCCCCCCGGTATACTTTTACGTTTTTAATCTCGGGTGCCCCCCCGGTATACTTTTACGTTTTTAATCTCAGGTGCCCCCCAGTATTCTTTTACGTTTTTAATCTCAGGTGCCCCCCCGGTATACTTTTACGTTTTTAATATCGGGTGCCCCCCGTATACTTTTAAATTTTTAATCTCAGGTGCCCCCCGGTATACTTTTACGTTTTTACCTTTCCCAGGTGCCCCCTGGAATCCTATTATATATGTCTTCCTTTTATACTCGATCATTAAACCACTATATATATACCGTCTTCTCTACCTCTAACTAATTTATCTTTCTCCGCCACCCTCCGTTACCTTTCCCCCACTTGCTCTAATGCCTATGAGTCATTTGCCAAGATAACGAGTTTCGTTGTTTCACTCACTGATTGTCTCTTTTCCTCTCTGGATCTCCGGGATCACTGCCCCTTCCTCTTCCCGCTTTATGGTTTTCGTCCGATCCGCTTCCCGTGGGAATGAAAAGGGTTATGCTTGGAAAAGCGGGTTCCTTCAGACCCACTGCAGATTTTTTGGGAGTATATACACTATCACTGTCCACAGGAAGCTTCTCGGCCTACTCAGCCGGAATAGCGAAAGGACTTGCGATGTAACCGAAGATCCAGAGTTACTTCGCGCCGTCGGTTTACAGGTGTCTTGTGACTATATTAATCGATTATCAATAATCGATGGCCGAAACCATACTCAAGCTACCAAGTGTTCTCAGGGAGAGGAAATTACTGACGGGCCCATCGGTCAGTACTCAACCCACAAAAACTTGTAAGACAAGATAGCTGCACCGAGTGAGGACAGGGTGCAGAACTTACATACTCCAGCACAAATAAATTCTAGGGACTCAGTAAATTGGCAAAGGAAAGTCCATTTAATACATACATCAGCTTGTGGAAATCAACAGCATCGCAAACACCTGTCTCGCCCCGACTTCCCCGTACTTCAGTACAACAGCCTCTTTTATGGGCAAACTTCATCATCATTGACGTACACTTCTTATAAAAAACCATCATGCAATATAATTGGTTGGGAAAGGTAACTTAAGTATAGGTGTTATATCTGTATATGAAAATAAAGCACACGGATTGGTTAACTCTTATCGGGTGGGCGTCTACGCCCATCCCTCTACAACACACGTGATTGACGTCACTAAAAGTACGACGTCCTATTGGTTACAGTCTCTATAGGACCCTAGATTACATGGTCCATTGTGATTGGGCAAGTTACACCCCTAAACATAAATCTCCACTTTAATTAGCAGCATGCAGAATAGACACCCTGGTGCCTGGTGTCCCAAGATTCACCCTGCCTCCCTTCCATCAATCAGTGGTTTAGGGCTATGTGTCAATTAGTTGGCTGGGTATGGCCTCGGATCTGTACTCTCTTATCAGGAAAAGTTATGGCACCCTCTGGTTCTGAATGACATCAGGCGGTGGTACATCTTCGCGCCTGTCAGGTCACGTGTTGGTCCACCGTGAATCTGCTTCAGTTCTCAGTCTTTTCATGCATTTGATTCTGTGTTCGCTTGTCCACCTGCATGGGCCTCTCTTATCTTGACCTTCATGGGCGGGCTGGCGTGCTCTGAAGTTGGAGCCTCGTGAGCTCATGCTCACCTCCCCTTCTCTAGTTGACCTTGATTTCCCCGGCATGAGCCATCCTTTGTTAAGTTTCGATCCCGCTCTTTTCCTCAGCTTGGACCTAGATGTGTAACTCAGCCAGTTGAGCCTGGGCCGCCTGGGCTTTCTTCTGCTCAAACAAAATGGAGTCGCACGTGTACATTGTGCTGTATTGAGGTAGACATATATAGTTGGCGCATGCCGCTCTATTCTTCTACTTGAGCCTTGCAGGCGGTATCGATTACTTTACACACGTTCAATGAGGCGGATGCTTCCGTCTTGTCTCATGGCACCATTCTCATACGTTTTCACAGTGTCTCTCCCCTTCATCCATTACAATTCTCCTCGCAGTTGTCGGTACTGGCATGCATAGCTTTCAGTAGCCACTTCTGGTTGTTCCTGGGGCTGCCCAGGACCTTAGTCTATTTCCATTGGCCTTCCATTAAGGCCTTTGGGGTCTCCTCGTGGACAGTCTGTAAATACTCGTCGTTTAGTACCAATGGCTGGTACTGTTGTCTTATTGGGTACCGTGCTGCACAGGGTTGCATGCTTACGGTCATTTCAACAGGTATTGATCTTCTAATGTTCACAGGGCAGAGGCCCATTGCAGCCCCTTGTGGGTTCAGCTGCTCCTCGTACGTCACATACCTTCGCGAGTACTTTACTGGCAACTCGCAATGGGGGGTGGGAGTGCAGGTCATATCTGGGACCTCCTCTACACTCCTGCATAAACTCCCTAGGCACCTGATCCCACCCACATTGCAAATTATATACAGCCTTACGGTCCGCTTGTGGGTTTCTCTGTATGGAGAAATATTTTTCAATGACTGCCTTATAGGGGTACCATTTATAATGCTCCTGGTCGTCTAGTCCTGCAAAGAAACTGGAGTACTCAGGTGAGAAAATCCATTTAGCAAATGCTATACAATTCACATAATTTCTGATCTGAAACGATGCCATCATCTGCCCATAAAGTTCCAGGTGCTCCTATACTGAATACTTGGTATTCTTGTGGTATGGAATTAGGAAGCTCTTTATTGACTTGATTTGTCTTATTGGGTCTTTCATAAAACCCTTGGTCTGTTTCCCTGTCTTTGTCTTCTTCTGCACCGGAGCCCATTCACCTTCGGACTCAGAACTGCTACTGGTACTCCCTCCCCTGTCTTGTAGGTGCTCCCTATCTCTCTGAGACTAGGAATATCTCCCAGAACCATGGCATCTGGACTCCTCTCGCCTTAGCGAATCTGAACGCTCAGTGTCAGTCTCCCGGTAGTTACTTTTATTCCCAGGATAGAACCCAGTTTCTTCATCCCTCCTTTCGAGGGAGTCTGGGGAATTCCCCCTTCCGCCCTGAATGTACAGAGGTTTTTATAATGCCCCTCCTGGGGTGAAGCTTGAATGTTCTTCTCCAGCGAGGCGACCTAGGAGATCTATTTGCATCCTCATCTTCTGCAAGTCTAACTCCCTGATCTTGTCATCGTAGGATTTTTCCAGGTAAGATTCCTTTTGGCCTCCCAGGACACACTGGTCCAGCCACCTTCTCTTCTGTGTGGTAGAGATGAATACTCATCAATATCAGACAGAGACTGGCCTTCTGGATCAGTTGGGCTAGGCCTGGGTAGGTCTAACTGTCTCATGTCACCCTGTCCTTGATTGGTGGCATGCATGAAGTTGGTTCTCATTTATACATGGGAGGTTTTAAATGACTGGCATGAGCCCCCTGCTAGGAGGGGCGCCTCACATTGATCAGTGGGCATTGTCCCATATCCTGATTGGTCAGGGTGCCTCAGGGCCTGTTTATAATTTTCAATTTCCTTGGTGAGGCTCTCACACCCGTGTCTCTTTCCTGTTGGTAGTCAGAGAGCTGGCTTTTTAATTCTGACACTAAGGCCTGATTAATGTCAAGCACCCTGCTCTGAGCTACCAACCGATCTTTTGTTTGCAGCATCTCATACTGAAGTGATTCATTCTGCCTCCCTCTGTGAGCCTTGTATGCTGTGTGCATATTCAAGGAGCATTTCCTTCCGAAGTATAATCTCTTTCTCTTGCTCATCCCTATAATTTTCTGCCTCTAATAGTTCAGCTCCTATTTGTCTCACACGCTCCACTAGCTAGTTCCTTTCTTCTCTAATTCTGGTCAGTTCCTCAGCACCGGACCGTTCCTTCTCTGCATCCACTGTCAGCCTGAATGCTTCTTGCTCTTTGACCAGGTGTAAATTCTGTTGTTTCAGAACATTTACATTCTTCCACATTTCATCAAACTCCTTTTGTGAGTCCATCTCTTTAATGATGGACTATTTTTCCTTTCCAATTCCCTAATGTGTTGTTTGGGGGCCACAATGTCATCTAACAGCCCTCTATTATAAACATTCTGGTCATTTACCTGATGTTGCCGTGTGCTCAAATTTTCCACACACTATGTGCATCTTGCAGTAAAGAAAACTGTGTTTCACACACTGCACTCTCTTGCTTCTGAGTTTTTAAACTCATTTTTTGAGTTGTTCCATTAGGCTTTCTTGTTTAACTCGAAAATGTGGCTTTGCTGTGCTTGACCTTCTAACTGTTTAAGTTCTTTCTGCGCCTCATACAGATTCTCAGTCTGACTCCGTGCACAGGCCTCACTCCTCTGCACTTACTTTTCCACTAACTAGAAGTATAGATAAGTTATGAGCTGAGCCATTTGACTCAGTTCTTCTTGAGCATTCTGGGTCATATGACATGCCTCCAGTGCTTTGTGCCATATCCCACATTGACACCAAATGTCAATTCCTTCTGATGTGACATCTCGCAGGTGCCCTTGCAGCCACCAGGTCTGACCTGGTGGCCGTACCGGCACCCGCGAGCAGAACTTGATGGTAGCAACAGTACCGTTATTGACGGTACCGTTGCTGCCAACCTCCCTATTCCCATTGAGCCCTATGGGGGCTCGAATGGGGATGTACCGGGCCCGGCACCCACGCAGGGGGAATTAACGGGTCCACCAAGGTCGGAATGACCCGGTGATTCCCCTTTCACGGGTGCCGGACCCGGATGCAAGTTTGGAGGTAGCCTTGCCGGTAAAACCGGCAAGGCTACCTCCAACCTCGTAATGAGGCCCAGTGTTTGAAAATCCTGTTTTTCATGTGAAAGGGACCTTTGAATGCCTTCTGCCACTGTGAATTAAAACGCTGCTTTTCCTTTTGCAATGACAGTTAGGCCTTCTTGACATGGCCCTTGCAGAAACCCCACAGTCCGCCTTGATAGGCCTATTTTTACAGTGTTAAGGTTCTGTTCTTTTTTTTTAATGAAGGCTGGCAGGTCATTTTTCCAGTGGGCCTTTTAGTTCTGTTGGCGTGATGCCTTTGATCACACCCCACATCACCAACCAGACACTAAGCTGTGCCAAATCGCAGAACTGCAATCTGACAGAAGCATCATGTCACAACACCACCTGCCCAACTGCAATGTCATTGAATGGAGGGGACTAAACCGCCATTTCGGTCATGTCACAAACAGGCCCCCACTGGGCCATAGGGCAATGACTGACAGGCCAGTCCAATATGATAGTATGTCCCCTTTGTTCTGGCCAAATTGGTTCCAGTCTGATGAGGTAATGCACGACAAAGATGGGATTTTCATCAGTATTACCGACCAAATGTGCTTTACAATGCACTGTTTGCAAAAATGTTTGCCAATAATGCCCGCTTAGCCAGTACTCAAACAGTTGTTTGTGAAAAGCAATTACTTAAAACTGGCCTATCCGGTAATAGGTTTGCGCTCCACAGATATTTTTCTATTTTATTCTATTGCCATGTGCAATTCTGGGAACACTGATTTGTTGGCTATGCATATTATGCTGCAGTCTGACCCTTGTCACCAAACTACCAGGTCTATCAACTTCTGTGTTACTGAAATACAAGGTCACAGACTCAGCCTACCACTGACATGTCACATTTTATGTGGACACTCTTCAGAGACTACTCAGACCCACATCACCCATGCCATCCTGGGAGTGAATCTGAGACCAAGCTCAACAATACAAACAAAGTATGTTTTTTATAGCGCTTCATGCCAGATTAATCCCACTTCTAATAGGGGGTGTTATTAATACTGCCAAATGTATTGGCAGTCCATTTATCGGTCCGGACCTGCCGTGGGATTCTATGTATCAGATTTAACTCACGAGCTCGCCACTGGAGATCAGGGGACCGTGTGATGTTCTGGCGCTCAGTCAGACCCTGGGATGATATCTCTTGAAAAATAGGGCTGCGCGGTATCTGATAGGAACGGTTTCATCCCTACTGACACGGTGGTTCCGTGCTCTGGGACCTTGCTGCATTCTGCGGCTTTTGGAGCTCAAGGTAGCTCAGGCATTACTCATGTGAGTGGACAGAGGTCCGAGCATGCGGTCAGAGGTTAGTGGCCTGAGGGTCACTCGAAAGGGTGAGACAGAAAGAGCCTTCATCTTACCTCGGACGCTTTTTAGAAAAGGCCCGAGGGTCAGCTGGCGCCCAGGGAGGGTCAGTCCTTGGGCAGCCACTCCTCATTCGTCGAAAGAAGCAGTGAAAGGGGGCAGCAGGAGTGCAGGGTGGCAAAGCGGCACTCCCCCTGAGAATGAAGAAAGGCTCCAAGCGACTTAACCCAGGCGCACACCGCCGTGAGACTGAACTCAGAGACTATCTAGGAGCTGAGGAAAAAAATAACAAACGCCCACGACGAGAATGAAATCAGAGATACGCCATACACTGAGACTGAACCCTGAGACCACTGCTGTTTGAAGGCACGCTAAGAGACAGCACTTTAAGGTAGCATTGAGAGAGATCATCTCTCAAACGAGCTATTGTGGTGAATTTAAATACATGCAAGCCTGCATCTGCGAATTGAGACACAGCAGCGCCTCATTCCAAGTTTGACGGTATTCGCACAGTATTTTCGTGGAAATGCCACCAAACATGGTTATTGTTATGGCTACTGGGTCTGAGGATTTACCGCCAAATTACAAATGGCAGCGTGACGGTGTGAATTGCCATTTTTTGGAATCCACATGACTCCATTGGGGGTTTAGCAAGGCCAGCAATTCTGCTCACAGGAAATCTGGCTCGTTTGGCGTTGCACTGAAAGAATTATTTTCAGCACTTTGCTGGAGGTGAAACCTGCACTGCAAACTCAAAATCGCAATTTGGAGGTGTGATAAAACTGGCGTAAATTCCTTTCACTTAAAAAAAAAGTGACAGTATCAAAACTACCACCGAAAATGTACTGCAACGGTGAACTCGTAATGAGTGTTGTCTTAATAATGAACTCGAATGGGATTGAACTCAGTCACACGCTGTCCTGTGACTGAACCAAACTATGCAATGCTGAGACTGATCTCAGATCCACACAATGCTGAGACGGAACTGAGTCACACACCGGGCTTCATTACAAATTGGACAGTGTGGGTTAAATGCGGTGGTATTAGCGTTTATGAGCTTGAGGTAAATCTGCCGACTTTCGACCCATTTTCGGTGTATTTACCGCAGCGGAATTACTGCTACAGTAATTCTGCTAAAAAATGCCCCATTCAGTCCTATTTACTCAAAAATAATGGGGATTTATACCACCACTGCCACTTGTAATCCGGTTTGCCACCGAAAGCATAATGAAGCCCGGTGTCCTGAGACTGATCTCAGATCCACACAGGAGTACGGCTGGAAGGAGGACATTCTGAGA
This sequence comes from Ambystoma mexicanum, assembly GCF_040938575.1. Lineage (NCBI taxonomy): Eukaryota > Metazoa > Chordata > Amphibia > Caudata > Ambystomatidae > Ambystoma > Ambystoma mexicanum. Next base: position 900,590,683 of record NC_090923.1, on the reverse strand, counting down.
TTCGCGATACAGTAAAAAACTGGTGGTACTTCTGTTCATTCCGTTTTTGGCCAGAAATGGAATGACCACCATTGTTAACCACACTGCCAAATTGAGTTTGACCTTTAAGTGTCGGATTTAGCTCCCTGCAAGGTGCCGGAGATAAATCCTCCACTTATATAACAAAAATCATCAGAATTAACCTGGGTAGAATAATCACCCACAGTAATTCCGCCAATATCCCCATGGACACCTGCATGGACATCGATGAATGGGGATTAACACCACCATACCGCGGATCAAATTTGGGCCAAAATCTGCTAGAGAGAGCGGCAGTAGCAGTAATCGAGTTTGGCTGCATAAAAACGGCAGAGTTACCACCAAACTCAGAACGAGGCTGACTGTCCTGAGAGAGCGCCCAGACAGACACAGCGCTGAGGCCTGGTCACTGTCCTGATTCTGAACCCAGGCGAGCTTTCCTGGTCCATACGCCCTCCGCCTCCTCACGCCGTGCGTCACGTATGCGTGCGGTACGTGCTCATGATGCATATTTCTGATTTGGAATGAACCCTGGGCGTTCTTCATAACTTGATTGCAGGGAGGCCCACATCACACGTGTCCGTCTAATACAGTGCCCGTGTTATTATTTGTTACATTTAAACAGCCTTTCGACAGTGTTTTCTTTTGATCCTGTCATCATCTGTGTCTTAAGGTATTTTGGTATTGCTGTTGCTTCCATCCTTGTAGGGTTACTGTGTTTCCCATCACCTAGTTGACAACCCTGGGGCCAGTGGTGCTGTCAGACGTTTCTCTGTGAACACTGCGATTGGCTGGTCGGAGTCCCGCGAGACTGGCGCAGCCCAGGACCCCGAGTGGAAGCCCTGTCACCTGAGACGGACAGTGGCAAACAATCCTCGTTCTGTCATGGAAGGACATGCTGTCTGGGCCACAGAGGTTTCCATTACAGCCAGTGTACGGCCCAGGGGACCGGCCAGGTCAGGCGCTGAAGGTTAGGCCGCCTGACTGCCATGACTTTGGCAGTGGCTGGCTGCTGGGACTTTCTCTTCACCTTTTGACTCTGTGGTGAAACTGACACCGATAGCCAAGAGCATCACGGAGCAGAGGCCTCGACCAGCTAGCTCTGTGGCGGGGCGCAGCGCGAGAGGGCACGGCGACAGCTGCCATATTGTTTTATCAGCTCTGCTTTTGGTGAACTTGGACACACGAAGCCCCTGAGATGGGACGCTGATGGGTCCTGGCTCAACCTCATCGGATTGTTCACCTTTGAACTCTGGCTTACCAGGTTTTAACAGCCACCATCTGCAGGGTCTGCTGCTAGCTTTCTTTCCCACACCCTCCGCCCCCATGCATCAGCTCCCTTCCAACGTGATCGCCCTTCTGTCCAGAGTCTCAAAACGCGTAGCTGCTGAGAGGGTTAAACCCTGCTCTAGGCCTAGGGGCAGCTATGGACATCACGCCAATATGCAATCCAGCAACCATTATTCACTGACAGTCTAATCAGATGGCAATCACTATTTATGCGTGCTATACCAGCACCCTATTAGAACAACTCAACTTAAATCCAATGTCAGCACCATCCGGGGTGCTGGCAGCATGGCCCTTGTAGGTCCTTACCGCCTGTCGGCGCAATCACTTTCTGGTATATGTATGCATGTATTGTATTTGGTTATTTATATAACGCTCTTTCCCCATTTGTATGGCCTCAATGCGCTTTCATTGAGCTTTATAGATCACAAATCCCAGCTTGAAAGCAATGGAGCGCTGCAAAGCAAGGGGGTAGGTACAGTGGCAGGATCCCATTAGAAGGATGGCTACGTTAAGGGGCATTGAACAGGATAGAGAGGGAGGGGGATATAGGGTAGAGAGGTTCTGCAGAGGTGCTGCGCTTAATGACCGGCTTCCATTGCTCAGTCACTGCTGGTGGCAGGCTACCAGCACAAGTAGATGGATGCTGCATTGATTGTCCTGCCATAAGATTCACATTTTAGAGGAGGTAAAACAATAAAAATATTGTTTAATGTTGCCTTTCTGAGCGTCTGTTCCATACGATCAATACTGTATCAAGATCACCGCTTGCGTTCACAGACACTTGAACGAGCGCGCAGTCTGAGCTTGGCGCGGAGTGAGTTTATTCAGAAATGTATCGAAAGATCAAAGCATGGTCACTTATTGCAAGCTCGGAGTGAGTCTGATCAGGCGTTCCCAGTAAGTCGTGGCATTATTAAGAGCTTTGCGTGAGCCTGGTCATTTAATTTAATTTTGAAGTAAATCAGGACTTTTCCAAGCTGCTTGAGCAGGCTAGGACTGGCCTACAGGGCAATAGGCCCATGGCTGAACCAAAAGCACAAAACGCTGATCTGGGCCAGATTTTGGTCACAATGGGTCACTTTTTGGGCCAGTTTAATGCGCTAATTCACTCTGCAGCTGGTAGTTCTGACCTGTATTGCTGAATAAATATTCTTTAAAATGAACAAATTGCATCACATTTTATCAAAAAACGTCCCCTTGGTTACTATTCAAACACAAAAGGAATGAATAGCCACTTGCAACTGGGGGCCACTTTTTCATTGGTGCCCGAGACAATTGGATGGCGCAGTCCGACCCTGTCCTTGAGTGACTCTTGTCTCTTACCAGTGGTTCTTAAGAGTGTTGAGCGAGTATGCTTATAGGAATGGTTCATGTGTTAATGTCGCCACCAAAATATCGCTATACAAGAATGGTGCTGTTTTTTAGCAGCAATATTACCCAATGGAACCTGCGGGGAACTCCCCTGCAACCCCTATATTTGTTTAAAGGGAGTGGGGTAAACCCCTGCAACCCCTGCTCCCATTTAAACCCAATATTAACCCCATCAATAATATTGCCTATGTAATTTCCCAACGACTATATATATATATATATATATATATATATATATATATATATATATATATATATATATATATATATATATATATATAGCGATATTATTGGTGGGGATGATATTACCTGATACCATAGGAATATATCAGGAGATCTGAGCCGCCTCCACTTGATCAAGTGCAATGGGTTGAGCAATTCTTTTAACTCTATAAAGAGTGCTGAGTGAATACGGTCACTTATCAAAAGGTGTCAGTGCGTTTATTAAATCAATCAAGCGATCCAAGTGAGTTTGGGTCTTTTCACTCTCCTGCTAAACAGCTGCACATGCTGCCCTGCGCCAACAGTGCTGTACATTCCAAAAGGCAACACCTTCAACCCGTGCCTTTGCAAAACTACAGTCCCTGCTTGGGACTCTTCTGTATGTTGAGAACACAATATGTCTTATCCTTCTGTAACCAAGTAAAGAACTGACAGTGGTACATCCCAGCGGTGTAGCTCGGGGCAGCCGGCCCCCACCGCCTCCCCCTTGTGCCCAGTGCGTCCTCCCACTGGCACCCCATTATCCGCCGCCAGCACCAAAGGCTGCCTCCGCCACTGGTACATCTGTTTTGGCCCCTGAATTTGTGCTGTTTGATGTAGACTGTAATTATAACCCGTACTTATGTGGGTCAACGCTACCCGAACCTAGGTAATTTAGCGTTATGTTGTGTTTTAACGGTCATATTTTTTTTTTTTTTGGTTTCAAGTTGTTATTTTTATATCATAAACAAATAAAACATGACAACAAGGGATCAATTATTCAGTAAAGGATTGCAGATGAACTCACAAATTCAATAACCAAAAGTGAACAAGCCAAAATGTACTAATATGGAAGTAAAGAAAGAGAAAAAAGGAGACAAGAAACGGAGAAAAAGAAAAAGAGCCTCATAAAGAAAGATTAGGTCATATTAACTGTACATTTCCTGAACAAATATAAAACATCCCTCAACAAAACTACTGTGATGGTTAGAATATAAATGACTTCTACAGACACAAAGAACAAATCAATAAACTTTGTAAACAGCATTGGGATCATAAAAGAATCAAACAGTATATGTTTTCAAATGAAACACATTAACCATATGCATCAAGGAAGCTTCCCCATTTGTCCAAGAACTTATTTTTTGCAACTTTTTATAGCGCTCTGGCGGATTTGTTGATGATTCATGCTTTCGTCATCATTATTTTTATCATTATTAGTATATCAATATGTAGAACAAGAATAATAATGAAAGAACGCCGAGTCAGCGACCCATTCTGCTTTGCAATGTATCGTGTGAGAATGGCCGAGGGATGCTGAGGCTTGCGTGCCTGCTGCGATGATGCGGGGGGTGGGGGGGCTGACGCAATGTACCCAGGCTATTGGTCAGATCTGGAGCTGATGAGGCTTGGATGGAGGCGGAGGTCCTCACCTACGTCTCTCCAACGTTTAGGTCAACTGATGTAGATGAACTCGCCTGCTCCGTCATTATAAAGAAGCAGCCCTCACGCCTGCAGCTTCCCTGGACTCGATCTGCCCTTGATCACAGGGAGCCTGGAATGTACCAAGAGGTGCATTATGCATAGATGCACAGGCCAGAGCTCGCTGGAAGCTGGGGTGGCTGATCTTTGCAGAGAGATCAGCCTTTATAAACAGCATGCAAGTGCATGAGGGTGCGAGACCTGCGACACGCAGACACTGCTTCCTTGTTTACTGATCGTTTCCATTTGTAGCATCAAAATAACAGTCTATTTTGTCATTTCAGACAAATCTCAATTTGTTCGAGGCCAGTGCTTTCTTCACCGGGTGCTTTGAAGTCCTCAATAGCTCTTCTTCTTTCTCTCTCCCTCTCCCCTGCTGACCCCCTTCTCTACTCCCTCCTCCTCTCTTCCCGCACAAGGTCCGTTTTGCTGACTGGTCGCCTGGTGCACCTTCAGAACCACAACGGTCCCAGGCGCCTCTGCCATTCTTTGCACTTGCCCCAGGGCATCTGGACTCTACTCATCACTTTGCACTTTCTGGAACTCGTTCCATAAGAATGGTAACCTCTCTGCACTTAATCCAGGGCACTGCTTGACTATGGCACGTGTTTCCCTCCCCCTCCCTCCACTTCCTGTCTGCGCACTTACATTACCTAGAATGCAGTAGGCCTAGTTCGCCTGCCCTAGTACGGTAGTTCTGTTCTGTATGTTCCTCTCCGTCCCCCCCTCCCCTAGCACCTTACTCTTTGTCATGCACTTGCACAATCTGAAGCATTGCTGGCTTACTATGGTAGCCTATGGATTGTATGTCTTCTTCCTCTCCTCCCCCCTTTCCCCTTCCTGCGTGTTATGCCCTTAACTAGTAGCAATGCCGTCAGGACTGCATGCTAGTCATCTTTGTTAATTCATTCGGAAACGTCAAGGACTAAGAATGACTCTTTATTCCCTTGTTCCCTTCCCATCTTGAAGCGCTTTGAAGCACTTCACTTGTGTAAAAACGCTTTACAAATAATTACAATCAGAGGTCATGTGATGTGATTTTGTGTGTGTAGGATACAAGTGTACAGCCTTGGCACCCTGACTCTAGAATGGAAGCGGGATCAGGACTCCTCTGGGACTGTTGGAGTCAGTTTCTGGTCATGGCGGGAGACTGTTGAAGAGTCGTTTCTGCATGAAGGCTACACGCTTGCTCTATCTGGTGACCGGTGGTGAGTGATCTCTCCCAAGGCCATACAACAGGTGCACATCGGCCTGGATGAAGCGCCTATGCTGACAGCTCAGGCGAGGAGCATTTGGCATTTGAACAGTCAAAACTCAGACTCAAGAATTCAACAAGTGGTCGATGAGAGTGCAGGCATGAGTATATGGCTGCAGGCTGCCAGTGGTGGTGAGAGACCTACTGAGTTAGATGTGTTAGACAGTGCTTGTGGTGCTTTCTTCTCTTACCCCCACCCCCACATAGCTCCTGCCTCTAAGTTAGTGCAGGCCCTGACACAGGTCCTGAGCAAGCGCCAGCCTGCACCCAACCCAACATCTTTGGTTTAGAGGCTCGAACCAGCATAGTCGTCTCATCTAATCACTCAAGTGTTTGGCATTGTTAGTTTGGGCTATTGGGTGTCACTTCCGACACCTATAAGTCGAAACTATTGCATTAGAGTACAGATGGGGAGAATGGGCATGTTGGTGCTGTCTGGTTATTTGTGCACCCGTTGACTGACGTGGTCATGCTAATCCCTATAGACATTTCCGACCAGTTCCCGCCCCTCCCTGCTCAAAACACCTCCTCCTAGGAACTCCTAAACCTCGCTTTATTCAAGGTTTACCATTAGGGCCAGCCTTAATTGCAGCAGCACCCTGGGTGAATTGGCGCCCCCCTCTTCCCCTGCGCGCCCCTGGTAGACAGGGGGAAGGGCGGAGGGGGGCGGGACAGGAAGTTATTTTTAAACCTCCTCGCTCCGGCGAGGAGGTAATGATATGAATAGGGTGCATCAGCACCCTACTGTTATTGGATGCGCTCCACTGCCACGGGCGCATTTGATAGCAGTGAGGTGCCTGCTGCCACTCTGCCAGCTCAAGGGAACCCTTGAAAGACTCCCCCGAGCTGGCGTGGTGGGGGGCTGACGTCGCCTTTTGTTGTTTGAAGGGCGCCTGCGGCGTAAGGGTGCGTTTGGTGACAGTGGGGTACTGAGCACCCTATTGTCATTAAATGCGCCTGCCGCCGCGGGCGCATTTGAAAGCAACAACCCACCTGCCACACCTTCTCCCACTTCGCCAGCTCGAAAGACTCCCCCGAGCTGGCATGGCCGGGGCAAAGGGAGCCCCAAGGGGCATGGCGCCCCGGGCGGTCGCCCAGCTCGCCCCACCACCCTATAAGGCCAGGCCTGCTTACCATCAAACTTTTCACTCAAAGTGCCTGCCAGTGTTTTTTTTTAAAGCAGTCTTCCAAGAGTTAATAACTTAATTGGAGTTGTAAATCTGCTACTGCTGTAATAAAAAAGAAAATCTTAGCCAGGTCTGCCTTCAGCCCCTCGAGTTATAAGCACTCTGCGTGCCCTTCACTGAAGTCCTGTTGAAATCAACCTTTGGCAAAGCCAACCGTTTTGTCTTGTGTACAAGTATTAGGCATGTGTCAGTCACTGCTATTAGATACCCAGGTACGTTTGCAACTGCTACCATCAATGGCCACTTAATACCAATACGGCTGGGCCTGGCAAGTGCCTTTACCATGCCTCAACAAAACCCCAAACTGTTGCCACTGCCAATACTTGTGTAAATTAAGAACCGCAACCCAGCATGCCCCAAGTTGCTCAGGAGCCAAGCCCCCTTCGACACGAGGACAGCAAGCTCCATCCAGGTCCATTTCTCGGGCATCCTGGTGTGCCCTGTGTTCTTTCATTACTGCTTCGGTGTGTGCCTGGTGTGCGCGTGTGAGTCACGCGCGGTTTATCTCCCGGCTCCCTGCATCCCATTCCTGTTTTTTGGCATGAACTTCATCCTTCGTGCTGCTGTGTTTTGGGGATGGAGTGGCCGGCCACCTGCCCAGATTTCGTCGGACAGTGCACCCGCCGAATTGCTGGATTTCTCCCGTGTAGCCCGGTTTGGATCTGCTGCTGCACACTGTGGACAGTGATGTGTGATCTCTCAGCCGGCTCCGCTTTCTGCCAGTGCCCTGGACACACACCCCTGATAAGTGGGACTGGTTGCGGTCTGCTGTTTGCTGCAGTCACTTTTTGAATTTTAAATTTTAGGTCAAGGCATGAAGGCTGCGATTTCGCAATCACTTCTTCGCGGGACTGCCAGCAGCAACGATGCATTAAAGAGTTAACTTGAGAAAAATCAGGAAAGTGCACTGGCAACCTGGCCAACGTGCCCCAGGTGTTTGGGTACATCATTAACAGCCTATAAATATTTGGTGCTGAACATCCACTTCCTGGCATGAAACACACACCAGGGACTCCCGATTGCTCCGGAAGAGACGGAAATGAAACTAAAGAAACAGGACAATTCTCTACGTGTCACATAATTAACAAGCATATATTTATTCCAATATTTAAACAACCATCAGTCTGGAAAGACGTCATTATACTAATGACAAAGGGGACTAACTCGGAGGTGCAAAAAAGCAGAACCAAATCATGCAAATCTTTTTAATGGAGTAAATCAAGCGCATGCGCATCACAGCACAACACACAAGTAAACATACATGACACAAGGACAGGTTCAACCCAACCACCTACTGCTATATACTGCTATATCGGCTCCACCCAAAGGTTTCTAAAACATGAATCAATCATAGAGTGAACAAAGTACAAAAACAGCGCCACCTTGTGAAACACACCAACAATATATCAGTGCATAAAGAGTGCCAATCAGCGCTGGGAATGGGCCGGGACAAGGCGGAGCGGCGCTCCGGCAAAACACTGCTTGCCGAGCGCTGCTCCGCCCCCCCCCACCCAGGGGCTAGCAGATCCTGGCCTCAACGAGCAGACAGCTTTCAGAGGAGTCTTTTGAAAGCAGTTTGCTCGTCTAAGTGCAGGGGCTCTCACGGAAATCTACCAACCAGCTTTGAAGCTAAATTATCACACAAACGAGGAACGTGCTCTTCTATGAGTTATCAGAAGACTCGCATTGTGCACTGCATGCAGACACTGCCAAAGCCTCGCATGCAGTGTTCAGCTGTCCAAACTGATATATATGTCCTGCAATTTACAGACATCTCGTTATTAGGGTGAATATTGTGACCAATCAAAACAGAAGAGTCCATTATTAGCTTGAAAGGGTTACTTACTGAATCACTAGACATGGTTGTTGCAGCAGAAAGGAGCAGGAGCCCTTTAAAGGGGACGAACCAAAGCATGCAGAGGAAGGTGGGAAGAGGGAGGAAGGGGAGGAGGGTACAAGAGAAGTGGTTAGTTGTATTCGAGGGAATAAAGAAGAGAGACGCAAACCACGAGTTGTCCCGTGTTATCTATGTGCGTGTGTGTGTGTGTGTGTGGTCAGGCCTTAACAACTGGTGATGAGGTGACGATACCCACACGACCACCAGCTCGTAGTAGGAGGAAGACTGCGCAGACCATGAGGGAAACGTCTCCCTGCCTACGTGTGCAGCCAGGAGGAAAAGTTAGGCCAACGGACGCGGGCAGACCGCAGAGGAGACAGCCACAGGAGGCCTGAAGGATCATCGTCGGAGGAAGAAGATGTCGGATTGAGCAGGGCACATCGATAAGAGACCGAGGTCGGAGCGAGCACGGCTCATGACAAGAGACCGCTGCATCGTCTGGTGCACAAGGAGGGATGCGCCGAGGTAGAGGAGAGCCGCGCTGTTTCACGAGTGCAAGATCAGACTGCTGACATCAGTAAGGAGTCCCGCCCCGGGATTACCAGGATGGAGTACAGGGAGGCCTGAGGAGCCCGACACACGTCCCGCTCCAACTGAGGCCTCGTATCACAAATAACACACAGCCTCAATCCCCATTCACACTACCACGTGAGGGCCAAGGAGGACGGCCGCCAGAGACGAGGATTGTAAGTGGGCAGAGGTATCAAGCACTACGGAGGCCGCGTAACAATGGACACACGCAGCCTCCCTAAAAAAAAACAACAAGGGGGACAGCACGCCGTACCATGGAGGCCGCATAAGTACAGTCACATGTGGCCTCCATCATCATTAAAAAAAAAAGGAAAAAGAGGGGGGAATTGAGTGGAGGAGGCAAGGAAACCTACCAAGCATAGTGGAAGTGGAAAATAAATCACACACATTCCTCCCACACAGCGTCCTAGCTAAGAGTGGGTGCACACAAGCAAGATAAGAAAAAGATACTGTCCCAGCACAATGTCGGAAGGAGCACAGGCAGCGGCAGATGCAGGTGCGCAAGCTGCCATGGGGGCGCTCACATCCAGGGCCACATTTCTATGGCGCCCCAATCCATTCACGCTGCAACCACAGCAAGACCAAGGCCAGAGGTGGGAGGAATGTATGAAGGCGTTTGAGGACTTTATGAGAGCCGTTGGTGAGCAGGAGGCACCCAACAAGATAGACATCTTCACAAATCCCACAGAAAAAGAGATTAAAGGGATCCTCAAAACCATCCCACCTCAAGAAAAGACAACATACCAACATCTCACGGCTCCAGTTAACAGAAAGTTGGTTGTCCTTCTCAACAGGGATTATGAAAGATATACGTTCAACCAGTGCACACAGCTACCACAGAGACAATCAGTGAATTCATGATCCAACTCCAAAGGAAAATCACACACTGCGACTTTGCCAACTTCTACCACGATGAAGCCATCAGGCTGAGGGTAAAAGAGGGATGCATATCCTCACAGTTTCATAAACACCTATTGAAGAAACCCCTCCCACTGCAAGAAATAGCAGACCTCGCAAGGGTATATGAAAGGGTAGATGTGCAAGCAGCAGCCATGGAGAGCTCAAAGAAAGCAGACACGTTGCAGCCCTGGTCACCAGCCCGCAGGGATAGACCCGATACACAGGACCACAAACCCGGAGTTCAAACTGACGCCCCCCAGTGGAGAGACAGTGCTACCGATGCAGCTTTGAATATCCCCACAAGGGCCAATGCCCAGCCATCGGACAGATGTGCATGAGATGTGGACAAGAAAAACACTTTCAAGCAATGTGCCGGGAGAAAACACTGATGCTAGCCGCATACAGACCACCCCTATTGTCTGCACTGAATAGGAGATACGACCCACCAAGAGGACTCATCCCCGGGTCATACCAAGATAGAGACACCGCAAGAACTCTCCCAAGCAGAAATACTGCAACATATCCCGCCCATCAAGGGTTAATAAGAGCAGTGGAAAACCTAAACGTTAACACACCAGGAAGATACTCAGACACATTTGACTAGCCCCCAACTTGCAACATGGTTTATGTAGGGGAACAAGAGCACGGGCGAGAGTACAACACCCATGACCCCTCCGAGAACCCATCAGTTGACGAAGAAGAACACCCGACAAGAGAACCTTACCATGAATACGACAGTTCCAGCAAGGAATACATGCAACTAATATATGACCCCTCGGATGACAGCACAGCACCAAAGGTCACAGTGCAGATAGAAGTACTGATCAACCAATTCATCGTAGACACGGGGGCGACAGTTAATGTCATGAATGAAGGAGCCTATAAAGCCATAGCAAGTAAGAACCCCCTACAACCATCACAGGCACGCATATTCCGATGGGGAGCGACCCTCCTACTCCAATTAAAAGGCCAATTCTGCTGCGACCTACTACATAGAGGATGACAGATACTTACCACCATCCACGTCATACACAGCCCGACGACCAGGAGATGTCTCTTCAGCTACCAGACCGCTAAGGCCCTGGCAGTAATTGGCATACATTATGATCCGTCAGAAACCATAAAAGGCTTGCCTCCAGGGTCTCAAATCCTAAGGGCTCTATGCCAGCATGAACTCGACATAAGGGAACACAAATCAACATTCCCAGAACTATTAACACTCCACATTGACCCAACAGTCCGACCAGTGCTGCAGCACCCCCGCAGAATAGGATTACTCTTACAGGCCCAAGTAACCCAGGAGCTACAACTCCTCCTCGAGAATGACATTATTGAGAGAGTGAATGGCTGCACACCATGGGTGTCTCCCGTGGTAGTGGTGCCTAAAGCTTATGGCTGCCTACGCCTCTGTGTGGACATGCAACACCGCAATCTAGAGGGAGAGACTCCCGGGACCCAACATCAAAGACATGCTGGTGAGAGTCAATCAGGCCATCTGGTTCTCTAAATTAGACCTCAACCAGGGGTATCACCAGCTGGCCATCGACCCTGCCTTGAGACTAATTACCACATTTACAACGCACGAGGGACTGTTCCGCTACACGCGGCTCAACTTTGGGAGTTCTGAAGCAGAAATATTTCAAGAGACTATCCGAAGGTTGATCTCCCACATTCCAAATGCGCTCAACTATAGCAATGATATCCTAGCATTCGGGATCACACAAGAACAACACAATGCAGCGCTAAAGTCTGTGTGTGACATCCTTCACAAAGCCGGCCTCACCCTAAATGGACCCAAATGTGCCATCAACAAACAAAGCCTACGCTTCTTCAACCACATCTTCTCTGATCGTGGAATCATGGCCGCCCCTTATAAGATAAGTGCCATCATCAACCTGGAGGCCGCTAATGATGTCGCTGAATTGCACTCCTTCCTGGGGATGGTGGGATACTGCACCCGCTACCTGCCACACTACGCCATCCTTACGAACCCCCTCTGGAAACTTCTCAAAAAGGACTCCCCGTTCGAGCAGGAAGAGCACTGCCAGGATGCGTTGCATACCATCAAGGAGGAACTGGCCAACAACCGGCGGCTGCCATACTTTAACCCAGAGTGGGACACAGAATTTACTGTTGATGCTAGCACTGTGGGCCTAGAAGCCATACTTCACCAATTAGACCCAAACAACTGCAGCAAGCCTGAGATAGTGGCTTACGCCAGCAGGGCGTTATCGAACAACAATCGAACAAGCATACTCCCAGGCCGAGAGGGAGAGCTTGGCAGAGGTCTGGGCATGTGAGAAGTTCCACCACTTCATCACCAGCAGGAAATTCATCCTCATCACAGACATCAGGCGTTGCTCTCCCTGTTCGGAAACCCCAAAACCAAAATTCCCCTGTGCATAGAAAGATGGGGTATTAGACTACAAGAGTATGATTACTGCATCATCCACAAACCCAGGAGGTGATGCCAACCCAGCCGATGACCTATCCTGACACCCGTAGGGAAACGCAGGTGAAGCAATGGAGAGAGAAACTGAAGCCTACATATCATACTTGTCACTTAATGCCCTCCCTCCTGCTATCATGAGTGGGTTGTTTGCAGACAGGAACAGGGCAGATCCCACAATCCAAGCAGTGATACGCCTAACAAATACCAAGTGGAGGCACCTTCACAAGGAACTATTTGTGAACGGGGAGTTGGACAAAAGGGATCTCCAGAGGATGGCGAAAATCCAGAACAAACTCACCAAAACCGACCAAGGGACACTACTGTGGGGCAACCGCCTAGTGGCTCCCAAGATCTGGAGGAAAGCGTTAGTGATCATAGCACACGAGGGCCACTGGGGGGTTGCAAACATGAAAAAGATACTGAGCAATCAGGTATGGTTCCCATACATGGACACCATTGTAGAGGACACGCTAATGCACTGCATACCTTGCCAGTAGACACCGGCAAACAGCCCTCCATGCCCACTCCAGACAGTACCTCTACCGGAGGGACCATGGCAAAGAGTATCAATGGATTTCTGTGGCCCTCTGGAAGAAGGGGGACACCGCCTGGTGATAATGGACAAATATTCCCACTTCCCACTCATAAAGCACGTAGAGTTCACAGCATTTCACCACTTTGTGGGAGTGATCAACAAACTATTCAGTGATGGGGAGTCCCTAACATGGTGAAAACTGACAATGGTCTGCCCTTCCAGAGTCAAGACTTCTACAGGTTCGCTACCTACCTAGGCTTCCGCCACCAAAGAATTACCCCACTGTGGCCACAAGCCAACGGCATGGTGGAACGGTTTATGGCCACTATCAAAAGACCCACCAGAAAGCAACCATGGACCAAACATCGCTGCCCCAAGCCATCTGTCAGATGCTAAGAAGCTACCGAAACACCCCCCATGAAACTACTGGGAGGACACCCCTGGAACTGATGATAAAGTACAAGTCGAGGACTCGGCTTCCACAGCTGGAAGACTACATGCCAGAAGAAGATGCAGAGATCAGAGAAAGGGAGGCTGAAAAGAAAAGGAAGGCAAAGGAGTGGACAGACCGGAAAAGGTGAGCAAAAGAACATCAGCTCACCATCGTCGAAGTACTTGTCAGGCAAAGGCAGCAAAAGAAGACTGACCCACGGTACATACCGGAGCCACTTCTGGTGACCAAAGTGAAAGGACCAATGGTCACCGCGATAGGAGAAGGTGGAGAAATAACCCGCAATGCCTCGTTCCTCCGCAAGCTATACCAAGAAGAGGCAGGTGAAGAGGGAACAATAGAAGGAGAGCAGAGCACGGAAGTGACCAGAGAGCCACTGGTCAGAGAGCAGGCGGGAGAGACCCATGAGTTGCCCGGCCTCCCACAACGAATCACACCCAGACCTACACGCCTCATTGAGCAAATGTAGACCGCAAACCTCTTTGATAAGCAAAGGGGGGGTGTTGCAGCAGAAAGGAGCAGGAGCCTTTTAAAGGGGACGAACAAAAGCACACAGGGGAAGGCAGGAGGAGGGAGGCAGGGGAGGGGGGTACAAGGGAAGTGGTTAGTTGTATTCGAGGGAATAAAGAAGAGAGACACAAACCACGAGTTGTCCCGTGTTATCAATGTGCATTTGTGTGGCCAGGCCTTAACAATGGTTAACATTTAAAATTGTGGACATTACGATGTTCCCATAATGCTCTTTGCTTTTATGCAATTCTCAAGGATGGGGTTCTATGAAGAGATATTGTGTTGCCAACCGGGCTGGGGGCCACGCCCCTCCAAAGGTGTTACAGTTCCCCCAGTAAATTTGTTCCATATCCAGCACTGGTGCCAATCAGTGCCACATTATAAAGACATAAACAATTTGTGAAATGACCAAAGGTGCATAAACCATGCCAAAGTGCATAAACAGTGTCAAGTAGCATACAGGTTACTAGCATGTATAAGTATTGTACAGTTCTAATCATTTATGAACGGACATATGTTTGTCTTATTTCCACCTAACTAGCAGACAGTATGCCTACTCTCTCATCTGGCAGAGCTACCTTTCACACATAGCAGCTTCTTGGACCACATAGTCAGTTTAATTGTGCAGCCTGCATTCATTGCAGACACCTCTTCTTCTTTTTCTAATCTAGAGTATACTAGTTAGTGGTAAATTGTACCAAAAAACATTAGTGGAACTGTGGTCTTGGCAGGGGAGAGGGTAGGTAGGTGGAAGCGTAGTGCAACATGTGACAAGTGTTGCGGCCGGTGCATTGCAATAGTCTAAGTGACTAGTAACTAAGGCTCCTATCACAACTTTCCACTTGCACAGGGACATGAATGGACAAATCCTCTATATAGAATGGTGAATATGGCCGTCAAAAGTAGAGGAATGCTAAACAAAAATAAATAAAAGTAGCGGAACACCGCCCCCTAATACTAGTTTCAATAAATAACTGGACTGGATGTTATCGCCAACCTTGTCATCCCAGGGCAACCAGAGTACACAATTATTCTGAAAAATAGGAAGAAGCTCAAATTGAGTCCCCTGTCATTTAAATATATAAAATATAATTTTAAAAAGTCAATATCTGGGTGGTATTATTACATGCACAATCAGCTGAGGGTTGTGGAATTATCATGATGTGCAAATATACTCATTTATTTGGCTGCAACTATAATGAATTAATCAAGTCTAATCTACATTGCGAAGATTCTATTTGTTCATTATTCATTGAGACATTACCTTTACTTGTACCTCAGTTCCTAGACCTATTGATTAGCCTAAGGCGATCTTTGGTTTCACAGAAGCATTAAGGGCATCTGGAATATAATGCAGAACAGTCTACAGTACCAAATGGATTTGTAATCATGAGGATCGGTGTGCGATGCAGCCATTGCCGATCACTTGGCAGCGTTCATATAAAAATCATGCAGCGTCTCCAGGAAGCTACAACTACCCTCCCTACACCTGTGTGTCATCAGGAACTATGTTATAGGTACGCACAGTATCAGGCGATGATTCTTAAAGGACTTTGACAAATAGACTGCACACCTAAACCCATGAGATGCTTGGCAATGTTTGTAGTGATACTAAGATGGAAATCTACACCATTACATTTAATACAGCAACATCTTAACTACAGCCACTTGCCTCACATAATCTACAGGTGAATTTGTTCTCATATTGAAATTAGCAGCACCCACGCAAAATGATGTCTTTCCAATACTGGCTAAACCAGCATGATCGAGCACGAAAAACATTCAACTGAGGATTTTCATATTCATAATTAACGTAAAGAATCAGTCTACACTGTTTCAGACATTTCTTTCCCTCATGTGAGATCACCTGGCCTATGTACAAGACTTCTTCGTGATAACACTGTAACTTTTTCTTGTCTACTTTGTATCCTTGTCAGCTAAAATAGTCATTAATTGAATCGAGTCTTGTCTACACTCGTCTTCTGTTGTGCTACAAATCAAAATGTCATCTACGTACTGTATCACAGTGCTTTTCAAACAAATATTGCCTAGGTCCATCTGTAGGACTCTGTTAAAGATCGATGAAGACTCACAGTACCCTTGAGGCAGCCTCGTGTGTTTCAGATGAGTCTAGTGGAATGTAAACAAAGCCAAGTCTTGTAACTCTTTGTGCAACAGGATTCCAAAAAATGCATTTTTCAAATCAATCACCATGAAATATTGCGCCTGTACTGGGATACTGCATAGTATCATTGGTGGATTAGGAACTAAAGGAACTCTGCATCTACAATCTGGTTAATCGGTCTCATATCTTGTAGAAATGGGAGGATAGCTCTGTGGCAATGCGCTGGACTTGGAAGCAAGACCACGCTGTGCAAACACAGGTTCGAATCCTAGAACCGGACTTGCACTGTAAATAAATGCATAAATAAATAAATAGACAAAATCTGCATGACCCTCCCTTTGATTTCTTCACAGGGTACACCACAGTACTGCACAATGATTCTGACGGTAAAAGAATACCTTGCTCCATCAGTGCTAAGATAGTCTCAAAAATGCCCTTGTCTGCCTCTCGAGACATTGGGTATTGTCTTGCTCGAGGTAAAATCGCTCCTCATTTCAGCTTTATTTTAATCTCCCCTATTCCTTTTAATAGGCCTACAGGCACCACAAAAAGCCACTATATGTAATATGGTGTCCGAAAAACAATGGATATCACATTACACTGAGCTGTATAAGAAGCATGGGACCTCAGAAGATCCGGCTCTCCCTTCTCTGCACCAGTGGGACAGTGTGATGAAAAAAGAAGAAATTCTAAAGAACATCTTGGAAATCAGCTCATCAAGAGTGCCCGGTCCTGATGGGCTAACCAACAAGATGTTTAAAGAAAATCGAGAGGAATGGGCAGTCTTCTGCACTTTATTATTATTTATTCAGAGGAGAATTGCCTAGCATTTCTGTGCTGGACTGCCCTAGGGCAGGACAAAGACTGATATGTTTGGGATATTTCTTCGCTGTGAAAGATAGTGAGCTAAAGACTCTGAGTAAGGCTCTTGTAACCAGGACTCATGTCTGGCAGAGAGTCTCCCAGGACCCCCCTTGTTATCTACATATTTCAAGTAACTTTGGGTCTCACCCTAAGTTACTAGGGGAATCCAGACGTGGACCCCTTGCTCACTATTCTTAGACAGGCACAGCTACACCCTACTCATGAGGTTCAACCAGACCGAAACACGTGTCTGGGGTTGCTGTTGGTACTCTTGTTCAGAGGAGAATTGCCTAGCATTTCTGTGCTGGACTGCCCTAGGGCAAGACAAAGACTGATATGTTTGGGATATTTCTTCTCTGTGAAAGATAGTGAGATAAACACTCTGGGTAAGGCTCTTGTAACCAGAACTCATGTTTGACATAGAGTCTCCCAGGACCCCCCTTGTTATCTGCATATTTCAAGTAACTTTTGGTCTCACCCTAAGTTACTAGGGGAATCCAGACTTGGACCCCTTGCTCACTATTCTTAGAGAGGCACAGCTACACCCTACTGATGAGGTTCAACCAGACCAAAACACGTGTCAGGGGTTGCTGTTGGTACTCTTGTTCAGAGGAGAATTCCCTAGCATTTCGGTGCTGGACTGCCCTACGGCAGGACAAAGACTGATATGTTTGGGATATTTCTTCTCTGTGAAAGATAGTGAGCTAAAGACTCTAGGTAAGGCTCTTGTAACCAGGACTCATGTCTGGCAGAGAGTCTCCCAGGACCCCCTTGTTATCTGCATATTTCAAGTAACTTTGGGTCTCACCCTAAGTTACTAAGGGAATCCAGACGTGTACCCCTTGCACACTATTCTTAGAGAGGCGCAGCTACACCCTACTGATGAGGTTCAACCAGACCGAAACACGTGTCTGGGGTTGCTGTTGGTACTCTTGTTCAGAGGAGAATTCCCTAGCATTTCAGTGCTGGACTGCCCTAGGGAAGGACAAAGGCTGATATGTTTGGGATATTTCTTCTCTGTGAAAGATAGTGAGCTAAAGACTCTGGGTAAGGCTCTTGTAACCAGGACTCATGTCTGGCAGAGAGTCTCCCAGGACCCCCCTTGTTATCTGCATATTTCAAGTAACTTTGGGTCTCACCCTAAATTTCTAGGGGAATCCAGACTTGGACCCCTTGCTCACTATTCTTAGAGAGGCACAGCTACACCCTATTGATGAGGTTCAACCAGACCGAAACACGTATCTGGGGTTTCTGTTGGTACTCTTGTTCAGAGGAGAATTGCCTAGCATTTTGGTGCTGGACTGCCCTAGGACAGGACAAAGGCTGATATGTTTGGGATATTTCTTCTCTGTGAAAGATAGTGAGGTAAAGACTCTGGGTAAGGCTCTTGTAACCAGGACTCATGTCTGGCAGAGAGTCTCCCAGGACCCCCTTGTTATCTGCATATTTCAAGTAACTTTGGGTCTCACCCTAAATTACTAAGGAAATCCAGACGTGTACCCCTTGCACACTATTCTTAGAGAGGCACAGCTACACCCTACTGATGAGGTTCAACCAGACCGAAACACGTGTCTGGGGTTGCTGTTGGTACTCTTGTTCAGAGGAGAATTCCCTAGCATTTCGGTGCTGGACTGCCCTAGGGAAGGACAAAGGCTGATATGTTTGGGATATTTCTTCTCTGTGAAAGATAGTGAGCTAAAGACTCTGGGTAAGGCTCTTGTAACCAAGACTCATGTCTGGCAGAGAGTCTCCTAGGACCCCCCCTTGTTATCTGCATATTTCAAGTAACTTTGGGTCTCACCCTAAGTTACTAGGGGAATCCAGACTTGGACCCCTTGCTCACTATTCTTAGAGAGGCACAGCTACACCCTACTGATGAGGTTCAACCAGACCAAAACACGTGTCAGGGGTTGCTGTTGGTACTCTTGTTCAGAGGAGAATTCCCTAGCATTTCGGTGCTGGACTGCCCTAGGGCAGGACAAAGACTGATATGTTTGGGATATTTCTTCTCTGTGAAAGATAGTGAGCTAAAGACTCTAGGTAAGGCTCTTGTAACCAGGACTCATGTCTGGCAGAGAGTCTCCCAGGACCCCCTTGTTATCTGCATATTTCAAGTAACTTTGGGTCTCACCCTAAGTTACTAAGGGAATCCAGACGTGTACCCCTTGCACACTATTCTTAGAGAGGCGCAGCTACACCCTACTGATGAGGTTCAACCAGACCGAAACACGTGTCTGGGGTTGCTGTTGGTACTCTTGTTCAGAGGAGAATTCCCTAGCATTTCAGTGCTGGACTGCCCTAGGGAAGGACAAAGGCTGATATGTTTGGGATATTTCTTCTCTGTGAAAGATAGTGAGCTAAAGACTCTGGGTAAGGCTCTTGTAACCAGGACTCATGTCTGGCAGAGAGTCTCCCAGGACCCCCCTTGTTATCTGCATATTTCAAGTAACTTTGGGTCTCACCCTAAATTACTAGGGGAATCCAGACTTGGACCCCTTGCTCACTATTCTTAGAGAGGCACAGCTACACCCTATTGATGAGGTTCAACCAGACCGAAACACGTATCTGGGGTTTCTGTTGGTACTCTTGTTCAGAGGAGAATTGCCTAGCATTTTGGTGCTGGACTGCCCTAGGACAGGACAAAGGCTGATATGTTTGGGATATTTCTTCTCTGTGAAAGATAGTGAGGTAAAGACTCTGGGTAAGGCTCTTGTAACCAGGACTCATGTCTGGCAGAGAGTCTCCCAGGACCCCCCTTGTTATCTGCCTAAAAATTATCCGCCAGTTGCCATCCATGATGTGCTAGGGAACATTTTTGCCACTCAATTACAACGGCAACTGGCGCAATGGTATACAATAACAACATCATACAATCAAAGACAAACTGGCTTCGTAAAAGGTGTGGGCTGTGGTCTAAATCTTGTTTTGATCAATGCGTTAAACATTGAGGCAATCAGACAAGGAAGTAAAATCTACCTTGCATTTATTGACCTAGCCCACGCTTTTGATACGGTGAATAGAGAACTTCTATGGTCCAAGTTAAAACGACGGGAATGCCCCGTAAATCTGATCTTAGCAACTAAAGCTTTGTATTCAAATACCGAGATAAGAATCAGACTAGATCAGGAAGGAACGCTATCTGCACCAATAAGAAGACACAGAGGCGTGAAACAAGGATGTCCTCTAGCGTCATTTTTGTTCAGCATGTTACTCGCGGATATAGGAGAAACCCTGGGAAGTTTACCAGCATTTCCACCCAAAATCAATGGAACACACATGGGTTGGATCCTATATTCAGATGATTTAGTATTGCTTGATGTAATGCCTATGGGTTACAATGCAAACTGATTGCACTGGAGAAGTATGTTGACACAAATGGGTTAAAAGTAAACCCAGCAAAATCCAAAATTCTCATACTTCCAAGCCTCAAAGGAAAGAACGCATGCACAACAAAACATTATCAGTGGAAGCTTGCAGATCGAATCATGAAGTGCATCAACCAGACGGAATACTTGGGTATGCTAATAAATAGTAATATCAATGATGTCCCATGGGTGCTAAAAACAAAGGCAAAATGTAAACAACTTGCGGTGCAAGGCATCTTGCTAAACAAGAAATTTGGCATGTTCTCAATCAAACCAGTGGTTGAATTGTACAAAGCAAAAGTGGTTCCTGCACTAACGTATGGAGCTGAATGTGCTCTGGGATATCCGTCTTCTCTGTGGCCTTCACTGGAAAATAGATGTTGGAGCAAAGTCTTGTGGCTACCAAAAGGAACGACAACTGCGTGTATCCGATATAAGTTGGGTCTCATTTCAATCAATACAATATCCTAAAACAACTGAATATGGATAATGACACCCTACAAGTAAACCTAAACACACTGAAAAGAAAAGTGTGGACTCGGGATTAGATAGACACCATTGATCAACGTCGACTACATAGAGTGATGCAAAATGATGCAGAAGAATGCAGAAGGTATAACAAGTTACCGGACTACTTGGAAAAATCTCCATCTAAACATCACAGAGCACTATTTTTGAAGTTCCGGCTAAACTTGTTCAAAACTAAAGAGAGGCTATCGGTGTGGAAATCAAACACGCAGGATGACGAGAGAAGCAGATTCTGTAAAAAGGCAAAAGAATCCTTAAAACATCTGACACTGCTCTATCCTGCCCTGAGGTCTTTGCGAACAAAACATTTGGGTGATCTCATAACACAAAGTTCTTTATCATGTCTGGATGATTGGTGGAACGATCTTTGCCCTAACGTTCTACTTAGACAATGTGCCAAAAATGCTAATGAACTGAATTGTACGATGACGCAGATAAACAAAACTGTTATGAATTTTGATGAGATGACTGCAGTAATTACATGGACTTTCAGGTCTAAATGTATTTTTTAAAAGTTCGTAATAAACTTGTTAAAAAATATTAAGAATAATAATAGGCCTATATCATAAGGGCCTGTGGTCCATAAAACGCTTGCCACATTCTCCAAGTCTTTGTCAAAGAATGCTGGACGCTGCCGCATTATCGCCATGTGCTGTGGGATCTCCTTTTTCTCTATTCTGATCCAATATGTAATGCTCATAAAGAACACTACTTCATCATCTGATGGATCATCTCTAAACATATCATCATCAGTGACGTCAGTCAATCTACACCCTTCCCCAATGGCAATCACTTTTCTCCATGGCTTACCCTTCTCATCTGTTCCTTCGAGCATTGCCATTTCCCCTTGTACTATGGCTGTATCTAACTCTAGGGGGATGGTCTGTCCCCCCTCTTCGTCCGTAGGTACCTGCGGTCTAAACAAAAATTCATCAGGTATCCTCATATTCCTTCCCACTAAGCCAGGTAGCCATGTTAACAGAATGCTCACGCCATAAAGGAAAACTTCGGGTTCTATCGGCATTTGCCCTGTGAATGCCAATATAAATTTGCCCACATTCATATAGTGTATCCCAGGAAGTGGGCACACTATACCTTCGTCAGTAAAAGAAATTGTAATGTTAAGTTTTGTCATTAAGTCTCTTCCCAAAATATTAACTGGTGTCTGCCGTGAATACAACAATGGAACAGACATGTCACACTCTCCATTAGAGACTGCTAATTCATCAGTAAAAGGAACTCGACTCGTCGCTCCAGAGAATCCTTGAGCATCCATGGCTTTTCTCTATTATGGATATTTTCCCTCACGTATACATGAACGAGTTGCACCAGTGCCTACTAAAAATGAAAAAGATTTGACTCCTGTTGTCACATCAACCCTTGGTTCCTCTTGGGGGTCTGGTGTCACAGAGAGTACTGAACACATCAAGCCACCCTGTGAGCTGTCTTATTGTGGGTACATGCATACCCATGTACCCGTGAATGGATTCCCTCCCACCACAGTGACACCCCCTATCCTAGGTGTCAATAATTTTCCTGTGTTTGCATTCTGATGTATCTGCATGGGGGAGTACTGTGACTGCCCTTGCAGTGGATTCAATGGTTCTTGCTGTAGTTGCTGTGCTTGTTGCATTTGCGGCACTTGTGCCTGATACACTATCTGATCTTGGGTGAATCCTTCCTAGTTTGTGCGCTATATCCTGGAGGAGAAGCTACCCCACCTCTTGAGAACTGGCCATTTTGTACATACTCTTGGCTTCTGCATATATGCGCAATCTTCCCCATCATCCCACATGTCCAACATGTAGGAAGATCCCGTCTGACTAGTCCCCCTTGGTTTGAATCCTCCTTGCGCATTCTGATTCTCATTCTGCACATTCTGAAACCCATTTTGATTGTTTTGAAATCCACCCCTTCCTCTGTAGCCCATGCCCCTACCTCGTGGTACAAACCCGTTCCCTCCTTGGTCCATCGGGCGCTGATTATTCGCCTGCGATGTACTCACTACTTGCTGTACTCCTAGTCCTTCTCCGCTTGTCAATACCACCACTTCTATGGCATATTTTGATAATTTCTTCTGAACTAACATTGCTTCCTCAAGTTTTCTAGCATCGTCTTTCTTCCTGTTTTGCCCCTGTAATAAGCGACAGTGATGCACTATAGTCAACTGTATTTCAGCTCATGGCTTTGCTTCCATTTCCACTTGCTTCTTGAGTTGCCTCAGTACCTGTTCTGGCAATCCAAGACATAAAATGTGGTAAAATACTGCCACTGTTTTTCCCCACGGCTCGCACATTTCAAGAGTCCAGCGTTCCTGAATATCCTGAATGTAAGCAAGCAAATCCTCATCCTCTTTCATTTTATTTGTCATAATCGCACCCATGTCTGATACATCGGGATACTGCACTCTGAGAGCTCTTCAGACATCTGCCCTATAATTATTAAATGGTGCTCCATCGTGCACTGTATTTTGGGCCGTGACATTTGAATTGCCTGCTCTCGTCCAAATGTCATCAGTCATATCCCCAAGAATAGCTGCTAGGAGACCCTTAATATCTCCTATAGGTATTTCCTCCTGTAATTTTTTCAAACTCATAAATCCATTTTCCTGCACCCGCCGTTAAACTGGGGAGTTTGCAGCTCAAATTATCCTTAATCCTCTGTGGCTGTGGAATATACTGTGGTCTCGCCCCCCTTTTTCCAACAAGGGAAACTGCGTAAATCTCGATTCACAATCGGCTCCCATTGTCTGCCAATCCATAGTGGGGACAATGGTTCCTGATTGCCTTCTTCCTAGCAATGATCTTAACATGTTTACATATGGCAGTGATTCTCTCTTCTTCCTATACGATCAGCCTTTGAGCGCTCTGGATATGCTATAGGATCTGGCGTTCTTTCTTTAGGTTGCTCTTGATCAGACCATCTTACTTCCTTGTCTGCCTGCAGGCCTCCCTCGGGGGCACATGCACCTCCTTCCTCCCTCTCCTCGTCTGACATATCTAGCACCCAACAAGGGTGAAGGGGATGACTCTCATCCCCTTCACCCTTGTCTAAGGTCAATCAATTTAAAAACAAGGCTCTTTGCTAAAGACTAAATTGATTATTCTCTACATTTCATGATTGGAAGACTAAGGTTTGATCTCCCTTCCCTCGGCTTCCTGATTTGCCACCTTCTCTTAAGTCCTGATAAAATGTATCAATCCTATCTCTGATGCTCCCTATATCGAAGTTCTTTTCTAAGGTCACTCTAGATGGCCCCTATGTTGCTCCCTGTAATGGTAGGAACTCTTGTATATCTCTCCATTGTATTACTGGACTGGGCTACATTAATTCTTTTTGAATACGATCAATATTGCATTCCCGCTGTCTCCTTTTTTGTTCTAATTCTTCATCTGCTTCTCTTCGCTTTCTTGCTTCCATCTAACTCTTTCCTCTTCCTTTCTTATCTCGTCTCGCCTTAACCCTGCTCTTCTTTCTTCCTCTTGTTGCTCCTCCTGATACATCTGTTATCATGGCTGTCTGCACTTCCTTTTATGTTCGTCTTCTTTCAATCTAGTTTCTCATTCCCTATTTTTCCTATCCTGTTCATCTTGATCTTCCCTTTGCCTAACTTCCTCAATGCTTTTCCCATCTAGCTTGAATAATATCTGTCCTCTCATCCATTCGTTCTGTACGAGCGTTACTTCATCAGCTTTATCCTTCTCTCCTTTCCAACTCTTGATCTCTCATTCTATCTCTTTCAATATATTCGATTGCTCGCTTTTCTCTTCCCTATTCTGTAGAGACCTTAAAGATCTCCTCTTTTCTCTTAATCTCCTCTGGACTTTCCTTTAACGGATACAATCTTATGTCTTCCGTGCTATCGCTTTTTACCTCAGGCAAGGCAAGGGGAGCAGAAGGCTCGACACCTTCCTCTTTACACTGGTTAAGCATCCAATTCTCAGGTGATGGATCCCCTCTCTCTTTCTGGTATATCTTCCAAATCTCTAAACTACCTAACCTTTTCTCCAATTTCTTACCCGTGTACGCAGCGTGCAAGTATGCAGTCATGTGATGCAATACTGCTTTCGACAATGATCCCCCGTTTGGCCATGGCATGAACATTTTATCTGCCTTGCCTTTCACCCACTCTGCACTGTACTGTTTGAGCTTGGGCATGTGTTTTGGCAATGTCCTACATAAATGCATCAGAGGAGTAATGTCTCCCATTGTGACACATCTCAATTGACTGTCAACACTTACCGGTGTTTACAAAAATATGTTTTATGAAAACAAATATGAGCACGCTCCAACAATCGCCGCTCAAAACCTCTATTCTTCAATACTTTCAGTCTACACCTGAGTCTGTACTGACCGTTTCTCTAGATAGACGCTATGTCTCCTTGACCTTTTTTCAATTCTCCTTACACAATTGTCACTCTTCGACACCTTAATTTACCACAATTACACAAACAAACAGACTGGTTGACTCTTCACATTTATCCTCCGTGATCACTCCTTTTGTGTCTGCCCCTAATAATAGCCTGATCACAGGATTTGAATTGTCATCTTATACGGACCTGACCGATACGTAGCCTAGTTTACTTCGACTGAAGTGTATGACAACTCTTTCTAAAACCCCTTGGGTTAGGACTCCTGGGCTTTCTCTCTCTTATTTACACACAGAAAAAATCACTCGTTACATTTCCTGTTACTTTTAAACTACCCATTACATTTCCCGTTACTTTTAACCTACCACAATCCCATCCCCTCAGTTTGCTTAGTCTATCATGTAAGGGCATATATATATATATATTACCAAAATCTGATGGCATTTCTAATGCATTTATTGCCAGTATAACATGTAAATATGTTGTTGGTGGCATGCAAGGTACAGGTTTTACAACACAGCCAAGCCCAACTTGAAACTGCAGAGAATTAAATCCATGCATAGAAAATCTTAGTGCTGCCAGGCCAAATATTGAAGTGCACCAATTATTTTTATTTTTATTTTTATTTTTATGCCTTATACATGGAGACTAAATTATTCATATAACTGACTAACTTAATTAACATTGCTAAATACTAATTCTAACCTCCATTACATTATAATGTAGTCTCATGTGCAAAATAAGGTGAAAATACATGTTTTGGTTGGACTACTGAAATGCATTTTAAATGCACACTGGCGTTTACTTTAGCTTGCAGGGAGCAGAAGGAATGCTGCAGCAGGAAACCAAAGAGATACAATAATTCTGTTCTGAAGCTCTCATTGTTTGGAACATGAGGGTGGTTACAGAATACATTCTTGTTAATCTGATTGGGGGAGAATTATAGGCAGACATGCCACATAAGAAATGGAGAGGATCTGAGTTTTTCTAAAGGCATAAATGGCGGAAAGGAGTTAGTTCAGACTGGGCTGTGAAGACAGATGGAATTCCAAGGGGTTATAGAGCGCTGGCTATGAGAAGATATCTCGCTGGCGATCCCCACATACACAAGATTTACAGAAGCATTTTGTGCTGTCACTGGACCTGCCTTTAGCCAGTGGAGCAAGGTTGTGCTGAGAACTTCAAAGAAGTGTTAAT
Source organism: Ambystoma mexicanum (assembly GCF_040938575.1). Taxonomy (NCBI): domain Eukaryota; kingdom Metazoa; phylum Chordata; class Amphibia; order Caudata; family Ambystomatidae; genus Ambystoma; species Ambystoma mexicanum. The sequence continues at coordinate 900,564,154 of NC_090923.1, read as the reverse complement.
CTTGGTAAGATGTGTGCCAAGTGAGGATCATTTGAATGCCGTATGTTTGGTAAGATTTATTACAGTGTAGAAAGGTTAGGAAGCCACTGCATGTTTATTCTTGTCATTTTCAGAATGTGGGAACATTAATCTACGTTTCAAATAGACCTGCTTGTTCTGTTTTGATTTCTTTTGTATTCCAGAGGCTGCTGTAAATAACGATGGTAAGACTGGATGACATGTAAATGCAATTCAATTCAATAATTACCTATGAAACCAAATGGGAGTTTGTGTCATTCATGCATCTGTGAATTATTTTCAATAGACAATGTCTAAAGGGGAGGCTCATAATAGTGCAGTAGTGCATTTGGCAATTTACCAATGCAAGTGAAGTAACAGATAAGCGAAGGTTTGTGTGCGGTATGATGAATGCCCTTTTCTTGCATGCCGATGGAAAAGGCATAGATTACTGGATGTAAATAAACCAGCGATACTTTATGACACATAGATTACTGGATGTAAATAAGCCAGTGATACTTTATGACACATAGATTACGGAATCTATATGAGCCAGTGATACCAGCCACAAACTATAGGTGGCACTCTAAGTAATATTATTGGGGTATAACAGTGCATAAGTCCGAGGCTCTCTATAGACCACTGGGAGGTATTCTAATAGAAAGGAAAGTTTTGTTTTATGATGGGGTTATAGTATAAGCAACAAAACCATGCTCATTACTATGCCACAGAAGTAGTTACCGCAAAACAAAATGACACTAAAATTACACCAATATAAGCTAATAAGGTATGGTCACTAAAATAATGTGATGCCAAATCCAATCTAAGTGCAAGACTAATTTACCACTGAAATTACTGCCACTATTTTTATGGTAAGAAAATACCACCAAATCCCAAATTTACCCCAGTAAGACAAAATATCTTACAAAATAATGGTGCGTTGGCCGGGAATTGAACCAGGGTCAGCTGCTTCGAAGGCAGCTATGCTCACCACTATACCACAGAAGTAGTTACCGCAAAACAAAATACCACTAAAATTATCACCAATATAAGCTAGTAAGGTATGGTCACTAAAATAATGTGAGGCCAAATCCAATCTAAGTGCAAGACTAATTTACCACCCAAATTACTGCCACTATTTTTATGGTAAGAAAATACCGCCAAATCCCAAATTTCCCCCAGTGAGACAAAATATCTTACAATCCCCTTAGTCTACTCACCATTCGCTCATTCAGCTCGAGGCCTTTGTTATTGACTTCCCCTCCAATCGACCACTTTCGCCTTCCATCCGCAAAGCACGTGTGGAAATCAGGAGGGATTTTGTCAAGGAGGGACCCATCCCACCGTCTCGATTTTCTTGCAAGAATTCTATATCGGCCGCTCTCCACAGGAAACCTCGTGATCTTCTGGCTCGATGGCAGAGGGTACTCGTTTGTCCGAAACACTGGAGTCTTACTGGTCGATGGGTCTTGCTGCCAAACCATCCTCTCCTACCAAGTGAACCCTTATGGTCCTTTTAATTAAGGTAACACATCGTACGATGGATGGGATGGAGAATAACTGTCACACCAAATAAAAAGACCAACTCGGGAAGTTGGCAAAGTGTCTGTTTTATTCTCAATTATCTAAAACAGGGAGTACAATGGATATCAACTGACGTCTCACAGCATGGTCTCAATGCCTTTCATAAAAAACATTACTTTTATAGCAGAAACTCTTCATACGTGATGTACTTCGTGGCAAACTGCAAAAACCTACATGGGATTGTGATTGGACTAAGGGGAGTATCTAAGTATACTTTCTATAAGAGATTGGATTGTGATTGGGTCTCTATAGTCAGATGGGCAACTCATGCCCTCACTTAGTGCACTTCATAGTTGACAGTGTTTAGAAACACAATGGGCCTCATTTCGAGTCCAGCGGTAACTGCGGCGGTAAAACTGCCTGGTTACCGCCGGACTCGTATTACCATTCCACCTCCATGACTCCCGGAATTACCAGGGCATTACAGCCCTGGTGTCCCGGGAATTCCGGAGGCGGAATTCGGTAAATCCCCATTCCCATTGAGTCCCATAGGACTCAATGGGAATGGGGAAGTGGAAACACCGGCACCATCTCGTGATGGTGCTGGTGTTTCCATGTCCGCCTGCAGGCGGGAGGTGTTCAACCCGCCAGGTCAGACCTGGCGGGAAGATCACCTCCCGCCTGCAGGACTCGGGATCGGGCGGTCCAGAATTAACAGTGGCGGCGGGTTTACCGCCACTGTTAATTCTGGACCACCCGCCCTGTAATGAAGCCCAATATCTCATTGGCTCTCAAACTATAAGGCCCTTTGTTATATGGCTCTCTACAATTGATTGGCACACTCGTGCCATGTCTGGAACATTAGATTCTCTAGCAGCATGTAAACTGGTACCCCATGTGCTGGTGGGTGGAATTGACCATATCTAACCACCCAATTAGCCCATCATCTCTCATCACTCATGCCTTCTGCCATTCAGATTGTCTTTGAACTTGGCTTTGTAGTAGCTTTTCTTCTCTGGGAATATAAGGGAGTGTGAGTACGTTCTTATCAAGGTTCAGGCTTGCATGCCTACATTTATTTCCATCCTGGACTCACGTGACAGGAGACTGTGAATTGGACCATTTTATAGCATTCAATTGTCCTGAATAAAGAAACTTGCCACTCATGGTGTTCTCTCTTTGCAACTTAACAAGGGATGCCTCTGCGTCTGGCATTCACTGCTCTTCAAGAACTGATAACCCATTTTGGCTGCTTCATCCTTTGACACCAGGCCAAGCAGTCTTCCTTTGGTCTATATTCGAGCCTCGGCTTATATCTTTGCTGTGACACACACACACAGCTATCAATCCTCCTTTCTCCACGGGTTGAGCTTAGTAAAATTGTGACATCGAATGTCGAAATTCTATCTATCTATCTATCTATCTATCTATCTATCTATCTATCTATATATATAGGTGGCACTACCTGCAGTCTACCCACTACGTATAGCCAGCCTTTACAATTACTTATGCAAAACAAAGGGGGGGTCTGGGAGTCTCTCTACCAGCACGAACACAGCCCATTGACCTGTTCTTGGGTGGATGACCCCTGGAAGAGTCTCAACCAAGTCTTTAGCTCACTGTCCCTTTCACAGAGGAGAAATATCCCTGAATATCAGTCTTTGTCCTGCCCAGGGCAGTCCAGCACCGAAATGCTGGGCGATTCTTCTCTGAAGGGAATTGCCATAGCATTTCGGTGCTGGACTGCCCATGTGCGAGGGACAAAGACTGATATGCAAATAGTATTTCCCATCTCTGAAAGGTACAGTGAGCTAAAATGTGGCTGTGGACTCTAGAGTGGCTACCTTCGCATAGAACAGGCCATTTCTGCCGTGTTCGTTCTCATAGAGGGGCACCCATGACTAATTTTTTGATTTATGATTACTTAGTCTACTTCCGTTATGGCATCTGTACAGTTATAAAAAGACTTGCATTTTCTGCAGTGCTTCTTCACACGTGCAATCTTCATTCCACACATGAAAATCTTCTTGATTGTTTACTTCGCCATCTTGTTCTATAAGGTCTATGCCTTCTCTTCTTTGGTCATCCTTCTCAGTGCGTCACGCTCATTTCTTGTGATGTCACCAGCCTCTCCTTTTCACATCTTCACACTTCTTCGAGGCTCTCCCTCAGGAGACCGTCATCTCTTCGTGTCATACATCACATGGAGTTTTCTCCGTGGATACCTTGTCTCAAAGGCTCTTCGGGGTATAGGTACCATTACAGACGTAGCACATGTCGTAATTTCCGGTTTCCAACATATAGGCAGAATAGGTGCAGGACTTTCTGCAGAGGCATTCTGCTGCTACTCTACAGTGGCCAAAGAGGTTCAGAGGGATGAAGGGTTGAAGGTCGAGGAGGAAGCAGTGGTGGTGCAGTAGAATGAAGAACACCACATGGAGGAGTCCCAAGGAGGATGTCTCTGTGAAGATGACTGGGGTCACTGCAGCATTGCCTGCCCATCTGGAGAGGGCAAAGGATGATCAGGCATGACAGTGATGTCATGGATGGGCAGGGTCAGACTGGGACATGAAATTGGCCTGGGTACCAATGAAAAAGTGGCCCATGGTTGCAAATAGCAATTCAGTCCTTTTGTGACAGACTGTTTGATAGGTACTCAAGGGGGAGGTTTTTGATAAAATGTGATGCGAATTGTGCATTTTAGAGAATATTGATTCGGTAACACTGGTCAAAACTGCTAGCTGCATGGTGAAGTAATTTATCAAAAAAGTTACCCAATTTGATCCAAAAAACTGGCTGGCCCACACTAGCATTTTGCATTTTTGGATCGGTCATTGCCCTATTGCCCTATAGGCCAGTCCAAGCCTGTGGGTGAGGTTGTTTTATCATTATGGGAAACCACGATGGACCTCTGGGGTGTAACCACAATGCAGACCTATCTGGTGCTTGGCGGTTGCATCCCCAATGGAGGGTGGCCTGGCACCTAGAGCAAAGATGACATGGAAGGATGTGGGATTGAGGGGTCAAGGACCTGGAACATGGAGGGAAACGATGCATGGGTGCTGCCACATTGATTCAATCACATGGGACCAGTAGACATGTCAGCCATTCATGTTGAATCAGGCCCTACAGGGAATGATGAAATCTTGGCTTAGCACCCACATAGCTGGGACTAGCACGGGGCTGTTGCCTTTGCATTCTTCTTTCCTGGTGAATCTGTGTTTTGTTTCCGTTTAGGCTTCTGCTTCCTTTGACTGCTCCGATCCTTTCCTTGGCTTCTCTCCCGACTCCTTCCATCCTCCTCCTGTCATGTGCCTGACTTTCCACCTGTTCATCGTCTTCTCCTCTGCCATGATCCTTGCCTGTCATTGCCTCCACAGCAGAGGCTACATTCAGTCGGGCGATAAGGTTAGCATCTGATTCTCCTGGTCTCACCTGTAGCCCCCTCTCAATCCCATTCAATGCTCTCAACTCAGACCTTCAGCCATCTGCCAGACCTCCAGCGACCAGCTCAGAATTCCAGTGGACTTTCCAGCCTCTCAGTGATCACCACACCAACCATCTGAAGCCGCCGATCCCAGTGCTTGAACTGTCATTGCTCCACTTAAGTAGTGCAATGAGTGTACTCCACACATTCCATGCTGGGACCCATATCAGTTTTGTTCGGGGCTCGTTCCTGTCCCCAATATGTGCTTCGAATTGGACTTCCACTCAAACACCAAATCTCATCATGTCAGGAAATGTGCATGTGGCGGCAGCAGTGAGAGGCGGCCAATCGCCGAATGTTCTTTTACCCAACTCTGCGAGCTAACTGCTTTCCGGGGGCAGCAGGGAGTGTAATAGGCAACCTTTCTCAGAAGACTGGTGAAGCCCTTCCTAAAATCAGGGGTCTATATGCATAAAAACAATGTGTCATGTGTGTACTAAATGAGAGCATTCATTATGTTATTTGAGATGAAAGAATGACACAGATACCCATGTAGGGATGCAAGGAATGCTTTTATGGCTATAAGACAATTATTGAGCTAGAAAATGGAATCTGTAAGAGTGATATATTTAGATATATTTTGGAATAGACTATGGGCCCAATTCTGAGGTGCAGGCAAAAGTAAAAATGTGTTCTTCCATGAAGGAAGAAGACGTTTCTTATAACCACCGTATTTTGTCAAAGTGAGAATGTGGTGGTCTGGCATCAAAGCCTCGACCTTTGCTTGTGCCCGATTTATGAGTTGACAACAGCTCTAGCAACCATCAGGAATGCAGGGCAGGCACTGCGATGGGATTCTCCTCCTAAAAGCGCTGGTTTTGCATGTAAAACAAGGAGTTAAAATACAGCACCTCTGAAGTGTCGTTAACAGCCACTGCACATTTTTTATTTATAATGAAGGCATGCCTTAATCTTCAGCACCACTTTCCTTATTTACTGAATGAAGGACCATGGACACTTTGGTGAAAAATAAAAATGGCAGACTTCTTAGAAATGCTTGCAGTGTAACGCTGGCCCCATAAAGACAGATTTTTATCAGCTTTTACAGCTGCAAGCACATCGCCCCTCCAATCTTTCCACCCACCTCAGAATGGTGGGGCTGAAACCTGGAGCGGAGAATGTCGCCTTTCTACTTTCATTTTATCCCGAGCTCAGAATAGGGCCTGGAGTATTTAAATGACATGTTCCCTAGTGTAGTGTTTATAACTGTAATAGATTACCTGTTCTCTGTATATAGTTGCTTATATGTACCATGTTTTATTAATCACCTACCCTAACAGGAACTTACGCAACGGAAGTTGTATTAGTCTATGGTGTGGTTTATTTAAATGCAATGTTGTAATCAACATATGTTCAGTATAGTTTGAGGAGTTGATATGTGTTACTTTGTGTTTAGTTACTGAATACATTTAGGTTGCATTGTTTGGCAAGATAATAGGCGACAGTGTGAGCATAATGTTATCATTTTGAACACAACTTTGCAACGTCATAGTGCCTAGAGTCGGGTGGCACTGACCTGTATGCATGTGAGCAAGGGGGTCTGACAATAGAGAACGCAAATGTAAAGGGATGCAGTCATTCCATGTAGTGAACACGTGGGGACTCGACATGATTTAGGTTGGAGATACACTTAGCATATTAGGGTGTTATGAGCTTTACCACATACACATAAGAACTTTGGAGATTGTAGTCCTTGCATAGTTATGGCCTGTGTAGGCCGCAGAATCGTGGGTCTGCAAAGGGGGACTTTCTTAAACTCTGGGAGTTTGGGTGAGTGGGGCAAGGGGTGGGGGAGGAAGTGAACCGCATTGGGCAGATGGTCTTAGCAAACAAATGATCACTAGAGGCGAGGATGGAATGATTCATCACTAGATTGGGATGTTATGGCCAGCTAGGTATGTAGGTCCAAGGGGCAATCTTCCCGAGTGCCTGAAGTCCTGTTAGTTGACATGGGGAGTCCGGTTACGTTGCGATGGTTGAATTGGGGGTAAGTCAATAAATACACAGAGTGGGTGCTTAAGGTCAGGGCTTGAGCTGTATTTTATGGTTCAATCTGGATTCTCAGGAAGATAAGCAGGACAATATGTTAGAGGGTATATGATTTAAGATGGAAGTCACAATGTGGTGATGTTATGGAATGTAGAGGGAGCCATTTGGGACGCCTGCTTGTCTGGGGCAATAAGGCAGCTCAGAGGAATGGTCACTGTTTTCTATCCCCCCTCTAAGTTAGGAAATCCTATTGATGCTATGCACATCAAATACTGGTTTAAAGTTTCTCTGACAAATTGGGCAAGTCAACTGTTGAATTGTTTTGAGTTAATAAACTAATTATATTTCAGGATATCATGATTGATTAGAATGAGACCACGTGCATAGGGGATTGTGTTTAGTAAATGTATCCAATGGGATTAGAGAATGTAGGGGTTGATTAGATTTCTTTGTATAGGGTTAGCCAATGGGGATTGTGGGATGACGTAACTGGTATGTGTAATTATATATATGATCTAATTTTGTGTATAAAAACTGTAACTTTTTTGAGCATGGTAAGGAATTGTTAGTATTAAGCTTCACGAGGCTGACGAACACCTTCCGCCTGTTGCATGTAATTAAATTCACTTTTCCAACAATGTGCATTCACTCTCTTTTTGGAATTGCTTTTCATATCAGGTTTTGGGTTAACCCTTCTACATTTGGTGACCCGCGACGTGATCTCCAGGCCTTCCGAGATTCCAGGATTTTCCTTGCTACACAACTCGGCTGCAGTGCTTCTCTGCAGGGACCAAACACATGCACGTCAAGGAGGGGTTTGCAGGTGCCATATTATTTAAAGTCCTGCCTGTTCCTCAAAGGATGGGTGCTATGGCCCAGCTGTTAAGGTCTTTTGAAGGGAAACAACACCAGAGAGATTCACAGGACCTATTTTATGTGAATGCAATTTGTGGGAAAACAGAGGGGAGGAGGGACAAGTTATTATTTGGGATTATCGGAGTGTGTGAGGTTGAATGCAGTCAGAGAGGTCATTGAGGATGAATGGGGTCAGAAAGGAAGTTGAGAGGGAATAAGAGAGAGAAGGGCAAACTGTGAGGGTGAAGGAAATGCATGGAATTGTGAATTGTTATATGGTGCAAGTCGTTTTTCCATTTTGACTTTGTTATTTTCTTTTCTTATTGGTAGTCAAAGTAGTGAAAGGAGATCTTCTCGTAGTCAAGGAAAGACAGCATTGTAGTTGAAAGTGCTGTAGTTGCGGTCTGCTATACGAAAGATCCGTGGTACTTCCCCGTCCCTGTAGAATGGTGTGTGTGCAGGGGTACACTTTGTCTTGAGTGAAGGAGATATGATGATCAGGAATAATGGTATAAGTATTGTGTTTTTTATTGATGCTGTGTTGTTCTTCTATGTAGGAGTGTTTAGTGTGGGCCAGTGATAGCCCAGAGCAAGGGGATTGTGGTGTGAGTGATTACGAAGTGAGTGATTACTGAGGGGTATAAAAGGTGGGGGGGGGTGTAGCTTTTGTTTAAAGAGTCATAGAATATTTTGGAGTACTGCAGGAATGGCCTTTGTGAAAGTTGAAGATCTATTTTTTAGAATAATAAGATGGGGAGAAAAGAGACTCTATTGAAATATGTGTCAGTCATCTTGAAGCACCACAGTGAGTAGGCACAGGAAATGAAAGGTAAGATGTTTAAATCTTGGGCCGAAGAAGGCACACATGCCACAGGTTTTCTGGAGAATATGTATACTTATTTATCAGCAAAATGCAAGGGGAAGATATTTGAAAACAGGGAGAGCATCCTTGAGATGTGGAAAATACTGAAGGGGAAGCAGAAGTACCAGAAGAAGGAGATTGGGTAACAGTTGAGGAACAGGGGGAAGCACCAAGCAGGGAGCAGCTACTGCAGACCGGCAGATTTCAGAACAGCTTTCCTGAACGAAAGGTAAGGGGAGAGCATGAGCATCCAGAGGTGACAGAACCTCATTCCTGAACAAAAGAGAGAGGGAAGAGACTGAGCCTTCAGAGGTGGCCAAGAAAAAAAACACAGGTAGCTGAGATTTCCCTACCTTGGGGAGCACTAGGTATTTTTGATGCCGAAAATAATTAAAACAGTGGTATGGGTGATATTTCAGTGATTCTTTTTTTGCCACATCAAAATGATTACAAAATGTTGGTAGTAGTACCCTTAAATAATGCATGAGAAAAGGTTATCTTGAAATCATGGCCATTGCCCTAAACAAAGATGTATGTATTTGCAAGTGTAAAACAAGGGCATATGAACACAGACACACACACACACATAAACTCATAACAGTACACCAATGCCCATACATGATATATCACATCAGTAGTTTTGTAGGAAAAAAAAGAATGTATTTTTATTTAGTGTTGTATTTAAGGAACTCATGGTGGCAACAGTAAAGACAGACACAAGTGATCACAGTTCAAGGGTGTTTATTTAGCAATAAATCGAGGTTCGAAAAATGCCTAACCTAAACCTAAAGCTAAGATGGGAGCAAGCGTCAAACCATCAAATGAAAAAAAAGGCCATTCTACTGGCGTTGTGTCAAAATAAAATGGCCTAAAGAAAAACCTATTGCCAGTTCCTTACAACTAATTATAGAAAGAGTGTGGAATATAGTTTGAATAAAGAAAAGAAGTGTTCCAAATAATAAGTCAGGATGTGATTGCCAGGGGTCTCCCTTCCCAATGATTTCAGCATGGGACAAGGTGGGACCTTGGCGCAGAGCACATGATTGAGCTTTCTCAGCACGAGCCGACAGTTCAGTTCCAGCTAGCACAGTACAAGCTCGAGCTGTCTGAGCATGAGCCGACAGTTTTGTTCCAGCTATCAGGTTCTTTGATGGTAAAGTCTCTTTTCATTAAAAAGTCTCTTGCCTTCAAGGCCTGATGTATCCAACAACGAAACACAAACAAAAGGTTATTTTCCACAGTTGACATTGGGTGATGGCTTCACGCCTGGGTCCCCATCTTCTGGGGGCTGACCTCTCACGTATCGTATTCAACCAATCAATTGAACAGTTTCTTTCTCAATGAACTTTGGGTGACAACTTTGCACCCTGGATCTCCCTTTTTCGGGCTTGGACCCCTTCTTGACCTTCGCTTTCCACTGCCAGGTTCACTCTTGCCAACTTTATAACACACTGTTCATAGGGACTTCAGCAAACGGGACTCATTTCCTTTAGCTTCTCAATCATCTGTCGGTCAAAGACTTTCGATGGTACAGAGGATTTTACAAGACCCCTGTCTGACCACTTTGACCTCTTTTCACCTCTTCCCAAAGGCTTCTGTTTATGGCAGAGCCTACCATCGGGTAATCGCCAAGAGTTTCCTGCCTGAGCACCCACATGTTGCGGAATCCACAATCGCTGATTTTCCCCGCTCTCGTCAATGGTATCTTTTTCTTTCAATGTTCAAATTAGCTGTTGGCTACTTTTCGTTCATCATAGCTTGGTTTCGTATCAATTCTCCCCTCGACTCACTTGCTGTGATGAACTGCTTGCCTTTCTTTATCCTTGGAGTCTAGGTCGGTACCACCTAGACCAGCGTCCTTCAACGGCTTGGTTATCAGCAGAGGAGGGTCTTGCATACCCAAGACATCTGCTGCAACATACGCTGGCTATTGTTTGCGGTCTTTTGATTCCTTCTGTGGAGGATTCATAGACCTTAGTTGGAAAGGGCAAGGTTGCTTCTCTCCTTGTCACCATCTCAGTCTGAACCATGTTTCTCCTCCTCTTGAACTGCTGCGCTGAGTTAGCTATCACGTGGTGCGGTCTGCCTTGCTTGTCCTGTGTTCTCGTGCAGCACCTTTTGTTCCTTTGGGGAAGGGAAAGGGTCATCAGGTGTGTGTGATTCTGCTCAATTTCCTGACTTTTCCTGACCCTTGTATTGGGACATGTCAGGTAAACAGCTGTGGTGTTAGTCCGTTTTCGTTCGTGTTGTGCAAAAGTGTTCGTATAGGAAAAGGGTGGGGGCAGTGTTTTGGAATATCCTATGTGGCAGGATGTGGAGAAGGTGTTGAAAGAAGGGGAATTCTGCGTCTCATCTGTCGGTGTTTCCCTCCCAGTCCCCAAGGACCACCCATCCAGATGATCCTCCCTCACTGGTCCACCCCGAGGAACCGGATCCAATAGCGATGGCTGTGTCCTGGCCACATGGATGACGGATCCAGGGGGACTAGTTAGGGAGACACCTTCCAGTTTCTCACATACCCTTTCTCCATGTGATGTAGCAGCATTTTTTTAAAATCCACATTTCCCTGGTCTTTTCCTTTTCGGTGTTCCATGGTGAAACAATGGGGTTGTAGGTCTAGCAACCATTGCATGACCCTAGGGTTGGAGTCTTTGTGTTGGCTAATCCAACTAGGGGTCAGTGGTCTGTAACGAGTGTGAACGTTTGTCCCAATAGGTAGTACCTAAGATGGATAATGGCCCACTTGATGGCCAGGGCCTCCAATTCCAACACAGAGTAATTTCTTTCACGTGGGAACAGCTTGCAGCTGGTGAATAATATGGGATTTTCCAATCCATCGCAAACCTTCGACAGGACAGCTCCCAACTCTGTAAGGGAGGCATCAGTCTGTAAGACAAACTCCTTAAAGAAGTCAACTACCTTTAGGAGTGGGTTCTGACACAGAGTCTGCTTCAAGGTGTTATAACATATCTCATCCTCGTCATTCCAATGACGTTTCTGGGGTTTGGCATTCTTAAGTCTATCTGTTAGCCGGGCTGTTTTGTCTCAAAAGTTAGGGATAAACCTTTGGTGATATCCTATTAACCCGAGAAAAGCTTTAAGACCTCTTTTGGTCTTTGGAGGTGGTGTATCTAAGATGCCTTTTACCTCCTGATGTTGTGGCTGTACATTCCCGTTCTCTACAAAGAAGCCAAGATATTTTTATTTATTTATTTTTATTTGTTTTATTTTTGAAATTTTTTATAGCACGCAAAACTCTGAGGTATGTGGGCGTTTTTTGCTTAAGAATATGGTTACAGTAAGTGTTTAAGGTTACAGAAGAGGAAGCGTGTGAGGTGAGTTGCAGCATTACAACGCAGAACATACGCCAAGTGCAAGAAAATATTACATAGTGATCACTTCCATTGGGCCTGACCCGTGTAGCCAGGCGGCAGCAGCCAACCGATGAAGGTCAAAATCAGGGGAAAAATACCACAGCATGGTGCCTACCCTATGTTGCTCGGAGACAGTAGCAAACAGATGCAAAGACAAAACCAGGGGCAAATACATGGTGCCTACCCCATGTTGCAGGGAGGCAGCAGCAGCAGCACACAGATGCAAAGTCAAATCCAGGGGCAAATACATGGTTCCTGCCCCATGTTGCAGGGCAGCAGCACAGAGATGCAAGGACAAATCCAGGGGCAAATACATGGTGCCTCCCTTGTGTGGCAGGGGGGCAGCAACACACAGATGCAGCATAGAGACAGTTTTGTCAGGTGTGGTTAGGGGGGAGTGAATGGGGGGGAGTAGCAGGATGGGAGGAGCGGGGCACACATAAGACACACAGGCGACCATAGGGAAGTGGGGGCACTCATAACACACAGGCAATCATACGGGGGGTGGAGGCACTCATGACACACAGAGACCATACAGGGGGTAGGGGTACTCATAACACACAGGCAACCATACGGGAGGGTGGGGGCACTCATGACACACAGGAGACCATACGGGGGGTAGGGGCACTCATGACACACAGGCAACAATACAGGGGGTGGGGGCACTCATGACACACAGGCGACCATATGGGGGTTAGTGGCACTCATAAACACACTAGCGACCATATGGGGGGTAGGGACACTCATGACACAGGCAACCATACGGGGGGTGGGGGCACTCGTAAATACACTAGCGACCATACAGGGAGGGTGGGGGCACTCATAAACACACTAGCAACCATACGTGTGGTGGGGTCACTAATAAACACACTAGCGACTATACGGTGGTAGGTGCACTCATAACACATAGGCAACCATATGGGGGGTGGGGGAACTCATAACACACAGGCGACCATACGGGTGTGGGGGCACTCATAAGACACAGGCAACCATACGGGGGGTGGGGGCACTCATAACACACAGGCAACCATACGGGGGGTGGGGGCACTCTTGACACACGGGCGACCATATGGGGGTTGGGGGCACCATGACACAGGTGACCATGCAGGGGTTGGGGGCACAAGCAGCCATAGGTGCCAATCCACATGTTGCAAGGCGGCAATAATAGGCAGGTGCCGAGACTGGTGCAGGATGTAAACAAAGAACATAGATAGTACATATCAGGTTGACTAGAAATTTTACGGCTGATTGGACCAATCTGCACTTAGCTGGATTAGTCGTTATTCCCGCGTTTCTGAGGACTTTCATGATGATATAAAGGGGGGAGAGATGATCCTCCCAATTCTTACTATAAATGATAATATCGTCAATATAAGCTCCACAGAAATCAGAATAGGGTTGTAGGATTCGATCCATGAGGCGTTGGAAAGTGGCTGGCGGACCATGTAGACCAAAAGGTAGGACTTTACATTGGAATAATCCTAGCGCCATTGAAAACGCAATCTTTTCCTTATCTGGACCGTATACGGGAACTTACCAGTACCCCTTGGTTGAATCATGGATAGATAGAAAGGGGAACTAGGAGCTGGTTTTCCACTGCGCTTGATGTTAAATATTCCGTCATAATTATATTGTAGTGGTTATATAGCAAAGCAAGTGGAAAAGTCACAATAATCTAAAGTGTACTAGGAGCTGGTGTTCCACTGCTCTGACGAACCCTCCTGATCAAAAGAACCACTCATTTAGTGAATCTGGCACTGATAGGCTGCAAAGTGTAGGGAAAAGGGGATAGCTTTAAACCCTATGAAGCTATGTCAGTCAGAAATTAAACAGACATTCCCAATTACCACAATGCCTAATTTATAGTGAGTGGCACACTGATAGTAAAACTCAAAACCAATTCAACAGTCGCTTGGAATTGTCTTTAATTTTCAGTCTTCAAATAAATAGTGGGCTTTGCCGACACATGTTTCGAAGTTGTAACTAAAGGTCCTCCTCAGTGCTTTTGCCACCACACTAACAATAATTAAATACAAAAGAATATAATCAAAAATGTACACAGACAAGTGGCCATCCATTAGTGTATCACAACATAGTGGAGCATAGAGACAGTACATAATATTCCCAAAATAATAAAGAACAAAAAACAAAACAAAAACAGACACAAATGAAAGATTGATCTAACATTCATCACATCTTTCCATTAAATGTAATGTCAAGCATCATATATTTCTATTACATGTGCAGTCAAAATAAATTATCCATAATATTAAATTCTGACTCATTGTCAAAAACTGTCTTGTACTCAAACACATTGGTAGTCCACCAACAATACTTTAAATAAATTGTGACACTGGTAATGCAAATACTGATTAAATTCACCCAAATATACTAATGTCCAACCAAATTGGGTGTAGACCGATTGATCAATGCAAACTGTATTGTTATCTCACCTAATATTTTTCACTGCGAACGTTCTAATTTGAACCACTATTCTTGAGAAAATCTTCCAACAATTTCGAAAATCTCAATCTGAATGGAAATAATTTATTACATTTTTATTCTAATTTATTCAAAAACAACTAATTCCAGTGTACTACCAGCACGACAAAAAACGGAATGATCCTTACCCAAATCGCTTAGCGCTCGTACTTGAAATGATATATTCCCTAACTTCAAATTAGTCTTATCAATGCTTCTTAATCACTGTTATATGGGGTTTTCTTCTAATGCACACGTCATTGCCAGAATGGTTCTGGAGTGCTTGCATTCCAGAACCATTCAGTTGAGTGTTGTTTGTCCCTGGTGGCCGTGAGCTCCGGGGGTGAAGAGGGTGTTTGTAAGGCAAGCACGCAGGAGTTGGCAGGATGCGGAGAAAGGAATTCACAGGATTGTGGGTTTAGTACAAAGATTCAAGGCTCTGGAACAAAGATTGCTGGTTCAGGAGACATGTTGTCGAGGAGGAACTGCAGGGTCATCCAGAACTTTGATAAAGACTTTATTTATAATCAATCCACATCAAGACTGATATAGCCCCATCCTGTTGCATGCCACATTGGTGAAACTATGTATCCTTTTTTGGTTATGCTGAATCTTTATCCTATCTACCCTGTTCCTTTGTTTTCTGCCCCACCTTTCCTTTCCATTTTCTTCATGTAATATATTGATGGGGGAGATGTTATATGGGGTTCTTTTCTAATGCACCCATCATTGTCAGAATGGTTCTGGAGTGCTTGCATTCCAGAACCGTTCAGTTGAGTGTTGTTTGTCCCTGGTGGCCATGAGCTCTGGGGACTCTGGAAATAAACCTGTTGACAGACAAAGTATCGTTTTGCCTCACCTTTGTAAGGTGGTGTCAGACTCCTCCGTTGCTGGTTTTCCCCTCTCTCATCAATTGTATATTTTTCTTTCAATGTTGAAATTAGCCGTTCCCTACCTTTCATTCAACACAGTTCGGTTTCTTATCAATTCTCCCCTCAACTCACCGGCTGTGATGAGCCGCTTGCCTTTCTTTATCCTTGGAGTCAAGGTCGGTACCACCGAGACCAGCATCCTTCCGCGGCTTGGTTATCAGTGGAGGAGGGTCTTGCCTACCATAGAAATCTGCTGCAACACACGCTGGCTATTGTTTGTGGTCTTATGATTCCTTCTGTGGAGGATTCACGGGCCTTGGTCGGAAAGGGCAAGGTTGCTTCTCTCCTTTTCACCCTCTCAGTCCACGGCGTTTTTCTCCTCCTCTTGAACTGCCGTGCTGAGTTAGCTCTCATGTTGTGTGGTCTGCCTTGCTCGTCCTGTGCTCTTGTGCTCCACCTTTTATCCCTGTGGGGAAGGGAAAGGGCCATCAGGTGTGTGTGTTTCTGGTCAATTGCCTGACTGTGCCTGATCCTTGCATTGGGACATGTCAGTTAAATGGCTCTGGTGTTAGTCCATTGTCTTTCGTGTTGTGTGAAAGTGTTTGTGTAGGAAAAGGGGGTGGCCAGTGTTTTGGAGTATCCTATGTGGTAGGATGGGGAAAAGGTGTTGAAAGAAGGGTAATACTGCATCTCACCCATCAGCATTCCTCTACCACTCCCCAAGTACCTCCCATCCAGTTGATCCTCCCTCACTGGTCCACCCCCAGGAACTGGATCCAATAGCAATGGCCATGTCCTGGTCACCTGGATGACAGATCCCCGGGGACTAGCTAGGGAAACAACTTCAGGTTTCTCACATGTGGTGTAATATTAGATACAGTAGTAAGAGTATTTTTGTATGTTTTAGACTAAGGGGTCGAGATTGTATTGAGGGCATGGGAAGACGCAGACAGCACTCAACAATGCAGTATGCCCAAGGCCTCCATAAGCATGTTTCCCAAGCCCCATGCAACCGCCATAGACATAGCCCATTCATCATCTAGCGTCAAGGCAAATGCAGACCTATGCACTTCAACAGCTTACAACTATACAAGCCTATGCACAGTCCTGGGATAAAATGACCATAGCACAAGGAACAGTAACATACTATACAGAGGAGAGTGTTTTAGGGGGCAGTCCCTTCCTTTTTCCGGGAACAAATACATGAGGAAAAGATGTATCATGTTTTTATTTGGTAGACATTGGTTGTTAAATTGGATGCAAGAGAAGTAGGGCACTATCAGAGATTTCAGTTGAATAGAGTTGAAATAGGTTCATATTTGTATGTTTAAAATGAGAATCATTGGTGGAAGCATGTAGTGGAGCATTCCAAATGAAGGGACGGGAGTAATTGTGTAAACAGAATCCAGCCTAGGTATAATTTTTTATAGCCTGTACACCAATGGGGTACGGACGGAAGATTTTATCATCAGTGGAAAGGCTTTTTTTACAATGTGGGAAGACAATGTATGTTTTATTTTGGATAATAGGTAAAAGAGTAGGTGAGAATATTAGACAGTGATGGAAGGTGGAAGGTTGAAGAAAAAGGATCACTAAAGTGACCCAGGGGAAGAGGGCTATGAGGAAAGTTGGTTTGAGACAATGGATCCCTTTTTTATTATTGGGATAATCTTGGGCACAAAGTATGTTCATGGGAGAGATTGATCCAGCAGACAGGGGTTTTGGTTGGAGTTGAGGTGGCATTTTTTATGCCTTTGGCAGTTATGCAACAAGGCCCATAGCCTGGGCATCTTGTTTCATGAAGAGGGTGCAGTGTGGATGTACGCAGGGAGAGTTAAATTGCATGGAGAATTGGCTGTGGCTTGTGGAGGCAGGATTGGAGGAAGTGTAGGGGAAGGGGCAGTGAGTTAGAGGTAGGGTTTTGATTGGATGGATTGACTATGAGATGTCCGTATTCCGAAGGAACATGGACTATATGAGACACAATGGGCCTCATAATAAGTTTGCCCGTCCGGTAGTAACCGCGCCGGCAAACTACGAGTTGTGCTTGCGAATGCCTTTCTGCCCATCAGGTCTGACCTGGCAGGCAGAGCTGCATCCGCGAGCACAACTCGTCGGATGCACCGGCGCCATTCATGAATGGTGCCGGTGCATCCCACCTCCCCATTCCCTTTGAGCCCTAATGGGCTCAAAGAGAAAGGGGAGTAATGAGTACTGGCACCCTGCAATGGGGACGGACCGGGTCCGCCGGGGTCGGAATGCCCCCGTACGTCCCCATTGCCGGGTGCCGGTAATTTCACTCGTAATGAGACCCAATATCTTTTCAAACACCAGGGGGTGTATTTCATTGTTTTTAACGAACGCAGAAACTGAAATGTGGAGTCCGTTTATTAACAGCACGAATATTGAGAAGGAGAATGTTTGGCTTACCTCCGGTCAGTGCAGAACTTTGGAACTATACACTTCAGATTTCTAGATTTTTTAAAACTATTGTGAGGATTTAAAGGTGGGTTTTTATGTTTATTTAGTTGATTTTTATTTGCATCATGTTTGTATTGTGCAGTTTAGAAAAGTATACGAGAGGACTATAGTATGGTAATATGTAAAACAGGGGATTTATACAGGGTTTATAGGGTACATTGGGAATATAACTCTACTGTGGATATTAAGCACCTTTATGAATTTAACACTCTGTGGAGACACAACATTCAAGCATTTGTTTTTCCGGAGCATTGTCAACGATTGAAACTCATTGAGGGCTCGCCCCTTTCCTTATATTTATCTCGTTATTGAGTAAACATCTTGATAGGATGCCAGTCATCAAAAATAAAAAATCATGTATTCAAGCAGAGTCTTTTTGTCGACTGACAGTAACAGCAGACGGAGCACCAGGAATGAGTATAATGGTACACATTGGAGCAGTAATTACCAAAGCAGATTGTGTATACCTACCAGCAACAGGTGAAGACCACATTGAATGGCACACTGTATTGTGCAATCAGCATCCACACATAGAGGAAAACGTGTAATCCGAAGCAGGCGAAATCAAGTTTGAAGTCCAGATACCTCGCCAAACAACAAGTAAGTGAGGTGCCTCATACCACGCTTTTAGCACAAGCAATGGCACAGCAACAGCAGGAAGGCCTCTTGAAAGCACCAGCACACTTTTGGATAAGTAATCCGCATAATGCACGACTTTTGAAAAGCATTAGAGCAGTGAAGATCACATTGAAGCCAGGTGTGATTATACCAAGAGTAAGGCAGTACTATATGTCAAAGAAAACAGGCAGATAGCAGACCATTATGCCACCATGAGAACAGGGGAACACAGCAGCATTTCCTGCAAATACATGGGTTGGTGCATGCAGATTCTGTATAGGTCACACCCACAGTGTATTCAGGTTTTCCAAAACAGCAAAGAGGGGTAAGGAAGGGGGGTTTACAAGGAATTAAATGGCAAATAGTACTGCCTGCAACTTTATTACTAAGGCTAATAGAGACCTTACTAGAGCCCAACAGTATGGCTGTGGAGAAATACAGAGTACAGAAGGAAAGCACATATTTCCCAGTATAGGGAACAACACAGTAGAGTTAGTAGCCAAAGGAGCAGTTTATTTGCAAATAGTGAGCACTACAACAATAACAGAACTAGTTATCATTATTCCAGATCTCTAAAACACCCCTTAGTGCCTCACCAGTGCACAACTATTGACCTGCAAGTACAGGTAGCACAAGAAAACAATTATTTGAGGACACGAAGGGGATGTGCAATTTCCCTTACAGATTTTTTCTGGAAAAGGGAAAAAAAGGAACTACAGGTAAAATACTTATGCAGAGAACTTTATGTGGGGTAGGATTAGATCAACTGTATTTTCCAGCACGCACACGGTGAAGGAGTACACTGAAGAAGTATTACAGGTATAGTATTAATTCAACTGCATAGCATACTACAGAGACCCAAGGATAACAGGTACAGTAGCATTTGTTATTACATTATGAGTGTATGTTGTTTTTATTTTGAGCATTGTTGAGTGTATACATAAGTAATTGAGAAAAAATTGTATTGTGTATTGTTTGGATTAGCTAGGGACAGATCATGACCACACATAGTAGAAATTAGTGGTAGGCAGATGCATGCAAACACCTCTCACACTTGCACGCAGAACCTCAGATGCAGTCAATTCAGCTCCAGTATTAGGTGAGGAGTTCTAGGGAAATCTTATGGATTTAGCAAAATATATCAAAGTTATCTCACGACAGCTCCAACCACATCTGCAACAGAGTATGTTATATAAGAACTTTTGTCCGCCGTTGGAATCAACAGAGACTTCACGAGCCATATCGGGTCGTGTTTGTGACTCGGAGTGGGACACCAGCACCAACCCACATCCGCAAGAGCAAGACCTGGTGGAGATGAATCCAAAGACTAATAAGATGAGTACTCGTATGAGATTTGTGACATTTCTTGGATTAGGGAGTCCTTGTGGAAAAATAGATGATATTTTTTCTTCAGTCACTCAAGGAGTAGCACACATGAACAAGAATGTTGTAATGTACATTTGCCTGTTGTTTTTCTCTTTTGTCTTTTGTCTTTGTTTATGTGTGATGGAAATTGTGCAGGTGGGGTTTGGAGAGGGTATGAATGAAAATGTTGATAATATAGTAGACATTTATGTAAGGTCTCATGATGTGCCAGGACCCAGAGAGAAAAGAAGGGCTAATGAGCAGAAAAAGGTTATCGAATTTGGGGGGGGGGGGGGTTGATTGATTGTTTATATATTATGTGCTTATACACAAGTGTTTCAAAGAGCAACCATGCATGGGAGGGGTAGACATCGGGAAGACAAGACATACGATCTTACTAGGCATGTAAGGGTAGTATCATTGATGCCTTGCTAGGCATTTTGGATAGTATCATTGATGTGCATTGTCACGTGGCAGAATATATGTGGGATGGCCACATGAGGCAGGTGGGAAGGGAGAGCTCCACAGATTCCTGTTATATTCGTTCCTTCATCCCCCACGCTTCTGGCCTTCCCCAGATTGTTCATTCCGAGTGAAATATCACATCACATAGAACAGTGTTTAATTCACCTTGCCCTATGCACACCTTCGTCTATGCAGAGTACGTGGCCTATTTAGCAGGAAAATGTGTGATGCAATTTACGTTCTCAACTGAAATTAGAACGTTCTGTATTTTTTCACAATCGATGTGAGCAGGGGATGATGAGCTGCAAAGCGTGAGTAATGAGGGGCTCAACGAAAAAGCAGTGACACAGATCAATGGTGTGTTCTGAGACTTGGAATATGTATGTCAGAAAATTGACGTGGGTGAAACAAAAGGAAAAACTCTTAAGATCCAGTTGCTGACACATTTTTCCTTGTGTTTCAGGGAGGATGGCACTGTAAAAGTGGACATTAATCAAAACTGCAGCAGGGCTTTGCAGCTTTCAGAACTTGCCAGTGACACTTCCACAATCCTGGCTGTGGAGACCTGGCTTATCTTCAGCACCCACAGGCTTGGCGGGGAGTGTGCAGTCTTTCTACGTTGCACTCTCCCATACTGGTCATGCCTGAGGCTCATCTTGTCATCTCCAACATGCCATCCCGAGTCACCTCGGTACCCCGGGTGCCCCCTCCCCCACAAAATTCTGATGGACTAGAGACTTCTGAGTGACATAAAATGTTAGGGTTTTTTTATGGAGACATAATCAGAATAATTATATATCATCAGCGGATTCAGAAAGGAACATTCCTGAACTGTCTATACTTTTCAGTAAAACAGAAGTGTTCATTGCCTACCTTCTTGCTCCGGGTGTTCAGGCTGCTGTAAATGCCAAATTGCTCCAAGTGACGCATTATGAGAAGCTTCAGTTTGCTAACCATACAGAAAACGGGTTCAATACCATTAAGGAGGAGATGAGAGTGATCCATCTGATGACAAGTTCAAAAGTGATAGACACTCAAGGCCCGATTCATGGAATTATTTGCGCAGGAAATAGAGAAATTGCGCACCAAACTGCATGCAAAATCTTATTAGTCGATTCATGGAATCAAATGCACTGGATTTTTTTGAGACTTGCATGGATTTTGCAGTGGCCCAGCATGCCCCAGCGAGCGCCCTAGTGCCTTGTGCGAGTCACCACGCAGAGTGTGGGCGTGACTTGCGCAGAGAGCTACGAAGGGGGGGACACAGAAAATGGGGAAGAACATGCAGAAAAAGTGGGTGTTACGAGGGACGGACTGCAGGCAGTCCATTGCACATCCACTATTGTGCAGAACAATACGTATTCATGGATCTGACCGTGCAACCTCTCGGCAGCGCAATGGCCACGCAAAGCCCTCATACTATCTGCCACCCGAAGGCAGGAATACAGACAGTTGCGCATGAGATTTATTGCACACAGGAGATCGGGTGTCATATTTAGGGGTGTGAGTACACATCCGGGGTTCTGATCTAACTTAGGGGTGCGTGTATGCAGTGCAGCAGGGTGCAGGAACTGTTAATTGGGTTTCACATGCAGATTTTCAGAGTTTTACCCAAGTTACAATAAATCGGACGCATGTTGTCAGGGTGCCAGTAACAGTTACGGGGGACCATGCACAAGGACCCTGAGATGCAGGCCTGCTTGTGGAGGACCCCACGCACTGTTTGATGGGTGCTTGTATTCGCACCCAGAGGAGCACGCAAAAGTAGCTGTTCAGGCTGTTTTTGCTTTGCGTGGGGGTGTGTCAGGGGCATTCAAGGCGCGACTTGCGCATACGGTAATTTTGTGCAAACAATTGCATGAATATACGGAGCGTGCATTTTTTATTCTGCATGCAGGCTCGCGCAGTGTTGTTCTCGGCGTGCAGCCCTTGCGGAATAAATGCACACTTTTCCCTGAATCGGGTCCTCAATCTCCTCACTGCTATGGAGGGCTATATCAGATAATTGGCAGTTCTAGTTGCACCTGCATCTGCATTCCCCCTAATGCCTTGGATAATGGCTCTTTGTCCCATGCTATTGGGGCATTATCTAATCTTCATATAGCCATGGAAAAGCTGGAATTCAAAGCGAAACACAGCTAGATTCTCTGTTTACTTGTGTACCGTCTTGTTGAGCATGATTGTCAAAATCCTGGTGCCTATTTTTGTTTTTCTGCTTGTCATTTTCCATTCTTGTCAGGTACTTTTGAGATACTGTTCTGCCAAGATACCTAGAACAGCCGCCATTATGTCAGTTACTCTGTATGCAGGTGAGGCCACTCACATCTTATGATATCATATGATATGGCATTTATAACATGCCTTTGCACAAGTGTTTCAAGGTGCGACAAGGCAAGGCAGGGGAACAGAGGGCAGACAGAGACAATGATTTTACTAGGCCAGGTGACATTGAGATTGCGCAGGGTAAGGGGCAAGGGGAACAGTGCAAGGGGGAAGGGGCAGTGCAGTATATGCGAACAACAGTAAACATAAATAGATAAATAGATAGAAAATAAAGCAAAGAAAAAATGCGGCATGCTGGTGGCAAGTGCAAGGGTAAGTGCAGACATCAGGTGTCAAGTGCTGGCAGGGGCTGTAGGGATACAGAAACACTCCCGAGGTGCGGGGGATGCCATGGAGGCAGTGCAGGGTGCAACTGGCAAGGGAGGGGACGTGGGCCCGAGATCAGAGGATAGCCAGGTGACCAGTGCAGTTTCAGTTTCATCCAGGAGTTCAGCAGGGGAGAGGAGGAGAGAAAGCAGAAGCAAAGAGGAAGGTTTTGAGGTGCTTCCTGAACCGGAGATGGTTCTCCTCAAGTTTCAGGCAGGCAGGGAGGCTGTTCCAGAGGGGGGCCCCAGCCGAAGAAAGAGATCTACCACCAACTTGTTGCTTGGAGAAGCGACTGACCCTGAGGGGGTTGGAGGCGGATGAGCGAAGTGCTCGATAAGGAAAATATTTAGGAAGAGAGAGTCGAAGGTATTGAGGCCCTAGGCCCCAGAAGGCCTTGTGGACAATGCAGAGGGTTTTGAACTTAATCCTCGCAGCCACTGGGAGCATGTGCAGAGATTTCAGTCCTGGAGAGATACGATCCCTGGGCTTGAGGCCAAGGACAAGTCTCGCAGTCCTGTTCTGGATGAGTTGCAGAGGGTGGAGTCTGAAGCAGGCAGATTTAGAAAGAGGCTGTTGCAGTAGTCCAGCCTAGAGGGAACCAGAGCTCTGGAGACAGTGAGCTTCTGGGAAAAGGAGAGGAAAGGAAGAATAACTCTGAGGAGGTGCAGCTGGTAGTTTGACTTCTTAGAGACATCAGAGATATGAGGAGAGAAGGAGAGTGTGGAGTCGAAGATGACCCCGAGGTTTTTAGCCTCACAGGTGGAAGCTGGAAGAGGGCCAAGAGAGGCCAGCCAGAGAGTGACAGGAAAGGAGGGAGCAGGTGTGCCGAAGAGGAGAATCCCGGTCTTACTAGCATTAAGGCAGAGATCATTAGCGGCACACCACTCCTGGATAACAGACAAACAGTCAGAGATGAGAGAAGGAGAAGATGTGGCCGAAGGGAGCCTGAAAATGAGTTGAGTGTCATCTTAAAGCATATTGGTGTGCAAACAGAGTCAGGGCTGAATTCGAGTTTGATTGGGGCTCCAGGTACTCTTTTGTGTCCTCCATCTGATTTAAATAACTATGTGGAGCAATGGGTTCATTGTGGGAGGGATGGAGGATGCTTGTTTCTTTTTGTCTTGTACATTGTAGCAGTAAGCTCATGTTTGTAGGGTGTGGGTCCCCAAAGAAGATTTAATCAAAGAGAGAGATGAGAATAAATTAGGTAATGCCCCAACAGGGAAAAGAGGTTTACGCTACAGAGGTTGCATTAGTCTATGGTGTGGCTGGTTTAAACACAATGTTGCAATCAACATATGTTTGGTATAGTTAGAGGAATTGATATAAATGTTACTTTGTGTTTTGGTTTTGGATACATTTTAGATTGCATTATGTAGCAACATAATAGGCGACAGTGTGAGCACAATGTTTTCGTGTAGAATATAACTTTATAACTTCGTAGCACATAGAGTCAGGTGGCGAGCAGCTATGTGCTTGTCAGAGAAGGGAGTCTGACAAAAGAGAAAGCAATTGTTAGGAGATGCAGTAATCTCATGTTGTGAACATGTGGTGACTCAACATGATTTAGGTCATAGATATTGTTAGAATATTAGGGTGTTATGAGATTTACCGCATACACATAAGATCTGCAGTCCTTTCGCAGTTAGAGCCGGTATAGGCTGCAGAATCATTGTCTGCAAAGGCTGACTTTCTTTAGCTCTGGGAGTTTGGATGAGCGGGTCAAGAAGTAGGGGGGAAGCAAACCGCATTGGGCAGATCGCGTTGGCAAGCAAATGATCTCTATCAGTGAAGATGGAATTATTTGTTATTATATTGGGATGTTATGCCCAGTTGGGTATCTAGGTACAAGGGGCAATCTTCCTGAGAGCAAAAAGTCCTGTTGTTACATGACATGGGGAGTCCGGTAAGATTGCAGGGGTTGAATTGGGGTTAGTCAATAAATGCACGTTTGGGTGCATACGGGCAGAGCTTGACCAGTGTTTTATGGTTCCATCTCGACTCTCAGGAAGATAAGTAGGACAATGGGCTAAAAGCCATATGAACTAAGATGGAAGTCGCAATGAGGTGACATGAAAGAATGAAGAGGGAGCAATTTCAGATGCCAGCTTGTCTGGGGTGATAAGGAAGTTCAAAGGAATGATCACGGTATTCTCTCCTGCCTCTAATTTAGGAAATCTTATCAAGGCTATGCAAATCACATAATGGATTAAAGTTTCGCTGACAAATGGGGCAAGTCAACTGTTGAATTGTTTTGAGTTAACAAACTAATTATATTTCAGGATGTCATGACCGATTAGAATGAGACCATGTGGATAGGGGAATTGTGCTTAGTAAATGCATCCAATGGTATTAGAGAATTTAGGGGATTAGTAGATGTCTTTGTATAGGGTTAGCCAATGGGGATTATGGAATGATGTAACTTGCATGTGTAATTATGTAAATTATCTCATGTTCTGTATAAAAATTGTACATTTGTTGAGCATGGTAAGGAACTGTTAGTTTTCAGTTTCACAAAGCTGACTAACACCTTCAGCCGTTTGCATGTAATAAAACTTGTTTTTCCGACAACGTGCATTCACTCTCATTTTGGAGTTTGCTTTCAAATCAAGTTTTGGATTAACCTTGTACAGGTTTGTGCAATCTCCAGGAAGTTTCAGCTACAGCTTCTTCTGTCATCAGAGAATCTTGAGGCCCCAGAAATTCGAAAGGTTATCAAACAGCTTAGGTTCGCTCGTGTGTGTGTGGCAAGACTTGGATTGCACTATGGCATCTCCAGTTGAGGTGGCACATTTTCTTTCTACTCTTTTTCAGCAAATGAAAACATTTCACAACATTAATCTATACATATCAGACATTTTGGCTTGAAATGTGCTTTTGGAAGGAATATCTATAGGTAATCACCCTTTAGTATGCCACTTCCTTAAGGATGTGAAAGTTCTTCAGCCTCCAGGTCCCAAATATACTGCTCTGAAGGATATGACTTTATTTTCAATCTATTCCATACTTGGTCACTCAATGAATTGTTGTCCTTAAAACGGATATCTGTCATAGTGACTGTGCTGTCTTGCCTAATCTCTTTCTGAAGAGCTTCTGATGTTAGAGATTTAGAGGTTAGTAACAAACCATTCTCTCCTTTTGGTGGTCTCTTTTTTAATGTTACTAGATGTACTAAATGTGGTTCTGCCTGAGAAATGATGTGTTATAAAATGTCTAAAACAACGCAAAAGAGAAAAAGCTGATCTCAGGAGAAGGAACAAGTTTCTTACCTGTAACTCCTGTTCTCCAGCATGGGTCTGGCATGGATTCATATGCTTGTGAATATTCCCCGTCGTCAGGCTGGGAATCCTCTGTGAAAGAAACAACAGCTTCACTTTAGCTTGAAAACTGTATTTCTCCTCTAAACCAATCGCTGTCCTTGGGGGTCATACTGCACCCGTTCATTGACAATCCTCTCCGTAAGCCCCAACCCTGGAGTATGACTAAGAAGAGCCACAGAGGGGAAGGCGGGAGGGTTTGCATGTGAATCCATTCCAGGCCCATGCTGGAGAACAGGAGTTACAGGTAAGTAACTTGTTCCTTCTCCAGCACGGAGTCTGGCATGGATTTACATGGTCATGAATAAAGATTACACAGCAGCACACATACACAACCACGGGAGGTGGCAAGGCTCAACAGAAATAAAAACACTCACCCCTGGAACAGACTCACCTCAAGTGACCAGGTTGCGTAGCACCGCTTGGCTGACCAAGGACTACTCCCTGGAATCCCTGTTGATGCAGTAGAACCTCATGAAGGTGTGCATGGACCTCCACGTAGGAGCCCTGCATATGTCGAGCAGGGACACACCAGAGAGAAAGTCTGTCTTTGCTGCAATGGCTCTGGTGGAATGGGTTCTGTTAGCCAGCCGATGACAGTGCATGATGCAGCCGGAGAGCCATCCAGAGATGGAAATCTTCGACAAGACCTTTGCATGATTCATAGGTCAAACACAATTGAGAAGTCTTCCGAAACCCCTTTGTGCATACCAGGTAAAATCCCAAGGCACGAACATCTTCCAGCGAATACAAGGCTCTCTTCGCTGGCGACGATGGATTCAGGAAGAAGACAGGCAAAACTAAAGGCTCATTGAAGTGGAACTCCGACTGCACCTTCGGCATAACGGTGAACCACCCTTGAAGCGTGGAAGAACAAGTACAACTGCTTGCAAGACATGGCCAGGATCTCCCTGAATCGCCGGACCGAGGTGATCACCATGAGGAAATCCATCTTTCATGAGAGAAACTTAAGCAGGGTGCCCCCATGAGTTTAGGCAAGACCACATTGAGTTCCCAAGCTAGGGCATGAGCCTTCACTGGTGGAAAAGTCCTGACGAGGCCTTTGAGGAACTTCTTGACGATCTGTGCAACCACAGGAAAGGCCTACCCAGTGTGCTGGTGTAACCAGATATGGCAGCCAGGTGGACCTTGATCGAGGCGTGAGTCAGTCCAGTCTTGGCCAAGGAAAGCAGGTATGGTAAGAGCTGTGGGCATGTGACATGCAGGGGGGTAATTTTCTGAGGCCGGCACCACACAGAGAAATGCTTCCACTTATGGCCGTAGCACGTCAATGTTGAAGAGGCTCTGGATTTGGCCAGGATGTTCTTACACTCCACAGGTAAAGAATAATGTCCAAATTCTAGGGCTGCAGGAGACAGGCCCTGAGGTTCAGCAACGCTGGGTCATGGTGCAGAATTGCCCCTCCCTCTCCAGAGAGAATATCAGGAAGAAGTGGCAGCCTGATAGACAGAGCCGCCGACAAATGTAGCAGGTATGGATAGCAGGTATGGATAACAGATTTGTCCCAGCCACGCCAGAGCGACAAGCATCATCCTGCAGTGACACTGTCTGAGTGTGTTGATCACTCGTAGCAGGAGTGGGAACAGAGGAAAAGTGTACAGGAAAAGTGCCTCCCACAGGAAAGAGAATGCATCCCCCATACTTCTTAGCTGCGGGAACCTGCTGGCGAACTTCTGACACTTGGAATTCATCACCGTCGCAAAAAGGTTGATCTGTGGTTAACCCCATTTTTGGAGTAGAAGGTCCATTTGGTTCTGGCAAAGCTCCCACTCATGGCAAGAATGTAGCTCCATGCTGAGGGAGTCTGTGATGGTGTTCTTCATGCCTGCCAGGTGAAAAGGGATGAGAAACGTGTTCTGACGAATGATCCAGTGCCACAGATCCTGGGCCTCCATGGAGAGAGCCAGAGAGTGTGTCCCGCCCTGTTTCCTGATGTAGAGCATGGTGGTGGTCGTGTTGTCCGTGAATATTCTCACCACCTTGCCCCTCAACGATGGCGGGAAGGACTTGAGGGCCCAGTATGTTGATGTGAAGGGTCTTTTCTTCTGGCAGCCAGAGACCTCTGGCATGCAACTGTCCAGTGTGAACTCGTCAACTTTCCAGAGAAGCATTTTTTAATTTTTTTATTTATTATTATGTTTATATAGCACCTTACGCCAAAGCGCTTTGGTGACTGTCGCCAGGTAAGAAGGGACTTGGAATGGGCCTCTTGCATGAGATGAGAGCGCACACCCCACCACTGTATCGCTCGTCAGACCTCCTCGTTGAGGGCGATCTTGTCCATCTAGGATCCTGAGACTTGCCTCACATCCCGAGACACCTCACATCCAGAAACTCCTCAGGAGGTCTTATCCATAGTCAGCAAAGGAGGATGAGGTTGATGCAGGAGGACATCATGCCCGGCAGCGACTTGACAGCTCGCACAGTAGCCGACCGCGCTGACGACAGGCGCTGCACCTTCCCTAGGATGGCTATCACCCTCTGTTCTGAGGGAGACACCAGACAAGTTACTGTGTTTAGTCGGGCTCCCAGAAACAGAGCGTTCTGAGATGGCTCCAAGCAGGACTTCGGATCATTTATGTAAAATCCCAGATCCGTCAGCAGACGCAACGTCCTAGCTGTATGTTGGCTCACCAGAGGTGGGAGCGGGAATCGGACGAGCCAATAGTCCAGGTATGGGCAGACGTGGATGCCCTTGTGATGAAGATGCACCACCAAAGGGGAGTGCCTTCAACTGATAGTGTCACCCCCGGACCACAAACTGCAGGAACTTGCGCTGACTCTTGTGGATGTGGAAGTAGACATCCTCCAGATCCAGAGATGCCAGGAAGCCGCCTTCTCCCAGTTGGCTGAGCACGTGCTGTAGCATGACCATCCTAAATTTCTGGGACTTCAAGTACACTACAGAGCCCCAGAGGCACTGGGGGATGGGCTCTAACATCCCCTTCTTCAACATGGTGTGGACATCCTGCAGCAGCTGCGCCACATGCGTTATTGTCGAGCCACTGGGGGAATATGAGGATAGCTGTGTTGGAATTCCAAGGTGTGTCCCTATTCGAGAGTGTCCACACAAGCACTTTAAGATGAGGTAACCATACTTTGAGATAAATGGGGATGCAGAATATACTCAAACATCAATAATCAGTCTGACTCAGGAAGTTGGCAAAGTGTGTCTGGTTTAATATCAATTATCTAAAACAGGGAGTATATCGAACATGAAGGAACTCGCTCGATCTTCTCACTCAATGCATTTCATGAATAACATAGCTTATATACTAAAAATTCATCATCATTGATGTCAATCTACATTGCAAACTTCAAAAACCTACTCAGGGATGTGATAGGAGTACAGGGAACCTCGAGGTATACGTTCCATTCTTGTTGGGAAGGTGATTGGGTCTGTATCATCAGGTGGGGCAATTAAGCCCTCCTCTACTGCAGGTTCCTACGAACGTCATCAAATACACATCGTCCCACAAACTGGTTATACAAACTATAGGGCTCTCTACTACGCATTTAAAATACTATTAAATTATGAAATTATGAACCTCTGACGTCTTCAATGTTCTCACTCCTCATCCAAGACAGGAGTTTCTTCTTTTCACATGTTCTGTAACTACTGCATGAAGATTCAGGTTCACAGTGGCCTTGACCTCCTGGTGCTGGGCCAACCAAGCCTCTCTTCAATTCACCTCTGAATGTCAATTGCTTTTCCAACTGCGACACACTGAAAGCATTTCTTTTCACAGGATCTAACTCTGCTAAAATGCGTTGTGGAATCATCATAGTTCATACATTCCTATGCATATACGTTGGCGCATCGCTGCAATCTATTCACAACGTCTATTCACTACATAGCCAGCCTTTAAGAATACTTTGTCTACTTGCGTTACTGCATCTGTGCATTTGTAAAATAACTTGACATCTACTTCATTATTTCTGTAGCATGAGCATCTTCATCTCGAGCCCAAAATGTTGCTCATCTTTAACAACTCCTCCTCCTTAAAGAATGTCTATGTTCTTCAGCCTCTTCTTCTGAGTGTGTCAGCTCTGCTCTGTATAACGTCACCAGGCTTCTCTTTTGCTCAGTATTCACAATTCCACCAGGATTTCATTCAAATGGCCATCATATTATCGTGAATGCTTGTATGGCTTCCTAAATGGGAATCTTACTTCCAAGATCCTTTTCGGTATCAGTATTTTCACCGGTACTTCACGTGTCTCACACTCGGGTTCCCAACATATAGGCAGCATGGGGAAGGTGCTTTGGGTGGGGGTACTTGGCTCCACCTCTACAACAAAGAGGACTCCCAACAACACTGAAGCATGTTTTAAAAATCTGAAGATGGCCTCCAGGGGTGAAGCTTAGTGTGAGGACTGTCATTGGATGCGGGCAGCATGACCCAAAGGACAGTGATTGGTTTAGAGGAGAAATGCAGTTTTCAAGGTAAAGTGAAACTGTGTCTTTTACCAAGGATTCCCAGCCTGACCACGGGGAATATTCATGAGCATGTGAATCCATGCCAGACCCCATGCTGAAGAATCAGTACATCAAAGCTATTGATCTTTTAAAAAAAACAACTTTGGCTGTCTCCTTTCCTACTCTGGCCCGGTGGCTCAGATGGCTTATGTTCCTGGCTAGAATTGATGTATCAATTTTTGGGCTAATTTCTCCAGGAGTGCTATATCTTCTAGATCCTTTCTAGTAGGGGATACCCAGCAAGATACATTAAGATCAGCTGATTGGTCTAACAATGTCACCTTTGAGTTGTTCAATTTGAAGCCAGTTCTGCATGCTTTGCAGACAGTGGTAAATGCACTTTAACCATGCCAAATCACAGCCTCTGTGGCTTGTCCTAAAATATCAATTTTCTTAGGTGGGTGTGTAGGAAAATCACACTTTTAATAAAGACTACTTAGACACTTTCTCACCCAGTATACCCTCCCTTCCAATATGTGTTCTCCTTCATAGGCAACAACATATGAAAACATCTGGGGAATTTGGATGGAGACTGTTGTTTGTGAAGCCTGTTTTATGCACTCCTGAAGTAAAGATCCTGCAGTGGGAGCAAAAAGGAGGAAGTGGATGATCAGCACTGAATATTTATAGACTGTTAATGACCTGGGATGCCGTTGCTCACTGTGCGAGTGTGCCTTTCTGTTTATCTTAACTCTTTAATACAACTTTGCTGCTGGCAGTTCAGTAAAGAAGATGACTGCAAAATACACACTCCCATTGTCTTTATTAAAATTACAATTTTCCAACACACCTAGCTAAGAAAATCGATGTTCTTCCTCATCTCCCAGCTGTCAAGCACTTTGCCTATCTGCATAGAGGGAGCTGCACAACCGCAACAGAAACAACAGTTGGGAGTGGCACAAATTAAGAACTCATCACACATTTACAAAAGAGCGGTTGAGTCTTACTAGAGCATCAGAAGTTCTTGTTACAAGTAAAGCAGAAAGGCATTTAAACTGGACAAAAGTACAATATGCTTTCGCTTTCTTTATACATGATTGTGTTAATACGTACTAGTGATGGTTTATGCAGTTAATGCATATTAGCACATGGAAATCGTTATTGACCTCTTAGACAATCAGAATGTTTAAAGTGCAGTCAATAACTATTGGTATTGACTGCACTCTGAACATTCTGTGTTCAGAAACAGACAGGAAACAACAATGCACTTTTTTGTCAAGAATATGTTACAGCAAGAAAAGTCGTCGCTGGGAGGACCCTTTTATGCTGCAACATGCTATTTAACGCACAAAAGAGAAAACATTGGAAAATGCTTTCACTTTCTTGCAGAGAACCCGTTTACTTTTAGATGACACCTAATGCTTGCTCATATCAAACATGTTCCAGTTCAACCAAGTTGCCATTAAAATGCTTAACTTATGAGGACAACCATGTTATTTCAATTCTTCAAACTAAAATCACATTTAATTAATTAAGTTTGTCTGTTTACTTAAGTCACTCTTCAAGTACCATTTTTAACTTCAGCAGGAAAACTCCAAAACATATATTGCTACTACCACCATGTCCTAATGGCCTTAGCTACCTCAGGAGGGGTCATTATCCCTTGGGATAAGGACCCTTCTTGAACTAACTTGGTGGTTGGTCATTATCCCACGATAACGACCCCTCCCTCGGGTTACAAGACTATATTATTTAAAGGGCGGTGCTGGCAAGTTTCATAGCGAAGGGAATGTGCATTTGTAAACTGAACGTTTCTTCTTTCTTTTTATGCTTAAAGGCACTTCTGCGTGGCTAGTGCAATTCATACAACTCTTTTAACGAGCACCGATTCTACCTAATGATATCCATTACTTAATTGTTGAGGAGCAATTGCTTTTCTGTGCATGCATACATTACAATATTTGTGTTATTGATAATTTTCGAACTCAGATTGGTGCAGACACATTCCTCACCACTTTTTGCTGTGGTTGTGCCACTCTTAAATGTTTGCAAACTCATCTATTTTGTTTTGTATGTTCATAAGGCGTCTTCTGTGAATACAGTCATTTTGTGGCACCAAGAGCCATGTCAGCAGTTATGTGTGTTAGGGATGTGGATATCAAAGACCATCCTGGTAATTATATAAGCATAGCAATGGTATTGCCGGGCCCAACACGTGCAGGGTTTTATGTGGGGAACCGGCTGATTCTCAGATGGAGGCGGATTGCCGAAGTATCCTTACTTGTGACTGGAAAGTAGATGCATGTACAGTGCTCTCAGGTTTGGGTCATGGAGTCTTGGGTTTATTCTTTGCGTTCTGGGACCTGCAATTCTGCGTTTCCCATTTTAAATGTACAACTGCGAGTCCCAGAATGCAGAATTGTGATGGCCAATGGGCATTTTATAGCCACGTCCAGACAACAGGCCTCACTAGCTAATGGGTTTTATTTCAGAAAGAAAAGGTCAGTTTTATACTTATACACATTTACAAAGGTGAATGATTGTTTGAAAGCAGAAGAATGAACCTTTTTTGTGTGAAAAATTGCACATTTTATTTACACCTATGAAAAACAACATTGCGTATGCCTGCTTCAAATAATGAAACAGGCAAGCAACGTTTATTAATGACACAGCCCACCCACAGCAGACTTCAGAGATGCCTAAAGTTGGTGAAGGCCACATGTGAAAAGGGCATCCTTCTTACCTCCCTAATCTAAAGACGCTTTTCTATTCTTTTTTGGACTTTATTTTTCCATTGTAACGGAATGGGTTATTTATAACGCGCTTAATACGCAGAGGTTTCTAAGCGCGACCCGGGGACCGAACCTCTGTTGCTCCACATCGTCAAGTTGCCCCCGAGCTAACCTCTGAGACATTCACCATCTCTGCCCTATCTTGTGCTTTGTCTGTATTGGCCTTTTTTCTTATTTTAGTTTCTATTTTACTTTTTGTTTTAAGTGATTATTGTCTGCTGTTTTGTGTTTTTTCTTTTAACTGTTCCCGCCACAATCCCCACGCACCACCATGAGGGACAGCAAGAGAGGGAAGCATTGGATGGGAGCTCCAGCGATGAGGACATCAATTGCACGGGTGCCAATCGCCAGCCCTCCATGCAAGAAGGCGAACACTACAACGGCAGAAGAAGTCAGCTGGTTGCCTTTTTTGGTGGCCTGACATCAAAGCCTAATGGAGGTGGAAGTTGCCTGCTGAACCTTCTGACAAAGGATTCTGCAGAGGGGACCATCTTAAGCGCCATCCCAGAGCCTCCGGGCAGCCTGCAGAATCCAGCGCCTCATCCACATAGGCTGGATGAGCTGGATGAATCCCATTGCCAGGCTCACTGGTCCCGGAAAGAGGGGACAGCTGGACACACACTATCCTCCAGCTCTTCCGGTGCCGCCACCTCTGCCCCCAACACCTCTGCTTCCTGGCACCATCACATCCACATTTTTCCTGGTGCCTCCACAACAATAGCTCCACCTGCTGCATCCCTATCCCTGGATGACTGCCTTGCGGTGTGTGCAACTTGTCACAACCAGATCATCCTGGGGGGCACCACCTTTAATGATTGGGAGGCCGCCATTATCCATCATATGCGAATCTGCCAATGGTAAGGTTTTGTTTTAAGTGGACATTTTTTGTGCACAGTTGCGTTTATAAATAGCTGTTTATCCAAACAAAAAAACACTAAAAAAAAATGTCAAAACGAAATCAATTGTTCTATGGAGTTGTTTTTTGTGTCACTTTTTCAATGTTTCTCCCCACTTGTTCCTTCCTCCCAAGTTTCACTTTCCCCCATCCTAATTCAGCCAAAGGGTATTTTCAGAATTAACACTAAATAGTATACAAAAGGTAGGTATCCATCTTAAATGAATATTCAATTTTTTGAGGAGCTTTAATTATTTCTGTGAAAATGGAATACAAAGTTAGCGTTACTGCGATAAGATGAAAATACCACACAATTAAAATGCCTCGTCACCGTCAAAATCTATATATACATCCCTCCAACTTTATTGTTCCTCCCATCCCCCTCCTATACAGAGCTTGCAAAATCTACTAGACCACTCCCATTGGTGAGGAGATTGTATGCACACACATTCACACACCCTCCATTAACACAACCCCTTGCAAGCAAGCACACATGCATGCATATACATACATACACAAACACACAACCTTTTTTCACGCTCAGCAAATCTCTTGCCAGCTCAGCTCTGGGTGCAAATTCTGATGCTCTCCAGATAGCCTTCCCCACACTTTGCAGGCAGGAAGAAGGGAGCAGTGTCAATCAAACGCCCCTCTCTGGTTAATGGCATGTGCAGGGCGCCAGGACCTCTCACCTCAATAGGCCTGGCTTAAGCACAGATAGGGCCTGTCACCCCAGATGGATGACCCATGACAGCTATCTTCTGATTGGCGCGATCATCCCAGATCCCTAAGCATTCTCTGCTCCTTAAAGGTGCTTATATAGAGGCCCACTTACTGTTTAGCTCACTGCTGAGACACAGTCCTACCCCTTTAACCTAAGGCCAAGGCGAAACATGTAACAATTAAATGCCAATGATGAGCTGTAAATCAATATGTTTTACCCTTGGCACACCCGTGTGTAAAAAGTTTCAAGTACTGAAAATACAGTTATTCCTGTTCATGGGTCTGGAACCTATGGATCCCCAGATGTTTTGGACTACACCTCCCATGATCCCTCACCATTATGCTGGCTAAACTCTATAGGAGTTGTAGTGGAAAACATCTGGCGAGCTAAAGGTTGCAGACTCCTGTGGGGAGAGAGGACACATTCCCTGGATTCGTCACAGAGGGCAAAACGGGGCCCACAAGGCTGCCTGATCTAAAATGCATTAGTCAATTCCCATTGTTCACAAACCTTAAATAGCACACGTCAGGATCGTTAACAGTGTGCTGGTGAGCCTCTGAACGTATTGCTAGTCTGTTGTTGGCAAGAATATTCTGTTCTGATAATTAATCCTGTGTGCACTGTGGAATAAATAGCGTGTGCATTCACTACTGCACAACTGCTGTAGTGCCTTTCTGCAGTCTCGCCTTTCTGTGGGGATTATAGTGATCATGCAAGGCAGCCAAAGCTGAAATGCATGTTGATGTATTAGAGTGCTGTGATGGGTCCGAAGAGAGCTCAGTGCATTAAACACTATTAGAGACGTGTAATCACATGCATGATTAAAATACCAAATTACGGCAAGGCGGGTTCTGACTTTCCTATGTCTGAAGTTGAGAAACATGTGCGTATATGTGCTTTGATTTGTAGAACAATGGGTGCTATTATCACCAATGTGCAGGGACGAGATAGGGGCTGCTATAAAAACTACTAGAGAAGGGGGAGTGGGCAAAGGAGCCTGGTGGGAAACTGCGCTTGCAAAATAAGATAAACACCCAGAAGGCAGCAAGTGGCTTTAAAAAGGTACGCGTTATTATATGGACAATTTCTGTATCAATCTAATGGTGAATGCTAAGCCACCCGACATGGCTACCGCTACAAATTGACCATGGGTCTGTATTTTAATTACACATTGTATTATTGCAGTCAAACCGGAAAAATCTCCCTTCAATACAAGGTACTTAAGTTTATCTCATTTACAGTTTAATATATGACTATAATGATATACCCTATAACCATCGTTATTCCTTATTTAGTAAATGTCATCACAATTGATGGACTAATGAAATTGTTGTTGCTCTGTTTCCTTTCCTTCTCCCTCTTATATTTTCCTCTCTCCTAATGATGAACCAACTCAATTGAACCTTGATTCCTTTCGCAACTGCTATGCATCAAATCCACAGTATTTAAAATTCTTACATATACATTTATATTGGCTGCCAATTTATAATTGTGTGTACCCACGTACCTATTCTGTTTGGTCTATTGTTTG
This sequence comes from Ambystoma mexicanum, assembly GCF_040938575.1. NCBI lineage: Eukaryota > Metazoa > Chordata > Amphibia > Caudata > Ambystomatidae > Ambystoma > Ambystoma mexicanum. The sequence continues at coordinate 900,527,435 of NC_090923.1, read as the reverse complement.
GTCTATTTCAAAATTGAAACTGTGTTTTGCAAAAATGACTATTTTTATACACCTCTGTCAACCCACGGAGCAATTACCTCTGTATTTGGTTTTGTTATACCGCCTTCCCCAAACGGATATACTTGACCTTACCACCTACCCTTAAATCTATTTTCATAATAAAAAAATGTTCTTTCAATTGTTTTTTTCTTTTGCATAACATTATTGTTTGTGTTGAATTATACTTTATATTTAATATGTATCAGCTTCAGAGGAAGAGCAAGGAAGAGCAAGGAAGAGCAAGGAAGAGCAAGGACTGCTCGAAACACGTGTCAGGCTGTACACCGTTCCATTAAATAAATCTTCAATTTAAGCAGTGTCTACAAACTATTTGTGTTGGCGCAGTGAGACTGGAAAACATCCTTTAGTCTGCTATAAAAACTAATTTAGCTTCAGTATGGTGAAGGTCTAGAAATTGGTTCCTGTAGACAGTGAGTTGTAAAACCTATGAAGCCACCGGAATTATGAGCATCGGGAGAAGTGAATAGGTACTCAAATTCAAGACAGTTAAACCAAAGATTTCCTTCCCGGTTATCCAATAGGGCATTTGAGTGGAATGGGTCCTAAACAGAAGAGAGCGGACCAAATATCACAGGCGTCTGGCAAGCATATTTTAAGATAGGCTTACTTGACCAAAAAATGGTTTGCTTATTTGTACAATTCAAAGGTTCTTCTGCACATCATAAATAACAAACCAAAGGCCTGTGCACTTTCCTTGATAGTGCAGAGAATGAAACTAGAATAATTCCCATTTTACATAATGTGCCACTATAACCTTTTGTTTTAAAAAAAAACTGTTGTCAGTGGTTGTGTGATTTGTGTACTTTCCAAGTCAGTTCTATAAAATGGGATTTTGCTAGTTAATGAAAGTCCAACATTAACAAATAATTGCACCTTCCTTGTGGTAAGAAATGGAAAATAAAATGGTAAAGCGCAAATATTTCAGATTAGTTAAGAGGTGAAGCTGGGTTTTGCGCCAAATGTGTGATCCTGGGAATCTAATGTACTCTATTGCTTGGCCTGTCAATGTTTCCATCTCCTAAATCTTTCAAAATTGTCAGTCCTTCAGCAATTTTGTTCTCAAGATATAGGGCCTCATTACAACTCAGGCGGTAAGGGGTTTACAGCGCCGTAAACAGCGCCGACCCTTACCGCCTGAGTACGAGGTCCCTTAGCGCCATGGCGGATTTAACACCTGCTTTTAGCAGGTGTTCAAATCCATGGCGCTAAGGGATCATGGAGTTAATTACGCCACCGTAATTTATGGTGGCGTAATTAACGCCTTCCCCACTCCCATTATGCCCTATGGGGCAAAAATGGGAATGGGGAAGGGTAAATGGGGATTGGGGACTTACCGCCCCGCCAAGGTCGGAATGGGGCGGTAAGTCCGCCAACCACCATGGCGTAAACGTAGTTTACGCCATGGTGGTAAAGTCACGGCCCAGGCGGTAACTTACCGCCTGGGTCGTGATGAGGCCCATAATCTTCAAAAAAGTCTCACTCTGGGTTTCACGGGCTTTACTGTTGCTTCATCTGTAATAATAGTGAGCATTGATATGTTGAACACTACAGCTGCTTGTTTCTTTGCAGTTTAATGGCTAAACCACTTGAAAAGCATGTCCTCTTCTAATCTCAGTCTTTCTGGAAAAGGAGACCTTCACAGTAGCTTCTAATCTGCACACAGTCTCTATTCAATGGTATGTGTAGCTTTCTCATTGCTTGCAATCTGTCTCCGGGCTTGAGCACTTTCGTCGCCTGTGAGGTTGCTAATCTGCGTCCTCTGTCTATTCTGGGTTATGTGCGCTTTTTTCATATCATCTGTGGCCTGCATTCATGCTAAAGCCAGAATACCTTCCTTGTGACCGCTATTGATAAAAGGTGCCCTGTACCCTTGCCAGAACACCAGTATCCTCCTTGTAGATGGATAATGTTGCTCTTGAAATGCTACTTGTTTATTATTATGATTACAGCAAGATTGAAAAAGGGGAGGTTGGGAAAGGTAGTATCCATGATATTCTGGATCCCTTAATTTCTTTGTTCCGGTGGAGGGGGACCCCAAAGGTGTTCTTGCCCTAGGCGCCAAAATTGCTTCACGGGGCCCTGCTGCTTACTCCCATATCCCTGAACCCGAGATGCAATCTGCAGTGGTGGCTGACAGTGCTCATCCTCAGAAAGGGGTGGGATTGGAACAATCCACCAAGATCAAACTCACTACAGATGCAAGTAGTTTAGAGTGGGCAGCCCCTTTGGAGCACTGATCACTACGAGGACTTGGCATCAACAGAGTCACGCCACATCTCCAGATTGGGTGAGCGGGCAGTAATAGACATAAAACTGTGGGCTTAGGGGGAAGAAAATTAGGGCGTGTTAATGAGAATAGACAACTCCAAACCCTTAGCCTAAGCAAACGGGCAAGGGAAACTCGGTCAAGACTACCGGTTTGCCCGAGCAATGGAGACAGGGGTTTTGGCGGAACATCACATGAGATCCCTATAAGCAATACAGATCAGGGGCCTAGAGAATTAGGCAGCAGACACCCTAAACCAGGTATTCCTGTGTCCCCAGCAAATGTCGCGATTCACGCATATTTTTCAGGAGTTGTGTATTAGGCTTAGAACTGCTCTAGTGGATATGTTTGCCTCCTGCCGGCAGCACAGGTGAACCCATTAAACAGGGGTATCAGTCTCTAGGATAAGGGAGCATGGAAGCTAAAACTCTGGAGTGGGTCTGTGCTTTGGCGTATGCCTTTCCTCCAATACAAATGATATGCAGAGTGAACAGGAAGATCAGTGGTACATTAGAGGCCCAGCTGGGAATGGTTCCAGTCCTTGTTAGAGCTTTATTCAGAGACTTTCTGGAGGATTCTGAAATGGCCTCCACATCTAAGGGATGGTCAGGGACTACCCAGGACAAGGTTCATGTCATTATCAGTATGGAAATTGAAAGGTTGGCGTTGTCCGCACAGGTGGCAGAAACATTTCAAAACACAAGACGATCCATGATTCTCAGTGTCTATGGTCAACGCTGTGCTAACTTTATAGCATGATGAGGAAGTAATCATAGAATTGGTCACCCCTAATTTTATCACAAAGAAAGGACACCTCCCCAATTCTTGCACCCTAAATAAATCGGGTCAGAACCATCCTTCTTGTTTCAATTTGTTCTCCATGCATAGCACTATTTATTTGTAGAAAACGAACAGACATGTATTTTATAATACGATTGAATTGAAAACAACATTACATGTTAACACAACCTAAATACATTTGATTCAGGGACTGTTTAAAGCTCAATAGTGTATCTTTCAACTATAGAAAAGTGCACGTGCCTTAAAGTGCAATACAAACGCATACAGATGACCATTTAACTCATCAAAGAAGGAACATAGACAGTGTAGCCAAAAATCATTGGGTGTATCTGATTATTTCTACCTCAAATATTCAATGGATAAATGAGTATCTGATGAAGGTAAATTGTCAAGTCTTTACATTGGTCTGGCTTAACACTAACAGACCCACAACCCATTGTTTACAGGGTGGGAACCCATGTTTCCCTAGGGGGACTGATCTCTATCCACCCATGGAGGCAAAGCCCACTCAACAGGCAAAGTCAATATTGTCACTGTGTGTTTCAGCCCTCTACAAAGGAATAAACTCATCCACAGTGTCTCCCAATTCTTTCTACACAGGCCTTCATCGGGATGCAGCAACAAGGTTAACAATGGGATTATATCCAGTGCACTCCTTGGCACAAAACAATTCTGCAAGCAAATATCTACAACAAAGCAAAATCAAACAACTTCAATTAGACAACAAAAAAACGAAGTCTATTAACTGAAACTAAAGAACGTGACCTTACAAGGGACTGACATTTGTAGATACTACATAGGTGTATGTGGGCCAGAGTAGACAAAATGGTCTCTTTTCTTCAGACACATATTTACTTCACGTAGGTATTCAGATTAAGCACACTGTTTCACAAATTGTGTGCATTTGTATGAAAACGTATATTACTTCTGTTTTAGAAATCAATCAATCAACATTATTTTGATCAAATTGCATTACAGTGCGTGCCCAATTTCCTATCACGGGGCTAACCTTCGCGGATGCGATTAGTTGGTTACCATGCATCCACATATGAAATTTACGAAAAATGCCACCATAACAATATCGTGTGATTGCTGACACGGTCACAATAGAGCACTTCGAGCGTGTAAATAATTTAAAGATACTAAGAAGTCCTGTTAAGAAACAAAAGGATTAATTACTAGACAGCTGAATTTTACACCTATACAGATCTGCTAGAAGCGAAAGTTGCTTTCTTCTGATTTGTACAGTGGTTTCTTAATGTGTGTTTATGAAATCAATGTGTATTGTCTTTTTTCCTTGATGATTTTGCAATTATGTGTTTATGAATTTTGTATTCATATTAGTGACAGAGTTTAGTTGGAGGTTTGTTTTTGTTTACCGTGGTTGATCTATTTCATAATTTCTTTTCCTCCTCTTCCCCCTTTTTTTTTGTTATTTTGCTGTTCTTTTTAGGTAGTGAATTTGTGTGATTACTTTTTTTAAAAAAAAACATTGTAAACCTATCAAGATTAAATTAATTTTAAGAACAGAAACATTTTTGATATAATAAAATAAAATAAAATACATATTTTTCTAAATGTATGGGTCCAAATCTGTAATTTGGTTCTAGCTGTGATGTTGCACATCCTCATGGTGGCATTTTGAGAAATGATCTCATCGGAAAGGGGCCATAGAGAGGCGGCAGGACTTTTTTCGTAAATTTCATATGTGTGTAAGGGGCATGGTCCTGTCCTCTGTTTCAAAAAAACCCTAGTCCTAATTAAAGGATAGTTCCGGGACTTTTTTTTTTATTGTCCCTACGGTTCGGCCATGTGTTTTTAAGCATAAATCGGTAGATCGTAGAAAACTTTCCTATGGACCTTACCCGACTTTTCGTCCATTAACGCACTCAAAATCAGCCGCCATTTTCTGATAATCCTATCTCATCCCCCCATCGCCCTGGCTCACCTGCTTTTGCGGCACTAAATCAAATCCCCCGCCCCTGAAACAGACTTTATCAAAACATTCATATTCCCCGCCTCTATCCGTGACGTGACTGTGCTGCGTAGGCAAACGCGCCCAGGCGTCTTCTACGCGACTACACACAGAACCCGGAAACCAACACAGATTAGCTCACAACACAGCGCGCCACAATTCGGAATATGAAACTGTACTTTTAAATCAAACCGCAAGATTGTAAATTTGGTAAAGTACATTTATTGGACATCAAATGTTTAGAGAATATTCAGCGATTTGCATTTTTATTTGCTCACGTTCCAAAAAGTTCATTTTGAGGCACGCGATGTTCCTTTGCTGTACACAGGGTCTTAGATCATCTCACAATACAGCGCCACAATTCGGAATATGAAACTGTACTTTTAAATCAAACCGCAAGATTGTCCATTTGGCAAAGTACATTTATTGGACATCAAATGTTTAGAGAATATTCTGCGATTTGCATTTTTCTTTGCTCTCGATCCAAAATAGTTTGTCTTGAGGCAAGCGATGTTCGTGTGCAGTACACAGGGTGTTGGTTTATGATAAAATAAGCTCTTCGGTCGCACTGATAATCGCATGGCTGTTCCAACAACGAGGCACTAGGCCACCACAAAGGTCTGTATGTTGCATCTAGCCGTTAGTACCGCGTAAGGGCATACTTGTACTTGGCGATCGTCCCATAAAATGGTCAGGGTGGTAACGCTGTTCACGCGGAGAAGCAACTGGCGGTTATAAAAGCCATCCGCCGGTGTTTGGTACTCGTGACACATACAATAAGGATGTACCTGTTTTAAAAACATAAAAAATGAAATAAGTCTCACCATCAGATCTTTATTAAAATTATTCATTTTATATATTAGGTCGGGAAATTATTTCATAGCTAGGACAGTGCAACTGGGTATTATACGTCAAGGGGGGGCTGTAGGATACTGAGACAGTCCCCCAGTGCAGGAGTTGACAGGGAGGCAGTGCAGGTGGAGAGTGGAAGGGCCCAGGACCGAGGTCGCAGACAGTGGACCAGTTGTAGCAGGGGAGAGGGAGAGAGAAAGCAAAAGCAAAGAGGAAGGTTTTGAGGTGCTTCCGTAAAAGGAGATGGTTCTCCTCAAGATAGTGCGCGGTACAAAATAATATGCCACATAGAACGAACAAGTACAACTTAACCCGTCTTTAAAGCTACTGTATAGTAATTAAATTGCGGTATAAACTCATCTAAAGAGTTACTTACATTATATTTGCATTTTCCATTGTGACTGTGCGTAGGGCAGCCCCGAAATACCACTCCTTCTATGCCGTTATTTCTTCTAATGAACAAACATTAAATGGCTTTCGTTTCTGAAATTATATTCATTATCGTTTCTTACGTTATTGCCCCACACCCCCAAAAAGAAGTCTTTCGGGATGGTCCCGGCCTGTTAAGGTCAAATAACAATAGAACCTTATACTGAGTCGTGGGCCATTCCGGCACCCGAGCAAAAAATCAAAGCAGCTGACCTTCACTTTGAACGACCACACATTCCTAGTTAGCTACATTCAGTGTAAGGCCATCTCACAGGACTTGACATTTACACTCCATCTTTGCATTTTGTCTGCGTGAATTTGCAGCCCCAGAGAACCATAAATACGGAGACATTCTATATTTTTTGAAAAAGGATTTATATTACTGTTTGGTTTAATTTAATGTGCAAATGAACAAGGTTGGATAGACACATTGCATGTACATTGAGCAATCACTTTTATTTACACAATACATAGCTACACATATTCAATGGGCCTGCAACATGAGGAGACTCCAGAGCAAAGTCACAGGTGACACCCGGGTGGTTCGCACAACTGCACGGTGAAGGGAGGGGCAACGGTGGAGAGACACATTGCATGTACACTGAGCAATCACTTTTATTTACACATTACATAGATACACATATTCAATGGGCCTGCGACATGAGGAGACTCGAGAGAACAGACAATCAAATTACAATCATTTAAACCGTGATGTGTATTTCTCAATGAGCTCTTCTTTAGGTGGACATGGAACAGAGGCAATGTTGGGTGGCAATGCAGTTGTCCCCTGCACAGGTTCGTTCACAACTCCATGTATGTGCCTATCTAGGACATCAACAATAAGTCTCTCAATAAACTCATATTGCATATCCTGAAACACTGGTTTGATCACCCATTGTTTACTTCTTTTAGTGAAGGCCTTATTGTAGCGAAGCGTCCCTAAAGTTCCGATCGTCCTACTTTGTTGACGGCCAACATTATGGTTATGTGCCAAGACCGCTAGAAGAGTCCAATTTATCATGCCCTCCATGCCAAAATGCAATCGTTTTGGCCTGAACTTTAGGCACAGATTGTGGAACACCTCCAAATCTCCTGTGTGGCAGAATTCCGTGAGTCCCCTCAAATCTCTTGTTATAGTTTTATCAAATACAATCTTTTCAATGGCTTTGTGAGTGGGTGATGAAGGAATCAACCACTTCTTCTTCCGTGCCTCCTCTGTGGACAAATGGCCATGTTCACAATTGTGGAAATGTTGGTTTGTGGTCCAGCAGTGAACGTTGCTACAGTGTAGCATTACTGACCGCCATTTTTCCAGTAGAATTTCCAACGACCCTCCACATGTTTTTGAGCTCCACCAAAGATGGTTGCTGATTGACTTGGACCACTGTGAAATACCTTGCATATCTTTTTTTTTACCTGCAGCCGACATTTTTTTATTGATTGTTTTTGCAAGATGCCAAACGTCAAATTGGTGATTTATATTTTTGTACTCTTCTCTCATTGTCTTGGCAATTGAAACGTGTCTGTCCGTGGCTATCAGGTCGATCACCATTCCCTGCGATTGTAGTTCTTGCAATGATGCTACAAAGCCAACTTTCTCCATGGCCACTGAGGATGTACTTTGTGACACCTGCACGACCACCGAACTCACAATTTTCTTACTTTCCATGTCCTGAAAGTGGTAGGTGCAGTACTTGGCTGAAAATCCTGGGCTGTGGCACTGTCCATCACCGGCTAGCCTGAACCGTTTGCCCGCGAATGTACTATCAATAGACATTTTTTCCATTCTCCAAGCTTCGCTAATGGCTGGAAATAGATAATCGGTTTGGTATTTGTAGAACTGAGTTTTCGCAATGAAATGGATTCCCACAAACTGAAAGAAAGACTCTAACTTTTTAAAACTTGAACCACTAAAAAGTGCAGCCGCTGCACAAAGTAGATTGCCTGCTGGCAGTTGCCCCAGCATGGGTTGTGCAGACCATGAGAAAGGATGATATTTTGTACAGGTGGCATGTATTTTAAGGTTAGTGCCTCGAATTGCACGAGTCACATTAATCAATGGCTCCCCACATACTTCCCCACCAACCGAATGCCCACATTTCATCCGAATAATAATATCAATCAAACAACTATCGAATACAATGAATTTGGCCTCTTTCCTTATACTGTCACTCTGCATCCCAGCTGGTTCGGCCTGTAACGTTGAGGACATGTCACTCACATGAAAGGTAGAATCTCTGATATCGTCTTCCGCTATGTTCAGTGATATTGATGGTATTTCATTGTCGTCCACTTCATTCTCTTCCATTGCAACATCTGTTCCTTCTCCGGCGATGGGTGAATAAAACAATTTCTTCAACTTTCTCGCGGTCTTAGTTTTTGCGGGTGTGGATTCTGTGAATTGATCTCCGACTGCACCCGAACTACCAGGAGGACATTCACTATCAATGGCTGGATGTGGTATAGCTCCGTTGTCAATCACTTCATATTCTTCCCATTGGCACGATGCATCTCCAGTCTCAAGTCCCTGCCAAAAGGTTTGACAAGCAACATCTCTCGTTCGCTTCACTGTCTGTGTAGATCTAGTTTGTACACCCACTCGCAACTAGAGGACAGATTGGAAAAGGGATGTTCAGTTTAAACGCAACTTACAGTATTGAACTATTAACAGTGAAAAACAACATAATATAGTGACCAGGACACTAACCTTCTTTTGCTTTCTTTTCTTTGAAACTTTCTTGCCTCGAACTTCAACATCGGGACGCTGTTGCTCCGACTCGTGTGTGCATGTCTCCATTTCCTCTTGCGCTGCAACGACTATATTTTCATGATAAGCACATCCGTCACGCACTGACGCTCCATCGACTCCCTGAAACATAGAACTTTCATTAGTATGTATAATAATATTGAAAACACAAAATGTACTTGGGGACCAATACCCACGTACATCTCAATAGCAAAACACCAATGAACGCTTTGTGTAGAACATTCAAACGACAATTATTCACGCATTGTTGATCTAGTTAGATGGAACTGTCAAGATCCATACCTCGGGCTCCTCATAGACTTCCATTGATGATATTATTGAAGATGATGCTTCAGTAACTCCCTGAAACACAGTAATTGCATTAGTATGGTTTTCTATTTTGTTAAAAAGAACATACACTTTGTGCAGGCGTCAACGGCTCATCTAAATAGACCTGCACAAATGATCAGTTGTCTAAAATAAATAATGGATATCTAAATATGATTCGATTTGCTCGATCGTTGGAAGTGTCACCACCCAGAGATCTGCATCAACTACTAGGGGTGATGTTCTTGTAGAAGAAGCTCCGTCATCTCCCTGAAACATAGTACTTGCGTTAATAAAGAAAGAAGTATAGCGGATGTAATCACGTCATATGATTTCGCTTGATCGAACTGTCAGTATCCATACCTCGAAATGCATAAGAACATCAAGGGACGATGTAACTGCGGTGCACACTTCTGCAAGCTGTTGCGCCGACCCGTAACTGCATGCTCCCCCTTCTTCTTGGACTAATGCTCCATCGACTCCCTGAAACATAGGACTTTCATTAGTAATGAACACAATATTGAAAAAAGAAGACACATAGGAGGGCGACGACAGAAGGACATATCAATGGCTAAAAACGAAAGAAACATTGTGTGTAACAATCACGCTACAAGAATGCAAGATCTGATGATCTCCATCGATGGAACTGTCCGGAAACGTACCTCGACCATCTGAGTGACATCAACGGTTGTCGTCAATGCGTTGGACTCCTCAGCATCTCCCTGAAAGACAGTACTTGCATTATTTTGGATAACAATAATTATAACTGAAAACAAAGACTAGAGGACGAGTACAAGGGTGTACCATTAGGTAAAATAATCACACGATAAATTAAAACTATTGATTTACATGCCTAAAACAAGTCAGTGGCAGAATAGCTAAGTAAGATTACCCGATAGGCGCTTGAAGTGGCTGATGACTGCAATAACGACACGGATGGAGAATCTTCCGCCTTCATATTGAGTGGATACATATATGGGGAAATTATTGTTAGCTAATGCTACACACTACCGCAAGGCCGAGAGATAAATACGTAAACTTGACTCACCAGTGGAGGGATGTGGACGAATAGAGTGGGAATAGCGGTTGAGAGCAATTTTCGCTTCGCTCGCGGTGTGTTCTTCTTTATTAGCAATGATGTGGAGTACATGTCAGAGGTAAAGTGCCTGCTGCAGATGCGGTATCGATCACCCCTCTTGTCCGCAAAGACTTCTAGGACTCTACTTTCAAGCTCAGACGGTGGATATCCGCAATATCGGACCCATTCTCTTATCTGATCTATTGTCTTAGGGAAAACATGCATTATAGTACCTTCAGATTTACTATGAGTCTTCGAAGGGCAACCACCAATGGAACAGGCAGGCATTGTGGAAAGTTCTGAAAAGTAAAGATCAACAATTCTCTATGAATACCGATGTGTTAAAAAATAAAATGACACATAAAAGGTTCAATGCAAGGTTCGTTTTGGTTCTTGGAACTATACACGTTATTCACATGCGGATAAGTATTTGAATAACTTTAAAAAAATAGAAAAATAATTTCACTAAACTCAGAACATGTGACTAGTTCCTTGCATGTACTGTCTTGAACGAAAAGAAATTGGACGCAAAATGATTATGGTACATGGCCTTACCTTGACGAACAAACAGTTAGATGCAGGGATCAGAGTAGTTTCTTGTCGTAGAACAGGGAGCAGTTCACAGGTTGCAAACTGACGAGTTTCCTCGAAGTGGTCAAGGAAGTTCACAGAGACGAAGAGCAGATAACCAGCACCTTCACGGGTTGACTAGCAAAGCGCAAAGAAGTTCTCATTAGAAATATGAAGTGGGTTATAAAGAATTCGAAACAGGGGTGTGTTTGTGAATGACGTGTATATGTCGTGGCGTTATGCGGTTTGCAGGGGGGCGTCCAGCGTGAGGGGGGATGCTTGGCAGGAGACACGGGGTCTGGAGGTAGACATGGGAACAACAGCCCATGCTCTATAGACCACTTTGAAGTGTACATGCTATTTGGCACCTCTTGGCCTTTATCGCTCCCTGACAGCTCCACTTGCCAGCACAAGTACCCCGGTGCGAACTGCCTTTGATAGGGCGGGGGGTGGATTGGGGCGGTGGTCGTGCAGACAAGACTCGTTTGCCGCAGGGCCTCACCAAGGAGAGGCCATCTAACTGCATGTAAGAGGCAGGCTGCAGGATCTAGTACATGGAAGGCAGGGGGGTGAGTTTATAAATACCTCAGCCTCCCAGGAGAATATATGGGTGCAGTTCACCCTGGAGACCCTGGATGCCTAGGCAGTTAGTCAGCAGCAGGCTGGCCTGTGGTGGCAAGGCGGCACGGGCCAGAGGGGGTCATCTCTGTACCCGGTGCCCAAAAGGATGATTTATTATGATCAACCATATTGATTATTTACCTATAACCATGTTTTGTATCAATAAAATCCAACGGCCTTTTATTGCCAACGCTTGAACAAAGTGGTGTGGTAAGTATTTTTGGGGGAGGAGGCAAGGCCGGGAGGCTTGATGCCAACCCGCAAAATAACATATGTATGTCTGCTGCATATGGGTTCAACGGTTATGTGGATTGAAGGTGGGCGGCCAGCGTGAGGGAGGATGCTGGCCGGAGACATGTGGTGTGACAAGACAAGGCACAGGAAGACTATTCAATGGAGACACACTAGATTCATTTAAAAAATCAAAACAACCATTGTTAAAATATATGTTGGGTTTTATTTTAGATCTTAATTTCAATTGAACATAAATAATAAACATTACACATTGTAAAGTTCCGGTTGCAGCACATCCAGGGAAAATCCGCGGTATTGTCCACTGTCGCTGGGGAAATGTTGTCTAATGGCAAGTACCGCACAGGCAGGTATTACTCTCCGAACGCGGTGTCCAAGCCTCCCGTGAAGCCACCAAGTGAAGCAACGATAGGCCACCAGCGTGTACCACCTGTGAAAATGAAAGATGTAAACTGTATTAAAGTGACAAAACTTTCTGATCACTGTCGATTCAGGTAAAAAATGTCATTCTGCTTTGAAAAAAATTCTATCTAGAAAATGCACAATATGGAACCAATTTACATGCATTCGAATGATATGTAGATGTAATTGTATATGTGGGAGACGACCATGAAATAGTAGTGGCATCACTGACATCACAACCAGAGTATACTTACTCGTTACTCAGATTACGCGGACGAACAGTGCCGCGAAGTTCGTGCATAAGCACCATCATCATCCTCAACACGGTCCGTGAGAGGCAGGCTTCCCTGAACTCTGGCAGCTCGGTGATGCATTGCGGACTTGGCTCGCCTTCCGAAATGTAGGCCAAGCACCCGGAATTTTCACGGCAGCAGCAGTTCTCCTCCTCAGTTGGCATTAGCTCGCACCGATTGCACGTGCACCAGGTGGAGACGCCGTCCATGCGACATGGTCCAGGCTCCTCATCCGTTGACTGGTCCTCCCAACTGCCGTCCGAATCCCCATCGTTTCCGCGTGCTTGCCTTTCCAGTAGTTCTTCCTCGGTGTACTCGGGCTCGTACATATACGGCATTATTGTAGCCATTGTGTGGTAAAGAAAGTAAAATAATTTACAGAGATGGTACAGGTGTTCACAAGGCCTAGAAGCGGCGAAGGTAGCTGACCAGAGCACAGAAACGAGTCACAGAATACTCAAAGTAACACAGAGAGAAAAATGGAATCGAAAATCTGCTGCTGTGTGTTGTGAAACGGTGTGTTTATACTTATTGAGGAAAGAGGCGTCCTGCCATTTCCATGGCGACACGTCATTAGCTGAGGCGCAGCGATTGTTGACACGAAACGTGCTTTGGCGTTGGGAAATGGGCGGTACGCGTCTGCTGATGTCAGGCTCAGGGGCGGGGGATTTGATTTAGTGCCGGAAAGCAGGTGAGCCAGGGCGATGGGGGGAAATGATAGGATTATCAGAAAATGGCGGCTGATTTCGAGTGCGTTAATGGACGAAAAGTCGGGTAAGGTCCATAGGAAAGTTTTCTACGATCTACCGATTTATGCTTAAAAACACATGGCCGAACCGTAGGGACAATAAAAAAAAAGTCCCGGAACTATCCTTTAAGTTTGAAGATACCAGGCATCCACTTCAGATGTTTTTCTGGTGGTGCCTCAATGGTGCACCTTTTCCTGCAAATAAAGCTCCATGAAACTATTTTATGTAAATGGCCAGGTTGCTTGCACATAGGAGTAAAAACAACGGTGTGGCATGCACCTCCTCCACATCGTGTACATCGAATGCATACCCACGGCAAGAGGTCATGAGCATCCAGAACATTGAGGAGCTTACCTATTATTTCAGCGCTACACTGTTCTGTTGCCTCACAGTCAGCTGATATTACCACAACGTGCGGCACAGGGTAACTAAGTTGTCTCTGCTCCGCCTGGAAGTCACTGCTGCTTCCGGCAAGCACCTTTCTCTATCACATCCGCTATGACAAAAGGGAAGAAGGCCAAGGGGAAGTAGGTGGCCCCGGCCACTTCAGTGGTGAAGAAGCTTGAGTCTAAGATGGTAGTCAACCCACTCTTTGAGAAGAGGCCAAAGAACTATTGCATTGGCCAAGATATTCAGCTCAAGTGCAATCTGACCCGCTTCGTTAAATGGCACTGCTAGATCAGGCTTCACCGGCAGAGGTCCCTTCTGTACATACGACTGAAGGTGTGTGCGGATGAGCCTTTAATCACCTCAACCCAAACAGGCACACCAATTAAGAAGATAGTACACAGTTGTACATAAAGAAAGTTTATTGTACAAATATGCGGGGAGAGGTTAGATGGTGTTGCAACACCAAACTAACACAAGTCTCAACAAACCACATCACTTGACATCGGACATAACTTTTTGCAACAATTAAAACACTCACAGACACTCTATTACAACCCACTCCCCAAATATGATTGGACAGAAACCTCTTCAAAGAAATCCCATCTGTACCCAATTCTTCCATTTTCATTGGCCAGTTTTATCTTGATAGTCATCTTCAGTTCATATTCAGAACACACCTCTTCTTACAATTCATCCATAGTAGGCCATGACGTCAGTACATGGTTAAACATTGGTATTGAAAACATCCTTCTTTACTAGCAATTAATGGCTTAAGGCCTTTAACTGTAGGTGTGTATGGACCTGGTGCGCTTAGATATTTTAGCAAATAGAGGCGGCCTGAATAAACAGGATCTTCTTCTAACTACTGATTGTGATGTCAATATCCCCCAGACTACTGGTGCTTCCAAAGACCTACTAATTTATGCGCCCACAACTCCATAACATAGAGCCTCTGATGACCTGTAAAAAGAATTAACCGGTGGATACCCTGGCCTCGGGTTCATTTTTATTACCAGCCTAAACAAATGACCAACCCCCTCTAGCGACTTCAATACAATGAGCGCATTAACATCTGTTCCCTTGTGGGGCTGTTAAATCATAAACCTTGTCCTGTTTATAAGCTGACCTTCTTACTAGATGGCTCATTCTGCTTTCCGTCAACGAATGTCCCTGCTAGTTAAAATTCATGTGCAGCAGCTAACTACGGAGATTAAAATGACTGATTCACTAATGCTCTGCCGTCTGAAAACTTGAGAAAGTCAGTTTAAAAGTGAACATGCATTTTGCAAGAGTCCCAACTACCATGTTTTCTACAAAGCACCCCACTGTATAGATTGTGTTCATGTTGAATTTGCGTTTTAATATTTTATCTTTCTACGTGCGTGACGATCTTATATGTATACATTCTAAACAACTCTACACTAAATGTAACATATCCCATCCATAATTACAGGCACTCGATACACATGGATTTGCAAAATTGCGCCCCTGGGATTGCTGCCACCCCCACATCAATATAGTGCATACAACATGAATCCCTCATAATGATGGGGACCCTTCCTGGCCACCCCAACAGGTGGCCCCTGCATTCAACCAGTTCACACAGGCACTGGACAGGCAGACCGCAACTCAACTTTTAAAGCTGGCTCACAAATACAGACCGGAGACTAAACAAGAGAGGAAGCTGAGGATCTTAGCTCGTGCAGAAGAAAAGGCTGCCGGGAAAAGGGGATGCCCCTACAAAAAGACCACGGTGCGTTGTGCAGGTGTGAACACAGGAACCACCTTGGTGGAGAACAAGAAGGCCCAGTTGATGGTAATCACGCATGATGTGGATATTATCGAGCTGGTGGTCTTCCTGCCTGCACAGTGTCGTAAAATGTTTGTCCCATACTGCATCATCAAGGGTAAGGCAAGGGGGGGATGTCTGATTCACAGGAAGACCTGCACTTCGGTTTCCTTCACACAATTTAACCCTGAAGATAATGGTAAGTTAGCCAAGCTGGTGGAGGCTGTCAGGACCAACTACAGTGACAGATATGATGAGATTCATCGTCACTGGGGTGGCGGCATCCTGGGCCCCAGGTCTGTGGCCCGTGTGGCTAAACTGGAGAAAGCCATGCCAAAGGAACTGGCTACCAAGATGGGCTAAAGTAACCATGTCTGTTCTGTACATATAAATAAAATGTGACATTTGCAACAACAACAAAAAAACTGGTTACCCCTTATGCCTACTCAGGGGGAAGAAAACCAGGCCGCCACCTTTGAAGAGAGGCCGTTCCCATGTGGTAGATGTAATATACTGCATATAATGTGGTACCAAGTGGAAAGGTTGAACTTTTCAATCCTATTCTCCATTTCGGATAATACAAATGTATACTAAATCAAAAGTAAAAACAAATATGCATTAGCATAACTATAACATGTCAAAATAAATGTAAGTCTTTATCAGTTGAAACCTTGATGAATATGGGAGATGCCCCAGAGGTGTAGGGGACCAGAGATAACTGATGAAGGGGACCCACAAAAAGTAAGTAAGACCTGAGATAGGCTGTTTTGTGAGGCAACATATAATCAGAGATAGGCGAATTGGCCAGACTCCCCACAGATGTAGAAGACCAGTGTTATGGGAATTAGTGGGACTTCTCACAAGTGCCTGGCACACGAGATGGGGGACTGGGTAAAACAAAGAGATATACACTTGGGATGCCAGAGATAAAGGGGTGAGTGAGATTCACTACAAGTATTTATGATAAAAATAATAGATTGAGTGTGTCCTCCTGCAAGTGAATGGATGGAGGAATGGGTGAGCCACTATTTAAGGTACATTAATAGAGGAATGGGTGAGCCCTTCTTCAAGGTACATTATAAACACAGGGAATGACGGAAGGGTGACCTTCCATGCAAGCAGATGGGCTCAGAAAAAAAACAAGTGTGATCCCATCCAATGTCTGTGACCAGAGATGCGGGAATGAGTCAGATCTCCTAAATGTTTCTAGCAGAGAGAATTACATTTTTTTAAAAATTGTATTTAATGCACGGACCTAGCTCGAGCGCAGTTGTGCGCTGTACGGTGTGTGGGTAGCCAGAATTTGCCCTCCCATCTTTTAACAGTAGCACAGTACTTGAGTTCTGTATGTTGGTGTGTGCGCCCCTTAGAATTAGTCCTTTGTCGCGAATAATGAGTGAGGCCAGACCGATAAGGGAAAGAGTGATACACACACACAAACGCATGCGACAAAAGCTAGAATAAGTAGAGAAACGCTGTACAATTATTTGAGAGTAGAGCTATGGAAGAAGTGGCCCTCCAAATGCACTGCATAACGGTGTGGAAAATGTGAGGCACCACTTCAATGTGTTATGCCAGTCCTGATGGGAATGCGCGAGCCATTCATGCAGCGCATGCGCCCTGTGATGTGGAAGGTGCTAGGCAGCGCCGCATTGTACGAGACCAGTGACGTAGTGAATGTGAGAGAAACCTGTGGAGTGCATGAGGCCCTCGATGTGAAAGTCAGAAACAGCAGTGCATGAGGCAGGGACGTCATTTAGGGGTCGCTGCGACCTCTGTGGTCTACCTTGCTACCCCTAAAACATTTTTTTGTTAAATGTGTCTTTTTAAAAAAAAAAATGTATGCATGCTCCTGGGCTGTGGCCAGCACCATGTGGCTCTTTGCTTCTGGAGATTCCGGCACTCTTGTTCAGGCCTCTACAAAAAATAAAATAAAAAAAACAGGTGTTCCACAAGTCTAACTCTTTCAGCAGTGATCCTAAATAAGAAAGAATGGGAAAACCAAATAATTTGTCTTTCTGGAATTCTATACAATAATTGCTAGACTCATTAAAGGTTTATTTCAGGCACACTTCAGGGGGTGAGTCACTGAATTAGTCTGTTCTTAAACGCCTCAACTCAGCCTTTCATCCTTCTGAGGTCGATAAATGAGTACTAACACAGGTTGGGTGATATTGTATACTCATTTTTTCTATATAAAGCGCTTAAGCGTAAGTGCTATATAATAACACATCATTATCGTATGCCCATGGACTTCTGCTTGCATTCACAGTAATTTGGTAATCTGGCCCCATACACACAGATCTTAAGGATACATATGGCGATCCATTCTTGTATGAAATGTACATCACATTATAGTGTTATCATAACCATATTTTTCGTAGTGTACTTAGGAACAATGCTATGTGATGCCACTTCATGTTTTGTCAAGGGGTGAAAGGTCGTATTCCATCGCTCCCGCAATAACTCTTCGGGGTGGGGGTCAGATGACATCACTTCCTGTGATGTCATCAGAGGCAAGGGTCGTGTGATGTCACTTCCGCTACCCCTGGCATTTTGGTGAAATGACGTCCCTGGCATGAGGCCTGTAATCTGGGAGTCAGAGACTAGCAGAGCGGCAGGGCCTGCAGCCAGGGCTGTGGGGTAACGTCAGAGACACCAGTGTGGTGCACGAGGCCTGTGATGTCAGAGTCAGAGACACCAGCGCAGTACAAACGGCTGTGATGTGGGTGCCAGAGTCACCGGTGCATTGCATGAACCTGTGACCTGGGAGTCATAGACACAGTGCTGTGCATGAGGCCTGTCATGTCATGAGGCCTGCACGGGGCCGGTGGTGTGCGCAGTGGTTCTACTCACATGTTACGGTATCCGCCCATTGCTGCATGGGGTGCCATGAGTAAGTGACAGAATAGAATGAGCTGAAGTAGCTTAGAGACTGGGTGACTTCAGCGCGTCCCCCACCTGCAGACAATCCACCCCTCCCGACCCTTCCCATTGTAATGTTGATCCCTGCTCCTTGGAGATGTGGATTAAGTAAAGGCTGCGAGGTGAAAGGATCATCTCCCCCCTAAGATTACTGCTCTGGGAATCTGTCCCGGGAAGTCACTGGGGTCTGCACGCGATGGGCCTCCGCCTTGCAGACAGCTTGTGTGTGTGCCGGCCCTGCGGCCCCGGGGCAGCTCTCCCTCTCCTGGTGTCAGGGCATGCCAGCACTATCGGATTTCCCAGGATCCTCTGGGACTCACGGTTCAGACCTAAAGAGCAAATAGTGCACCACAGGAGGTAAACAAAGGGATGGCGTTCAGAGGTCATCGCCCCCGCAGAGCCAGGCCCAGGCGCTGCATGTACACAGCCTGCAACTATATCACCAGAACTTCAACATGATATAAAGACTATGGGCCTGATTCACAGGTCGTTTTTCAATGGGATTGAGCCATTATAACACGCTTCTGTGAATCAGGCCCCTAGTGTCATTTCGGCAGAGTGAAGGCGGTTATGCCCACCCCAGCCCTACGGATATTATACCAGTGCCATTCATTTTCCTAACAAAATGCACGTGGGAAAGCACATTTCCCCATAGATTTAGTATCATAAAGGAAAATTGTCATTTTATTACAGCCGACACGATGTCCTTCCTAAATAAAATTGCATGAGAAATAATTAATAATAATAATTTAGCATTTATATAAGCGCTACGAACCCTCAGGCGCTGCTTATCATTTCCCACAGTGTGTGGTGCTCATTTATCGACCTCAGAAGGATGAAAGGCTGAGTTTGGCCC
The DNA here is from genome assembly GCF_040938575.1 of Ambystoma mexicanum. Lineage (NCBI taxonomy): Eukaryota > Metazoa > Chordata > Amphibia > Caudata > Ambystomatidae > Ambystoma > Ambystoma mexicanum. Next base: position 900,508,054 of record NC_090923.1, on the reverse strand, counting down.
TGCCTGGATTCGAACCTGCGACAGCAGGCTCTGCACAGATGTCAAAGAGAGCTCTCTACTCGCTGTGCTATCTGACCAGCATATTTAAATGGTTTTTGAATACTGTGGAGGGAAAAACAATGTTTTTGACAAATACTGTGCCTTGAAAAAATGGTGTCCAGCAGGGATACTGCTCTACGAACAATCCAGCTGTGGATTTTCGTCTAGCCATAAGGGACATCTCCCTTTATTATATATCGCTTGATCGATTGTCCCCACGCTGCATTAAAAGATGTTATTACAGCCAGTAATGGCGTTATCAATAGGGTAGAGAACGTCTATTCAAAATACTGTCCCATTTTATTGTGCCCTGCATAAACACAGTGCCCATCACGAAAAGTGCCCTACTGGAAATTATCACCATAAATCCTCGATCAAAAGTCATCAACATCATGAACACTGTGCCTTCAGTATTTGTGCCCATCCTAGTCCTTTGCTAGTGAACAGGATGGTTGCCGGAAATACTGAGCCAATGAATTATTCCTCATGCAAATTGCACCATCAGAAACCATGCCAATCCAAATCAAAACTGTTTCCTAAGCCCTGCACATCCGAAATAGGGCCCATTCAGAAACCTTGCCCAGACAGAAGATTTGCTGTCTTTGGTCCGAAACTATGGAATTCACTCCCATTGGGAATAAGGACTCTTAAATCATTGCCCCAAATTCGGGGGCTTTGAAGACCTTTCTGTTTGGATAAGCCTGCTGGTGTGTCTCTCTTTTCGTTCTAGGTTGCCTCACTTTTCGGATCTAGATCATGCTTCCGATCAATGATTGTTACATCTGCGCCTATATACGGTTTATTCTGTTATGTGCGTGTTAAAAATGAAAAAAATCAAATCAATCATAATTTATGCCCATCCATGACATGTCATTAGAAATTGGACCAAAGACAATTAATTTCCATCCAAATAGAAATAATGCCCATCATAAATATTGTGCCATCATAAATGGTGACCATCCTAGATATGTCCTTTAAAATAACGCCCATCATAAAAGCCTGGCATGAAAATTCATCATCATAAACAATGGTGTCCAGTCATAATATCGAATAAAAAATTTCGAATGTCAAAAAAGTCGAATAAAAAATGTCGAAAATAAAAATGTCGAAAATATAAATGTCGAATTATTTTTTTTTTCGATTTTTTTTGGCTCTAGTTTATATAAAAAAAATAGGTAAAAACAAAAAAATAAAACAAATAAGGGGGGTTGGGGGGAACCCCCCCATTTCGAAAAAAAAAACGCCATAAAAAATAAATTCGACATAATTTTTTTTGACATTTTTTTTTCGACTTTTTGACTTTCGAAATTTTTGATTTCGAAATTATGTCTATAAACCATAAACAATGTTGCATCAAAACCCATATCCATCATCAATGCTACTGTCCCACCTAAAATCATGGCCCCAAAAATAAGGTACATGGGGAAATCATGTCTGTAGTGAGTGCTGTGGACACGTGGATCCAATCGGACCTAGGAAGGGAGTTTATTTCTAAGGATATCACAATAAGCAGCATTACAGTTATTGGGCACTTGTAGATGAGCTGGCAGGACCCATTGCAAGAGATGTTCATATTCACAAGCACAGGCTTGGGCACAGCCGCCTATGAACAAAATGTATTTTTATGGAGCACTCATAGAATTAAATAGAAACTACTACTACTGGGGCCTGGTGAAGTTCAATTTCCCCTGTAGCTGGAATTCGCCAGGATAGGGGATCCAATTCAAGTAATGGACTTCCTGAGTGGGGAGGCCAGGCAGGGCGAGTGCCCTCATCGCCATGCACTGTCCAGGGGGCGGAGGGTATGGATCAACTGGACCACCTGTCAGAATGAAAAGCACATGCGTGATTATTATTGCGGACAATGTTGTGCCGTCACGATTTTTTAAGGTTTTGATGTATTAATGTTTTTTGGGTCTCATTTAATGAGTGGAGGGTTTTTTGCTGTGAAAACAAATGTGGCCAGATTTTAAATCCAAAGAAGGGTGTCTGATGTTTCTTCTGCCATTGTGCTGCCCTCTGTGAAGCCCACAAAATTCCACCTGGATGATACGGCACCCCAGAGCCCATTGCATCCGAAATTGGCCATTCTCATACATCTGAAGGTGGAATAGTAAATAAAAAAACGCTAGGGGTGTGTGACTCCCAAACATATTATAGGAGTGAATAATTTACTAATCTTACTCCAGCCCCATACATTTGGGGAAAGTATTTTGTTTCTGAGCCCCCATAAGAGGGCGTCATAAAACCGGGCACAGAATGGCATAAGGGAGTGACAAGGCATAATAAAGCATTGGAAGGCATAACAAAGTATGCAAAGTCATAGCAAAGCATGCAAAGCCCTAACTTGGCAAAGCATTTTTTCAGTACTACGTATGTATTCATGTATTACCTCTACCTCACCCTACTACCTTCTAGTGCGGCCCCAAACTGCATACCAGGAACCCATTATTTTTTTTCAATGCTACCCATATGTCCCGCCCCTCTCTAATAAGAACACAACAGGTGAAGCCACCAACAATGCATTTATTAAAATGTTCCTGCCATCGTAACAGGAACTCTGGTGGGTGCCTGGGCTGCCTGCTGCTGCAACGATCCTCTTTCTGCTTGGCTAGGAAGTACGACTATATTAACTCCCTTCTACCTACACCCCTTGCTGGGCTCCAGGTGTTTGTGGGAAGGTGGGAGGATCTCCTGAGCTCCCTGCTGGGCTGCGGGCTCAGTTGATGTGTTAAAGGGCTATGCAGCAGTCCAGCATTGGTTCCAAAGGTGAAACCCCGCCATTAAAGGGTTGCCGGGTTGGGCGGGCGCAGGGGCAGCCAGGAAAGAAGAAGCAGGTGGATGCCGGTTAGAACAGAAAGGGGTCAGGTGCTGGTTTCACAGGCTTGGGTGCTGCGGGAAGGGAGTGTGCTGGTGCCAATGTGGGAGCTTAAATAAGAGTCCCTGTGGGATGAGAAGAGCACTGGTGTGTGCCTTGTCCTGCCTGTATTGTCACCGCCACGCCTGCACCACATGCCTGGAGCCCTTGGACCGTGTTTGGAGTTATTTTATGACTGGATCTCCTGCTGCCCGCATTGGACTCCGCTGCAGTCGCTGTTGCACCATCCCCGAGCAACGAAGGAGCCTTTTTGCTGAAGTTGGGTGCCGGGGATGGTGGACTGCAAGGTAAGGTGGGTCGGGTGGGTGCAGCAGGGTTAAGCCAGGAGCGGTTTGTTGGGACCTGGGCTCGGGGCAGTGGGCCGGGTCAAGTGCTTTTGGTTTTTTTTGTGTGGTTTGTGGCTATCTGGTTGCAGAGCGTACTGGATAATTTAAGCGTCACTATGCATGCTTAAGTGTTGCTGGCAAACGAGTTTAGAAAGCGATATTGTATACTGGTGTTGCATTGGGAGTTTTCTTTCGCAGTGCGCTTGCTTTGGAAAGACTTACGTTGAGATCACGGTGTGAGGGCATTTCCAGGGTGAGGGACGCGTTAGTCTTCTTGCGTGCTGTGTGCAAATATACTGTTGTGCATACAGAGGACATCTCGCTTGATCTACGGAGACAATTCAAGAGACGCAGTTAATTGGTACAGGACGGGGGGAGCTCTGACCAGGCAACTAGGTCCCCATGGCAACGAGGCCCAGGGCTTGAGGGTGTTTTCGGAAATGATTCTGCTGCTTAGATATTGCATTAGACAAGTGGAAAGCAGGATTTTTGCTACTAGGAATGATTTTCACAATTTTGCACAGCTATGTGCAAAAAGACAAAGGAGAAAGTTTTGTGATTTGTGTGCACACGTGCGCATAAACAGGAGACAAAGGGGGAAAAAGTCTGAACATTTTGTGCATATGTTGACGAGAAAAGGTGGAGAAGTTCTTTGATAATTACATTGAGTACAGGGGAAAAACGAAGGAAGCTTGGTTGATTTTAAGAGTCACTGTAGAGAACAGGATTTAAATAGGGAAACCTTTGAATTTGAAAAAGGCACTGCTGTTAAAAAGGGGGAGGATGGACCCAACCACATTAGTGGCCATTATTGCTCTATTACATTGGAAGGACCTGGGAACAGTACTAGGATCACTCCCAGGTAACGATGGGACAGAACAGACTAGGAGGACACAGGTGGGGGGGGCAACAGAGTGGAGCCCCCACCCTCGAGGCCACAGAGGAAGAATGTGGCCCCCGGGGTGGCCTTTCCCCTGGCTAAAAAGAGGAAAGGGGGTAGTACGACTGTTCGGGAGAATTCTCAGAAATGTGCTAATTCCATCTACCTTAGAGACCCCAGCAACTTTGCTAGATTTTGAGGACTTGATTTTTTTAACCTGGAGAGTGTGAGACCCTTTTTCCCACTCTCTCATGTATTTTAATGTGATTTGGTACCACTGTGTTTCTTTTGGTTGTGGAGTCTGACAAACTCCATGGGCATCATCTTTTACATTGTGTCACACAGCACCTTCAATGCAGTGACACAGGGAAGTCTTTCAGATTTCTGAAAGGTTTAGATACCTTCTCTGGGATAAACTACTGTTTCCCAGAGCAGTAAAGTGAAATTGACTTTACTTTCTAGACCACGCACACACTATCTTACAATAGGGTGTTGGAGGGGTTACTTAGTACCCCCTTTGTCTAGCTTCTCATGTAACATTTTTATGTTACCCTTTCCTCATGAAATGGCTGGTGGAAGTGGTTTACTTTTTACTATCATTATGGGATTTTTCCGCAGGCTGCATTCGCAGCCATGGTAAAGGGTACCATGTCTTAAAACTGTGGCAAAAATGGCTGTGAATACAAAATATTGCAGCACAAATGCTGTGGTTTTGCTGCCACAATCATGTAAAGGATGCGGGGGACCCCCGCCCCGCAACCCCTGGACCCATTATACCATTTAAGGGGAGCGGGGGACACCCCCGCTACCCTTAAATGGTATAATAGGGGTACACCTTTACCGGGTCAAACCACAGTGTTTTTTTTTTACTGCCGACTTTTTTGCCGCAATTTTATTACCGGATACCCAGTAAATCTCCCATGCGTGCCATTTTTGTCCAAATGGCCCTGGGCTTCTTTTTTCGCCCATTTCTTTGTGGAAAGGTACTTCTTGAGATTTACTTTGCACGCCAAACCAGGTGTGGTCCCTTTGTTCATTTTGCCTTTGGCGGGATTTACGAGTGAAGCCCGCCTCTGGCTCCAGGGTGTCTGGCGGGGGCAGGAAGCAAGGGAGGTGCCTGAAATTCCCCGTGCTTAGTCTCCTAGGAGACAAGGATGCACTCTTAGGTGATTGGCCAGCTGGCTGTCCGGCAAGGACAGCCCCCTGCTGGGTGACTGACATCTATGCTGCAATGAATGGGAGCAAGCTGCATAAAAGGTGTGGCTTTTTTTTTGCTTGGAAGGCAGAGTCGACCACTGGATGAGGAATCCAAAGAAGAACTTGAAGAGGACGCCTGCTGCAACTCCGGGACCGTTGGTTTGCAAGGTGAAGTCCTGCTGCTGAGCTGAAACTCCAATTTCGTATCGACAGAGAAGCCCCTAAAAGGACGGCTTCTCTCTTTGAGTTGGTGGGACCAATCAACTCCAAATTAAGCCACATGGACATCCTCTCAAAGCTGTTTGAGTTTCCACTGCAGTCGCTGCTAGAACCAGATAGCCAGGAGGAGGAACACCTGTTTGTGTAAGTTGCTTTTAAGCTGGCCAAGAGCTTCAAGAATATCCTCCGAACTCCCAGGAAGCGGGACTGACCGAGCATGAGCCCCCACAACAGAGTGCAGGACCCCAGATGCAAGGAAAGCCCATCTCAACAGCCAGGCACCGCGGTGATGCTAGTTGCGGTAGATGCAAGGAGCTGAAACACCGAAGTGCCACTTGTTTGAAGATTGCCGATTGTGAGCGTGACCGTTACATTGCAGTGCAGTAGTCCCCAGACGTCCTCCCTCTTATCCCCATGACTGAGGCCCAGGAACAGCGAGACCTGCACAGGAACAGAAGTCATCTGCTGCACTTTCTCATCAACCTAAAAGTACTGTAAAGTCTAAGAGAACTTACCTCTTGTTGTCTAGCCACATGTCCTTGTTGGAGACTTGCTTGGTTGCATCTGTAAAGTTTCTATCAGCTTCTTTACCAGCTTCTTTACCTGACAAGCCTAATCAACTTGTGGCCCTACTTTGATTTCTTCTATTCTACTTAGACTTTTAAAACATTGTGAAATACTTTTTACTTACCTGCAAGAAGTGCTTCAGTTCACCTCGACTTTTGCCAACTTAAACCTTGGCTGGCCTGGCTCCCTAAATGACTATTTTCTTCTCTGTTTAAGTGTTTCTGCCTGCCTTAAAGGAAAGGGTTAACTGACTTTGCATTGAGGGGTTATTGAAAGTACTTACCTGCTTGAGAATCCTTATGCGAATCCTTGTTTCATTCTAATCCCTCTTTTCTTTGACACTCTCCTAAGAAAGTCTGAATGCAAACAGTGATATATTATTGTCTACAGCACCCTAGCAAGTGATGTCACCTGAGGGTGTAGGTAGTGTCTGCGAGCCATCCCAAATGGGTATCTGCTAATTCAGTAAACTAAGAGTGTGTATTAATTTTGAAGTGTATTTCTGTTTTGCTTAACATTGCTCCCTTATGAAGAAGGCTTACTATACATTCAGGGTCCAAGGTAATAAGGGTGTCACAGGGGCCTATTGGGGTTATGGGGTACCAGGACAGGCGTGCACCAGGGGTATGAATCATGGGTAGGGGATGGGTTTTGGGTGGGGCACCTCATCTCAGGGATGGTAAACCCAGCCCCACTGGGGATGTAAGGAGGGGTGGGTACCACCATGGGTATGATGATGGCTGTGCACACGGTGGGGGGAACAGTTGAGCATGTTCAGGTGTTGGTGATGGTGTTAAACAATGTAGAGCGAGCAAAGGCTCCAGAAACAACAACAGCAAACATTGTGGCCACGTTGGTGGGGGGAGGGCAGGCCTCTTCTCCAATTCTGGCAACAGTATTGGGTATGTTAAGCTGGCACGTGCCTCTAGAAACCAATGAAAAAATATGGAAGGAGAAATGCATTGCATATTTTCACTCTTGGATTATAGAAGGGTGGGGGAGTGTAAGGAGGCAAAGAGTGAGGGGAAAGACAAAACATTCAACGTGGAAAGATCACTGGCTAACCGCATAACTGGCTTTTCAATATTCGCAGCCCTTCTGTTGGAAAAATGTCCTGCACTTCATCAAAAATTGTGGCCACTCACTTTGTTTTGAAAAGGTATGATGATTGTATATTTGGTGCTTGGTTGGTATATGAGAGATTTAGGAGTACAAAGGCAAGCAATTCTACGCTGGACTGGTGCTGTATGGCAATGGACCTATGGGCTAGCTGCACAGCAGCGCGCCCATCCAACAGCAAAGGGTTCACGTTGGGGCGCCCGGCTCAGGCCTTTCAGAACAGCGGGGGGAGTAGGGACAAGAAAGGGTGATGTTGGGCATACAGCAAATCCTCCTGCACAAGGCCAGGCTCTAAATTTAAGCATGTCTGTTCATTCTGTGGGATGTCAGGACAGAGGGAAGCCAAATGCATCAAATACAGCAAGGAGCACAAGTAGGAATGGGGCACTTGTTGTACCACTGGTGGGATTACCCTTGCCCATACGAGTGGATGTGTTGAGGACACAGGCAAATGGGTACCCTCAGGTGGGAGACACAGGACTGTTAGTAGAGGGATTTTCATAGGGCCTGAGGACCAGAGATCTGCCCGATCACGACCATCAATACTGATGGACAAAGTGGCAAAGTAGGTCAAGTTGGGGAGATTTGCGGGTCCATTTCCTGTACCACCCCTGCAGGGGTTAGTATGCATGCTCTCCACTGTGAAGTGTCCCTAAAAAGGAGCCAGGGGGTTACCAAATTGAGCATCTGTGAATGATGCCATCAATAATGACTTGTAAGCTATGCCTCCTTTGACTCAGCCGTGACACGGCTGCGGTGGATGGGAAAGAGGGCACTGCTAGAAAAGACAGACATTGAGGCTGACTTCCGGTTGCTGCCGGTACACCCAGAGGATTATCACTTGCTGGGGTTCCATGTAGGAGGGAAATTCCATTATGACAAGCGCTTACCTATGGGGTGCTCTATCTCATGTGCTTACTTTGAGACATTCAGCACATTTTTTGAGTGGGTGATCAAGAAGGAGTGTAGGGGGCGCAGGTCCTGCATTACCTGGACGATTTCCTGTTTATGGGAGGAAGGGGCACAGAGGAGTGCGCATTCTAGAAGGTGGCAGAGAAAATGGCGGTACCTCTGGCAGCAGAAAAAATACTGGGCCCCACCACCTCCCTTTGTTTTCTGGGCATTGACAGTGAGGTGGTCGAATGCGGTCACCCTGTGGATAAGGTGTTGGACTTCAGGGAGATAGTGTCTGCCTGCCTGAGGGCTAAGAACGGGACTCTGGGCAACTGCAGTGTTTGGTGAGCCAGCTGAATTTTGCTCTCAGGATTCTTCCTATGGGGAGGCCCTTCTCTCGTTTCATAGCAGGGGCTATGTCAGGCCTGACAAAATCACATCACCACGCCAGGTTAACCAGAGACCAGAAGCAGGACCTGGGGATTTGGGACAGTTTTCTGAAAGATGTTAACAGAGTGCAGTTCTGGCCAGGGGAAATAGAGTGCAATGGCCAGTTGAGCCTGTTCACAGATGCAATCGGGAGCGTGGGCTTCAGAGACCTCCTGGGCACCAAATGGTGTGGACAAGCTAGCCAGACGGATGTATGTGATTATTTTGAATGCAAACATTTCAAAGACGAAAATCTTGCATTCTAAATGTTCGTATTCGAAATAATCACCCGACTACTAAATGGGTCCCTTTACTTCTGTGGATGGGAACTGGCGCTGCAGGGTCCTTTTCTTTTTTGTTTTTTCAAGACTTTTCTGTTTTGGATGCGGGGGCCATCCCAGCAACCCCTGATTCCATTATAGCGAACAAGGGTGTGGGGGACACCTCACAACCCCCACTTCCCTTGTTCGCTATAAAGAAACCGAATGGTTGAAATGTTAAGCATTTCCAGCTGTATGTTATTTCCGGTCCAACCATCCCACTACTGCGAAACATGAGGACAATCACTGCCAGCTCATCCAGACCCAGACAATAACCAGGAACAGCAGGCTCCTATGAGTACACTATACACTCACCTCGCCTACCCCTATGCTTACTCTCCACTTGACACCAACAAACAATAGAGCGCAACTATACCCCTCGATTAATTTCGGCCTAGCTGCATACATACGAACAATTCTCCACGAACACCTAAACAACCTGTTAGAACGCAGCTATACCCCATGAAAGAAATCAGCCTAGCTGCACACAAACATCCTACACAGGCCTAATGCTGCCAGAAGGCAGTCTCGGAGACCAACCAACTGACTGCTTTGACTGACCTCTCACTACCACCGCACCTAGTGTTATGATGCAGTCACCATCAAGCAAATCACACCGGCTGCACACATATTGAGCGTACCCAAGCACTGTATTCTACCTACTCTCTCAACTGACCCGGACTATTGTCCCGAGTGCATTCAACCTACAAGCGCTTTGAGATCATACCAATGATATATAGGGTGCTATATAAATGCTAAATAGCATAACATACATTCTTTTTTATTTACAATATTTTTGGTCATTACTGGCCAGACAGCTGGAAGAATCGAGGGACTGTGCAAAAATATAATATTTTGGAGGTTTTTCCCATTACTGTAGCTTTGACTATTTGGGGGAAGGAACTCGGGGAAAGGAGGTCTTGTTTTGGTCAGACAGCATGTTGTTGTTAGTATGCTCAATCAACAGCCACAGGGTGACATGCCCAATGGTGCTGAGGTTGCTGAAAATATTGGTGTTTCTGTCTCTAAGGGCCAACATTCGCTTTTGGGCAAAACATGTTCCAGTTGACCTTAACCATGCGGCTGATGATCTGTCCCGTTTCAAACTGCAGGAGTTCCAGTAATGGTTGCCAGGGGCGGACCTAGCAAGGTCATCATTGCCAGAGATAGAATTGGAAACTTGGTGCCCGAGGGTTAGCTTCTTTGATAAATGTGTTGGTGTGAAAAAACACAAACAGGGCATACGAAAGAGCATTTGGGGAATTCAGGGAATTTTGTGTACGGCAGGGTCTAGAAGACATTTTCCACAGGAATGCTACGAGAAGATGCCTGGGTCACATGCATACAGAGGGGGCAACAGTAGGGCCAGCCAGAACAAAGATGGCTGCCATTGGGTTCTTTGCACGATTACAAGGAAGTTCCCCACCGTCCACCGATTTCGCTATAAAAAAGGCTTTATCCAGTTGCAGGAGGGCTGCAGCACCAGCGGGGATAGTAGGAGACCCCTAGACCTGGAAAAAATAACAACAATAGTGCTTGTAATGGGGGGGAGGGGTCTGCAGGGATGACTGGGAAAGGGCGTTGTTCAGAGCAGTCTTTGTAACAGCATTTATTGATGCCTTCAGGATTGAGGAGTGGTGGGGGGATCCACAACCAACTTTTCGGGAGGACTGTCCAGGGAGGATCAGTCATTTGAGGGATGTGTCCTGGCCCACATATGGTTAAGGAATGCAAAAACGGACCAAGAGAGAAAAGGGGCCAGGGTGACAATGACAACACATACTATGTCCGACATCTGCCCTGTAGGGGGGCTACAGGCATGCCTGGGGCTTGGGCGGCGGGTGGTCAAGTGGGCCAGCTGTTCTTGCGAAGGGACGGGTCGTGCGTATCCAGGTACCAGTTCAGAAACATCTTTTGAAAAGCTTTGAAGGAAGGATGGCTCGAGGGGATGGGATTTGCCCCACACTCTTTTAGAATTGGGGCAGCCACCACGGCCGCAGATTACGGGTACGGAGAAGGACAAATCAAAGTATTAGGGCGGCAGAAATCCCACGCCTACAGGAGCTACGTCAGGCCGCACTTCTTGTGTTAGGATAACAAGGAGGGGTGGGATAAGGATTAGGCTACCGACTGGTTTGCCGTTTCCTTTATTTTTTTAGAGTGTGTGAAAGGATACGACTAACGTGTTCTTTTTCGTGTCACTTTTGAGGCAGGAGATGGCAAAACCGGTGGCGTGGGTCGTGGAGACACTCATTCATATGAAGGATGGAACAAAAGAGTGTGAGAAAAATCGGGGTTGCTGTCTGACTTGGCAGCCATGGACATCCACTGGATTTATCGTGGGGTGTTGCAAGTGTGCCAGGTGCCTTTCTTGGTGAAAGGACCAATAAGGAGGGGGCTGCCGAGCCCTGTGTTGGTGATTTTACACATTGGGGGGAACAATGTGATAAGGGTGGGAAGAAAGGAGCTCATCAAGAACCCATTAGCTTTGTTTCCCTGGTTTGGACGGATCTGCCCAGGAGGCATTGCTCGCTTGCTCTCAGATCATTCCCAGATTGAACTGGGAGTGCCCGGACCTGCCGTGCCGGTTGAACATGCAACATTGTCTAGATTCTAGACTTCAAAAATCTGATCTTCAGCATGCAATGAATATCATGTGTAATGGTACCATTTACTTGCACACAGCGATCATTACACACGATGTTCATTGCATGCTGAAGATCAGATTTAGCATATAGTATATTGTTGCTTCTTTCCTTCTACTGTCTCACATGATGAGCCTTGTTCTAGAAAGACTTGGTAATAAGCTGCGCAGTGTAAGGATGGGAGGTAAAAGTAGTTAAAAAAAAGTCTGCTCTAAAATGCAGCATTTTAGCCCATTATTTTAAAAAAGTCCTGGGAAAATCCAGGGGAGGGGGAGAACCCCCCCCCCCCCAAGCTCCTCTTGATTGGTTCGGGTGCCCTCACTACGCTCGGTCGATATGCCATATCTGGGGGAAATATTTATGCCCCTCCACTTAAAAAGCCGCCGCTGGCCCTGGGACTGTGCTGGGAGCAGGGTGGGGGAGCCCAGGGACTGTGGGGGGAGCAAGATGGGGGAGCCATAGGATAGTGGTGGGAGTAGGATGGGGAGAGCCAAGGGTCTGTGGTGGGGTGGGGAGAGCCAAGGGACTGGGCCAGGAGTGGGATGAGGGAGTCCAGAGACTGTGATGGGAGCAAGTGGGGGAGCCCAGAGACTAAAATGGAAGCAGGGTGCAGCGATGGCGCGCAATAAGTTCATAGCTATTTGGACTTACTGTCCGTTTGTTATTTTGGGGGTCCTGGCCTGCCCACATTTTGCACAGGGCGACCCAGGCCAAAAAAGTTTGAAGACCACTCGCCTATACAGATATTCACTAAAAGCACTGTACTTGAGTGAACATAAAGGTCAGGCCCTCGCTGGCCATGCTCTCCTTTGTTCTGATTGGACTGCTTTGCTAGTTATGCACTCGACCTATGCTTACCTGTTTTCCGTATGAATACACATTTCGGGCCAAAACGTAGATCACACAGCTCCAGCTGGGTTTGCACTGAAAGTAATTTGATAAATCATTCTTTTTTTTTAAAGGTAGAGCGAGAGTCCTTTGTCCCTGGCAGGACACAGTTGAAAAGGAGGGCTCATTAGGAGAGTCACCTGTCAACTCCCCCTTGGATTATTTAGGAAACCCATTGTTTTCACTTCAAATCCACTGCCAGTTCGTGCTATTCACTCCCTCCTGGAAGCTCTCACCCCTGTTGCAGGTCCCGCAGCAAAGCCTCTGGTGACTTCCTCTGCCCCCCACTCCCCTCCTTCCCTGGACTGGCCACCTCTCTCGCAGGTGTCTAATCCTTTGAAAGCCAAACTCTTTTATCTGCAGGGCAGGGCCGGGCCTGTCCAACCACAGCACCGGGAGCTAATCTCCTGTCTGGCTCTCACAGAGCAACTGTGACCTGTGCGACCCTCTTGTCTGGTCACCTGGAGACCAAGGGGGGCGCCATCATGGGTTGGCCAGGTGGAGAGGACAGCGTCCCTCGGGCGCCACCTGCAGGATAACCGCCTCTTACTAGACGTGACTTGATGTTGAAGCCCAAGCCGTGTGGCGTGACGCAGTATGGAATGCTAGTCAGTGCTAATTTCAAGTCAAGAAAGCATCGGTTCCCCCATTTCCCTTTGTCATATGTACATTTTTTTAAAAGCATGATGCAGCAATTGTTTTTCCATAGTTTCGGTTTATCACAGAGTTGTGTTTTAATAATGAAACGTTGTATGTGTGAATTTTGTTTTACAGCTCTCCGCATTTAAGCAATGTGTTCGAACGGCGGTGATAATGGCAAGCGGGAAAGGCCTGCGCAAACGTTTAGCCTTCTAAATTCACTACTATTATATTTGGCAATACCATATATTTTAACAGCATCTGGATTTCGGACGAATCAAACATGAAGTACTATGTTGAACCGAGGTTTTATTATTGTTTTTATAATGTGTGGCTGAAATCACCAGAAGCAACTGCGATAAGTGTTTACCTGCAAACAGCAACAGCAATTTTAATAAAAGACATCAAATTATAAAACAAAGATGAGTACATGAGTTGTGGGACAGTGGTGGCGGAGTGTGGCGTTAGAGCAGTGGTCTTCAACATTTTTCATACCGAGCCCCCACCCCATTTAGTAAACATATTGTTTGTTGCCACCCCCTCCCACCTAGGGGTTGGGTCTTCCCATCCTAGAGGCCCAAAGGATGTGGGGGGAGGGGGACCAGGATCTTTCAGATTTTCTACTGCTTATATTTTCTATTGAAAACAGTCACCTTCATTTTTTTTAAAAAATATTAAAAACAGTCATCTTAATCCCTTTATAAAGCGTTTGTCCACCCATTCCCCAGACATCCGTCGGGCCCCCACTGCGTTAGAGGGTCCGACCTTGTGTTGGCAGATTTGCCGCTATAGGCATTTTCCACCATTAGACGGTTTAGGGGTAATTCGGGGTTGGTCTCGGGTGCAGGGCGAATGTATGTTCACTGCTGGATGCTTGAAAGCGACTAGCGTTTGGTAGCAACGTTCACATCACTTATTCCCTGCTCTTCAGCTCTGGGTTGTAAGTGTTTACTGCAGCTCTTTTTGAATATTATCGCCCAGGTCATTGAAGAGTGTAGTGTGAATTACAGATCCTACACTGTTACTTTTCGTGGGTGATATAATTGAAGGACAGCATATTTTGCTACTCAGTGATGCCACGATATATTCACTGGGCCAGAGTGGGTTCACTCTGCTATCAGCAGCACAGTATGTCGTCACAATATCTACTTCTGCATGTTATCATATGGCTTTCTGCCAGGAGGGCGGACATGGCCTTCATCAGCCCGCCAGCCTACGCTAAGGCAGACCTGAGCGAAGCCAGGGCTCAGCTCAGGCTGTGGGCCGTTAAAGGCCATGTCTGCCCTCCTGGCAGGGCATGAAAGCCATTTGCACCCCAGGGTTCTTCCGGGGTTGCAAATGGCTTTCAAAATGTTTCATCGGGAGACCCGCGCTGCTAGCAAAGCCAATCTCCTGATGAAAAATTCAAAGAAAAAATGCCTGCCACCATATAGAAAAGGGCCAGACAGGAGGAGCGCCGGGACCGGAGCACAATGCTCCCTTCCCGCATGTAAGTGGAAGGGGTATGAGGGGAATTGAGTCATTTAGGGGCGGGGGGGGGGGGGGCTCCCTGTTGCCACCCAGCAATGAAAAAAATGAAAAAAGCACCACCCACAGAAGGGTCTCAGTGGCTGGGAAAGCATGCAGGGATTGTGTATTCTCGCCCGATATTCCTGTCACCTGATTGACTGCGCGCCCTTTCCCTTTTACGAATGGGTCATCGTGCTCAGCTGTAAAGAAATCATAAGTACTCACCGTAGTGACTAACGTACTCCTAGTCCATAGTCTCCTTTCCTCCATACTGTATGGGCGTCCCTCACTAGGGACGGGAAACAGCAAAACCTTTTTCACCAGAAAAAATTGTCTTCTCCTTTAAATTTAGATGCGTTCTGGGGCGCAGCCAAGGGAGCATGCGCTCCCCTGGCTCTTCCCACCGGTACCACTCCTCAATCCCCTTTGATGTGTCGACAATATTACAATTGCCTAATGACACAGGAAAGGATCTATGGACTAGGAGTATGTTAGTCACTACGGTGAATAACTTCTAATTACTCCTATGTCCTGTCCCCTTTCCTCCATACTGTATGGGCGATTACAACTGAATGTAGCCCCAGGGAGGAGATGCCCCTCTAAGAAAACAAATTCTTCAAAACTGCCTGGCTAAATGCTGCATCAGACCTGGAGCTGGCATCCAAGCAGTAGTGCTTGCAAAAGGCACATGGGGTAGCCCACGTAGCCGCCTTGCTGATCGTCTGCTATGGGATGTGTCTGAAAGCCACAGCCGAGGCCTTGGCTCTGATGGCATGGGAGTGCATGTTTTCTGGAAAAGGTGTGTACTGCCCCCGCTATGCCTCCTTGATGGCCATAACCATCCACCTTGCTATGGAAGTCTTGGATGCTTGACAGCCTGGTTTTGATCCTTCAAATGTGATGAACAAGGTGTCCGATTAACGGAAGCTCTTAGTCCTATCCAGATAATATCTCAGCGCACGCCTGACATCCAAACAGTGCAATACCTTCTGCACCTCATCTTTTGGGTCTGCAAAGAATGTTTGGGAGTACTATCTCCTCATTCAGGTGAAAGGAGGAAACGACCTTAGGAAGAAAGGCTGGGTGCGTTCTAAGCAGCAGCTTGTCCCGGTGAAATGTTGTATAGGGCTCTGAGGCCACCAGGGCCTGAATTTCACTGATACGGCAAGCCGATGTAAGGTCCACCAGTGGGGCCGTCTTAACGGTAACCAGCCTGATGTCTGCGGATGACATGGGCTCAAAGGGTTTGTGCGCCAGGGCACCCAGAATCATGTTCAGGCATATGTAACCTGGTTAGACCATCATCGGATTGAAGTATAAAAAGATGTTGTCACCAGAGGTCTTGTAGGCCCCAATGGCCGCAGATACATACGGCAGGTGTCTACCTGCACACCTGAATGAACCAGATGCACTGGGATATACAGTACATCGTCCAACGAGCATGTTAATGGATCAATCTTTTTTGTTTCTGCCCAATGACAAAACTTGGTCCACTTGCTCCTGTACTCCTGGTGGAGGCGCTTCTAACCCCTTGTATGATAGCGAGGTTATCCTGTGACAGATGCAGATGCTTCAGGGTAACCTGTTCAGGAACCAAGCTGCAAGGGCTAACTTCTGCAGAGCCGTTTGACCCACTGTGCACCCCTGCTGAGAGAGTAAGTGGGCTGGGACCACCGGGAGGTGTACTGAGGGCTGATGCAACAGACGGAGAAGTTCCGAGAACCAGGGTCTTGCGGGCCACCATGGCGCTATAAAGATGAGACGAAGACTCCGAGACTCCCTGACCCTGCAGATGACCTTGTGAACCAGGGGAGTCGGGGGGAAAGGCGTACGTGCTCATGTTGTTCCACAGGATCTGCAATGCTTCGCCCAATGAGCCCCTACCCTGCAGCGAACTTGGGGCATCTCCTATTGGCACTGGTGGTGAAGAGGTCCTTCTGAGGGTGGCCCCACCCACTGAAGATGCCCCGGGGGTTTTCTTCATTCAACTGCCACTCATAGTTGTCCATCCCCAGCCTGCTGAGCTTGTCCGCCTCCAGGTTGGATTCCCCTGGCAGGTGGACCGCTGACAAGTAAATGTTGTTCGTCAGTGCCCACTCCCAGATGTTGATCGAAAGCCTGCAGAGAGGCCGGGACCTGGTACCGCCCTGCTTGTTGATGTATTACATGCAGATGGAGCTCACACGGAAATTTCAAGTGGATGTCGTAAATTACGTCTGCAAAATATACAATGCGATGATGCGGAGGTTAACCTCAACAGGTCAAATATCATGAAACTGTTTAAATGTGTGCCGTCGTTACGCACAATCGTGTCAGACGACATACGCATTGTTGAGTATGCGACCGAAAGAAACTCAGACCAGGTCCTATTACACATCAACTCTGCAAGCGTGCGTAGCACGCTCTTAAAGGCGGTTGATGAACTGCTATTCTTTGGGTTTGAAATTTCTCAGGAACCGGATCAAGATGAGCCAATTCGAGTTCAAAGATCAAACATGGGGAAAAAACAACCATCTAACCCAATTGACTCGGACACATTAAGACAGTCAATGAGTATCTCCGTGTCCTCAAGTCCAGGTCAATTCTCAAAAAGGAAAAATACATTGAAAAAAAATATTCAAAATCAAACAAGGACACATCATTAGCCATGACTAGCTTCAAGGGGAAAGCCAATGGTACTTTTATCCTGGAACACACGTGGATATAAGCATTTATTCAATGATTTTGAGATACCACTTGAAAATATTTTCATCATTTGCTTGCAGGAAACATGGCTATGCACACCTCCTATCTGTGATGGATTCACTGTTCTATTAAATACAGAAGTTAAAAACACTAAAGGTCGTCCCAGCTCGGGCCTAATCACATTGGTAAGAATAACTCAATCTTGGTCATCTCCGATATCACTAAACCCAAATCCGTACGTACAAGGAACTATCATACATACCTTGGAAAAAAACACCACAAAGAAACTTCATTTACTAATTATAAACATCTATTGGAACCCATTAAAGATCAGCACAGATGCCATAATTTCGGCAATATCACTACTAATTGACGACGCAATGATAACCTATAACAACTTAACAGTTATCTGCTGTGGCGATATGAATTTCACGTGGTTCCAACAAAATCACTCGTCGAAACAGTACCAGCAACTTGAAAACGAGGCGCTCGATGAAAGAGCAAAAAGATGGCAAACCGCCATGAGTATCCGCCATCTTGTAATGTTAAATGGAAACGTTAAAGGAGACGTGCCTGCCAAACCAACCTGGTATCGAGATGCCTCACATAGCATTCTTGACTAGGTTTGGCTCTCGAGGAACCAGGTGCCCAAGCTAGTGGATCTGCAAATAAAGCAAATGAACTATAGTGATCACAGCCTTCTTCAACTACGCATTAAGGTGAACACGAACTTGCAAACACATTCATTCAAAGCTTCACTAGAAACCAATTGTCGTGGAAATCGTCTACGACTAAAAAGCAATCAAATTCAACGAATCGGGGAGAAATTAATGATTGAGCCAGAAAATCAAAGACCTGATTATATTCCATTGTTAACAGATTTTACCATTCCTGAAAAAAATTCATCAAAGTCTGGTCAGACTCATCGCCACATATATTGTAAAGTATTACATGAAGCTAAAAAGGCTTTGCGGAAAGATCTGAGATTGATAAAGAAGCGAAATTCCAAGTTGGACGCCCAAAAAGAACTAAAGACACGACGCATGAAGTATCGAAATTGGACAAAGTCACATGCTGCCATAATAGAGCAAGATCGTGCAGAGCATATGTTACAATTAATTATGACTAAAAACACATGTGACATATGGAAAATCCTGAATATGGATCTCTCTAATTGCAACTCAATCCCAATAAACACCATAACAGGCGATGTTTAGAATAGGCACTTCTCTCTGGTGTTCAAAAAACCGGAATCTGAGATTCCAACACCAAAACGCTCTGCTGATACTCAATGGGATGTGCAGATGGACCATGAGGAAATCGTCTGTGCTATTAACGCTCTAAAGATCTCACGTGCTGCTGGACCTGACTTGATCTCAAATATCGATCTAAAAAAACATCCAAACGAATGGGCAGACTTTATTGGTAAGCTATTCTTAAAAATCAGTCGGTCAAAAGAACTGCCTGAATCTTGGACATCGGCAATTGTGGTGCCAATTCACAAACGAGGCAGTTGGGACGATCCAAACAACTATCGCCCAATTGCCTTGCTAGACACCATTGGAAAGATCTTTGGGTCGAATTTACGTATCAAACTCGCAAAATGGGCCGAGATGTCACAAATCAATGACATCCGGCAAACTGGATTCACGAAAGGGACCGGAGTCGACGTAAATCTGCTCATTCTTACGATTCTAAAGTTGGAAACCTTAAATAAAAATGGCAAGATTCACCTAGCTTTCAGCGATATGAAACAAGCTTTCGATGGTGTGAATCGAGGCTTATTATGGGAAAAATTGTCAAAATGGCTATGTCCAGCATCCATTTTAGAGCCTATCATTGCCCTACATGAAAACACTTCAATCAAAGTCCGGCTAAACAACAGCGGTTTGTTATCAAATGAAATAGCTACCCACAAGGGTGTTAAGCAAGGTTGTCCCCTAGCTGCAGAATTATTCAAACTATTTCTAGCAGATTTGCCAATCTACCTGAACAAAGTCATATGCTTCCCACCAAAAATAAATCAAACAGCAATTAATTGTATAGTCTATGCGGATGACCTGGTTCTGGTAGATAAAACCCAAATTGGCCTACAATGTCTCTTACTAGGCTTGAAATCCTATATGGGCATAAACCAATTGGAAATAAACTCACAAAAAAACAAGATCATGTCCATTGGAAATATTAGAAGCAAAAAAGATAAAGGTTTCAGGTGGAAAATAGAAGAAACCAACTTAACATCTGTCAACTCAATAAAATACTTGGGGATTCAATTTAACAACTCCGTCTGCGAACAACAATGGACCGCAGAACTAACATCCAAAATGTCGAAGTTAGCAATACAAGCTGTAAAAATCAATAAAAATTTTGGAAAATTTTCATTGGAACCCGTACTAAAATTCTACTTACAAAAAGTAACCCCAACAATAATCTTCGGGGCTGCGGCGGGTTGGAATATAAGCATGCAAACTTGGCATGCCTTGGAAGGTCACTTTTGGCGGAAGGTTCTGCAGCTGCCACAGGCAACGCCGCTATCTAGTCTGCGACAAGAACTAGCAATTAACTCCCTTCATATGAGAGTGGTCTGGAACTCAATCTCAATAATGCGAAAAATGTCCCTCGATTCATCGGAATCGGCTTACAAAATCTTTGCCACAAATGGCAGTTCAAAAAAAGGCGACCTTCTCAATCTATGGTTTCACAAACTGTCGGCTTTTCTTACAGCCGCACAAATAAGCAATCAAGAACTGCTCAATTGGCCACAGCTTGCAAAAAAGAAATTTGAAAACTGGGCATGGATCATAACCAATGAAGCAATGTCAAAATTAAAATCAACTGAGGAAATGAGAGGCGTGCACAGGAAATTGAACGAACCAGCGCGATATCTACTGCACTGTCCTTCTCGTCATCACCGAACTCAATTCTTAAGGTTGCGAGTCAATGCTTTAAAAACGAAAGGAACTCTTTGGCAAAGAAAGGATAAATCTATCGACGATAATCTCTGTCGTTTCTGTAAACAGTCAATTGAAACAGTCAAACATCTGCTAATCGAATGCACTCAAACTGTCAGACAACGCTCACTACATCTAGGAAATTTTGCACCACAAGATGAAGATATGGAGCGATGGTGGAGGCGGATCATTTCAGGAAGTGACATAAGACTTGTATGTGCGACTGTGAATTATTTTGACTCGATTCTGAAAATGGACTCTCTTAACTAGAATTATCAATAAGAGTCTGTTTTAGAAGACTGGTCGAACCTATTTCTTCGCTATGAAGTGATTTCTTCTGCTGAAACAAAAGTTTGTCTCTTGAATTCAAACTGAAGTTTTTCAATAAAAAAAAATATATATATTTTCTTTATCAATTTTATAATTTGCACGCGATCCATCAGGAAGAATAACAAAACATGAACAAACATGTAAATAACAGTGTGAATCAAATGATGGATACTTTTTCAATTAAACCTTTATACAGCGCTGGCCCTACACAGAGGATCTTGGAGTGCTTTTCAAAGTTCAGTGAAGGTGGAAATGATGTTTCAATTTTACAGAATAAACAGGGTAGATAGACGATTGCAGGAGACAAAGCCTGGTGGGAATATATTGGAGGAAAGAGGTAAGGTTTCAGAATTTTGTGGAAGGTGGTGATGGCATGAATGGCACACAAGCAGAGTGGAAGAATTGGCAGGGGTCGGTGGTGAAGTGCATTTGTGTGCCTCATGGAATTGGTGAAACCTTTTGTAAGACGAAGGTTATTCTGTATATTTGGTATGGTTTTGAAATTAAATTTGTGCGAAACTATACACAGGTTACAGGTTTGGATTTGGAAATGTGTATTCAAATTAACATCTTCATTTCCACTGGCAGTAATATGTTAAGAGTTAGGCCTAACCTCATGGGAAGTCCTAATAGAGTGGGAAAAAACTCCAAATGTATTGCAAGATCATCTATGGTGTCTTTATTATGAAGTATTCATGATCTTTAAGGGAGGCAATACTCAAATATTAACTCATTTTATGAGATCGTGTGAATCACATATAGAGGTGACTTTTGGGATTACCAAAGAGATGTTGGACACAATACGCACTAAAGCAAACATTCCTGGATTTACTTTGGAATAAAAAATGTACTTGCAACTAGGAGGTATTTCCAAGAAAATTAGCAACTCTAGTACAACTCACCTGTCCTAAATAAAGAGCATTTTATATAAGGTTTAAATTAAACTTGTTACCCACGTTGGAATCCAAAATCGTACTCTCTCACCTCCCTTATAACTTTGTTCATCACATCTGTAATCTGTTCCAAAATGCTTTCACTCTCTAGCAGTCCCACTGCATATGTTCAAGTGTACCTTTCGAGTGATCACAACCCCAGCAAGGGTCTGACCAGCTTAGCCCTTGTTTGTATAAACGTTCAGGTGTCTAGAAAACTTCATCTGTCTTGCTCTCTCACCAATATTCATGGACATCCTTGGAATATTTTTACACAGCGCCTCCCAAAGGCACGGTTTTCAGCAGTGTAGGGAGGAGCTACGATGCAGAGTTATGTCATATGCCAAGTGTCGAAGTTCAGGTAGATTTATGCAATGGGCAAACAGGGGCAGAGCCTGCACTATCAGCAGTGAACTGGCAGCAATCCTGCATGTGGTCTTCAGTGACCCCCATGGTGCACTTGCTGACAATGTCTTCTGGTGAACTTAGTTTGCCGGTCAGACCTCTCTTTAGTGGTGTTCTGCAAGTGTACACCCCCTTTAAATGGCCAGGTTGTGCACACACACCTGGGTGCGAACAGCGAAGGGCCTGCGCAACCTGTAGTTGACTTATGGTGGTCCTGCACACAGGCTCTCTTCAGTTATGTGTCTCGAGTGTACTCAAGTGCTGGTGTGCACAGGCACTTTAAATGGCCAGGTCACATATATGCACTTGGGTGCAAATGGCGGGCATAGTTTGTAAAATCAGCAGCAAGCTGCCATATGTCCTGCATGCAGGATTCAGGACATAAAAATCAATTATCCAGAGTAGGCCATTTTAGTTAACAAGCACACATACCACAGCACCCACAAGAGACATGCTTGAAAGCCCAACTCCAGGTCTGAGCCAGTGAACATTGTATTGTGGGCATGCAAATCATCTCAAAAGCAACGTTTTTCTACATGATGCTGAAATCACCTTGTGTTATCCGGCTGCCTATTTTATACAAAGCTTTATGAACCCAATAAAGACAAGTCTCAAGGATGCAGAAAACTACATACCTATTTCACAATCATCACGAATCATAAGGGTGGTGCAGACAGACATCCCTGTGCTTGAAGCATTGAGGACGGTTTACCAGATGTCATTAAGAGTTATGGTGGGTTTAAATATGTATGGGGAAAACATTCTACATGAAAGCTGATAACAGGCCATTTCAGCAAACAACCACACATGCCACAGCACCACCCAATGGGCAAACATGGAGTTCGCCACCATTTCTGAACCACTGAGCAATGCATTGTGGGTATGCAAATTAGCTCAAAAACATGCAATTTGGCTCCATGTTAAAAAAGTGCATCTTACAGAGAAGCACCTTTTTATACTAAGTGTGCACACAGAACTACCTGGCTTCCCATATATCGAATGAAAATAGACAAGTGACACACAGTAGGTTATTTACTTTTAAATGTGTTGTGTTTGCTTACTTTACATTCTTAAAGAATGAATTCACATTCTCACACCTCAACTATGCATATAACATTTGTATGCAATGTTTAATTTGTGATAGTTTGCTGCAGTGAAATCATTTTGATTGTGTAAGTGTACTGATTTTTTGAATAAGGATCCCAATGCTTTTGTGCTCTGGGGCCACACATTTCGGTAAGAGATAGTATGCTGGTTTCCAACCCATTTCTGCACAGCTATACGGAATGAAGCCTGTTTCAGCCTATGCTGCCGTCTCCCTATTGGATTATTTGGTGAGGAGTTTTGCACCTCGCTGCAAGCTGTCGGGTGCGCTCCACCACATCTTATCACAGGACTGTTAAAAAAAGAACCTACTGCATAACGGCCCCATTCTCAAAGAGTTGCACTGGCTACCCATTCCAACACGCATCATGTTCAAGACAGCCTGCATCACCTGCAAAGTAGTCACAACCTAAACACCACCCTACATGGCTGGGACATTCACCACCTCTGGAGGGAAGCACCCCAAAATAGAGGCCACAACATCACCATGCTCGAAACAAAGTACTGCAGGAGGGAAAACCAGGAAACAGGTCTTTTCCTGCTACGCACCCCGCCTCTGCCACAAGGTGGCAACAGAGATAAGACTGGCCACCACCATCTACACTTCAGGAAGGACTGAAGACACTACTCAAACGGCTTGCTGATCGCCCCACTCAACCCTATTTCTTCCTCATTGGAGCTCACCCATTCACTGCTACACCTCCCCCATCCCAGCTTCTCTGCTGCTCACACACCCTACTTGGAGCCCTCTGGCTGCTTCCCCAAATCACAGCATTCCATTGCTTCCCAGCTAGGTTTCTGCTTTATAAATCCCATGCAAACATATGTAGGTTGATTTCCCAAGAGGATCAGACCTGGCAGACTAGATCCTATCCACCCAACCAAGCTCTGGAAAGCAGTGGTCGCCACAACCCTTTCAGCTGCAAAAGACCCCAACCTCTGCAAAGGAGAGAACCCTGCTTATTTCTTGAAATTGTCTTTCACACTGTCCAAAGCACATTGGTAATGGCACTACTGCACTTTTCTTTTAACAAACCAGATGTCTCAACAAGGCACTGTGCCTCATCAGGAAATAGCGAATACATTTGGAGTAGTGCAAAACAAACCATTGTCGCAGCGGAAATTACCTCTCATACCCACTGGGTTAAGACATATTTGTGCAAGTTATTTATGATGACAATAAAAAAGATTTTTTGCAACAGATTAATTGTCCTGTATAGAACATTTACAAACCACCTCTATCCATCACGACTTGTATCAAGCATTAATAACCCAGTCCTATGACATCTGCAGAGATCTTAAATGTATGTCTTTCCGTACCTATAGGATGCACTTGCCTCCCAAAACTCTGACATCTGCAAAGCTTCTCACAGTTCACATGGTATCGGCCATCAATTTCTTTATGAAAATGCTGAATACACATATATCCGGATGAAAATAAAATTCGGAATCTCATTATACCGAACAAGGGGAGCCGGGGTTGCAGGGGTTGTCCCCCGCTCCCCTTGTTTGGTATAATGGGTTCGGGGGTTGCGGGTGTGTCCCCCCCTTCCATTACATGGATATCGGGGACAATAACGTAAGCATAAAAACGAAAAAAGGACCCTGTAGCGCCAGTTCCAACCCACAGCGATAGAGATAAGTCGCAGCACACACAGAAGTGTGCCGCTGTAAGGTAAGTAGGGATAAAAAGGGAAGCGGGATGGGGATGCGGGAAAAAGTGATCTATGTGATGCGTTCATATCTACCCTCTTAGTGGGCATGCTCTGGTGTGCCAGGCCCCAGCCACCAACTCACAATGCCACTTTCCTGAGCTGCTACATGCACCAATACTGAGACAGCAACAGAGCTCATGAAGCACACCTCGTCCTCCGTTGCATCAGGTCAGCACTCTTTCCTGCCCAGCCATATGCACCTTTATAGCAGTACTAGGGTATCCACAGAGGTCTTACAAAGGCGCACCCTCATATCCAGTAGTGAAACATCCTACGCACCTCCCAGCCCCCACTGCATCAGTATACTCTAATGCTTTATGCATGGATATCGAAGTCCTGAGAAATAAAGATGCATTTGCTACGTGCCCTAGACCATGAACTCATGTCAGGTCTGAACTCTGGCAATAGACCTCTACCATGGCCCATATCATACACTATAATCCTACTACTGAGTCATGCATAAATCTCTCACCGTGCCGCCCCATCCTGACTTGCAGTATGCACAAGTATCTCGGTTTTGAATCATTCACAGAACTCTTAAAAATACATTCAAATCTCAAGTCTTAAAAACTCATATCTGCTTCCAAAATCCAAATGCAGCCTCATGTTGACCTCCTATTATCTGCTATTATGTTACCGTTAATGAACATATTTCACAGTGCTTTGGCGAAATCGCTATATAAATCCAAATAAATAAAATATGGAGTTACAGGCCATTCCTTTTAGAGGTTACTTTGCAGCTACTACTCCTTCCATGCCTTATCCTCTCACTGGGAATGGATAGGAATAATCCTCTCCCTCCAGTCCCCCTCCCAACCCCCCGCGCCCCACCACCCATCTCCACCAAGGTTCCGGCACAGTCATGGACACCAGTGGTTTTGGCTTTGCCAGCCAGCTAGGCCGTCCTTGATGGACCATGGCTTGGAGAATGCAGAGGATGATGGCAGCAGAGGTTGGTTGAACTATGCAAGAGGCTGTGCCGCACTGGCGCTAGTCCATGTGTGTGACTTGCATTGGACAGCAAGAGACGGGCATGACTGCGGACCAGAGTGCTTTCAACTCCTAACCAGGGCGGCTTTATGCCTGGGCGGGCAGGGTGACCGTGGGTGCACCACGTAAGCCCCTTGCCACACAAGCTCGGGGTAGACTTTCAAGGGCCCCCCCTAGCTGGTGTGGCAGGGGAAGGCGCAGCAGGCGCCCTATTGTAATGCAATGCACTCCGCTCGCCTGCTGGCGCTGGGCAGGCCAGCAGGAAAACAGGGTGCTTTTTATTACAGTACAGCTCAGCTGTAAACCCCAGCATGGCGCAGAAAGGCTGCCCCATTCTGGTTTGACAGCCGTGCTGTATTTAAGGGATTAACTCCACGCTCCGGCATCGGGAGTTGAGCACTTATGTAGAGCGCCGCTGCTGGTTTTGTGGCGGCGCTCCATTTAGCTTTGGCAGAGCACAAGTGAGGAGTGCTGGGGAAGGGGGTGCCAGATTTTGTTGCCTCCCCCAGGCTGCTGCCAAAGCTAAGGCCGGCCTTGCCCCTAACCACTGTAACACTCCATACATACCACATTCCGCTGTAACAGTAAGTCTGTCAAAAAGGAGAACAACACTTACACCATGCCACGCTCTAAGGCAGTGGTATTCAAACCTTTTCATACCGAGCCCTCCCAAGAGTACAAATAGTGTTTCTGGGCCCACCCACCTATGGGTTGCCCCCCCCCATAATGGACCCAAAGGATGTTGTGGGGGGCTCCAGGCTCTTTAAAATATAAACCCATTTCCTACTGCTTATATTGTCTATTCACTAAAAAAAAAAACGTTGTTAAAGGGACGTTATGGTTCTAGGTAAAACCGAAAAAAAAAACAGAAATTCACCAGTTATGGTAAGCTAAGCAACCATAACTCGCACCACCACGCACTGCTAAGACTAACACCCAGGACATCAAAGATGACATCACAAATATCATTGATGACATGCCAGATTTGTGCGTTGCGTTTGTGTATAGTCTCTCGTCTAGTCTAGCCTATTGGCCCAATCCTGTCACAGAGCAGCCCAATGACAACCTTGCTTTCCTCCATGTCGTCCTCCTGTCCGTCTAGTGTGGAGTCAGGTAACAGCAACCTGCCCACCTCCACTCACGCTCGGAGCAACTCTCTTTAATGGACGGGGTTGTACTATAAGGGTCAATATGCCCAATGAACGACATGGGAAACATTAGTACCTAGCCCGGCGCAGTTCTTTGGTCGCCTTTTAGTGCCTCTCGCCTGCATGTAACAAATGTAATGAGCACCTTAGTGGGACAGAAAAGCAGTTTAGTCCATATCACATGTGAACCTACGAACTCCCAACAATACAGTTATACAGTCACCTCATTACACGCCATTGCCAAAATGTAATCAGTGCACACTGGATGGAGCTTTTCTCGCCCAACAGAAAACTATGGCTGCAACCCTTTAACGACAGGATCGTCGCAAGTGCAACTGCTGCGGAGCTCTCTGTGAAAGGACTTTGCCACTGATTCTCTCGAGGGCAATGCAAAGAAAGCGCCATTAAAGCTGGCGTTTGCACACCTTTAATTCACTTCCATTGTGTTGCGCATATTCTGCTTGTGTAAGCCAAGTGTTCCTATGCTGCACTGCATAGAATGGTGCAAAGGAAGGCCGAAACCTTAGAACATGACTACTCATTACGTTGGCTTGAACATGTTTTGGCGTCAGCCCCCATTACCACGAGCCAGCATAGCTACTGGTGAAGGATCATGGGAGGTGTAGCCCAAAACATCTGGGCAGTCACATAATAAATAACCATGCAGCAGAAAATGGATTGCAGGCTCTTTGTGCTTTATGAATTGAGCCACAGCTAACCTGGTAAAATGGCTCCATGAGTTCACGCATGTAGTATAGAGACACATGTAACTTGCAGATCACAGATTCTAATGTTTCTAGGATGTCTTCCAGGTTAATATACCTGCAGCAGAAATAGTTAGACAGCTCAGAGGGTGTGTAGGACCAGTGCAATATTTCTGTGAAACCTGCAGATTGCAAAACGAGTAAGACAGTTGCGGGATTAATTTACTGCAGTGCCTTAAGTATAAACTGCAAGCCACAGTTTCCATTCCTATTAGTAGCACTCTGGGAGTTAATGTTTCTGCTCAGGTAGCTGGTTTCAATTACAGAAGAGCTTGAGGACTAATGAGCCTGCTGTATGCCAGCTGTAGATCTTATGGTGAAATACAGTAGTACAATGGGGTACCCTTTCTTTCCATGGAAACATTTAGAAAAGAGCCTACCCCTTTGATATCAATTTGTTATAAAATTAATCTAAATTTCATATCTATATCAAAATAAGCCCTCCACATTTTAGATGCCAATTTTATTGACCTCCAATCATTTTTAAAAACACTATATAAATGTTATATTATTTTTATAAAGTTGGTATACATTGTTGATAAAAAAAACCCTATATTTTTTATATATTTTAAGAATTCCAAGAATGTTTGATATAAAATGATCTAACTATAAATAGGTCTGGGCCGGTTCTGAGGCTATGATGGCAGTGGGGGAGGTGCTTATAAAGCTTTTGTGGTAGTCATTGGAAACACATGCTCTCTTTCAGCTTCCCAGGGGCTATCGGGTGTGGTATCCAGTAAACAATTATAAACCGCTACAGTTTCGAGAAGAGGAAAACAACTTCTGGAAGTTCCAGGGGTTCCAACAATAGTTGTACCCCCCCCCCCCCGATTGTCTTACGGTGTATGATACAATAGAAGATGCTCAGCTCTGGATGGTGGATAGTGAGGCCGGTGAGCTCTGTGAGAACATGGCTACACTCTGTCGGCAGCGAGCTGCCGCTCACTGTCACAAGGCAGTCTGTTGCAGATGTCATTTAAAACATTAGGGAGCATGTGCCCATAACCGTTGCAAATCTGGAAAGGGTTACCTGGGCTGATGACAAAGTGGTTCTGGGGCAGCCACTAGTCGTCCAAACGTGGGTGTAGTGAACTCTGAAGACAGCAACTATGAATCTGTGGTTTTGTAGGTGGATGCAGCTATGATACCGGAGAGTGACCCTGCCCCACTGGGGCATCGTGGAAAAATGGGGATCCATGGAGACCGGATATCGGATGGCCTGTTATCTGATGGGTATATTTTAAAGTGAGCGTTTGTATTTTGTAGGGTGTAAGAACTAGCCATGGTTAAAACTATGCATCTCTGTTTTGTTTACAGCCTCTAACTGATAAAGTGGACAGCAGTGAGGAGAGCCATGCTGTCGCAGAGACTATCAATATTTACAGGGTAATTCATAGAATTTCGCAGAAAAATGTCGCAAGCGGCTGGCGCAGAGTGTCCGCGTGCGATTGTCTGCGCCAGGCACGTGCGCTAAAACCGATTTCCGTGCAAAGCGTATTCATGGATTTTAGGCTCCCAAACCAGCCGTGGCGCAGAGTATCGCAGCGACCCTGCAGCAGCGCCAGTAACGCCCCCAAGAACGCCCTCGCGCAAGGAAAAGCCATCAAAATCGCTAAATCATCGCAAAGGGCTGCGCTAACCCTGGACCAGTTTACAGGGCTGCCAAACAAGGAACGCAAAGCGGGTAACGTGCATATCAGGGGTACGCGTGAAGTTATACACGCGATTAGCCAGGGTGCCAGGGTACGTGTATTTCAGGGGTGCGCGGGAAGTTACACACGCGATAGTCCAGGGAACGTGTATTACAGGGGTACGCGGGAAGTTCAACACGCGATAGTCCAGGGAACGTGAATTACAGGGGTACGCGGGAAGTTCAACACGCGATTGTCCAGGGAACGTGTATTACAGGGGTACGCGGGAAGTTCAACACGCGATAGTCCAGGGAACGTGAATTACAGGGGTACGCGGGAAGTTCAACACGCGATTGTCCAGGGAACGTGTATTACAGGGGTACGCGGGAAGTTCAACACGCGATTTGGCAGGGTACGTGAATTACAGGGGTGCGTGGGAATTATCACACGCCAATTTGCTGGGTACGTGTATTACAGGGGTGCGTGGGAATTATCACACGCGATTAGGCTGGGTGGGTCCTCACAGGTGTTCCCTGTACACCCTCCACGGCCCCTGCAGGCAGCCCACAAAACAGGGGACTACCCTGCACACCTGCTCATGTCCCCCTGCACCCCCACCCCCCAGGGGCACCCACCACCAGGCCCCCACCCATGTCTCCTACCACCCCCACCCCCCAGCAGTGCAGGGGCAGCCTCCACCAGGCCCCCACCCATGTCTCCCACCACCCCCACCCCCCAGCACTGTGGGGCACCTGCCAGCAGGCCCCAACCCATGTCACCCACCACCCCCACCCCCCAGCAGTGCAGGGGCATCCTCCACCAGGCCCACACTCATGTCCCCTATCACCCCCACCCGCCCCCCGCCACCAGGGGCACCCTCCACCAGGCCCCCACTCATGTCTCCCAGCGTGCTACGTGTATTTCAGGGGTGCGCGGGAAGTCCCACTCGCGAATAGCCTGGGCGCGTGTATTTCAGGGGTGCGTGGGAAGTTCCACTTGCGAATAGCCTGGGCGCCTGTATTTCAGGGGTGCGCGGGAAGTTCCACACGCGAATAGCCTGGGCGCATGCATTTCAGGGGTGCGCGGGAAGTTTTACACGCGACTTCAGCAGGGTACGTGTATTTCAGGGGTGCGCGGGAATTCTCACACGCGATTTGGCTTGGTACGTGTATTACAGGGGTGCGTGGGAAGTTACACACGCGATTAGGCTGGGTGGGTCCTCACAGGTGTTCCCTGTACACCCTCCACGGCCCCTGCAGGCAGCCCACAAAACAGGGGACTACCCTGCACACCTGCTCATGTCCCCCTGCACCCCCACCCCCCAGCCACCAGGGGCACCCACCACCAGGCCCCCACCCATGTCTCCTACCACCCCCACCCCCCAGCAGTGCAGGGGCAGCCTCCACCAGGCCCCCACTCATGCCCGACTCATGTCTCCCACCACCCCCACCCCCCAGCACTGTGGGGCACCTGCCAGCAGGCCCCAACCCATGTCACCCACCACCCCCACCCCCACCCCCCAGCAGTGCAGGGGCATCCTCCACCAGGCCCACACTCATGTCCCCTATCACCCCCACCCCCCCCGCCACCAGGGGCACCCTCCACCAGGCCCACACTCATGTCTCCCAGCGTGCTACGTGTATTTCAGGGGTGCGCGGGAAGTCCCACTCGCGAATAGCCTGGGCGCGTGTATTTCAGGGGTGCGCGGGAAGTTCCACTCGCGAATAGCCTGGGCGCGTGTATTTCAGGGGTGCGCGGGAAGTTCCACACGCGAATAGCCTGGGCGCATGCATTTCAGGGGTGCGCGGGAAGTTTTACACGCGACTTCAGCAGGGTACGTGTATTTCAGGGGTGCGCGGGAATTCTCACACGCGATTTGGCTTGGTACGTGTATTACAGGGGTGCGTGGGAAGTTACACACGCGATTAGGCTGGGTGGGTCCTCACAGGTGTTCCCTGTACACCCTCCACGGCCCCTGCAGGCAGCCCACAAAACAGGGGACTACCCTGCACACCTGCTCATGTCACCCACCAGCCCCACCCCCCACCATCCAGGGGCACCCTCCACCAGGACCCCACCCATGTCTCCCACCACCCCCACCCCCCAGTCACCAGGGGCAGCCTCCACCAGGCCCCCACTCATGTCTCCCACCACCCCCACCCCCCCAGTCACCAGGGGCAGCCTCCACCAGGCCCCCACTCATGTCTCCCACCACCCCCACCCCCCAGCAGTGCAGGGGCAGCCTCCACCAGGCACCCACTCATGTCCCCTATCACCCCCACCCCCCAGTCACCAGGGGCACCCTCCACCAGGCCCCCACTCATGTCTCCCACCACCCCCACCCCCCAGCAGTGCAGGGGCAGCCTCCAC
This sequence comes from Ambystoma mexicanum, assembly GCF_040938575.1. Taxonomy (NCBI): domain Eukaryota; kingdom Metazoa; phylum Chordata; class Amphibia; order Caudata; family Ambystomatidae; genus Ambystoma; species Ambystoma mexicanum. The sequence continues at coordinate 900,476,480 of NC_090923.1, read as the reverse complement.
CAGGCCCCCACCCATGTCTCCCACCACCCCCACCACCCCCACCCCCCAGCAGTGCAGGGGCAGCCTCCACCAGGCCCCCACCCATGTCTCCCACCACCCTCACCCCCCCAGTCACCAGGGGCAGCCTCCACCAGGCCCCCACTCATGTCTCCCACCACCCCCACCCCCCCAGTCACCAGGGGCAGCCTCCACCAGGCCCCCACTCATGTCTCCCACCACCCCCACCCCCCAGCAGTGCAGGGGCAGCCTCCACCAGGCACCCACTCATGTCCCCTATCACCCCCACCCCCCCAGTCACCAGGGGCAGCCTCCACCAGGCCCCCACTCATGTCTCCCACCACCCCCACCCCCCCAGTCACCAGGGGCAGCCTCCACCAGGCCCCCACCCATGTCTCCCACCACCCCCACCCCCCAGCAGTGCAGGGGCAGCCTCCACCAGGCCCCCACCCATGTCTCCCACCACCCCCACCCCCCCAGTCACCAGGGGCAGCCTCCACCAGGCCCCCACTCATGTCTCCCACTACCCCCACCCCCCCAGTCACCAGGGGCAGCCTCCACCAGGCCCCCACTCATGTCTCCCACCACCCCCACCACCCCAGTCACCAGGGGCAGCCCCCACCAGGCCCCCACTCATGTCCCCTATCACCCCACCCCCCAGTCACCAGGGGCACCCTCCACCAGGCCCCCACTCATGTCTCCCACCACCCCCACCCCCCCAGTCACCAGGGGCAGCCCCCACCAGGCCCCCACTCATGTCCCCTATCACCCCCACCCCCCAGTCACCAGGGGCACCCTCCACCAGGCCCCCACTCATGTCTCCCACCACCCCCACCCCCCCAGTCACCAGGGGCAGCCCCCACCAGGCCCCCACTCATGTCCCCTATCACCCCACCCCCCCAGTCACCAGGGGCACCCTCCACCAGGCCCCCACTCATGTCTCCCACCACCCCCACCCCCCCAGTCACCAGGGGCAGCCCCCACCAGGCCCCCACTCATGTCCCCTATCACCCCCACCCCCCCAGTCACCAGGGGCACCCTCCACCAGGCCCCCACTCATGTCTCCCACCACCCCCACCCCCCCAGTCACCAGGGGCAGCCTCCACCAGGCCCCCACTCATGTCTCCCACCACCCCCACCACCCCAGTCACCAGGGGCAGCCCCCACCAGGCCCCCACTCATGTCCCCTATCACCCCCCCAGTCACCAGGGGCACCCTCCACCAGGCCCCCACTCATGTCTCCCACCACCCCACCCCCCCAGTCACCAGGGGCAGCCCCCACCAGGCCCCCACTCATGTCCCCTATCACCCCCACCCCCCAGTCACCAGGGGCACCCTCCACCAGGCCCCCACTCATGTCTCACACCACTCCCACCCCCCCCAGTCACCAGGGGCACCCTCCACCAGGCCCCCACCCATGTCTCCCACCACCCCCACCCCCCAGCAGTGCAGGGGCAGCAGGCAGTCAGGCAGCAGCAGGTGGGAGCGTGCTCGGGCTCTGGGGGGCAGTAGTTCGGCCTTCCGGGCAGGAGCGTGGTATTCCGTGTGCGTACGCGTGGCCAGCTTGGTACGGAGTGATTTTGCACGTGAAAATCCTGCACGTCAGCGTGAAAACTGAGGAAAGGCCCAAAGCGCGTAAGCGCGTCTGTGACGTGACCCGCACAGGTGTTTCCCACACAGCACGTGATGACAGAGCACACGTGGAAAGACTGCACGTCAGAGTGTAATCGCGTGTGATTGGTGGAAATGGCCCTACACGCAGAAGTGACAAAGCGTGTGATTGGTGGAAATGGCCCTACACGCAGAAGTGACAAAGCGTGTAATTGGTGGAAATGGCCCTACACGCAGAAGTGACAAAGCATGTAATAGGTGGAAATGGCCCTAGCGCGTACACGCCGCGTAAGTGACGCTGGACCTGTGGGCCTGTATAAAAGGTACGTGTAGAACACGTTTTCCTTGTACGTGCTTTTCGTGGAGAGCGAGTGGGTGAATTCTGTACTTCTTGTCGTTTCACACGCGATTTACTTCACGGCGTTTCAAGTTCGTATTCCCTGTTACCTCTGACAGCTTTTTCTCTTTTTTCTCTTTTACTGGTTTACCTGGGCCTGTTGCCTCAAACAGTGTTCCCTTCTACTGTTGTCCTGTCTCCTCAGACAGCGTACAAATCTTCTTTTGGCGGGGGTGTTGCCAACCAAACGTGCTCCTTTTACACGCTCGTTTACCAGGCAGACGGTGAGTCACGCACGTATCTAACATCAGTGCTTGCCCCGTGTGTAGCCTACCCCTTCAGAGGTCATTCTAGGCTGCGTGTGACACGCATACGTTCATTCTTGTGTTACTGGGTGCCACAGCGTAGTGCAGGTTTTTCTTTCTGCACACGTGGTCTAGGAGGGGTTGCGTGCACGTCATCTCCCTTTTTTGGGCCTCCTGTGCGTTGCGTGACCCGTCATCTTTCCCCAGGGGTTACATTCAGCCTTGCTAGAGCACTAGGGTACAATTACCATCTGGTACCCAACCCCTTTGAGCCCCAATTGCCCAGGACAATAGTCTACATCCACTCCCATACGCACATTAACATCAGTGCCATGGCTGGGAGGCGAGGATTCCGTAAGGGTGGCAAAGGTGGAAGAGCCACAAGTGGTGGCCGTGGTGGATCCGGTAGGGGACGTGGTCGTAACTTGCAGGGTGAGCCTGTCCCCCCATGTGTGGAGGACCAGTCACAGGCACCCATAATCCCCCCCCCCCCTCCCCCCCTCCCATTGAGGCTGATGTGGCTGACACCATCCATGCTCAGCCCTTGTTGGACCAGCCCATTGTGGCACCAGACCTGGCTGACTCCATGGCTGACTTCCAGGTCAGCAGGGCTACGACACGTGCGCTGGTGCACGTTGATGCCATCATGCCACGTGGATCTGGGGCAGCAAGGTCATCTGCTGCACCAAGGAGGCAGGGCGGAGAGGCTGCAGGGGCAGCTGCGGCTCCATCCACCCCAGCCCTCACACACCCAGCCAGGACAGTGTCGGTCCTAGTCCATGCTGCTGACATTCCCCCTGACACCATCACACTAGAGCCAATGCCTGCACCAACTCCCATGCTGAGTGTGCAATCCCACACTCCTGATACAGAGTCCACCAGGGCTCCTGCCCCTAGTGTCCAGAGCGGCGCAGGACACTCAGGATCACCACCACCTTCCAAGCGGAAGAGGAAGAGTGCTCGTCCGGCACAGGCTGATGCCCCAGACACGGCTACACAGTCCGGCCCGTCCAGGAAGCCCAACTTCACGGATGACGAACTGAATGCACTTGTCGAGTATGTGTCCGGACATGACAACGAGATGGTCATTGTTGCAGGATCCAAGACCACACCTGCACAACGCCAGGCACACTGGCAGACCGTTGCGGACATCGTAAGTGCCCTTGGAATCGTGAGGCGCACAGCCAATGATTGCTATAAGCGCTGGAATGACCTAAAGCGCAGGGCAAAGAGTAAGCTGGCCTCAAGTCATGCCGCAACTCTAGTGACTGGAGGTGGGTCTCCAGTAGTAGACATGGAACTCACTCCACATGAGTCAGTCGCTGGGACCTACGTCACGGAGGAACAGATCCAAGGCGTGGGAGATCTGGCTGATTACGAGGCATTGTCCGGTGAGTGCACATGCATGTGTGTGTCATCCATGTGCATGGTGTGTGTGTGAGGGCTTCTGTTTGTGTGCCAGGTGAGAGTGTGTGCGCCTGAGTCGTATGGGTCAGCCATGTGCTTCATGCAATCCTTCCTGCGCAGCTGCATTTGGCCATAGCAGTATCCCTTCTGCCAACAGTAGACATCTAGCCCAACTGCACGCCAGTTGCCCTTGAAGTGTCACCTTGCCACAACATATTTGCTTATTTTTCACTGTTCATTCAGTCAGTTTGTTTGCATTCCACCACTTTCACTAGGCATGTCGCTGTCCACTAGTCACATGTCTGACATGGGTATGGTAAAGTGGAGTGACTTTGTTACCTGGATATCATTTGTACACACATGTCCCTGTGCAATTGGACCATTTCAGACTGGCAGCTCCAGGTGAAAAATCTGACCTGTTAGAATTAGAAAAGCAATTACATGCGGGAACTGGACTGAATGAATAGGCGCTGCCCTCCTCTCCATCTTCACTCAATAGCAATGGTACATGCCATCTGTGTGATGGCATGTGTGTTTCACCTGGCAATCACATGCCAATGTGTGATGCCACTGCCAGGCAGCATGCAGAAAATGTGTTCATCTTCCATCTTGGTGTCATCAGTGTGTGCCATTTGCCTGCACTTCATACGCAGTGAGGGTGCATGCATGGGAGGGTTTTAGTCATGTGGGATATGTGTCAATCAAGTACTGGTTCTCTTGCTTCTCAGCCCTCATTGTGTGCCATGGTGCTAATGCCTGTTTCCATTTCTTTGTTTTCATGTCTTTGCAGGGGAAGACGCACCTGATACTGCTGGGGTTGTGGAGATGGTACAGACCCAGGAGGGGTCCGAGGGCCGACCAACCACCAGTGAGGGACGTGGTGTGGTGGTGGGGGAGAACCCACAAGTGCTGCAGGTCGTGCTCTCAAGGGGTGTCTCTGGCTGCACCTCCCCCGAGCTGTACTCAGGTGTTGATTCGGATGAGACCTACGTGCCGTCGCAGGTGAGTGTTCCAGGGAGGGATTCTGTTCTGTCTCACCCACCTGCACCAGGGTCAGAACCCTCCATGGGGATGTCAGTGTTGGCAGCTACGCCTTCGGTGGTTACGGATGCAGGGTCACACTCCGCGACATCTGATCCTGTTCCTGGGCCAGCAGATCAGAGGGGGAATGCAGTCCTGCAGCCTCAGGCAGTGCCGGCACAGCAAGGCGCAGTTCGCCTTGCCCCAGACAGGTGTGGTGCCCGCCGACGTGGTGGCCGTACGCCACCCGGCAATACCGCATGGGAGCAATCCATTTACAGTATGGCAACCCAACAGGCTGCATCATCCGAGATGATGGCTCAGGCCATGGATAGGGTGGCCACTTCCATTGTCCCCCCAGAAAGGCTGATGGAGCGACTAGAGCAGGCAACCGACTCCATCTGCCAGTCACACAGGGAGGACATGTTGGGGTCCAACAGGGACAGGCGGGCGGCACTGGCGACTCTGCAGGAGGCCATCTCCATTGAGTCCCAGGGCCACAGGGAAGCCCTGAGGCAGGAGCTCCTTCACCTCAGGACGACTCCTGTTGAGCTTGAGGCTTCAACACACCAAAGGACAGAACAGCAGCTGGAGCGTCTCACCCGTACGCTCTCAGCTGAGATGCAGGCAACGAGGGCGGAGGTCCGGGCATCCCGTGAGTTTTTGCATGGGGACCTCCGCACACTCATCCTCCAGAACCAGACCTACCACACCCGCATGCTTGCAGCCATGGAGGAGCAGACTAGGGCCTTGCGTGGGCTGCCTCCCATAGTGCAACCACCTCCGGATGCAGCTGCACAGGGTGATAATAGCGACAGCAGTGATACTCCCACAATAGGGTAGCCGTGTGGGCCATGAGCCCATGGAGGTGTTTTATCTTCCCAGGATCCACGCAGGTGGGTTCTGGTGTGCATCCTGTCCTCGGACCTCCTGGGTGGCCTCCCCAACCCCCCCGGGCCCATCAATGGCCATTTTTGATTGTTTCTTATTTTTATTTTTATTTTGATTTCTTTTATTCCCAATTTTTTTGGGACGATCTGTTGGCTTCCGTGGCTCCTGTGGGCATACGCTGCATTGTGGCTGGGCACATGCAGGCTTGTAATGTATTTGGTTCCGATGCTTGGGTTTGAGTCACACACACCCCTCCTGCTTCCCGTTTCCATGGGCTTGCAAAGGGTGTGCCCAAGTGACAGTGAATTACACAGTGACGTTGGACTCCCATGAGCTGTGTGGGCAGTCTGTAGTCAATACTGTGTATACATTCCTAGTGCATATTGCTGTTGTGTTGTACACTGCATGTTGCATTGATGTGTAACTCTTCTTCTGTGTCTACCTCCCAATTTGCAGGTCCCTTCCTCATGTCCACACAAGGACCTCTAGTCTGGAGATGGGGTCCATGTTGGCAGCAGTGCACCTACAACTCTACATGGCGCCAACACTGCACAGTTGGTAGTGGTGGGAGTGCAGGCATTTCCAGGTGGTGAGACTACTAATATGTAACATTTGTGATGTCATGTTAATGGTAGTACGTGCTCAAGTATGTTGTTGGTCCGGCATTGCTGTGAGCATTTTAGGTGTTGCAGGTTTCTAATAGGGACACTGTACATAGTGAGACTGATGTCATGTTGTGGGGATTACTTTGTTTACCTGCAATTAGCATGACATGGCACGGTGTGTCGTGGCGGTGCTGGGGTTGGGTTGGCTGACATGGCACTGTCCTCTTGTTGCATTTTGCAAGTGGGTATTCATTTTAGCTGCTTCAATGTGTAACTTCACAAAACTGCATTGGTGGTGTCTGTGTGGGTAGGGATGCACACATTGTGACACTTCCAGGTGAACAATCTCAGGCTGATATGGTATTCACGGTTCATTCTCCAACATTCAGGATCAGTGTCAGGTTGAGTCATCATTGATTGTCAGAGGGAATGTGCCAGGGCAGTGTGCACTCCACCGGGGTGTGATTTCTATGTGAAGTAATTAGCCACTAGCTGTGTACGGGCTGCCTCCCCCCGTGCCCTTTCCCCTCCCATGCGCAGCGGCTGTGCATGTGGTTGGGGATGTGGGGCCACCACCATGTCCACGGCCAGGCCCCGGCGTGTTGCAACGTTGTGCAGGACACATGCTGCCACTATGATCCTGCACACTACTGGGGGAGCGTATAACAGCTGCCCGCCAGAACGGTCAAGGGAGCGAAAGCGTGACTTTAGCACTCCGAATGTGCGCTCCACTATGCCCCTGGTTGTAATGTGGGCTGTGTTATATCTTACCTGGGGTGGCGTGGTGGGGTTCCGAATTGGCGTCATCATGTGGGGGCTGAGAGGGTAGGCACTGTCCCCTGTGGAGGTGGTGATTGGTATCATTGGTGGGGTTGTGACCTTGCTCAGTATCCAACATGCATGCATGTGCAGTGGCATACATACTCACCAAGCAGCCATGTATCGCCATGCCGCCCAGCTTCTAGGACCCGGCTTAGGGTGGACATTCGGTAAATGAAGCTGTCGTGGGTGGAGCCGGGATAGTTGGCATATACTGAGGTGATGATTCCCTTGGCATTACATGCTACCTGCACGTTGATGGAATGCCAGTGCTTGCGGTTCCTATAGATGTGCTCAGATGCCCTGGGGGGACGTAGAGCCACATGGGTGCAGTCGATGGCACCTAGCACTTTGGGGAATCGTGCCACAGCGTAAAAATCCAGGGCGGCAGCATGCCTTTCTGCAGGTGTTCTGGGCAGGTATATGTGCCTGCGGACTGATGGCCGTGCAGTCATGATGTTCAAGACCTGGTGTAGGCAGCGTGACTGGGTGGCCTGTGACACCCCACCCACTATGGCACTTGTCCGCTGAAATGATCCAGTGGCTAAGAAGTGCAGTACATTGAGGACCTTCTCCAGGGGGCTGAGTGCTTGGGAGCACAGGGTGGGTGATGTGAGGTCATCCTCCCACTCACTCACCAGGTCCAGTATAATGTGTGGTGGAAACCTGTACCTCCCATACACCTGGTCATCAGGCATCCCGAAAAGGCTGGTTCTGGGTGTGAATATTATGGCCCCGACTATCCTCCTCCTCCTCCTTTGGTAGCCCACTGCCACTGCTGCTAGGAACGGTATGTTCATCCTGGCGTCTGAGCTTGTTATTGTTAAAGTCCGCAAATTTATGCTTTGCGCGTGTTCTAGGCGAGCGTGTGACCCACGCACCCCTGGAATCCAGTTCCCAGTCCAATAGCGTGTGGAAATTCACACGCACCACGGGATACAGGTTCGCTGACGTACTTGCGTGTGTAAGTGCCCGCGCACCCATTAAATACACGTACATAGGCCAATCGCGTGTACGCGCACTTTTGTCCAATTACACGCGATGACACTCTGACGTGCAGTATTTCCACGTGTGCCCCGTCATCACGTGCTGAGTGGGGAACACCCGTGCGGGTCACGTCACAGACGCACTTACGCGCTGAGGGACTCTGGTCCAATAGAATCGCGTATGCGTGCTGACGCGCTTACGCGCTAAGGGCCTTTCCTCGGATTTCACGCTGACGTGCAGGATTTTCACGTGCCAAATCCCTCCGTATCAAGCTGGCCACGCGAAAACACACGGAAGACCACGCTCCTGCCCAGAAGGCCGAGTTACTGCCCCCCAGTGCCCCGAGCAGCCTCCCACGTGCCATCTGCTGCTGCCTGCCTGCCTGTCTGCCTGCTGCCACCGTGCCCTGCCATTTGGTGCCTGCACATCAGCCATCTGCAGGGGTCCAGTTGCTGTGTCCACCCCTGCTGGAACTGAAGACTCCCGACTGGGATTACATCGCTCCACAGCCCACCCCCAGGACCCAGTTGCCCACCCACACCTGCCTCTGGGGTTGCCATGTCGGGCACTTCCACATCTGGCACCAGTGGCAACCCCAGGCCAGAGGGGCAGAGGGGCACCAGCTTCACTGCCACCGAAGTTGGTGTCCTGGTGGAGCATGTCCTGGGGCAGTATGATGCCCTCTTTGGATCGTCCCGCGCCAGCAAGGAAGGACGGCAGAGGATCTGGGCCGACTGTGTGGTTGCCATCAACGCGGAGGGGGGTGGCAACCCGCGACGTCCTGAAGATCAAGAAGCGCTGGGAGGACTTGAGGTCCAGGACCCTTGTGAAGGCCCGGCGCCTCGTGGAGGGGGGCCGGGGCCGCATGAGTTCCATCCAGATGAGGGTCCTGGAACGCGTACGCCCAGCGCTCCACGCCCAGATCCTTGAGAGGGAGGCCCGTCTGGAGTTGAGCGGTAAGTTTCCAAGCATTACTGTGTGAGACAGGGCATGTTGCGGTGTGCTGGTTCTATGATACTTGCCTGTATGTGTGCCATAGGCCATGTATGCATGTATGTATGTGTGCAGGGACATCATGGTAATGCATGTGCGACCAGTGATGTGTGACCCACATGGTTGTTGCATGTGTTCAAATGCCGCATGGGGAGCCCTATGCAGATTTTGAACATGAGAGCATGCCAGTCTCTGTACCTGGACATGGGTGGGGGTGAGGGATGGGTGCTGATGCCAGGTACATATATGGTAGCCATGTCTGTGTGCCTGACCTGCGTGTCTGTGACTTGTGCATGCCATGGATGCATGACACATGTGTGTGACAATGCACAGATTCAGTGAAGCAGCCAAATTACCCTTGTATCCGCTGTGTTTGGTGTGTTTGGGGCCAGATGGATGTGACTGAGGTGAAGTGTGTGCATGTGATAGGCATGAGCCATGATGCATGTGAGTTACATATCATTGAATGTTTCAAGAGTCCATTGGACATGCATGGAAATGTCCATGGCATGCACCATGCCTGTTACTGTGTGTGTTTTGCCTGGACTGACCCATGTGTTGTGGAGGGACATGATGGAAGTGTACTTTGACAGTGGTGCTCATCTGCTATTGCTTCCTGTCTAGGGGACCATTGTACAGTGCCCTGATGCTTGTGTTCTTTGTCTCCCTCTACGCAGCGGCTAGTGAAGAAGAGGGCGGAGACGGCGCTGTGGAGCAAGGCGGCAGGGATGCCCCCACGGCTGCAGCGGAAGGGGTGGGTGAGCCCCCACAGGGGCCTGCTACGGTGGGAGACGGTGAGGAGCCATCCAGGTTGGTGGTTTGCACAGAGGAGGAGGAGGCCGCCACTGGGGCACACATGGGGCCTGGTGGAGGCATCCCTGCTGGTGCAAGTGGTGCAGTCCAGGGCCAGGGGCAGGAGGCAGCACAGGTCACCGTGGAGGGGCCTGTGCATGTCGCTGTCCCTGACCCTGTGAGTGCACCACCATGCACCAGCAGGGATGCCCCGTCCCAGGCCCGTCCGCAGGTAGAGGGGATGTCCATGTCACCTGACTCCCCTCCACCTGCGGACGTGGGAACCCCTGGCTGTGCGGAGAAGGTCCTGATTGGGGTCGCGATGCGCACGGCTGTGATTCGTGATGCCGTGCGTGCTTCCCGGGAGAAGCACGCACGTCATCACGAAGTGCACCGTGCCGACGTGGCCCAATTGGGATCGGCCATGTTCGGGGGTTTCCTGCATGTGTTGGCCAATGTGGCGGCCCTCTCCTCCTCTGTGCAGGCTATCCACCAGTCGTTCTCCTTGCCGTCTTCCAGCCCAGATGCCACCAGGGCCCCCTGTGGACCTGCCCCGACCAATGCAGCCAGATCGGTGGGGATCCCATCCCTGCCACAGTTGGGAGTCGGAGGTCCAGCAGGGGTGGACAACACAGCAACTGGACCCCAGAAGATGGAAGATGTGACAGCATCATCAGGCAGGGCACGTGCACGACGGCGTCGGTGGTTTCCATCAGCCTGGATGCCGTCGTGCTGGCAGAGGCAGTGGCGTCGGAGGCAGCAGCGGGCTCGACGTGGGAGGCATCATGGCTCGGGGCCATCAAGATCAGAGGGGCAGGCATCGGCCGGAGGGCAGGGCAACCCTGGGATGGTGGTGTCTTCCGTGTGGGAGCAGTTGGTCCAGCGGATAGGTGCGGAGCGGCAGCGGGCGGAAGAGGAGCGGCTCGCCATGGTCAGGGCGGAGTTCTCCATGCGTCGGGCGTTGAGGCGGGCTGAGTGCCTCGAGGAAGCTCGCAGGGAGTTTGAGGTGAACATGGGGTTATCCCTGCGAGACCTCTGGGCCAGGACAGAGTCCCGCCTCCAGGACATCGACATGGAGTTCGATGATGCCCTGGCCAGCAACATCAACAAGTGAGCCGCAGGACTTGCCCGCTGCCTTTGTATATAGTTATATAGTTAGTTAGTGTTAGGTTTCCTTTATTTGTTTTTATTATTTTGGACCACTCGGACAATGGCCACTTTTTTGTATATATTTTTTTCATTAGGTAGTAGTAGGTTTCCTTTATGGTGTTGGGCTCATGGACCCTGGTACATTCCTGTATTTAGTTTGTTTTTTGAAGGAACATTTTCTTTTTTTCATTATTGTGTTCACCATGTGGAAATGGTTTTTCATTCTTTTGCTTCTACTTGATATTGCTTTGGTCAACATTTGTTTTTGTATTCCTTTTTCGTTTTTTGATTTTTACTTTTGTTCTCCAACATGGACCATTTATTTTGTTATCCACATAGTTGTATGTTTTATTTGTTTACTTATTTTTAATCTTTAATACATTTTTAATTTTTACTTCCACTTGTGTTATTTTGTCTTTGGTTTCATACATGTCATGATATGGGTTTTGACATTCACTTGCAGCCATTGTGTATGTGTGTGTGACGGACATGTGTTCATTTACATACTTGCCATTGGGGTTGTGTCATGTAATTGCATTCACTATGTGGGTGGATGCAATCCTTGCCTGGGTGTTTGTGCTGGGTATGCTGCCCATTACTGCCATGATTGTGTATCGTCAGGACCTGTGGGCAGGGGGACATGGGTGGGGGCCTGGTGGAGGCTGCCCCTGGTGACTGGGGGGGTGGGGGTGGTGGGAGACATGAGTGGGTGCCTGGTGGAGGCTGCCCCTGGTGACTGGGGGGGTGGGGGTGGTGGGAGACATGAGTGGGGGCCTGGTGGAGGGTGCCCCTGCACTGCTGGGGGGTGGGGGTGATAGGGGACATGGGTGGGGGCCTGGTGGAGGGTGCCCCTGGTGGCTGGGGGGTGGGGGTGGTGGGAGACATGAGTGGGGGCCTGGTGGAGGCTGCACCTGGTGACTGGGGGGGTGGGGGTGGTGGGAGACATGAGTGGGGGCCTGGTGGAGGGTGCCCCTGGTCGCTGGGGGGTGGTGGGTGACATGAGTGGGGGCCTGGTGGAGGCTGCCCCTGCACTGCTGGGGGGTGGGGGTGATAGGGGACATGGGTGGGGGCCTGGTGGAGGGTGCCCCTGGTGGCTGGGGGGTGGGGGTGGTGGGAGACATGAGTGGGGGCCTGGTGGAGGCTGCACCTGGTGACTGGGGGGTGGGGGTGGTGGGAGACATGAGTGGGGGCCTGGTGGAGGGTGCCCCTGGTCGCTGGGGGGTGGGGGTGGTGGGTGACATGAGTGGGGGCCTGGTGGAGGCTGCCCCTGCACTGCTGGGGTGTGGGGGTGGTGGGAGACATGAGTGGGGGCCTGGTGGAGGGTGCCCCTGCACTGCTGGGGGGTGGGGGTGGTGGGAGACATGAGTGGGGGCCTGGTGGAGGGTGCCCCTGCACTGCTGGGGTGTGGGGGTGGTGGGAGACATGAGTGGGGGCCTGGTGGAGGGTGACCCTGCACTGCTGGGGTGTGGGGGTGGTGGGAGACATGAGTGGGGGCCTGGTGGAGGCTGCCCCTGCACTGCTGAGGTGTGGGGGTGGTGGGAGACATGAGTGGGGGCCTGGTGGAGGGTGACCCTGGTGGCTGGGGGGTGTGGGTGATAGGGGACATGAGTGGGGGCCTGGTGGAGGGTGCCCCTGCACTGCTGGGGTGTGGGGGTGGTGGGAGACATGAGTGGGGGCCTGGTGGAGGGTGACCCTGCACTGCTGGGGTGTGGGGGTGGTGGGAGACATGAGTGGGGGCCTGGTGGAGGCTGCCCCTGCACTGCTGGGGTGTGGGGGTGGTGGGAGACATGAGTGGGGGCCTGGTGGAGGCTGCCCCTGCACTGCTGGGGTGTGGGGGTGGTGGGAGACATGAGTGGGGGCCTGGTGGAGGGTGCCCCTGGTGGCTGGGGGGTGGGGGTGGTGGGTGACATGAGTGGGGGCCTGGTGGAGGCTGCCCCTGCACTGCTGGGGTGTGGGGGTGGTGGGAGACATGAGTGGGGGCCTGGTGGAGGGTGACCCTGGTGGCTGGGGGGTGGGGGTGATAGGGGACATGAGTGGGGGCCTGGTGGAGGGTGACCCTGGTGGCTGGGGGGTGGTGGGTGACATGAGTGGGGGCCTGGTGGAGGCTGCCCCTGCACTGCTGGGGTGTGGGGGCGGTGGGAGACATGAGTGGGGGCCTGGTGGAGGGTGACCCTGGTGGCTGGGGGGTGGGGGTGATAGGGGACATGAGTGGGGGCCTGGTGGAGGCTGCCCCTGCACTGCTGGGGTGTGGGGGTGGTGGGAGACATGAGTGGGGGCCTGGTGGAGGCTGCCCCTGCACTGCTGGGGTGTGGGGGTGGTGGGAGACATGAGTGGGGGCCTGGTGGAGGCTGCCCCTGCACTGCTGGGGTGTGGGGGTGGTGGGAGACATGAGTGGGGGCCTGGTGGAGGCTGCCCCTGCACTGCTGGGGTGTGGGGGTGGTGGGAGACATGAGTGGGGGCCTGGTGGAGGCTGCCCCTGCACTGCTGGGGTGTGGGGGTGGTGGGAGACATGAGTGGGGGCCTGGTGGAGGGTGCCCCTGCACTGCTGGGGTGTGGGGGTGGTGGGAGACATGAGTGGGGGCCTGGTGGAGGGTGACCCTGGTGGCTGGGGGGTGGGGGTGGTGGGAAACATGAGTGGGGGCCTGGTGGAGGCTGCCCCTGCACTGCTGGGGTGTGGGGGTGGTGGGAGACATGAGTGGGGGCCTGGTGGAGGGTGCCCCTGGTCGCTGGGGGGTGGGGGTGGTGGGTGACATGAGTGGGGGCCTGGTGGAGGCTGCCCCTGCACTGCTGGGGTGTGGGGGTGGTGGGAGACATGAGTGGGGGCCTGGTGGAGGGTGACCCTGGTGGCTGGGGGGTGGGTGTGATAGGGGACATGAGTGGGGGCCTGGTGGAGGGTGACCCTGGTGGCTGGGGGGTGGGGGTGGTAATTGACATGAGTGGGGGCCTGGTGGAGGCTGCCCCTGCACTGCTGGGGTGTGGGGGTGGTGGGAGACATGAGTGGGGGCCTGGTGGAGGGTGACCCTGGTGGCTGGGGGGTGGGGGTGATAGGGGACATGAGTGGGGGCCTGGTGGAGGGTGCCCCTGCACTGCTGGGGTGTGGGGGTGGTGGGAGACATGAGTGGGGGCCTGGTGGAGGCTGCCCCTGCACTGCTGGGGTGTGGGGGTGGTGGGAGATATGAGTGGGGGCCTGGTGGAGGCTGCCCCTGCACTGCTGGGGTGTGGGGGTGGTGGGAGACATGAGTGGGGGCCTGGTGGAGGCTGCCCCTGCACTGCTGGGGTGTGGGGGTGGTGGGAGACATGAGTGGGGGCCTGGTGGAGGGTGCCCCTGGTCGCTGGGGGGTGGGGGTGGTGGGTGACATGAGTGGGGGCCTGGTGGAGGCTGCCCCTGCACTGCTGGGGTGTGGGGGTGGTGGGAGACATGAGTGGGGGCCTGGTGGAGGGTGACCCTGGTGGCTGGGGGGTGGGGGTGATAGGGGACATGAGTGGTGGCCTGGTGGAGGGTGACCCTGGTGGCTGGGGGGTGGGGGTGGTGGGTGACATGAGTGGGGGCCTGGTGGAGGCTGCCCCTGCACTGCTGGGGTGTGGGGGTGGTGGGAGACATGAGTGGGGGCCTGGTGGAGGGTGACCCTGGTGGCTGGGGGGTGGGGGGTGATAGGGGACATGAGTGGGGGCCTGGTGGAGGCTGCCCCTGCACTGCTGGGGTGTGGGGGTGGTGGGAGACATGAGTGGGGGCCTGGTGGAGGCTGCCCCTGCACTGCTGGGGTGTGGGGGTGGTGGGAGACATGAGTGGGGGCCTGGTGGAGGGTGCCCCTGGTCGCTGGGGGTGGTGGGTGACATGAGTGGGGGTCTGGTGGAGGCTGTCCCTGCACTGCTGGGGTGTGGGGGTGGTGGGAGACATGAGTGGGGGCCTGGTGGAGGGTGACCCTGGTGGCTGGGGGGTGGGGGTGGTGGGTGACATGAGTGGGGCCTGGTGGAGGGTGCCCCTGCACTGCTGGGGTGTGGGGGTGGTGGGAGACATGAGTGGGGGCCTGGTGGAGGGTGACCCTGGTGGCAGGGGGGTGGGGGTGATAGGGGACATGAGTGGGGGCCTGGTGGAGGGTGCCCCTGCACTGCTGGGGTGTGGGGGTGGTGGGAGACATGAGTGGGGGCCTGGTGGAGGGTGACCCTGCACTGCTGGGGTGTGGGGGTGGTGGGAGACATGAGTGGGGGCCTGGTGGAGGCTGCCCCTGCATTGCTGGGGTGTGGGGGTGGTGGGAGACATGAGTGGGGGCCTGGTGGAGGGTGCCCCTGGTGGCTGGGGGGTGGAGGTGGTGGGTGACATGAGTGGGGGCCTGGTGGAGGCTGCCCCTGCACTGCTGGGGTGTGGGGGTGGTGGGAGACATGAGTGGGGGCCTGGTGGAGGGTGCCCCTGCACTGCTGGGGTGTGGGGGTGGTGGGAGACATGAGTGGGGCCCTGGTGGAGGGTGCCCCTGGTGGCTGGGGGGTGGGGGTGATGGGTGACATGAGTGGGGGCCTGGTGGAGGCTGCCCCTGCACTGCTGGGGTGTGGGGGTTGTGGGAGACATGAGTGGGGGCCTGGTGGAGGCTGACCCTGGTGGCTGGGGGGTGGGGGTGGTGGGTGACATGAGTGGGGCCTGGTGGAGGGTGCCCCTGCACTGCTGGGGTGTGGGGGTGGTGGGAGACATGAGTGGGGGCCTGGTGGAGGGTGACCCTGGTGGCTGGGGGGTGGGGGTGGTGGGTGACATGAGTGGGGGCCTGGTGGAGGCTGCCCCTGCACTGCTGGGGTGTGGGGGTGGTGGGAGACATGAGTGGGGGCCTGGTGGAGGGTGACCCTGGTGGCTGGGGGGTGGGGGTGGTGGGAGACATGAGTGGGGGCCTGTTGGAGGCTGCCCCTGCACTGCTGGGGTGCGGGGGTGTGGGGGTGGTGGGAGACATGAGTGGGGGCCTGGTGGAGGCTGCCCCTGCACTGCTGGGGTGTGGGGGTGGTGGGAGACATGAGTGGGGGCCTAGTGGAGGGTGACCCTGGTGGCTGGGGGGTGGGTGACATGAGTGGGGGCCTGGTGGAGGCTGCCCCTGCACTGCTGGGGGGTGGGGGTGGTGGGAGACATGAGTTGGACATGGGTGGGGGCCTACTGGCAGGTGCCCCACAGTGCTGGGGGGTGGGGGTGGTGGGGGACATGAGTTGGACATGGGTGGGGGCCTGCTGGCAGGTGCCCCACAGTGCTGGGGGGTGGGGGTGCAAGGGGACATGTGTTGGTGTTCATTAGTTCAAGGAGACATGTGCCTTTGCTGGGGGGCATGCCCATGTTGGGTGGGCTGCCTGCGGGACATGACCAGGGATGCAGGGTAGTCCCCTGTGGTGTGGGCTGCCTGCAGGGGCCGTGGAGGGTGTACAGGGTACACCTGGGAGGACCCACACTGTCAAATCACATGTGGGACTCCCCGGCACCCCTGAAATACACGTACCGTGCAGAAATCGCGTGTAAAACTTCCCGCGCACCCCTGAAATACACGCGCCCAGGCTATTCGCGTGTAAAACTTCCCGCGCACCCCTGAAATACACGCGCCCAGGCTATTCGCGTGTGGAACTTCCCGCGCACCCCTGAAATACACGCGCCCAGGCTATTCGCGTGTGGAACTTCCCGCGCACCCCTGAAATACACGCGCCCAGGCTATTCGCGTGTGAAACTTCCCGCGCACCCCTGAAATACACGCGCCCAGGCTATTCGCGTGTGGAACTCCCCGCGCACCCCTGAAATACACGCGCCCAGGCTATTCGCGTGTGGAACTTCCCACGCACCCCTGAAATACACGCACCCAGGCTATTCGCGTGTGGAACTTCCCGCGCACCCCTCAAATTCACGCGCCCAGGCTATTCGCGTGTGGAACTTCCCGCGCACCCCTGAAATACACGCGCCCAGGCTATTCGCGTGTGGGACTTCCCGCGCACCCGTGAAATACACGTAGCCCGCTCCCCCAGGCCCGATCGCGTGTGAAACTTCACGCGAACCCCTGAAATACACGTAGCACGCTCCCCCAGGCACGATCGCGTGAGGAACTTCACGCGAACCCCTGTAATACACGTAGCCCGCTCCCCCAGGCCCGATCGCGTGAGGAACTTCACGCAAACCCCTGTAATACACGTAGCCCGCTCCCCCAGGCCCGATCGCGTGAGGAACTTCACGCGAACCCCTGTAATACACGTAGCCCACTCCCCCAGGCCCGATCGCGTGAGGAACTTCACGCGAACCCCTGAAATACACGTAGCCCGCTCCCCCAGGCCCGATCACGCGAACCCCGGTATACATGCACACGTATTTTTTGTCAGCGGGTGTCCGTGTTTGTGGGTACCCCTTTGCACGTCATTTTTCCTGGAGGGCCACAGTATGGGACATTCATCATGGCAGTATATAGGTGCTATTTGTTGGCGCACCTTTTGGCGCACATTTCTTACAGCCGCAGAGACGCTACCGCCTCCTTTCTTGTGGCGGTCGTGTTTGTGCCTGTGCGCTGGTTTGAGCGTGCGCTTTTTTCCCCTATTCTATTCCATGAATACGTGTTGTAGGCGAGCGTGTAGGCGTTCCGCGCACTTGTGCCCTGTACTTCCCCCGTGCCGCCCACGTTTTGGCAAGTTGTTCCCCATTCCGAGTGTTACGCCCGTGTTCCGCCTACTTTTGTTGCGTGCGCCGCGCTATGTGCGAATTTCGCTGTGGCCTGTGCGATTTTCGCTGTGACCTGGCGCACGCTGTTAGATGGCCTGTGCGCCAACGTGCGCCGCGCACTTTTTTATCGCACATCCGCTGGTTTTCTCGCGCACGGCCTACCATGAATCGACGTGCGCTGCTTTTCGTGCGATTTTCGCACTTGCACTGCGATTTTCGCTATTCCACTGCGATTCGCACGTTTTTGCCCACTTGCGCCGCGCTAATTATTCCATGAATCGGCTGTTTGCTCTTCAAACCAAATTGAAAACCCAGGGTATCGCAATAATAGCATTTGTAAGGCCTGTGTTTCGCTAATGGAGACTGATAGCATTATAGATGATACAGACACATCGGCTGTGACCTGGATTGATATTGTGCCTATCCAAGGTTTTACAGGCATAGTGGTGAAAACATGTTTAAAACAAAACTTTCACAGATGGTGCTGAGGACATAAAATTGATGATCCCCATCCGACAGGGATAATTTGCTACATAAAATAGGTCACATTTTGAGCTCTAAACGCCTTGTAGGAATGATGCAAGTGATACAGCCACTAGCACAGCTAAGGATAGGAAATGGGGAGGAACGATGTGTATCTAAAACATTGTGGGCTATACAACCGGCGAATAACCCCTTTTGAAAATGAAGCAGTTTGGACGGGGGTGCTGGATGCATGTTAGAAGCATCATTGACAAAACAGCTTGCAAGTGGGGGGATAAAGTATAACAAAGACAGTATGGTGGAACAACATGCATGGGGCCCCATTGACTGACCTATGAGGATTGAGACTGTAGATGTTTTCATATGTATTTGCGCTTATTTACAGGAAATAAAAAAAAATGAACACCTGCTGGAAAGCGATCAATTTATTGTGAAACCCGCCGTTGGATGTGTACAACAATTATTGCTGGATTTACTTAAAGAGCATCTAAGTACTATATGTCCAATGATGTTGTGTTATCTGGAAACACTGCATGAGGTATACAGTCGTTAATGTAACCATATTCTATGTATCGCAAACATATCCACCAGCAGCAGCCACCCACTAATGGACAGCTACTGGCAAAAGCACCAAAAAGGGGGTTGCAGCAATTTAAGGTCACAAGTGGGGCCCTCATTGAGGCTGAAGGTGGACAACATGCAACAGATTTTCTGATGTGTTAAAGGACAGTGGCTGTTTGACAGGGAGCTTCATAAATTTCTGTCAGCCATCTCTTTATTATGCAGATTTGCTTAGCAACGTGGTTTTATCTATGAAGTAATTGCTAATAATGCAAAATGTGTAGCTGAAAGCATCATCATGCAGCATTTGATAACCCAAACTATTTTAATGTGAATAAAGTCTGAATAAAAATTGCTGTTTCAAATGTTGTTAAAAATCAATTGTATATAATATATGGCTGTGTCTTTATGTTCAGCAGTAATGGGGTGAACATATCTAGGCATTTACCTGCCAAAATATATTCTGACAAAAGGGGGTGTTGATAGGTATGGAAGGGTGTTAGGTATGAACTGTAAAAATAAAAAGGCAGCATTTGTAACAACACCAGAGCAACAGTGCTACACTGTGTCTTAACTTACACAGTGTGATCAAAAACATACAAACTGTTTTTGTAGCCCCTGGCAAGTTGTTTACCCCAATCACATCCTGGTGTTACACTTCTGAATAAAATAACTTTTTTTAAATCAACAAGTGGTGTGTGTTATTGTATAAAAAAATAAATAGGTAAATGCAATAAAGAACCAGGCCACCTCAATATCGAGAATTACAAGAGTCTTAAGTTCTTTGCAATCTTGGTGGTTGAATGTTGGCGAAAGTCTGCCTAGAGTCTGTTGACAGACACCGGCACAGAGAATCTAGAAAAAAAGTAACTCAAGGGATCTATAGGTGATCTGATTGGAATGCACAGTTTTGTGCAAACCGCACACTTAGGGCCAGCCAATTTTGCAAACATTTAAGCTAAGGAACACTTGTATTAGATTCCCTGTACAGTATTTGAACACAGGCATGGATGTACTTGGCGAATGAGAGCCCACTTCCTATAAGTCACCATGAACAAGTGGGGCACAATTGTCCACTTCAAAAAGTAAAACACAAAGGGGCTACCCAATAATCGGTGGAATATTGGGACTCTCAAAGCCTTCACCACAGTTTCCAAAATTCCCAGACTTCAATTTTTAACAACATCTGCAAACACCATGTTCCTTTAATAAGGCTATGAAGGGCAGTGGGGATTTAGTGATCTGTTGTCTCAGAGTGTGGCATGTATAAATTGCTTAGAATTCACGCTTGAAGAAAAAACGTGTTCATGGAAGGGGTCTCAGACTCATTTAGAAAGTTGGATGGATTGGATTCAAAACCACCTCTTGCAGACCACACTGCTGGATTTATGAAAATTAAAAGCATAATAATACATAGTGGTGACAAGTGAACATTTAAGCAGTGGGATAGAAATATTTTCCTGCAAATAAGTGAAAGCGAGGCAGTGAAGTGAGCCAGTCAGAAATGACTCGGAAGGATTTGGAGAAGATTTCCCTCCCAAGACCTGTTTAAAAACAAAAGGTCGATATGTTACTTTGTACACCTCGCAATTCTAGATAAATTATATGAAAAGCTATAGGATTTATAACATTTCTAAAGGGGGTACAATTGATCAGGTAACAGTGATGCATTCTAGGCCATTTTGTGTTTAATGGGGTCAGAATAACTGCCTTCTCGGTTTATAAATGGTGGCCAATTCTTATAGGCGGCTGAAGAAACAAATACCATTTTGACTTTGCTTAAAAGAAAACAATGTTAATGTTAAGAGCCCTGTTTATTTCTATGGGTTAACCAACCGCAGACTGGCCTATATGCCAATAGGGCCATGTCCGAACCAAAAATGCAAAATGCTGGTGTGGGGCTGTTTTCTTGGTCAAAGTGGGCCACTTGTTTGGAAAATGTGGGCCAGTTTAATGAGTTACTTCACTATGCGGCTAATAGATTTGACTAGTGTTGCTGAATAAATATTCTTTAAAATGCACAATTTACATCACATTTTATCAAAACACTCCCCTTAGGTACTATTCAAACAGTGTCACAAAAGGATGAATATCCATTTGCAACTGCGGGCCACTTTTCCATTGGTACCTGAGACAATTTTATGGCCCTGTCCGACCATGGGTTTAACCCCATTGGATACATTTTCACTTGTCACTGCGTTGCTCACCTGGTTTCAATATGCCATCTCATAGTCCATTGTGCCCCCGTTGGACCTACACAGGAACAGCTAGTGGTGGGAGTGTCTCTCCAACAATATTTAAATGCAGGCACCTGCAAAAGAGGAGCCTCATCTTTGCTCTTCCAAGTCAGATGACGGTTTCCTGCATTGGGTACTCTGTGTGGGGTGCCTGAAGAAGGGGCTTGAAAGGCCTGATCCAGCTCAATGGCCTTATGATTGACATACCTGATTTGTGAGAAGAAAGCTTTGAATTATGAGGCTTGAATGGATTATACTTTTGGATGGCACGTCGGTACCTTTGAGCCTTAAATAGATACCTTCCACTTATTTATATGTTGCTAAATAAATGCCTAAGAAAAGATAGAGTAAAGTACATTGAGAATAAGCTTTGAGCAGAGAGCCCACATCAGCATTAGATGGAACAGCATCTACTACCATAAGGATTAATGCTTACGTGAACACAAGTGAGAAAATACTTGGAAATGTCCTAGTATATCTTGTCTTTGAATGTTTAGAGACTCCCTGCCAGAATATTTGAAATTATTCAACAAGTCAGACTGGGGAATGGAGTAAGGACTGCGATTATCAGAAGCAGAAAACAGGGAGCTATTGGCTTGATGACAATGTGACCTCTGTATTATTTGAGAGAAGACAGAGTTTTGTTAAAGATCGATTCCATGTTATTGGAAAATGCATCTAACAAGTCAATTTCTGTTACAAATTGCATACCTTTCAATCGCAGTTTCTTCAAAGTTATATCTGAGGATAAAGGAACTTTCACACCTGTTCTACAGACTCAAATCTTGATTTGAACATGTTTTTTCAAAATGTTGTTTTAGAAAGCCACAGATTCCACCTTTCAGGCCAAGCATCTCAAGGATCTCAGCCTTGAGAATCTGTATCCGGAGTCTTCCATTCCAAGAACTCTTTCATTGGCAGTGTTTTCTTATTGATTTTTCAAAATTGCCCAAAAAGAATTTGGATTCCTATTTTTGTTAAGTCTTCAGGCAAAATCTTATCAAATTCTACAAACATATTAAATGTGCCTTATACACGTGTACACACACACGTACACGCACACAAGCAATGGGTTCTTGATTACTATGCAGAGTTTGATAGTAGTTCAAGAAATGTAGGTCTTACTAAGCAAACATGCTATAATCAAAATAGGTCTTTGCACATGGATTTTTAGACAAGTGTCATTTACATAACAGATAACTAATACACACTTTTAAAAACATTTGGGCTTTTATTCTTATTTTGCCAGGTTTTGTTTCATTATTTATTTATTAAGAATATTTATAAAGTGTGGATTCAGCCAAACCAGTTTGGAGAATTTAGTGATAAAACAAGGTTGAACAAGGAACGAAGGCACAGGCGCCCAAGTGATGCTGTAAAGGCATTGAGAGATAATTGTACAGCAGTGGGTACCCGTGTCAACCACAGACGTATGTGGCATGGTTTGTGCCGTGAAAGCATTGAAGCTTAACTTGCTCGGGTGTGACTGTTACCGCAAGACTGCTGCAGCGAACACACTGTTGAAGGCATGTAC
Source organism: Ambystoma mexicanum (assembly GCF_040938575.1). NCBI lineage: Eukaryota > Metazoa > Chordata > Amphibia > Caudata > Ambystomatidae > Ambystoma > Ambystoma mexicanum. The sequence continues at coordinate 900,454,091 of NC_090923.1, read as the reverse complement.
ATGTAAGTGATACACCATAGAACGCACGCTTACAATACATTGCTGTGAGGTGTGGAGTAGGTGCACTGATTGAGAAACTGTGAGAGGGCTGAGCGATACCCTGACTATTTAACAAATGTACACAGCCAGTCACTTGATCTTTACTCACCACTGAAATGTGGACATCACCCCACTTTTGTTAGAAGAAAAAACGACTCCCTGACAAACTCTATAGCCACCAAATTTTCTTTAGAAACATTTTGCGAAGACTGGTTGTTGTGGATACAGCATTTCAAGATTGTTGCACCATGACCCTGACAAGCGACAGACAACAAAGAAAGCTGTATGGTGATAGATTTAGGGATGGGTAAAATCCTAAAACTATGCTGTGTGGAATTTTCAGGGGTATTTTCACATTCTCCTAAATTTAAACCACCCACACCAAATGTACACTTGCTGCACATTTTATTTTTAACAGTATTGCAAAATCACAAAGTTCCACATACTTCACTTCCAGAAAGTAAAGTATTCAAGTTTAGCATGAGCCACTTTTACAATGTAAGCATCAAGAAGCAGAAAAGAACTGGAAACCAAGCGCTCGTACAATGAAATTAATAAATTATTTAACAGATACTGGCCAACTCAGGCTGCTGGTGGTGGTTGTATCAAGTTGTGGAGCCTCTGCTCAATACTCCAACATTTAATTGTAATAATGAAATGTAAAATAAAAATAGTTGAAAAGTTGTTAAGGCAGCTAAACAAATAAAAAAAATGTAAAAAATACTCCAATTTATGGGACAATTTGAGTTTCCAAAACATGTGGACACATCAAACAACGTCCACATTTGCCACGATTACATTCAGCAAAGCACGGACACTTAGGAATAAACTTTGTCCTTCCTCAATGCGCAATGATAATAAGAGTGAGAATTGGTTACACCTGCTTCAAAACAAAGGGTTCCACAAATGTGGACGTTGTTTGATATGTCCACATGCTTTGGAAACTCAAATTGTAAATTTTGGCAGGATGGGCAAGTTCCATGTTGAATCATTTATCAATTGTAATTCCAAATACGCGGTGGTTTACTGTATTATTTGTATCTGTGGAGCATTTTATATTGGCAGCACCATCAGGCCATTGAAGACTAGGATCAAAGAGCACCTGAATACTTTTGGCAACCAGGAGGCAAAGTACCCACTGGCCACACATTGGCAATGCATGCATCAGATGGATGATAAAAAGGATATTCTGTTCGTTGGAATGGCTAAGGTGACTGCCACAAAGAGGGGGCAATCGCAAATTACTTTTGAGACAATTGGAAGCACGTTTAATTTGCCAGTATAGAACAGTATATACCAGTTTAAATACGGATCATGAGCTATCAGTCTTTTTATAGTCACAAGCAACACGTGGACGTGCTGGGTTATACAAGCCATTTGGTATCTTTAAATGTCATGCCAGTAAGCAACAATGTACAGTATAAGTGATCTCACTGTTAAGGTTGATGTATGTAATTAGATGGGGATGAATTCTTGACAAGTGCATAGCCAAGTATTAGTACAGTGACATGGGATTGTGTAATTATCTATAGGGCCAAATGTCTCTTTGTTTGAGCAACTTGTGCATTAATGCTGGGTTATTGTATTGGTAATGTTTGTGCATAGATTTATTTCAAAACTAAAAGTAATATACAGCGATTGAAACGTTCTATAGTCATGTCAAAGACGAGTTCCTCCTGGATAATACATGGTGTGGGCAATTAGTGCATTAGTCATTTTTGATGCAATACCGTATTGCAGCATAGAATGGTATGCAATCAGTATTGCACACATTATCCACGTGTATAGATTCAGGATAATCTCAAATTGCAATGTATAGCGGAACGCAGGATATTCGGGGATACAAATAAGACCCAACGTATGAGATAGAGGGCAGAGTGAAAGGAGTCATCGCAATTTCCACATTGTTAAAGATTAGCAAATTATTTATAGTTTTGGGCAATTAATTATTTCACAAGTATGTATGGTGGGAATTGGTGTCTATGCCCTAACTGGACCTACTAAGATGGCGGACGGGTATGCACACTGAACTGCTATAAGATGTACGCTACCGTAAACAAAAGCTTTATGTTGTCGTGACAACAGCAGCCGCGGCTCTGCACGAACAGACGCCGCGGCTGAAAGGCTTAACGTACACACAGGAACACACATGCAAATGGGGTTAGTGAGTCCCTTTGGGATTAGTTATCGGGATTTACATTGTAGAGAACTAGGAAGAATTAGTTGAATACGCACATTTTGCTAATTTAGCTTTGGTCCTTATTCTCTCCTCACGGTCCACTAATACTGATGGGATCGGGCAAATCACTATGCTGAATCTGTAATCACCTTCTCTTCATGGGGACAGAGTTGGAGAGCAGTCGCAGTTGCAAAGCAATATAGGTACCCTATTATGTATATGCAATTACATTTAAGATGAGTTTATTGTACGTACGTTTGTACAGTATAGGCCTGGACCACGGTACGCACTCACACACGTGTATATATAGATTTATTCTTCCAGAGCCGTAACTGGGTATTGCACCCCTTTGATAACCATTTGGGGGGAGTATCCCATGTATATCTCCTAAGTGACCCTTTGTGGTCTTCAATATAGGCACATTTCTTATGACACTTTCAATAGAGTTTATTCTTTGGTTTCTCTTTTATAGTTTGGACTTACAACACACAGGAATACCACAGTAGACTCATATGGCTGATTTGACATGTTAGATGTTGTATGATTACAATGGACATATATGTTTGCATAAGTTTGATTGTTCATGTGTTATTATCTTGTATCTGTTTTTTTTATTTTCTTTTTGGGTCTTTTTGAACTGGGAATATGAAATGGACAATGGTTCATGGATCCTTTGTTGCTTTAATTGTAATGTGTCATTGTTTTTGAACATGGTATATGGGTAGAAACCACAACTGATGCTAATTTGGTTTGTTTCTACTGACAGATCTTGGACTCCAAAATGTTGCTAACTTAATGTGCTATCAATTTTAACTGCATTATTGATTTATTCCGTGTTACTATCAGCCTTGAAAAAGAGCAGCACTTGAAACGCGTGTCGGCTGGTTTCAAAGCCAATTTACCTTGTGCAACTAAACATTAAAACAATATTTTTTGGACATTGGCACAGTGTGGTTGTATCGGTGTAATTCAATTGATGCACTTTTACCACTCAACATTCTTTTGTTCTCCATGAATTGGAAAAGGCTAAATGTAAGATAAAAATTGCCAAGGTCAATTCCCAATGTCTGTATTTGAATGGCACACAACAATATGAAAAAAAACATTTCTAGCACATGGGGAAATTAATTTAGAAGACTGCTGATCGTGGGGGCATGGAAACAATAAGCACTCCATGTCAGGCCTATATAGGTACTGCATGCATGAAAGTTGGCTTTGTCTGCATGCTGTTTAAGTGTCCTGAAGAATACTGTTAATTGTGAGATCACAGAAACTGGTAGACATCATTCAGGACACAGTCATATTTATGGGTTTTGAAGCAGTACACTTTGGGGTGTCAGACGCAGTGAAATTAATGGAGACCATTTCAGCTGAACAGCGTCTATTGCCGCAAACAATTCTCCTAAACTTTCTGGATAAGCACATACCGACTCAATCACTTTCCTTTTTAAACCATCTTGCAGAACTGTCCCAGCATCACAGCTCACAGTTTGCCTGTTCTGGAGCTCAATTCACATATACTTTAAAGGATGTATAGAAAACCGCACACACTGTGCATGGCACACACCACGCCTTTAAGGGTTATAATGAATCATCCGGCATATGACGGCCCACTCCCCATCACCACAAAACAATGCTTCACAATAAAAAATGGTTGTGTCTACCACCACATCCTGTAGCACCAGCTGGGGCCTCAATACCACTACCTATAGTGCTCCATTATTGGAACCTTGATAGCAACGCTGCGCCAGATGTATACCCCCTTGCGATAACAAAGCAGTGGGATCCGTCACAGTCCTTGAGCTCGTGGCTAGCTACGGCATTTAAAAGCCCCTGCCTGCTTGCTGAGGCATTCACAAAGTACTGAATACCCAGGCCCATAGAGGAACCAGAAAAGCCAAACTCCATCGTAGGACTACCCCATACGTTCACCCATGTTGAAGCACCCTGAACACTATTCTGAAATGGCAGCAGACCCGCCATCAACCTTGGGTCTTGTTGGCACCCAAAAACAGTTGGTGCATGTTGGCAACCCAAAACTGTCAGCGCTTGTGGGCCCCAAAGCAGTCGGGGTGTGTTGAATCAGATGCAGAAAACTGCATAAATCCAACCGCTGACTGTTTTCGGCTGACACACTCCACATCCAGAGTGTCTGCCTGCTGCACCACCCCGCTGTTGGAATACATGTGGTCTCTAAATAAAAACAAAAAGAATGCAGAATCAGAATAGGATATCTTTTACACAATGACAATCCCTGCAATGTGATATTCAAATACATTTCTTTAAAAGGGTATTATTTTCAAACATGAATGGATACTTTGTTACGGTTCCCTGGCCCAATGGTAAACACATTAAAAATCAACCCTCATAACAGTTTGTGATAATGAACCTCGACTACACCTCTTCATCAACATGTGTGATCTTTGACAAAAACTCAAACCCACTGTGCATGACCTGCCAAAATTGGAATTTCACAATGCCTATGCACGTTGAGGCATGTCAGTATTGTGTGAGACATGTCTCGAGTTAGAACTCTATTTTAAAAGGGCTATCACATGGTCTATCACTTCTATCTCACAGTTAACAGCTAAAAGTGCTATGTGCCTTAACCCATTGTAGCTTCTGCATGCAAAAGATGAGGTCTAACAATCTGAGCTTCCCTTGCACACACAGAATAGACACAAAAGCTTTTCTGCACCCAAGTCATGTAAATGTATCCCTTTGCGATCACAAAAATAGAAATGTAAAATGTAATGCCTATTTAGAAATACTAAATGAGTCCACTATACCCACTGGACACGATCTAAAACATAAACTGGTACAGTCATTGGATCTTGAAGAAAACAACTTTTACACATAGCCAATCGCCTCTTTGAAACATTCAAAGAGGCGATTGGCTATCGCTGCAGTACATAACATCTTAAATCTGTTGTAACACGCTGGCACTTTCCCCATTAAAAACATTTCAACAATTTCAGCAGTTTGTGCGAATGAATCTCGACTACACCTCTTCATCAACATGTGTGATCTTTGACAAAAAATTCAAATCCCTCAGTTGCAGGCCTGCCAAAATTGGGACTTCACAAAACCATGCATCTTTCATGAACAGCAACCCGTGGGGGTGTCCAGTCGGGTCAAAATCAATCTGTGATTCATATTTTGCACACTTAAAATATTTTACCCAGTTTATTGGCATGGGGACTAAAACAGAATGCAGTGTGGGTGTTCCGGCCTGCCGATATGAAGCCCCACAAAGACAATTTTGTTTCTTGCCTTTCAGTTGTATTTCGAAACTTTGATTGGATTTTCCAAAAACTGGAGGTTTGAGATGGTTGTAAGGGGTGCAGTGGCAACCATAAACAAAATGTGGATATCTCATACATCGACATACACTTTAACTAGGAAAGCACTCATTGTAGAATATGGAAATGGTTGCAGAGTCTCTTTCAGTCCAATCATAGAAATCTCCGAGAAACTCCACATTTGTCATTCCTCAAACATAATTGTTGCTATATTGCATCACTGACTTTGTCGCCTAACTCAGGGTATAGTCTGTGAGTGTTTGCCCGTCAGATATTTTTATTAATTCTTCCCCTTATTCTCACATGTAAAGCATAGGCACGTCCGACTACAATAGGGCTTAAAAAAGTGAAGTTAATTCACGGGAAAAGGCACTACATTGTAAACAGTAACATGGCATGGCTGTTACACAATCGGGAACCTCGTAGTGTAAGAGGAAATGCCACAGAATGACTGCATACTAGGTGCACGTCATCAAACATCATAATAATACCCATGGACTTGTGTTGCTTTACTATAGTAGTGCCACAGACTGTTAGGATCGCTCCATGTGACCACCAAGGTATGGGGGTGTGACCGGGGACGACAGCAACCACTGCGCCACGCTAAACTGGCTCACCTCTCTCCTACCATATCTTAAGCCACCACACTTTAGCTTAAAGCCTGCATGAACGACCAATCCCTTACCTCCACTAAGCTGTCAACTGTATTGCCTAGCCATCCCTCACATCTAGATGAACTGTTCCCAAACTGTTCTAGCCACCCAGAAAGAACTGAGAGCATTTGCTTGCATCCCATCTAGACAGATTTGTGAAGATTAGCATTGTGTCATATCTAGACAGATCTGTAATACCAGCCTGCATCACATCTGGACAGAATTGTGAAGATTAGGTCGCGTCACATCCCGATAGAATTGTAATGGTGGCTCGCATTTCATCTGGACAGAGTGGTGGGGATTGGCATTGCGTCACATCTAGACAGAATTGTGATACTGGCTTGTGTCATATCTAGACGGAGTTGTGGGGATTGGCATTGTGTCACATCTAGATATAATTGCGGTGCTGGCTCGTGTCGCATCTAGGCAGAATTGTAAACATTAGCACTGTGTCACATCTAGACAGAATTGTAATACTAGCTTGTGGCACATCCAGATAGAATTGTAAATATTAGCTCGTGTCACATCTAGACAGAACTGTGAATGCCAGCTTCCATCACATCTAGATAGAATTGTGAATGTCAGCTTGCATCACATCTAGACAGAATTGTGAATGTCAGCTTGCATCACATCTAGATAGAATTGTGAATATTAACTCGTGTCACATCTAGACAGAATTGTGAATGTCAGCTTGCATCACATCTAGATAGAATTGTGAATGTCAGCTTGCATCACATCTAGACAGAATTGTGAATGTCAGCTTGCATCACATCTAGACAGAATTGTGAATGTCAGCTTGCATCACATCTAGATAGAATTGTATAAATTAGCATTGCATTACATCTAGACAGGATTGTGAAGATTAGCATGTGTTGCTTCTAAATAGCGATGCCACTAACCAACCCCACCAAACACTCTCACCCCTATGCATACACCTCTCACCCTCTTCATTACATCGCAACAACAAAACATTACACACATAGCCTCACACACCCACACACGAGGGCTACCAACCGAAAAGCATGCGTAAGCTCACCGAACGGTGGTAACCGAACTGAGGCTGCCAACAGCACATCACAGCTCTCTTGCTCTTTGTCCTGCTCAACCTTACTAACCCATCCCACCCTCTTTCCATTTCAGATCCGCCAGAGTGCCAGGGTACCCCTCCGGTGGTGATAGTGCATAGTATAAATATGCTTTAACATAACATATTACAACAGGACATGGGGATGCCGCTTCGATTCAACAAGTTTTCTCAAATCGAGATGCAGGAGCAAGTCAGGATTTAAGATGCTCTCCACAGCCATCCTACCAACAGCAGAAAACATGCTCCCCAAATGAGAGCTGAAAAGAGGGACATTTTAGAGTTGTGAAGGAAACAAAAAAATCTAATTTGCAATTAAAATGCATTGAACAGAACGTACGTTTAAGAGGAACCAAGAAGTAAAATACATAGAAATGTGCCAAATATCAAACTGAAAGGCAGGAGGAGTATGGCAAAGAACACACATGTGAAGTATGAAGCAAACCATGTGGAAGTGTGGTCACTTTCCCTTCTCTGCTACCCTCTATATATACACCCAACAACAACAAAACCGAGGCCATTTACTACTCACACCTCCTCTCACAAAATGGAAGAGTTACCCTCGCACCCTCACAGAAAAATACACATACAATTAACAGTTCCATTACGGAGGTTGCGGTAGCGGGACATGTCTGATAAAAATGTTTTCTCCATCGTATATTCAAGGCATTTCGTAATGTGGTAACGCATGCAGATTCTGATGGGGTTCACGATTGGAAGATTAGTACACACTACCACTGGTTTAGATACACCTTCTCTGACCAGATGTATTCACAACACTGAAAAACATTTATTTATTTAAAATGTGTATTAAGCACAAACAAGGCACTGGTGTTTCTGAGCTCTGAACAAGATACAAACATGCACAATAATATATATATTTTAAATCATAAAGATGTTAAGTAGTAAAAGCAAACATACAGAGGAAAGACACAAGACATCTAAATCATTATACAGAAAAAAATTTAAAAAATTGTAAAACAATCAACATGCAGGAGGTTGGGCAAACATGTGCAGCACCATCTCAGTTTCATAAGAACAACTGAAATACAGAGTTCCAAAACCACGCTTTCAGGGATTTCCTGAATTTAAAGGCATGGTCTAGTAACATTTTTTATTGTCCCTACGGGTCGGCTATGTTTTTTTAAGCCTAAGTGGCTCGATTTTAGAAAACTTTCCTATGGACCTTACCCGAGTTTTCGTCCATTAAACGCACACGAAACAAAGCACCAGGGAGCCGCCATTTTCTGATAATCCTATCTTTTCCCCGATCGCCCTGGCTGACCTGCTTTTGCGGCACTAAATCAATTCCCCCGCCCCTGAGCCTGACATTATCAAAACATTCATATTCCCCGCCTCTCTCCGTGACGTTACTATGCTGCGTAGGCAAACGCGCCCAGTCGTCTTCTGCGCGACTCCACACAGAACCCGGAAACCAACACAGATCAACTCACAACACAGCGCGCCACAATTCGGAATATGAAACTGTACTTTAAAATGAAACAGCAACACGGTACATTTGGTAAAGTACATTTATTTGACATTAAATGTTTAGAGAATATTCAGCAATTCCCATATGAACTCCGAAAGCCATTTATTTTCTTTTATCTGTATCCGCAATAACTGTTCCGTTTCATCTTGAGTCACGCGCTGTTCCTTTATGGTACACAGGGTGTTCATTTTCGTAAAAAGAATCACTTTGGAAGCACGGTGAACCGCAAGGCTGTTCCATCAACTAGGCACTAGTCCAGCCTAAAGGTTGATATGTTGCTTCTAGCCACTAGTACAGCGTAAGGGCATGTGGGCCCTTGGCGATCGTCCCATAATATGGTGATCGTGCTCCAGTTGTTGACACGAAGCTGCAGGTGTCTGCTGAAGAATCCATCCGCCGGTGTCTCAAACAGATGGCAGTGGCAGAATGGGATCAAATACCTTTTATGAAAACAAAAAAATTATAATTAGTCTCGCTAGCCAAACTTCATTAATATTACTCATTTTATTTATTACGGCCGATCAGAAACTATTTGCTTGCAAGGATAGTTCAATGGAGTATGTTCGTCTCTAAAATCAATGCGAAAAGTAACGAGATAAATCGAGGCCAACACACAATGATAAACGACAGTTAGTCTACATGCGTGAGGAATGATATGATATATGATATGGCATTTGTAACTCGCCTATACTCAAGTGTTTCTAGGCGTGACGAGGCAGGTGGGGAACAAGGGCAGACAGACAACGATCCTACTAGGCCAGGTGTCTTTCTGATCGTGCATGGGGAAGGGCTGTACATGGTTAGTTGAATACAAATTAAATAATAGGGCCAGCTGGTGGCAAGTGCAAGGTAAATGCCGGGAGAAGGGGCTGAACGATACAGAGACAGTCCCGTAGTGCAGGTAGGCAGTGCAGGGAAAAGTGGCTGGGCCAAGGACCGAGATCGGTGAGACCAGTGGAACTGCATGCCCATGTGCCCACTACGAACACGTTTTACTTGCTTTTCCTAGCTCTTAATTTATTCATGCATCCATTCATTAAATCTTCATTCCGGTATAAAAGCGTGTAAAGATTTAATTACATTATATTTGAAATTTCCATTGTGTCTCTTCGTAATGCAGTCTGTAAAACGGACCGTGCTCTTGACAATGATTTTTCGTATACTGAACTAAAATGAAACTCGGTCTCGTTTCTGAATTTTCTGCCTTATCGTCTCTTACGTTATTGCGCACTCCCTTCAAATGTAGTTCTTTCGGCATGGTCCCTGTCTCAAGGTCAAAAAACAATAGACCCTTACACTTCCAGTGCGACTTGTGGGCCTCATCTGGGCGCTGTCCTTCGCATTCTTTATTTGCAACATCACGTAGTATAGACATCTGTGAGAACTTGAAGTTTAGAATCCGTCTATGTAGTGCGCCTCAATGTGCAAATGCGAACTGGCTTCTCTCCCAAATGCCACGGCCCGCTTGGCTGGCGCGTTGTAAGTGCCCCAATTTTGTACCCGTTGTCTGCGAGCTTTGCAGCCCAAATTGAGACATTTAATTTTTGGCGCAAGGTCAGGGAAAGTATAAAGTACCACAGGAGTTGAGTTAAAAGTGAGATTTATTGTTTGTTTATTTTATTATTTGCAATACGCAAGCCTCCCCTCCGTTAACAGTGCACAGCATTTACATTTACATGAGATGAGACATGAGAAAAATATATACATACACATATGTGAGGTGAATAGAGAGAATTCAAAGATGACACCCAGCTTGTTTGCCACCCATGATGGTGAAGGTAGGGGTTAGGTTTACAGGTACACTGTACAATAACATTTATTTACAAAAAGACAATCATATTGCAATTATTTAAACCGGGATTTGTACTTCACAATCAGCTGTGCTTCGGGCGGGCATGGCACAGTCGCAATGTTCGGTGGCAATGGATCACTGCTCTGCACAGAAACGTCCAAAATTCCATATCTGTGCTTCTCTAACACAGCAACAATAAGGCCTTTCACAAAGTCGAACTGCATTTCATCATAGACTGGTTTGGTCACCCATTGCTTACTTCGTTTTGAAAACACCTTAGTGTAGCGAGGCATCCTTACTTTACCCCTAGTCCTAGATTGTTCACGTCCGACATTGCTGTTATGGGCCAAGACCGCTAGTAGAGTGCGATGTTTTATGCCCCAAAAGCTAAAATGCAAGCGCTTTGGCCTGTACTTTAGGCACATATTGTGGAACACCTCCAAATCTCCTGTGTGACAGAATTCTGTCAGTCCTCTGAAATCTCATCATAGAGTTTTGTCGAAAACAATCTTCTCAATGGCTTTGTGTGTCGGTGAAGATGGAATCAACCACTTCTTCTTCTGTGCCTCCTCTGGGGACAAAGGGCCATGTTCACATTGGTGGAAATGTTCATTTGCTGTCCAGCGGTGAACGTTGGTACAGTGGTGCATCAGTGACCGCCATTTATCAAGTAGTATTTCCACTGACCCCTCACAAGTTTTTGAGCTCCACCAAAGATGGTTGGTGATAGAATGTGACCACTGCAAAATACTTTCAAAACTTTTTTTTTCCCTGCAGCCGAGATTTTCTTATTGATTGATTTAGCAAGATGCCATACGTCAAATTGATGTTTAATATGTGGGAACTGCTCTCTCATTGTCTTGGCAATTGAAACGTGTCTATCCGTGGCTATGAGGTTGATGTGCATTCCCCTTGATTGTAGATATTCCACTGATTTTATAAATCCTAGTTTCTCCATGGCCACTGACGATGTACATTGTGTTACCTGCACGATCACGAAACTCACAATTTTCTTACTATCCATGTCCTGAAAGTGGTAGGTGCAGTACTTGGCAGAAAATCCAGGGCTGTCGCACTGTCCATCGCCGGCTAGCCTGAATCGTTTGCCTTCGAATGTACTTGCTAGAGACAATTGTTCAATTTTCCAAGCATCACTAATGGCCGGAAACAGATAATCACATTGGTATATGTAGTACAGCGCTTTAGAAATGAAATGGAGTCCCACAAACTGAAAGAAAGCCTCTAACTTTCTAAAACTGGAGCCACTAAAAAGTGATGCAGCTGCACACAGTAGATTGCCTGCTGGCAGTTTCCCCAGCATCGGTTGTGCAGAACATGAGAACCTATGATTTAATCTACAGGTGGCATTTATTTCGACGTTACTGCCTTTTATTTGACGAGTCACATTAATCAATGGCTTCCCACATACTTTCCCTCTAATGGAATGCAGACATTTCAGCATACTTATAATTTCCATCAAACAACTGTCGAATACAATGTATTTGCTATTTTTCATTAGACTGTCATCTTGCGTCAACGTTGTTTCGGCCTGTGACGTTGTGGAGATTTCAACACATTGGAAAGTAATATTGCTGATATCAAGTTCTGATGCGTCTATGGATGCTGCGACTGGTTCATTCTCTGTCGTTTCGACATCTATTACTTCAACATTGATGGGAGAACACAACAATGTCGACAGGTTTTTTGGTGGCAAATTTTTGGCGGGTGTAGATTGTGTAAATTGATCTGCAACTACTTCAGAGCTATCTTCAATACATTCAATAACATCTTCTTGTGGTGGTGCGGTCGCACTGTAGCTATGGTCCAATGCAACTTTGCTGTAGTCTCCAAACACAGTTAATTCATGTTCTGGCCATTGGACAGGAGCATCCTGAGCCTGAACATGCCTCGCCTCTATTAATAGTTCCTCCATAGTGTACACAGTCTGGCAAGCCACATCTCTCATTCGCTTCACTGTCTGTGTGTGTACAGTTCTGACACCCACGGGTAACTGGAGGAGAGATTGGAAAAGGGATGTTCAGTTTAAACACAAGATTGAGTGTAGTAGAATTGACTGGAAAAAAACAAAATAGTCCCCAGCACAAACATTTTTTTTAAGTTATGAACTGTTTGTAACTAACCTTTTATTGTTATTTTTTCTTTGCAACTTTTTTGACTCGACCTTCAACATCTGCACGCTGTAGCTCCGATTCGTTTCCGCATGTCCTCCCTTCCTCTTGCGCTGCAATGACTATATTTTCTGTATCCGCATAGACAGCACGGAATGAGGCTCCATCGTCTCCCTGAAACATAGTACTTTCATTACTATGTATCAAAATATTGTTAGCATAAAACACACGTGAGGACGAACACACAGGTACATCTCAATAGCCAAACACGATTTAAACATTGTGTGCAACAATCAACCGACAAGTATTCGACCAGTGATGATCTATTTCGATGGAACTGTCAGTATCCATACCTCTGGCTCTGCATGGACTGCCATGAATGGTTGTATTGGAGACGAGGCATCCGCATCTCCCTGAAACACAGTACTTGCATTAGTATGCTTTTCAATATTGGAAACACAACACACACTTGGGGTCGACGGCACAGGTACATATAAAGAGATAACCACAAATGATGCATTGTCCAAAAGAATCAAGGAAAATGTAAATATGATCACATTTCATCGACTTATTTCAACGATTCCTTTACATCTGCATCATCTAAATGAGATGTTGTGATTGTGGTGGAAGCTCCGTCGTCTCCCTGAAACACAGTACTTGGATTAGTATGGTTTTCAATATTGGAAACATAACACACACTTGGGGGTCGAACGCACAGGTAAATATAAAGAGATAACCGCAAATGATGCATTGTCCAAAAGAATCAAGGAAAATCTAAATATGATCACATTTCATCGACTTATTTCTCCGATTTATTTACATCTACATCATCTAAATTGGATGTTGTGATTGTAGTGGAAGCTTCGTCGTCTCCCTGAAACACAGCACTTGCAACATAGGGAAGGGAAGAAAGTATAGCAAATCGAATCACGTTATATGATCACGCATGATGGAGCTGTCATTATCCATACCTCGTGCTGCTGAAGAATATCTATGGATGTTGCAAATGTAGTGCGCACTTCCGAAAGCTGTTGCGCCGATTCGTATACGCATGGTCCCACTTCCACTTCCCCTGGATTTACTTGAATGTCAGGCTCTGCATCAAGTTCAGGGGTTGACGCTCCATCAACTGCCTGAAACATAGTACTTGCATTAGTGAGGATTACAATAGTGAAAACATAACACACACCTGGGGTCGACAGCACAGGTACATATCAACGGCTAACCACGAATGAAACATTGTGTAGAACAATCAAAAGACAAGAATTCCAGCTCTGATGATGACGCTCGATGGAGCTGTCAGTATCCATACCTCCAGCTGTTGAACATCTAGAAATGTTTTAGATGTGGCGGACGCTTCAGCATCTCCCTGAAAGACAGTACTTGCATTAGTATGGATAACACTAATTATAACTGAAAACAAACACCAGTGGACGATAACTAAGGTGTATATCAATTGGAAAGCACTAACCAAACATTCGGTAAAATGATTACACGATAAAATAAAAATATTACTTGACATGCATAAAACAGGTCTGTAGCGGATTAGCCTAGTAAGATTACCTGATACGCGCTAGAAGTGGTTGATAACTGCGACCACGTCAAGGATGTAGAATGTTCTTGCTTCAGATTCAAGGGATAGTCAAGAAGTTGTAAAGGTAAATTAATGATTGATAACGAAATGCCAATATCAAAAATAGCCATGTAAGGCGACAGAATACTTGTAAAATGCTCAATACAGCACAGTTCCCTGTTCCCATATATATACATTGCGTTTGTGGGTTATGAAATCGAAAAAGAATATATTGGTAAATGTCATTATTCAAAAAACTATACACTCATATCAATATCGAAATTATTACGAGGGATAGAACACCTACAATATCAATTAATCCGTTTGGATACCTACACACTACCGCAAGGCCTAAAGCTAAATCCGGACACTTGACTCACCGGTGGCGGAATGTGGACGAATAGAGTGGGAATAGCGTTTTCTAGCAATTTCCGTGTCGTTCGCCGTTTATTCTTCTTTGTTACCCAAGATGTTGTGTACATGTCCAAGAAAATGTGCCGGCTGCAGATGCGGTATCAATCACCCCTCTTGTCCTGTAAGACTTGTTGGACTCTACTTTCCAGCTCCTCCAGTGGATATCCACAATGTCTGACCCATTCTCTTATTCGATCAACAGTTTTCGGGAATACATGCATTGTAGTGCCTTCAGATTTAGCATGGGTCTTCGAAGGGCAACCGCTAATCAAACAGGCAGGCATTGTTGATAAACCTGAAAAGTAAATATCGACATTATTATACAATCTTCAATAATAAAGATTTGATACAAAAGTAAATGAATCATACAATGATCAATGCAAGGTTTGTTTTGGTCGCAGGAACTATACCAGTTCATTATGTGCGGCTTAGTATTTGCATAAATTACAGATATGTATAAATGGTGTGACTAAAAACTGAACATGTGACTCATCCCTTGGACGTTCTGTATTGCAAGAGAAGGAAACATGCTTACATTATAGACTGGACCCCCGAAGGGTGCAATTCGATGACAATAGACACAGATGAAAATAAATAGATCTATTGATAGCATAGCAATGGAAACTCAAGTCAATAGCAATGAGACCAATGAACCTAGCACTATTGTGTAGTCAACTCGCAAATAGATAGACATTTAAAAATCTGCGAAATATGACTAGGATACATGGCCTTACCTTGACCAACAAACAGTTGGATTCAGCAAGCAGAGCAGTATGTTGCAGGAGAATAGGTGGGTGGCCACAGGTAGCACACTGATGGGTTTGCTCTAAGCGGTCACAGAAGTTCACGGATAGTACGACGACGAGCAGATTAGCGCAGATCTCAGTGGTTGCCAGGTAACACGTTCAGGAGTTGACTTGCAAAGCACAAAGATGTTCTCATGAGACATATCAAGTGGTTTATAAAGTATTAGAAACAGGGGTGTGTTTGTGAATGAATGACGTATGTATGTCGTGGTCTTAGGGGGGCGGCCTGCTTCAAGGGGAGGTCTGGCTGGAGACACGGGGTCTGAGGAGGCCATGTGACATCTTTTGAAGTGTACATGTAGTTTGGCACCTTGGCCTTTTGCGCCCCTGACAGCCCCCCATGCCAGCGCGCATCCACTGGCGCCAAACGCCTTTATATCAGTATATCGTTGCTTATCAATAACAAATGCCACATACCGGAGATTCTTGTGAGCACAGACCCACACTTCAACCGGTGTATTATAGTGGTCAAGACCCTAAGGCCTGTATAATCCAATGGTAATTGTTAGTATAGACATATGTGTGACTTTTATAGAGACATAACCCACTGAAAGACTTTGAACAAGTGTTATTTAGTGCATGCATTATCGAGAGTATGTTATGTTAGCTTAGATAGATAGTGACCACCCTGCTTCACAGCGACCAGACCTTCACCCATTCGGAGCACAGATGGCTGACGTCCATCCTTGAATGGAGACACACTTGATTCATTTAAAAAATCGAAACAACCGTTGTTAAAATATATGTGGTGTTTTATTTTGTATCTTATTTTCATGACACAAAAATACAAGACTTTAAAGATTATACAGGTCAGGTTGCAACACAGCGAGAGAAAATCCCCTGTACTGACCGCTGTCACTCGGGAACCTTTCTCTAATGGCACGAACGGCACAGGCGGGTATCACTCTTCGAACGCGGTGTCCAAGCCTCCCGTGGAGCCACCATGTAAAGGAACGATAGGCCACCAGCCTGTACCACCTGTGAAAAGGAATGAAACAAACTGTTTTTAAATGACCAAGATAAGTTTAATGACAATTCTTGTAACGAATGGCATTCTGCACGGACAAATGCTATCTGGACAATGCACACTATTGAACGACTTACATGCGTTACAATGATATGTAAATGTAATTTTGGATATAGTAGAAGAACATGATATAGGAGTGGCATGACAAGCAGAGTATACTTACTCGTTACTCGGATTACGAGGACGAACAGTTGCGCGAAGTTCGTGCATAAGCACCATCATTATTCTCAACACGGCCCATGTGAGGCAGGCTGCCCTGAAGTCTGGCAGCTCGGTGATGCATTGCGGTCGTGGCTCGCCTTCCGAAATGTAGGCCAGCAGCAGTTCTCGTCCTCAGTTGGCATTAGCTCGCACCGATTGCATGTGCACCAGGTGGAGACGCCGTCCATTCGACTAGGCCCAGGCTCTTCATCTGTTGATTCGTCCTGCCAACTGCCGTCTGAATCCCCATCGTTTTCGCGTGCTTCTCTTTCCAGTAGTTCCTCCTCGGTATACTCGGGCTCGTACATGTAGGGCATTATTGTAGCCATTGTGTGTTAAACAAACTAAAATAATTTATAGCGGTGGTACTGGTATCTGTTCACACGGGCTACAAGTGGCGAAGGTAGCTGACCAGAGCACTGAAACGAGTCACAGAATACTCAAAGTAACACAGAGAGAGGAATGGAATCGAAAATCTGCTGCTGTGTGTTGTGAAACGGTCTGTTTATACTTATTGAAGAAAGAGGCGTCCTGCCATTTCCATGGCGACACGTCATTAGCTGAAGCGCAGCGAATGTTGACACAAGACGTGCTTTGGCATTGGGAAATGGGCGGTACGAGTCTGCTGATGACAGGCTCAGGGGCGGGGGAATTGATTTAGTGCCGCAAAAGCAGGTCAGCCAGGGCGATCGGGGAAAAGATAGGATTATCAGAAAATGGCGGCTCCCTGGTGCTTGTTTTCGCGTGCGTTTAATGGACAAAAACTCGGGTAAGGTCCATAGGAAAGTTTTCTAAAATCGAGCCACTTAGGCTTAAAAAAACATGGCCGACCCGGAGGGACAATAAACATTTTTACTAGACCATGCCTTTAAGGTAGTCTGGAATCTAATTGCAGCACCATAAAAAGATTGCTTTGGTGAAGAAAGATGTCAAATGTCAAAATTAAGGGACGTCTAGCTGCAATAAGTCTTGGCCGCGGAGCCCTCTCAAACACCCTGATACCTTCAATGTATCAGCCAAACCGAAGAGCATATTAAAGTGGGAGTGATAAGGTCACATATCAATGCACCATACACCAATCGGGTGGCAGCATGAAAGACGGCCTTTAATGGTGCTAGATTGAATTTGGGCGAAGACCAACAAAAACAGAGTTCCCAAAGTCAATTTATGATAGAATTGGTGATTGCACGAAAAGTCTGAAATGCACGTTATATAAAACGGGTTGCACCAATCTCATAGGCCATAAGTAAGAGTTGGCAGAAAGGACAGAGAGGAGCCACGTACACCCCAAGGGTTTAATGGTGTTGGAAAAATCAACAGACACCCCAGCGATATTCGCATGGGCGAACCATCCTGAGAAGGAAGGTCGTGAATGGGAATGAGAAAGTAGAAGAGATTCGGTTTTGTTGGTATTCAACTTCAATATCTTTTAAAACGGTTCTGCAGCATTCACACATCACTTTCGGAAGAAATTCAGAGACACAGGCGGGTATCACCAGCTTTCTGATGGAGACAATCTGCGTTTCTCAAATAAAAGCCCCAGCGTTTCTATGAGTTAAAAAGCATGGGCGATAGACTGGAGCCCTTCCATAACCGTTTTGCACTGCAGGTGTTCATTACTTCTCATCAGCAAACACCCACTTTTTGGCGGCAGAGAAACTGCAGAGTTGCCTTTTCAAAGTTAGGCAGAGCTCTCCATTTGATATGGTGTTGAGTTCTTACAGACCGAGGCAGAACTCCAAGGTGAGGCGCATACGAAGCCGGTTGTATTCTTCCTACCTGAAACCTGGGACTCCTCGAGGGGAATTAAGAATAACCCTGCGAAATTACACACACGAGACAATGCCACATATAAAATGCCCGCTTTAAAGGCAGTGTAACAACCAACTAGTGGCACACCTAATTTTGCAGCATGCATGAATGGGAAAGTAGCAAACAGGTTCTGTCCAAATCTGTACGATCTCAAAATGTTTTTACTAGAACAAAAATGAGGCAGCCTACCTTTTTTTTTTACTATGTTAACTGCATAACAAAGAAATGTAGTAAACACATTCTATTTATGTAACTCAGCAAACATAGTACAAACAACATTTAATTAATTTTGGACCCATTGTAAACTTTAGGTAGTAGAGATGGGGACAAAGCCTGCCTGCTCCATTCATGATCTAAATATTGGGTCAATTTTTAGTAGCGGTGAAACTGTTAGATAATCTGGCCTCAGGTGACTCCACTGGCCCCCGGTGACTCCACTCTCCTTGAGGAAGATGGGCAGACTGAAACTAACTCAAACTCGACACTCATCATGGGAGACTTCAATATCGGTTTATGCCCCCATAAAAGATTTTCCAAATTATGTTTCCACCACTGCGATCAACTAGTTCTGAAATATCTGGTCATCTGTGACGCAGTCCAAGTTGCCCTGCACAGGGGTAGCATGAGCCTCTCGCCCCACCACGGTTTTGGGACTTGCGATTGCTAGGAGGACTGTGCAACCCCAGCGGGGAAGGAGGGTTAGGAAATCATTGGTCGGATGGGTAAGGACAACCAGGTATAGGGTTAGGGAGAGGTTATGGATAGGTAGGGGGAGGTTAGGGTAAGTACTGCTCCGCGACTTATGCAGTTCCTGATGAGGCTAGTGCCTCTACTCACACTCGTGCACACTTTTTGCCCTTTGCATCACACTCACAGTAAACCAAGACCACCCTCACCTGTTGCGTCACAGGCGGGCCAGTGTTATCCAGCTTGGGAGGGCTTGGTCCCTGATGGCGTTCCCCACTCATGTGCTTTGCAGCGGTCACGCTACGTGTGTGAAACTTATCTGCACATTAGGCAGAGGCCAAGGTTTTCTGGTGGGGACTGGGCCCCGGCTTGTGATTCCGGCTCTCGTGCACATGGCTCTTCGGTGTAGCACCTGGCTCTTCCCCATCCCCACACTTATCTATAATGTGGTGAGGGGCCAGTGATCCATTCCGGTGGGGCGGGGCCCCTCGCACATGCTCCATTCCACAGAGCTCAGCAGAGCAGGACTTGTCGGATGAAGCTCTGCCCAATTAGCAGTACGTGCCTACGATGGCCACCGTTTTGTACTTCTGTTGCTGGGTATTGTAGTCCATTGGGTTCCCCAGTAGTTAGCTCTGCAAAGAGGGCAAAGGAATAGTTTATAGGGGTGCCCAAGCCGGTTTACTTTCTGTTGCTGCTGTGTGGTGCCTGCTTTCCACGTGGCAGTACCAACCTGGTGTTTCTTGTGCTGCCTGCCTGCCTGCCTGCCTGGTCCCTGACAATCTGGCTCACCACACACAGCGGAGGCAGGGGATAACACCTAGATGCCCCCTTTAAATTCCTGCAATTATTCCCGGCGACTATGCTGGCACCCCTGAAATGTGTCCTGCATGCTGCAGCAAGACTCAATAAAGGACTCTCATCAAACTGCACTGGCACCCACTGAAAGCCTGTATCATCTTCAAATTCTGTTGCATCTTCTACAAGGCTATCACCCTGAAGTCTGCAAGCTACCTCACTGAGAGACTCAGCTTCTCCGAAGGCCTGCGATCGACGAGAAGTAAGGAAATGTGGAGACTTGAACTCCAACGTTGCAGGAAGAAAAGAACCAGAAGACAGGCCTTCTCTGTGTACGCTCCAAAACTCTGGAAACTCCTTCCCACCAACATCATACTTGCCCCATCGCTTCTACAGTTCAGGAAGGAGCTCAAGGCCTTCCTATTCAAGGAATGGCTCCTCTCTAACACCTAGGTCCACACACTCCTCCACCCTACCCAAGACTCCGATCTGCTCCCCAATATCTCCTGGTCTGGTTGCTTGTAGATCACTTGCTATCAATTGCCCACCCTCCCCTGTTAGCTCCATGCTCCTTTTTTCTCTGCTTCCCTCAGTGTGTTCTTTCACTTAAGATTGTAAAGTGCTCAGTGGCTTCCCAAAGCTAAGTCCGCACTCAATAAAGACCTGCTGCTTTTAAAATGAGCAAAACTATAATTGTAGTGAGTTAGTGCACGCTGCTTCTGAATTCAGCCGCACTAGGATTGCAACCCTCTGCTTTGAATTTAGTCACACTGACATTGAACTGAGTTGGTTATCATCATCTCGAATATAGCCACACTTGAATTGTAGCCCACTGCTTTTGAATTTAGCCACACTAGAATTGTAACCCACTGACTTGAATTGAGCCACACTAAAATTGCAACCTGCTGCTCTGGAATTTAGCCACACTAGAATTGAACTGAGTTGGTTAACGCTGCTTTTGAATTTAGCCACATTAGAATTGCAACCAGCTTCTTTTGAATTTAGCCACGCTAGAACTACAACCCGCTCCTTTTGTATTTAGCCGCACTAGAATTGTACTGAGTTAAAGCTGCTTCTGAATTTAGCCACACTGGAATTGCAAACCCACTGCTTTTGAATTTAGCCACACTAGAGATAACCAGAGTTGGTTAATGCTGCTTTTGAATTTAGCCACACTAGAATTGCAATCTGCTGCTCTTGAATTTAGCCACAATAGAACTGTACTGATTTGACATCCACTGCTTTTGAATCCAGCCACACTTGAATTGCACTGTTTCATTTGTCCCCTCTGCAAACCATACACCAGGACCAGAGCAAACACGGGACAATGTATAAGGAAGAACCAACAATAAAACTACTCAACACCCAGAGATCACCTGAAACTGACTAACCACCCCCTTCTCATAGCTTACACCTCTCACATACAATACACGCCCAAAGGGCTAGTAAAACAACCCTGCAAAAATGTACACACCGCTCTTATCGTACTACAAACCCATTACCTGCAAAAAACAAATAGCTCAGACACTGGATGCCACCCTTACAGACAAAAGAAGTACAGTGCACATAAAGCACACTGGGAAATCTCACATGCACAGATGCCAGTTCCTCCAGTTTCAGCACGCATCAACATATGAGCACACATTCTATAATATCCCTCTCTGCCTCACTAAGCAAAACTATCCACCTTTCTTATAGAGTTACGGGAGCACCTGGGGACCATGCAAGTGGCAGCGGTGTGCAGTATAAATCAACATAACCTATCATCTTCAATATCCCTAAAACCTGTTCCTCCCCAACCTCGTCTCATAGAAATTGACCACTGGATGACGGCTAACCACTTCCTCAACCCTGGAAAAAACTAAATCATTATCTGACAGCACTCTTCCCCCAACCGACTCTTTGGCTGTCGTCCCGAGGCCCGCCATCACCGCATCCAATGCAGTAAAGAACTTGGGATGCAACATGGATGCTGATCTGACACAGGGAAGTCATTTAGGGTCGGCACTGCGACCCCTGAGGTCTCCCTTGCTGCCCCTGTGGTCTCACTTGAGTCCACTAAAAAAAAATGTTTTTCAAATGGATCTCCTGGACTGTGGCCAGCGCCATGTGGCTTTGTTTCTGGAGTGGCTGGCTTTCTTGTTCAGGCCTCTAAAGAGAAACAGGGGGTTCCAAAAGTGTAACACATTGAGCAGTGACCCTAAATAAGAAGGAATGGGAATAACAAATAGTCTTTCTGGAATTCTATACAATAATTGCTAGACTCATTAATGTTTTTTTGGAGGCACCCTTTGGGGGTGAGTCACTGATTAAGTCTGTTCTTAAACACATCAAATTCACAATGCAGACAAAAACTATATTTATTTTGCTTTTCGCAAATTGCAGTTACAGCATGTTTTTTTCTGCCGTTGTCTCCGTTACAACACATTCCAAACGGTGTCCTCAATCACTTGACAAAATCCTTGTGCCTAAAAGCTTGTGTACAGTGTAGGAATGTTTGACCATAGCACATGAAGTGTCCCTTGATTTAATTGGGCCACAATGAATGCTTGTTTGCATGTATGAGGTAACTAGTGCCCAGAGTACTGGATGCTGTGTGAGTGCTCTGCTTTCCCTGTACTACTCTAAATTCTTTAATTCACAGTTATGAACCCCTTGCACTGTTATTTCTTTTTCCAACCTCTGAAGCCTGAAAAGTAGATCCACGCAAGCCTGACATGTAATATGGGCCTATACACACTGATATACATTTCATACAAGAATTAAACACCAATATGTATCATTAATATCACATTACAGTGATATCGTAAGCATATTTACCGTAGTTTACTTAGGAACAAAGCTATGTGATCTACTTCCTGTTTTGTCCAGGGGTGAAAGGTTGAGTTTCATCGCTTCCCGTGATGTCACTTTGGGTTGGGGTCAAATGATATCACTTCCTGTGATGTCAATGAGAGGTCAAGGGTCAAGTATTGTCACTTCTGCTACCCCTGGCATTTTGGTGAAATTACATCCTTGATCTGACACTTTCAAACCACATCAACTCTGTGGATACATTTTGCTATCTACACCTCTGCATTCTCAGATGCATCTTACCTCTCCCAGCCTCACAGAGACACAGCAATCATGGCCATCGTCCTAGCTCGCCTAGCCTACGCCAGTTTCGTTTACCTGGGTGCCTCTGGATATCAACTCAGAAAGCTCCAACAGCTACAGAACATTGCTGCCAGGCTCCTACTGGCCCTTGACCCCAGTGAGAACATCACACCCACCCTCTATGTCCTCCACTGGCTCCCTGTCAGGTGACGGCCGCTTTCAAAGCCATGTGCTTCCCCCACCATGCTCTCCACAAGACAGGCCCAGAATACCTTCAACAGAATCTCATTCGTTACCAACCCAATGTCAACCCGCGATCAGGTACTGCACTCCTTGTGATCCCTCCCTTCATATCGGCAAGAATAGGGGGTCCTTGGGATAAGTATGTGCAAATCTCTAACAGCCTCCCAGTCCCCGACAATAAATGTAAATACTACAAAGGAGGGCTCACAAAGAGTTTTTGACCAACTTCCCCCTAAACCATTTTTAACTTATGACTGGTCTTCTATTTTATCCGCCTACATGGTGAGGGCTCCGCTCTACCCAAGTGATACTGATTGGAACCCCTGCATGTGGCCTCCTGGAATTGTAGAGGCCACACCAGTTTGGTCTCTGACTTCGGTTGATTGGCTGCTCATTCTTTCCTTTGCTTTCAGGAGACGTGACCAACAGCCTTCCAATTTTAGATGAATACATGGTTTGTAATATTGAGGCAGTACAGGGTACACAGTCCGGGGGGCTTAATTTGGGCACTAAAACATGGGGTGGGTCTCACAATGCACAAAGTTGAAACTTCTCGCAAAGATATTCACTGGTAAAGTTGCTTATTATTATTATTATTATTATTATGCACAACCAAATTGGACCAGAGGCATATGGGTGCATATCTTAAGCGGAGTTCTTCCAGGAAAAAAGGGGGTGGGGGTAAGAGCCAGGTTATCTAAAAAGATGTGTCTTAAGTTTGCTTTTAAATTCCTTAATCGTCCCACAGTTTCTTATAGTGGGTGGTAGTGCGTTCCATTTAACGCGGGCACTTGACCAAAAAGCGCCCTTTTTCACTAGGTCCAGGGAGATTTTTGGTACCTGTAGGTTCCTGTCTCCATTCGAGTGCAGTCAGAGCGACGCCTGCTTGATTTTCAGTTTATTAACAATGTAAGGTGGAGCCTGACCGGGTAAGGCCTTTAACGTCATGGTGAGTCTCTAAACTCCACCCTTTCTTTGATTGGCAGCCAATGCAACTTCCTTCTTACATCCAATACATGTGCATATCTGCGTATGCCCATGATGGCTCTAATAGCACTGTTCTGTACTATTTGCAGTTTTTTCAATTAAACTTTATTTATGCCAACGAGGAGTGATCCACAGTGATCTAGTTTTGTGGTTATAATAGCTCTGGCAATGGTTTCACACCCAGCTTGCAACAGAAATGGCCTTATGTGGGCTAAGAGCCTTATGTAGTATGTGAATGAAGACACCAAATTATTAACATGTCCCGATATACTCAAGGATTGATCGAAGGTGACTGCAAGGATTTTCATTTTTTCCTTCACCTGGATGTCATGGTTAGCAATACGAAATGTTTGGTAGTCTGATGTCAGCTTGCTGAGTCTAGGTTTGGAGCCAACCAACATCATCTCTGTTTTCCTGTGATTCAGGACCATGCCGTTTGCATCCATCCAGAAGGAAATCATATATTTCTGCTACCGTTGTGGCGTCTTGCTCATAGTTCCCTGAGAGTGTGATAAGACACTGAGAATCATCAGCGTAGTTTGAGAAGCATATATTCTTTTTTTCTAGATCATCAGAGAAAGGGACCGTGAATAAATTATATAAAATCGGCGATAAAGCTGCTCCCTGGGGTATTCCGAATTGTTTTTTAACCTAAAAAAGACTGCATCCAATTTCTAGCATTAGCACTAAAACACCCCATGAAGGGTTTACTCTAACACCCCAGGAAGGTGCAGTCAAATCTACCCCCCTGTGTTATGTTTTTAATGTTTATCTGAACCCGAAATTTGGAGACATTGTATCTTTTTTTTAAATCTGGTCTACTCTTATATCTGAGGCACTGGCAGAGTCCTTTGCAGAGGTGATTGTCTTGGGTGATTTTAACAGCGAATGCCTCGATCAGAAACGGTATGCCGAACCAAAAAGGGTAGGCATCTCATCTCAAACTCGGAAAAGAGGCAAACAGATAAAATCTGAACTTAAAACATTGGATATAATATTGGTTAATTGGAATCTGTTGCCGGGTATCCCGCCAGAAAAACACCTGGCAAAATGGCTCCTCGAAGTCTACCTTAGACTATATCTTCTTATCGAAACACTTATACTGGAAATGTTCTAGTATGAAAGTCGTTAAGATGAAGTCTAGTGGCCATAGCATGTTAATCTTGTTCATGGACTTAAACATTTGCCAAACAAGTGCGCTGGTACTGCAAATTGTGATCGATGTAAACCCATGAAATTTCTCACTCGTTTGGAAACCAGCTCTAGCAATACATTTCAATTACCATATCTTTCATTCAGGGGCTCGGGACGAGAAGTTCTTCTTAAAACTCTATGCCCATGATAAAGCTATCGAATTAGCCTTGAGCAATTTATATATTGGCAAATCTGCTAGACTTCATCAGACCAACAAGATTGTCGCCTTTGAACATAAGTACGATTCCCAGGTTGCGGAAGAAAAGTGCATCCTTAATAGATCGCGGGGGCTTTTGAAGACATTTTTGACCCATCGTTGTGAACAGGTTAAGCTTCTAAAAAGAAATTATAAGAATTGGGTTAAGGGTCACCACTTTAATCTCTATATTAGAGATGCTGAAGCCATGCTTGGCTCCATTTTACATAAAGATGCAAGCTCCTTTTGGAGATTGGTAAAAGATCCTTTATGTCAGCAGTCTCTTCACTTGCAGCCAATTAAAGGAGAATCCTGGGAGGCCCATTTCTCTGAAGTACATTGTGAATTAGCCATAGTCCCAGAGTCCCCTTCGTATGGCACTTGCAGGTGGAGAGTCATGAAGGTAGACTTGTGGGATGTTAAAAATATGATTAAAAAAACAAAGCCTCAAACGCTCCTGGACCTGACGGCTTGGCTAATGCTAATCTGAAATCCAACATTAACCTTTGGTCCACTCTCCTGAATGTTTGTTTCCATGACATTTTGAAGTCCAATGGCCTCCCCTCTTCTTGGAAGAAAGATTGATTCTCATTGCTGGATTCCTCAAGTAAAATCTTTGGGGCATTCATTTTGAGAGAACTGCAGCTTTGGGCATCAAAAAACGGCTGCATTGAAAAATACAAATCTGGCTTTAGACCTGGCCTAAATACCTCTCATAATTGCTTGGGTCATTTATTGTGCCTTCTTAGATATATCTCTGGCTTTTCATCAGGTAAATCGTTCCATTCTCTGGTGAAAACTGCATGATTTCGGGCATCCTTCTGGATTGATTGCCATGCTAATTGCCTTACACTCAGACACCAAAGTGAAGATTCAATTGGATCAAAGGGGACATTTTTCCAGATGGATAAACACTCTTTGCGGTTTACGCCAGGGCCGTGTGCTAGCCCCATTTTTATTGAATTTTTACATCAATGAGCTGGCAAAGGCCCATCGGAAAATAAATAATTTCCCAACCAAACTGGGAAACCTGGTAAATGAATTATCTTGCTTACACAGATGATATAGTCCTATTCAACTTGACCCCAATCGGTCTTCAAAGATCACTGACATTAATTAACTCCTATTTTACATCATTAAATCTACCATTGAATGTGCCTAAATCCAAAATAGTCAAGCTAAACTACACAACAAAATGAGACAGCATCTGAAATGGTCTATAAACCACAAACTTTTGGAAGTGGTTCCTAGTTTTAAATACTTAGGAGTTGAAATCTTTGAAAGCCGCTCAGGTTGAATGGATTTAATCAAGATGAAAAACAAAATCAAATTCAATTCTTTCGCATTATCAACCTTTGATAAAAAAGTATGGAAGATTTTCAGCTCTCCCGGTCTTGAAATATCATCAAAAGCCAATTCCATGACTGCTTTATGCGGCAGATACATGGTTGCTCACTGATTAATGGGACAAACCCAAGTCTATGTTATTGAAGAGAGTGCTCTTAGTGCCTAAGGGATCTCCCATTGCAGTTCTCCAACACGTGAGGGGTTTGATTTCTCTTCAGGCCCGTGCCAACTGGAGGAGATTGGAACTATTAGAAGTTATTATGCAGCCCCCTGAAAACTCTCCAATGTTTGAACTGCATATGGTATTGTTCACAAGTTCCTGTAAAATTCAGAGAGATTGGGTTCATGACTCATTGTTAATTACGTGAGAATACAATTTAGACCCGCTAGCTCGGATGACTCAATCAATTAACATTAAAACACTCCTTTTCAGATTTGATTGATTAGGAATAGCGATTTAGCTATGTCCTATCGTCTTTTTCATAACCTCAAATATGAAATAAGAGCTTTTAACACTTTGCCTTTTAATTTAAGTCAACACCCATCTAGACAGCACAGTTTGATATGTTATGTTTTAAATTGAATCTTCTTCCGACTAAGGAGGTTGCTGGTGCAAGACAGGGCATTCCTCACGCGGAGAGGGCCTGTAGGTATTGTGCATTAAGCGTTGAGACTCTTTTTCATTTGATTATAGAATGCCCTGTCCTTACAGATCTTCGCTGCAACCTCCTTGGTTGTTTTGTGCGTGATGTTTGTTTTTTAAACACTGAATGGTTCTGGGTGCAAATTTTTAGTAATTAACTTTCTTTATATATCTCTATTAAAACATGTATTTATTACCTGTGCACTGAACTAATCAAATTTTTATTTTTTTATTGCATCACTGATTTAAACCTGAACAATTATTTTTAATCTACCTCTTATCTTTATTGTATGTTGTGATTTTTAAATCGATTGTATTGTACCTCTACTATTTAACATACTTTTGATTTCATCTACTGCTGTTTATGTATTGCAAAGGTTTTGTATAACCAAAGCAATTAATAAAATAAAATAGCATCGTATTGGCTAAAGTGAACACACTCATTCTAAACTCATCTGACAAATTTCACAAATCTTGGACTTTGGTCCACAGAGGGCATTCACCTACAGCACTTTGAGGCAATACTAATGGGAAAAGATGCTTTACAATTGACAATTTACATTACATTACATCTCTGGTCTGATCCTCAGCCCTTCCTAGCATAGCATAGGCCAGAAAATTTAAGCCACCTTCTCTTTCAAGCCAGTCTCTCAAACTGAACTGTTGCTAATGGTAACAAATGAAAGCCTCCTCGGAGCAGCATGATCCCCTGGCCTGCTAAGACCAATAAAGTTCCATGTTCCTCCCTTACATTTGCTTTCACATCATTTGTAAATACCTGCATGGTTTCAGCCGACATTCCTTTCCCACTGAAGAAGGCCATCCTCGTCATCTTAGATCCTGTGATGGATTGACACAGTTAACCATTCCACCTAGCTCAGCTGCTGAAAAAGCTCTTTGCCATTGAAGGCACTGTCCTCAAGTGAATTTCAACCAATCTGGCAGCAGCAAGCTTCAAGTCAGATAAGGTGCCTCTCTATCCAGGTGTGTGCACCTGGCCACCCTCTGTCCCTTGAGGAGAACCATCTCCGGAAGCACCTCAAGACCTTCCCCTTTGCTTCTGCCTTCGCTCCCATTCTCCCTTGCTGATCTGCTCTCTCTTGGCACTGTGCACCTGGCCACCCTCTGTCCCCTGGGCCCAGGTACCTGCTCATCCTGCACTGCCTCCTGGCCACCCCTTGCACTGGGGACTGTATCTGTACCCATACAGCACCCCCCCCTTTTTCCTTTTTTTTCTGCACTTATCAGACTACCCAGTCTGCTGCCTTAAATACAGCACTTGCCAGTTACTGGCTGAACTACCACTGTTTATTGCCTCAATGTTCTATTTATTATTATTTATTCTGCTCTCCTCTGGTCCGCACTTTCCACTCTCCCCCTTCCATGCACTTTTTCCCTTTTTCCCTTTCCCATGCACTTGCGCGTTCTCAATGTCACTGGGCCTAGTAAGATTGATGTTGTGTTCTGTTCTTCCCTGTTCCCGATACAAATAAGCGCAATACAAATTGCCCCGGAGCGCGATACAAATAAAATATCATATCATATATCTCTCCATTCTGAATTGTGGCATCCATCCCGTATGTGGCTTTTCAACACTTACCAGAAACCTCTAGCAGACCTCATCACGCTGGCATCTGCCACATTATTAACCTTTGCAGACAAGTTCAGGCAGACCTAGGGTAATGCCCGAATTGCAGGCCAAGCGTGCTAGTGTGGTCCAGTGTTTTGTTGAACGAAGGTCAGAGTTTGGGCCAAAGCAGGCCATTATGAGGAGTTACTTCACTGTAGTTCTGAACAGTCAGTAGTTCTGACCAGTGTTACTAAACAAATATTCTTTAAAATGCACAATTTGAAACACATTTTTACCCATAACTCGCTCCTAGGTACTACACAACCTCGGTCACAAAAGAAATTAATTTACATTTGAGACTGTGGGTCAATTTCTCATTAATGCCCCCTCAATTTTGATGCTCCTATTAGACCCTGCATGCAGATTGTCATCAGCCTCAGTGGCCTACCAATACAGCTTCACTGCATCTCCTCTTGCCTACTTTAGAAACAAGACGGCATGAGAGCAGCTTCTGCCTCTGAATACCTTGGACACTGAGCTGATCTACTTTGGCGCTTCCATTACACATTCTTTCCCAATCTCCTGGCCTTTCACCCATGAGGCATCACCCATCCTCTTCTACTTCTACAAAAATAATAGTGCAAGCAGTCTTCTTTTCAAGATTCAAGAGATGAAAAAGAAATATATCTTTCATCTTCAAGTTCTGGAAAAAATTCTCCCACTCCTGAATCTCGAAAAGAATGCAAGTGACATCAGCAATGGTGATCTCTTGTCTGGATTCTGCAATCATCTCTGCATGGGTCTTCCAAAGTTCCTAGCTCATCTGCTTCAGAACATCCAGAATAAGGCATCAAAGATGATCCTTGGCTTGAAAGCATAGGACTATATCCTGCGCTCTTCTCACTTCACTGGCTCCGCGTGGCAGCCAGTGGCTGCTTCGAGGCAATCTAGATCACGCAGAACGCATTCTGGGACTCTGGAACTGCGTACCTTAAGCAAAATGTGAAGTACTACTGTCCTTCAAGGCTCCTTTGGTCCACACTGTGCAAGAACCTTGTAGTGGCGCCCTCTAGAAGATCGAAGGATAGCTGGAGAAGAAGACTAGATGTTTCTATGGAAGCTCCCTGGAATTAACTTCCTACAACGCCTCACATTCAAGTAAGACAATGGGCCTCATTACAAGTTTTTCTGGTCCGGTAACAACGGTACCAGTAAACTTGCCGGTACCGTTGTTACCAGACCAGCAAACTACGAGTTCTGCTCACGGGTGCCTTCCCACCCACCAGGTCTGACCTGGCGGGCGTACCAGCACCCGCAAGCAGACACTGCTGGTAGCACTGGCACCATTCTGAATGGTGCCAGTGTTACCGAATTGCTGCAGTGCTGCAAATTATTCCGGCCCCTGGCAACAGGGAAATACAGAATCCGCCAGGGTTGTAATGGCTCTGTATTTCCTCATTGCCAAGGGCCGGGAAAATTCGCAAGTTTGGCGGCAGCCTGCCAGTTTTACCGGCAAGGCTACCACCAAACTTGTAATGAGGCCCTGTCCGATTCACAAAAACACGAAAAAAACATTCCTTTTTCAAAATGTTATTCACATTAGGCTCATGATCAACCTACCTACTTGGCCCCACTGTAATGAATCCATATGGTCTTTCCTGTTGCATCTTCCTTTGCACTACGGTGCTACACTTCCGGTTTATGACCTTTTCCTCTATTGTTACCGCTCTTCTGACCCTCGCACTTACCCGCTCCGAATGCTTCCAAGGCCTGTGAAATATCAGAAGTCTGTATCCCTTTACCCTTTCCTTGGGGGCGCTACGAAGTGAAGCTGTTCGGAGTTGCCGCCATACAAATCAATAATAAACGAATAAAAACAGCATAAAAAAAGAACCTCCACATACCAGATGCATACCAATAAGTGGAGTTGGAGGGTCCCCCCAACAGCCAGCCATGAACAGACAGTAATATTCAGACAATCTCCACTCCTTTTGACAGGACATGAAATATTTCTTTTATGGTATATGATAGGTTATTTATAACGCACTTAATATCCAGAGGTTTCTAAGCACGGATCCGGGGATCGAACCTGTGTTGCTCTGTGTTGTCTTGTTCAAAGGCGAGCACGCTGCCCCTGAGCTATCCCCCCCCAATACAGTACCAACATTTAAAACCGGCCCCTCAATGAAATTCAATTACTGATGTGCACATCGATAAAATATATACAAGTGTCGCTTAATTGTCCTTAATAAATTCCTATCGCCTACTTTAATAAGCAGGTGGGTCCACAGACCAGAAAAATGAAAGCCCAGCCTCGCTGTTGACTGATTGTCTGTAGACTGTACAGATCTACGTGATTGCATTGAAAATATTTTATCGAATCCCATTTCATCAAATCTATTTTCCCAGACATTTCACCGAAAATAATGGCTTGGGGAGACACCCCACAGTCCTCACACCTTAATTTACACCCAAACACAGCCCCCGCCTATATTTTCGATGAAATGTGTTTAAAAGAATTTGTTGAAATGGGAATCTCCTGCGATGGAATGGTGGGAAACCAACTGGAGCCAGGATTCCAAGGGCCTTGGGAATTAGCTCTAGAATATCCAATGTTGATCACCCACATGCCAAAGAACACTGCTATTAATCACTCAGCACAGAGCCTGAAAACACAGGCTACCATAACATGCTCCACTACGAATCTCTGTGGACAACCAAAAGGCCCTAAGAAAGTGCTTCAGCTTCCCCACTGGTTCCTTGAGAGAAACATCTGTAAAATCACGGTGGAGCGGGCACAGGTGTAATACATGGAAGACGAATACCACATTATTCACGAAGAACCTGTGGGGATGCACTTGTGTAATTTTGCACATTTCACCTCAATATGACTCGGGCATGTAAGAAAAGGCGGTAGTGTCACAAGTGCACACCTGAACATGACAGGAGCATGTAGGCAGGCACTCAGATTGAAAATACAGGTTTGAACATAAAGCTGCTCATCCCACTGCCTATATAATCAGAATAGCAGATATCAGAGTTGTGCCTCTGCTAAGACTCACATTGTCAGGTAGTATTAGAATACTATCCAAGGGCCATATATAGGCTTGAGAAAATCCACAAACCCTGAAACAATACCCATGCTATACCCATTGGGACTGCAGATGGCCGAGGGGTCGTGGGGGTGTGTGGGGGGGGGTGCTTTAAAACCGCACACCTGCCATGTAAACTAGTTCCAAATCTTTCCTCTAGCAGGCAGGCAATCACTACTAAATCATGGCAGTTACTATACCAATGTATTCTCAATCTTCAAGGTGCTCAATGTTGTAAGGGATAGGCATTTTGTGAACTTGATGGGTTGTTTGGAACAGGTGGCCCCTCCCAGGGCACTTGTGGAGATATGTAGTAATACATTTCAGGAGAGCGATTGTGTTGTCAGAGAGTGGGCAAAACTCCTGTGAATAGGAAAGGTCAGTCATGTAGAAGTCATACAAATTGGACACCGGACAGATTTGGGCAATGCGAGGAAACACCAATAGTTCAAAAGGGAATCTGCGTTTCTTTCTCTCATCTTCATGTGCTTAGGTATTTTTGGGGCAGGTCTGTGTGCGTCATTAATAGGAATTCTGTTGTTGTGTAACTAAGAGGCAAGGCTGCCCCCAATTATGGAGAGGTTTTGGGAAGAGGAGTGTGGGAAATGTAAACCTTGTAATTACAACTTTTTAGGAGATGGTGTTATAATGTCTGTTTCCAATGAACTGTGTAGGTTTTAGATTTCTCTGTACTGGGCAACCAATCAGTTTTCGGGGGTGATGCTTTTGTAACGGTATCTGAGGGAGTGTATTAACTGTTGCAAACTGTATATAATTTGTGTTCTATGTTTGGTTCAAGGAGACCAGGATTAGTGTGACTGTTAGATGTCATGAAGACCCCCTCCCGGTCGTCTGTACAATGAACTTGCTTTGTGGACAAAAGGCGCACTTACTAATTCTAGAGGTGGGCCTAATTTGGGTAGAGGGGCAGAGCTAAGGGTCCACGCATACAGGAGGTGTAGATAATTGCTCACGGGATTAGCAAATCTCCAAAAGCAATCTGCTGCAAGCCCGTTACTCGAATGCAATAGCAACATTTCAAAAGTCCCATCGGAACAGGGCTATACATCCCATAATTAACATCTACAAACCTCACGCTAGGCATCCCATCCAGTGAATAACAGAAAAATACAACTACCACCCTTCACGAAGAAGAAAAAAAAAGTCCTCACGTGAAGTTTCGTTCTTCCCAGAGCCACAGGAGGTCCACAAAGTTCTGCACCTTGTCACCACTGAATGATTCAATTGTCCATCCAGGAAAAATAAGCCTATTAACGTTTGCTACTCGCCTTCCCTGGTTATAACCAAAGGCCAGACAGGGGTGCCCACTATCCCCATTAGTATTTGCATTAATTATGGAGCCCTTCGCCTGCTACATTAGAAATAACCCATTGATGAAAGGGGTAGAGGTCAGCGGCAAGGAATACAAGCTCTCCCTATATGCAGACGATGTTCTCCTGATCCTGCAGGATCCCTGCACCTCTTGAAAATACTCCCGAGTGAGTTGGACAACTTCAGAAGGGTCTCAGGCTTTAAAAATTACTATAACAAATCACATGTTTTGGATCTCTCGGTGCAACCACTGGACAAAGACCCTCTGGAAGCACTATCTCCAATGCAATGGTCCCGTGTAGCCATTCCCCACCTGGGCGTACACATTACACATAGGGTTTCAAGGGTCTATCAAAGTAGTTTCCCTTCACTATTTAAGTAACTGGCAGAGGATGTATCTAGATGGGGAGGGAGGGCAGGAAATATCCTGGTTTGCGAGGGTTACAGCAGTGAAAATGGATTTGATTCCAAGGCTGATATACCACTGCTTAGCACTTCCTTAGGATTCCAGATAGGGAGCTGCGCGGGTTACAGGAGCAGATCTTGAAATTTATATGGGGTAGCAAACTAGTGAGAGTCTCCAAGAAGGTACTGCTGAGGCCAATGTGACAGATGCCTGGGAGTTCCTGATGCTTTTTGTTACAATTTGGCTGTGCAGGTGTCTCATCCTCCCACCTGGGGCAGCGTGGAATTGATGCCTAAATGGAAAGAGACAGAACAAGCTCATTCTGCGACGCCTTTGGCTCATCTTCCCTACGTGGTTGCACCAGGCCCGGACATGCATGGTGGATCCACAATGTTAACCTTGGCCAAGAATACCCTCCAACACTTGAAAAGGGCACTCCGCAGGGAGGGGGGCATAGTGCTTGGGACTAGTCCTCTTACCCCTGTGTGGAACCACCCTGCTTTCCAACCGGGATGCAACAGAGTGGATTTGGGGCTTGGATTGATAGGGGG
Organism: Ambystoma mexicanum; assembly: GCF_040938575.1. Taxonomy (NCBI): domain Eukaryota; kingdom Metazoa; phylum Chordata; class Amphibia; order Caudata; family Ambystomatidae; genus Ambystoma; species Ambystoma mexicanum. The sequence continues at coordinate 900,419,446 of NC_090923.1, read as the reverse complement.
CTTGCAACCTTACAGCAGCTCTACAAAGATGGGAATCCCTTGACCTTTAATGAATGTAAGGAACCATTCTCCCTTACTGAGAATGAAAGATTTCGTTATGCTCATCTACACCATTGGGCAACTCACTCCGCTACTAGGAAAAGGACCACTCGACCCCCCAAGCTCTCTGGAGCTGTCCATACAAGGAGCAATACCCACAGGATAAATCTTGAAATTGTACAAATTGCTGAACTTGTGGTAGCCACTGACGCGCCTGCCATATATGCAAAAATGGAAACAGGACTAGGGTAAATAGATGACAAGGTCTGGCTGCGTATCCGGGCTAGAATGCATGAATCATCTTAATGCATGTCTGACAAAGATGCGCCTACAAGGTGTGTTACAGATGGTACCTTACACCACAGAGGCTGCACCATATCAATCCAGCTTATTTGGCTACTTGCTGGAGGGGATGTACAGACGTGGGCTCTCTTTCACTTGTTATGGGCCTGCGGCAAAGCTACCATTTATGGCAGGAGGTCCTGGGTCACATAAATGACATTACTGGGCTTCAACTTCCAATGGACTCCCTGGTTATATTATTAGGGGAGATTGGGTGGTTCAAGCCTCAGGTAACATGGCCTCCATCATAGGACATCTTTTTCTAGCGGCTAAACTGGTCATGGTCCCTACGTGGAGAACCCCTGAAATTCCCATAACACAAATGTGGTGGGTTAAAGTCTGGGACACCTTGGTGGCGGAAAAAACATTTCTGCCATCTGTGAGGGGAGATATAAGAATGTTTCCATCTGGAGACCCTTCATTGACTATGTGCACCAAAGCCCTACTTATTGTGGCAAAGCTGACTATGGAAAAGTTCCAGTTTTATTTTTATCATCTCTACAGTCTAAAGTGGTTGCATCTGGTCATTTGTAAAAGGGAGGTGTGTAAATGTGTTCCCTCAATTGAACTGAGCACCCCTAAACCAATCCAAAAATGTTTTGTCCGGTGCACCACCTTATATATAATGGGTAGAAATTGCATGTTTTGGAGCTGGCACAAGGGCAACGCTGTAAGCATATCCCTATGGCCTCTGGCATCGGTGACATCTGCGCCCTGCTGATCTGCTCCCATCGACAGCAATCACGCAACAGGTGCAGATGCACTACCCATAACAGGCAGAAAGACCCACACCCGAGGATAATCCTTCTGCAGCAGTTAGGATGCCAGAGTGACTCTCCATCGGGCTGTAGTCCATGTCCACCTGCATCAATGGCTTCAGTGCGTAGGACACCGTGAGGCGAGAAGAGCGCTAAATAGCCTGGTACATAGTGCTTTCATATCAGGAATCCTGCCACATGGTCTTTTGAACTGTCGCCTACATGTGCACGCCTCTGCCATCCTACACATAGCCCTCTACTGCTCCTTGCGCTGGGAGGCCACAACTAGACCATTTGCTCTGGTTCGGGCCACACAAGCCGCAATAGGGTTTGGCGTGGCTGGTGGCACTGCAGCGGGTGCAGTCAGGCCTGTACGAATGCGTGATAGCTGCGCGCGTGTTGATCAGCAGCGACCAGATATCACTGACTACCCGACAGCCAACACCTGCCTATCTGAACAATGTCAAATAGATCCCGTGCCGCAAACAAGGTGGGGGCAATGAATAAGTTCGCCAAGGCCGCTCCTAGACCCGAACAGGGACAAGCTACAACCAGCCAGGAAGAGGCAGACTGTCATGATCACAGAAAAAGGTTCCAGGAGTATCCCAAAAAGAGACTGGACATCAGTTTATCATTGTTGGTTAGTGGAACAGCAACACAGTGAGTGGGTGGACTTAAACTAACACTTCCTGACTACCTAGCATGGCTGCCCTAGTTGTTCTCCAGTCAGTGTTGTGCGGTCTAGCTGTTGTCACTCCATTGGTATTTAAGCCCCTCCCAGCGTGCGCTCCCTGCTTCGCGTATAGTCAGTTTTGCCGACGCTTACCTATGCCCGTGATTCCTGTCAGACTCGTACTTTCATAGTTCTTAGAAGCAACAGTTTAGCGACCATAGTTTATAGCCACTTCCCTCTCACATTAGCTTAACTGATTTTGTGACGGAAGCCTTCGGAAACTTCCCTCTGTTACTCCCGTCAAGTCATAGCAGACATTGGTGGCGCTGTGATGAGCGTATTGCTCTAGCGAGCCTCCGCCTAAACTCGCGTTTTCAAATTTTACCTGAAGCGAGTTTATTACGCACCTCTTGTTCCAGTTAGGCGGCAGTCTCCGAGCCTCTCGCTCTTCGTCTACAGCCCCCTTGAATTCTCCTCAACAACCCAATTCTGGAGCGAGTGCAACTTGCGCCTTGGTTCCTGTCAGGCGCCAGTGTCCTAGCATTTCGCTCATTCTCCACAGCCCGCTTGAACTTGCCAACATTCCCATTCCTCCTCAGGTGACACCACCGCAAGTATCTCAGCCCTTTCTTGTCACAACACGTTATTCATGGTTTTAAGTTGTGTATGGGTGCAACGTTTTTAAAGTTGTGGAGAGTTGAAAACTGTACTAGTGAATTACGCCAGCACTAGTTTGTAGGAGGATCATTCTTGTGTTCCAATTGTTCACTTGCATGTGCTAATGGTAGCTTGACGCATTTTGGATGTTGCATTTGTTGTGGTACCATTGTTGGCTGGATTACTCAGTCCCAGTTAGGCACCACTTTTCATTCATGGTTCTTCCACCGCATTCTTACATTTTCCTATACTCTTTAAGCACATAGAGTAAGTCCTATAGCTACCTCATAGGTTTCCACTTTCCTCACGTGTTCAAAGTTCATATAATATCACCTTCCGTGCCTGGCGCTCATACCATCAGCATCCTTCTTCAGAACACCGCGCCCCTGCACAGATGCAGGATGGAGAGCTCATTAAAAAAAACATACTAGGGGGGAAATTTTGCCAGAAGATTAAATACATTCCCTGTGCACTTTTGGGTAGCTTCCACTTCACTTAAGGGAATTTTTTTGTGTGTTTATAGGTTTACCTGATAATAAAGAAATCATACAAAGTGAACAGCGCTAACTAAGAAGAGGTTTGGAATAGCTTCCTGGGTGTCCCCGCGGTGTCAAGGTAAGCGTTACACGAACATGCCAATAGATGTCCCGACGCCTGACCTCACGAGCATGATGGAATCAATGGCCAAAAATGTTGCATCCTTTCATGAAAAACTTGATATAAATGCAAACGTAGCATCACTCAGGTCCAAACCAGATCAACAGGGCACCCAACTCACCGAGGCTGAAACCAGAATCGGTGCCAATGAAGATGGCATTCAGGCCCTGTAGAACACGGTGGCCACCCTGTCTCGAGACATGAAGTTCGTCAAAGTTAAGTGCGATGACCTCGAGTCCAAATCGTGCAGGTATAATATCCGCATTATAGGGGTCCCGGAGAATGCACTTAAGGGTCGCATGAATTGGCAACTGAAAATCTACTCAAAGACCTGCTTGATAAGCCCGAACTGACTCCCTTCTTCACTGTCGAGAGTGTTGGCCCCACACCCCAAGCCAGGACATTTCCCCTAGACCCATCATCGCTAAGATCCTGAGCTATAGAAACAGAGACCACATACTCCGCCTGGCACGGGAGAAGGGGGAACTCAGACTGGACTCGCAGATCATCAGGATCTCCCCAGACTTCTCCACGGGTGTACAGCAGGAACGTTCGCCAATTCACAGAAACTGCTCAGAGAGAAATATTCCTTACACAATATGGTTTCCTGCATGCCTTAAGTCCACCTTCAATAACAAACTCTACTTCGCCACGGTCCCGGAGGAGACGGTGAAATTCATAGAAGCACAGCGGACGAACTGATGGGAAAATGACTGAATGAAGGAGCTGCCTCTCACGAGCGGGAGACCCCACACCGTCTTTTCTCTGATATCCCTATGCCACATGAGTCAATGGCACCTTTAGTGTAATTGCCCCACCTGTTTAACTAAATATTGCGCGTTTGTGATGGTTAGCAGCCCATGCCCAGATCCCTCAATGTAAACTTATGTCATCCCTTTATCCGTCAGAGGGCAACGCTCATGGGCCCATGCTCCCCACTTATCATGCTTGGAGAAATGCAATTGGGCCGGCCATAGCGACGGCCCCGCCTACTGTCAGCAGCCTTGGGGCTTGGTACTCTGTTTTCCAGATTTTGTTATGCGGGGCGGGAGGAAAGTTCACCAATATATAATGCGTGATCTGGTACTTACCATGTCTTCTTGAAGCTGGTCGCATGGCAGCGGTGCACCCCTTTGCGGCTGCAATAGTTCTTTTTATGGTCCTTTTGTACACATGCCTCTGTTGGACCCGTGTTGCGTGTGAGCCGAGTTGGGGGTGGCTCACTGAAACAAGGTCTTTGGGAGGGGTTAGACACACTTCTGGTTGGGGATGGTCAGTGAGGGTGGGGGGTGGGAAAGTTGGGGTTAGGTATGTTAAAAATGGAAGTGGTGCACGCTGTGAGCGAATATCGGCCGCATGTACAGATACTACCCTATACGCGCAGAAGCGAGACAGCTGGGATGTCCCCTAAACTGTAGCTATGGCCACTCAAATAATGTCATGGAACGAACAGGGGATAGGTAATTTCACTAAGGCCTGCAGAATTGCGGCCTATGCACAGCGACACGGCGTGAAGATACTCCTCTTGCAGGAGACCCATGCTCGAAGCGGCTTGGCAACACACCTGGCACCATCCTGGGGTCCGAATAGATACTTTACAACTTACTCCACACAGGCCAGGGGAGTGCTGACGCTAATTCACAAGTCTGTAAAATAAATTTTGAAGAGCCACATAGACACTGAGGGCAGGTATGTCATCCTGCTCTGTGTGATAGCTAATGAGGAATACTTGCTGGTAAACACGTACGGCCCGAAAGTTGATGCTCCTGAATTTTATGATATAGTGGCTTCCCTACTAATGCAGTATATCGGGGTTCCAATAATCTGGGGGGGGAGATATGAACCTTATACTTGGCAATGATCTGGATAGGACAGGACGGACACCCAGGGCCTGTCCCGTGAGGCTAGGAGACTACACATGCATATCACAGCACTTGGTGTGCGGGATGTGTGGAGGATCTTGCATCCCCAAGCGCGCAAATACACGTTTTATTAATCTGTACATGATAGCTTGTCGAGAATAGACCTACTATTGGCAACAGGTGAAATATTGGCTAGGGTCATGAATAACGAGATACTTACCCGCACCATATCCGACCATGCCCCGGTGACGATGGTGATAGAACTTGGCACTGCTCCTCCACTCGAAACGCCTGGCGCTTCAAGTCACATGTGCTGCTCGATATAGTGTTCAAGGCAGAGATCCTCTCTGACATTAAATCCTTCTTCAAATACAACATGCAGCAGGACACGACTAACAGGGTCCGCTGGGAGTATATATAAGGGGCATGCCAATTTCACGTGAAGCTGGAATATTAAGAACCATAAGGGGCGATTTACTTCGCTCCGAGGCTAAACTCAAGGACCTGGAGCGCAACAGTGCGACAGCAGCCACGCCCTCCATTCTTGCACAAATCAGGGAGGAACTAGAGACGTTTGAATCCCACGCCCAATGAGAGCTGAAGTACTTCACCCGGTAGTGCGCTCGCTAGGCTGGTTTGTGCCGAAGGTGGTAGAACCCAGATTGAATGCATTAAGGATGCAAGGGGTGACCAGCAATGGTCAGACTAGCAAATACTTGAGATATTTTCACAATTCTACGTTGACCTCTACACGCCCTCAAATGAACAGAGTGTGCAGGACACCCGGGAGTTACTAGACCGATTTCCTATGACATATATATCTCAGTCAACCAGAGAACAGCTCGACACTCCAATCACATTGGACGAAATAGTCAAGGCCATTACAGATCTCCCTAAGAGTAAGGCCCCTGGCCCAGATGGCCTGACCTCGAATTTTATCATGAATACGCTGCTCTTGTAGCGCCAAGACTACTCGAGGTCTGGACTGAAGCACTTCGGGTATCCAATCGCTGCGCCTCCATGCGTGAATCACTTATAACTGTCCTCCTTAAGCCTGGAAAGCCCACTGATGAGTCTGGATCCTACAGGCCCTTGTCGCTCATCAACACTGACACCAAGATCTTTGTCAGGATAATAGCAAACACCTCGTTCACGAAGACCAAAGCGGCAGAAAATGGGGGTAGGGCCATGCATGATCAAATACATTAAGCTCTACCATTTGCATATGTTTTGGGCATGCAGGCAGCTGTTGGGGTTTTGGGATAGCATATTGAAAACGCTTTCCGCAATAACTGACACCGTGTTTGACCCTGACCCCCTGGCGGTTTTGTTCAGGGCCTGGAAAACCGATGGCTCCAGACGACTGGCCAAATTTCTGAATATAAGTTGCATGATCGCCAAAAAGTGTATACTCCAGAGTTGGAAATGCCCTTCCCCCCCAACCTATCACAAGAGGCTCCGCTTACTCACCTGGGCACGGAATTGTGAGGAAGATTATCTGACTACGCTCCCCGCCCAATCTCGCCCCCAAAATATTTGGGGTGAATTCAACACCTACCTTAACAACCTCAGCAAGGACACCCCCGTGTCCGGTATGTCCCCTGCCCCACCGGGCTCTGACCCCACTGGATGAAGCCCCACTGTTGCTCCTCCTCAGGTACTGCCATGTTGTATATGCTGTGATTGCTGTATCGTAATTGTTGTGCTGCTCTACGATGTAACTGCTGTATACATTTGTTGTCCTTTGTGTGTGCCTTGCCTTTGTACCTCTGCCGCCAAAAATAAAAACTTAAAAAAAAAAAAAATACATTAAGCTCTTGTATACTTGCCCTACAGCCAGAAGCCTGGTCAATTCCTTGACTTCATCGCCATTTGCACTGCGCAGGGGCACCCGACAGGGCTGCCAGTTCCCTCCCATTCTCTCTGATTTGGTCATTGAACCGATGGCGGATCATGTCAGGGCGTGCCACTCTCACAAAGGCATTCACCTCAAGGATGCCCCTGAGATTATATCACTGTATGCGGACGATGTGCTACTTTATATTAGGGACCCGTCTGCTCACCTCGATCCCATTATATGGGATGTAACCAAGATAGGCACCTTCTCCGGCTTCACCATTAATTACTCAAAGTCTGAGATACTCCCCCCGATTGAGGCAACTCAGCAGCCTGCGTGCGAATACCCCCTCCGCTGCTCGCCTGGTGGTATCACTTATCTCAGAGTCTGAGTATCACTATCTGGCACGGCCTTGACCGCCGAAAATTATGCTGCAGCAGCACAACACTTTGAGTCAAAAATATCAAGATGGCGATCCCTCCCACTCTCGTTAGCTGGGAAGCTTTCTCTGATCAAGATGATCTTGGTCCCTAAACTGCTATACATCTTTGCTAACATGCCGACCTGGCCCGGGAAGCAATATTTTGACAGCCTACACAAGGTGAGTGCCCAATTCCTATAGCATGCTGGTGCGGTTCGCAAGAAATGGGAACATATGACTCTACCTTATGAGAGAGGGGGCTTTACTGCTCCTGATCTGTTTCTCTATTGGGTTGCAGCACAGGCCCAGTTTGCCACGTACTGGTACAAGACCCCTACTGCTCCACCTCATGTCAAACTTGGAAAACTCGCCACATCCGAGGTCAACACCATGACACTGGTCATCCAGCGCAATTATGTGACGGACGCCCTGGCCGACACACTAGCGACCACACTGAGGGCATGGAGCCACATTCTAGACCTGTCCTTCAATCCAAACCCATACTACAAATGGCTTCCCATCTGGGAATTTCCTGGGCTGGAACCTACGCATGATAAGCTCCTATCCCGGCGCTGGCTCGAATTGGGGTACCAAGCTATGGCTGATCTATTCCCGGCCGGGAAGTTCATCACCCCTCAGACATGGCGTCAGGGCCGCTCCGGCTCTGCAATGGAGATGCTGCAGTATTACAGGCTCCGAGCCACAATCCGTGCTAAATGGCCAACGTACCCGAATGAAGCCCCAGAGACACTGGAATTACTCTACATAGCTTATTCTAGTAACAGCCGAGGGGTAGTTTCCTCACTATATCGAATGCTGCTGGCAAAGTCTAGAGACCAACCCCCTAAAGCAAGTAATGCGTGCGCTGGGGATCTTGGTCAGGAGATCTCAGACGGCTTGTGGCAAAGAATGTGTCTCCATACTCGCAAGGTGTCACTCAATTTCAAATGTTGCTGTATACGATATAAACTATTGAACAGAGTATACTATACCCCACACAAACTGCCCAAGTTCAATTGATGTCTAACACATTCCTGCCCCAGATTCAGACTGGAAGGTACATGCCACATGCATATGTTTTGGTCCTGCACCGCTCTAAACAAATTCTGGGAGGAGGTCCTCGGCGCCCTCTCTGAGATCGTTGGGGCAGTAGTCGGTCTGGACCCAATTGGGGTACTGTTTGGGGTATGGGGGAGCGGTGATGCTGTGAGAATGGCCACATTTTTAAATGTAAGCAGCATCGTTTCCAAGAAATGTGTTTTGCAATGCTGGAAGCGCTCCTCCCCACCTACCTTCAAAATGTGGCTCAAAGCACTTACCTGGACGCAAACCTGCGAGGAGGACTATATCACTTCTCTTCCTGCATACTCACGCCCCAAAAATATATGGTCCGCCTTCTGTAGTTACCTCAACAACTGGGCTGATGAGGACTCTGGCCTACCCATGTCACAGGCTGTGCAGAATTAGTCTAACTTCATTTGCCACATAACTGGCCTGTAATCATCAACCCTGTTGTAACGCCTGTCTGCAAATGTATATTGTACTGTTAATGCGCTACTGCCCGTGCTTTGTTTACTGTGTGTAACTGCTACTGTTCACCTGCCGATAAAAATAAAGGTTAAAAAAAAAGAAATTGCATGTTCTACAGCAAAAACGGAGAAAAAGTGGGTAACTAAGTAGAATGTACACTTCACTATGCAGGGCAACACATTGAACAGTCCAATAGATGCCATGTCACGAACAGTAACACAGAAGCTTTTTGTGACTGTTGTTGATGCTGGTGGTCCAAAGAAATAAAATAAAAGACAGCCTCGATCAACAATATATGCTAGCATTACCCCACTTCTATGCAGATTCGGTCCAAACCAGATAATGAGGCCTGTACCCTTTCATTGTTGTTGTGTTCAAAGAAAGAAGAGTTTTGTGATAGACCTACGTGCCTGTAGACTTTGTTTGAAAAAGGTATGCATCAGATATACAACGTTTCACATCAAACAATCATCTAACACTTAAGGAGATGCGAGATTTTTTTTAGGGGAGAGGTCTACCCCTATATTGTTTGTCATGCTTGCTGCGAAGGGGTGCAACTACACTAAAACGTCTGGCGTAGGAGAGTAGACTAATGCTTCAAATAGTGGCTTTGTCAATTTCTGGTTTAAGGCGCATGTCCATTAGCATTTTGTCCTATTCCCATTTAAGAATGAGACCCTCGAATTGGAGTGTCTTTGAGCAGTCGGTCGACAGTTAAAAGGGAGGTCTCAGACAAAACAACAGAAACTGTGGGCCCGGAATTTGCGCCATGGCACAGTATAACATGCCATACAATGGGAGAACAGCTTGAGTAAGAATCTTTTGCATGAATATAAACAAATAAATGTGACCAACTGAGATGTTTTCAAAGTGAGAAAGGTTGTCCCTTTTTTTTGGCAAGCCATTGTAACAATAACTAACTCAAAATCCTTCCATCCCCCAATACAATAGACAAGACAACCAATTCCTGCATTAAAACTGCATCTTAACACATGACAAAACACTGGTTACACAATTTAACATACCACCTGAAGACACGTGCCTACACTAATCTTCCTATTGACCATACTAACTCACCACAGATAGCCCTACACGACTCTCCACACTTCTTAAACACCACTCCGTCACACAACACAGACAACCCCACAATGGAGTATATATATACATATATATATATATATATCAACCACTGCTCCAGACAACTCACAAAATATATACAATTTGCACAACACAGGAAGCCATTTATTTTCAGATCTGCACATATCAACATTGCAACAAAGCAGCTATGCCCTGCTCCCCTGCTTCTTTGTTAATCCCCCAGCCCACCTCTTGTAGATCACAAAGCTCCAAAAACCTGTGAAAACAGCAGAAGGTCTACAGTGCAAGAGGGCACACCATCAGAAGGCTATGACAGGGCATATCAAAGAATGTCACTCATTCACCTCTGACTGTACTCTGGATGGCCCAATCAAGTTCTGTCATTTGAAGCAATAGGGGAGAAAATTAATGTTGGTCTTGCCCCAGTCAGCTATACTCATATTTCTGGTGCACTGACCGGCCAGTTAAACTATGCATCTGCCTGTCAAATCAAACGTTATGGGACAGAGGGGGAGTCAGGACAGCAACACAATTCTAGGTAACGGTTGCAAGGGCTACTAACAAAGGCCCACAAAGGGACACCATTGTGTCCCTAAAATCAGTACCCCATTGTAGGGCAGTTTTTTACTAGTGTGAACTTATTTCCTAGGACTCCAAAGTTTGCAGCTAAGTCACAGTGAGATTAAATGATTTACTCTGGATCACACACTTTGGCTAAGCAGTGAAGCCAGGTTTTAAACACACTCTGCAATTCAGCCACTTGACCACATACTTTCCGAGTTGTAATTTGTACAGATATTTAAGTTTTGTCTTTCAAAGATTACTAGAATACTGTGTTATAGTTGTATAGTGATCGCTTGCAAAATACAAGAATCACATAGTAAAGTAACCTAATATATACATCCTAATAGAAACCCGTTAAGCCAAAAGCATATCATTTGGCTTCAATGCCAGACTCTGAATGGAAACCTACAAGTCCTAGAATGCCAAATAATGAAAGTGTAAATAAAAACCTGATTTATAACAGTGTACATTTAGCACTCAAAGAAACACACTAAAATAAATGGTGCAGTAAAAGCACTTAGAGATTGTTTGTGATAAACTTCCAGGATGCTGTTATTCGTGATGTTAAGAACACCAGACTATGCACATAAAAGCAAACTTTTTTTTTTACATGTCATGATAATGGACATCATGGATATAAATGAATCTTTAAAGGGCGCTTTACGCAATTGTATTGCTTGCTAGCAAGCCAATAGTTAATTGGAGGGGTGTAGGTGGGATTGCCTTGCAAATATACCATCACTGTGCCAATTGATTAAACACGCATGCCTAAAAAAAGGCTCTGCAAACCCCCTCCCGCCCCAAAAAAAATTCTGAAAGGAAATGAGGACTTTGTGAGGTGCCTTTTGCCATCTGCACTTTGGCCTGCCAATGTTCTGCTGAATAAAGGATGCCCAAAATGAGATGAGGGGGCTGCAGCCTTTACATTACATTGCTGCCCATTAGCAGGGCATTGTTAAAGACAAGTGCGAAAACCCAACAGCAGGGCACTGAATGCAGAAGATTGAACAGAAGGGACACTTTCTCCCAGCCGCAGCGCTCACCTGATGCAGCAGCAGTTGGGGGGAAAGGTTCCTGGTCGCTCCAAAATGTGCCTCTGGGCTGCAGAGCCTTGTGGAGGGCAGCTTACCCCCCCCCCCCCCCAGTGCCTCTAAAGGCCTGTACGATTTCTCAACGGACTGCTTGCCAGAGCAGCAACCAACTACCAGAAACGTTAGACACACCAGCAGGATACCGGGACTGCAAAGGAAAAAAGGCAGATCAAGCAGAAGGAGAAAGATGGGCACTGACACCTTCACTCCATACATCACCAAAACCCAAGGGGACCCCCAGCAACAACAACCTAAGACAGAAGAGGAGCCAGAAGTACACATGAACCCAATATGAAACCTAGCCAACCTACTTAATGATGAAACAGACCTAACAGAATGCAACCCACATCCGGAGGATAAGGAGAATCACCAACAAGACCACCTAAAGATGCAAACAAGAACAAAACAAGAAAAAAATACACTGCAATCTAATCAACACCAGATCAATGTCCAAACACACAACAGAGATCTAAGATCTAATCTGTGATGGGGAATTGACATCCTATTCATCACAGAAGGCTGGCTAGCTGAGAACTGCAAGGTTGGACTACACACCTGTCTTCCGGACAACTTCAAAGGCATACAGGAAAACAGAAAAGGAAAAAGAGGAGACTTGCACACTTAAGAATAAAAACGGGTAACCCATTGAACATCCCGAACTGTGAATCCCTCATCCTTCACCTGACCTCAGACCCACAAACAAACCTCACATTTATACCCATCTATAGACCACGACCTATGACACAACCTTCAGACACCTTTGTAGAAGCAGTCACAAACCTTGCCATCAAACATGATCACTTGACCATTCTCGGGGACTTCAACATATGGTTCGAAGACGAGAATGCAAACTCGCAGAAATCCTTAACTAAGTAACTTGATACAATGAGATGCCAGATGGTGAAAGGAGCAATGCACACGACAGGACACACTCTGCATTCAATCTTCACCATAAAAACCTGATCACAACAGGACCACCAATTCAAATACTATGGAGCGACCACCGCATTATACACGTTTGTGAGCCAAATTCCATCGAAAGCATCCAAAAAGCCCCAAAAGAACCCCCTGATCTGAAAAAGAAACTGGAAAACTGTCAAAAGCAGTAACCAAGAACAACAACTAGAATCCTCAAAACCATTGATTGCAGAAAAAACAGACCTAATCCTGAAATGGATTGCAGAAACAATAGCATCTCCCGGACAATCCGCTCATCCCATCACAAAAGAAAGCACTGGCTAGATGGTTCAAACCCCACTTCAAAACAATGACAAAAAAACTCAAAACTAGAACAGGAAGGGAGACAAAACTACGAGCAGGCCAAAAGAATAACATACCAAAAACAAATCTGATCATACAAAATGGAAATTCTCAAAGCAAAAAAGAAATACTACGATGAGCGGATCAAAAAGCAACCAACACTCAGAAAGAACTACTCAACATCGTAAACAAGATGAGAAATCCCCCTGGATGCAATAACACATCATGCCTTTGTAAATATGATGCAATGGTCTTGCAGATAATTTTAAGAATAAAATCACCAACATACATTGAATCATTCAAAGTAGACGGATCAACCAGACCGTGCACATTTAGTTACCAACCCAGGGACCACAGAATAGACTGAACACCTTTGCCCAAATGTCAATAGAAAAAGTCCTTAGCTTGGTGAAAAAAAGCAACAAGGCAGGCTCCCCAATGGATCCCTGTCCACAAGACACCTACAAATCAATCCTTACACAGGGTACACCATCGGAAGGCTACCTAAGCCTCTCCATTCTATCACTTTCAACTGAGACAGTACTGTGAGCATTCAATATGCCTACATCAAACCACTCCTCAAGGATACAACGGGTGATGTGGAAGACCTCTCAAACTACAGACCGATGTCAAACATTACCTACCTGGCAAAACTATTAGAGACCTATGTCTACGAACAAATACTGGAACACGTAGAAAATAACTATTGGACCAGGCACAAATAGGCTTCAGACCCATGCAAGGGACAGAGAACGCACTACTCTCTATATGGGATGACCTAAAGACCAACGCAGACTCCAGCACACAAAAAACGTGGCACTGACCTACTCGACCTCTCTGCAGCATTTGATACAGTCAACCATAACATCCTCGTCAAGAGGCTGGAAGAAATATGGCTCGCCGAAATGGCACTGCTCTGGAATAAATCTTTCCTGACTGAAGGAACAGGAACAGTATGAATAAAACCATTCAAATCCACACCATGGGATAGCAACAGTGGAGTACCACAAGGCTCCTTGTTAACCCTGCTACTCTTCAACATCCATACCATGCCACTAATCAACCTCATCAAAAGACACAGCTCACGTGCTTCAACTACACAGATGATACCCAAATCATCTACAAAATCAGCAATAAACAAGTGGATAATACAACGCTAATACACTGTCTTAAAGAACTCCATCAATGCATGAACACTAATAACCTCAAAAATCTATCCAAACAAGATGGAAACCATGATTACAGCTGACAACCAAGGGAAGAACCAGTACATCCTATGCCCCACAGAACTGGTAACACCACCCACCTCATCCAAAGTTCCAAAAACCTTGGAATCCTAATGGAAAACGAGTTAACTCTAGAACCTCAAGTAAATGCAATAAGAAATGTTTCTTCCATCTACACACAATCAAAAAAATTCTACCATTCCTCTACTTCAAGCACAAAACACTGGCCATCATCTCCCTCATATCCAGGATGAACTACACCAGCAGCGTATACCTCGGAAATGCCGGACCACTTACTGAGAAAACTGCACGAATACAGAATGCAGCTGCCAGACTTCTCTTCAAACTCTCACAAAGGGACCACATCACACCAACGCTAAGGATGTTACATTGGTTCCCAGTCAAAAAACGAATCACCTTCAAAACAATATGCATAACACACAGAGCAATCGACGGCCAAGGAGCGGAGTTCATACAAAAGAAAATCACCATCTACAAGCCAACTAGAACACTTAGATCCAGTGACGAGATCCTCTTAGAACCTAAACCACACATGAAGAAATAACTTGGTGGAACAGCATTCTCTTACATAGCCATAAAACTTTGGAACTCTCTACCCAGAGAAATACAAACTATGAATGACCATCTAAAATTCAGAAAACCTCTAAAAACCTGGCTCTTCAGCTCTAAATGGGATAAAAACAACTAAACAACTTCCACGCACCATGAAACGAACACACTACAGAAAAGGTGTGGGGAGAAGGCGGGAGTGGAGTGGAGGGCAGGGGAGAAGAGAGGCGTTTGACTGGGAAGGGTGGTTTTGGACCTGAAGTGTACCCATTCTGATAGAGGGCCAAAGGTGGAAACAGGGATGAGAGATGTGTCCCACTTAATCGGACCACAGAGGGTGAAACTCATCACACAAAGGAATAGGGCTTGATGCAAAAACCAGCCAGCCCACGGGCTGGCCACAAGGAACATACTACCCCTGGAGAATCTCGTGGGGGCGGTAGTTGCTACACTCTAGAATGATCAACGGTGGAAAGGAGACAGATTGCATTTAGTCAGAACAGTAAGGGTAGGACATGTTCTGCCAATAAGAAACCATACTAAAAACAAACCCTCTACATATACCTCTCAAACTCTGAACTAAACACAACCATACCTCTACAGCATCACAAATCGCACATACGTCACAACCCTACAACAACGAAATAAACCACATATAATCTTGCACAACACAACAAGGCAGTCACCAACTGAAAATCACACCTACGATTAGTTAACGGTGTATGCGAAATGAAGCTGCCAACAGCACTTAACAGCTCTCTTGCTCTTTTTCCCGCTCAATCCTACTCACCACCCCCTGGACTTCCTTGCATTACAGATCCGCCAGAGCGACAAGAGACCACACAGGTGCCAGCAGTGCACAGTATAGGAACCTTTAACATATGCAACTACCTGTGTTAAAATCGGAGTCGACAGCCTTAGAGATGCCTCAGGAATGGGAGTGGCCAATTGCCTCAGAACAATGTGTGTCCCTCCCAGTCCCAGTAACACAAAGGAACTTCTCACCAAGGCATAAGAGAATTGATAAAGCAGCCAACACTTTTTTCCCCACACCTGCAGGAAGTCCATTCTTCAGACCGTCACAAGATATTGGGGCATTGGTTTTTAAAATTTGGTGCCAAGAAAATGGAAATATTGGTTCACAAATCTGTAAATTATGCGTGATCTAGGCGAAATTTAAATAATAGATAGCAACTTCCTTTACAGAATTCCGTTAAATATGTCCTTATTGTGTCTCCTGATTGGAAACAACTCTTGCTTTAAGTGGTCCGGGATAGCGGGTCAGAGCACCGGCAAACTCCGAAAACTCTTTTTGAGGCAAGGTGCTGCCGGGGCTCCCTAAAGTCCCCTGCAAGCCCCAACCACAGCAGCTGCTAGAAGCCAAGGCTTTTTTCATATAGCCAGAAGCTCTCGCGCGAGAGCTCTCCAGCTTCAAATAAATACAAAGGCCTTGGCTTCTTTAATGATGGTGCTGACCTTCACCCCTTTAACTAGGAGATGCAGCGATCAACTGTGGGTGATCGCTGCATCTCTTACTTAAATGGATGGGTGGCGAAGGTCAGTGCCACCAATTGGAGATGCACCAATCATCGCAGCATGATTGCAAGGCATCCCTTTAACTTTGAGATGTAGTGAGGGTCGGTGCCACCATTAAGGAAAAAGAGGTGTTGCTCAGACCTCCGCCAGGCATCTAAGATAAAAGGATTATCCAGCGATGATGTTTACATCTCTTAGTTAAAAGGGATGCCTGGCAGGGTATGGAGCAACACCTGTTCTTCCTTAATGGTGACGCCAACCCTCATCAGGCATTCCTTTAGCTAAGAGATGCAGCAGTGATCATCACCCTCGCACACAGGATCTGAGGGTGATTGCTGAAAAGGGATGCCTGACTGGGTTTGGTGGGAATTACCAAAGCCTGCAGCTGACCTTGAGGCCACACCTTTGCAGGTTCCCCCCTCGATTTAAAGTACCACTTAAAGCACTGGAAAGAACCTCGTAAAGAGGGAGTGCTTTCATTTAATTGCAACACACGACCACATACTTGCATGCTGCGTACACAGGAAAGCAATTGGAAAAAAGGTAAGCCAGTTTAGAGCTTTGGAAGATGTACTTGGTTCTTCTACCCTGCTCCCTTCTCCCCTTCAGCCCTCTCCTTCTCTCCCACCCCCCCCCACATCTAACCTCTGCAGGAGTCTGTCTTGATACATTATGTTTCACCATCACCGTCTTGTTGGTCACTGCTTGGATTTGACTTTTTATGGACTCATTGACTCATGGTGCTTCACCATTTCTCAACTGTCATGCTGGACTTCCCCTGCATCTTGTACTCATGGAGGCGCTGAATCTTGCTGTGCCCATCTCATCTTGAATCCTTGCCTGCACTGGCTGTTCTCTTGCAAAGTTGTGTGTTATAACAGACTTCTGCAACTGTATTCACTCTCCCCTCTTGCTTTTCCTCTCCTCTTTCACTGTTTCTACTCTGTTCTCTCCTTATCTTCCCTTTCTCCCTCTCTCCTCCTCTTACCTTTGTCTATGCACTTAATCTATCAGAATTGTCCTTCGACCTACTATGATAGCAACCTTGTGTTGTCTACTCCCCCACCCCTTACTTGTTTTTCCTCCCCCTACCACCCCCCAGCACTATCTGAAATGTCATCAGGCCTAGTATGGTAGTAGTCCGTCTGTTTCCCTTTTCCTTCCCACTCAGCTCCTCCCTTCCTTATCTGTGTCTTAGCTCTTGCACTACCTGAAATGTCGCCAGGCCGAGTACGATAGTTATTTCACATTCCTATTGTTCATGGCCATGTAAGAATGTCATTGTATTTTCCCTTGTTCCCTCCCTTGCCTTGAAGCGCTTTGAAACACATTGTGTATAGGCGCTTTATAAATTAACTATCATATCATACCAGGAGGAACGGGAAGACCCGCCTCCTGAAAACTTAATGCTTAACCAATGTAAAGAGGGGGGTGTTTAGCCTTCTGCTCCCCTTAGCGCACCTGAAGTAAATGGCGATAGTGCAAAAGATGAAGGATTGTAATCATTAAGAGAGTTAAAAGCAACGATAGGATATAGTAATCCGATACACAAACCACCTTTGTATAGCAGTGGCAAGAGCCCAGAAAGGACTTCAGAAAAGGAAGTGATCTTTAAAGTCTTACAGGACAAAGAAAAGTGAACGGCCAAGCGTGACCCTAGAAATATTGCTCAAACTTGATGGGAAGAGCATCAAGGAAGGCAAGGGGAAGATCAAGATGAGCAGAATAAAGACAGGGAATGAGAGAAATGATTGAAAGAAGACGAGTGTAAAAGAAAGAGTAGACAGACAAGAACAGATGTATCGGGAAGAACAGTTAAGAAATGAAGAAAGAGCAGAAGAGGAAAGAAGACATTATAATAGAAAAAGAACAATCTAAGGACGAGATAGGTTAGAAGAGAAGAGTAGGAAGACAGACATTGAGATAAAAGAATGCAAAGACGAAGAGATGAAGAGGTGAGTAGGGCAAATGAAAGAAGGAAAGCAAAAAGAAAGGAAGGAGAAAGGGTTAGAGAGTAAGCAAAGAAACAAAGGGCATTTGATGAGGAAATAGAACGAAAGAGAAGACAGAGGGCACGCAACATTGATCACATTGAGAAAGAGCTAATGGAACTGAGTACAGTGGTATTATGGGGAGACAGAGGAGTTTCTCCCGTCGCAAGAAGCAATGCCAGGACCCTCTAGGGTAAACCTAGAGGAGAATTTTGAGATAGGAAGTATTGGAGACAGAATCGATAAAGCTTATCAGGAGATGACAAAAAGTGAATTGAGGAACAGAGGAAAAGAAGATCGATCTGAAATTGCTCAGGTCGTGAGGCAAGGAGGGAAGCGTGTTTAGCCTCGAGCATAGAGCCTTGTCTTTGGACAGGCTGACTATAAACAGACGAGAAAGATGATAGCCATACTAGTTGGGGACAAGATATGTCAGATAAAGACAGGGAAACCTTCTGTGAGGAGGAGTCTGTGCATGCGGGCCTGAGGGATGCTTCCAAGCAGATAAGCAAGTAAGATGGTCGATGTTCAGACTTAGACCAACCTAAAGAGAGGACTCCAGAGCTTATGGCGTACCCAGAGCAACCTAAAAGGCGATCTCATAGTGAGAGGGGGGAATCGCCACCATATGTGAGCAGACTGAAGTCATTACCAGAGAGAAGGCTATCAGGAACCGTTGTCCCTACTATGGATAGGCAGACAATGGGAACCAATTGAGATTTTGGCATTTCTCAATTCCCTTTATTGGAGAAAGGAGAGGTCAGACCACAGTATATCCCCTCGCCCAAGATGGATAAGGACAATTTAAGATGTAAACTTCCCAGCTTGACGGCGGCGAAATGGATTTACAAATTGGAAAAAATTACAGGAGGAAATACCTTAGCTATAGGGGACATTAAGGGTCTTCAAGCAGATATCATTTGGCAAAGGGCTGACGACATTTGGACGAGAGCAGGATACTCAAGTGTCACAGCACAGAACACAGCACATGATGGAGCACCATTTAGTAATTGCAGAGCGGCAGTCTGGAAAGCGCTTAGAGTACAATATCCTGAAACATCAGATGTGGGTGCAATTATGGCACATAACATCAAAGAGGATGAAGATCCGCTTGCTTACATTCAACATTTTCAGAAACAGTGGTCTTTGGAAACTTGAAAGCCTTGGGGAAATCAATACCTGTATTCTATCATAATTTGTGTTAGGATTGCCAGAGCAGGTACAGAGACAGCTCAAAAAAGTTAGTGGGAATGAAAGCAAAGCCATGGGCAGAAATACAGTTGACCATTGCGCACCATTGCCGATTGTTGCAAGAGAGAATTAAGGAAGATGCCAGGAAACTTGAGGAAGCTAAGTTGGTTCAGAAGACATTATTAAAGTATGCTATAGAAGGAGCAGTACTGACAAGCGGGGAGGGGTTGGGAACACCGCAAGCAGCGGGTATGTCACAAGCGAATAATCAACGCCAAATGGATCAAGGAGGGAACGGGTTCATGCCAAGAGGCAGGGGAACAGGTTTCAGAGGAAGAGGAGGCTTCCAGAACCACCAAGGTGGTTTTCAGAATGTACAGAATGATAATCAAAGCATGCACGGAGGGCAGATTAAAAGACTCCCTCCTGTGTGATGGACATGTGGAATGGCAGGGCATATTGCGCGAACATGTGGGAGCCAATAGTATGTACAAAATGGGCCATTCCTAAGAGGGGGGGGCAGCTTATCCTCCAGCATATAGCCCACAAAGTAGGATGGGTAAGATCAGACAGTCAATCAAGCACAAGTACCACAAACGCAACAGGTTTTACAATCACAGCAAGCACCGTTGAATCCGCCACGACATGCACCCATGCAGATACAGCAGAGTGCAAACACAGGACAGTTATTGACTCCTAGAGTAGGGTTGTCACTGTCTTGGGAGGGAATCCTTTTACAGGCATGGGGATAAGTATGGACCCACAATAGGACAGCTCACAGGGTGACTTGATGTGTTCAGTACTATCAGTGACGCCAAATCCTCAAGAGGAACCAAGGGTTAATGTTAACAAAGGAAGCAAATCATTTTCTTTTTTAGTAGTCACCGGGCAACACGCTCATATATACGAGAGGGGAAATGTTTATCAGGAAAAATGACCAGTCTCTATAGGAGACACTGATATGTCTGTCCCATTATTGTATTTAAAATAGACACCAGTTCATATTTTGGGCCAAGATTTAAAGACAAAGTTAAACATGACTATTTCCTTCTCTGACGAAGGTTTGTGTGTTCCATGCCAGGAATACATTATTTAAATGTGGGTGAATTTATCATGGCATTTACAGGATAAATAGCTCTGCGAGGAATGCTGTTAGAGCTGGACATTTTTCACTATGGGGTACCCATTTTGTTAACGTGGCTACCCGGTATAGTGGGTAAGATTATGAGAATACCTAATGAGTTTTTGTTTAGGACACAGATACCTATGGATGAAGAGGGGGGACACAGATTTTTCCCCTAGAATTGCAGACAGACATACTATGAGGGGAACTGGCCATGCTCGAAGGATTTGACGATGAGGGCAGGCCATGGAGAACAGGGATTGCCATTGGGGAAGGGTACAGATTTACTGACGAGGATATGTTTAAAGACAACCCGTTAGACAATGAAGTGGTGTTCGAGATGAGCATTACTTATTGGATTAGGATAGTAAGAAGAGAAATCCTACAGCGAATTATAGTGCGGCAGCTTCCCGCATCTTCGTATGAACACATGGAAAAGGGGCCAACCTCTTTATGGACTACGGGCCTCTATGAGGTAGGCTTATTGAAGGAGGTGGGAGAAGTTAAGATTAAGTTGAAACCGGGAAGGAACAATTTCACCTTGAGTAGACAGTTTCCTATGTCTCGAGAGGCAGATGAGGGCATTTCTAAGACTATATCGGTTATGATGGAATAGGGCATCCTGGTGACATCAGTCACCATGTAATACTGCAGTGTATCCTGTGAAAAAAATAAAGGGGGGATTGTGGCGTTTAATTCAGGACATGAGGCCGATTAACCAGATTGTAGAGGCAGTTTCCTCTGGTTCTGAATCCAGCAACGATTTTATGCAGTATTTCCCTAGAGGCACGATATTTCACGGTGATTGACTTGAAAAATGCATTTGTCTCAATCCCGTTGCACAAGGATTCCCAAGATCTTACGTCATTCACGTTCCATCACTAAGCTGAAAAGAACACGTTTGCCCCAGGTGTACTGTGAGTCTCCATTGATCTTTAATAGGGTCCTGCAGATGGACCTAAGCAACATTGATTTGCCAAGTATTGTGTTGCAATACGTAGATATTTTAATTTGTAGTACAACAAAGGAAGAGTGCAGATGAGACTCGATTCAGTTGATTATTCTAGCAGACAAAGGATACAAAGTGAATAAGGAGAAATTGCAATATTGTCAGGAAGAGGTGTTATACATATGTCAGTTAATTTTGCATGAAAGAAAGTTTCACCTGAAAGAGCTGAGGCAATTATGAAAACGTCAAAACCACACACGATAAAGCAAATGGAACAGTTTCGGGGACTGTGTAATTATGTCAGAGCATGGGTATTTGATTATAGTTCATACACAAGACCTCTTTTGCAAGCTCTGAAGAAAGCACAGGTGAATGAGGATGTTTTTCATATATATTTTCCCACCACCTTGTCCATTCTCCATATGAATTCAATGTTTCAAGTTTGTTACATCAAGGTATGTTTCTCTTATTAATTTGCAACCCCCTTGGCCAGTCTCTTGATAAAACAAAGGTGTCAACTTCTTTTCATGGAGGAATGCTTCCCTTGTTACTCTTCCACCACCTTGACCAGGTTCTCTCTAATGGTTTAATATTTTGAACAAATTGATTGAACTGTCCAGGATCCCTTCTCGTTAGATTTTTAACAATGTCACTTATTTCTCAAAGGTTCTCCAGGCCCCTCTGGCTTTCAAGTTTCCTTAACCTCTCTGGTTGTATGTGTGCTTTGTGCCAATATTCAATACTCTTTGTCCGTTTTTCATTCTTTTTGGTTCCACTCGCCCCCCTCCACCCTGAGCAACTCTGGTACCTTTCTCTGCCTTCGGGTGTGCTACAGCAGGATGGCTTCCCAGTGAGGATCTTGCTATTTCACCCTTTTCCACAGCGGCACGTATCTACTTCTGCCCAATTTGGCTGTTGCAGCGGTCCTTGTGTTCCAAGTGGAGGGTTCGGTCCTCCATTCTGTACTGGCCTCAGCGTAGTTTCCCAGGGCACAGACCCACCACAGCTTCAGGTAAGACTGTTCTGCCATCCCCATCTCTTTCTTTCTGGATCGCCTTTCTTAGCGATGGCCTCCCTGCCTGCTCTCTGCCGTACTGCCGACTCCGAGGTGTATCGCGGATCCACCCGTTCAGGACATCTGTATGTCAGAAGCTCACCTGCGAGTAGCATTCTTCCTCCTCCATTTAAGGTTCATGGTCCTTTTATTCTTGCTGAGGTACTGCACAGGGGGTGTTGCTTTTCGTCAGTTGCTAAATTCAAGGGAATGCCAGTATTACCTTGAGTCAATGATATAACAGCAATGTCAGTACTTGATGTTACTTCTGTTTTGCATCCAGCTGTCTCTTCTACTCCGATATACATGCAGACAGTATTTTTCACAGGTAGCTCCTTGTAGGAATGAAGTCATTGTCCCCTAGAGGGGAGTCACTCCCAGTGAGGTCCCTCTTTCCCTGACAGCTAGGGAGGTTCTTGCTTAGCGGGATCACTATCTTAGCCTCAAAGGGCATGACACCTCCTGGGAAGAAGGCGTGGTATTTGGAGCCTTCATGACTGCCAATCCATCTTCCCAAATGTCGTCCAATTACAGGGCCGCAATGATTTTATTTTTAGCGGACTCTCGTCGTTGAAAAAGAAAGCCCTCTTCTTCTGGCACCAGTCTGAAGCGCTTAACAGCCTTTGAGGTGGAAGGAGCCAATTCCGTCCGAGGGTAAGGCACTGGCAAACCCGTCGACATCCAGTGGGTCCCCATCCGTGGGAACTTGGTCATATTCCTCTGTGTGAGTTCCATTGGTGTCTCTGCCAGTATCTGAGTGGAACTGGCTCCTCTGCCACAGGGAGCAGGGCCCCTAGCGCTGGCCGAGGGTAACTGTGCCCTACGAGGTGGTGTCAGCTAATAACGATGTGGCCATGGGGGATTCTTGGCTGGACCAAACACAGGAGCAGTACGCAGCTGCTGCTAAATCTCCGCCACCAACATATGCAAGGTTAGGATGTCCAGGGAAATGTCCCTTGGTGCAGCAACAGCCAGAGCAGGAGCCAGGCTTTAACCCGTTGGTGGGCTAAATGGCTGGTAAGGGTCATGGGACACTGATCCCTCATGAGGCATGGGCCTATGGCCCCCTTCCTGATCTGAATAAAAATCCTCAGGCAGGTCCTCCTCAGAATTGGTGTAGATATGTGGCGATCTCCTGGAGGATCCCAAAGGAGCCAGAGGAACTGCACTGGTGGACCTGGGCAGGAAGTCCAGAGCTGGA
This sequence comes from Ambystoma mexicanum, assembly GCF_040938575.1. Lineage (NCBI taxonomy): Eukaryota > Metazoa > Chordata > Amphibia > Caudata > Ambystomatidae > Ambystoma > Ambystoma mexicanum. The sequence goes on along the minus strand of NC_090923.1, from coordinate 900,395,816 downwards.
AGCAAGTCTTTCACTCGATCAGGGCCTCTCGAGAAAGAGGCTATGACAGGATCCCGCAGAGTAGGGATAGGTGCAGTCCTCAATGGGATCGTAGTCGGGACCGTTGACAGAGGTCTAGGAGGCAGAAAGACCCTGGGCGTGGTGACCCTTGTGGAAGTAAAGATGTCTGTCGTTGACAAACTCTGTCGACGAAGGAAGACTTGTTTTTCCTGACTTTGCTGACGGTGCTCTGGTCAACAAAGTGGTTGCTGAATGAACAGGCCATCAACGGGACGACGGTCCTGATGGATAAAGTTATAGTCGACAGGGTTTGTGTCATCGACATCAGAGCCGAGTCCTTAGAAGATCAGCTCTTCGATGACATGTGCTGGGATGGTGTCAGCGATCTCCTCACATATGGCGGTAACCCACCAGCCGACAGACTAACCGTCAACAGAGACCGGCCCCTTCTTAGAACCTGGTCCCGCAGCCACCAAGACCGTTGACGATGCCAATGGAACATGGGATTTTGCCTTCTTTTGGATCTTCACATAGGAAAAATCCTCAAAGGACCTCGACCTCTTCTTACCATAGGGCGTACGCTCTGAGGACTTGCCGGCCCTGGATTAGACAGGACTTCATCCGTAGGCTTCGTCAGAGGTCTTCCCCTTCCTCGACCCATGACACTAACCTCCGGTGGTGATCCTTCCTGGTCTTTGGCAGGAAGGATTGGCACATAGAGAATCCATTTGCGTCATGGTCAGGATGAAGACAAAGGCATGAGGTGCCGGTCCTCAACAAAAAATGTTCTTCAGGCCACTGCATTCACAGACCTTGAAGAAGCTGTTCTTCATCTGTGGTCTAGGTGTCGAGATGTGGGCCCAAGACGGAACCTGTTGGCACCACGGGTTGAAGATCCGACGTTGGACAGAAGATCTCCGCTGACAATGGATGCCTGCTGCCGGTAGTTGCCGCGTGACAATAGATGAATAAGAGACGGAAGATTTCATCAGAAAAATGCAAAAAACAGAAAAAACCTATGATTTTCGATGAGCGAAGCACAAGGACTCCCAACACTAGAAACGTGCGGTATAATCTGAAGATGGCCACAAGGGGTTGCGCTTAGGACGATGAACATCATTGGCTTGGGGCAGTATGACCCAAAGGACACTGATAGGCTATTAAAGCTCCCCAGAGAGCATTTTGGAAGCATACAAAAGTATGATCCGCACTATCTACCCCTTTGTAACCAAGCCAGCTAAGAAGGTGCGTTAGGAGGCCCTTAAGTCCAAAAGCTGGTTGGACATGGATTGTAGAGTTGCTAAGGACACTATTTCAAGGTGGAAAACCCAATAGATAAGCAGTTAGTGCGTCCCTTGAGGGCAAACTATAAAGCATTGACGCAGAGGAAGAAATCCACATTTAATCAGGATCTTTGGGATGATCAGCATACAACATGTAGAGCGGGTGATACGATTGGGTTTTGGAGGCTGATAAATGGGAGGGGTCTGAATTCGGCAGAGCCACTTAGGTGCCAGATCACCCCTGATTCTTGGCATGAACATTTTAGGGTCCTGTACCATAGCGGCTTGCCACATAGTGGGAACACGTAGCTCTCTATAAGATGGGATGTGCGGGGAAGGGAAGTAAATGCTATATTGCTTAAGGAAGTGGAAGTGCCCATTACGGAACTGGGTGCAGGAAAGGCCCCAGGGCCCAATAAAATGCCAATAGATCTCTTTCAGGATGAGGTACGGATATGGCTCCTGTGCTGCATTTAATTCAGTGGCGGACACTGGCAGCATCCTGCCGTCCAGGCGTGATACAGAAATCATGCCTAATTAGAAGAATGGAGACAGACATGCACTGAGGAACTACAGGCCTATTTCACTTTTGGATACTGCAGGGAAGATCGGTTACCAGACATTTGGTCGAAAAAAATTGGTCGACCAGACAAATGGTCGAACCAATTTGGTCGAAAACCAAATGGTCGAAATTTTTTATTTATTTTCACCCTATTTTTTGGGGGGGGGGGGTCCCACCCAACCCCCTTTTTCTTTCTAAAAAAAACCCTTTTTTTTTTTAAAACGAAAACCCGAAAAATAAATATATAATTAAAAAAAAAAAATCGACCATTTGGTTTTCGACGAAATTGCGTCGACCAAATGTCTCTCAACCAGTTTTCGGTCGACCAAATGTCTGGACACCAGGACGATCTATGCTAAAGTCCTTCTGGAATCCCTGCAGAAGTGGGCCTATAAAAGGGAAGCTATTATTCATCTCCAGGCGGGTTTCCGCCAAAATAGATCAGGGGTTTAGATTGGGCGTGATCCGGTCTAAACAGGTCTTACTCGACAAAACCCGAGTCTATGCAATCTTCATGGATCTCCGCACAGCGTTTAATTGTGTACCAAAACAGTTGCTGTGGGAATTTCTGGGCAGGAAAGGTGTACTCGGGAAGCCCATCTACATCTGTGCCCTATATACCTGTAATAAAGCATCAATGAGGTGGGGTGGGGAAACTAACCAAGTCATTGTCGGTACAGAAAGGGGTACAACAGGGGTGTGCGTTGGCCCCCTTGCTATTCTGCCTATACATAGATGAAATCATTGGGGAACTTGTGAGCAAATGCCTTGAACCCTACCTGCGTTTTCTTCGCGGACAACGCGGTTATCCCCGTCGGCCTCGCCAATTGGCCTCCCAAAACAATGTTGCTACCTTTATGAGGAAATGCAGGTGCCTCAAGTTGGCAATTAATAGTGGCAAAATGAAGGCTATGGTCTTCAGGTACAAGTTGGCCAGGAGGGTTACGTTGAGCATCGAATGTGAGTGTAAGTGGCTACATATAACTATCACAGTATTCGGTTTTCAGAGTGTCATTGGACAAATACTGTGGACGACTGTGGAAATGTAGTACCCAGGGCAGGGGAGCAATAGCCTCCTGCCTTAGAATTATTCATTATTCAGAGCATAGGCTTTGCCTGAGGCACCATGTGGAGCGGAGCTGTGGGACCACCAAGGGTTCCTTCCCTTAGTGTCACAGAGAACAAATTCCTTAGCGCTATTCTGAAGCAACCAAAGGGAGTCCCAATAGCTAGCCTGCGGATGGAGTGCAACTGGCCAGCTATTGCAGGCAACCTGTCCATGAGACCAGTATTGTATTGGGTCAGGATTTGGTCAAATGAATATCTAGCACCCTACCAACTGGCACTAACCAAATTCTATATATGTAGAGATCGGCACATGCCAAGGGTAGTAGCATGTATTTTTTAAATGACTGCTATGTTTTTTTAAATATTTTGATGGTTATTTATTATGGTCCCCTGATGAATTTCAATAAAGAATTGTGTTTTATGAAGTGCTTTTCTAAGGAATGTATTGTTTTATGCTTTTATGGCTCCAACCACCAAATAAAGTTGTGTATGATCATTAAAGTACTTTATTTTATCGAGGATTCCCAGCCTGACAAAGGGGATTATTCATGAGCATTTGAATCCATGGAAGACCCCATGCTGGAGATACATTTATTTATAGTAAAAAAAACCTTCACTATCCCTATCTTCTAAGAGGGGTTTCCCCTGCCTCAAAACTAATACTAAAGGATCTGTCAGAATGTCTGCCAAAATCAAACTCCACAACCCTGTGTCACAACCTACTCCTATCTCTTACACAACTAAAGAATAATCCAACAGAAATGTCCTTCCCCAGGAGAAGGACTCCCTTCTCCAGGTGTTCAGCTGGTCTTCCAAAAATGTTCTCTTGCAAAAGTATGCCAGGGAGAATTACTCCCTTCCCCTGGCTTGTTGTCCCAACAAAACCTTTGTACAACACAGCTTTCAAGACCAGGAGAATGATTCCCTTCTCCTGGTATTGGTCCTTCCCAATAAAGTTCACAACAAAGCCAGGGGCTAGGACTCCCTTCCCCTGACATCACTTGAGTATATTCAAATGACTCCCCTGTCCTGGTGTTTAAGAATTCCTTTCTGTATCTTTCAACTTGTTTATTTTGCCACTCTCTCATGGTACTAACAAAGTCCCAAATCCTTCTCTGCGTTTCAGTGGACTTATCTCTGCCACTGTGACACGGCCGATTTCTTTGGATGCCCAGTTCGCTTATGTTGGGTTCCAGTCCCTTCTCTGGTGGTCAGTGGGCTTACTGGTGCCACTGCAACAAGGAAGATTTTCTCGGATGCTCGGTTCTCTTATGTTGGGTTCCGGTCCCTTCTCTGTTTGTCAACAGACTTATCCCTGCCACTGCGACAAGGAAATTCTCCTCAGATACTTGGGTTAATAGTATTAAGGTCCCGACCAGTCTCTGGCAGTCAGTGGGCACATTGCTGCCACTGAGACAAGGAAGTTCTCCTCCGATGCTCACTCCGCTCTTCCCAATAGCTTGGTTGTTACTGCCAGACCAGGGAAGAGCTGCTCAAGCCAGACACTCTTCCCCTCCGGATTTCTCGTACCTCCCGTTACCATAATTGAGACTTTGGTACTTGGTACATCTCTCCTCTCATCTGCTTCTGCGGCAGCTCTGCATTCAGCTGTACTGCTCGGTTCGCTTCTACTGCGTCGTGCTCTGGTCCACTCCAACTGGACCCTCGGAGAACTCCGTCAGGGCTCAACCAGCGTCCTCTGCTCTTATGCATCTCTGGTTAACCGACTGGATTTGAAACACCAGCTCTGGATGGTTTCCACAACTGTTGACTCTCTAGGCTGGGATTGACAAGTTTTTTAGTCCATTATCCCTTCTCATACATTGACAATCTGCCTGTGCGGGATTGGCAGCAAAGTCCTTTGTTTCTCTTGACAATTTGACCTTCATGCCTCCTCTGGGCCACCTCGTACCAGTGCTAGCAAAGTCAATAATCTTCATATCTTCAGTGATCTTCATCCTAGTATACTCTCTGCTTTGGTTGTATCCCATATATCACAGTAATATATTGGTCTACTCTCAGGGAAGAGGTTTGGAGTGGGGTCGGAGGGGCAGTTGGGGGCACTAGGGAATGTTGGGGTGTGAGTCTATCCTCAATGTTTTGTGTACGCCTGAGTGAAAAGTGTAGTTTTTTTTTCTGGTTGATTGACCTCTAGACATCGATCAGTGCACAGTCCTCAATTGGATTTTGGAGCCTCAATGCTCTCAGCATCACCTGTTTTGGCATTTTTAAGGTGAAGCAATAAGTATGGCACTAGACTGCAGTCTTCTACAATGCAGATATTCCTAGAGCTCGAATACATTATAGTTCGGTAAATATGGTGCATTGGCGCTGCTCTTACGTTTGGGAGGTAGACATTTCGAAAGGAGAATTTCATTTTCAATTTCAGCGTTTACATTCTCCCATCTGCTTTCAGTGTGTAACTTTATGTTCTATGATTATTCATTTTGATTTCTTCTTTGGGGGGATACCCACGCCTCAATGTTTGTTTGTTTTAATATTTGTAATGCGCGCCAGACCCGAGGGTATCAAGGAGCAATAGGCATCAAGAGGGTTGTTCAGCTTGGGTTACATTGCTGTGCAAGATCATACATGTAGTACAGGAAGTTATAGGTCTGTACTGAGGAGCAGGATTTTCACTGATGGGCCCATAGATCAGTGCGCACCCTCTAGTACCTGTAAGACAAGATAGCTGCACCATGTGAGGACTGGGGGTGCAGGATTCACTTACTCCAACACGACTCAATAATGAGGACTCAGTAGTTTGGCAAAGGGAAGTCCGTTTAATGAAAAGTACATCAAACAGAGAAACAAATGGAAATCAGCAGCATTGCGATCACCTGTCTCGCTCCAACTTCCTCGAACTTCAGTCAAACAGCCATTTTTATAGGCAAAACTCGTCATCACTGACGTCTAATTCTACAAAATCATCATGCAATATCATTGGTTAGGAAAGGTAACTTAAGTATAGGTGCTATATCTGTATATGGTAACAGAGCATGCGGATTGGGTAACTCTTATCAGGTGGGCGTCTACGCCCATCCCTCTACATCACACGTGATTGACGTCACTAAAAGTACGACGTCCTATTGGTTACAGTGTCTATAGGACCCTACATTACATGGTCCATTGTGATTGGGCAGGTTACACCCTTAAACATAAATCTCCACTTTAATTAGCAGCATGCAGGATGGACACCCAGGTGCCTAGTGCCCCAGGATTCAACCTGCCTCCTTTCCATCAATCAGTGTTTCAGGGCGATGTGTCAATTAGTTGGCTGAGGATGGCCTCGAAACTGTAATCTCTTATCGGGAAAAGTTATGGCATCCTAGGGTTCTGGATGACATCAGGCGGTGGTGGTACTTTGCGCGTGGCTGGTCACGTGTTAATTCACCATGAATCTGCTTCAGTTTCCAGCTTTTAGTGTATTTAATTCTCCTATTGGCCCCACCACTTGCCCGGGCCTCCTTATTTTGACCTTCATGGGGCAGGCTGGTATGCTCTGAAGTTTTGATTCTTCTTAGCTGAAGCTCTCCTCCCTTTCTTAGGTTGACCTCGATTTCCCAGGCATGAGCTGCTTCTTTGTTGAGTTTCGATTCCGCTCTTTCTCCAGGCTGGCTGGGATGTGAAACCTGGCCTGTTAGGCCTCGGCCGCCTGGGCATACTTCTGCTTTTACAAAATGGAGTCGCACTTATATAACGTGCCTTACTGAGGTGGATATATAGTTGGCGCTTGCCGCTCTATTCTTCTACTAAGCATTGCAAGCAGTATCGATTTCTTAGCTTCTTGCGTTTCAAGCCTATTTATACACATTAGCTGGTTCGATTCTTCCATCTGGTTTCACAGCTATGTTTCCTTTTCGCTTCAGCATCGTTTTGTCTTTCGTGCCCATTGTATCTATTTTCATGGCTACTCGCACTAGCGTGTTGCCTTTTTCCATGCGTGAGTCTGTCCTGGCCCTCGTCTCATTACCATTTGCCTTCCATCAGGGCTCTTTGAGTCTCCTCATGGACAGTCTGTAAATACTCGTTTCGTATCGGCGGCTGGTATGGTTGTCTGATGGGGTACCGTGCTGCCCATGGCTGTCTGGTTATGGGCGCTTCAACAGGTACAGCTCTTCTAATGTACGCTGGGAAGAGTCCCAGTGCTGCTCTTTGTTGGTTCATCTGCTCCTCATATGTCACATACTTCGGCGAGTACATTCCTGGTACCTCGAAATGAGGGGCAGGGGTGCAGGTCATGTCTGAGACCTCCTCTACAGGTGTTACGGTCACCTGGACCCCACAGGGGTGTCGATCGGACTCGGACAGCTGCAGTCTCCGTCAACGTGATGCGTAGTGCAGAGATGACTGTCTGGACTGGCCCGCCTAGTCTTGTCTGCTGGACCCGAAGAAGTATTTTCCTGCAAGTGGAGAAAGGGATTAGACACCTGTGGGTTTTAGTGATGGCCTCCCAACTGTTCTCGCTCTCCCACACTAATCACCTCCGATATCCCCTTAGTAACCTCACCTTATGTTTGTAAAAGATGAGCTCTCCATCCTGCGTGTCTTGCAGGGGCGCGTAGATACCAGTTACTTCACTGGTTTGAAGGCGTTGGGAGAGTTCCGGTAAGCATTGACTCTGAAGTCCCAGGCGGGATTGGTAAGTATCAAGTTCAAAGAGTTCAATGTGCCCGATGTTCACTCTTGTCCCCTTCCTTCCTTAAGTTGCAACTGAGTTCGTGAGAAGGTCTCGTAGCAGCTGCTGGCGTTCAGGTAAGAGTCTGTGTTACCCAACACTGTCTGGTAACTATTACATGCGTTAACGTGTTGTTTTTCTCCCTCTTTACAGATGCGGCATATGAAGATATGGAGAATAATACCGCCGGTGGTAAATCAGGTAAGTCTATGGTGGTAAGAGGTATTTGTTGATTCTTCTGGCTCACCTTGTTATTCTTGTGCCCCTAGGTGCCGGAGTACGGCGAAGAAATGATGGAGACAGTGCCGGATCGAAAGATGCTGTGAGAACTGGTGAGTATGGCGCCGTGCTGGAGCTGGTGAAGCGACGCGTGCAGGACTGATGTACTTCCAGGTTGGGAGATGAAATGGATCCGGAATCAGGTGAGGAATTTGAAATAAATTCGTTTTCTAACCTTGTCCTTTTCTTCCTCTTTATTCTAGGAGCTCCGGATTCGAGGCGGGCGTGGCAGAAGACTGGATGCTGGCTGCAGGCACGGTGAGAGTCACGCTGCTGGATGCAGAATAACACAAAGCATGTGCTGCTGTTCGGGCGTGGTTTAAATAGCCTCCAAAGTAGTCCCAGGAAAGAAGTTCCCCAGGACCACACCTAGTAAAAAATAGTCCCTGTAGTAAAATAATCCCATCCAGGCCTCACGTTGGCTTGGATTTATTTGCAGCATGGTCTGCATGAGGTAAGTAATGTCTATGAGCCTGGCACCTATGGCGCCAGGACTGATTTTTATTATGAGCCTGGTGCCTTCGGCGCCAGGACTGAACCCAGACAGCCCCTAGCTGGGGCTGCTGGGGTTTTTGTAAATGTCTGGATGCCTGCTCCCGGGGCTGATGGGCTTGATCCGGATGCCCGGGGGTAGGCATCATGACAACAGGTCCCATGTACAAAATACCAACATAATGAATAGAGAATACAGACATGATTTACAATTACAAGATACAGGTTACACAAAGGTAAAACTGTAGACATTTGACATTAAATACAATATATACAGAGAGTCTGGGCAGGGCAGGATTGGATTGCCTTTCAGTGGTCGTTTTCTTTGAACCGTTGGATGAGATTGAACCTGAAGTGTGGGTAGGGTAGGTCTTCCCTTAGAGGCGGAGGAAGGGAGTTCCAGTATTGGGCAGCTTTGACCGGGAAGCTACTTCCACCTGTGTTAGTACGTTTGAATCTGGGCACCATTAGGATGTTTGCGTTGGCAGATCTTAGGGCGGTTGGAGGGTTGTCTTGTAAATCTGGCTATGAGGTATTGTGGGGCAGCATAATGGAGACATTTATGTGTCAGTGATGCAGTTTGAGGGGGATGCTGTCTTTTGTGGAGAGTCAGTTATTGGATATTCTGAGGTCGGAGATATGGGCTTTCTTGGGTAGGCTTAAGGCAGCTCAGAGCATTATTTTGTAAAATCTGGATCTTATTGGTAATGTATTTGTTGCTCCCCATGTATAGGGCATTACAATAGTCCAGTTTGTATTCCCTTTGTCATGTATCCAAGGTTCAAAATCACAAATGTAAATATTAGAGAGGGCTCCTTGTCAGAAGAGAGCAACACACCCAAGTGTATTATTACTGTTCTTCTCACCGACACCTATTATTCAATAATAACTACATGTTAGAAGCCAGTTCAGCCCGATCCAAATTAGAGCACAGTTGCTCGCTTTCCTACAAACAGTCTCTACTAACTGCATAAGTATTTTGAATTCTCGTCCTGGTTTTAGTAACTACACACCTCCCTATGGACTAGCTATCTGAATGACCAATTCATTGAAATGATGCTCCATTTGGAATCTCATTTGCGGTTGACTTATTGTGGTAATAGGGTTTTAAGTTAACAGGTCTACCTAGAATATCACAACAGGTGGTGGGCCTTCAATATTCACAGACCTTCTAACCCTTTTTTTGGCAATCAGAATACATGGGTACAAATTATGCTGAAATCAGCTGTCTCTCAATTCTAGATTCGCACCTTTTCAAATCCTATATTTGTCCGACCCACTTTGATCTCTTGATGACTGTCGGGCTTGTTCACCTATGGGCATCTTACTGGGTTTCTTGATCCTTTGGAGAATTTACCCTATAATGATTTCTACCCTTATGCTTCCCTATCCCATCCATGATATATTTCTCATCCTCAATGACATTTTCATGTGGGTCTATAAGTTCCACATTTTCATTATAAGGGCTTTGTTGTGTAAACATCACTTCACTCTCCCGAGTTCTAGGTATCGGATTTAAAATGAGTGCTCTGTCGTAACAAGGTGTTTTAGTACCCTTTCTTGCATCTTAATTTACAGACTTGTTAAAGTTAATTTGCCCGATTTTGGAGTAGGCGCTGCCTCTGAATGTTTAAAAATGGATAATAAATTGGGGTTGAAATCAGATGTGCGCCCCATTTTGGAGTTGACGATATGCGTCTTGGCATGAAAGTTCTTTCAGTTCCGGGAATGGTTTCTTTCTGAAACAAGATCATCCCCTTAATTCTGTTTTGGGGTTGATCGCACCAGTTGGATTTTGCTCCAGGGCAGATGGCGCAGAAATGAAATACATTTATTGTGACTGTTAAGTTGTCAGTGGCCCTGCTTTTTAAGACAACTTTTTTGTACATTGATGCTGTAATACGCCATCCCCTAGCGGTCTTGTGTGAAGTACTGTGGTAAGGATGCAGATTACAACCTTCAGAGTATCCTGGTTTGGGTCACTCATGGTTCTTTTCTTTGGATGGCTTAATTTCTCCTTTCATAAAGTTGTCCTCATCAGTCACTCTGAAGGATAAGTCAGCATGTTGTAAGCAGGTCAGTTTTTCTCTTGCAAGGAGTGCAAAATGAATTACACTCCATTTTTAAATCCATAGCCAAATACACATTTTTGAACCACTAAATTCACAAGTATTTTAACAGTCATTATACAATCTGTACCGGTTTCTCTCAGTTGGGTGGGAGGAGGGCTGTGCTTCTGTGTCTTGTTGATCGAAGAAAACTGGCTTCAGTTTTATTTCAGTTTTAGGTTTAAAATATGAGTGGCTTTCAGAGTCCCTTCTTTCATGTGTCTTTAATCATCACTGGAGTTTTCATCCATGCTTCTCTCCATGAGGAAACCAATGGAGAATATAAGGATGGGGACTACTGGAAAGGGATTTGAGGGAGGCTGCTCAACTTCTTACTGGCATGCCCATGTTGACATCCAGTTTGTGAATATTAGAAATACAAGAGATAAATCTGAACCCCAAGGACTAGATGGTTTCATGTGCACAGCATGCCTATCCCCAACTAGATTGCTGTTGCAAAAATGATGTACACACCATTGGACAACGGACCATATTAGGACACACAGATAAATGCAGAATGCTTGGATCCCAATGGAGAGTACCCTCTCCATGCACTGGAAGTCTCAAGATGCCTGAAAGAAGAACATTCCACTGGTGGGATTACTGGAGTCAGATTTAAGCTCCAGAAGCACAGATTGTAACGGATATGAGAGAAAAAAGGTGCTGAATTCAGGATATCAGGCAATAAAGATTACCCCTGTTAGCTGTGCAGGGAGTATTAATTCTATTAAAGACTAGGAGGTGAGCATTATGCTTCAACTTCATTTATTACTACTCTTCAGCAGTTTCAACAAACTATAACAAAACAACAACATTGAAATGTCCCAAGTGACTTTCCCACTTTTGAACTACGAACCCCATAGTCTCTGTAGTCCTTCATACTCCAGCTCAGCTATGACCACTTCCTGTCCCTGAGCTCCTCCTCTTCTTTTACTGCTCTTCAAGCAGATAAGTAAAGTTTTCTTTACTTCCCTGTTTATCTATAAGAGGGAAAGTTGTATGTCATAGGTCTTCTTATTTGGAGGGAAGAGTATGTATAAGGCATAGATTATGCAGAACGTAGCTTTGTACAGCGCATTAGACTGAAACTGCGCAGATAGAACAGCAGTCCAGCGTTCATTGCGGTGCGTAGGACTGTAAAAGGCAGCGTTTTCCTGCCTGTTGAATTAATTCGCCTTGATGGGTCTAGGAATATTTGGAAGTATCTTTAAGCATAACGGGAACTCCAGCGGCGCTTCAACCCCATGCCGTATGACCGGCACATCAGTGGTTCGCCGATTAGCCTGCGGAGTTGACAGGCTCTCATACGAGGGAAGGAGCGCAGGCCCCCTCCCTTGGGGAGGCGGAGTCGAGCGCCGAAGCGTGCTTATATTGGGCCCTCGTGGAGGGTATTGAAGCGCAGAGCTCTCCGGCCCCCACCTTCGCGTGGGCAGAGCCGGGTCCCAGTGTGTGTGTTTGCGCCGCTTCGCATTCAATCTGCGACACAGAGCCATGCACGCCAGGGAGGAACGCTTGTGCGCGAACAAAGCCTTTAAGCTGCAGAGAGCAGAAGGTATAAATGTTGTAGAGCTCAGGCAGCTCGCAGAGTTAGAGGGAGATCTAACGGGGGGCGTGACAGTTACGATTTAGAAAGACCGCTCTGTGTGCTCTCAGAGCGGTCTTTCTAAATCTGTTTCATTTTTGGAAAAATGAAAAATACCATTTCATTTAATAGCGACTAATCTCAAAAGCGTATGAGCTCGGTTTGCATTATCTCCCGGGCCTTCCCATTTTTGCTTTTCTATTTATGGCAGCATAATAGCACTATAGATTGGGCTTCTGCAGTATTGGAGACGGCAGCTGTGGGTCGACTTTAAATTATGTTTTAGTATGCTATATTTTACTATACTACACTACAGTCAGACCCATAATTTACAGCTGAACTTGCTGTTGCTGTCCTTGATGCTTAGGCTTTGTTTTAATACAGCTACATTTGGTGGAACCGTTATCTGCCATTACATGTTGGCAAACGGGAAGATAACGCTCACCTCTCTACAGTGATGAAACATCGTCCAAAGAGGGTCATGCAAACCTCTACCAGAAGGAGCAGAGGAGTTTGTAAGCAGCACATTCTTAAGTCTGCAGGGTCATTAAAGCAGTCTACAATCAACTGGGTGCTTTGTAGCCAGAAGGCCTTAAGTGGCTTAGGCCCTATTATCCTTGCTGTATTATCCGCTGAGGATACGAGCAATACCACCAATGCTTCCATTATAACAAATAATTCAATTGTATTGGCTAAGGACAAGGCGGTCGGCCCATTGTTGGATGAAGATATGTCGGTATCAGCAAGTGGACTACACGCTCCTCAAACCGAAGTAGCGTGCCTGATAGCAACTTCCTGTGCAGTGAAATTATTGGTGGCTGAAGAGCCAGAGAAAATATCGATAGATTGCAGCCTTTTGGATGGTCCTTCGGATAGATCGATCCTGGAGGATCAATCGATCGTCTATATGATGAAAATTGCTTTCAGCAAAAAACTCCCAGGGTCAAAAGAAGCATCTTAGGGTGATTCTGCTTTTAAAGCTTTTATTCATAAATTTAGGCTGGAGTCTATGCTGCATGAAGCAGCAGCTTGCCATAAAGGATCTACATCTTCTGAAAGATATGATCAACGGCATACAAGAATGTTTGGAGCGATTCTGCTGGTTCAAACTATTATAGGAGACAATTTTGGTGTTCCGTCTGAAATGGAAGGTTGCGATGCTGGGAAAGAACAGCAGGGTTTGCAGTGCACCTATCTCAAGATTTGGAGTATGCCTCAGTGGGGCAGCTGGGTATGGAGCACCTGAGCTTGTTGAGATCTCCTCAGTTGACCACCCTCCCCGTCAGCCAAACTCTGCAACATTTGTAAGCAAAGCAATATCTAAGGATAACATGGGCAGTCCACCAGATAGTATACTGAATTTGGTTAACGATTTAAATCGCCTATTTGCTGCACATCAGGAGATACGAGAGGCATTAAGGTGGCTATTTGACATAAGAACAAGAGACACTGATAAGTTGGACAACTGCGTGGGTATTATAAGATCCCCAACTAATATGCTGGACAGAGCTAGTGAAACTGCAGTTCATATGGTGAATGACTTCAATGATAAGCCAGTAACAGTGGATAATGTAAATAAACCGGCAAACAGTAAGGAGGCGGTGTTATCCTTGAACTTTGGCTCTGTTACTAGGGCTGTTTCAACCGAGCCTGTGTGCCGTAGCTATGCGTGCCTACCCAGGGACTGCGCAGTATGGCAACGCAGACTAGGCACACGGCAGGTGTTACACTTGTGGTGCAAAACCGGGAAAGGGGGCCGGTGTGTAAGAAGCAAAATCAAGCTATGGACCGCAATAATGTCTTACAGCCCTATAACATGGAATTGAGAGTCCTAGCCATTATTACACCCCAGCCTAAGAGTGGTGCAAAGAAAATAGTGGCCAGTAAATATCCCCTTGCTGGTTGGAGAGAAATTAACTTGATTTGTTGCTTTGAGGGATACACTTGTGGCAATAAGAAATCCAATACAAGAGCACTGACCTGTCATGATGCCTACCTCCAAGGAGCCAGGCCGGGCCCAGCAACCCCAGAGGCAGACATCATTTTCCCCAGGGAAGTCTCAGCGGGCCCAAGTCGGGGCCCTTTGGACTCAGCCCTGGCGCCTTAGGCGCCAGGCTCATAGCGGACCCCAGTCCTGGCGCCTTAGGCGCCAGGCTCATAGAAGAGGATATGTGTTTAAGTGCTTGGGTGCACACTTACCTGATGCAGACCTTGCTGCTTCATCCAGGCCCTCTTGAGGCCTGAATGGGACTACTTTACCTGTAGGACTACTTCACCACCCGGGTGTGGTCGGGGAAGGATACATACCTGATTGGTGGAAGGATACATACCAGGAACTTCTTCCAAGGCTATTTAAACCCCACCCGAACAGCCACACGTGCTTCGCGTTGTTCTGCACCTAGCAGCTGGACGCTCACCGTGTCAGCTCCTGCATCCTGACTTCAGCCACGCCTGCCAGCACCCTGGAACACCTGCAAGGGGAGAAAGGAAGAGAATAGGAGAAGAAAAGCCCTTACCTGCTAAATCTGCATCCCGGAGTCATTTCTCCAACGGCCCTGAAAAGGAAGACATCATTTTAAAGGCATTTTGTTTCGATCGCTGCAGCGCTGCATTTTACTCACCTTTGCAAGGCGCTTCAATCTTCGGCAGCGATCTTCCGGATTCAGCTACGCCCCGGCGCCTAGAGGAAAAAAGACAAGAACAAAGGTGAGAGGGAGAAAAGGAATAAGGAAAGCTCAGTTTCCTTTTAAGTCTTACCTGTTGGATTATTCCCACTACATTTCGGGTCCTGCCGCTTCCTGGCATCTCCGGACCCCGGCCCCTATGGGGAAAAAAGACAAAGACATTGAATGAGCGAATGCAAAGACATTACCTGAGCGCTCATCCAGAACTGTTTCACTTCGGGTCGGCGCCATATCTCCGGCACTCCGAACCCCGGCCCCTAAGGGGAAAAAGACATAAGCATTAGCGCTTGCTGCAATTAGACAACGAACATTATTATTAAGCTTGAACTTTTGAACAGAACTTTTACAGCGCCTTACCTGAACAGTCAAGCTTACCTGAACTCCCATCAATCCTCAATCCAGTGAAGTAACTGGGTTTCAACGCGCCCCTGCATCAGAAGCAGGATGGAGAGCTCATCCTTCCAAACCCTAAGGTGAGGCTTCACGGGGAATCGTGGAGGAGGTATCGTGGAGGGTTGGAAGGGAGTGGGAGGCTTGAGCATTGTTCCACAGTTGGTAATACTCCCTTTTCACGCACAGGAGGGTATCCAACGAGCCAGGGAAGCCAGAATAGAGGGGCCCTTCCTGTCCATCTTCAGAGTTCTGCGCCTTCGACGCCGCGCCTCCGTGGGAACCAGGTGAGCGTTACAGAACGCGAAGCCTTACCACAATTTCCCACCTGGGCGCTATGGAGACTTCCGAGACAGATCAGCTGGCCCATCTTTTAGGGGAATTACGGGCAGAAGTGCACTCAGCCCGCCAGGAGACTAACGCTCTCAGAAGGGAACTAATCCTATCCAAGGAAAGAACTGATGATCTGGCCAAAAGGTTATTGCAGGGCCAGGCAGAGCACACTCCTTTACCTGTTTCCGGAGATATTTCTACAACAATGGGTTCGAATAACCCGGTACAAATCAATCTACCTGGACACATGCCTTTGGCCCCGCCGGAACGTTTTGCGGGGGATCCCAAGAAATATGCCGTTTTTATGAACCAATGCCGTTTACACTTTTTATGCAGGCCCGGGGCCTTCCCCAACGACCAGACCAAAGTAGCCTTTGTACTATCTTACCTCAGTGGCTGTGCTGCCGATTGGTCTATTCCATTGGTAAATCAGGATGATCCCATTCTCCGGGATTTCCAGGGCTTCCAGGCCAGCACGGAAAGATTGTTCGCTCGACACTCGCATGGACAGGCCCTTGACAACGAACTGCTATCCTTACGACAAGGTAATCAGGATCTTTTGTCCTATATCGCCACCTTTAATAGACTAGTTGTGGAAACCGGATGGCCTGAAAATAAAAGGATCACATTGTTTCATCGAGGCCTGCGCGGAGAGCTTAAAGATGTTATAGCTCAAATAGTAGATCCACCCCAGGCCTGCGCAGACTACATAGACTTAGTGGTTCAACTTGATCACAGACTTCAAAATAGAAAAGCAGATCGGCTCAAGTATGAAACCAGAGTACCTATCAAGACCCACGTTAACTCCAAGAGTACTGACGTTTCCGAACCTATGCAAATTGGCAGTGTTAAAGGACCATTAACGCAGAAGGAACGAGAGAGAAGGCGACAAATGCAACTTTGTCTGTATTGCGGAACTTCCGGTCACTTTCTTCAAAGTTGTCCAGTTAAACCACCCAAGAAGGTGGTTGGAGCCACTGATAACGAGTCATTGACACCTGGTTCGGGAAACGACCTAGCCCGACAAGCGTAGGGGTCCGCTTGCCGAGCTTGAAAACAAACTCTTTGACCTCGCATTTTGTCATGCCAATGGTGCTTGTGAACCCAAAACAGCCTCAGCAGTTGCATGCTATAAAAGCATACATAGACAGTGGAGCTATTGGAAATTACATAGACCGTGAATTGGCTTCCAGGATTAAGCTTCCTCTCCGCCCGAAAGTAACCCAAGATGTAATTACTACAGTTGATGGAACCGAAATAGCCTCAGGGCCTGTAACGCATTCCACAGTTGAAATCACTCTGGTGGGTCAGGACGGACATCGGGAAGCAATCGTGTTTGATGTGATCAAGGCCCCACAATTTCAAGTACTTCTTGGTATCCCTTGGTTAGAAACACATAATCCGAGAATAGACTGGCGAGCAAAGAAGATAACTTTTCCTGATTGTGAACCAACCTGTTACCCAAGGAATCCAGCTATGGGTCTAGCCTCTGTAACTTCCACCCCTGTACAGCTACCATCTGAATACCAAGAATTCCAAGACGTTTTTCAGAAAGAGCAGGCTAACACCTTACCTCCCCATCGATCTTACGATTGCCAAATCGACTTGGTACCCAATGCACAATTACCTTGTAGTATTGTAGTAGGATTTATGCTCTTACTGAACCTGAGAACCTGCATTTGCGCCAGTATTTGGATGAATACCTGGCCAATGGCTTCATTCGCCCATCAAAGTCACCAGTCTCTTCCGCTTTGTTCTTCGTACCTAAAAAGGAAGGAGACCTTAGGGCCTGTATTGACTACCGCGCCCTAAATCAGATAACGATTAAGAATCGTTACCCTTTGCCCCTGACACCTGAGCTTATCGACCAAGTAAAAGATGCTCGTGTGTACACCAAGCTAGATCTCCGAGGAGCTTACCACCTGGTACGTATAAAAGAGGGCGACGAGTGGAAGACTGCATTCCGCACTAAATTTGGGCTCTTCGAATATCAAGTAATGCCCTTCGGTTTGTGCAACGCACCTGCCGCCTTTCAGTACTTCATGAATGATGTTCTTCGGGAACTTATCGATGTTTGTGTCATCGTTTATATTGACGACATCCTGGTGTATTCCTCCTCAGAATCTGATCACAGAAACCATGTTAGGGCAGTTCTTGAGAAATTGCGCCAGCACAAATTATTTGCCAAGCTCGAAAAATGCGTTTTTCATACCACAGAAGTGGAGTTTCTCGGATTCATCCTGACACCTCAAGGAATCCGAATGGACTCGCGGAAAGTGGACGCCATTCTCAAATGGCCATCTCCTAGCTCTGTGAAGGGAGTGCAAAGCATGCTTGGCTTTGCCAATTTCTATCGAAGGTTCATCCCGGAATTTTCTCGAACTGTTCAACCCATCACAGCTCTGCTAAAGAAAAATAAACGCTTTGAATGGACTCTTGAGGCTGAACAAGCCTTTCAGGACCTGAAAACCAAATTCACCTCTGCACCTGTATTGAAGCACCCGCGCCCAGATCTCCCTTACATCGTGGAAACCGATGCATCCAGTTCGGCCATGGGAGCTGTCCTGTCGCAAAGAGACCCAGAAACTAACCAACTACACCCTGTAGCCTTTTGGTCCAGAAAATTCTCTCCACCTGAACTCAATTACGCAATTACCGACAAAGAACTACTGACTATTAAATCAGCTTTCAAGGCTTGGCGTCACTATCTTCTCGGTGCAAGACACACCATCACCGTAATTACGGACCACAGAAATTTGCAGTATTTAAAGACGGCCAAAGCTCAATCTTCGCGACAACTCCGATGGGCTTTATTCTTTGCGGAATTTGATTTTGTAATTACCTATCGCCCTGGCTGCAAGAATGGTAAGGCAGATGCCTTATCCCGGATAGGCATGGAAGAACCCAATTCAAGTTTAGAACCTGTGCCAATCATACCTGAACAAAGAATTCTGGGCTTGACTTCATTGCAAACCATTGAGGACATCCAAGCTCAAGTAAAACAGCTTTTTGACTCTTCTGCCTTACTGGAATGGAGTCAAAAGGGTCCTCACTACACCGTTAAGGATGATTTACCCTACTTCCAAGAGCGGTTATTTCTGCCAAGTAAAGGATTGCAGGAACTTGTCATTACCCGTCATCATGAATCATTAATGGAAGGACACCCCGGTATCGCGAAAACAGAAGAAAAGATCAAACGCCACTTCTGGTGGCCTTCTTGGAGAAAAGACAAAGTCATTTGTGTTGTCTTGCGGAATCTGTGCCCAAAATAAGAGTCAAAAGAAAAGGCCAGCCGGCCTACTTCAACCTTTGGACATTCCACCAGCACCTTGGCACACCTTGTCAATGGACTTTATAACTGACCTGCCTCCTTGTGGTGGTTACAACACGATTCTCATAATAGTGGATCTATTCTCCAAAATGGCCCATTTTATCCCTTTAAAAGGATTGCCGTCAGCTCCCACCTTGGCCAAGGAATTTATGGAAAATATAGTGCGGTTACATGGTTTCCCTTCCATATTAGTCTCAGACCGTGGAAGTCAATTTATCTCCCACTTTTGGAAGAAATGTTGCCAACTAGCACAAATAGACGTGCGGTTATCCACCAGCCACCACCCCCAGACCGATGGACAAACCGAGAGAACCAATCAGACTCTCGAGCAATATCTGCGGTGCATGTTACACCAATCCGAATTAAATTGGAAAGACATCCTTTGGATTGCAGAATATGCATACAACAATTCAGTGCATTCTGGAACCGGACAGACTCCTTTTTATACCCTGTATGGTCACCATCCTCGGACCTCTGACCTAGATCCACCTCTGACCCTGGAGATGCCTGCAGTAAATCACCTACATTCCACAATAACCCAAGCCTTCAAAGAAGCTACAACCCACTTACAGGAAGCCAAGAAAAAGTATAAAGAAAACGCTGATTTGCACCGAAGTAAAACTCCTCCTTACCAAGTAGGAGATCAGGTATGGCTAGCAACTAAACATCTACCCCTCAAGGGTCAGCGAACTTTTAATCCCAGATTCATTGGGCCTTACCCCATCAAAGCTATTATCAACCCAGTGGCCTTTAAACTCGATTTACCATCCAACATGCGGATTCATCCCGTTTTTCACGCATCTCTTCTAAAACCAGTACAACCTGGAACCAGACTGTCTGAGCCCCCAGGCCCTGTCCAAATTGATGGAGAATTAGAATTCGAAGTGAAAGACATTTTAGATTCCAAGATAGTTAAGTCGAAACTCTTCTATCTTGTTGATTGGAAAGGATATGGACCTCAGGAAAGATCTTGGGAACCCAGTAACTATGTTCACGCACCACGATTAATTCAACAATTCCATCGAAGATTCCCGCACAAACCAAAACCCCCGGAGGAAAAGACCTTGGGAGGGGCCTTGAGGGGGGGGTACTGTCATGATGCCTACCTCCAAGGAGCCAGGCCGGGCCCAGCAACCCCAGAGGCAGACATCATTTTCCCCAGGGAAGTCTCAGCGGGCCCAAGTCGGGGCCCTTTGGACTCAGTCCTGGCGCCTTAGGCGCCAGGCTCATAGCGGACCCCAGTCCTGGCGCCTTAGGCGCCAGGCTCATAGAAGAGGATATGTGTTTAAGTGCTTGGGTGCACACTTACCTGATGCAGACCTTGCTGCTTCATCCAGGCCCTCTTGAGGCCTGAATGGGACTACTTTACCTGTAGGACTACTTCACCACCCGGGTGTGGTCGGGGAAGGATACATACCTGATTGGTGGAAGGATACATACCAGGAACTTCTTCCAAGGCTATTTAAACCCCACCCGAACAGCCACACGTGCTTCGCGTTGTTCTGCACCTAGCAGCTGGACGCTCACCGTGTCAGCTCCTGCATCCTGACTTCAGCCACGCCTGCCAGCACCCTGGAACACCTGCAAGGGGAGAAAAGAAGAGAATAGGGAAAGAAAAGCCCTTACCTGCTAAATCTGCATCCCGGAGTCATTTCTCCAACGGCCCTGAAAAGGAAGACATCATTTTAAAGGCATTTTGTTTCGATCGCTGCAGCGCTGCATTTTACTCACCTTTGCAAGGCGCTTCAATCTTCGGCAGCGATCTTCCGGATTCAGCTACGCCCCGGCGCCTAGAGGAAAAAAGACAAGAACAAAGGTGAGAGGGAGAAAGGGAATAAGGAAAGCTCAGTTTCCTTTTAAGTCTTACCTGTTGGATTATTCCCACTACATTTTGGGTCCTGCCGCTTCCTGGCATCTCCGGACCCCGGCCCCTATGGGGAAAAAAGACAAAGACATTGAATGAGCGAATGCAAAGACATTACCTGAGCGCTCATCCAGAACTGTTTCACTTCGGGTCGGCGCCATATCTCCGGCACTCCGAACCCCGGCCCCTAAGGGGAAAAAGACATAAGCATTAGCGCTTGCTGCAATTAGACAACGAACATTATTATTAAGCTTGAACTTTTGAACAGAACTTTTACAGCGCCTTACCTGAACAGTCAAGCTTACCTGAACTCCCATCAATCCTCAATCCAGTGAAGTAACTGGGTTTCAACGCGCCCCTGCATCAGAAGCAGGATGGAGAGCTCATCCTTCCAAACCCTAAGGTGAGGCTTCACGGGGAATCGTGGAGGAGGTATCGTGAAGGGTTGGAAGGGAGTGGGAGGCTTGAGCATTGTTCCACAGTTGGTAATACTCCCTTTTCACGCACAGGAGGGTATCCAACGAGCCAGGGAAGCCAGAATAGAGGGGCCCTTCCTGTCCATCTTCAGAGTTCTGCGCCTTCGACGCCGCGCCTCCGTGGGAACCAGGTGAGCGTTACATGACCAAAGCTTTGTCTGAAGTACTAAGATTAAACAATGTTTCATTTCAACTTTTTCATAGCGTTCGCATCCTATCGGACTGTATGTTCTGCAAAGGGTGCAAGGTTCGCTTTTGCGTCGCAAATCAGCATTTTCGCTCATCTATTTTAAACTGTTGTAGAAAGGGATTGAGGTGTGTGAAGATATTAGATCAAGTATCTGTTATATGCACGATGCATGGTAATCCTCACAGGTATATGCAGAGGACAGTGGTATGGAGGGAGGGAGACACGGTGTAAAATCGTATATCAGTACGACCCCGACCCTGAACCATTCAAAGCCTCAACCGACCAAGGTCACACTAGATCACCTGAGAATAGATATCACCCACCCGGTCCCACACCTGAAGATCAGGTTAAGACACACCCACCGATCAAAACTACACTCAATAGGATACAGTTGAATCAGCGCAACACCACCAAAGTGAGTCGGCCCACGAGGAACCAGCAACATCCCAACCAACAGGTATACAACTCTAACGGAACCATAAGTACCTAAATCAGGATAGAGATCCCACTAACCCAACCCTCAATCTTCTGCATACTTAAAACCACACAACCATCTCTCTCCCAGCAATCCGCACGCACTTTAACACACAGCACCAACAACACAAACTTCACCAACAGCACTCGAGGCCTTCGCCGATCCGATACTAGCACCAAAGCCCAGCACTCGGTGTATACCGAGCTGGAGCTGCCAACAGCACACCACTTCTCCCACTCTCCTTCTCCCCTCTTCCCGACTAACCCTACCCACCCTTCCTGTTTACAGATCCGCCAGAGCGCCTGGGGACCAATTCCGTAGGTGACGGTGCGCTATACAAGTACCGCTAACATCACATCAGTGGATCTGAATGGTTTGATCAGAGATCTGACTAGAGCCGACTTAGTCAACGCTGTTGTGTTTCCATGTATAAAACCAAGTATAGGAGAAGGTATATGCATGTGTTATTAAGGCCACCCCGCTAGAGCATCTCTAAGTCCCAGTATATTTTGGGAGGCATCCACTATTGGGGGCAGCCCTTTGGGGCCCCAAGCATTAATGGGCAGCAGGGAAACTACACTTATATCAACTGTGGAGGGAAATACGCCGAAAGTGCTGGCAAAATTACTTAGCTGCAATGCGGCCAGGGTGCACAATAAACTTCATAACCCAGATTGGGTGAATTGGTTAAAAGAATTCGATATGATTTGGGGGGAGGAGTATATAGAGGAGCAATGGGACCTGTTGGATAAAATAATCAGAGAAAATAACCGGAAATAACTTTGTGGTCCACGGGTTCCATAATAGGGAACGTGTAGAAGGCAGCCCGATCTTGTCAATCGAGTGGGCAGTCAACTATAAGCAGTTTTTGTTTAATGTTGGAGTCGAGAGGCTGCGCGCATGGAAGTTTACACTTCCTCCCAGTAGACTTGTTTTTACGGACCATGAGGTTAGTAGGGCAATTAATGGCAGTAAAGGTGGTAAAGCCCCTGGCTTGGAGGGTATAAGACCAGCTGTGGCTCCCAAGGTGGTGGACTCCAATCCTATGCAAATTTAATACGATTGTTCAGACCCAGGTCCTACTGCATTCATGGAGTAGGAGTATAATACCTGTTTTTAAGAAGGGATCTCAAGAGGTGCTATCATCCTATATCATTGTTAGACAATGCAGCTAAGATTTTTGGCCGCTGTCTGGTGGTAAGGCTGGAAGAGGGACCTCGGAGAATGAAACGTTGCCCTCTTCCAAGATGATTTTAGAAAAAGGTTTTAAGATCATTGATCACTCGTTGTTCTTAAAACAGTTGTTGAAATATGTTTTAATTAGACGAGGTGAGGTGTATGCTGCCTTTTTAGATTTGGCAAAGGCCTTTGATTCTGTGGATCGGGCTGATCTATGGAGCAAACCTTTTAATATGGGTGTCCGAGCAGCGCATTTACAGTGAATAAATTGTCTTTACTCCGATATTGCGGCCTATGTTCACAGTCAGGCAAGCCAAGGGGAGATCATGGATTTCAGCACCAGGAAGGGTGTTAGGCATGGCTGCCTTCTGGCGCCTTTGCTTTGTATAATCTTTTTATCTGATTTTAAGTCATGTTCTGACCGAGTGCCATTAATGTCGCTGGCCCTCAATGGAGTCAGATATTCTTTCTTCCGTATGCCAATGATGCTGTTCTATTAGACCTCACGCCAAAGGGACTAGGAAGTAGTTTGAGATATGCAGCCAGTTATTTTTAATCGCATTGGCGGACATTGAAAATGTCAACGTCAAAAATAGTGGCCTTTGGTAGTAACATCCCAAAATATATTTGGTTAGTTAATAATGTTATTATTGAGGTTGTTGACACCGATTGCTATTTGGGGATCATGTTTGCAAGTAATTTGTCCAGGGTTCGGCCTTTTAAAATGGTGAAGAGGTTACAGACAGGCGTCAGGGGCCTAGTTAGATTTTAATATAAGTTTGGTGGCCACGGTTTGACACGTGTTCTCAAGTGACAGAAGCTAAAGTCTTTTCTGCAGCCTTGTACAGTTGTGAATTATGGGGACATAAGAATTGTACTCCCCTTGACCATGTTTAGAACACTGCAATGAGGAAAATGTTGGGCCCGAGCCCAGGTGCTCCAGGGAGCCACTCAGAATGAAAGTGGGGATACCAGGTATTAGGATATGTTTATTTGAATATTTTCGGTAAGTAGTCATAAAGACCCCTGAAAGCCCCGTTAGCAATGCTACAGCGGAAATGGAGTCCAACTTCCTGCAAGTAGTTTACCCATGGTACAAGAAATGCGCCGCCCCGTGTAAGTGCTGGGCAGTGGATTTTATGCAGGTAAGGATGGGTACTCTAGATAAACTAGATTGAAAAAAAAGAGCCAAGGTACTTGAATTTGATCGGGCTATGACATGTATCCTATCGTCAAGTTCTCTGAAATATTTAGCTACTGCTTATAGCTTAGTACCAGCTGGAAGCACAATAAGTAAATTAAGATTTCCTGAGCAGAGGGCGAGACTAAATACTAGAACTCTAAGGGGTCTTATGGCCTGGCTGTTTAATAAGGGGAACTGTTCTTGCGGCACAGGATTTGTTCATTGATCTGAAAAGACGGTGGCTACGTACGCATTTGATACGTTGCAATATTAGATTTGTATATGATGGTGGTTTATTTTATGTTGCATGGACAGTCGTTTTATTGTAGAGCTATGTGAAAAAGCAAAAGCTGCTTTTATACGATTGGGGAGACCACTAATTCAATGTTAGGACCATTTTACAATTGTACCTTATTATTGTATTTTGTATTGATTGTTGTAAACGGAATTGATCTGACCTCTTTAAAGCATGGGTTTGTATTTAGGCAATTCTTTTAATGCTTGGGGTCGGATTATGGTGAGCGGAAAGTTTAAAATCAGAGATTCCTCCCAGATGCACCTGGTCTAGGGGAAACTCTTCTTCCAATATTGATTATATCTGGTCTCCTCCGTTATTTGACTATTGTGAAGATTTTGCCATTCTTGATTCCACTGCTAGTGACCACACCTCCCTTCAATTGTTACTCAGTTTCAATTTAGGTCAGATTCAGTCTGTAGTAAAGAACCAGGACTACATTGGAATCCACTTAACATGTCAAAAACTCTTCAAGGTTGCTGTTATATTTGAGGAGCAAATTGAGGACCAAAAGACTCGAACGGGCCATACATTCTCTGACCATCTCCTTCACCAGACCGAATTTTGGTGGTTCTTACACCAGACATCCCTCTAGTGTATATTGTGCTGTTTAGGATGTACGAGAAAAAAAAAAGTCTAAAATCAAAATTGAGGTATCTTCGGAAGCACATCACTTAAGCAATAAGCCTCAAGGAAGGGGTGGAATTACCTGTAGTGGTAATGCCGCCCCCCCCCCCAGCTCAGGGCGTATTGCTATTAGTACCCCAACCTGCAAGACCGGGGTGCCAAAAGCATTTTTTATTGCTGCAAAATGCTCCGGTGTTTCGCAACAGAAAAAAAGAAAACAAGTAAAATAAAATAGCCACCATGGAGTTCCTTCTTCCTTTCCATGGTGGCCTGTTGCAGATCGGGAGCGGTTGTGCTGGAGACAGAAGTGTTTCCAGCACATCTGCTCCTCAAGTGCAGGTAAGTGGTGGGACTGGCGGGGGTTCTGTGGGTTTGGTAGGGGGTGAAGGAAAGGAAATCAGTGGAGGGGAGCAGAGCAATTACCCAAACAGGGAAGATGGCGGCTTCCAGCCGAGGAGGCTCAGAGTGGGGTGGGGTGGGGTAATTCCCCCATTCCAAGCCTCCTCATTGGCTGGGAGGCTGCCACCCCTCGCTGGGTACTAATATTGATTCAATCAGGCAGCGAAACTGCTTGAAAACTATAGAAATTGGATAAAATCACATCAATGCCTTATGTATCAAAGCGATGTACAAAATATGCTGCACCTTTTATGCTCAAAACAGGACAAAAACCTCTGGGCAACTATTAAAAACAAGTTTCAGTTGCAAACATTCTCAAACAAACGTTATCAAGGAACACACTTAGAAAAAGCACTTTGGACAGATCTATGCTTTGCCACAAAATTCCCTTAGCTGTATGCAGTCTATAAACGGCAATGCAGCTTGGATTTAAAAGTGTGACCAAGATGACATTCTCTAAGCAATTTTGAAAGCCAGTCCCTCCAGCACACCGGGATGGACTGGCTATGGTTACGTTCAAGGGTAAGGGCAAACCGAGCATGTGGTGCAGCATATTTTTAACATTGTTCTCCTTCATTATTATTTTCACCAATGTACTCCAAATTTGTGGAAGATCCCTTCTCGTACCTATTTTTTTCCAAGGGGGACAAGGAGAACCCTCTAAATTATAGGCTGATCGCCCTTTTGGGAACTTCAAGTAAACTCATTTCAGCCCTAACATTAAAAAATCTGGAGAACTGGCTAGTAAACTTCAAATAAAGAGAGGTTTATCAATCATGCTTCAGTAAGGGCATTCTTTGATAAATGAAGAAATTACTTACCGTAAATGTTCTTTCTATGGATTCTTCTCCCTTAGTTTCCTCATCAGATAGACATCCCACCCAGCACCAGCCGCTCAGAAAACTTTGACAGGGGGCGTAGTACATCTCTACTTAACTGTTGATCCATGTTGACTCAGTGCACCAGCTGCCAACTCCAGAAGGGATGTTGGTCGCCGTACATATACTGCATCACTACACCCCCCTACCTCAGCTCCCCACCCTTACCCTCCCCTGCTCCCCCCTTGGAGGAAAACAAAAAGACTGCCAAACAGTCAAAACTGTCATATAAAAGTGAAGGGCAAACAAGTGTGTGTTTGTTTTTGGATGAGGAAAAGGAATGTTAGAAGGTGCAGAGAATCACACTTCTGAATGGCAAGTAGCCGAACAATTACAAATCATCTGCCTTTCCCACAATAAGCAGGCAGTCAACTTACAATACAGGCACCTTCATAGCGGGGCTGGATGGGAGGGTGATCAGGAATCTGCGTGATAAGAATCCATAGAAAGAACATTACCAGTAACTAATTTCTCCTTCAATGGATTGCTTTTCTTCCACAGATCCTCAGCAGTATGTAGTCTGCTAGCGGGATGAAAGTCCCTATACCAGAAAGTTTTTAAGCACTCCTCTACCAAAGCAAGCAATAGCCCCACGTGACACAGCCGCAAAATAATGCTTGGCAAAAGTGTTCAATAAGGACTAAGTCGCAGCTCGGCAAGTATCTAACTGGCACTCCCCTTTGTAGTGCCAAGGATGACGCTACACCTCCTGTGGAGTGCGCCCTGATGCCAGCTCCTTCTCTCGGTGCTGATAGCACTCTACTATACAGAGCGTTATTCAGTGGGAGATTGTTTGTTTATTAACAGCCAACCTTTTCCGCAACAGAGGAAAAGCTACAAACAACTGATCAGCCTTCCTGAATTATGATGTTCTGGCCACATAGAAACTAAGGGCCCTCTCAGCGTCCAACCTGTGGAACCTCTCCTCTTCCTTGGATCGGTGAGACGTAGGGTAAAACACAGGTAGGTCTATGGCCTGGCAGATGTGAATCTCCAACACGACCATGGGAAGAAACCCAATTTGCACTTTCAAGGACTTCTCCTTAAAGAAACAAAGAGAGGGAGGCCTGCATGACAAGGCCTTCACCTCACTGACCTTTCTGGCTGATTTGATTGCCACCAAAAAAGCAGTTTTCAGCATGAGCAATCTTAAAGAACAGGAATGCATAGGCTCAAACGGAGCCACCATAAGGAAAGGTAAGACCAAATTAAGGTCCCAATCAGGGACAACGAAGGGAATAGGCAGAAGCGTATTCACAAAGCCTTTCAGCAATTGGGCTATACTGGGGGTCGTGACAAAATAAATCTTGATCCCGGCACCGTTTGAACACAGACAAAACCACCAAATAACCTTTGACTGGTCACCCGAAGGCCTGATCAGGCCAGTGACAGAAGGAATTCTGGTGGTGGGCAAAGAGATGGGATCAAGCTTGCATTTCCTACACCACGCCTCAAACCTTCTCCATCTGCACGCGTACAGAGATCTTGTAGACTGTCTGCGTGCAGCCGGCCACACCTTAAGCACTTTTTAATTTTTTGGATTATGGGCACACACTTCTGCCAGAAGCACTACTCTCTAGAACTTGACTTTTTTCTGGCTTTGGGTGTTAATCTCTGCTTTTCTTCCCTATCCTTAGCGGAGGTTTTGATCACTTTTGTTCAAGACTTGAGTTTCTCTTCTTTTTTTACATTTATTTCCGACAGGAATTGAAATGTTTTTAATCTTTCATTAGCCATCTACGGGTGGCTTTTTAACTTGAATTTTTTGCCCTTTGCCTTTACCCTTTTCTGTTTTTTTCATAGGGGGTAAAAACCGTATACATCTGACTTTGTCCTGAGGAAGGAGTTTTCTGTTTAGACTTCTACGCCGAAACGTATTTGACCACACCTGACTGACCTCTTTGGCTGACAGCGGGGGCCACTGTGCCTATATGCATTAGGCCAGTTCACACATACGTAGACCTGAGCAGCACTGTAAGAAGCGGTTGGCAAGTGTGAATGTATAAACCAAGCTTACACTAGCCATACATCTCCACACTCCACTAGGAATTATAATTGTTTCTTTCGTTCCTTGGTTTTCCTTGGAATGTACACAGGTGGACTCCCATAAATAAAACAGGGTGAAAACTAAATAACTTTATAATATTTTTCTGCCTATAAGGATAGAATTCATGTCCTGTGATATTTAGAATTGTTTTGTTTAAATGTAAAGTCTTTTTTTCAGTGGTTTGTCCTTTTGAATTGTTTAATTTTTTGTATATTTTCTTTACTTTACCTGTTTCCAATTATTATTGTTTTTTTACGGTACATGATTTATTCTGATGCCGTTAACATGATTATAATATGTTATGTATTCAAAACTGAACCTGCTTCCAGATAATATTTTGTTAAATGACATTGAGGCTCATGCACAAAAGATTGTTTTATGTTTTTCATTAAAATAACGAGAAATACAAATTTTTGTATGATGAAGATTCTGCATTGTGTCAAATGTATATCTTCAAAGCAATGATCTTCTGATAACATTAATGACATAATTATATGCAAAGAAGAGGTTAAACACACATAACTTAGGAGCAATAGATTTACAGGCCGATTCATGGAATCAATGTGCGCCGAAAAAACGGCGCACGCGTGCGAAAACGTGCGATTCGCAGAGAAACAGCGAAAATCGCAGTGCAAGTGCGATTATCGCACAGAAAACATCACACATCAATTCATGGAAGTCCGTGCACGTGCGAAATGTGGGATGTGCGCTGAGAAAGTGCGCGGCGCACGCTGGCGCACAGGTCCTCGAACGCCGTGCGATAAGGCCACAGCGAATTCGCACATAGCGCGGCGCACATAACAAAAGTAGGCGTAACACGGGGCGTCACACGCAGAATGGGGAACAACTTGTGAAAATGTGGGCGTCACGGGGGAAGTACAGGAGGCAAGTGCGCAGAACGCCCACACGCTTGCCTACAACACGTATTCATGGAATCGAATAGGGAAAAACAGCGCACGGCCAAAGACGCGCACAGGCCCATACATGTCTGCCACACGAAAGCAGGCGGTAGCGTCCCTGCGCAGGAAAAAAATGTGCGCCAAAGTCCTACACGCGCGAGAAGGCCCACACGCGATCGGGCCTGGGGGAGCGTGTGCGTGTATTACAGGGGTGCGCGTGAAGTTCCACACGCGATTGGCCTGGGCGCGTGTATTCCAGGGGTGCGTGAGAAGTTTCTCACACGCGATTGGCCTGGGCGCATGTATTTCAGGGGTGCGCACAAAGTTTTACACGCGATCTGGCCTGGGGGAGCGTGTGCGTGTATTACAGGGGTGCGCGTGAAGTTCCACACGCGATTGGCCTGGGCGCGTGTATTTCAGGGGTGCGCGAGAAGTTTCTCTCACGCGATTGGCCTGGGCGCATGTATTTCAGGGGTGCGCGTGAAGTTTTACACGCGATCTGGCCTGGGGGAGCGTGTGCGTGTATTTCAGGGGTGCGCATGAAGTTCCACACGCGATTGGCCTGGGCGCGTGTATTTCAGGGGTGCGCGCAAAGTTTTACACGTGATCTGGCCTGGGGGAGCGTGTGCGTGTATTACAGGGGTGCGCGTGAAGTTCCACACGCGATTGGCCTGGGCGCGTGTATTTCAGGGGTGCGCGAGAAGTTTCTCACACGCGATTGGCCTGGGCGCGTGTATTTCAGGGGTGCGCGCAAAGTTTTACACGCGATCTGGCCTGGGGGAGCGTGTGCGTGTATTTCAGGGGTGCGCGTGAAGTTCCACACGCGATTGGCCTGGGCGCGTGTATTTCAGGGGTGCGCGCAAAGTTTTACACACGATTTGGCCTGGGGGAGCGTGTGCGTGTATTTCAGGGGTGCGCGTGTATTTCAGGGGTGCGCGCGAAGTTTTACACGCGATCTGGCCTGGGGGAGCGTGTGCGTGTATTTCAGGGGCTCGCGGGTGTTTTCACACGCGATCGGGCCTGGGGGAGCGGGGTACGTGTATTCCAGGGGCTCGCGGGTGTTTTCACACGCGATCGGGCCTGGGGGAGTGTGCTACGTGTATTCCAGGGGTGCGCGTGAAGTTCCACACGCGATTGGCCTGGGCACGTGTATTTGAGGGGTGCGCGAGAAGTTTCTCACACGCGATTGGCCTGGGCGCGTGTATTTCAGGGGTGCGCGCAAAGTTTTACACGCGATCTGGCCTGGGGGAGCGTGTGCGTGTATTTCAGGGGCTCGTGGGTGTTTTCACACGCGATCGGGCCTGGGGGAGCGGGGTACGTGTATTCCAGGGGCTCGCAGGTGTTTTCACACGCGATCGGGCCTGGGGGGGCGTGCTATGTGTATTCCAGGGATTTGTGTGAAGTTTTTCACGCGATCGGGCCCAGGGGGGAGCGGGGTACCACTCACCGTCTGCCTTGCGTGTAGAAGAACGCGTAGCCAACACCCGCTGTGAAGTAATAGCGCGTGAACCCCAACGGATGGAAAACACACGCACCGCACGAAAAGCACGTACAGAGCAGTGTAAAGGCACGCGGGATCTCCAAGCCCTGCCAGGGCAACGCCTGTGCGCGAAACGCCACAGATGCGCTTACGCTGTAAGGGCCTTTGGTCCAATGAAATCACGTACGCGTGCTGACCCGCTTACGCGCTAAGGCCCTTTCCTCGAATTTCACGCTGGCGTGCAGGATTTTCACGTGCAAAATCACTCCGTATCAAGCTGGCCACGCAAAAACACACAGAAGACCACGCTCCTGCCCAGAAGGCCGAATTACTGCCCCCCAGTACCCCGAGCAGCCTCCCACGTGCCATCTGCTGCTGCCTGCCTGCCTGCTGTCACCGTGCCCTGCCATTTGGTGCCTGCACATCAGCCATCTGCAGGGGTCCAGTTGCTGTGTCCACCCCTGCTGGAACAGAAGACTCCCGACTCGGATAACATCGCTCCACAGCCCAGCCCCAGGACCCAGTTGCCCACCCACTCCTGCCCCTGGGGTTGCCATGTCGGGCACATCAACATCTGGCACCAGTGGCAACCCCCGGCCAGAGGGGCAGAGGGGCACCAGCTTCACTGCCACCAAAGTTGGTGTCCTGGTGGAGCAAGTCCTGGGGCATTATGATGCCCTCTTCGGATCGTCCCGCGCCAACAAGGAAGGACGGGAGAGGATCTGGGCCGACTGTGTGGTTGCCATCAACGCGGAGGGGGTTGAAGGTCAAGAAGCGCTGGGAGGACTTGAGGTCCAGGACCCTCATAAAGGCCCGGCGCCTCGTGGAAGGGGGCCGGGGCCGCATGAGTTCCATCCAGATGAGGGTCCTGGAACGCGTACACCCAGCGCTCCACGCCCAGGTCCTTGAGAGGGAGACCCGTCTGGAGTTGAGCGGTAAGTGGCCAAGCATTGCTGTGTGAGACAGGGCATGTTGCAGTGTTCTGGTTGTCTGATACTTGCCTGTATGTGTGACATAGGCCATGTACGCATGTTTGTGTGCAGGGACATCATGGTAATGCATGTGCGACCAGTAATGTGTGAACCGCACGGTTGCTGCATGTGTTTAAATGCGACATGGGGAGCCCTATGCAGATTGCACACATGAGAGCATGGCAGTCTCTGTTCCTGGACATGGGTGGGGGTGAGGGATGGGTGCTGATGCCAGGTACATATATGGTATCCATGTCTGTGTGCCTGACCTGCGTGTCTGTGACTTGTGAATGCCATGGATGCATGACACATGTCTGTGACAATTTACAGATTCACTGATGCAGCCTAGTCATCCTTGTATCCACTGTGATTGGGGTGTACGGGGCCAGATGGATGTGACTGAGGTGAAGTGTGTGCATGTGATAGGCATGACCCATGATGCATGTGAGTCCGAAAACAACATTGTATGCTTCAAGAGTCCCTTGGACATGTTTGCTTATGTCCACAGCATGCGCCATGCCTGTTACTGCATGTGTTTTGCCTGCACTGACCCATGTGTTGTGGAGGGACATGATGGAAGTGATCTTTGACAGTGCCACTCATCTGCTGTTGCTTCCTGTCTAGGGGACCATTGTACAGTACCCTGATGCTTGTGTTCTATGTCTCCCTCTACACAGCGCAAAGTGAAGAAGAGGGCGGAGACGGCGCTGTGGAGCTAAGCGGCGGGGATGCCCCCACGGCTGCAGCGGAAGGGGTGGGTGAGCCCCCACAGGGGCTTGCAACGGCGGAAGACGGTGTGGAGCCATCCAGGTTGGTGGTTTCCACAGAGGAGGAGGAGGCCGCTACTGAGCCGCACATGGGGCCTGGTGGGGGCATCCCTGCTGGTGCAAGTGGTGCAGTCCAGGGGCAGGGGCAGGAGGCAGCACAGGTCGCCGTGGAGGTGCCTGTGCATGTCGCTGTCCCTGACACTGTGACTGCACCACCATGCACCAGCAGGGATGCCCCGTCCCAGGCCCGTCCGCAGGTAGGGGGGATGTCCAGGTCATCTGACTCCCCTCCACCTGGGGACGGGGGGACCCCTGGCCGTATGGAGAAGGTCCTGATTGGCGCACGGCTGTCATTCGTAATGAGGTGCGTGCTTCCCGGGGGAGCATGCACGTCATCACGAAGAGCACCGTGCCAACGTGGCCCAGTTGGGAGCGGTCATGGTCGGGGGTCTCGTACATGTGTCGGGCACTCTGGCGACCCTCTCCTCCTCTGTGGAGGCTATGCGCCAGTCGTACTCCATGCCGTCTTCCGGCCCAGATGCCACCAGGGCCCCCTGTGGACCTGCCCCGACCAATGCAGCCACCTCGGTGGGGATCCCATCCCTGCCACAGTTGGGAGTCGGAGGTCCAGCAGGGGTGGACACACCAGCAACTGGACCCCAGCAGATGGAGGATGTGACGGCATCATCGGGCAGGGCACGTGCACGACGGCGTCGGTGGTTTCCATCAGCCTGGATGCCGTCCTGCTGGCACAGGCAGTTGCGTCGGAGGCAGCGGCAGGCTCGATGTGGGAGGCATCATGGCTCGGGGCCATCAACATCAGGGGTGCAGGCATCGGTCTGAGGTCAGGAGAACCCTGGAATGGGAGTGGCTTCCGTGTGGGAGTGGTTGGGCCAGCAGATAGGTGCGGAGCGGCAGCGGGCAGAGAAGGAACGGCTCACAATGGTCAGGGCGGGGCGCTGAGGCTGGCTGAGTGCCTCGAGGGTCTTCGCAGGGAGTTGGAGCTGGACACTGCATTATCCCTGCGGTTCCTCGGGGCCAGGGAACATGCCCGCCTCCAAGCCATTGAACAGGAGTTCGATGATGCCCTGGCCCATGACAACAACCAGTGAGCCGTCGGACTAGTCCGCTGCCCTTGTAAATAGTTATGTAGTTAGTGTAGGTTTCCTTTGCTTTTTTATTTATTTTGGACCTTCTGGACAATGGGCCACATTTTTGTATATAGTTTTATTTTATTAGGTAGTATTTTTATGTAGGTTTAATTTCTTCAGTTGGGATCATGGACCCTGGTTTGTTTATCTGTATATAGTTGACTGTTGGATTTTTTTATTTTTTTTTGGATTTACCGATGGAGCAATGGTTTTCGGTTTTGTTTTTACCTTGGATTTACTTTCTTGAACTGTGACTTTGGACACCTTTCCTTTGGATTATGGTTTGTCGTTTTTCATTATTTTACGGACCTGCTGCTTTTGGTTTTTTATTCCCATTGTCATTTGTTTATTTTTAATTCCATTTATGCTGTTTTTAATACATTTTTTTCATCAAACTTCAATGTGTAGTATCATCTCATTGGTATCATGATATGGGTTTTGAGATTCACCGACACCCATTGGGTGTATGTGAGGGCCATGTGTTCATTTCCAGACTTGCTATTGGGGTTCTATCATGTCATTGCCATTTCTAAGTGGGTGGATGCAATACTCGAGTGGGTGTTTTGCATTTGGAGGCTGACCATAAGGGCCAGGGATCTAGATTGTGATGACATGTTGGCTGGGGGACATGTGTGGGGGCCTGCTGGCAGGTGCCCCGCAATGCTGGGGGGTGGGGGTGGTGGGGAACATGAGTTGGACATGGGTGTGGGCCTGCTGGCAGGGGCCCCGTAATGCTGGGGGGTGGGGGTGGTGGGGAACATGAGTTGGACATGGGTGGGGGCCTGCTGGCAGGTGCCCCACAGTGGTAGGGGGTGGGGGGGAACATGAGTTGGACATGGGTGGGGGCCTGCTGGCAGGTGCCCCGCAATGGTGGGGGTGCAAGGGGACATGAGTGGGACATGAGTGGGGGCCTGCTGGCAGGTGCCCCGCAATGCTGGGGGTGGTGGGAGACATGGGTGGGGGCCTGGTGGAGGGTGCCCCTGCACTGCTGGGGGGTGAGGGTGCAAGGGGACATGAGTGGGACATGAGTGGGGGCCTGCTGGCAGATGCCCCGCAATTCTGGGGGTGGGGGTGCAAGGGGACATGAGTTGGTGATCATTAGTGCAAGGAGACATGTGCCTTTGCTGGGGGGCATGTCCATGTTGGGTGGGCTGCCTGCGGGACATGACCAAGGATGCAGGGTAGTCCCCTGTGGTGTGGGCTGCCTGCAGGGGCCGTGGAGGGTGTACAGGGAACACCTGGGAGGACCCACACTGGCAAATCACATGTAGGACTCCCCGGCACCCCTGAAATACACGTACCCTGCTGAAATCGCGTGTGGAACTTCTCACGCACCCCTGAATTACACGCACACGCTCCTCCAGGCCCGATCGCGTGTGAAACCACCCGCGAGCCCCTGAAATACACGCGCCCAGGCCAATCACGTGTGGAACTTCCCGTGCACCCCTGAAATACACGCACGCAGCCCATTCGCGTGTGAAACTTCCCGTGCACCCCTGAAATACACGCACACGCTCCCCCAGGCCCAATCGCGTGTGAAACTTCCCGCGCACCCCTGTAATACACGCGCCCAGGGTAATTGCGTGTGGAACTTCTCGCGCACCCCTGAAATACACGCACACGCTCCCACAGGCCCGATCGCGTGTGAAACCACCCGCGAGCCCCTGAAATACACGCGCCCAGGCCAATCACATGTGGAACTTCTCGCGCACCCCTGAAATACACGCACACGCTCCCCCAGGCCCGATCGCGTGTGAAACCACCCGCGAGCCCCTGAAATACACGTGCCCAGGCCAATCGCATGTGGAACTTCTCGCGCACCCCTGAATTACACGCACACGCTCCCCCAGGCCCGATCGCGTGTGAAACCACCCGCGCACCCCTGGAATACACGCACGCAGCCCAATCACGTGTGAAACTTCCCACGCACCCCTGTAATACACGCGCCCAGGGCAATCGCGTGTGGAACTTCTCACGCACCCCTGAAATACACGCACACGCTCCCCCAGGCCAGGTCGCGTGTTCCCGACACCTGTAATACGCGTTCCCCGCTTTGCGTTTGCTGTTTGCAGTCCGGTAAACTGGTACAGGGTTGGCGCAGCCCTTTGCGATGGTTTTGCGATCTTGGTGGCTTTTCCTTGCGCGAGGGCGTTCTTGGGGGCGTAACTGGCGCTGCTGCAGGGTCGCTGCGCCACTCTGCGCCACGTCTGCTTTTGGAGGTGGGAATCCATGAATACGCTGTGCGCGGAAATTGATTTTATCGCACGCGGCTGGCGCAGACATTCACACGGGCACGCTGTGCGCCAGCCGCGTGCGACACTTTTGAGAGGAATTACATGAATCGGCCTGTTAGTCTGTGGTAACCCTTGCTTAAAACAGTTTAACACACAAACTGAGGTTAGAGAAAATAAGGTGAGCATCGGTAATGGATATACTGCATCACCATTACTTTATTCCCTGTGGGGACACAATTTTGTGATTTTTGTTGCATTCTTTCCCCAGTCTCCCACAGAGTAGGGGTTTCACCCTTCAGTATATATATTTTTTGTCAGCCTTGGCTGACTGTAGGGTTATAAATAGGCCTAGGGTACCAAATCACACTCAGGGTTCCCTAGCCCTACAACTTGCAGTGTTCCGTTGGAACAGTTTTATCCCTTCAAATAGACATTTTGTTTGTTTATAAGTTTCACCAGTTTCTGTTCCACACCCTTTTTTCACTTTCACGTTTCTTGTTGATTCTTTCTTGAACTTTCTCTAACTTTTTCGCTAATAGGCTCTTCTTACATTGTTCTTCCACTGTACTTCGTTTGGCCAGGATATGGCACAGAATGCCACATTGAGTTTCAGTGAGGAACAAATATTGACCATAATTGGAGGCCCTTCATTCTTTGACCAAGGGGACAATACTATCCCCATACTAACACAAAACAATACTGAAGAACTGTTAAAATTAAAGAAGAAGGGATTCAGAACGGAATTGCATGGGCATTTCTTGAGAGAATATTTGAGAGCAAGCATCATCCCAGCTGGGTTGGTGATACATAATGAGCCAGGTCTTTTTCTGGAAGATGAGGAATACAAAACTGGCTTTAGCAAAATTGCCACAAAATGCAGTAGAGACCTCATGGCCCTAACGATTTCAACAGCAGAGATTAGCAGTAAAAGTACAAAAGGAAATTGAGACCGATGAATTGAAATTTAAGTCTAATTCTCTAATTGTCAACCCAGAGGAGAAACTAAGAGAAATTGAAAAACTCTTTGAAGAATTTAAAACATCTACATTATCAAAAAAAACAAAAAAACTCAATAAAGATATTCAAGAGTTTAGATTGGAGAGAATATATCCATATCTGAGTGCAGAATATTTACAACAAAAAAATCAAGAAAGATCACAACAGACTGGACGAAATAGGAGAGGCCCAAGGAGGTGGGTCACATTCTCCGACACTAGCAGTGACTCTGCAGGGGAAGACCAACACCAATCAGGACCCCAACAAAACTTTCGATCTAGGGGCCACAGACCTTTTTTAGGGAGAGGCCCTTTCCGAGGCTATCAAGGGGACTTTTACAGTCAACCATGGGATATATGGCGGGGCCGGAGATGGCAACGACCACGCAGGAGAGGCTACAACCAATAGAAGCCCCTGCTATTCCTATGGTAACTAACATGGAAGTTCAAACTATTCCAGTCTTTAACTTATGAGATACCATATTATCCGACCAACAAATCCAACTCCTTATTAAGGGCCTCTCTTTCGTCCCCACCAATAGGACGGATTGGTACTCCACGGAAGTGGAGATGAAACAATTCTTCCGGAAAGTTAGACTAAGTAACTATTTCCGAGAACAGGGGGAAAGCGAAACCGTAACTGATACAGGACTGAGGGTCCCTTCTGCCTTTACTCCATCAGACAATCAGGTGGCGGAGGAAA
Source organism: Ambystoma mexicanum (assembly GCF_040938575.1). NCBI lineage: Eukaryota > Metazoa > Chordata > Amphibia > Caudata > Ambystomatidae > Ambystoma > Ambystoma mexicanum. The sequence continues at coordinate 900,358,213 of NC_090923.1, read as the reverse complement.
TCATCTTATTTGAGAAATGTGTCCTGAATGATCTGAACAAACTTCAGAGCACAAATCACCAGGTTAGAAACAACCTCTCTAACGAAGAGAAAAAAGCTTTGGAAGAATTATCATCTAACCCAAATCTGATTATCAAACCTGCAGAGAAAGGGGGAGGGATTGTCCTTTTCTCATGGATGCGTTACAACCGCATGGCCCTGGACCTCTTGGAAGATACCCAAAGTTATTGTCCCCTGAGAAAGGATCCCTCATTAGATATAGAAAGAGAGATCAGGGATGTCACTCAATATGCAGCAGATCGATCATGGATAAGGAAGGAAGAACTTGAATATTTAAATCATTCTGAGAAAAGGACTCCCTCCTTCTATAGCCTCCCTAAGATACATAAGGATCAAACACAGCCACCAGGCAGACCGATTGTGTCTGGTTGTGGCTCCATTTTGGAACCGTTGTGTAAATTCATAGATCTATTCCTGCAACCAATTAGCAAACAAACTGATACATATCTGAAAGATACTACAGCAACTATAAAAATCTTTGAGGGAGAACCGTTCGATGCAGACCAGGACTTTTTAGTCACGATGGACATTACTGCACTCTATACTAATATCCCTCAGGAGGAGGCAATAGAGATAGTCTGCCTTTTTCTTACCCATCAGGCAACCCAACACAGGGTTCCAGCGGCTTTTATAATAGAACTAATGACGATTGCACTACAAAGGAACTTCTTTGTTTACTCAGGGCAGTTCTACCTGCAAACAAGAGGTACGGCAATGGGAGCAGCCTTTGCCCCTAGCCTTGCGATCTTGTTTATGGCGGCCTTTGAGATGAGATATGTTCTCTCAGAAAACAACATCTATAAACCACACATTAGAAAGTGGTATAGATATATTGACGATGTCATTTTCCTGTAGAGAGGCAACATTGAGTCCCTACAGGAATTTTTTGCCTACTTGAACTGCCAACACAACACTATTAAATTCACGATGTTACATTCCAAATCGACAATTTATTTCCTGGATTTATGTATCAACGTGAAAGTTGGACATTTGGCATGTACTTTATATAAGAAAACTACTGACAGAAACACTTTTTTACATTTTAAGAGTTTCCATCCTAGATCTCTTAAAGAGAATCTGCCATTCAGTCAATTTCTTAGACTTTGAAGAAATTGTACTGAGATTGCTGATTATTACACACATGCCAACAAATTAGCAAGTGATCTTAAGGAACGAGGCTACCCGAAGAAACTGGTATCCCATGCCCTAAAGAGAGCAAGATTCACGCCTCGAGAAAACTTGCTGGAATCCAACTCGAGAACACACAAACAGGATTGCATAACATGTGTCACTACTTATAGCACACAATCATTTGCAATCAAGAAGACACTCTTGAAATATTGGTCCATGGTGAGTAACTGTCTCCAAGATAAAGGCAAACCTTTATTTGCATTTAAAAGACCGAGAAACTTGAGGGACAAACTGGTACATTCTACTAGCCACGGCAAACCCAACAAAAGTCAAAGAATCCTTAGACCGTTGTTGGGACATTTCCCCTGTGGAAACTGACGGGCTTGTAAATATACAAAGAAAATGTCCAATTTCAAAATTCAGGAGAGAACATGGGACATACGCTTTTTGTCGAATTGTAAAACCGCCAATGTCATTTACTGCATCCAATGCCCATGTGGGCCAGACCACAAGACCAGTCCACGTAAGGATCAACGAACACCGATCCAGGATTAAGTGTAAGAATCACCAAGCGCCAATGGTGTCTCACTATGTGGCCTTTGCCCATACGTCTGAGGACATTCAATGGTGGGTATTGGATACTGTGAAAAATAGTTCCAACCCTAAGAGAGCATTGAATGACAAAGAGTCTAGATGGGTCCATCGACTGCAAACTCTTGATAAATTGAGAGGTCTGAATGAGGAAACCCCCTCCTATCAATTTTTACATTGACTTTGGATACCCCTCAAAATGTGTCCTACATTTTGGCGTGTGATTTTCCGTGGACTTTTCTGATGCTTATCCCGATCCATGTGGTCACTCCTTTCCCATGTTATTGACTATGACTGCACTACACTTACAGCAGCCCCGTAGCAGTAATAGCTCCAACACACCCAGGCAGCCACCATACAGACCAGACGGTTTTCCGTCTGCAATGCGCATTATTTTTTGACGTTGTATTTAGCAGCCTGGCCCGCTTGACGGCTGCGCTACCATCACAAGCAGGGTGTTATTCCCCCTTCTGGCCATCACCACTACAATGGCACACTTTTTCTGGCGCCTGGACTGCATACCCAGTCTCGAATTACGCCAGTAACGTAGCTGCTCAGGCGCACGCCACGCAACTCGATGATCTTTCATCTATACGATTGCATATCGAGCTCGCTTAACTCAATCAGGGCTGCATTACTACATCTTGGACATCATTGCCGTGAGGACCTTTTAGCCTCGCACAGCTTAACTGGTGAGACTGTGGAAACTGTATGATGACATGCGCTGCTTTTCATCCCGGTACACCCACATGACAGCCCTGCTGTGCTTATCGGAGTTTTTCTTCTTTCATGGGATTCGGGGGAGTATGAATATTTAGAGGCCATACTTGCTCTTGTTGCTCCCTATAGTCCCCAGCCCAACACCTTAGTTGTGGTCCGCATACAGTGAGCGCTTTACCTTAATGCATTATTTTGGCATTTGTTTTTCTTGACCTTTGGATGCACAGATTCAAGACGAGTAATGAACGATCCATCTGATACGTGCACACAAGAATACACGCTACTTTTCAATGACCAGCATTAACCACGGCTTCAGGTCAGCCTCTTCTTTTAGTACTTTTACTGTCTATACACTGTCTACCACGTAGGCTTTAGGAACATGATGCGAGAAAACTTGACATATTTTTCGGGTTCTACTCTTGTTTCCTCCCTAGAAAAGCGATGCGCATATTGGGCCCCTTGCACCCGAGTGCCTTCAAGCTAGTTGACACCATAATACTCCAATCCAGCCTAGCCGAGATTTGTCTCCAGGCACTTCTTCTATTACTCCATCTGAGGTAAATTTACCCTCCATGGTGTGGGGCACATTACCCAGATCCGGTGATGTTATTACACCGCATTATGTTTCTTTGCTTGTTTCTATCAATAAGTCTTGGTCTTTATATACTATCTGTTCCTCTGACTCAATTTAACTATACACAGACTTAAGCACTTTAATTTTTTGGATTATGGGCACACACTTCTGCCAGAAGCACTACTCTCTAGAACTTGACTTTTTTCTGGCTTTGGGTGTTAATCTCTGCTTTTCTTCTCTATCCTTAGTGGACGTTTTGATCTCTTTTGTTCAAGACTTGAGTTTCTCTTCTTTTTTTACATTTATTTCCGACAGGAATTTAAATGTTTTTAATCTTTCATTAGCCATCTACGGGTGGCTTTTTAACTTGAATTTTTTGCCCTTTCCCTTTACCCTTTTCTGTTTTTTTCATAGGGGTTAAAAACCGTATACATCTGACTTTTGGTCCTGAGGAAGGCGTTTTCTGTTTAGACCTCTACGCCAAAACGTATTTGACCACACCTGACCGACCTCTTTGGCTGACAGCGGTGGCCACTGTGCCTATATGCATTAGGCCAGTTCACACATACGTAGACCTGAGCAGCACTGTAAGAAGCGGTTGGCAAGTGTGAATGTATAAACCAAGCTTACACTAGCCATACATCTCCACACCCCACTAGGAATTATAATTGTTTCTTTCGTTCCTTGGTTTTCCTTGGAATGTAAACAGGTGGACTCCCATAAATAAAACAGGGTGAAAACTAAATAACTTTATAATATTTTTCTGCCTATAAGGATAGAATTCATGTCCTGTGATATTTAGAATTGTTCTGTTTAAATGTAAAGTCTTTTTTTCAGTGGTTTGTCCTTTTGAATTGTTTAATTTTTTGTATATTTTCTTTACTTTACCTGTTTCCAATTATTATTGTTTTTTTACGGTGCATGATTTATTCTGATGCCGTTAACATGATTATAATATGTTATGTATTCAAAACTGAAACTGCTTCCAGATAATATTTTGTTAAATGACATTGAGGCTCATGCACAAAAGATTGCTTTATGTTTTTCATTAAAATAACGAGAAATACTAATTTTTGTATGATCAATATTCTGCATTGTGTCAAATGTATATCTTCAAAGCAATGATCTTCTGATAACATTAATGACATAATTATATGCAAAGAAGAGGTTAAACACACATAACTTAGGAGCAATAGATTTAGTCTGTGGTAACCCTCGCTTAAAACAGTTTAACACACAAACTGAGGTTAGAGAAAATAAGGTGAGCATCGGTAATGGATATACCGCATCACCATTACTTTATTCCCTGTGGGGACACAATTTTGTGATTTTTGTTGCCAGACACACCTCAAGCATATCTTCCGAGACGTCCCAGTCATACCTCATTGTCTCAAGAGCCATGCATGTACATTGAGGGACCCAGGGTTCTGGTGGAGTACCCAACCATCCGACTGGGATAGGAGGTCCAGACGCTGAGGCAACTGAAGTGGCGGGCAGATGGCCAAGTCCAGAGTACCATATTCTCCTTGCCCAATACAGTGCGATCAAGATCATGGTCGTCTGTAACCTCCTGAGAACCCATGGGATGACAGGAATCGGGGGAAGGCATAGTGGAGATCGAAGACCTACTCCACCAGGAAAGCATGCCCCTGTGCGCCTCTCGCCAGGAATTCCCTCTAACAGAAGTTTGCACTTCCTGTTGGACTATGCCGCAAACAGATCCACTGATGGGGTACCCCATTGAGTGAAGATCTCGAGAATTTTCTGGCACACTTCCCACTCGTGGGAGTCCGTGCTCTGCCTGGTCAGAGCATCCGTCAGTCCATTCTCTGTCCCCACCAGATGCACTGCTGAGACTGGTGATCTGGTTCTCCAGTAACCAGAACCACAGCTGCATCACCTCCTTGCACAGGGGTAGTGACCGGACACTTCCCTTCTTGTTCAGGTAGTTCATGGTCACTGCAGTCTGTCATAATCAGGATGGGTTTACTCATGAGGGAGGGCACAAAAGTTTTCAGTGCTACCCTGATCGCTCGCAGCTCCAGCCTGTTGATCTGCCAACGGCTCTCCATAGCTGATCAAAGGCCGCTCGCCTGCAGATCATCGCAGTGAGCGCCCCAACCCTTCAATGACGCATCCATGATTACCCTGGCATGAGGACAGAATGGTTCCCCCATCATGTTTTTCCCGCTGGCTGAGCAGGAAAGATTGTAGGAAGCCGAAGTACTTTGACCACTGACTTCCTAGAAGCCACTGCAGAGAAAACATTCTCAGCCTGACACCAGAAAGATGCAGGAGGCCATGAGGCCGAGAAGGCTGAGGAAGGAGACCGCTGGCAAGCTGGACTGGCTCTGGAACAGATCAAACATCTGTCTTACACTGATGTGTCTCTGATTTGTCTGTCCTCGGGAGGGAAAGCCTTCCCGAGTGTCCAGGACTGCTACAATGAACTGAAGCCTCTGTGGAGGTTTTTGGAGCGGAGTTCAACCCAATGGGGAGCACACCTTGAACTGATGGTGCTTGTCCCTTCTGATGAACCTCAAGAACTTCCTGTCCCAGGTGTGGATAGGCACACAATGACATACATTACTGACCGTAATTGTATTTCTGATGATTGTATCTGCTTAGATTCACATCATTAAAAAATGTGGCAATTGACATTTGTTCATAGGCAAGCTTCCTTGAACATTTGCCTTGTTTGATTTTTAGAAAACAATTATTGTCAATTATGTTTTTCCAGTAGATAAAGGATTTAGCCCCAGTAGATGGGAGTTCAGTTCTCAGAACAGAATCACTAAAATTGCGTTTTTTGCACAAGTACGAATGGTTGGTTGTGTGAATGGGGATGAAAGCGGATGCGAGTAATAATGTGTGAGATGTGGTCACTGGTTTGATATGTGTTTTTCTAGATTTGGTTTTTAATATACGATATGTCAATGTGTTACATGTGATTGTTTGGAAATGGTTTTTCATGATGAGATTTGATTAATAAATGAAATAAATAAACTTTAAACATATACACTGTTCTAATATATGCCCTTTTGAGTAGGGTTATCCTTTTGGAAGGGATTATGTGGCGTTTTGACGCATGAATTACATTACTAATGAATGGAGGGTGTGCACTTTTCTAAGGATAATTGCAGTTTTGTGTCGATTCACATGCATTGCATATAGTCAGACATCTAATGGTAATCGCAGTTTATTGCATTTTTTTTTTAACGATCGTAAAGGGACGTCGAAAGGGCATTACTGTACCACTATCCCTAATGTGATGTGTAGTGCACCCAAAATTCCTCCCGATTCGAGTTCCCACCGGTTATTTTTCAACTGCTGTGAGGGAGCCTTGCAGAATGCTACAGTGAGTACAGAAAAGAGAAGGTGTAAGATACCTATTTTCCTTCTACTCCAAGAGGGGAGGAATGGTGGGTGCATGTGAATCTAAGCAGATACAATCATCAGAAATACGATTACGGTGAGTAATGTGGTCTCCTGTTGCTTGTGAATCTGCTTAGAATCACATGCTGTACATAGACTAGCGAGCAGTAGCCAGAGATGGTGGTGGGCTGTGTAAAGGAACAGTAGCAAAGAGATGTCTTAGCACCGCTTGTTCGACCTGAGCATCAGACTTGGTGTGTCTAAGCAGTAGTGTTGGGTGAAAGTGTGAACGGAACTCCAGGTTGCTGCTTTGCAATTGGACACTAGGGGAACATTTGCAATGAACAGGCCCGGCTCTAGCAGGGGGGCCAGCCCCCCCCCCCCCCAAGGCCACTCCTTGGCCCCCCCCCTAGAAAGGGGGCAATGCCAGTGGTGGTAAACAGCACTGGAATCCCGAGGGAGTATGGGCCTGAGGGGTGGATTTCACTCTACACATGCAGCAGCAACCAGGGTCGAACTGGGGCATAACATTGTCTCGGGCACCAATGAAAAAGTGACCCACAGTGGAAAATGGGAATTCATTCCTTTTGTGACACTGTTTTGAGTAGTACCCAAGGTTTTTTTTTGTTGATAAAATGTGATGCAAATTGTGCATTTAAAAGAATATTTATTCAGCAACAATGGTCAAAACTACGAACCGCATAGTGAAGTAACTCATCAAACTGGCCCACATTGGGCCAAAAACGGGCCCACTTTGACCCAAAAAAACTGCCCCACGCAAGCATTTTGCGTTTTTGGTTTGGCCATGGGCCTATTGCCCTATAGGCCTGTCCGAGCCTTGAACCAATTTCAGAGACATCATTCTGAGAGGCTGACCTGCAGGAGGCCCGGCCAGGATTTTGTTTGCCCTAGACAACGATTTATGCTCCACAACATGAAAGCACAAACGACCAGGGGGATGGAGGGCCATTCACATCTTTAAGTGGGGTAGCAGACTTATGCAAGCATAGCCTACTATTTTCTCAAAACTAAAATCACAATTTCAGTTTCTGTAATTTAAAGTAAGTTTCTCTTTTGTGGGTATATAGCATCTTTTCACATCATGCTTAACAATATGGTTAACCATATCAAACAAACAATGACAGGTGATGTTGCCTGAACACAGATTTCTGCAGAAGGTGCATCATCTTTTTTTAAATTATTTTTAAATTTTTTTTCTTTGGTTTATTCAAACCTTTATAAAGTGAAAGAAAATGAACAAGATCAGGCTTGTTACACTCAGACACTTCGCAGCATCTGTTAGAATTAACACCATATTAACTTTCAGCTCAGTTTCCAACCAGGCGCTTACGTTGGTGACTAAGTTCAGAGTCTTGTTCAATTGTCGTCAAGACATTCCTTCAAGGCCTGCAAGAAGACAACCAGTGCAAACATCAGTTTTCTGTCTGCCCCGTCAAACATGGCTTGCCAACAGCCATCAGCATTCAACGTATGGTGCCTACTGATCACTGGACCCAAGATTTGTGTTCTCAGGTTCTGAAACTTTGGACAAAACAGCGTTAGATGCTTCAGTGTCTCCTTGTGTAGATTGCAGAAGCAACATGTCGGATCCAGTTTGGCATAAAGCGCCCATGTGCTTAGGCGTTCTTTGGTTGTCAACAGGTTAAGCCTGAACTGCATATACAGAGATCACGATTTTTGCTCAGGAAATCGAGATAAAGTAGGCTTGCAGCTCCCGATAGGCTCTTGCTTCACTGCAGACCTTATTCAGTCTTGATGTTCGCCTTGAGTCACATGTTTGGCAGCAGTCAGATTTCCATAGCTTCTTCTTGGCCGAGTCCGGGTTGTCAATAAGGGGTTTTAAGGCAATGTCATGTTCTTTCAGGACTTCAAGACATTGCTCGTTCCACATTGATAACACGGTGTACACTTTATCATTACCAGGGTTATGCAGTATTTTTACTTGAGCTACTGGTGTTACCATCGTTTTCCTGAATACGTTTAGTAAGTTACAGCATACTCTTACATTGATTGAGATGAGACCCAATTCGTAACGTATGCAAACAGTCGAAGTTCCTTTAGGTAATTGTAGGACCCTGACCCAGAAGATGTTTTCCAGTGTGTTCCACAAGTCGTGCGAACACCCAAATCAGACCCTCCAGGATTTTGCGGCATGAAATGGCAAATTTTGCGGCACAAACCTTTATTTATGGCAGCATTTTTGCAGCACAATTTGTATTGACTGGAGGGTGCAAGATTGGTAGATTGCAGGAAAGAGGCTGTGTGCAAGGCTACAAGAGAGCCAGGGTGTCAAGATATGTTTCTTTTATAAAAAATAGGAAGAGTCCTAGATGTCTCTGGCTTTGCAGAACAGTGTTTGTTTTGGCCACAATTTTTGGTTTAATGTGCATGCTTATTTAATATTATTAACGTTATTAATCATTATCAGTTGCAATGCTGAAAATATTCCCATTCTATGTTCCCCAATCCCGCAAACACCCACACACCTCTCTCACCCCACACACCTCTCACTGATTCCCCATCACATCTTGTATTTTTGAACCTCACGCTCAGTCATACACATACTCTGTCACACTTCCAAGTCACAATTTGCGCTCTCTAGTCCCTGCCAAACTCCAACTCATACTCCCAACTCAGACCATACGCTCCCCAATTCCTCCCGCAGAATACAGTCCTTCATTCTTGCATGCTACTTCTGCATCTTTCATTCTTTCTCCCATTCTATCACTCTCTTCCCTCATCCTTTCTCTGAATCTGCAGCCCACTACTACCCCTGAGCCCACTTTCCTTCCACTTTCTGTACGTCCGCTCTCTCTGATTTCTGGCCCACCGCCCCACTGCATCCGCTCTGCTCTCTTGCCCACTTGTGTATAGGCGCGTTATAAATGCCATATCATATCACTGCTTCCCCCTCTGATCTCCCTTTGCTTTCTTGCCTACCACGACACAGCTCACCCATCACTCCCCTCTCACTCCTTTCTCTCACATATTGTGACCATTTTTCAATTTTTGAAGAAAACTGTAGATTTTGTCCTCATCGCAAAATCGCTGTAAACTGGAGGGTCTGCCAAATGCGTTTTCCACACCATAGATTAGGGCCGGCACTGCCTTTTGTTGATAAAAGGCAATGGTTGGCCTTAGAGAACATTTTCCATATTGTTTAATTATCATGGAAGCTTGACATGTCAGCTGCCGACACTTGCTTTTAGCGGAAGGTGCATCATCTAACTGGAGGCCCTTACAAATTACATTCAAAGTATATATTCTGCTGCATTAACTACTTGAGTATAAGTGAAAAGATAAAGTTGGTAGTAATAAAAATGTAATTCAGGAGGGGAGAGTGTAGTAAAATCAAATCGTGATAGATGCAAGGCTTTGAATTCAAAATCACCACTACCGTTGCGCAATATTCCATGCCATTATTCTGTAGTATTTATGTGCCATTACAGAAGGGGACAAGCCATTAGCAAATGACTCCTGGTGCTGCCACCAAAAGGTGCAGTCCAATCTCAATTGCTAGGCCATGTCCCCTCCGCACTGGAACACAAGCCACATGCATGTGTAGGCCTTGTGGTCTAGCAGTTTGGGATTAGTGACATGGCCATGGATGATTTGAAAACAATGGTATAGGTGGCTGGCCAGCCAGAGCAATGCCAGTGGTTATAATTGATTCAGAGATATTTGCCTACTAGGTACAAGCCAGAACTCATGCAGTGGAACACATATAGGATGGAGATTAAATGTCTGGAGAAACACACATCCTATGAGTGAGTTTGGTCACTTATCCACCCAATGACTAGCCAGGTCTATGTTAATGCCTATGGCATTACCACAAACTGCCTGCCCCTCGCCACCAAAATGTACCCTTGCTGGAAATCGTTGAGCAAGCTCCATCACAAAGTAACACAACACGTGTTGCTGTATAGTGCCGTCCACTGTTATAGCAAAGCATTCTTTTGAGTGTTTTTAATTACTTAATTGCCTCTGTAAATGAGCGCCTGGTGTAATAAAAATCGATTAATGTGCGTCTTCAGCCAGTTGATTTTATAAGCAATATCTTTGTCAATGCCTCTATTCCAAGTCTATTTGCAAGCAACCACAAAAGGCAACAGTTTTGGCTTGCAGATAGGTATTAGACCGACATTTTCCAAGCAATGCCCTTATATACCCTGGTACTCGCCGTTTCCCAGCTTTTCCCATCCTATGGCCAAGCAGTACTTGTGATGATTCACAGGTTCTCATCACATCTCCCCAGAGGGTAGCCCTCCCCTATGAGTGGGAGGACCTCATATGGGTAGACTCCGCTCATAGGGAGGACTCCCCCCGTCCGTAAAAAGGCCGCCCTCCACCCTTGTTCCCTGGCGCAATGGCCCTATATTACCTCCTTCTTCCTCCCAGCCTGAAGCTACTAATGTGTGTTATTGTTAAGTCTTTACTATTGCATCTGTAAGGCCAGACAGGACTTCGACGAGGAAGAGCCAAAGAAACATTCAGAACAACAGTAGAAGAAATTACCAAAGAACCGTGATGAGGTGGCCACTGTTAGGCTTGAAGGTAACCTCAAAGGCATTTACGACAAATATTGCCGCCACACCCACAGTGTGTTCGGGAGCAGGAGGAGTAGTAAGGGACCCTGGTGTCCATAGTGCATGGTCTGGGAAATTCAAACCCACTCTGCCTGAAGCACTGAGAGACAGTTGGTCTCCGAAGAAGAAACTGAAAGGAATTACATGAGCCGGAGCAAACCCGACTTGCTGCTGAAGCAGGAAGAATTCAGCAGTGGTGTGGCCTGGACGTGGACTGTGTGGTCCATAAAACACATCGACAATGCCACAGTAACAGCTCAGCGGAGCCATACAGACCAAAGAGGAGCAAAGCAGGAAGACGCACTGAACACGTGTTGAACCGTCAGTGACCAGAGACCCTGCGAAGAACCGGTTACGGTCCCCATGAAGATGCAGGTAACAGGAGCGAGAAAGCAGGGTGGGGTCCAGGGAGCGCAAAGAGTCAAGTATTCCTCAGGAGTGACTTCTATCACAGTAGTGATACCGAAAGAACCAAGAGACAAGTATTCCTCTGGAGTGATCTCCTTCGTCACACTGGTGACAGAAGACAGCATAAATCTCAAGAGTGCCTCAGGAACGAACTCCCACTCCCTCACCACAGTGGGCAACTGAACACATGTTAAAGGTACCAAAAGGATCAAGAACTTGCAGGAAGTATCTCCCCAATAGTCAAGATATAAAAATTCCTGACAAAGGGCCAGCAATAAGAAGAGTTGATAAAGTCTTCACTCGGATGTTCACCAATTATTGGGAGTAAGTAAATAGACATCTAAAGACTTGTACACAGAACTATCAAGGAACAGTCTCCAAGGCTCTTCCAGATAGACCGGGAAAAGTAATTTTCCTGGTCTAGGTATATTTGGTAAATCAGACCTTGATATAAGAGACTGCGTTTAAGTTAACCTAAGTTCATTGAACCCTTTTTTTCTTGGTTTATTTGTTAGTGTCGGGGATAGAGTAGATGGTTTGGACAGAGAACAGAATTATGGTTTCTTTTGACTTACATCCTGACAAGCACTCAAGTTATTTTGTGTTTGAGTTAGGGAAAACCCCTCTTCAAATAGGGAGAGACAGGTTCTTTTCTTTATTTGAATACAAGTCTATAGCCAAAATGATACCACCTTGTCCCTCTCCGTACTCCATCACGCCACATACCCTTATGGCAGTGCCTGGCAAATGCCTATCCATGCCTAATCAAACCCCAAAGCTGTTCGCTTCACCAATACATGTTGTCTTCAGTTTGTCTCCCTAAGTGAACGTGTATATGCCCAGATGTGGGTGCCTTGCTTGCTACGTCTAGGAAATCAAGCTGCACATCACTGAGTTGCTCCAACAAGACCCTGCCTGAAAATGATAAGGCTAGCATGGCAAGTATGGACCAGTTTCAGATCTTCTAATGATTACTTTTCAGTGGGGGTCTGACCTAAATAGAATGTATCTTGGTCCGTGTGGAAGCCTAGTCTACTCTGCAGAAATGTTTCATGATTCAAACTGACTTGATAACCTCATACTGTTTTAGTAACTTACGAGTTTGCATTCAAACAGAATACATTTATGGATTTAACATTTGGACAATGCCCATGCCCCCCTGCTTTGCCTTTCTCTCCTCAAATACAAACAGCCAAGGGTGCACAGGCCCACCCAGTGAGGTGTTATCTTTTTAACGTGTATCAGAGGCAGATTATTTACAACAGGAAGTGATTGGAGATGATAAAAGGCAAAAGGCAGTGGCCATTGCTGTGGCAGTTATTTTATTTAAATAATATAGGGTTTTAACAAGCTATTTAAGTTTGATTGTTGGGTGATTAGAAACTAAGGGGACAAAGAACAAGCTGTGTGAAACAACAACCTTTTCATGCATTTCATTGTGTCTGTATGAGATGTTTTGTATGTTCTCATTGATTTCTATGCTGCAGCTTGTAGGCTTCCATTCAGGCTAGGGAAAATAAAGCTACAATCATAGGGGGTCATTTTCCAAGTCAAGTGGAGTGGATGTATTTATCACCCCTTGTTATGAGCTGCAGGATTTTGTATGATTTGGCAGGCAAAGTTGGAGAGAAGATGGGCGTTAACAAGGCCCCCCTACCAAATCCGATTGGCTTTCAACCAGCATGTATTTTTAAGTTGGTGGAAAACCAATAGATTCCTATGGGATCTGCCTGACTTTAACAACTGGTAAAAGCAGGAAGATTCCAAAGGAATTCATTGTGGATGACTCCCACAATCGTTAATTATGGAAGTGATTTACACTTTTCCAGATACATGGTGGAAAGGTGAAGAGCAAAGGCGATTTTCACCCGTGTTTTACTCTTTACTTTTCCAGAACTTGGTGGAAACATGAACATTAATGAATGGTCCCTTTTGAAAAAAAAGTGGAAACAGGAGTGGTCCCTTCCTGTACAATTTAAGATTCAAAATAAAATGCCCCCTTACTCTTTTCATCAACACGTTTCTACAATGATGAATACATTGTCAGGTTGATTTATCAAGTGACTTGTGCATGTTTTACGTAATCTGTAACAAATTGAGTATTATTTTAGGCAATCAAAACCAAACTTCAACACATATTTGTACCAACTTGAGCTTGGAAGATGTGTGGTTAAGAATCCAAATTTCAGGCTAGGCTGAAATTCTGACTTTACCATTTAACCAAAGTGTGTGATCCTGGACAAATTATTTAATTTTACTATGCCTTGCCTGCTAAAAATAGGTGGCACTAGAAGTGATTCAGTTTGCATTATAAGCTATTCTAAAAGGTCTTGCTAAAGGTTTAATAGATGGGCAGCACAGGCATTAGGACCCACCAACAACACACATCCACATCTTTCTTTGAAAAGATCAGACGATATTTATTGAACAAAATGGTGTGATTCAATAACAAATCAAAGTAAACACATCAAACAAAAAGTCATCATGGAAAATTGCATATTATAAACAGTATTTATATAGTATGTACCAGACAATGATGTACAGGGGCATGTCAGGTAAGCAAGGCAGTCTCCTCCCTGCCACACCCCACCAGGAGCAATACCAAGAGGCTGGAAACACCTCAACCTGCATAGTCTGCCTCCTGATGCAGCTCTCCAAGCCCTAGCATTCTATCCTACATGCCATCACTCCCTCGCACCCTCAACTTAATTAAAATGCGCTGCAAAAATGCAACAACATATAAGATGTTAGGTTTAAAATTTAATTTTGTAAGAAACAAAATCTCATATTCCTTGCTTCAGTATTCTGGAGGGGGGAGGGTCAATCTTTCACAAGATGGAGGTAGCACAAGCACCTCCTCCTGGGCCTGCTGGGAGTAGCCACAGTGTTCAGAAAGGCATTGTTGGGTGAATACCATCTGAGATGGTACAAAGACTGGGGGCCTCACTGCTCTGCCCTTTCAGAGGGGGAGAGGGGGAGGAGGAGGCATCACCCTCGATTTTCCCCAGCCAGGCCAAGAAAGGCATGCTGGGGGCTGGTGGGAGTAGGGGGGAGTGGAGGTAAATGTGAATGGTGGTTAGAGGAGCTGAAGGAAGGTGACATGGGGTGAAAGGTGAAGGAGGATTGGATATAATAGAAAGGAAGAGCAGATGTGAAGGGAAGATAGGTAGCTTGATGTTGCAACACTATGTTCCTTGCTGCTTTTTTTGCTCTCTACTGTTTTTTATAGAGGGGTGCAAATGCATTTTTCCAGACTTGGAAATATATTTTTTGCTGGGTCCCGGATGTGGGAAATCTGGTTCAACGCCAGCACTTTATTTAGGGTACTCCTAGGCCCACACCCATTGGAATTTGGGTCCCCCTGGTCACAAACCTGGCCCACCCAGTTAAAAATTCCTGGAGCCTGGCCTGGCAATGAATGCTATGGTAGCCCCTGTGCCCCTAGTAAAGTGAGCTCTAGGCGTAAAGGATAGTTCCCCCTTGGCTAGAGTGTAACAATTTAGTGACAGGGTCGCCTTCTCTACCAGTGGCCACAGATACAAAGAATTGGTTTGTATTTTTCAGTGGCTTAGTTTTTTTCAAGGTAGTAAATTACTGCCCTCCTCACATCCAGTGTGTGGAGGCTTCTTTCTGCCAAGTTAGTGGTGTTTTGGAAGAAAGTGGGAAGCTCGATTGACTGATTGCACCGAAATTCATCTAGAAGCTCCATGTGAAAGCGTGGGTGTGTGCGCAAAACTACCTTGTCTTTGTGATTAGTCACAAAGGGATCTTGGAATTAAAGGGCTAGCAGTTCACTAACCCTCCTTAACGAGGTAATGGCCACTAGGAAGGTAGTCTTATAGGTGAGGACCTTAAGGGTAGCCTTGTGCATGGGCTCAAAAGGAGGCCCCATTAATCTGGTATGGACAACATTCAAGTCCCACCCGGGAGTTGAGTTGGAAATAGGGGGATGAAGTCTCTTCACCCCTTCCACGAAGGCCTTAATGACGGGAATTTTCCACCATGAAACCTTGCTCTGGGACATGGAATAGGCAGAGAGAGCGGCCAGATGGACCTTTAGGGAATTGAAAACAAGTCCAGAGTGTAATAAGCGTGTAAGATAAAACACAATATCTTAAGGGGAGAAGTCAATGGGATTGACGTTCTTAGTATTGCACCAGATAACAAAAAGCCTCCACTTGTTGGGAGCAGCAATATCTGGTGTTGGGTTTCCGAGCTTCCCCAGAGTATGTCCATGCATCTGGGAGGGAGTTGAAGGTGCCCAAACTCTATGACTTAAGGAGCCAAGCTGCTAAATTGTGTGTTTGGGGGCATGGATGCAGAGTCTCTCCCCCCCCTGGTCTTGGGACAGCATGTTGTAGGGGCATGGCAGCTTCCTGGAGGGGTGACTGAAATGTCCATCAGAGGAGAAAACCAAGGCTGCCAGGTCCACATTGGTGCCACCAGGGTCATTGTTGCTAGTTCCTGTTGCATCTTGTGCACTATCCTGTTGAGAAGGGGAGTCGGGGGAAGCAGAGGAAGCGTAGGGAAATCTCCCGGACCATGTTATCCAGAGACCGTTCCCTTTGGAGTGCTTCTGTGGGTACCTGGAGGTGTAATCTGGGCATTGGGTGTTCCCCAGAGTTGCAAACAAGTCGATCTCTGGGAAACCCCATTCTGTAGAGACGTCGAGTAGAATGTGCTCTTGTAACTGCCACTCATGCTCTACGGGTAGGGGGAAGTCTCTGCTGAGCACATTTGCCAGAAGAGTGTTTCTCCCTGGAACATGAGAGGAGGAACATGTGTTTGAGTGCCCACTTCCAGATGTTCTGGGACAGTCTGGATAGCCCTAGAGATTGAGTGCCCCGCTGCCTGTTCAGGTAGTACATGGCCGTGGTACTGTCTGTAAGGCCCAACACTGTCTTCGCCTGAGGGTGTGTTTGGAAGGCTTTCAGGGCTTTGAACACTGCGAGCAGCTCCAACAGATTGATACGATTGGATGCTACTGAAGGGGACCACACGCTGTGCGCTATCTATTGAAGGAGGTGAGTCCCCAACAGAGATGCATCCGTGGTGAGAGTGGCCTCTAGTGCAGGGGTAGTGAAGTTTTTCCCCTGCAGAAGGTTTCCCTTGACCACCACTGCAGAGACTGAACGAGGGCTGCAGAGAAAACCACTAGATCGTCCCACTGTCCGCTAGCCTGACACCATTGGTTCGGGAGACACTCCTGCATGGGGTGCATGTACAGACCTGCGTGTGGAACTATCAAGATGCAGGAAGCCATCATCCCAGAAGTCGCATGGACTTGCAAATGGTTAACTGGTGACAGTGAGTGATCTGGAATAGCTTGTTTTGAACCCTCTCAACTGGGAAAACCAGCCCGTCTTCTGTCTGCATCAGGGCCCACAGAAACTGTTTGACTTGGCTGGGGACCAGACTTGACTTCTTCTCGTTGATAGAGAATACTAGGCTGAATAGGAGATCTAGGGTCGCCTGGGCATTCTCTAGGCACATTCTGTACGAGTCCCCTGTTATGAGTCAGTCATTGAGGTAGGGATACACAGGGATGGACTGCCTGCGCAGATGAGCCGCTGCTACTGCCAGTACCTTTGTAAACACCCTCAGGGCTGAGGCAATGCCGCAGGGGAGACCTTTGAACTGATAGTGCGTGTCCTCTATCATGAACCCGAGGTACTTTCTGTGAGTGAGCTGGCAACATTGAAATATGAAAGTATACATCTTTCATGTACAATGTGGCCACGTAGTCCCCCTGCTGTAGCCTTCCTGAAGAGTTGTCATCCTAGCTTGTGGCTTGAAATACAGGTCTAAAACAGGGGGCATGGTTCGATCCTTTTGGGGTACAAGAAAGTACACTGCATAAATACTGTAGTTTACCCGGAGATGATGGATGACTTTGATGGCGCCCTTTTCCAACAGGATCTAGACCTTTTCCACAGGATACACAGATGGTCTGTTGAGTTGTCTGCTTCTGGGCGGATGGTAGCGGGGTAGTACATACTGATCTGATATGATCCCCCTCCCAATCGTGGGCAAACTACATTAGACGTCCTCCGACTGGGCGAGGCGGAGGCCAGGGAAACACTGGAAGCACAGTTTCTGCCCCTGCCTATTACCCGACGAAAAACTCTTTATTGGGATTGGAAGTTACTAGATGAGCCGTGTCTGGAGGCCCAGTTGGATCCTCCGGAGCCATACTGTGCATGGGGAGAAGGACTGCCCTCGAAAGGACAGCCGGGCAATGGCATTGCTGCAGTGGACGAAGGGGTTAGCCGAGATCTGGATGAGAAACTTCAGAGTCTCGTTCTCCTTCTTCGCCATCTCCAGAGCATCATCCACCACTTTCCTGAAGAGGTTGGCTTCCTCCACTGGCTTGCTGATCAAAGAAGCTGAGTCTTTGGTTTGAACCCTGAAATCTACAGTCAGGCGTGGAATTTGAGCAGGGTTCCCTGGGCAAGGACAAGCTCTGCAGTTTCGGCAGAGTCCAGGGTGTTTTTGAGGAACTTCTGTGTGACTTGTCTGCCCTCTGCAACCACTTCTAAAAGGCGAGAGCAAGTGGGTTCCAGGACAGGTCAGCAGGGGAGAGTTTGGGGGTTGTGTGCTTAGAAGCATGTGGTGCGGGAGTGTCCCTGTTGCCGGGATGCGATTTCCCCATAGCACTGCTGGCAGCATTTCTGTTGGGCGGTGAACAGACATGTGGGAGCGCGAGGGCTCCACAATAAGGTCAACAGCTTCCAAATCGGAGCTGCTTCTGCGGACAGATCCGTCTGAGGCGAGGGTGCCGGTGGGGGAGGGACTCTCCGACTGCATGGCATAGGCCACCCACCATTTCGTACACCTGTCTTTCAGGTTCTTATGCCGAAAGAGCCTACAGACTTTACACGAGCGCTTGTCGTGGTCACGAGTGAGACAGATTCCATCGGCGATGGATGTTCTTCCGAGGGAATTTGCTCTTGCAAGACAGGCAAAATGTAAAGTGAGTCCTGTCCATTGCAGAGGGAAGCAGCAGCCAGACCAAGAGAAAGGGAAGGGAAGGGGTAAAAGAAGGGATTCTCAGATGGGAAAATAATCCCTACTATGAAGGCCAGGCTGGAGGGCCAAGGCTGCGCAGTAAACGGGCCGAGCAGGCCAGGATGGAACGTCGGCAAACAGGAGAAGGCGCCAACAGCCGTTGAGGGCAAATTAACCTCTGAAGAACAGTGGAATTAGCGATAACTGTAAATAGCAATATACACTCTTACGCGCTCTGCATTAAGTGTGACCAACTAGGTAGTCGGGAAACAAAAATCTGGTGGGAACTCGATGCGCAAGGGATTTTGAGTACATTACACGTCACGTTAGGGCTAGTGTCACAGTCAGGCCCACGTCGACATCCCTTTTCGATATTCGAAAAAAAGATGCAATACTCTGCGATTACCACTAGATGTCGGACTATACGCACAGCATGTTCCCAAGCATCAGAAATGATGATATGGCATTTATAACACACATGTACACAAGTGTTTCTAGGCACCACAAGACAAGGAAGGGCAGATGGGGATTATAGGGGGGACAAGACAAACAATCCTACTAGGCCCAGTGACATTGGGATCATGCAAGTGCGATGAGAAGTGAAGAGAGAATGGGAAGTGCAGGGGAAAGTGCGATCAGGGCAGCAAGGCTGAGTAAGTGCAGCCAGGGCAACACGGCTCTGAGTAAGTGCAAGGAGGCATGAGGGGGGATGTAGGGGTTACAGTTACAGCCCCTAAGTGAAGGTAGGACATGAGACAGTGGAAGGCTCAAGTTTGAGAGGGGCAGTGGGGCCGTTCCAGAGGGAGGCACCTGCAGAGGAGATCGATCTACACCCCAATCTCAGATTGGAGAAGCGTCTGACCTCCGAGTTAGAGGTAGCTGAGTGAAGGGCTAAAGAAGCAAGGTATTTAGGCAGAGAGAGTTGGATATAGTGAGGGCCCTGACCCCAGAAAACCTTGTGGAGTATTCAGAGGGTCTTGAAGTTGATCCTTGCAGCCACCGGGAGCCAGTGGATAGATTTCAGGGCAGGAGAGATGCAGCCCCTTGGCTTGAGGCCAAGGATAAGTCTTGCAGCCCTGTTCTGGATTAGTTGCAGGGGGCGTAGAGTTAGGAAGATTGAAAAAGAGGCTGTTGCAGCAGTCCAGCCTAGAGAGAACGGCGGCGCTAGAGACAAAGAGCATTTTCCGGGGGAGAAAATTACTAGTCACTCACCGTAGTGAGTAACATACTCTTGGTCCATAGTCCCCTTTCCTCCATACTGTATGGTCGTCCCTCGCTAGGGTCGGAAGATGGAACTTTTTTCACCAGAAAAAAGCTTCTTCCCCTTTAAATTTAGAGGTGTGGGGCACGGCCCTGGGAGCATGCGCTCGCTTGACTCCGCCCACCGGCGCCACTCAGTCACCATTGACGCGTCAACAATATTTAACATTGCCTAATGACACCAGTATTATTAGGGAGGGGGGATGTGGGACATATGGAGGAAAGGGGACTATGGACCAAGAGCATGTTAGTCACTACTGTGAGTAACTAGTAATTACTGTGACGTCCCATCCCCTTTCCTCAATACTGTATGGGCGATTACAACTGAATGTAGCCCCAGGGTGGAGAGGAGGCCCTCCTTGAGCAAATTGGTTCATTAGAAACGCCCGTCCGAAAGCCACGTCTGACTTAGAGCCAGCGTCCAAACAGTAATGCTTACCGAAAGCCTAAGGGGTGGCCCAGGTGGCCGCCCTGCTGACGACCTGCCACGGAACCTGCCATTGGAATGCAATGGCCGTGGCCTTGGCTCTGACAGCGTGGGCGTGCATGTTAGCTGGCAGCGGCTTGTGCTGCCCTTCGTAGGCCTCCTTGATAGCCGCAACCATCCATCTTCCAATAGAGGCCTTGGATGCTTCATACCCTGGCTTGGATACCCTGAAGGTGACAAACAGTGCATCCGACTTGCAGAAGCCCTTGGTCCTGTCCAGACAGAATTGCAGAGCGCGCCTGACAGCCAGACAGCGCAAGACTCTCTGAGCCTTGTCCTTGGGGTCAGCGAAAAACATAGGTAAGACTATTTCCTCGTTTAGATGGAAGCGGAGGGTACCTTAGGTAGGAACGTAGAGTAAGTCTGCAGGACCACCTTATCTCTGTGGAAAGTGGTATAGGGTTCTGAGGCGACCAGAGCCTGGATCTCGCTGACTCTGCGAGCGGAGGTGAGGCCCACTAACAAAGTTGTTTTAATGATGACCAGCCTGATGTTTGCGGACGCCATTTGCTCGAAGGGTTTGTGCGCAAAGGCGCCAACACCACATTGAGGTCCCACACGGGGTGTGGCTTCTTGATGGGCGGGTAGAGCATGGACAGGCCCACCACATGTTTGACTATTAGGTTGGAAGAGAAGACCTCCTCCTATGAGCCCCTATGGCTGCCAGATAGGTGCGATATGTGTCCACCTGCACGCCTTAGTGCGCAAGGTGTGCTGAGAAGGAGAGCACATCATCCAGCGTGTACCTAAGGGAGTCCGCCCAATGACAGCACTTAGTCCATTTACTCTTTTATTGGCTCCTGGCAGCCTTGCTCCTGGTGCCCTGAATGATCTCCAGGTTAGCCTGTGATAGGCTCAGGTGCCCGAGGGAGACCTGCTCAGGGGGGTGGGATGTAGGACCCTGCCCCCCTGCTGGGACAGGAGATGGGCTGGACCCAGCGGAATGTGAATAGGAGGTCTGCCCAAGAGGCTGAGCAGTTCGGAGAACCACAGTCTCGCCGGCCACCATGGTGCTATCAGAATGATGCTGAGGGGATAAGATTCCTTTATCTTGCAGATTACCCTGGGGGTCAGTGGTGCAGGAAGAAAGGCATAAGCTGTCATGCCGTCCCACCGTATCTGTAATGCGTTGCCTAGGGAGCCGGGTCCCTTCACCTGCCAGGACGTAAACTGATGGCACTTCCTGTTCTTCCAGGAGGCAAACAGATCCACCTGAGGATGCTCCCATCTGCTGAAGATCTCCAGCAGCACCTGGTCGTTCGATTGCCATTCGTAATTGTCCACTCCCAGTCTGCTGAGCCTGTCCGCTTCATGTTGGCCTCCCCCGGGAGGTGGACTGCGGTGAGGTAGATTTTGTTCTCTAGGGCCCATTCCCACATGCTGACCGCTAGGCTGCACAGTGGAGGGGACCTGGTACCCCTCTGCTTGTTGACATAGTACATGCTGGTGGAGTTGTCGGTATGGATAAGGACGGTCTTGCACCCAATGAGCGGAAGGAAATCTCAGAGCTAGCCAGATGGCCCCGAGTTCCAGCCAGTTGATACGACTCCTGCTCCTGTCAGGTCCAAACTCCATGGACGCTGTGGCAGGGAGGAGTCCGTAGTAATGGTGACATGTGGGCCGGCTGCTGGAAGGGCTTGCAGGTCCGCAGGTTGCAGTCCCTGGACCACCATGTGAGGTCCGATTGGAGAGAAATTATACGTTACTCACCGTAGTGACTAACGTACTCTTAGTCCATAGTCCCTTTTCCACCATACTGCATGGGCGTCCCCTTTAAATTTAGAGGCGTGTGGGGTGCGGCCTGGGGAGCATGCGCTGCCCTGACTCCGCCCTCCGGTGCCACACCTCAGTCCCCATTGACGCGTCGACAATAGATTTACCTAATGACACCAGTATTATATGGGGGGGGGGGTTGCAGTGGGACGTATGGAGGAAAGGGGACTATGGACTAAGAGTACATTAGTCACTACGGTGAGTAACTTATGATTACTCTTACGTCCCATCCCCTTTCCTCCATGCTGCAGGGGCAATTACAACTGAATG
Organism: Ambystoma mexicanum; assembly: GCF_040938575.1. NCBI lineage: Eukaryota > Metazoa > Chordata > Amphibia > Caudata > Ambystomatidae > Ambystoma > Ambystoma mexicanum. The sequence continues at coordinate 900,335,950 of NC_090923.1, read as the reverse complement.
TAGCCCCAGGGCGGAGAGGAGATACGCCTTAAGCAAATAGGTTCCGGAGAACCAATGCTTGCAGAAAGCCGAGGGAGTGGCCCAAGTGGCCGCCCTGCTTATGACTTGCCAAGGGACATGGTGCTGGAATGCGATGGTTGTTGCCTTGGCCCTGACGGCGTGGGCGTGCATGTTAGCCAGAAGCGGCTTGTGCTGGACCTCGTATGCTTCTTTGATGGCCGAGACCATCCAGCGGGATATGGAGGACTTGGAGGCTTGATAGCCTGGTCTTGCACCTCCGAAAGTGACAAACAGGGTGCCTACCTTGCGGAAGCCCTTGGTCCTGATAAGGTAGAATTTTTGGGCATGACTGACATCCAGGCAGTGCAGAACCCTCTGTGCATCGTCCTTAGGGTCGGCGAAAACCGTAGGAAGGACTATTTCCTCGTTCAAATGGAAAGCTGACGGCACCATTAGCAGAAATGCTGGGCGTGTCCGCAGGACTACTTTGTCGTTGTGAAAGGAGGTATATGGTTCTGAGGCGACCAGCGCCTGGATCTCGCTGATTCTGTGAGCCGAGGCCAACTAGTAAGGCCGTTTTAATGGTGACCAGCCTGATGTCCGCAGACGCCATTGGCTCAAGTGGTTTGTGCGCCAGGGCGCCCAAGACTATGTTCAGGTCCCACACGGGGTGTGACCTCTTGATGGGCGGATAGAGCCTTGCAAGCCCTGTCAAATGCTTCTTGACAATCGGATTGGACGAAAAGACTCCCTCCTCCGAGTTCCCCATGGCTGTGAGGTATGTGCGGCAGGTGTCCACCTGTGCGTCTGAGTGGGCAAGGTGCGTCGAGAAGGAGAGCACATCATCCAAAGTACATGCCAGGGGGTCGATTTACTTGGTGTCGGCCCAGTGGCAGAACCTGGTCCATTTGCTTTTGTACTGGGCCCTGTAGCCTTGCTCCTTGCGCCCTGTATGATTTCCAGATTTGCCTGGGAGAGGCCTTTGCGTTACCTGCTCAGGAACCATGCTGTGAGGGCGAGCTTCTGTGGCGCGGAGTGGATGACCCTGCCCCCCCTGCTGCACCAGAAGATGTGCCGGGCCCGTCAGAAGGTGAATCGTTGGCATCTCTGAGAGGCTGAGCAGCTCCGAGAACCATGGCCTGGCCGGCCACCATGGAACTATTAGTATGATGTTGAGATTGCGAGACTCCTTCATCTTGCAGATCACTCTGTGAATCTGCAGAGTGGGCGGGAAGGCGTACGCTGTCATTCTGTTCCACTGAATCCGAAGTGCGTCGCCCAGGGAGCCGGGGCCCTGTCCCTGCCAGGAGGCGAACTGAGGGCACCTCTTGTGCCAGGTGGCAAAGAGATCCTCCTGGGGAAGACCCCATCTGTTGAAGATCTCCTGAATAACAAGGTCATTTAGCTGCCACTTGTCCGCTCCCAACCTGCTGAGCCTGTCCGCCTCCAGGTTGGATTCCCTCGGAAGGTGGACTGCCGTGAGGTAGATGTCGTTTTCCAGGGCCCATTCCCACATGCTGATTGCCAGTCTGCACAGTGGAGGGGTTCTGGTGCCTCCCTGCTTGTTGACATAGAACATGCTGGTCGAGTTGTCTGTCTGGATGAGGACAACCTTGCCCCTGAGAAGTGGAAGGAATGCTCTGAGCGCTAGCCATATGGCGTTCAGCTACAGCCAATTGATGTGGCACTCCTGCTCCTGTCAGGACCAGGTGCCGTGGACCGAGAGATCGTCCAGGGTGGCTCCCCAGCCCTCTAGTGAGGAGTTCGTGGTGATGGTGACCTGCGGGCTGGGTGGCCAGAAGGGCTTGCCCGTCCGTAGGTTGCAGTCCCTGGACCACCATGAGGGGTCCGAGTGGAGAGATGGAGGAATGTTGATAATCTCGGATTGAGAGCCCCGCTCCTGGTTCCATGAGGCTGCAAAGTGCAGCTGAAACCTCCTCATCCTCAGTCTCGTGTGTGGAACGGCTAATAGAACCACCGCCAGGATACCCAGGAGATGCTGGTACCACCATGCCGAAGTCACTTCTCTGCTGAGCAAGTGAGTGGAAGCCCTCTTGATGGCCGATCTTGTCCTCCGAGGGGGAACACCTTCTCAGAGCACGTGTCCCAGATGAGGCCCAAAAAGGTCAGAGTCTGCGTGGGCTGCAGCAGCGACTTCTTGAGATTGAGTGAAAAGCCCAGATCATGCAGTGTGTTCATAAGAGCCCGGGAAGAGTGGTGAACCGCTTCCGGAGATGTAGCCCTGACGAGCCAGTCGTCGAGGTATGGGTAGATGTGGGGCCCTGAGAAGGGCAGCCACAGTATTCATGAGCCTGTTAAAGACCCTGGGGGCCGAGTTGAGGCCAAAAAGAAGGACCTTGTATTGGAAATGGTAGCCCATGATCCTGAACCAGAGGAAAGAACGATGGGGATGCCAAATTGGGACGTGTAGATACAAGTCCTTCAGATCCAGGGAGCACATCCAGTCTCCCTTGCAAAGTGTCTCCACAATAAAAGCTGGCGTAACATCTTGAATTTTTGTAGAGGTCAGGAGAGGTTGAGGGTGGAAAGCGTTAGGCAGAATCCTGTGCAGTGCCCTTAGGGACCAGTACACACAATTAAGACTACAGGTGGCAATACAAGTTTTACCTTTGGTTCAAGCCTGTACTACTATGTTAAAGTGGTAGCAGTAGCGGAACAGCCAGGCTTATCTCAACACTATATGAGCAGTAGAAGAGATTACACAAAGGGACCACAATTACTGTGACTCAAGCAAACACTGACTCAAGGTTTCAGGTAGAAAAACATAAGTACATTTATTTTTAAACTATCTGTTATAAACACAACACTTCTATTAAATTTAAAACCACACGTTAAATACACTACAACTGACCAATTCACTTTGTTCGGTATAGATCAAGTTAAGTACCCTGTCTTTGAGAGAACCGGTATTACGAAACAATACACGTTACCGTGAATACAATTGCGATCACTTTTTGACAGTTCGGTCTACTAAATAAACGCGTATCTGCGGCAAGAAATGCTACCGGGGCAAAAACACACTTAGCACCTGAGATACCCAGAGAGAGTTGGGGGCAAAAATCATAGGCAATACTTTAGGCAAACGGAATCGAAGAACACTCGTGGAGAGAAATGCAAGAGTCAAGAGGCCGGAGCCAGTGTCCAGTGGAACGGGGTTCCTGTGTCGAGGATCACACGTCGGATAGTTAGAGATTCAAAGTTGCCAAGAGTACTTTAGATATTGTCAATGTTCGGAAGCAAAAGTTATAAGGAGGGAAAAATATGGGCAAGCCTTATAGACGAGAAATAGGGAATTCACCCAAAATTCCTCAAGCAGGACACAGTACCTTTTCACTGACGAAGCTGGTGCCACGGCAGTTCCTGGTAGTTTCCGCAGACCCACGATTCCTGGCTTCGGCACGAAGAAGGACGATGAAGGGTGTCTACACCACACAGGGATGAGGCCAGCAGCAGCGACAGTGAAAATAAAAGGTGCGCTCCTTAAAAACAGGAGAGGCTCTTCAGGTGGGTATCCGGACGACTACAGCAGTGTGCAGCGATTTCGACCACGAAGGGGGCCTCTGGCTGAAGAAGATGAGCTGGTTATCCCCACCAGGCTCAAGGGAAGAAGACTCCGGACTGGGTCTCCTCTTAGTCGTTGAAGGGTAGATAGCTCAGGACTGCAGCAGGGCTTCACCGGGACGGGATAGTTGCAGCAGTCGACCTCTCCTCCGCTTCTCTGCGGTTCCTCGTAGTTCGAGTGGCGACTCTGACTTCCAGCCCAAGAGACCTGCCTTTTATGCGAAAATCCCCCATTCGCAAAGCCTGGCTGTCAATCTCCCAGCAGGGGGGTTGTCCAGCCCGGACAACCACCTCAGCCAATCATGAAAAAGTGAGACTTGAGTTTCCTAGGATACCCACCCTGTGCAGGGGGGGGGGGGGGGGACTACACCCCTCCCTTACATTCAGCCCACCTAGACACCCAGGCGCCTTGAGGAGGGCTTCTTGACAGAAGCCCGCCAAAAGACAGCGAACAAAGAAGGCAAACCTGGTTTGCCGCGTAAAGTAAAACACAAGTAACATAAAGAAATGGCGAATAAACCGCACTGGAGCGAAAAGAAAAAGTATTTGGTAAAGCGGGTTTAAGTTCGAGGCTAATACAATAGCCTACAATATTACCAAGGTTATATAAGATAATCGCGGTAGGAAATTTAGGGTAGATACCACTGCCACCAGCCATGTCTAAATGTTAAAAGAGCGTAACAATGCTCTAGGAGGTACAGCTAAAAAGGGCTAAGGATTAACCCCTTGCAGCATTCCATGTAAGATGGTGTGTACTGGATCTGTGGTTAATTTGACTAAGTAAAGTTAATGGTAACTTTACCCTTTTCTGGGGGACAGTAGTCAGCCTCAGAAATGGAGTCGGTGGGAAGTCTGAACGACAACCCTGTGTCACTGCACTGAAGGTGCTGTGTGACACACAAAAGAAGGAGGCTACTGAAGTGGTGTACTCCAGAATCCACAATCCCAAAAAGAGGTAAAAGACACATAGCAAAACACGAGTAAGAGTGGTGAGAAAAGCTCACACTCTTACCAAGTGGAAAGAAATAACTTCAGAGATCCAGCAAAGCTGCTGAGGGACTCACTAGTTAAGGGGAATTAGCCATAAAATGAGAATTCTCTCCAACAGAAAGGTCCAGCACAACTCTCAGGCCAGCCTGGTTCTTTTTCTGAATGGCAAAACTCCTGCAGTAAAAGCCCAAGCCTCGCTGGGAGGCTGGGACTTCCTCCACGGCCTGGCTCTCTACGAGCAACTGAATCTCTGCCAGAAGAGTTGCTGTCCCAACTTGAGAGAGTGGAGGGGAGGAAGGAGAAGCTGGGATGGGGGCGGTACTCCGTGGAGACTACAGAGAAGATGCAGGGGTCCGCAAAACTCTGGTGCCAGAAATGTGCATGGAGAGCAAGCCTGCCCCTCACTGGAGACATGTGGACCCAGAGTGGCGTGCCATGCCTCCTTTCCATCTGAGGCCGTTGCGGAGGAGGGGGACTGGAAAAAGCCCTTATTCCCCATCCCCTTCTTTTTGTTGTTTGCGCCAATGCAGTCAGGCTGCCTGGACCTCTATTCTTGGAAGCCGCGGAACCATCCATATGTACGTCCCTTGTCGCAGCGCTGCTGTGACTGGGTGTACGATTTGGGTGTCTTTGTCAGGATGGATAAAGACTTGGCCGTTTGTGGGCTGTTTTTCTTCTTGTTCAGCTCCTCGTCCGTGGTGGCGTGGAAGAGGTCGTCCCCCTCCTCCACCCCTCGAAGGTTAGATCTCGTATGCGTTCCTATCCTGGTTGAATTTAGTAGCACAGAGCCAGGCTGTTCTTCTCATGTCTGTGGCGATGCAAATGGCCCGGCCAGAGGTATCAATGTGGTCCACAGTGGATTCCGTAATATGTTGTGCCACCATCTTGGCTCTGCACTGGAAGTTTCGGGAGGAAGTCAGCAATTTCACACCAAAGCCTCTGGTTAGCGGCCGCCGGCTTGACATCCGCATTGACTTGACGTAGATGTAAGGATGCGTTGGAATACAGCTTCTTTCCGTATGCCTCCAAGATCTTCTGCTCCTTGCCTATCAGCGCCGTTGAAGATGAAGTTGGAGGATGACTGCGGTTTAGAGTATAGTGATGCCGCAGCGACCACCGAGGAGAGTGGCTGAGGATGGGCTGAGAGCAAGAGTGTATCCCCCTCCATCTGCCTGTACTTGGCGTCCAGGCATCGATTGGCTGGACTGAGTGGGGCTTGAGCCAACCCTTATTGGCTAGGGTGATTACGTCTGTCTGCATAGGGATTCCCGTTTTAGCAGAGGGGCAGCTCGACCGGGGGTTGGGGGAGGCCGAGGTACTCTGCCGGTCCAGTGAGACGTTCATGGAAGGCCTTGGCTGATTAGGGCGTGTCAGGGTCCTCCTCATCAGTGTAATCCTGCAGGTCCGGACGATCCTGCACCGGGGGACGAGTGTTGGGAGCCGGAGGCTGAGGTAGGGAGACCGGAGCCAGAGGCTGCAACGGAGGCTGGTAGGGACCGCCTGGGCAATGGGCTGAGGGGCCGAAGCAGACGGCAGAGGCTGCACCGGGGCGGAGGTGTCAGCGGAGGCATTTGTGGTGCCGCTAGCATAGTCAGGTGGATTCACCCGACGGCATCCCAGAGGATCCCCCCACCCCCCATCTGAGGAGATTTCATAAACCCAAGGAACTTCTTGAAGAAGCAGTCTTTCTAGGCTGAAGAGGTGGTAGGCGATATAATAGGAGGAGTGGAAAGCTGCTGGAGCCGCTGCATACCCTGCCCATATGGACGCACAGGGAATCTACCCAGCGCAAATGACGGATAGGCCGTGGGCCACGTACCTGGTTGATGCCAGTCTCACCTTGACACGTGCTCTTTGCCGAAGTCCCGTATCTGGTGCAGCGTTGGGCGGGTGCTGACATCCAGCACAGCGGCCATCTTGTCGAGCTGCCTTCCACGTGTCTGCATCATGTTGCTCGGCTCGCTGGGCCCAACCTCGTTCAGAACTCTTGAGTGTGGATCATGAGGCCTGGTCTGCTCCTCGGCTGAGGCCCGGTAGGCATTATGCCCTCGGCCCGTGGGTCAGTAGAGCTGCGTTCAGGCCCCCCCTCAGACATATTGCCGGTATTAGGGTGTGGTCCCTCGGGTGAGACCCCGGTACAAGAACCTTCCCGTCCCTCAACACCATCACCGGGAGGATCCGCAGATCCCTCGGCCTGCCGGCCGGTAGCATCGGTGCGTGTGTTGGTACAAGAACCTGAGCGGTCCCTACCGCGCGGGCGAGTCCCTGGAAAGGAGCCTCCCTTGCGGGGTGCTACTGAAAGAGGCCCTAGCTTGGGCCTGGATCGATGGTAGACAAAGTCTCTCAAGTCCTCCGGAGGCGATTTCTGGAAGAGTTCCATCATCCTGGATAGTCTGTTCTTCAGAGCTTTTGAGGACAAAGCATTGCACGCTGTACAAGCTTGCCAACCGTGGTCTGTGCCAAGGCACCGTAGGCAGAGGGTGTGGGGGTCTGAAGTTGGAAAGAGCCCGTTGCAGGCTGGGCAACTGCTGAACCCTGTGGAAGCCAACATGCACCGGTGAGGAGCTGGATGCCTGAGGACCAATATCTGTAATAAAAAAGACAAAGATAGAAGAAGTAATATCCGTGCGTGGAATTACATGGCCAAAGCCAAACCCAGGAGCGCTGGTGAATTCGGCCCGTTCCAGTCCACGTGGAAAAGGGGACTGAGGTGTGGCGCCGGAGGGCAGAGTCAGGGCAGCGCATGCTCCGAGTGCTGCACCCCCGCGCACCTCTTAATTTAAAGGGGAAGAAGGTTTTTCTGGTGAAAAAGGATCCGTCTCCCGTCCCTCGCAAGGGACGCCCATGCAGTATGGAGGAAAGGTAACGGGATGCAAGAGTAGGAGGTATGCTGACTGGCTCCGCTTGGGAGCCCTTCTCCTGATTTCATGAGGCTGCAAAGTGCAGCTGTAACCTCATCCTTAGCCTTGTGTGTGGCACAGTACCACCAGGCCGAGGTCATTGCTCTGGTAAGCAAGTGTATATTGGCTCTCTTGATGGCTGTAATCTTGTCCTCTGAGGGAAAGACCCTCTCGGAGCTCGTATCCCCGATCATGCCCAGGAAGGAGAGGCTCTGCGTGGGCTGCAGCTGGAAGTGGGCCTTCTTTGCAATGTCCATGATGTGAGGAGAGGAGAGAGTGGAGTCGAAGATGACACCAAGGTTGTTTGCCTCGCAGTACGGTGAGGGAAGAGGGCCCAAGGAGGGCACTCGAAGAGGCAAAGTGGGAGCATGGGTCCCCATGAGAAGGATCTCAGTCTTACTGGCATTGAGGCAGAGATCGTTTGAGAAGCACCAATCCTGAAACGTGGATAGACAATCAGGAATGAACGAGGAAGGAGAGGAGGCTGAGGGAAGCCTGAAAGAGCAGAGTGAATTCCGTATAGCACTAAGTTAGAAGAGAAGGTGGAGATCAGATGGGACAAAGGGGCCAAATAGACATTGACAAGCCAGGGTGAGAGGATAGAGCCCTGGGGGACACAACATGTGGAGAGAGAAGTGGTGGAGAGAAAGGACATCAAGTTGGACCTGGGAGGGTTGGTCGGGGAGGAAGGTCGTCAGCCACGCCAGGGCCTGATCCGTGATGCTCAGGTTCTCACAGAGTCAATTGATCAGGGTGGCGTGAATGACCGTATCAAAAGCAGAGGAAATGTCAAGGAGGATGAGGAAAGAGGGAGAGCTGGAATCAAGACTACAGAGCAGATCTTCACAGGTTTTGAGGAGAGCAGTTTCCGTGCCTCTGGCTGCTCTGAAGTCAGACTGATGGTCATGGAGACAAGCAACAGATTCAGTGTGAAGAGTAAGCTGGGGGATGGCCAGCTATTCTAGGAGTTTGCCCAGGAAAGGAGTGATGGAAATCGGGCGATAGTTTGCTGGACAGGTAGGATCGGCAGAAGATTTTTTTAAGGAGGGGGTTCACCAATGAGTGCTTGAGGAGAGGAGAAAGATCCAGTAGCGAAGAAAGATTACAGAAATCGGCTAAGGCTGGTGCAAAAGTGGAAATGTGGTCCTTATTAGTTCTGGAGGAGCAGGGGACCACCTGTTTGGAGAACACTTTCATAGATCAGCCTCGTCTGGAAACATCGTCAGGTGTTGTCGGTGAGAAGGAGGAGCAAGCAAGATAGGGGAAAGGCGACCAACGGGGGCCTGGGAGAGGGAGGGAGCGTGGAGGAAAGCGGACAGGATGTCCTGAGTTTCAGTGGTGAAGTGAGACGCCAGGGCCGTAGAGAGGGACTGGGTGGGAACGGGAGAGGTCGAGACTGCAGGAGGATTGGCCAGCTCCTTGCAGATTTTAAAGATATCAGCCGTGTTTGAGGCTGCCGAGACACAGGCTTGGATATGAACCTTCTTCTTAGAGAAGACAGACTGTATTGCCTTTGGAACAGGCGGCAGGCCAGTTTATCAGAGGATGTGCCCGAAGCCCTTCACTTCCTCTAAGCCACCCTGCACTTGCATTTCAGGGCAGCAAGGTCAGAGTCATACCAAGAGTTGAACTTCGAGGTGGGCTTCTGACGGATTCTCATGACAGGGGCAAGGATGTCTAAGGTGTTGGAGATTGACAGATGCAGGTTAGAGAGGGCTGTGTGAGGGCGGGAGTCAGCCGCAGGAGTAGGAGGAGCAGACAAAGTTGAGGCAAAGGAGGCCACTGACACTTCATGGGCCGAATGACCGAGAATTCGCGGGACAGTGGTGGAGAGGGCCTTGCCTGGGTGACAAGAAGTTTCAGGTGGGAGGAGAGCAGAAAATGGTCAGTCCAAGAGAGAGCAGTATTAAGAGGGTTAGAGAGGGGGATGTCTGAAGAGATGAGAACAAGGTGTGTCCGGCACAGTGTGTCAGACCAGAGGGTAGAATGGAGCGAGTCGCAAAGGTTGCGGAAGAGCCAGGAGGAGGGATTAGAAGCATCCAGGTGGAGGTCTCTGAGGAGAAGTTGAGAGGGATAGGCAAGGAGAGAAGAGGTGAGGTAAGCCCATTCTGAACGGAAGAGTGTATTCTGGCCATGTGGCCTGTAGATGATGGCCACAGTCAGAGAGAGGCCAGAAGAGATAGAGAGCCTGCAGACCAGGCATTCAAAGGAGGAATAGGCCCATCTAGGAATGACAGGCAGGGACCCACTCAGGAACGATCAGGGCCACTCCACCTCTGGGTCGATTGGTTCTGGGCTCGGAGAGGATCTGGTAGCCATCAGGGAGGAGAGCATCAAAACTCATGACACAAGCTGGCCATGAACCAAGTCTCAGTGAGTCGAGGACATCCAGGTCAAGATCTTCGAGGAGGCGGCAGATGTCAGGAGAGTTTGACAGCAGAGCCAGAGTAGCGACGTGGAACAGGTTGCCACTTCTCAAAGACTTCCGGGGTAGGGTACAGGAGTGAGGTACACCCAACGGAAACGGCAGAGGGGCACGAGAGTGGGCAGAGGAAGTAGACAGAGGTGGCATAGGTGCCAGAGAGGGGGGTGCCAGAGTTGGAGGATGGAGGTGGCAGAGGAGCCAGTGGGGTGGTAGAAGGTGTAGCAGTTGAAGGGAGGAAGTTGATAAGACGAAGAAGGAGATTGGGCCGAGGGACCTGGACCATGACGGTACCTTTTAAATAGACATCGATGGTCTTAGAGGATTGGAAATAGGCCAAGAGGACCACCGGGTGCCACAATTAATGGGAGAAGAGAAAGGAGAGAGAATAGAGACCATATGAGGGGTCCATAGGTCTGGAGAGGGAACGATAGAGGATGTCGGTGAGAGTCTGTCTGGAGGAAGCGCTGGTGTAAATATCAGCGAAAGGATGGCCTGGGTTTGAGACCATGATCTCCCTCTTCAACTTTTTTCTTCCAGACTAAGTTAGAGGGATAGGATAGGAGATAAGAGTAGCAGTTTAAAAAGATGGGAGAGGGGCTTCTTGCTTCCCCTGACGACACCGGCAGACACCATCTGGAGCGGTCCTTTGCTTCTGGGTCCTTCCCAAGGGGGCTGCCACGGCAGGAGCTGCCTGGCGTGGATGTCTGTAAGGGCCTGCTGTCCAATGGAAGTGTGTTGGGCGGGACTGAGTAGAGCAACCAGGAAGTGGGGACAAGGGGAGGGGGAGCTGCAAAATGCCTCAGGAAAGGCACACTCACCCCTGCACCGGAGGATGGGAAGGCGTACTTCCCCCACATTGAAGTACGCATCCTGTAGATCCATCTACACCAACCAATCCTATGACTGTAGAGCCTAGAGAATCTCTGAGCGTCATCTTGAATTTCTCTTTCCTCAGGTACTTGTTCAAAGCCACGAGGTCCAAAAAGGGATGCATTCCAGCTCCTTTCTTGCGTACCGGGAATACCAGCTCGATCCTCTCTGCTTGGGAAGTACCTCTTCCACGGCACCCTTCAATAACAGGGCTCTCTATTCTTCCTGGAGCTCCTGGTCCGGTTGTTGAGGGGCCGAGGGTGGTCTGTCTGGCGGCCTTTGTACAGACTAACTCCAGTGGACAAGCTGCAGTGCCCAGGCATCCGATGTAATCTCTTGCCACTGTGGCACATGCTCTCCAATACTCCCATCAACAGGAAAACATGAGGGGAGAAGTCAAAGCGGTTTTGGAGGCCAGAGCCGACCCCACCGCCATTGCTGAAGGCTACTGGCCCCTAGAGGCTTGCCTGCCCCTACCGGAGCGTAGGAAACACATCTGCCCAAGCTTAGGTTGCAAGGGCTGAGTCTTCCTTCCGAACAAGTAGCAAATCACAGATAGCTTCAACCCCTAGAGGCGAAACTGAAGGAAGGCTCTGCTGGTTGCTGAACAGCCAGGCCAATGACTTTGCAGACACCTTGCACTCCTTAAATTGTTTCATGGATTCATTGGCCTTTGGGCCAAAAAGATGATGGCCATCAAAGGCAATGTCCAAAAGCTTGTTCTGAACATTAGCGGCAAAACCCCAGCTGTGCAAGTAAGCTTGCCTTCGTATAACTGTTGCTAATCCCATCGCTCTACCAGCACAATTTATTATATTCAGACCAGATTGCAAAGCCTGGCGGGATACCACCTTGCCATCATCCACCAGGCAGAGAAAGCCTTCCCGCATTTCCCCCTACGGGATGTGTTCTGCCGCTTCTTGAATTGTTTTCCAGAGAACATGTGTGTACTTGGAAAATGCACAGGAAGCCTTGGTGGCCTTGAGAGCCATACTGCTCTGAAAAAACGTGTTTAGCTAGGGTGTCTTATTTTTTTAGAGACGCTCAAATTAGAGGTGGATTTTGAAGGCCTAATGGAGACCGCAGTTGCCTCCGACACCAGTCCTTCTGTAAGAGAGAACCCAAGAGGAGGCCCTACTAACACGTTCCCCACCAATAAAGGTGTGCGCCAGGGTTGCCCATTGGCTACGCTATTGTTTATAATTTTACAATCAGACTTTTCTGCCTCACATTTGCCAGGAATATTTCCTCCTTCTGAATGGGGTAAGTAAGTCTACTCTTCTCTATCCAGATGATGCTATATTACTAGATCTGACCCCAAAGAGACTTGCCAGCAGCCTGCATTATGCATCAGATTATTTAAAAGACAACAGTCTAAAACTAAATTTGAGGAAAACCAAGATCATTTTTGGTTCCTAGAAAGAGAAAAGTATAACTGGTGCATGATTATTTGTAACCTACCTGTGGCTGATTCATACTGCTACTTGGGAGTTACGTTCTCAAGCAACTGTTTGTGGTCTGCACATCTAACATCAGTTGAAAAATCACCTTAGGACAAGTTTTGGTGGGATTAGGAGATTCTATCAAATGTTCGGTGGGTTCCGATTTGATGTGTGCATCCAGGTGCTGGAGGCCTATATCTACTCAGCCATACTTTATGGTAGCGAGATTAGGGGGAGTGCGAGTTGCCCCTCTTTGGACCGCATCTTACATCTGTCTGAGAAAATTGTTGGGTGTGTTGCCCAGCATGCCAGGATTTGCCTTGGCTTTGGAGTCTGGTGTTCCAAATATTGGCATCCAGGCTGAACACAGGTGTTTAGAGTATTTTTGCAAACTACATTATGCCCCGATGGTGAACCCCAATATTGTCAATGTGAGGGAAGAATTAGAAAATGCCAAACCATATGTTGTCTACCCCTGGTGCAAGAAGCATTGTCTCTTGTGCAGGAAATGGGCGTATTGTCTTTGATGTTCTAAGGGATGGCCGGATTACAAAACACCATCTCTTTATGAAAGCCAGAAGGAGAGAACTCGACTTGGTGACAAACGTCATGGAAAATCTTTGCTCTCTTGGCCACTTGTTGAGGGCTTGTCGCATCTATTGCGAGAATTTCTCGCCAAGTGTTATCCGCTCCCCAACCCAAAGACGTATCATTGCAATGATTCGCCTGAATGTTTTAACACTGAGGTCTCGGCTGACATGGCAGTGACATGGCAGTTTAATATGAAGCTTTGTATCTGTGGAAGTGGGGCTGAAGAGGATCTAATTTTTTTTTTTCTTTCAAAACCTGTTAGACTTGAGAAGCCTTTGTCTGAGGAGACATTTTCGTATCAATAATATCAGACATGTTACTAATGTTAAAAATTATGTTCTGTCCAGTGTTGATGACTGTTTTATTAATGACTTATCAGAGTACACCACTGCGGCCTTCAAACTTATGGCTAGAAAATGTTAGGTTTTTACCAAATCTTTCTTGTATATTTTATCTGTTTATTTTCTTGAATTATGTGTTCCACTTTTTTTTTTTTTTTTTAAACTGTGGCTAATTGTGACCTCTGCATTCTGTACTGTAGAGTATTTTATTCTGTTTTTTGTAAATGGTGAAAACTGAATAAAAGTATCTCTCTCTCTCTGGACTACCAATCCTTCTGGAGTTGGAAGGCTGGATGGATAGGTGGGTAGGGTGTCCCCTGCTACTGGTTCGTATTTCTTTACAAACTTGGAATTCACCATGGAAATGGAGCAAGCTCTTTGCCACAATGAGGTGATCTGGTCAGCAATTGCCAAGTTGAATGGCATAGCCCTTTCTGTTGGTCGGCCCACATCAAGGATGTCAATGAGCTCCTAACCCAAAATTGGCTTGGCCGGAGCAGAAAGCTTCAAGGCGTCTACCACCCTCTGCACCATTTGCCTGTAAGTGGCATCATCATGGCCATAGGGGTGGGCCTGCTGTGTCTCGAGGTCGGGTGAGGTGTCCAAACCGCTGGTGTTTTGTAACTCTCCTGCAAGTGCTAGGAGATCCGCCTGATCAGCGAAAAAGTCTGCGCTACCGGAAGAACACGGAATCGTCTCAAAATCATCCTCATCTCCAAACATGGAGTGCATTGTGTCGAAGAATAAAGTTCTCAACTCAGGGACAAACAACTTTTCCATTGTCAGCACAGATATCTACCTCAATGGCTTGGCCAAGAGCACCAGCGTCACAAGCGGTCTGGAAGGCATTGTCGTCGATATATCGATGGTAGACGTCTGCACGGAATGGCTCGAACCTGACAGTCTTCTTGTCGCTGGACGTACCGGCATAGTTGGGACTGACAAGGTCTGCTGCTTCGAGGGCTGCCCCGAATCCGTAGTGATTGCTTTCATCATGTTGAGCATCTGCTCTTTAAAGGTTTCCTACTCGCCTTTGGTAGCACTGTCGCCGGAGCAGGGTTTACCTCTTTCCTCGGACAAATCCAAGTCGCGTGATGCCGATGTTTCTTTTTGCGGGAAGAGGATGATGAGGAATGACTCCTGAAATTAAACTTTTTTGGCATTTTTTTACGATGCCTGTCCTCTTTCTGGGGTATTCCATCTCGTGACCGGAATACCACATAGTGAATAGGGGCAGCGACTGACAGCAGACATCCCACCTTCAATTTAGCGGCCCGCTCGCTTCAAGATTTAGGGTTCATCTTTCGACACAACCCACAGTACTCGGTTACGTGTTCAGCATGTGGGCACCAAACCCAAATACTGTGCGGGTCAGTCGAAGACATTTTTGAATTACAATCAGGACATCTCTTGAAGCCTGATGGACATCGCAACAGAACAAATGTCGAATACTCGACCGAAAAGTGAATTCGTATTGACAAAAACTTTCTCTGACAAGAAGAGTCGTTCCAAGAGCAGCGTGCTGATAGCACGGAAAAAAGGAACTGAGGCACGGGGTGTAGTGCCGCAGAATATGAACAGAAAACAACTTCACGTTCATAGACAACCAGCGCATAGAGTCAAGATGGATAGACAACCGAGTCCAGATGCACTACATCCCCTCCCACCCCCCGTCAAAATGTTCTCCGAGCAGCTGACACTGGAAGGGATATCTGATAAGGAATCTGTGAAAGAAAATAAATCCATTGAAACATTTATTCTGTCTACTTCAACAAAAGGCAAGAGCAACCAGTATCCTGCTATTTCTTGCCTTCGATCTGACAAAGCGTTTAATATGCCGAACCGAGAAAAGTTATGGTCAAAGCTAGACTGGTTAAGCTGTCCTAGATCGCCTACAAATATAATCAAACACCTGGATGCAGAGACTCAGGTACAAATCCGTCGGAACCTGAAAGGAGAAAGGTCTGTTGCAGTTACATACTTTGGGGGTTCAGACAGGGTTGTGTTCTGGCACCAGTCCTTTTCAACATCTATATTTTTGATTTCGGCTTCAGCGTGGTCCCGAGTACATACTTCCCCCCCCTTGCCTTGGGCACATACAGCATTTAGTTTATGGGGACAATATTGCTCTACTCAATCAAACCCCCATCAGACTGCAGAGATCGTTGGACCTTCTTTTTAAGTCTTCAAGACAAAAATCATCATTCTAGAACCCAAGAGCAAAACTTGGAATACATGTTCATGGTTCTAGGTAAGCAAAAACTCGAAGAGGTCAAGTCTCAGCAATATTTGGTTACATTTGATACCATAGCCCGAAAAGATCTTTGAATGGTTATCTTGCAATGTCTGCGGCCAATTGAACCCAGCTTGGGAAAATGGACCACAAATATGGCAATATTTCTATGCTACTGCCAATGAAATATTATAGAGGAAAAATTGTACCTTGCATCATTTATGACACTGAATCTAGCCCGCATGTATACATTCACCGAAGATTGAGGGGAGCATTTGGAAACACATTCAACCTACCAGAGCCTATAATATGTTTCAAATTAGGCTTACTTTCCTCAAATGCCATATTTTTCCGGAAAACAGTCTATATATATATATATATAAGTGGATTTCTGGCTGTAATTGTATACTAGAAAACATTAATTCTACACCTAACCTAGTCCAGAATCTGTCATCCCTCAATAAAAGGTTATTGAGGATAGAATGGATATCGACTATTGACACATGTAAATCATACAAACCTTTTATGTGCTCTAGCCTTTTATATAAACCTTTTAACATGTTTTCCATACTTCACACAATTTCCCAACAGAAAGGATCGATTGAACTCTTGCCCACCATGGAGATTCATGGAACATGCTTGAGGCTACCATAGATGCAGCAAGTATGCAGATTTTAAGGATATAGGCATGTTAGAGACTTTGGAACACTTAATTAAAACCTGTCCCTGTCAAAATCCCATTCGTCACACATACTTTGATTTTTTTTTTATTGTACCCTACTCCTCTCGCCCTCAAAAATCTCTGGATTCGCATACTAGGGAGTTCACATAGATCTTTATCCATTGCAGCATTGAAATTCGTTCGAAGGATTTCAGATATCACTGAAATCACGTTAATTTTTTTAGAATTTGTAAGCAGTGTAATTGAATCTGTAAATAAGAGGTTATGTATGGTAGTTTCGCTGGTGTTTTTTTATATGTGCTGTGACCTTTGGAAGTGTTTATTTCTTTTACTTTGGTTTGTCGTTATATTTGACATTTTATTTTACTTTTGAAAGGTGTATGTTTAAAACCATAACACAATTAAAAAAAATATTACTTTCACAGCCGCCATGCCTTCCAGATGAATAGAGAAAATCTGCTGGGTTGGCAATAGTGCTGGAAGAAATGGCTGCAACTGAGCAATGAGACGCAGGGTGGTGGAAAAAACAGGAATATTTTCATGTCATTGACTGGCCCACTCTAAACTGCGACCACAAAAGTGATGGGTGGAAGGTTTTGAATGAATCTGAACCACTGCCATTGCTCTGGGCAGCCTTCCACACCACCGTTTTTTAGCCCGTCTGCGCCATTGCAAAAGGGGTCCAGCCATATGCAAATCAATCAGGTACTGCCACCAATGGTAGCAGCACAGCCCGAACTGCTAGGCCAGGCCCCCTCTGCACGGAAACACAAGCAACTCCAGACATGTTTCGGCCTTGTTGGGCCTCCTCAGTGAGGTGCAGTTTGGTTCCCCTTTGGGGGTGGGGCCAAGCCTGATTTGCATATGGTCTTTCCCCTTTTGTAATGGCTTGGTAGGCGAAGAACAATGGTCTGGAGGGTTGCCCAGAGCAATGCCAGAGGTTAAGATTCATTCAAAACCTTCCAGCCATCACCTCTTGTTTTGCTATCGTCACCCCGAGTGGGACGGGTATGCCCAGACGTGGATCCCGTGCCTGCTGGGCGTAGAGACCCAAGCAACGCCTCACTGATGATGCCCAACAAGGCTGAAACATGTCTGGGTATGCTTGTGGTCTCGTGCAGAAGGGATGTGATCTAGCAGGTCGGGCTGGACTACCCCTTTGGGGGTGGCACCCAGCCAGATTTGCATATGGTCTTTCCCCTTTTGTAATGGCTTGGCAGGCGAAGAACAATGGTCTGGAGGGTTGCCCAGAGCAATGCCAGAGGTTAAGATTCATTCTAAACCTTCCAGCCATCACCTCTCTTGTTTTGCCACTCTAAACTGCACCCAAAAGATCTGGTCACGGTCAAGGGAAAATGTCATGGTTGCCAACAGGTTAGAATTAGCTTCCGAGGAAGAGAGGTCTGCAGCATGTAGGTTTTCAATGGCAAGATACTGCACAAGTAGGCTAAAATATTTAACAAGTGAATGAAAGTTGCTCCATTAAACATAACGTTGAAGCTGTGAATTTAGGGTGAGATGGATTCCTGCTGCTTCTCCAGTTTCTTACAGTGGATACTGTACATTCTCTTCAGAGTTAAACATTGCTTGTTACATCAAATACCTGGCATGCTTTACGGTCATTTGACTTAAAATGCTGTAGCAGACCCAAATGTCACCTGAAATGCCAAATCCTGTGCGTAGACCTTAAGGAACTTCGCAGGAGCCAATACAACTAAGGTTTTCTACCCCAAAAATAACTAGGCATGAGATCGCTGTACAGAGTAATTAACGTAGAATAATGTTCAGTCTAAATCTATTCATTTATTAATTTCAAAAAGTCCAACCTTGCTTGAATGCAATGGAATGGAGCACTGTACAACATAAGGCAGGAAAATACAAAGCAGAATACCTACAGCTTTCAATAACAATCAAATACAATAAAATAAAATACTTTAGTGCCGAACACGCCTGAGAAAAATGAAGGGTGCAAAGAGAACTGGAAAGAAGCATAAAAATGGCATGTGATGTTCAAAAAGTCCAGCTTTCATAGTGGGGAAAAATGAATCAATATTGCACCTAGAGGCAGGATAGGGAGCACATCTCAACATATGTAAGGCACAAGAACTGGGAAATGTTGCTTAAAGAAGTTGAGAGGCTAAACATATTTTAAAACAATTGTTCAATATTCTGGGATCCTCTACCTAATGCCAGAAATACTCCAACATCATGCTACCGCCTAGAGTCCAGCTCAAAAGAACTAGCAGAGCAGCATCCAGATAATGAATCTGCTGAAGTCAAGTGTGTAGCACTGAGTCATATGGTTTTAGAGCAATTGCAGTACCTGTAACGGGTTCAAGAACCAAAGGTGATAGTGAGGAGATCAGCAAAGACATAGCACCTATAGCCCATGGAACAAGAAACTGAGGGAACTCTTAAGAAAATAAATGCTTACCCAGAGTCCAGTAAGTTTCATAGTAGAGGTGAATGGGGAGTCATAGTTGTGGTCTCCAATAGCACCAGTGTGTGGGATCATCACCAGAGGTCCCCACAATCCCACTATTCAGTCTACATTGAACCCACAGTAGAGAAAGTAATAGTTATAAATGGCTCTGACTGACCTGGAGATTTATTGTGAAGGATTCCAGGAAGATGGTATTGACAACAGAGGAGCAAAATGGGAATGCTTGCCTAGAGGAAATAAGCACTACAAAAGATAGTGATGGAGAAGAGTTCTTACATTGCTCCTCAGCATAGTCATTTATTGCTGGTTTCAGAGAACGAGTGAGGACTTAATTTAGAGGAAGAACCAACTCATGCTGTAAAATTTTAAACATTAGCACACTGGCCAGGATGACAGGTGGGAGCTGGCTAATCAGGACGCAGGTAGTCACAGGCGCAAGCCAACTTGTGAGCAGCCAGAGTGCTGCTCGGCCTGCACCCTTCAACTCTTTTATTTTGATGGCCCCTGTGCAACTGGCAGCACATTCTTCACTACCCGTGAAGACAACATACAGGTGCCAAGGGCTTGTTTGAGGGAGGCGGGGTCAAAGGGTGGGGGCCATAACTGAAGGATCCCAGAAACCATGCTGCTCTTCCAGAGTTATTGATGATGTCATGGCCATCAACATGAAAAAAAAAAAGATACTCACTTCTGGGACAAGTTGTGTTTTAATTATTTATTTTAAAAAGGGGGTTCATCACACGCATGTTTTTTGTGGGGGCCAATTGTGATTTTAACAGGGTTGGTGGCTGCCTCGGTCAGTAAAAGCACTGCCACCTGCGTTAAAGAACAATCGTTTTGCTTGGTCCCAGACTTTGGCGGAGGGTTGTCAGCCTGCCAGCCTAGTTAATATTGCCTAGGTATTCATTTTGCTTTTTGTCATTAAGACTTTCTATCTCCTTAGATCACAAGCAGCGTCATTGCGATAAAGGAGACGAGTACACAAACTCTGATTAATCTGACTTGCTCTTAGGGATTCGAAGAGTCAACGGAAACGGCACGCTGGGACAAGTGAGCACAATTTCAATCGTAAAACTACTCTCGGCATTCAATGCCTTAAACGTCAGGTGACGGGAGGCAGCAGAGCCAATGGTGTACTATTGGAACTCTGGCACAACAGGCAGCATCTGTGCAGGGAGCATTATGGAACACTTTGTTTGGCCATATGACTTTCAGTAAATGAAAGACCAAATATTTGTGAGATGATATGGTTGAGACAGTCCTAAAATGAAATATTAATCAAAATACCTGTTAAATTGCAGCTTGCAATCCAAAGTCTTGGAACCTGTGACGCAAAGAGAGAAGAAACTGAACGCCCATGGTGCTAGTGTCCCAATAACTAGAAATAGGGCACACAACATCAGGTAATGCTGGGATTCAATATTTGGAGTTCCTATCCACAGCAAAAAGAAAATCAATTAAAAACAGATCACTAGTTTGTAGAAACAGAAGATATAGGCTTTCTGTAAATGCACATGACATGAAAATACTCGATGTTTGTGGTGAAGGAGAAAATATATGAACAGTCACATCATTTTGCCTGCAAGCAAAAGGTATTTCTTAGAAGTAACTTGAAAAATATTTCCTTGAGACACAGATGGTTTGCAATATTTGTTAGAAAATCTTCCCCTAATCTGTTCACCAAACGTACTTTTGAAGGGACTAAACAAATGGATTTTTGGACTATGCTTCCAAGTACAACAGTGCCTTCATAACATTATTGGGACAAATTAAGTAAAACACTCCTATTTACGCTATCCACCAGTAGGATTGCAATGGAGAAAAGAGGGCATGGGGGTCCTTGAGTGCCAATCTTCGTAATTACAAAGTAAAAACGAAATGATATTCTGTACAATGCTGGCATCCAACTGAAAAGCACACAAAGTTCTCAAATGTGTCCACCGGAACTGAATATTCATGCGCAACATGGCCAAGCATTTCTGGTAAGAGGTTGATTAAATCCTGTTCAGAATAACGACAGATAAGTATTACCTAAAACCATGAGAGGAAAAACAACCATACGTTCTTACTTTGATTTGAATAGCTGTATGTAAAATTCCAATGGGAAGCAATTCCAGCATTGGTCTGAATCATTTCAGCTCAACCTATTAAAGTTGAGATATTCCTGCCCTACCATAAAAAGGGATACATTTGCTATAATGTGCTTGCAGAGACGAGCAAGATTGAACTTCATCCAGATCACAAAAAAGATCAAAATAGGAAGACGCTCTGCATCATAAACTTTCTCCACAATCTCTTGGCATGGACATCTTTAGAATTGACATCTGAAATGGATTAATGGGGCGGGGGTATGATTTGTCTTTCATGTTGGACTAATCAATTAGAAGTTTCAGATTCACTTGCACAACGAAATACAAAAGGATACACATAAAAAAAGAAGTCTGAAATGAGTTCTCAGACAGAAGAAAGACTGATGGATTAAAATGACCAGCTTGCCTGAGAAGCATTCCCCCCAGCCCCCAACTTGCCAAAACAAAATGTACATTTGACATAATTTGCACTAAATACTAGATAACTCTCTGGCATGTCAAAAGGGCAAACAAAGACATAACATTTTAGCCCAGTTTCATTGGTCCAACATAGCTATTGCTCCAAGTACATCTCAGAAGTAATTTCACATTCCACTATCCCATGAAACATTTTTCAGAAGTTCAAAACTAACATGGACAACTTTTTGAATTATCCGTAAACCAGAATTCCATGGGATGACAGTCTGCTTCAGAGACAGATGGGAGAAGGGTATGAACACACTTTACTACATACATGAGGAATACAATGCAATAGGAACAGGGCAGCTATGAGCAAGGAATGGAATGGAAAGGACAGGGCACGCATGGGGAGGCATAGCATCTCACAGCATTGCCAAGGGCTCTGGGTAAGGTAATGCAGTGGGAAGAACATCTGTAAATGATCAATAGCTAAAACCATATGAAGTGGGAGTAGAAAATACACAAAGGAGATTCAGGAAACTTAAAAAGAGTACTCTCAGCTGCCTTTTTGAAAAACTCAAAAGGCAGCTGAGTGTGTCAGGAGTTGGAAGAGTGGGGTCGTGTGTGTGTGCGTGATGATCGATCACCAGTGAGCGCAAGGGACCAAAAGGATGCCAGGGAGTGTTAGAGTGCGAGCAGTTATCAGGGAGTGGGGAGAAATCAGCACATATGAGGCAATAGGAAGAGTACCAGTATGTGTCAAGAAGGAAGAGATGAGGAAATTGTAGATCACAGCAAGCAGTAGGTAGTGCTAGCGAGTGGAGCAGCACTGGCAAGACAATAGCGGAAAAAAGGAACAGTGCTGTTAAGCGTCAGAAAAAGAAGGACCACGAGCTATCAAGGAGGGGTGAGTGTTAGAAGGTTAATATGTGATAGGGATCTGTTGCAGTTTTGTTGCTTTTGGACGAGTTAGAAAACCAAAAATGGTACAAGTCTGTCACCATTAACTCTACCTACTAACTCTAAGAGGTTAAGGGATTTGATTTCTGGCTTCACAAGCAGTGAATCAGTGATAGATTTCTCTGCACTAAGCAGAATAAATGACAGTGATCTCAAAATGAATGAACTTTTTCATTACAATTCAGTTAAAAACTAAAGTACAGTATTCAGATTCCCAAGCAAATGAAAGGCGCAAACGGTTAAAGCTGAGAAAAATATAAAACAAATACACCACATGCCTTAGTCCTCTATGAATCTAAAGGACCACTGCATTTTACTAATTGTGCACATTTTAGATACACAACAGCCAGGTTTAGCTTTAGCACTAGGACACAGCCTGTAGAATGTCTGTCGACTTGTCAACACAAGTTGGGAAGGAGGGCACTTTTTATTAAATGTGCAACTGTGCCGTTACAGGCTCATCTGACAGTCCATAAAGTGTCTGGTTGTGCCGATTCACACTGTAGCCAGAGTATGATTCAGCTGTGCACAATGGACTTAGAAGGGCAAGTTCTGCACCACAATGTCCTTCGTTACAGAATTTTCATGGAAGATTCGTTTGAGCTGTCCACACTCTGCTTAACTATCTAGTAGCATGTCTAATGGCGGTAGTGAGGGCTTCGTGAACGTGATCGCCTGTTGAAAAACAAACACATAAGCCATGTCAGGATTTAGAACACAATATGTATGAAGGCAACGTATTTTGTTACAGCAAGCACACAAATGCAGCCATTTTTGTAAGTAATGAGAGAAATGCCAATACAGAAGTTTCAACACATCATAGACCTAGTGGCACTTACAAAGTTGGTCAGTGGGAACAGTCACAAAATGTTGCAATGTAAATTCCTTGTTTTGAATAGATCTTATGCAAATGCTTTTTACCTTAAAAGAGAGAGTTACAGGACAAGGAGGATGTCACTGTTGGATTCATGATCCCATCTTTATTGTAGACTTTGAACGCTCATAGAATAAGTTCTCATAGTACCCCAGGAAAGAACGTACACCAACTACATATGCAACATCTAGGTAACAGTCCCAGAGTTTGACAACTATACCTACTGCACACTGTGGAGATAGCTTTATTTCTGTCACAAGAGGAGTGTTAGGACTTCAGAATGAGGATAATTTGCTGCCATGAGCTTTTCACAGCCTCTCTATACCATAGCTTTGGCTACCTTCTTTATTACACAGACTGGGGCTGAATGGGAGGAAGCTGGCAAACCGAAAGTGGTTTACAAGTGTGTGGATCTTATTTGTTGTGGATTGAGAACTGTGGCTTTCATTGTAGGTGAAAATCAAGGAAAAAATATTTTTTTAATAAGTTATATTACAATAACAAAATGGTATTCACCTATAAAAATACTCCAGCCAAGTGGGCACCTTTTATATTTGTTAGGAGCATAAACCACCACCAGGAACAGCATTTTACAACAATCCGTTTTTAAAAAAAAAAAAATGTATTTCTGCCACTGAGCGCCACAACTTTGTTAGTGGCTATGTCCAAATGATAACCTGACCGCAAGATCAGTTTCTACTATTCACATTGGAAAACGATGGCCAGTCATAGTCCAGGGCCTCTTAACTTTAGGAATCCTGAAACATGACAATCACTAAAACACACTGAAACCAAAATGGATGAGTGGGAATCTAGGAATTGGCTTTTGCTTCTTTTCCGTCAAGACCCTCAGGATCCTCTTGGCCACTGTCCCCTTCCTGCAGGTATGCCTAAAGGGAAGCTATTTTGTTATTACGCTTTTTATTTGCATTCAAGTCTCAGGAGGATAACTCAGGGGCAACGTGCTCGCCTTGGAAGCAAGACGACACCGCACCACAGGTTCGATCCCCAGGTCTGCACTTAAAAACCTCTGGGTTTTAAGCGCGTTATAAATAACATATCATATAAGAAGGATGCACCCATATACATGTTAGTTACAGTACCATTGGGTTATTAAACACATTTGTCCTTACTAGTCACATTTGCAAAGAGCATTGCTGCTTCCACAAATGAGCCCAGAAACCACCACCCCAAACACACAGTCTTCCTTGAACGGTCGGCAACAGTTTTTAGGGAGTGTGCCAAAGAGCAACAGCAACACTGAATACGATCAGTCCTATACGATGAAATATCAAAATATCATGGCCCATGCCAAGGGATCAAGAGTGCCATTTAGCTCCAAGGGTTATGAGGGTGGGGATGAGCAGTACAGCAGACAAAAGGGAAGGATTGGAAAGGGGATTCAAGCATAGTTTCTTTACTTTTGCTCTAACAGGTAAACTCAAACCGGTTGGAGTAAAGTTCTATAAAAAGAGTAGCAAATTACTTTACATACAGTTCCGTTCCTGGACCTAGAACAGCAGACCCATGGGTGAATTGACTGGTGTAGCCAGCATGACAACCAAGAGATGCAGAAGCACTAGCCCACAGATGCAAAACCTATGGGTGAAAGGGTTTGTTTGTATAAGCGAGTGTTGTTCGTTGGAGGAATTGTAACTCTTGCAATTCTCACAGGAGCGGGATAACAATGAACGTTTATTTTGACCATTCCACTTCAGATACATGACAATTTCTTCCTATTTACTGTCTTTACGAATTTCAACAATCATTCATCAAAATCCATTGTCCGTTTTCAAAATGCTGCAACTTCGTTCCTTTAAAGGGAAAGTAGTGGTTTTCTTGGTACCTAGTTTAAGATGGTTGGAGGGATCTTTAGGCTCCCTTTATTTGGGAG
This sequence comes from Ambystoma mexicanum, assembly GCF_040938575.1. Classification (NCBI taxonomy): domain Eukaryota; kingdom Metazoa; phylum Chordata; class Amphibia; order Caudata; family Ambystomatidae; genus Ambystoma; species Ambystoma mexicanum. The sequence continues at coordinate 900,311,234 of NC_090923.1, read as the reverse complement.
GGACGGACAGGGTCTTTCTCTTGGCTCCCTTTGACTACATAAGTCTTGGGGTTATGCATTGTCCCCCCCATCAATTGGTTGGCCTGGAATATTACTAATTATTTACAAAACCTAAAAGTTGGCATTGACAGGGGCGTTTCTATAACATTCTGGCATACTATGTACGTATAAAGTGATGACAATAATAATAATAATGCATTATACATCATTTTTTCATAATGCAGCATGATTAGTGTGTAAATATTGCATCTCTCACTTTTAAATATAATCGGATTGACCAGTTACGAAGGTCATAAGTGTTGGGATCAGTGATAGTTTAGTTTAGTTTGTTTATTTATAAAGCGCAACCAAACCCTCAGGTAACTGGGCGCATAATCATGTGTACAGCAGAGTTACATATCGTTACACGAACATCATAAATACAACAGACAGAGCGCACATTAGTTCAGGCTCTGAAAGTTTACATACAGGAGTAGAATATACTGAGAACAGAATGTACAGAGGGCAAGTTACAGTGGCAGGTGCGGACCGGGTTACAGGTTGGTCCTAAAATGCTATGGCTAGAGTAAACATTGCTATAAGTCGAGCGCGGCAGCTAGCCAGTCATGTCGGTGAAATTCTGGGTGTTTAGGCTAGTAGCCATGATTTTACCATGGTTCTGAATGGCCAGAATGCGGTTTCCGATCTAATTGTAGTGGGGAGGGTGTTCCAACATTGTGCTGCGAGCACTGGAAAGCTGGAGCCTCCTGCAGTTTTTAGGTTATACTTGGGGATCTTTAGTTGGTGCAGGTAAGCTGCCACTCTCAATTATCCGCTCCCAACCCGCTGAGCCGGTCCGCCTCCAGGTTGATTCCCCTGGAAGGTGGACTGCCGTGAGGTAGATGTCATTTTCCAGGGCCCACTCCCACACTCTGATTGCCAGTCTGCACAGAGGAAGGGATCTGGTGCCTCCCTGCTTGTTGACATAGTACATGCTGGTCGAGTTGTCTGTCTGATGAGGACAACCTTGCCCCTGAGAAGTTGAAGGAATGCTCGGAGCCTAGCCAGATGGCATTCAGCTCCAACCAATTGATGTGGTATTCCTGCTCCTGTCGAGTCCAGGTGTCGTGAACAGAGCCATCGTCCAGGGTGGTTACCCAGCCCTCGTGCGAGGAGTCCGTGGTGATGGTGACCTGCATGGTGGGAGGCCGGAAGGGCTTGCCCATCCGTAGGATGCAGTCCGTGGACCACCATGTGAGGTCCGGGCGGAGAGATGGAGGAACTTTGATCATCTCGGATTGAGAGCCCTGCTCCTGGTTCCATGAGGACGCGAAGTGCAGCTGAATTCTCATCCTCAGTCTTGTGTGTGGGACGGCTAATAGGACCGGCACTAAGAGACCCAGGAGATGCTGGTACCACCATGCCGAGGTCACCTCTCTGCTGAGGAAGTGGGCGGTGGCCCTTTTGATGGCCGAGATCTTGTCCTCCAAAGGGAACACCTTCTCTGAGCGCGTGTCCCAGATGAGGCCCAAGAATGTCAGAGTCTGCGTGGGCTGCAGCTGCGACTTCTTGAGATTGAGAGAAAAGCCCAGAACGTGCAGTGTGTTGATAAGGGCATGGGAAGAGTGGTGAATGTAGCCCTGAGATGTAGACCTGACAAGCCAGTCATTGAGGTATGGATAGATGTGGAGGTCCTGCGCTCAGAGGAGGGCAGCCACAGTATTCATAAGTCTGGTAAAGACACTGCGGGACGAGTTGAGGCCGAAAGGAAGGACCTTGTACTGGAAATGGTAGCCCATGATCCTGAACCGTAGGAAAGAATGATGGGGGTGCCAAATCGGGACGTGTAGGTACGCATCCTTCAGATCCAGGGAGCACATCCAGTCTCCCTTGCACAATCTCTCCGCTATAAAAGCTGGCGTAACCATCTTGAATTTTTGTAGAGGTAAGGAGAGGTTGAGGGTGGAAAGGTCCAGCACAACTCTCAGGCCCACCTGGTTCTTTTTCTGAATGGCGAAAATCCTGGAGTAAAAGCCCAAGCCTCGCTGGGAGGCTGGCACTTCCTTCACGGCCTGGCTCTCTACGAGCGACTGTATCTCCGCCAGAAGAGTTTCTGTCCCAACTTGAGGGAGTTTAGGGGAGGAAGGAGGAGAGGCTGGGATGGGTAGGCGGTACCCAGTGGATCCTATGGAGAGGATCCAGGGGTCCGCGAAATTCTGGTGCCAGAAATGTGTATGGAGAGCAAGTCTGCACCCCCCCCACCACTGGAGACACGCGGACCCGGAGGGGCGTGTCATGCCTTCTTTCCCTCGGAGGCTGTCGCGGAGGAGAGGGACTGGAAAAAGCCCTTACTCCCTATACCCCCCCCACCCCACAACCCTTTTTGTTGCTTGCGCCGATTTGGAGTCGGCAAGCGGTCCGGCTGCCTGGATCTCCGTTCCTGGAAACCTCGGAACCCTCCGTATGTACGCCCCTTGTCAGAGTGCTACTGTGACTGGGTGTACGATTTGGCCGTGATCTTTGTCAAGATGGATAAAGACTTGGCCGTTTGTGAGCTGGTTTTCTTTTTGTCCAGCTCCTTGTCCGTGGTGGAGTGGAAGAGGTCCGCCCCCCGCCCCCTCCCCCCTCGAACGGCAGGTCTAATACACGGTCCTGGACGTCCAGGTTGAATTTCGGTGAACGGAGCCAGGCTGTCCTTCTCATGTCCGTGGCGATACAGATGGCGCGGCCAGCGGTGTCAATATGGGCCACAGTGGATTCCATGAGGTCCTGCGCCACCAGCTTGGCCTCAGCCAGTCCTGCCTTGAAATGTGATTGGCTCTGCGTAGGGAGTTCTGGGAGGAAGTCCGCAATTAGCCGCCATAACCTTTGCTTAGCGGCAGCCAGCATGGCATCAGCGTTGGCCTGACAAAGATGCAAGGACGCGTTGGAATACAGCTTCTTCCCGTACGCCTCCAAGATCATCTTCTCCTTGCCTAGCAGCACCACCGAGGAGGAGGCTGAGGACGACTGAGGCTTGGAGTATAGTGATGCTGCAGCGATCACTGAGGAGTATGGCTGAGGATAGGCCGATAGCAAGAGTGTCCCCCCCGCCCTCCATCTGCCTGTACTTCGCGTCCAGGCGTCGATTGACCGGCTGGACAGAGTGGGGCTTGAGCAAACCATTTTTGGCCAGGAAGATTGCACCGGTCTGCAGTGGAATTTCCGTTTGGGCAAAAGGGCATCGCGTGAGGACCTCAGCACGCATCCCCTCTTCCTGTTGCTCGACCTCGGGTTGAGGTAGGCCCAGATACTCTGCCAGCCCTACAAGATGTTCGCGGATTCCTCCTCATTCGAATCCTGTGGGTCAGGAGGATCCTGCGTAGGCGGGCGAGTAGTGTGAGCCGGAGGCTGAGGTACGGGGGACCAGACCCAGAAGCTGTAGAGGATGCTGGTAAGGAACCGCCTGAGGAATCAGCTGGAGGGCCGGATGCACGCCGGGGGCGCCGGCGGAGGAGCCTGTGGTGCCGGAAGCATTGGAGGGAGCACGTCCCTGATGGCATCCGTGAGGATAACCCCCATCCGACTGGACTTCATGAGCCTGAGGAACCTCTGAAAGAACTGGTCTTCACCGGCCGGAGGCAGGCATGCTAGGGGATACAGGCGGGGTAGCGGGAGGCTGCTGGATTCGCTGCATACCCTGCCCGTATGGACGCAGCGGGAACCTGCCCTGCACAAATTGATCGGCCGTAGGCCACGTACCTGGTTGAGGACAGTCCCACCTTAACACTCGTTCCTCGCCCAACTCCTGGAATGGTGTCGGACGGGTGCTGATGTCTGGCGCGGTGGCCATTTTGTCGAGCTGCCTGCGTCGTGTTGCTCGGCTCGCTGAGCCCAGCCTCCTCTAAAACTCTTGAGTGTGTATCGCGAGGCCTACCCTGCTCCTCGGGCCTAGACCCAGTAGGTGTGACACCCTCGGCCCAGGGGTCGGTAGAGCTGTGTTTAGGCACCCCCTCGGATGTATTGCCGGTACTAGGGTGTGGCTCCTCAGACATAATGCCGGTACTAGGGTGTGGCCCCTGGGGTGAAGACCCAGTAAAAGAACCTTCTGGCCCCTCAACACTGTCACCAGGAGGATCCAGGGATCCCTCGGCCTGTAGCTGGAGCAGCCTCGGTGCACGTGCTGGTAGAGGGACCGGAGCGGTCCCTCCCACGCGGGAGAGTCCTTGGGAAGGCGTCTCCCTTGGGGGGTGCGATGGAAAATAGAGGCCCTACCTTGGGCCTGGATCAATGTTTCACGAAGTTCATGAGGTCCTCTGGAGACGACTTCTGGAAGAGCTCCCTCCACCTGGCTAGTCTGTTCTTCAGCGACCTCGTTGCATGCTGTACAAGCTTGCCAACCGTGGTCTGGACCAAGGCAACATAGGCAGAGGGCGCGGGGGTCTGAAGTTGGGAAGAGCCCATCACAGGATGGACACCCGCTGAACCCTGTGGAAGTCGACATGTGCCGGGGGAGGAGCGTGACGCCTGAGGACCGAGTACCTGAATGATAAAGAAAAAAGACAAAGAAGAAGTATCCGCGCGTGGAATTACATGGCCAAAGCCAAACCCAGGAGCACGGGTGAATTCGGCCCGTTCTGTCGATGTGGAAAAGGGGACTGAGGTGTGGCGGCGGAGACAGGGCAGTGCATGCTCCCAGGGCAACACCCACGCGCGCCTCTAACTTTAAAGGGGAAGAAGGTTTTTTCTGGTGAAAAAGGTTCCGTCTCCCGTCCCATGGAAGGGATGCCCATACAATACGGAGGAAAGGGGACGGGACATAAGAGTAAAAAGGTTTACCTTGTTACATCCTCTTATCAACTATATGACGTTGTGCGTTACAACCACTAGATTGTCCCAGTACCCTTCTGTGTATGACCACTTTCCACTAAGATACCCCTGCATGGGTCCAGGCGTGCATGTGCCACTAAATTCATGCCTGACACCAACATAACCAAGAGCTTGATTACAGTTCTCACAGACAGGCATTGTGACATATCAAGAGGAAACAATGCAAGAAAAGCCTGCAACCTCATACGTAAAAATGACCAACGCCAGTTGGGAATTTAAAACTGCACCCAGGAATTTCTTGTAATGTGTTGGGGTCATGCTCGACTTTCCCACATTGATTATAATTGCACTGTGGTGTCTGTTTGAGGCGTTAATAGCCAGTCATTTAGGTATGGGTTAACACACGTAATACTTGACTGCGTATGCCACCACTGAAAGCACCTGTGTAAATGCCCATGGTTCTAACGTTATTCAGAACCATTATACTTTGAAATGTTAATTACAAGCATCCACCTTTAATCTTATATACCTTCTGTGGTGTGATGCACTGAAATATGAAGGTATGCATATTTCATATCTATCGTGGTCCATGTAATCACTCTGTTTCAGCAATGGGATGGTCTCCCGAAATGTTATCTTGAATATTTGAATTCACAAACTTGTTTAGAAGGGGCAAGACTAAGGTTAGCTTCACTCTACGTCTTTGGAATAAGGCAGTACCATGCCTACGTGCCTTCCTTGGTACCTCCTCACTTACATCTTCTAAGAGGGAACTGATTCCTGCTACCAACAGAGGAAGATGTTTCTTGCTTGCTCAGGCTGCCTTTCGTGGTAGGTCATTGAACTCTGCAGTTGTCTCGCATGATAGATTCTCACCCAACTGTCTGCAGAGATCCTCTCCCATTCATGGTTAGGCGAGGGCGTAATTAACACAGGAAGTGAAACTGACGAATTTCACACTAAATTACATTTCGATTGTTCCATAGGAAAAATGGAGCATGCTGGCCAAAACTGCAGTGTGCGAAACCTGAAAAATGTACATTTCACATGCAAACAATTTGTGTAGCAGATGGGAATTGGGGCAGGGCGCAATTCCAAATTTCCTATACATTTCTGTTGTGTGGGTTCAGGGGAATTCTCCCACCCCTGCTTGAGACCATATGATGTTAATCTTCCCCCTAATGGGGATGCAGAAGAGGGCACCTCAATGTTGCAGTTACTCCTTTAGGCAGGGGTTTCTCTGGTCATTTCTGACATGTATTGACCTTTGGTATACTGCTGAAGGTAATGCTACCATGCCCTCAGTGGCACCAGAAAGCAGTATGTGAATGTTGATTGCGCTCTAAAGGGGTGCACTGCATCTGAGAAGGCGCAGTGAGTCCTTACTGCACAACAAGAGCAGAGGCGGAGGGTATCAGTACCAGAGCCTTTGTGAAAAATGTAAAGGAAATCCTGCATTGTTTCAGGGTAGAAGAGAAGGTGAGGAATGTTACCTTGACGAGGGTAAGTGGTGATTACTCACTGACACTGACTGCCTGGAGTAGGAATTGCAATGGCACTTTAGGATGGGGAGTGGCATATAGAAGGGGAGTCACTACGAGATCAGAACCTCTTATTCCATTTATTCTTTTTGATCCTTCCCGGGGATGAGACTTCTCCAACTCCTTGGGCCTTTTAGAAGGGCAAGACTCTTCCTTCAAAGAGTAAGGCCCTGGTTAAGCCAGGGTCTTTGTTGGCATCTTCACACTCTAATGGGGAGCCGGTTTGGGACTGCTTTCAGTTGCATGGATTAGCAGGAACAAAAATCACTGCTGTTATGGTCAGGAACCAGGCAATAGCCAGAGCCATTTGCAGCTCAAACAATCTTTACATGGTTTGAAATTGGAGGAGTTTGGAAGAGCCAGATCACAATTTTAAAAAAACAAAATGCAACAGCAGCGGCGTGTTCCAAAAAGCAGCATTCTGAGTATGTGGAGGGATGGGGGAAAAGGAATGGGGCATGTATACCACCCATGATAACACAACCAGAGTGTTGGGTGCCAATGACAATTACCTGATGTGGAGCTGCATGCGCACCCTAATGGCTGACGTTTCCAAAAACAGACATGTGCCTGGATAGTTATAAGATTATTTTAGAAGTATGTGGGAGAAAGAAACCCATTAGTAATGCTTGCTCATGTTAAATTTAACAGTTTCTGGGTCTCCCCCTCTTGTTTCAGTCCGTCAATGGGATTTAGTGTATTCCAGATCACATTACATCCATCATACCGTGCCATGACCTAATGTGACGAATCCCAGGGTATTGTCAGTGCCTGTTCCCATGAGGCCAGGGAGGTGAGGCCCCTCCTCGATAGTCCTCCTGGGGATTGTACTCAGCGGTGGATCTGGAACCTTTTGATGTTGCAAAGGGGATATTGATTTATGTTTCTGGGTATCCCACCAAATAACTTAAAAAGGGTGCATTCGTTATAGTCTCTATTAACAGAAGAAAGTTCAGAACCAATAGTGCATTTAAATGCACACAATTAATCTGCTGCACTTACAGCTCTCAGGGAAGGATCTCGCCTTGTATTTCCTCTCATTGGAACTGGCCATCCATCACAAATCTTTTGTTACTGTCACGTGTACTGCTTCTCACAAAACACACATTCTTGGGATAACGCAGGACAATACGGACAACATGGTGCAAGGATTCCACATTTCTAAAATAGCTACGGAACACAACACAGACCAATTGCGACTTAAACATCTTGTTTTGCTGCTTGTGATGGCACACAACTATGACAATGAGGCATAAAAAAGGTGAGCATAGGGGACTGGGGGCTTAAGGTCATTACCATTCATGCAAAACTGCATACATCACCCTGGTTTGGCAAAACAGTAAAACACAATGTACTAATGGAATTCTCCCAATCAAGGGAGACTTCTACAAAAACAAGCACTCTTCGGGTTTCAAGCAATGTCTGGTCCTTGTACCAATGATTCATTTATTGTAGTCAAGTGTTAGGAGGAACATACTTGCATAGGGTCAAAGTCGGGAGAAGAAAACTGGACTTAATACTCTATTCACTCATACCCTAAATTAATTCAACCATAAATGGAAAAAATAAATAAGGAATTCAGGACGCACAGGGCTAACGAGACATAAGAGCTCTCCCCGCATCCGTATAATAAGAGGTAAACAAGACGGATCACCAAATCAACAGGCACCCAGGTGTCCTGTTGAGTCCTTAGAAGAAAGACATGGTAAAACAAGAGACGAGAAGTGAAAGAGGTCCACAGAAGAGAAAACTTCTACAGGCCCGTGGACACGGTTCAAATCAGCTTTTACCAGTAAAGGGGACAAATAGCAACGACCGGCGTCCTTAGCTCCTGCAATTGCAAGACCTCAACAAAACTTGGACGCAAAAACTAGAGAAGTATTTCCCTTTGGTTCATGGAACACGAGAGGACACACATTTAATGGGTGTAGGGGACATTGATTTAGGAGAATATGATATTCTCTGTTTACAAGAAACATGATTGATTGAAAAACCATCTTTGGACGGTTACACGATAGAAATATCTCCCGCCGTGAAAGGACTAATGGGACGCCCATCATCGGGTTTGTTGACAGCAATTTGTATAGGATCGGGAATGGAAAAACTAGAAGAATCCTACGGAATGCTGGCCATTTTAACAATGGACTCAGAAATCATCAGAACTAGACAGAGAAACTTCTTCAAGGCTAGTGATTATCAACACTTACTGGAATCCCCAACGAACAACAAATAAAGCTTTTTGCACGAAGGCGGCGGGCATGATCGACAAAATATACGTCGACTACAAAAACACAGATATCGTATGAGGCGATTTGAACGCCAAATGCGAAGAACAATGGAAGAGTAGTGAGGACCTATGCCTTCAGACAGCAGCAAACGAAAGGGGTAAGGCATGGATTTCTCTAATCGCCTCCAGAAACCTCCATAACATTGCAAATCTGTTTCCTAACCAAAAAATGGAGCCAACCTGGGAACGGCAAAACGCAAAGGCGACACTTGATTACATTTTTGTAAGCTAGGGACTCGTACCCAACATACAGACTTTCCAGGTACAAAGAACTAATCATAGTGATCATAATCTGCTACATTTCTCATGGCTGGGAAATCGCTCGGCAAAACAGACATACAACCATAATCTATCAGTAAATAAACAACAAATAAGACTCTGCTTATCAACATCAGACGTAATGGAGATTAATGCAAAATACAATCCACTAGCAGTGAAGAAGTCCACGACACAAAAAGAAATCGAGGCCAAACTACTTACCACTTCTAGTGACCTACAAAATAAAGCCGGTAGGCCCCAAAAATACAGGCAATCAATTCAAACACGCATACGACAAGGCCGTGGTGGAAGAAAGACGATGGATACGGAAACTGAAAAGTAAGGCCAAAAAGGCAAACACAGTCGAATTATGGCCGACCTTAGAAATAGAATCAAAGGCGTATACCAGATGAACAAAACACCACAGACTGGCATTATACCAACAGGATTCATAGGAAATGCTGAGAACATCAAGTACAAAAAAATCTCGAGACTTTTGGGCTCTAATTAAAAACACTCAGACCACTAACGATATCTCGAACTCAGTACCCGAAGAGAAGTGGATAACTCATTTTGCATCCCCCTTCAATTTCCTGCCATCTTGCATCCAAAGTCCTCAACTGGACCTAGCATCACCATGGGCCGACGTGACAGATCTGGAGGAGATCGAAAACGTGACAGTCAAACTAAAAAACTCCAGGGCCCAGATGGCCTGACTAATATTGACTTGAAGCAATCACCGGCCGAATGGGCAGCAGTTAGAAGTAAAATCTTTGGACACTGGAAAAGCAAAAATGTTCCCGGAGTCCTGGCAGCAAGTTACGGTCGTCCTGATTTTAAAAAAAGGAAGTCAAGAAAATCCAGAGAGCTGCAGACCGATAGCGCTCCTTGATATTATCGGGAAGATCTACACAACCCTGTTGCTGACTAGGCTACAGATATGGGAAAAAAAATGCACCCTGCGCAGACATTTTTCAAATGGGTTTCAAGAAAAACGGAGGCACATCCGTGAACATCCTGTTGCTGAATATTCTAAAGTCAAAAGTGAAGGCAGGATCTCCCAAAGTCTACCTGGCGTTCGTCGACTTATCCAAAGCCTTTGATAAAGTCGACTGTAAAAAACTGTGGTCTAAACTGGAAGCCTGGGACTGTCCGAACTCAATCTTAGACCTAGTGATTGCTTTACACTCGAATACAAAAGATACGTGTACGACTGAACCGCCAAGGGACTCTGTCTGAAGAAATTCCAACATACAGAGGAGTGAAAAAAGGCTGCCCTCTAGCCTCGGCTCTTTTCACCGCCTTCTTGGGAGACTACCAATACTCAAGCTAAAATCAGAGCATTTCCCCCGGAAATTGGAAAAACACCCATTTCAAGAATACTTTTACGCTGAGGACCTGATCCTTATAGATCACACCCAAATCGGTTTACAGCATGAAGTGACCAACCTGGCAAGCTACATTGATGAGAACAACCTGAAAATCAATAAAAACAAAACAAAAATTCTGATTTTGGACAAAATGAAGACTAACATCTCAAGCAGCAAGAAACAGAACTGGTTCCTGGAAAAGTCGAAACTTGAAATAGTGTCACACTACAAATACCTGGGAGTGACCATTGATGGTTCAAATCAGGAGACGATGATGCAGAAAACATTATGGGACAAAGCAAAGCTGCTAACGGCTCAAATAAAATCGATTGATATAAAATGTGGAAGATTCTCGCTGCTCCCAGCAATCCAATTCTATAAAACAAAAGCAGTCCTCTCGCTCATATACGGAATGGACGCAACCCTTACGATGCCCACTTCAATATGGTCAAAGCTTAAAGGCATGATATGGAAGTCAGTGATGGGCCTGCCCAAATCGACGTCTATGATAGCAATCAGGCGCAAGTTGGGCCTTCTATCTCTAGCTGCTTCCGTAGCCCAAAGTTCCATACAACTCTACAGAAAAACACTGCTACCAGACTCATTACCAATCTACAAAGCGATAGCAGAGGAAATCATGGGTGAGAAATGTAAAACACTCAACAAATGGGTCGACCACCAAAAAATAAAACAGAGCCGTTGCATGCACAGAAGACAACCTGAAGAACAACCCGCAAAGGGTCAAAACAAAAATGGAATATATAGATTGGATTGACACCATCGAGAAAACAAATGAGAACAAACTCCTAGTGCACCTTCCTCCAACATTTAACAAAGTAAAAACTGCTCTGAATTACTTTATCAAATTTCTGAATGAACTGCTACGGAAAACATTTATGAAAGCAAGACTCAACCTCTTAATGACACATGAAATTTTAGCCACAAAATCAACTTCCGGGTCTAACGAATGCCGCCTTTTAAAAAATCTGGACCACCCAGAAACACTAAGACATCTGGTTATGTCATGCCCACAAATGAGTCAATATAGAGCAGTCTACCTCTGGCCCTTACTCACAGGATCTGTAATCATAAATGAAGACACGGTCTGGAACCGATTGATTTCAGGAGAAACCACTAGATGGTCCTTGGCAACTGTAAAAATGGTGGACTTGACACTGAAAAACATTAGCATGCAAAAGACCGAGCAGGAACAAATTGAAAGTTTAGTCATACATAATTGCCCCCTCCTGAGTCCTCTTCAAACGAGAGAAGGCCCCTAGTGAGCCCTTCTTGTTTTGGGATTTTTAACTGTCACAAAAAGAATAAGGTCTTCAGCTCAGGCTCAATGTGACGTGTGTTTGATGTTCTGATGATTTTGCCAGCGCGTCGGGCTTGGACTTTGACTTGATTTGATTATGACTTGATTTGACATGTAACCAATCTTGTAAAAATCACATGTGATTAAACACAAGTAATAAAAAAATAAAAAATAAGGAATTCAGGGTGATACCAGGATTTTCTACATTGCTCTAACAGAAACTCGTACAGTAGAATTGGGGTGGCTACCATAACTCAAGACTACCAATCTTCCATAATTTGGTTTCCAAGACATGACAGTGAAAGAAAGTGTGCAGCAGTGTGTGAATATTATGCAGAGAAATCCTGCCAACCAAGAGCATATCGCAACTAATCTAGGTTAAGCCCAAGTTTCAATGCTGCCCTCCACATTACTTACATGCAAAGTATTGGCACAGGCTTGTTTGTGAGAACTTCAATGTTTTAATTTTCATCTATGTATAGTGCTTCTTGATATGGTGCATCATGAGAATCGGATACATTACAAATGTGTTGCTTGGGAAAAATCCAGATGAAAGGAGTTGTAAATTGTAGCCTCCAATTTGCTTACACAGCAAGCTCAGGCCACTGCATGTTCAACATTCGATAATTCTGCTTTGAGAAGGGACACATTAAGAGAAGCTAGGTAGTTAAGTCAACATCATCCATCTCATGCTCTCGAATGAGCGCAAAGACAATTGTGACAGTGGTTTTAATGATGCAGACGCCTAGCAATTGGGTTCTGAAGAGTGAATATCAGTTTGGTGCATTGCTTGCCTTCAGTGATAAATGTTTTGTCCAAGTTAACTACTGTGAAATTTGAATCGAAGACCTAGAAGATGTAATTAGTAATTCCTGTGTCAAGTCTATTGCATTTAGGATTACATAGCTTTTGGAGGTGAGCTATGTTAAAAGGTAATCAATCTTTCAGACAGCTATTAAAGATAGAAAGGTCAGGTTAAAATTAATAGACCTGGTTGTTAACCTATCCGACATGCCCATTTCCAATGGCCTCTCCATGGCTCTAAACAAAGATTTATCCTTTAGTCCTACAAAAACTTCAGATTATTGCCAAACAAATCTGGACATATTCATTCTGCAGAAAACTAAAATTGAACAAATAATTTGCTAACCTATACGACAAAAAGAAAAACCAAGAGCAAAAAATACTTCAATCTCAATTATCAGTGACCCACACGCAAGACACTAAAACACTACATAACCTACAAGAGGACCTAGAGGAATATACCATCCAGAATTTACAGATTAACAAAACATTATTATGCACCTGTCCGAAGAAACAACGCTTCAACCCAGTTCAAAATTCATCCCCAATCTATCTCAAAACAACGTGATTGATCTTTTTCAAAAAGCAGTGTTCAAAGATCTATGGGACAACTATATAGCAGGCAAACAAACAGGTTGTACTACAATCTCTCCCTCAAAGAGAAATTTGCTCTAAACACGCTTAAAAACAACAAAGACCTGATAACAAAAATGGCAGACAAAGGAGGCAAAATTGTCATCATGAGAACGATAGACTATATATGGAAGCAGAACACCAGCTAAATGATAAAAAAAAAAGTTATGTTAAATTACACAACAACCCACTTCCATCATTAACCCAGGAGTGAAATACCATGAGTGAAAACTGTTAGGAGGAAGGACTCCTGACGGAAGATGAATATCACTATATGGACATTACATTTCCAATACTAGCAACCATTTATTTTGTTCCAGAAATACACAAAACATTTAATTGCTTTCCACCCTGCAGACCAATTATTAACGGAATTGGTTCTTTAACCGAAAGGATCTCTCAATACATTGATCTTCACCTGCAACCTTTAGCTTCCAATTTGGCGTCTTACAAAGATACCAAACACGTAATACAACAATTGGAATCAGTAACATGGGAACCAAATTTCAGACTGGTTACTTTGGATGTCATGTCTCGCTACACAAGAATCCAACATGACACAGGCATTCACACCACATCTCATTTTTGAAAGTCATAATCAATTTCATATCACTCGCAAAATTGGATGATCATAGAGGTGCTAATCTTCACCTTAAATTTAAAATGTTTTAACGATCAAATTTATTGTCAACAGGGTACAGCGATAGGAGCTAAATTTACCCCAGCCTTTGCCAGCTTGTTTATGGACCATTTTGAAAGCGAACAAAAATATAGTGTACAGGGTCGGTGCATAGATGATATTCTTATCTGGGATGGAGACAAAACATCTCTGCCAATGTATGTAAAATACTTGAATGAAAAACAATACAATATCAACCTCCCCATGAATGAGACCGTGGAAAGAACACGTTTTCTGGACTTCGAACTTTATGTAGAGGAAAACTCCATTCACACAACTCTGTTCATCAAACCTACAGCGGTAACATCATTCTCCATGCTACAAGCAACCATCCTCATCATATTAAAAGGAAAATCCCGTATGGAGAACTCCTTCGCATCAAAAGGAACTGCACTAATAAAAGAATGTTTACAACATGCAGAAAATATGATGGATGCATTTGGGCAAAGAGGCTATGAGGAAAAGAACCCTTAACAAACATTCAACAGAGTCAATGTGAAAGACAAAAGATTTACATACAGACCAGCCTCCATCAACAAACGACCATCAACAAATAAAAATCATTACAACTTATAGTACAGATGTACAGAATCTAAGAAAAACCTTAAAAAGGCACAGGCACATTTTAAAACTAGATCAAGATAGCAACAATTATTTGGATAAAACACTGGCATTAACATTTCGGGAAGCTCCAACCATCAAGAACATCATAAACCCAAGTTTTTTTACTCCCATAAAAACAACCAAAACAATCAAATCAATGTGGAACCATGTGGATCATACACTGCCGACTGGAAACCACAAATTGTGCAACTGTAAAATATGCAAACAAATGCAACAAGGCAAAAAGACACTACAATTACCCAATGATAAAACAAGAAAAATCTTAGTTTATCAACTGCAACACTCCACGGCATCCAATGTCAATGTGACCTACTATATATCGAAAGCACAATTCAACTGTTGAAACTGAGAATCATGGAACATTTAAGGGCAATTAAAACAAGGACCCCAAATACCCATTGGCAAGCCATTACAACAAGGAATATCCAGATCACAATTCTAATTAAATACATTTTTTCGCCATAGAAAAGGTTACTCTACCAGCAAGGGGAGGTAACAGAGAGCTAATATTAAGAAGGAAATAAGCCAAATGGATAATGTAATGGACACCTGCAATATTGGCTTAAATCCAGACAATGAAATGTTTAATTACTTATAACTGGTGCAAGATGGAACACTGCAGCTTCTTTTTACTCAAAATTATCACTGCACTAATAAGTAGCTACACTGACAAGAAAATGTAGGCGAAACAAATCTCAGCATTTCTTAAAAATGTATAATGAGCTACCTGTTAAAAGGATTTTGGGATATATTACTAACATATAAACAGATTGTCAGCAGCTAAAAGACTAACACTCAAAATCAAAGCCAAGATAAACAGCAGCAGATTAAATTAGCAACAAACTAATTTGCTATTTTATTTTTGATCTCCCATTTAGGAATAACAAGCTAACAAGGCCTAAAATGGTATAGCTAGTAGTCCCCAATATGAAATGGCAGTTTCGCATTAAAACGCGATGACGTCACTGCGTAATGTAAAAAAAATATAGCAGCCAATTTAGAAAGCTCGATCCAGACCGCAGATCGCAGCTTCACATGTGATAGACAATTACAGTTTGTTTCCTTTTCACTATGGTAAGAACAATTACTAAGTGAACTTTTGGTTCTCTGGATTTTAACTACCACAAATCTGCATTGCCCATAGGGTTCCATAGATAACCACATTCTGAAAAAAACTTTATTTGCTTACAGGACTCGTATTTTCAAGTAACACATTCTAAAAAATATTTTTTTCAAGAAACCTCATCCTTTGTAATCTTTGCTAATAATCTGATCTTTTGTATTGAAAAACAGTCTAACAGCACAGATATAAATACACTACAATCTACATCAAGAAGTAATATTATTGAAACTAGATTGTTTTCCTCTTTATTTTTAGAAATTATTACCAAACCTCCTGATGATCTACTTTTAGTTACAGTGTCGAGGACAATATAAAGAGGTCACTAAATCTAAAAGGATATCTTGGCACAAAGCATTTTTGAACACCATACCTGATCCCACATATGGGACAATAGAGTCCAAAAGGATTTTCAAACAATCATCAATCATTGCAAAGAATACAGAAGGTGCTCTAACTGAAAGTAAAAAAGATAAGACTTCACAAGCATAATTTTGAGGAACTACCAAAATGTATATTTGATACGAATTAACCATTTTGAGGAATTAATCAAAATGAACTTTTGAGCAAAGAAAGATTTTCCTAATATTAATTTGAGGAACTGCCAAAATGCACCTTTGAAATGGAATAACTATTTTGAAGAACTATCAAAATGTACTTTTGAAATGAAAAAAAAAAAAAACTTTGACCATTGAACCATTCCTTTCACTATTTGATTGTTCAAGGTGAGCATTAATTAAACCATTGTCTGAATACTCACCCAGTTTGTATGAGCTGGATCACCCAATTAAGCAATAACTTTATTTTATATTGGCCAGCCACAATATAGGGAGAACTATTTAGCAGACAACTATAAACAAATCTTATAATTTGGACTCGCCATAAGGTTGACCTATGCACGCAACTTGTTTGTAAACATGTATATATACTGATTAACATTCATGGTATACAGAAGCATCCGTTCAAATGGGGAATATGGAAAGGAGGAACAAGGTTAGTGGTTCCTAATGTTACTTGTACAACCAATTGTTACATTGTTCTCAGCATCACAGGAACACCTTTGTAGTTTGGAGGGGGAGCGTCAATGACAGGGGTGAGATTAGAGACCAATTTCAATTAGACACCCATCCCAGAGTCGTGCCTTGAAATAAGTGAGGAAATGCCCTGCATCCATAGCAACTGATATTTTTAACCTATAATGCCCTTTGTATTGGAACATTCTTTAGAGAACATTAGCACCCGGGGTGCAGACCGCCTGGTCTGCAGAACATGGGCTGAAATCTCCAATCTCAGCCCGCATTCCACAGAACCACAGGCTCCCTCCCCCACCACGGGGCCCCATTTTTCCCCAAAAGTTTATTATTTTTGTTTAACCAAATCCCAACCCCCTTAACCCCACTTACCTTTTTCCATCAGAGGAAGCCAATACCACTGCTGCCCTGCAGTCCTCAGCGCCCCGGCTGGAGGCCATGGAAAAGGAAGAGGGTCTCCGTACAGAGCACCACCTTCCCTTTACATGGTGGCCATTTCGGCAAAGTATTTTCATTCACTGAACAGGACGCGTGGGACGTCCCGTTCAATGAATGAAAATACTTTTTTTTTTTTAAAGGTTTTAACCTATTTCAGATTACCCCTTTGGTAACCTGGGGTGCTAAGGCGTGAACACCTTGTTCCAAGGACTGTAACAGAGGGTAACGGCCTGGAGACCTCGTTAACATCCACTCACTTAGGCTGCTGAGCCGTTAAACCCCGGCTCCCCGTTCCAGCATTCTGAGTAAATCATTTCAAGAATTTAACACTCAGATTTTAGCCATCCACAGGTCGGGTAAGTTAGACCTGTGACAAGCAGCAGATGAATTCAGAAAGCTGTATGGCATTAATCCCAGTAGCCCTGAGAGCATGCACTTTGAAGTCCCTCACATATCTCCCTAAAGATTGTCTACTTCCCGTGCCACAGTCACACTCAGACTAGGCAACGGCACAAGTGAAAAGCAGAATTTGTAATAAATAACTGAATACAGGTGTCTGATGGTAATAAGCAAAAATAAGCTAGGATCAAGATATTGCCCCACCAAAAACTTGAGGTTTTGGACTCATGGGCCCAACAATCACTATAATGCTTTAAAGGTGTAAATTTCCTCTTCCAGATTCAGCGTGTTTTTGCCAATATCCTGTATTGCTCGCCCAGAGTGCACGGACAGTCATTAATAACCAGCGCAATTGCAGAGCCAATACTTTGAACGCAGGTAGAAGACGCAATGACTTACAACCACACGCAGGCTTAGAAAATAATGAGCATTTATACGGCTATTTATTCAAAGCTTGGAAGCAACAGGTGATAACACAGAAATAACTCACAAAAAAGACAGAATTCAAAAGAAAATACATCATCGTGGGCGTAACTGAATCCGCCATCTCGCCAGAAGCGGCTGGAAGACCCCGGTAACAGCAAGGCCGAGAGCACAACAGCCCACAGGTATGCCGGACAAAGGCATCCCCCTTCCGACTGAGGTCTTTGTACTTGTCCCGTCTGACCGTTGAGGGGTTCCGCATATATGCACTCCTCAAAAATAGGTGGTAATTTCTCGAACCTTCTGGCAACGCACTTGCGCATTGATGGGTAACCTGTGGTTGCTAGCTGGGTCAACCGACAGTAACCTCAAGGAGCAAAGTGCTTCCCTCTCCTAAGAACAAACAGCACGGAAAACAGTCCCATAACTCATAACAATACCTAACAAAACCAGCTTTCCCAGCAGAATGTCCTTGACTGCATACCAGGTTTGGAAAGCATGTTTTCTTCAGCAAAGTAAATTCAGCTCTCAGCAAATTAAGTACAGCTTTTCACTGAGGCATGGAGTAAATATCCATTATGGCTCTGAGTGCCCCCAGAATACACTGCACACCAGCGCCATGTTTTAGCTGAAGCATAACATATCCCAATCTAGATTCCTCATTTAGACATGTGACCCATGACGACCCCAAAGTTGAAAAGTCAGGTATGGGCAGTATCCGAAACAGCCACATTCACTCCTTTCCTATGCCGAATAGGTCAAAGGCCAGTGACGCAGAAATGTAGTAAAACAATAACCAATCAATGCTAGTATGGCAGAATTGTTTTGTATAGTTTATCATAATCATAAGCTCTGTATAAGGAGGATTGTAATCTTTGTCGCAAGTATGTGAAAATGTTCTGAGAAAATCCGAGTTGATACTCTGGGTGCTGTTTTTAGAGCGCAATGTTGAAATTACCCAACATGAAGTGGTAGGAGCCATTTTGAAGTAAGTTAGTTATCTGGGCCAGTGTTTTAGCTTCCATTTTGTATTCAATATGGTGTATGAGGATGTTGTCAATGACACAGACCAGGAGAAATCAGGATTAGGGGCCATTAGGAGCTCATCCCTGATGTTCATTAATAGGGTTTGTGTATCCGTCAGGTCTGAAGCCAGGTGAAAGGCAACCAAGATGGGACTTTTCTTCAGTATATCTTTGCCATTGAAGGGTAAAACTCTTTCTCCAAGACCTTTAATGGGAGGCGTTAAAGCAAAACTATTTCTAGGGATAAGTTTTAGGGGTCTTTAACATTTTGATTATTCAACCTTTTTATTTTTGATGGCTATAGACACTTCTAATTAAGCCCTCTGCTACTGCAACCCCTTTTCACTCTTTCAGAGCACATGGTCCGGGTCGCCCATAAGGCTCCCAGTCACATAGGTGCTTCTTAGACACCTCATTCAGGCGTCTATCACCTTTTTTCTTTCCTTTTAGTTTATACAAACTTTTGAAAAAGAAAGAACAAATTCCATCATAATTACTACCCAATACCTATTACAATACTACCTATAAAATCTTTAACTTCTCAAACTTCTCGCCATTCATTGGATTCTTATTGCTATATAGTCACGCCTAATCCTTCAGTCTCTTTTTATAGTTTCGCTTGCGTCCTGTCGTTGACTTATTGCATCTGGATGCGTAGCAACTCCTGCTATTCTTCATTTTTTTTGTCCATTTTTTCCATCTGTTGGAGAAACAGGGCAAGTGCTAGAGACAGTTTTTTATGAGTGCTGCAATGCAGACGTATCCACCATTCTTCGGTACTGTATGTTGCAACCAGATTTCTTTCTTGAATCAAATATTTGGATCGTACGTCTTTGAGCCCAGTGCAATTCAATACTAAGTGTTTCAGAGTTTCGGTATCGGCTTGGCAGAACCGACATCTCACATCTTTACCTGCCCAATTCCTTCTGGTGCTGAGAACCTCTCGTGTTTCGTACAGATTCAATCTGAATCTCAGATAATACCTCCTTAGAATTTTACACGGAAACAATTCCATGTATTGGGATGTCTGGTGCACACCCTTTGCTTCGACTGGGCTGTTTGCCATGCATTTATGATCACTTCTTTTCTCTATTATCTTGATCCAATCGTGCTCAAAAAGTTTCTTTTTTACGGAGTTCGGGTCGTTTATCAACAATTTGGCATCAGCCCCTATCTCTTGCAGGATATTCTTGCAGTTCACTTTCCATTGTTGAAGAATCGGCTGTATCCGCATCGATTCTTGGTCTACCAATAACTCATATTGCGGGCCTGCGGATTCTATTGTCTTGTCATATAGTGAGAGCATGTTCCATGTGAATCTGGCGTTCAGGGTCCCCACTCCTACTTCATACAGGGCACATGCTGTTGGATAATTTACTGGAATTTGTAAGATCTTTTTCCAGATCATGCCCTCACAGCGAGACCAAATTTCACATGAACATCCATACATACTTTCCACTCCAAAGATTAGTGCTGGAACGACCTTACTCTTATAAAAGTTCATCACTGGTTTATATGAGAATTTCCCGTTTTTGTTGTGAACTACCAGCGCTTGTGCTGTTAGTTGCTTGCATTTGCTTATTTTGTGTGTCATGAGTTCGTTGCACAAACTTGAGTTGATGTAAACTCCTAGATATCTGCTGCTCTTCACCGTTTTCAGTCGTTCTTTTCTCAGTGTCCAACAAAATGTATGTTTTTTCAAGGAGGCTCCTTTTAGATTTTCGAGGATCAGTATCTCGGATTTGGCCGTATTCACTTCTAGGTCCATCTTCTCTGTGTAAGCTTTCAGGGCTGATAATTTCCGTTGTAGACCTATCGGTGTGAGGTCTAATAACACAATATCGTCTGCATATAGGAGCCAGCTAATTTGAGTACCATTCAAGGTGGGCGGCGTACTACTTACGCCCTCAAACGCCTTTCCCACTTCGGAAATATAAAAGTTGAACAGCGTTGCACCCAAAGGGCACCCTTGTTTTATTCCTCGGGCAGTTGTAATTGCCTTTGAGTGGTGCCCTGGATTGTCTAAACAGATCTGCACTGTAGTTTGGGAGTACAGCTCCTTTATCGCCAGTATAAGACTGATGGGACATCCTCGCCTTTTCAGGTTCAGCCAGAGGGTTTGCGAGATCAATTAGTGCTAAGTATACCTTCTGACCTGAGCGGATTGCCTCCATTTTTAATAAATTGATCAAAAGGAGATTCAGGCCGCACCCTACTCCCTTTACAAAGCCCGTTTGTCTGATATCAAGCGCTTTACTTGTTTTCATCCAAGCCGACAGCTTCTGTAATAGAGTGGCAAAGATTTTCCCTACCACATCTAACAGGGCTATTGGCAGGTAATTAGTTGGTTCCGTTCGACATTCTTTTTTGAAAATAGGTACAATAATACCTTCTTTCCACATCAATGATATTCGGGCTTCTTGTGTGATGTTCCTGAATAGCGTCTCGCAGAACTCAGTCCATTCCTCTATATTATCTTTAAGCATCTGGTTAGATAGTCCGTCCGGCCCCGCAGCACGCGAGGCGCTACATTTTTTGATGCACTCCTCTATGTCACCCTGCTCAAAAGACAAGTCCCAGGGTTGGATCGTGGGGAACTCGGGCGAACTGGTCGCCATTTTTTTTTCAAACAGGCAGGTGTAATGGGTTTCCCACTGGATTTCTCCTGCCATGTTTTTGATCACTGCCTTTTGCGGGTTGTCTGCTTCATTCACCAGTGACCAAAAACCTCTAGAGTTTGTTTGTGCTAGTGTCTTCAACATTATTTCAGCGTCATTTTGCTCTAGCGTTGCTCTGTGAATTTTCACCCAATTTCTGTATTTGTTCTTTAGAGATCTTATTTGTAGCCGCTGATTTGCCTTATTTCCACTTTTAATTTTACGGCAATTTTTCCTTAGGTCTCAATCTTTCAGCAACTTGTTCATCAAATATGTGTTTTTTATATTGGGGCTTTGCTGGGCATTTTGATGTCATTCTATAGATTTCCATAAATTCCCGGGACTCAGTGGGATATTTATTTGGCTCACTGGATTGAGGTTTTATCACATCAACCAGTGTTTTTATATCTTTTGCTATCATTCTCAAGCGGTTACGTCCTGGTTCCAGTTCGAAGGCTTGGTTTGGCTGTTTTTTCAATTGATCTGTTTGGTTCCAGTTAAGCGTTACTAAGTTGTGATCGCTTTGAGCGTTCTTTATCACCTTCAACGCTGTAGTTTCTGCTGCCATGGTTTCAAATAGAAAGAAATAGTCTAGGAATGACTTTTGCATTCCTCTCTCCCACGTTTCCACTGGTGGGATGTCTCCCTTTGTGTTCCCATTCATCATGTTCAGGGACCGATCATCCATTTCTTCTAGCCATGTTTTTTTCATCTTCACCTCTTTTATCAGGAGTTTCACCTTCGCTGATCTCTTTGCGTCTGTTTCTATAAGTTTTAAATTGAGATCGCCACATATCACCATATTCGCCTCACCATTGTTTGCCATCACACTGTCCAGAGCATCTAAAAGTTCATCCATTAGATTATCCTGTTTTGCGTCCTGATGGTTCCAATAGATATTGAAAATGTGGACTGTTTTTTTCTTTGTTCTTATCTGGGGATTTGACTCCAAATTAGCATATTGTATATTAGGTGACATGTTTCTCGTTTCTTTAATACCAAATCCACATTTATGGTTGACTAATATGAGCTGACCTGCCTTCGGGCATCCCTTCTGTAATACAGCTGGGTTCATCGCGACCTCAAAGCCTTCAAAGCATGGGCATTCAGATAGCCATGTTTCTTGTAAACATAGGATATTGCATGTTCGTACTACCTCTGCGGAGAGTACTGCTAAATGTGCGAAACCCCAGATTGGTTGACCACCTGACTCCTTTGTCCCTAGCCCACCACCCATGTGATTGGTGGGTCGGTTTAGAAGTTCTTTATAAGTAGTTGTATAGAAAGCAACCACACCATTTATGTCTCGGTCTTGACATAGAAACATCCGGGTTGTGGTCTGCTAGAAGTGGCCCACTCCGAGTCTCCACGCGGCTGGAGGCTTCCCTCGTCCCCTCCTGCCGGGGACGCAGGAACAAGAAGGTAAGTTGGGAGGGGGGGGGTTGTATGCAAGGGAATAAAAAATAAAAAAAGACTTGACGAGAGCCAATGAGAATGCGTGTTGCATTCTGCTTGGCTCTCACCGGGTTCTAATTAACTGTAATGTAATGCATTCGGAGGTTACAAATATTATGCCACAGAGGGCTAGAATGACTGGATTATTGGATTTTATGACTATTTTCAGTTTTGTGTTAAGGAGTCTGGTTTCCCCTTTCTTCCCACCTATTGACTTTACATGTTATGTGTCTTCCACCAGGTGGTGGATTAACAATATAAAATAGGAAGGGGTTGTGTCTAGTAGGAAAATGTACTTGATATATAATATGAAGGTAGTAGTGATTTTTAACTGATGTTAGAATATCTGGTTCCCTCCTTGATACTATAGATTATATTATGTGCCAGCAGATAGTGGATCCACGTTAAAGTATAAGGGTGAGGAGAGTTCTCAAAGACATTTACTGTTTTTATAATAAACAGTGTATTATGTGCAAGTACTTATTTGGACCAATGGCGCGGGAGTTTCGCACCGGGAACTGATACGGACACTGCCCCTATCACCACGCCTCCAGCATTCAAAAGCACCGACTATTACCCGCAGAGCTGAAGCCTGTGGGACCAATGACGCAGGAGTTTAGCGAGTGTTGGGTGAGGTGGCGCCGCAGGCAAGTTGGCTGAGACTGGGACTAGAGATAGGGGTTTGCGCAAGCTTGCGCTCTCAGATCCATTGACTATTTGCTGCTGTAGTGTTTCTCATAATTGAAGGACTGCGAAGGAATAAGGACACACAGTGATTCACGAGTGTGTATCTGAAATTGAGGGGGGTGGGTTTGTGTCTGCCTGCTGCATCCTGCTCGTCTAGTCACGTGACCCCCACCAAATTAACAATTTCTGCATATTTGAGCTCAAGGCTTGTATAACAGACAAGGGCATTTTTCCACAAAAGGCCTTAGGACATCTTTGGAGCACTGATTACTAGTACACGAAGGAGGAGGAGGGGGGGGGGGGTGAAACGAACTAAGGAAGCCCCCTTAGCCATCTGGCGTTCCTTCGCTCTACGCAGTAGGTCCCGCACCCTGTGAAGCATCATGGTTGAACTTGGTTTTAAGTTTTAAGCTCAGGGTTTATACATTTTTGGCCATTTCTTATTCTTTTAGCTGTGACTGATCAGATTATATTGATTATATTTGTTCTATTTGATACATTGCTGCATTTGTAGTTCTTAACCAGGTTATTGTGGTTCATAACTGCGGGGTGTGGGGGAGTTGGTTTATGGTCAATCTATTGAAAAATATGCATCAAAAAATATGCATCAAAAATAAATGCATCGAAATTCTGTTTAACATTAAAAGTACATATCCATCAAAACTTTTCCATCGACTGGATATGTACTTTTAAATAGAAAATGAATCTTTTACATGTTAAAACGTTACATGCAGCTGTCCAGTGCTGACATTTCTGCACTGGCCAGATACTTGTAACGTTTTAACTTTTTTTGTATATTGGGGCGGGGAGAAATTTGATGGAACAGACTTCGATGGATTTGCACTCTATGAAAAGACCAGATACATTGTGTCAGTATGTCTAAGAGGAAGGCTCCAAGTCCCCTACCCAAAGGTTCCGCAAGAAAGCGTACCTCCATGTTTGTGGAAAGGATTGATGCGGCCGAGAAGAAATAGCAGGGTTTCTCAGTGAAAACTATCCCACAAGGAAGGTCAAAGGGGAGGCTAAAGGACCAAATGTAAAGAGTTAAAGGGGGGGGGGACCACCAAGGCCAGAGGATTCTCTCGAATTGTAGGCTATTGAACCAATTGGCAAGAATTGTAATGAAGATGGGGTAACTAAAGTGCAGAGGAAAAAAGCGGGCGGTAGGAGTACACTCAGCCTAAATGAGATGCGCTCACTGGCCAACGAAAGTATAGGCCCACACAAGGCTAGTTTACCTGCTCTTGTGGACGTGGGCAATATTCTTCTGGGTTACCATGTCCAAAATACATTGAACGGGCCAGAGGGGTTGCCATATAACATCCTGGTTGCGATTGCAATTGCTAGTGCTGGGGAGCATGTGGGGTAAGGTATGAGTGATGTTGGGGGAGGGAATTTAGAAACTATCCCACACTTTTATCTGGGCCCCCCCCCGTCAGCAACATGTTTGAGATCTTAGCTATCCCGAGCCCAGTAAACAATCTTGCATTGGCTGTGGCTCCGGCTGTGAGCCTGGATCTTGTGTCCCCTCCTACATCCACTTCCATTTTCATGGGGAGGAGCAACCATGAGCGGGGTATAGCTGATGATTGGAGCCCCAAGTACGAGAAGGTTGGAGGAGTGCAGGAGTGCATTAGAGTTCTTAGAGCTCATGCGGAAAGAAAAAAAGTGATATACACAGGTTGTCAAAATTGGTGGAGGACATGACGACTCAGGTTCTTTATCCACTGGGGGTGGGGGCTAGGGACAATCAAAAACAAAAGCTTTGATACACAATTATGATCATGGTTTATCTGACAAACCTCCATTAAAGATTTTTTTTTAATCAATTCTTTCAGCAACAGCCATACAACCTACGTTAACACTTAAATGTGCTGGTGCAGGACTTGAGCCTTACTGTAATAAAGCTCAGTCCAGGCAGCTTTAGGTTACTTGATAAGTTTACTTCAGTTCTTATGTTACAGTTACAGTTCCAAGATTAAGACATAAGCAATTAGGAGAAAGAAAGACTAAGGCAAAGAGAAAGACACCGGCACCCATCACCCAGGAAGGGAGGGCTCAACTGACACAATATAGAACTCTCATCACAGCATTCTCCCACTCATGCATCAACATTCCACATGCACTCTGGTGACATCATAAATCACATGACAAACCACATCAGACTAACCAAGCACATCACAACACTTACCATTTTCTATTTTCAGTTATATATACAATGGGCAGACACAATTAGAAGACTTGACCAGCTGCAACAAAATTGACATAACCGTCATGGAGGAGGAGGAGGAGGACAGCCATTGGGGATTGGGTTCTCTGAATTACAAATTTCCGGTGAAGCAACATAAACTTGCTGAGTAAATAGCAGTTTCGTCAGTGTCTGCTAACAGGGCATGTAATGGCCGATTCCCTGGAAATTCCCAAGCAGCCTCAACTTTTGACAATTTGCCCAAAAGCAAAATGGATTATATTTTAGTGAACATAGAGGCCTGGAAAGTGATAAAAGCATTTTCTGTCATTAAGGGGGTTGAGAGTGACCACCATCCCTTGCTTTTGGAGATGAGCAAGTACTTTTGGGCAATACCTGGCGGTAGACTATCTAGCCTTGAGGAGAGCGCAGTTCATTTGGAAATTGTGGGGCATGCTAGGAAAAACATCAAGTGTGGAGGGATAGATTTTGTGGCAGTCCTGCCATTGGCCAATGAGGATATCATCCAATTGCTGGAAGATTGTGCGGCTGACCCGAGCAATGCTGTGTCCTTGATCTCTCTCCATGAGAAAATCATGTATCGGGTGGGACAGCACTTCTCTAAGCCTGCGAAAGCAGTGCGTAGCCTTACTGAGAAAGCCATCGCTTGGTATGGAAAGGAATGTAGGTTGGCCAAGGGGCGGCTTATAGCAGCTGTGAAATACCCGCAGCCTCAAGTGGGTTGGGAGGTCAGGCTGGCACGAAGGGAAAATTGCAGGCTGCTGAAGGATAAGAGGGAGTGGCATGAGGTCTCCTGGAAAGCATTATTGGAAGCAATAAGAACAGGGGATTGCAAGGGCTTTTGGGTACTGATGGGGCAGGCCGTAGATCCAGTCAAAATCTCTTGCACAGAACAATACCAGAGCAAGCATGAGCACTATGGCAGCCTCTATCAGGCAGAAGGAGCAGTTTCCACAAAGATCTGTCCCACTGGAGCAAGTAGCGTTACTGGGGAAGAGCAGGGCTCCAGATAAGGCGAGTACCAGGCCTTTTTACACATGAAAATCTTGTAAATACGCCAGCTTTATTATTTTCTTGGGTCCACAGGTTTAGAGCAGAGGGCAGTGCAAAGGTCAAGTTACTTGACAGAAACCAGCAGGCTTCTTGTGATTTTTATCTACATGGATGTAATTGCAAGCCACCTCTGAAACAGAATGTATTTCTCTGAAGCCTTTCAAAAAAATAAACTGCACACTGCTAAAAGGAATGGTTTCTTTCCATTCAGCTTCAGAAGCACTGTGCATGTTTTCCTAGAATTTTAGTATTGTATAATTAATAAGATGGAAAACTAAGTTGCAGTTGAGATTTATTTTTGTTTTAACAAGTTATGCTTTTTTTTTCCAGTGAAAGCAAACCAGTATTGCACAATTGTATTTTTCAGTTTTCTGGTGCAATGTGCATAATCATGCAGAGGCAGATCATATTTACACTTCTAATTTAACCTAATTATAAAAAGTGTGTAAAATGAGGACTATGCACACTCTAGTTTACATCCATTCAACCTTGCAGTCAATGGGGTACATGAATATAAATGGTCAGTGGCAGCAGAGTCTTTGCTCAAGGGTAATTGTCATTACACTGATCACAGGTGTTCTAGCCTCTCAAATCTTCAAGACTACAAATAAAACATCCAAAACCTGACTCTCAAGAAAGTGCAAGCGCTGTTCAAAAACAAACAAATGAAAGTTACATTGATTATTGAAATAGAAACTCAGCAAAACCTGTCCCTGTGCCAGATAGGTATTTAACTTTATGTAGCACTTCATAAATGGTTTGTCATACATCTAGGTACTGTGATCATTATACATTAGTTGATACTCCGTTAACCAACCTCTGAAGGATGTTAGCCAATAAGGAATCTGAGCCGGTTGAGTACTTGTTGCTGCAATCTCTGCGCGATTTGTGGGTTGCTGGTTCGAATCCCGGCAAGTCCAACTCCGCCTTTCATCCTTTTGCGGTCGATAAAGGAGTACCGACTTTGGTTTGGTGGTAATTGTGATAAATACGTTCTAAGTACAGCACTTTGCCAAAAGAGCTATATAAATAACCATTTGACCACTAGATTAGATACAGAATTTAGCATGGAGTCCTTGCCTCTCTGCACTGTTGTATCATAACATTGGCATACCATTAGGTAATAATAGCTCCAGGAAATTAGGACTTTCATTAAACATCAAAAGACAATTCTGCTATCGAATCTCAAAACACATAATATACATTAATGTATGGTTTACTATATAATTGGCAAGGTTTTTGTGATTTTAACATTTAAATATATACAGGAGATCAAATGGCCAGAAATAATGAAAGGTGTATTCTGTCACAATGCAGAAAGCTGCGGCATAGTAATGATTTCCATACAGTTTTTTCACACGTTTGGCTGGATGTTGCATACATTTTACTCTTGCGAAGTAGAAAAGTCATTTTTACTCTCTTAAAATCACATTTACTCTCAAAGTTTAAAAACCAAAATCTTATATGGAGCACTGGGGAAGAGTATAATCAGGACCCATTGATATTTTCCAACAAAGAGGTGGAGAAGGCACTACAAAGCCAAAGGCTGGTTAAAGCACCTGGCCCGGATGGGATCCCGATAAAGTTTTGCAATAATGAGCTTGTCTGGGTCCCTTATCTGACAAAATTATTTAATGCAATCCTGAGTAAAGATCTGGTTCCCGAGTCCTGGACAAGCACTGAAATCATTCCAATATCAAAAAAGGCTCACAAGATGGCCCTGCTAATTTTAGACCAATTTCATTATTGGATGCAGGGGGGAAAACGTTTGCCCGGACACTATTATTCCATCTGGACGATTGGGTTAAGAACAACAGGATTATTGATCACCACCAAGCAGAATTTTGTGAAGGCTTAAGCATGATTGATCAAAGATTATGCCTCTGGCTGATGTGTGATAAATACACTGTCTTCAGGAAGATTAGTGGTTATGCAGTTTTCATAGAACTACTAACTGCTTTTGATACTGTGCAAAGACATCGCCTTTGGGATGAGTTAAAGGAACTTGGCATTCCGGGAGCACTTCTGTCCGCAATCCAGAGTTTATACACTGGTAATACTGTGCTGGTCCGCTGGGGAATTGATGGGAGCACTTCTGGTAGTATTGACATCCAGAAGGATGCGTTTTGGCTCCCAAATTGTTCTTCATCTTTGTTAATGCTGTTTTGAAGGAGCTGTTGGGTGTGCAAACTGATGTCCCATCCATGGCGGGCGACAAGTTGCCAGCTTTGCTATTTGCGGATGACGCAGTTCTTCTATTTTTAACACCCGCAGGTGTCCGCAAGCAGCTGGAAATTTTCATTGCCTTTTGCAAGAGGAATTGGCTCTCTGAGCATCAGCAAAACAAAGTCTATGATCTTTAATACTGATGTCAGGAGGCAACAGAAGGGCATTAGGCTGGTACTGGAGGAAGGGTAATTGAGCAAGTCACTACTTAGGATTATTTAGGTGTGATTCTAGGTGTGATAGTCATGGTGTCCTCTGGCTGGTTACTCCATTTGGAGAAAAATCACGCTGGCTAGGTATTGTGGTGCTCTTGCCAGGAGTATGGCAATGGGGGAGTATGTGACTCCTTGGAGGCATACAAAGCGCAGGCACGACAAGCCACGTTTTATGGAACTGAACTTTAGAAGCAAACAAATACCCACCCCCTAGCAGTAATGGAGAATAAGTTTTTGAAAAATATAGTTGGGCTGCCCACTAGTGCACCAAATACACCAGTGATGCTAGAGACTGGTATGCAGGGGATTGAGCCGATCTGCCAGCTGTCACCAGTGCTCTATTGGATCAGTTTATGGACAAATAAAAATCTTTGTAAATATAAAGAGGTACTGCTGGATGCACTGTCCCAGCAAGGGAGTACTAGTGGATTATCCATGTTAAAAATATGCTGGGGGGCATGGGCCTTGGGGATTATGGGTCTAACCCACGTGTTATGATCCCGGTCTACAAAGCAGCGGCAAAGAACGCCGCTTGGGCTAAGGCAGAGGGAGACATTTTGTTGAAATCTCAGGCCTCCGAGTCACTGGTCCGCTATCTTGCTATTAAAAAACAGATAGGCTGTGAAGACTACTTGGATTATGTAACCAATAAGCAGGAAAAAGCCTTATACTTAAAAGTTTCACCTCTGGATCTTGCCCACTGCCGCACTCTTACACAAGTGGAATAATTAAGTCTCTCCAAAATGTATTTTATGTAATGTACCTGTTGAAGACCTGTATTATGCTTTGCTATGCCTGGGAGCAAGCCTTTGAGGAAACGCTTTCTGAAGCCGCTCTTTCTAAATCGTGGCTGTAAGTCAATTGTTGAAGCTATGGCTATGTGCTTGGATTCTGCATATGCTCCTGCTGTCTTTGCAACCAGTAGTTATTTAAGGCGTGACGAGTTTGTTTAAAGAAGCTGAAGGAGTCTTTATAGTCCCTCTCAGAAGTTATTGCCCAATTTCTTTTTTAGCGTTACGAGGTTGCGCAATGTATCTTTTTTTATTTTGTATTTGTTTGTATTTTTGATGATCTGATGAATTGCTGATTTTATGGTCCATTGATGCACAGCGTACCTATGATGCATTTATATGAATTGTTGCTTTTATTACTTTTCGTCTAAATAAAGCCTATGCACTAAACTTATTTGAAGTGATAGTTGTATATGTATAACATAAGAAATGCATATGTTTTTAGTATATCAGTGTGGTGTATTTTTGTATGAATCAGTGCATGGGCTAATAGTACTTTTGGGTAAATCTGCCACTCTTTTCTGAGAGGTAAGCCTGATCACTCTGCCACATAACCTACTTTTAGGAGGGGTTTGTCTTTCTTCTTGGGTGGGGGCTTTCGCCCTACCCTAGGGTTAGTGGTTGTACATCCTTTAAAAAGGAGGCTGCACAAAAACTGACTTAACAGAAAGGTTAATGTGCATTTGGTTGGATAGTAAATCGTAGTGCTTTTACAGTGGTAGTTGGCAACGTCATTGTTCACCACGAGGCATTTTCAGAAAGGAGTTGATAATGGCTCCTTGGAGGTCCATGTGAACTAGAATGTTTTCGAAGGAAGGACTGCATTAGGCTATAAAGGCCAGAAGAACAAGTTACTTTCTTACCTGGTAACGTTCTTTCGATGGGATGGTCCGACGACGTATTCCTTATCTATGACAGTAATCACCACAGCTGTGCTGCTTCGGAAAATCTTTCGGCGTCTGCGTCCTGCGTCGATGACGTCGATACGCCGTCTTCGAGGACCTCCTCAGACGACCAACGTCATGGGATGTTTTAAGTAGGACGCACAATGCCCGTAGCCTCAGTTGTAGTTTTTTCCCAGAACGTGTGGCACCAAAGTACTGCCAGTATGACCACAGAAAGCCTTGCGGAAACGTAAGCTGCAATCGCATAAGAAATACTGTAGTGGGGAAGGCAGGGAGGGAGCGATATGGAATACGTCGTCGGACCATCTCATCGAAAGAACGTTACAAGGTAAGAAAGTAACTTGTTCTTCGAGGGGATTGGGTCCTCCAACGTATTCCATATCTAGGACAGACTCCCAAAGCAGTACCAATGTTAGGAGGTGGGAAAAGAATTTAAAATATAGAAATTTAGAATGCCCAATCAAATTGCAGAGGAACGGTCCACCTTGCCAAAGGCCAGAACCTGACCACGGATAGAATCGAGGGAGTAGTGACGTACAAAAGTATGGACCGAAGCCCAGGTGGCGGCATCAAAGATGTTACGAATAGGAACACCCCTCTACAGGGCAGTAGAGGCAGCCATCCCCCTGGTAGAATGGGCCCGCAAGCCTACCGGAGGGCCCTTACCCGCCAAGCAGTAACATTCAGAAATTGCCAGGATAATCCATCGAGACACAGTCTGCTTAGTAACAGCTTGTCCCAAATGCCTCCCAGCGTAAACAAAGAGTTTATCGTCCACTCTGACCCGGGACATGTGTGAAATATAAAAAGCTCTCCTAGGATCCAGCCTATGGAGCCTCTCCTCTTCCTTATCAGGATGCGGAGGAGGATAAAATGCCGGAAGAATAACCTTCTGGCCTAAATGAAATTCCGACACCAGCTTTAGAAAAAAGGAAGGACGAACTCTACGGACAACCCTGTCCTTATGAAACACAGTGAAGGGTGGCTTAACTGAAAGTGCCAGTAACTCACTCTGCGAGCGGAAGTGACTGCAACTAAAAATACAGTTTTAAGGGTTAACAGACTCAAAGGACAAGAATGCAAAGGCTCAAAGGGAGCACCCATTATAAACTTGAGAACAAGGTTCAGATCCCAACCGGGCACCTGGAACAGTGACGGAGGGAATCCATTAGTGAGCCCTTTCAGAAACTGAGAAATTAAAGGGATTTTAAAATAAGAACACTCCTCAGACGAGCGCTTATAGACAGCGCCGCCAGGTAACCTTTAATGGTAACCACTTGCAGGCCCTTGTGGGCCAAAGAAAGCAAAAAAGACAGAACCACAGGAATGTCACATGAAAAAGGATCCACATTCTTAACCCTGCACCAGTCCAGAACTTTCCCCAACAGCAACGGTACAGAGACTTTGTTGCCAGCCATCTGGCCGAAAGCAACACCTCCATCATGTCTTCAGGGAGGTCCCAATCCTTATACCTCAACCTTTCAGAAGCCAAGCGTGAAGGTTGAGGGATCTGACCTCTGGATGGAGAACCTAACCCCCCCCACCCGTGAGAGCAGATCGTCTCGGTAGGGAAGACGACGTGGAGGGCAGATGGACAAGTCGAGAAGGTCCAGGTACCACGTCCTCCTGGCCCATGCCGGAGCAATGAGGATCATCCGGGAACCGAACCTCCGTAAACTCTGCAGCACTTGCGGGATGAC
Source organism: Ambystoma mexicanum (assembly GCF_040938575.1). Taxonomy (NCBI): domain Eukaryota; kingdom Metazoa; phylum Chordata; class Amphibia; order Caudata; family Ambystomatidae; genus Ambystoma; species Ambystoma mexicanum. Next base: position 900,278,598 of record NC_090923.1, on the reverse strand, counting down.
GGGGACTGGAGGAAATGCGTACAGCAGTGGGAATGACCACTCCACCACAAACACGTCTCCTAAGGCTCCTCTTGGAGGAAATTCCCACGAACAGAACCTTTCGCACTTCGGGTTGACACTGGAGGTGAAGAGATCCACTTGAGGGGTCCCCCAAAGGGCGAAGATCTCCAGGAGAATCTCCTGAGCCAACTCCCACTCGTGAGAGATCGCGCTCTGCCTGCTCAGAGCGTCCGCCGTCTCGTTTTCGTCTCCGGCGAGATGAACTGCCGAGACCGAAATCTCCTGCTGGATTGCCCAGAATCAGAGCTGCATCGCCTCCCTGTAGAGAGGAAGCGACCCTGCCCCCCCCTTTTTGTTGAGGTAGTGCATGGCCACTGTGTTGTCCGTCAGGATCAGGACATCGTTTCCTCGCACAGTCGGCAGAAAAACATTCACGATAAGCCTGACGGCCCTCTGCTCCAACACATTGATATGGAGTCTGGACTTCGACAGAGACCAGCGACCGCTGTCAACTCATTGGCATGAGCTCCCCCATCCCGTGAGGGATGAGTCTGTCACGATCGTCACCTCCGGCCAGGGTAGCCAAAATGGAGCCCCCTTCATCAGATTGCCTTTGATGGCCCACCACAGAAGGTCCCGGGGGACCGAGGGCGGCACCTGAACAGGGTCCGACATCCTGCCGGAGGACTGTGACCACTGGAGTTTGAGAGCCCATTGCAAAGATCTCATTCGCAACTTGGCCTCTGGCACCAGAAGAATGCAGGATGCCATGAGGCCGAGCAACCTCAAGAACCCGAACGCTGGGAGACTCTGGGCATGTTGAAACTTGTGCACCATCTGCTGAATGTGATGAGCCCTCACCTGGGGAGGAAAACACTGCCCCAGGGACGTGTAGAGCACTGCTCCGATGTACTGGAGCCGCTGTGTTGGCGTCAAATGGGACTTCTTTAAATTGAGGGAGAAGCCCAGCCTGTGAAGGGAGTGGCAGGTGACGGACAGATGATCCAGGACTTGCTCGGGAGAGCGGGCCCTGATCAACCAATCGTCCAGGTAGGGGTAGACGTGAATCCCCTCCTTTCCTGAGATACGCTGCCACCACCATGAGCTTGGTGAAGACCTTCGGGCGGAGGTCAATCCGAACGGCAGGACCCGAAACTGAAAGTGCGAGTCGCCAACCGCGAACCTCAGGAACTTCTTGTGCTTGGAATGGATTGGCACATGAAAATAATCGTCCTTGAGGTCTAGAGACACCAACCAGTCATGAAGTTGAAGGGCCTGGAGGACTTGAGAAAGAGTAACCATCTTGAACTTGTCCTTCCGAAGGAGCTTGTTCAAACCGCGCAAGTCCATGATGGGTCTCAATCCCCCGTCTTTCTTTGAAATAAAAAAATAAGGGGAATACAATCCCTTGTTCCTCTCCGCTACAGGCACCAGTTCTATGGCACCTTTCTCCAGCAGGGATTGAATTTCCTGCGCAAGGAGCGGATCCGGACTCTTCAAAGAGAGGTTCCCTGGTGGATTGTCGTGAGGCCTCTTCCGGAAAGGAAGACAGTAGTCGTGGGCTATGATCTCCAGAACCCACACATCTGAAGTAATGGCCCACCATTCTACCAGCCTTCCCCCAACCGGCGAACCATGGGACATGGCCTCATGACTGAGCAGAAGCGGCTGCGACGTTGCCTGAGGGCAAAGAGGCAACTGCCCGAGCGGCCTTGGCACCTCGGGTACCTTGTTTTCCACCTCTGGCACTCCTACGGTGGCCCCTTTGACTAGCAGCTCCTCTCGCTTTACTAAGGGATGAGTAATAACGAACGGAACCTCTCCTCCATTGCTGTGCCCTTGGACGAAAAGGCGAAGGTTGGCGAACTGCAGCGCTCAACGACTTTGCTGCAGCTTTTGAGGTCTGCAACCTCTCAAGGCTCTCATCAGCCTTGCTGCCAAAAAGATGCACACCATCAAAGGGCATGTTGAGGAGCCAGGCTTCCACATCAGGAGCAAACCCCGACTTCCGCAACCACGCAAACCTGCGTATTACGGTGCTTGCCGCCATGGACCGGCTGACGCAATCTGCCATGTCCAGACCCGACTGAACAGCCTCACACATGGCATCCTTGCCATCCTGTATCATAGCAAGAAACCCATCACATTCGTCCCCTTCGGGTATATGTTCAGCTGCTAAGGAAACAGTTTCACAGAGTGTGCGTGAAACGTGACAAGGCACATACGGAGTTGGCTGCCTGAAGAGCCATACACCCTGAAGAAAACACTTTCTTCACCAAACCATCAAAACGCTTGTCGTCCCTATCAGGAGGGATAGTAGGATACGACGCCTGCTTTGCTGGGGCCGTAGCCGCCTTCACCACCAAACTCTCCGGAGTGGGGTGCGTGGTCAAGTAGCAGGGGTTGCTACTGGCTGGGCGGTATTTTTGCTGAAAAGACTTGCCCACTGCCGGGAGACTGTTCGGAGCAGTCCAAGCCGCCGCCACCCTCCTTTGTAGAGCCATATGGAACGGCAGTACCGGGTCAGTTGGTGGACCTTGGTCGAGGATATCCGTCAGGTCATCCTGCAGAAAATCCCCTGGTGGAGCAGACCACCCCAAGTACTCGGTGACCCTCGACATAAGGCGCCGGTACGAGGACTCGGCATGGGTGCCAGGCTCAGGCCTACAGAACTCCACCTCCGGAGACGTGTCCAGACCACTGGCGTCGTGCAGCGACTGACGCAGGTCCTCAATCTGGCTATGTCCCGAGATAATCTCGTCTGGTACCGTATCAGGAACCATCCTATCTTCAGAACCCTCATCCACCTCAGAAAAATAATCTAGATGGTGGAAAGTGGGCACAGAATGGGGGACAAAGACATGTTTGGCCTTGGCCAGAGCCTTTCTAGGGGGTTCCACCGTGCCACAGGGTACCTCCGACAAGACAGCCTCAAAAGGCGGTGAGTGAATCGGTGTCTAGCGCGGCGCCGACAGCATCGACGGCTTAGACAAAGGCCTCAAGGGTGTCCTTTGACAGCCTGGGTGCTGATGGCATCGACGACTTCCTCTGAGGCGAAGCCTCGAGAGAGTCCCTCGCCGACCTCGGCGCCACAGGCGTCGAAGTCTTCTTCGAAGACTTCACAGGTGTACAGGGTCTCGAGCGCGTCGAGGACCGACCTTTCCCGCGAATCGTGCAGACTACCCTTGCCCGAAGGCGTACGAGCTGTGTCTCTAGTACCTCACTCGAGGCACGGACGGACCGGTGCCCTGCGATTCAAGAATCTCCAAAGAAGCCGATTCCTCCGGAGTCGCATGCTTGGTGGGATAAGCAACCCGCCGACAGGCGGAGTCCTCGGACGAGGACGGCAACTTATGACGGCGCTTCCGTGAGTGCCCCGAAGAGGCAGAGGAGTGGCGGGATCCACTCCAGGACAGAGACCCCCTAGACTTACGACGACGATGCGGAGAGTCGCCCCTCGAATTGTCCGTCGAAAGCCCAGTGGACCTCGACTTCCCGGGCTTCGACACCTTACCGACCAACAGCTTCTTCTGGCAGTCGACACAATCATCCGTGTCGTGGGCCTCCCCGAGGCACCAGAGGCAGGCGTTGTGCGAGTCCGTCACCGACATCTTGGACCCGCAGTCCCCACACCTCTTGAAGCCCGGACGCGGGGTGGAAGAAGAGGAAGACATCCCGATAAACTTCACAAACGAACAGGTTCAAAGAACCGAAAGAACAAACTCCAAAGAGTCGAGGCACGCCGAAATCTCTGAAGAGAACACATTTGGGAAAAAATGGAACTGAGGCTACGGGCGTTGTGCGTCCTACTTATAACATCCGGTGACATCGGCCGTCGGAGGAGTCCTTGAAGACGGCGTATCGACGTCATCGACGCAGGACGCAGACGCCGAAAGATTTTCCAAAGCAGCACAGCTGTGGTGATTACTGTCATAGATATGGAATACGTCGGAGGACCCAATCCCCTCGAAAAAGGGTTACGGTTTTGTCCATGATTAGGTTGGCCAGTCACATTTTTCTATAGGCTAACGAGATTCACAGGTGGTGGTGATTTGGGTTTTTCTAAAATGGCAGTTTAAGATCCCTACCCACTCTTAACTCCTTGCTTAAGCTTCACTGAATTATTTGTTCAGTTTCCGTTTTTTTACACCAGAAGTAAAGTAAAGTAAAGTTAATCGGTTTGGTGCACCTTTGCAATTACTTGGTGATTTTGTGGCATGTGGTACTGCAAAAAACATAGGAGTTGTTAGGGGGAGGTCTGAATCCTGGGTTGTGCAGGCTGTAAGCAACAGTTCTGAATGCTTGTACGAATGCTTGTACGATTGTTTGTGGTTTGTAGCAGGTACACCAGAAGAGCTGCTGGCCGGATTTGGTGGGGCTTGTGTGTGATAGGGCACAAGATGTCGTTGGCCATGCAATGAGTTCTGAACGGCTTTGACAAAGGCAAGGGGTTGATGGTGGTGCTACAAAGCAAAAAAAGCTGCCATGTGTGTAGAAGAAGCACACACGTGTTTGTAGGGATTTGGGTTGTTTGACCGAGGTAAAAAGATTTGCGGCAGAATTGACCGCAGTCATTTTCACCACAAATAAGCTTTTACCTCGGCTAAACAAGAAAAACATGCCCGCCCCAAACCACCAGTACACCCCAAAACTGCCAGTACACCCACAAATCCCCCTGCCTACTTACCTTTTCTCCGTCTGCCACCTCTCATGGACCCTGCAGCATCAGCTCCATGCCTCTAGCGCGTGCCGGATCTGACCCTCAAGGTCCCTTTTTCTTTTATATTCCTTTTTTTGGTCCCCCACCTGTAACCCCTGCTCTTAATGTTCTGTATTTTTCGGCAGCGATTGAAGGTACTGGCCGAAATCGGTCAAATGTACCATTCAATCATTTTTTTTTCAATCAATTTGGGTATTTCAGTTTGTAGCATAAGAGGGCTGGTAGGTTCAAGGATGAAACAATTAGTTTGGGAAGGAAGAGTGGTTGAAGAATATGAGTCTTGGTATAGGAGTTAAATGTGAGGGTGTACCTGTAGAGTTTGTCTGCCATTGATTGGAAATTGGAGAGAGCTTCATGTTATCCATCAGAATCTGGATTTTCAACTGTTTTTTATTCTATTATATGCTAATTGTCAGCTGGCCACAGGATCACAAGTTTGAGCTTAAGTAAAGTTTGGTGAGACTGACTCAATTGAGTCCAATTTTGAAGTGCCATTGAACAAGCATGATGCATGGGTGTGTTGCACATGTGGGCTAATTGTAAAATGTTACACATCTCTATTTCATCCTGGTTCGGGAGGTTGATGTTTTGGTGAGATTTCAGGTCAAAGTTAATGACGGCTATTACGTTAACCTCGGAGTGGTATTGCCTTTAAGATTTGCAAGTCCATGCAGGTTTGAGTGCTTCAGGCAGGTTTCAGTGTCACTGCATGGGAGGCTAGAAGGTTGAACATATACTGGTCTAGTATTTGTGGGTGGTGTGGTACTTGGTTTTTGTGATGTGAACAGCTAGATTTTGAGGAAGGCCCTGAAATCTAGGTGATGTTACTCTATGTAGTTGTCTGAGCATGGAGTGTTGCACTGCTAAAGTCGTGTTTGTAGGACAAAGCGCTATAACAGGCTTCTAGTGAATGCATTTCTTCTTGGTGGATTCAGAGCCCCTGCCGTGGAAGGCGCAGTGGGCGAAAGTGTTCAAATCATATCATGCATTTGACAGGCAGAGAGTGGCGTGTTTGGAGAGCTGGTGTGAAGTGGACCAGTCTCAGCAGTTCTGTCCAGAGTCAAGTGTTACATCATTTGGACAGTGCAACATCATCCGTACAAACCTGGAATAGAGCCAATGCAACTCCTGACAAATTATGTAATATATTGCATGAAATGGAAAATGCGTATGCCACTTTCTAACTGTATGTATGGTATTGCACGTATTCGTTTAATGGAAACACATTCCTATCACTAATAGTATTTCCGGAGCCTGATCTGTTTTGGAGTCATATGCGCAGCATAGTCCATCATCTAGTGGTTGACCGTAACATTACAAATTCTGAAACTTCAGTTGAGGTCTAGACTAAGAGTTCCTGTAAAAGAAAAAGCACATGTGATGCATGTCTGCTACCAACAATGCTCTTTGCAGTTGACACACTCCTCTTATAGGTTTTTGCCACAAGGTCCATGTTATTTTTTAAAGTAAAGTGATATGCTTTGGTATGTTGCTTTACCATTTAAAGAACTTTTAAAATGTGAGCATTTCATATATGGAACAATTCTTATGCTTACAAAGTTCACAGCTGGGTGGATCGGATGGGCACATTCAATATCCAAAACTGATCAGGCTGCACATTTTAAATTACTGGTAACTAAGATTTTTTTCCTCCACAACCAATCTGTTTTAGATTCAAATTGTGTGCAAAGATCAGTGAACAGTGTATTCTTCTAAATGAATTACCCACCCAGGATTCTCCAACTGTCTGGTTGTCTGAGCAGTAATGCTAGTAATGTGTGAACCGAACACCATCTTGCAGATTTGCATATGGACTGGAGATGTGAGTTTGCTATGAAAGCAAGTAAAGCCACTACTGATCTGGGTGTGTTCAGCAATTGTTTTCATCTGACAGCATTCTTGTGTAGATCGTATAATCCATCTTGCAAGTTCCGCTTTGCTAACAGGATTACCCTTTTGAACTGTGCCAAAAGCTACAAAGAATAGACTTATTTTTATTGCATGGTGTACATCAAGCTTTTTTGAGCGCGTAGGATTTCTTTCGCATTAGAATGTGGCAGATGGAAACACGCAGACAACTATATTGTCCGATGAACAACCTTCGTGGATAATGCAGGATGTGTTCTGAAAACCACCTGCATTATAAGGAATGGCTCTTATACTGAACTGGCTTGTAGCCCACCTTCCCTTCTTGTAGAAGCGATGCTATCCAAACGAAGACTTAACCTGAGATGATCCAATGAGCATTTGTGTATTATTTAAATGGTGGCAGCATTATCCTAAACAGGGCTAGTGCAAGCATTGAGCCCCATCCATGAATGCTTTGATCACTTGGACTCCCCACCACGTGACTGTGTGCTGGGAGGTGGTGTACACAACCTATGACGAAAGTGAACCTTAATTGAACTGTGTGGTAGGCAACAATCTAATAGGAATAACATATTTGACTAGCTTGGTTTCCTTTACTTGAAATGTGCTAATAATTTAGTGAATCCACCGAAAGATATCCATTTTCCACTTAATGGAGTTGCAAAAACGAGTATGTTGCTTACCTGTAACTCCTGTTCCCCAGCGTTGGTATCTTTCATGGATTCCCATGGTCTTATTATTCCCAGCTGACATGCTGTGAATCCTTGGTAAACTCAATATTATAATTTAGTACCCGGCGAGGGTCAATCAGAAGGTAAGGAGCATTCTGATTGGCCCTCACCTGGTCCATAACCCGTGCGGAATCTTTTCGAAGCTGAACCTTCGTTCCCATCACCGGCAGGGGGAGGGTTTGGCAGCCCCTCAGCCAATGAGGAGGCTTGGAACAGGGTGACCCCCCGCTCCGAGCCTCCGCAGGGCTGGAGGCTACCATCCTCACCCCGCCTGGGATTCAGGCGAGTGTTTGACCCTCCCCCACAAACAACCCGACAATGCCCTCCCCGTCCTCCCAACCCCACTTAACTTGTTTTTTCGACAGCGGATAGCGTCCGCTCCTGAAGGCCGCCATGGAAAGGAAAAACTGACTCTGTTTTCCCTTCCCCCGTGGCCTTTTTTTTCAGAACATTTCGGAACAGAAAAAGATAGCTATTAGTATCCCGGTCTTGCGGGCCGGGGTACTAATAGCAATATGCCCCTCGCTGCGGGGCCATTACTGAGTCAGTAACTATGGGCCCCGGGGGATTACAGACTCGGTAATGGCCTTAAATATAGCAAAACATTCAAACTCACTTCAGTAGCCCATCACTGTCCTTTTGGGTGTATTGTGGCCCAGCCCATCGGATGTCTAGTATCTAGCTCCACCCAGGAGGTCATCTTCAGATTCTAACCCCGGAAAGATGTGAGCCACCGTAAGGCAGCCTTACTCCCTAGCAGGTGGATTGTGGGGAGGGGTGAAGGGCGCATGTGAATCCAGGAAAGATACCAATGCAACAGAACAGGAGTTACAGGTAAGCAACATGCTCCTTCTCCAGCATTGGATCTTTCATGGATTCACATGCTTTGAGTACACAGCAGTCTTCAGCAATGAACAGGAGGTGGCAGGGGAGAAAGGCATACCTTCTTGAAATAGGCGTTGCAGGACAGCTCTCCTGACTCTTGCCTCTGCTTCCCCTTGTCCCTCCATGCAGTAATTCTTCACAAAGGTGTGCAGTACTGCCCAGGTATCTGCAAGGCAGATGTCCGGCTGGGGGGTTCCTGCCCATAATGCTGCAGATGACCCCACTGCTCCGGTAGAATCCGCGCATCTAGGACCTTGCATGAGAGCTGCTGGCCTGCGAATGTGTTGTGTCAATCGCCGAGGTGATGCCTTGCTTGGAGATGGGTTGTCCCCTGTTGGGAAGTTTGTTGAAAACCCTTAGTTCTGTCCATATAAAACTTTAACACTCTTCGAAGATCCAGCCAATGTAGTGCCTACTCTGCTGGAGTAGTAGGTTTTGCAAAGAAAACTTAAGAGTACTTCTGATTGTAGGTGGAACTTTAAGAGTACCTTAAGAATGAAGCTTGGATTTGGCTTCAACACTACTTTGTTTGTGTCAAAGCGTAGGTAAGGCAGCTTGACGGATAACGCGTGTATTTCTGACATGCGCCTGAAGGACGGGACTGCTCCCAGGAACGCCGTCTTCCACAATACATGGTTTATGTCAGTAGCTATTGGCAGGAATGGTGCCTTCATTAGTGCTGCTAGGACGGTATTCAGGCTTCACTGTGGAGGCATTTTCTTTTGCACATGGTAGGTGTGGAAGTCTTATCTATTTTGGCTGTGTGTTTTTAGACTTTCGTACGGGAAGGGGGGGCGGGGCGCGAGTCCCTAAATACTTTGGAAATTTCGGTCAAATCCGTTAATCGAATCAAGAGTTAATAGAATTTTAAGGGGTTCCTATGGGAGTCCAATTCAGCTTAACTATAGGGCGGCTATCTCTACCGAAAAAATATATATAATCTCACCCAAGAGCCTTTGACCAGATATTACAAAACAAGGGAAACAAAATTAGATGTGGCATATTAGATGTGGCATATGCAAACTGGGGAACGCCTGGGGCAAAACCCATACAGAATTTGGAAAAGCAAAACACATGCTACAAAACCAATCTAGGAACTTGTTGAAGCTATATAGAATGGAGTTACACTCCAAAGAGGGAGCGACGATGATTAATCATCAATTAACCAACAATTCAAAAGGCGTTTGGTCTCCAATCAATTAGGCAATTTACAGGGAAAATCCCAGCTAAGCCCCATCTTAAAAAAGTACCTGGTTGACCTATTCCGTTAAGTTTAGTAGCAAAAGACAGTAAAATAGTAATTTCGAAAAAATAAGCCTTAGCTTATTTTAGAAAGGTTGAAAGCTTAGCTTTCAAAAGATTTACCAAAAGCTTTACCATGGGACAAAAGATTTACATCAAATATTGTGCCTTCCCGATCAAACCCCTATCAAAATATTATAAGGGGAAAATCATCCGTACCCTCTTACGTGGATTTGAGATCCTTCAAATTACGACTGAGACCTCTCTTGATAAATTGGAGAGTTATTTATGGAGAACTCTACGCCTCCCCCAATGCCTTCCTATAACTAATTTGCATTGAGTTGGGTCAATAGACTAGGCTCAATAGGTTCAAACCTAAAAGAGCTTATCTATAATTCATATCCGAAAAAAGTTTTAATGACTGGCTTATCTTTAACCCAACCAAGACGAAAAACAAAGTAACATTACGGGATTGGGCAAATTAACAAAACAAACTGCTGGAGTACACAGTATATGCTTTCAAATGGCTGAAATCTTTCTTTTCATCTGGTGGGTGTGGGCGTGCGTTTTCTTTCATTGTTGCCACCCTCCCTTGATCCCATTGGTCCCAGTGCACCGGACCATGTGACCGGAACACTCGAACACTGTAGTGTTTGAAATGTTCGGCAGGAGCTTTCTACCCCATTTCCCTGCTGCATCTGCGCCTGTAAGTGCATTGGAGCCTTATGTGCTTTGTAAAGGTGCAGAAGGAGGCGACTGACACACACAGGTGAAGAATTATTGGCATAAACATTTATTATGCCAGGTAATAAAGAGAAAACCTTGCTTGCCCTCTTGCCCTGCCTCAACTAAAAAACAAAGGGTGCCTTCAGAATGTTCGTGAAAATCAATAGTCACTGTCCTGAGTCAAAAACCCTGCTTCTGTCATTTACACTAAATACTAGACTAAAAAGGTAGTGGATCTTCTAGGTCCAGATGAATGACTCCCCTTCTTCTGGACCGTGGCCCACAGTTCCAACTGTGGTGCAGAATCTTTGCGTGGGGGAATGACTCCCTTTCCCCAGGTCTCAATTCCTTTTCCAGGCACAACACAAAGTTCCAATTTGTAATGCTAAACGGCAGTAAAGTTCTCAATTTGAGTTCACAAGATAAAGTTCGGGCTCAAACATCAATATTACTTATCGTCCATAGTTTCTTCATTATTGGGATTGTGGAGAATGTCTCCCCGCTACAGGTGTCTTATTCTCCAGGTTTTCACAATACCAGGGGGATGCCACCCTTCCCCTGGGGCGAAACACAAAAAGGCAACGTTCAAAACAGTTCTGCTCATCATATAAAAGGGAATAGCTTCCTTTCCCCGCTATCAATACAAAAAGGCAAAATTCCACATAACCAAGGGAAATGACTCCCTCCCCCTGGTCTGAACTACCATGAAAAGGACTCCCTTCTCCTAGTATCCTGCCAGCTCTACACAACTAGCGGGAATGATTCCTTTTCCCCAGATTCCGGTTACCAGAAGAATGACTCCCTTATCCTGGTAACTTTTCAATTGCCAGCACACGCTGCTCCTCTACTTCTTTTACTTAAGTGTTAATAGTTCCTAAACTTTCATTGTAAAAAGAAACCGTTCTGGAATGGTTTCGTTTTAAAAATAAAAAAGTGTAGGAAACTTGCACTGCACTGAACATTCCTTTAAACAGCAGGCACATTTGTTAGGGGGTTTGGATTGCATGTGGGAGGTGGCATGGTGATGGGGTTTGTGGGGGGTGGGGGCAGGTCAGCAGGGAACATAGTTCCACTAGTTCTTTTCATACACTTCGACCACTGCCTTTACCAAGTGCTGCGATGAGGAAGATGCCTCAATCTGTGTGCAGATGTGGAGTCCCAGCACCTGGTGTCCCTTGCTGTTCGATCCAGCCATCTTGTTCACTCTCCTACCAAGTGGGAGCACTAGGCAGACACCGCACTTCCTTATTAGGGTCCCAAACCCCTGGTTCTCTCCTTTTCATGCTCCGCTTCCTTGTCTCGCTCCCCCGCCAAGTACGAATGCGAGGGAGATGCTTTGCTTCTTGGTGTGGTGTGTGTGTTTGTTTGCTTTCATTATTCCCACCCTAGGGCTAAAGCAAAGGGCAGCTCACAATTCCAGTTTGCCCCTTTTTACCCGTGTACTCTGGAACTTACACTCAAGGTTAGGTATGGGTGGGAAGCACAGCCATTACTGTGTGCTGGTAAAACTCTGCCACTCCTCATTACTTTTATTTGTGCTCACCCGGTGTAGACCCACATAGTGCACTCTTGTTAGCCAATGTGTTGCACTTTGATGGATTCAGCAGGTGGGCAATATTTTGCATTTAGATGGATTTGAGGGTGGGCAATGTGCTGCACAGATGGATTTGACGGTTGGCAAAGTGTTGCACCTAGATGGACGATAGGTGGCTGCACACACAATGACTGTCACTCTCGCACACCTTCTCTAGTGCACTCACCATCCACATGCCAGCTTGACATGGGTGGTTAACAGGGACTTGGCCACCCCTTCATATGAGCCAACATGCACACACGCATACTAGCACTCCTCAAACTTCCTATCCCTGGACTCCGGTCCCCTGAGGGCATTCAACCTACAGCACGTGTGACCATACCAATGATGAAAGGCGCTATACAAATGACACACATCTACTACTAAAAGCACAATCAGAAGAATACATACCCTACTTCCCTATTTGCCTTTTTTCCCTGACAGTAGGATACGGATGACATCTAAGATTCCGATTTAATATTCTATGTACTTTGGGTGTGTAGTGGGTTCACCTAGAGGTAATCTAAGACTATGTAGGCATGAAAAAAAAATGTGGAAACTGCTTTTAGACTGTCCAGAGACTACTTCAGTAAGATATTGATGGTTAGGCAAATATGTATCTGGTATTAAAATCAACCTGAAGGAAAAATGGTGGTGTTGCCCCTTAGTGGGTAGGTATAATTTCATTATTTTTACACTCACACACTTTATCAAAGTATTATACAACATGCTAGGAGAGGCACACCTACAAGGCTACTAGTATGGTTATATGCCCATCATTTAATTATATCTAATTGTTATTATGAAATTGTAATGTTTATTTTATCATGAGATTAAAAGATTTTAATAATGAAATGATATTTGAACTTTGTGCTGAATGTGTAATGGTTTTGACAACCAAATCACAAACAATACATTTGTGTATTGTTAATGGAGAGAAAAATTTACCCTGGGCACCCTGAGGTTACCTGAAATTAACACTAACCACGTTTGCTTTCCAGACCACACAATCTGCAGAGAATACATCGAATGCTTGGTTTCACTGCATAATCAGGGAAGGGTAATTAGAGCAAAGATTACCTGCGAGATGAACTGTACTCACGGCCTGGAAATAAAAAAGAAATATGGTTAGGATACAAAAAACAAAGTGATTTCAGTTTAGAATTCATAGTCAAAATAAATAGGCTGAAAAGATGTCAGCCTTTTTACTTCTCAATTTCAGGGCAAAGTTGGATGAGTTTAAAACTTCAAACTTGTATTAATAATACAAATAATTACATTGGCAACAGTTGTGGTTGCAACTCTTATTTGCAGCTTGAGATGGTAGGACCATGAAGCGTGCCCAAACAATTGATCATGCTCGTTAAAGTAAAACTTAACACCTTTCAAAAAGATCATGCACCAATTGCCCAGCCATAAGGCAAACCTTAGTAGACAGGCAACGGACCTCAGCCCTGATCCGTAAGATCAGCATTCAGGACCATCCACTAGTTGGATTCATTCTTGGGACAGCAAACGAGGAAGGTCGATTGTCAAACATCAAGTCACAGGGAGCTATAATGAGGGTGATGCCGCAGAAGGAGGGTGATGCTAATGCAACTATCGCTTTAATGGGTTAGAGTAAGACAGTGTCTCTGAAGAGCTGCACAAACATTCAGATTTTGTGCATCTTCGACAGACTTGCTTTGAAACTTTCCAAAAGGGTCTCTCAGACTTACATTTCAATGGACTCTTCATGAAGCTATCATATTCTATACAAGTTTCTAATAAATCGGTCACTTTGAAAATGACTCAAATGTTTGCCTTGGAAGCAGAGATGAGCTTCCCTACAAACACAAAAAGGAGGAAGTGTGAGCGGGAGTAACAACCAGTGGAGGTCACAAGGCACACCCCGCAGGTCAGGGGATATAGCTGGCACCACCATGCGCAGTGCGAGCCGGATTTAACATTTCAAAGATCCAGGCCTGCAGGCTGGACATTTCAAAGATAAGGAATCTGCAGAGGAGAACGTATACATTAGAATGAAAATGTTACACAACATAGGGACTAATAGTCTTGTTGCATTTGGATGGTTTATCGACTGTTCTGGGGGTAGAGAGACTAACCCACAGCTAGGCACATTTAAAAAACATGTGATTTCGAAAACCAATATTTTAATTGTAACATACTTTCATTGTGCCCAACAACTACTAAAAGGGAAAATATGGAACAAGTTACTTACCTGTAACTGTTGTTCTCCAGCATGGGTCTGGCATGGATTCACATGCTCTATTCCCAGTCGTCAGGCCGGGAATCCTCATTAAATGAAAGTTTCACTTTCATTTATAAACTGTCTTTCTCCCATAAACCAATCACTGAGATCTGGGTCATACTGCCCCCAGCCAATGACTGCCCTCTCACTAAACCCCTCCTCTGGCAACCATCTTCAGATTTGGTAGCATGTAAAGTGGCAGTATGACCAAGAAGAGCCGCAGAGGGGCAGAAAGAAGGGTTTGCATGTGAATCCATGCCAGACCCATGCTGGAGAACAACCGTTACAGGTAAGTAACTTGTTCCTTCTCCAGCATGGGGTCTGGCATGGATTCACATGCTCTTGATTACAGAACACCTAGCAGTACATACATACACAGCCACGGAGGTGGCAAGGCTCAACGGAAGCAATTACTCTTACCTCCTCACCAGGCTCACCCTTCAAGCAAGCAGATTGCATAGCACTGCTTGGCCGACTCTGGAATCCCTGTCGACGCAGTAGAATTTCGTGAAGGCGTGCTTACGCCTCCACGTAGCATCCCTGAAGATGTCCAGCAGGGGCACACCAGACAGGAACGCAGTCGTCGCAGCGATTGCTCTGGTGGAATGGGCTCTCGGACGGCCAGGCAACGGTCTGTTTGCCAACGGGTGACAATGAGTGCTGCAGCCGGAGAGCCACCTGGAGATGGAAGCCTTGGAAAATGCCTTCCCATGGTACACAGGACCAAAGTTCACAAAAAGCAGAGAAGTTTTCCAGAAAACTTCAGTGCTCGAGGCACATCCATCGATTGCAAAGTCCTCTCAGCCGGCGACGAAGGCATCGGATAAAAACAGGTAACACCAAGGGCTTGTTGAGATGAAATTCCGACGGAACCTTGGGCATAAAGGAGGGGCGTGTCCGCAGCACCACCCTAGTCTTGTGGAAAGTCAAATGAGGCTGCTTGCAGGACAGAGCCTGGATCTCACCTACTCTCCTGGCAGAGGCGATGGTCATGAGGAAAGCTGTCTTCCAAGACGGGAACTTAAGCGGAGCTTGTTGCATCAGCTCGAAATGGGGCCCCCCATGAGCCTAGTCAGTACCACGTTGAGTTCCCACGCCGGGGCAGGAGCTTTCACCGGCAGGAACCAACAGAACAATCCTTTTATTAACTACTTCACCAGAGGGTGCAACCAAAGAGAAGACCGTCCCGGAGAGCTGGTGTAGCGGGAGATAGCCGCCAGATGCACCTTGATGGAGGCGTGCGCCAACCCCGACTCAGCCAATGACAACAGGTACGGAAGGACTTGGGGGGCCATGACTCTCAGAGGGTTAATCTTCTGCGACCGGCACCAAGTTGTGAAACGCTTCCACTTGTGTCCGTAACCAAGTTGATGATGCCCTAGCCTTGGCGAGGACCTCCCTGCAGTCCGCAGTAACTTGTATCCACCGAACTCTAATGCTACAGGAGCCAGGCCTTCAGGTTCAGCAATCCTGGGTCGTAGTGCAGGATTGCGCCTCCTTCCCTGTTGAGAAGATCCGCGACCACTGGCAGCTTGACTGGAGGGGACACCGACATGCTGAGAAGGTCCGGGTACCAGATCTGCCTCGGCCCCGCTGGCGTGACGAGGATCATCCTGCACCGGCTGAGTTGACTGATGACTCGTAGCAGCGGCAATGGAGGGAACACGTACAGAAACGGGCCTTCCCAAGGGAAGGAGAATGTGTCCCCCATGCTCCCCGACTGGGGGAACCTGCTGGCGAACCTCTGGCACTTGGTGTTTGTTGCCGTCGCAAACACATCGATCTGGAGAGTGCCCCACTTGAGGAAGAGTTTGTCCACTTGATCCTGCCAAAGCTCCCTCTCGTGGCAAGAGTGCAGCTCCCTGCTGAAGGAGTCGGCAACAAGGTTTTTTATTTCCGCCAGATGGAAAGGAATGAGGAACATACCCTGGGCAACGGCCGAGTGCCAAAGCTCCTGCGTCTTTGGAGAGTGCCAGGGATCTGGTGCCCACCCGCTTTCAGATGCAAAACTTTGTGGTGGTATTGTCCTTGAAGACCCTCACCCTTTAGGGATGGAAGCAACGACTTGATGGCCCAAAACATGGCCTGTAGTTCCAGGACGTTGATATGCAGCGCCTTCTCCTCCGGCAGCCACAGTCCTCTGGCGTGGAGCTGTCCGGTATGAGGTCCCCAGCCTTCGAGGGAGGCATCCGTCGTGGCCGTCTCCTGGTATGGAGGGCTCTGGAAGTCCGTGGCCCTCGGGATGTTGCAGTGCACGCCGCACCAGCTTATCGCTCGATGGAACCCATTGTCGAAACTTCTGGACACTTGGATCCAACAGACGTCCAAGCAACCTGCAGAGCCGGGCCAGGTAGATGCATGGCGACATTATGCCGAGCAGCGACTTGATGGTCCTCACCGTGGCAATCTGTAGTGTCAACAGCTGTTGCACTTTGCCCAAGATGGCGGATATCCTCTCCTCTGACGGAAAGACCAGACAGGACACCATGTTGAGTATGGACCCCAGGAACAGAGCGTTCTGCGATGGAGTCCAGCAGGATTTTGCATAGTCCACCAAGAACCCCAGATGTGTCAGCAGCCGGACGGTCCTCTGTGTGATAAATGGCAATGTCCTTCGACTTGGCCCGGATGAGCCAGTCGTCGAGGTAAGGGTACATATGAATTCCCTGTAGTCGTAGATGGGCTGCGACCAGAGCCAGGCACTTCGTAAAGACTGAGTGCCGGCTTCAGTCCGAAGGGAAGAGCCTTGAACTTGTAGTACTTCCCTTATGCGACAAAGTGCATGAACTTGCAATGTTTCACGTGAATGGAGACGAAGTACGCGTCCTCCAGATACGACGACAGAAAGTCTCCCTCCTCCAGTTGGCCGAGCACGTGCTTTAATGTGACAATCCTGAACTTTTGGGACTCGAACTTGAGTCGTCACAGGTTGAGAATGGGCCTCCAGCCCCCGGTCTTCTTTCTAACCATAAAGTATCTTGAGTAAACTTCAGAACCTGCGAGTCGCTTTGGAACCAGCTCTATCGCCCCTTTTCTTAACATGGCCGAACTTCCAGCAGCAGCTGAGGGATGCGTTGTTCCTGCCGGGCCACCAGTGGTATTCGTGGACACTTTCGCTGAAACGCCAAATTGTGTCCGTGGATGAGAGCGTCCAGCATGCATCGATGGGTGGAGATGTTTTCCCACGCGCTGACGAAGTTCGCCAGTTGGCCTCCCACTTTAACGCTCCCCTGATATCCACGGGGACGCCACTCAGCCCTGGTTGGATCACTCGCACTCTCGAACCCCTCCCTTGGAATTTGTTCGGCTGAGGATTGGGACTGCAATACAGGAATTTCGGATTAAAACCCCATTGTCGCTTGTTGCTTGGCTCCCATCTCCCTTGAGGACCAAACCTTCCCCTTAAGCCTTCTCCTCACCTTGCTTTTTTGTATGATGCGCTCTCCGTCCCGCTTCTCGGTGCAGGGGCGCGTAGCTGGTGTGGGCGCGTCATGACCTAGTTGCTTCACTGGTGCGGGCCCTGTTGGAGTTCAGACCTGCAGTGACTCCAGTTCGTTAAGGTAAGTGCGCTGTTTTTACAGTCTTGATAATCTGTCCTCCTCCCTTTCTCCTGTCCTTTGATAATGTCTGTTTCTTCCTCTGGGTGCAGGAGGAGGTTATTGTTGTGCTGATTGGGATTGAGCACGAGGCGGTGAGTGAATGCGCGATGTGCGGCGGATTCTTGACTTTTCATGTGCTAAGCAGTGTTTCCTCTCTTGTAGGTCACTGTGAGGTTCCGGGAGCTGACCAAGAGCGGCCCGTATTCAGGTAAGCGTCTGGTGGTTCTTGCTGCTTTCTGAATGGAAATATGGAACGCTTACTAATGCTTTCTTCCCCTTCTTTCCAGGTTGCGGCTTTCCGGAGATGGATGCGGCGCTGAGATGCTGTGTTCACTGGACTGGGTAAGCGATGGATTGAGAACGGGATACTACTCACAGGTAAGTGTCGTACTAAAGATGTTCTTCTTGTTCTTTCAGGTACGCGGCACCAGGAAAGCAGGTAAGGAACTCAGGAGATCGAGCTGAGCACGGTGAGCGTCACGCTGCTAACCGCAGAGTAACGCGAAGCGTGTTCCTCTGTTTGCGCGTGGCTTATATAGCCTCAGGTATCCCAAGGCCCGACCACACCCAAAACACTAGACTTCGAACTGAGCTATGTGGGAGCTTCCATGTTGTGCCAAGCCCATTACAAAGTCCAGGCCCCCATGTTACCTTCACTTTGAGCATGAGCCTGGCGCCAGTACTGACTCCAGGAGAGTCTTTGGTGAGATGGCAAGGCCTTTCGGGCCATAATAGGAGACCCTAACCTGGGTCCAAAGGGTAGGCTGACTTGTCTATGAGGGTTGGGGGTAGAGATTGTGCAGGGGTGGGGGCCAGACATCCTGGCTAGTTCAATCCTGCTTGGAGGTTAGCACGCCACCCTGGGTGCCTGGATGACAACGGTGGCCACCTCTGAAGGCCTTGGAGTGACCCCTGTAGGCTTCCTGGACCATGGAACAGGAGGGTTGGCGGTAAGAGGACGATCCACCGCCGAAACTCTTTCGAAGATCTCCCCGACTTTCCTCCTGAGGGACAAAAGGACGGATGGTGCTGCTGCAGCGTGACCAAGGCAAGGGCCGTCTCGGTTTTGATGGCCTGAAGAGACTCGTTGACTGCCTTGCCGAAAAGGTCTCTGAACGGCATGTCCAGGACCCTCGTCTGGATCTCTTGTCTGAAGTTGGTGGCCTTCAGCAAGCCACAGCGACGTAGGCACACCCAGTTACCCATCTGGCGGAACCCTGTGTCTGCAATGTCCAGGGCCACGGTGATGCCGTGGTCCAACACCACATCGCCTACCTGAAAAATGTCCATTGACTTTACCCGCTTGTTCTCGGGGAGGAAGTCCAGTATCGGAGCCATCTTGTATCATAGTTCCCGGTCGTACCTGCCAGGATCGCTAAGGCGTTGGCCGCTTTTACTGTCGTCGCCGCCGAGTAAATTACCTTCCGTCCCACTGCATCAAACTTCTTCCCCTCGCCGTCTGGCGGAACCGATGACGACGGGCTAGACAATTTCTTCCTTGCCGCGGCCGAGACCACAGAGTCCGGTGACTGCTGTGACCTCAGGCTTTTGGGCGCAGACTCCGGCACCCTTTACTTCTTCTCCAAACGGTGCCTCTTCCCGGAGCCAAGGAGAAGTTCTTCAGGAGCACCAGCCCCAGACGTCTTTCAGGAGTAGTACTGACAAAATGGTCTTCCTCTTCGCCTCCCAGCATTGATACAGGAAGCCTTCCTTTTTCTTCTCCTCCGGTGTGAGCTTAAAAAGTTCCGACGCACAGGCAATCAGAGTGGAATTACACCACTTCGTCCGGCGGAGAGGCCCTCGGTGGCGAAGAGAGTCCACCATCGTCGTCGGTGTCCATCATAGCGTGTCCTTCCCTGTGTCCCTATGGGGTGGGCGGGCAGTGACAGCTGGAGTGGAGGCGTAGGATGTCCCCTCCTCTTCTTCGGCAGTGGTGGCCCCGGTGTCATCGCTGGTGGTGTCGCTGGCAGTGCCGTCGGCATCCTCTTCTGAATCTGACACCAGTGGATGGTCGAGAGAATAAACTGTGACAGGTCTCTAGGAGGTGCCTGGGGGACAGGGTTGCTGGGCACCAGCGCCCATGTCATCGACGCCGCCTTCTGCGGGCGTCTCCTCGTCGTCACCACCACCCCATCTGGGATGGTGTGGACGGAAACTATCTCATCCTCCTCGGACGAAGAAAGGTCCATGCCCTGAAGCACCCCTGGGCATGTGAGCCTTTTCGGCGACCAAGGGCCATAGACTTAAGGAGCAAAAAAGAGATTTAGTGTCAGGAAGACTTCAGCAGAAGTCCCTTTAACCACCAAAATAAATGAACCCCAAAAAATAAAGAAACAAAAAGCAACAAAAAGACCAGTGGTCCCATAAAATGAGACTGCAGAATCCCCAATGAAGATACTTTTTTACACTGTTCTACCAGCAAGTAGGTATTCCCTCTGCTTAGGGTTCTTATCAGAATCTGATCTTGTCAGTCACCAGTCATGGGTCTTGTTCTTTTGGCCAGTAGCATCTTTCGATGGAGATTCTCGTTCTCATGGCTCTGGGTTCGCTCTGGTATGTAGCCTTCAGCAAGCTCTTTAGCCTTTCTCCAGCGGCTGGTCCCAGCCAGTGTATTGTATGATGTAAAGCCCCTTGCAGGCTTTCAAATCCTCCTTCACACGTTCTTGCCTCCGTCGTAGTGATATATATCAATATAGCACTAAGCAGAATTCCAGGTTCCAGGTTTCAACATGGGTCTCTGGCTCTCCCCCTTCCTCCTGCCACCTGGTTGGTAGCACAGACAGTGTTGTTCCCTACAGCCTACTGTGAGCTTTTGTAGCACACCTACTCAGATTACCCAATAATTTCCTCGATTGGTGCCTCTATTCTTTTACTTTCCCTGTGATTGCCTCTGACCAGATTCTCTATGGGCTTTCTCTTCAGGTGCATTGGTTCTTCATTTTAGGTTACCGTGCTTGGTGTGCTTCTTCCTCCCCATTCTTTTTAAAGACATGCACCTGCCAGTCAACATTCCTGTCTTGGGATGAAAAACCTCACCCTTCCTCTTTCCCTCCAAATATGGCATACAGTGCCACTTCATCATTTCAACTCCTCTCTAAGAAAGAACTGACACTAGACAAAAACATGCAACGGACAAGGGCAAACAAATGACATCAAGAAAAACTGACAGACAATTGGAAAGTTTTGCTGACGCACAAAGGAAAGTGATTAAAACACATGAAGGACAATAGTGTGTGCATAGGCTGTCAACCAAGCTATTCTAAAACACCTTTAATGGTATTTATTTATTTCATTTGCTATACGCCCAAACCCGGAGGTATCACGGTATAGGTTACAGGAGGCTTACGTTTCTGGTTACAAGGCGAAAGTCATTACAGCTCATGCAGAAGACAGCATTTATGATCTAAGCACAGTTACATGAGAGATTCTCAGGTTACAAATGAGAATCAAGAATTGTTGGAGTTCATTAGTATTTGTTGAACAACCAGGTTTTTAGCATTTTCTTGAATTTCTGGTGGGAGGGTTCGTTTCTAGTGTTGGAAAGAAGATCTAGATGCTAGATCTAAGATCTCTAATGTTCTTCTTACAAGCAAAGTGCACAGATATATGCACCTATGAGTAATGCAGAGTCTTTTTAAGACGATTCTGGCTTTGTTAGGGAGTCAATAGACTTCCCTTTTAATCTTTGATACGTGGTCGGATTTATATATGCCCAGAGCTGCTTGCAGTGCTTTATTTTGCAGGAGTTGGAGTTTGGCTAGGTTGGTGTTGGAAGCACCTAGCACTAATACATTGCAGTAGTCTAACTTGGACAGAATGAGAGCCCAGTCTAAACGAACACAATTTTGGGGGGTCAAGAATTGCCGAATTAGTGCAATAAGCTTGGAGGTGTAGGATGTAGCTGATGAGTGCATTCACATGTTTGGTCAGTGTAAGATTGGTATTAAGGTGTACACCACCTAGTGTTTTGGATTGGTTGAGAATGGGAATGGGTGTGCCGTCAATAGTGATCGAGGCATAGTCTCAGTGGAGCGTTTTGATTTTGGCTGGCGACCACACCCATGAGGATCTCTGTCTGTTCATCATTTAGACACATCCTGTTTGCCATCCAATTTTGGATGATCGCATAGATTTTGTTGACCGTGATTGTGTCTTGCTCATGGTTATCCATGATGGGGATAAGTATCTGCGTATCATCAGCAAAATTCATATAGATCACACCAATTGCATCTAGTGCTACAAAAAGTAACTTTGTATAGGCATTATAGAGAGTTGGCGATAGGCAGGAGCCTTGTGGCAGTTCTATAGAGACTGGAATAGGGTCAGAGGCTTCCTTGCCGATGCCGACTCTAGAGGTACGTTCTGATAGAAATGATTTGACCCAGAGTGTAGCTTCCTGGGAGAAATTGAAGTTAGTAAGCAAGGTATTGCATAGTTTGTCATGGTCCACCAGACTGAATGCAGCAGATAGATCTAATAGTAGTAGGATGCTCAAACTACCAGTATCTTTTATAGAATCTATTTGGATTTGTAAATCCAACATTGCTGTTTCGGTACTGTGACTTGGCCGGAGACCAGATTGTCCAGCGCCTAGGAGGTGGTTCTGCTCCAAGTAGTTTTGAATTTGGTAAAAGACTATTTTATCGATTATTTTAACCAGTAAAATGATGGTGGTTATAGGGCGGTAGTTTGTGGGTACTGTAGGGTCAAGTGATGGTTTTTTTAAGCAATGGGGTGACCCAAGCTTCTTTGATGCTGGCAGGTACCACCTTGGAATCAAAGGAGGCATGGATACATTTAGTGATGATTGGTGATAGTATGGGTGCACAGTTTGACTAGTTTGGCTGGGATGCAATCTCCTTTTCAGTTTGAGGCTTTGAGTTTGGAGATGCTATCTAAGACTTGCTCTTGGCTGACCTGGGAAAATTTGATTGCTGCCTCTAGATTTCTATGTTCTGAGTCCAGAAAAAAGGTGGAGGCGTTTTTGCTATCTAGTAATTATTTTTTGGCTGGAATTTTATTTTGGAGCGTGTCAATTTTTGCGGCAAGTGCACTTTGTATGGTGGTACACCATGACTTGCTGGTGTTTATGTGGGCAGCCACGGGTATGGGGCTTTCCAATTCTTTCAGAATGGCGAAGAGCCCTTTGGAGTTCTAGGCTGCATTATTGATACATGTATTAAGGACATTCACTTTGTGTTCTATTAAGGTGGCTTTGTAGAGTTTGTTGGCTTTGGTGAAGGAATTAGCAGTCTCTATAGAGTGAGATTTATTGTGGATGTGTTCCGGCGACCTTTTGTTACGCCTTAACGCTACCAGTTCCTCATCGAACCAGAAGTTGGATCGTTTAACTAGCCGTGGTATTTTAGTTTTAAGTGGCGCTAGTGCATTAATGGTGGCAGTGAGACAAGTACGGTAGGTGTCTTCGAGGCAGCTGGGATCCGTATCTGTGCTGGTTTGTGCTGCAAATGCCTCTAACAATACGGGGGGATGTCTTCAGCTGTAAGGTTCTTAGTATTTCTTGTTTCAATGGGACTGAGAAATGTCTTAGCCATGGATACTGTTCCTTGTGATATGATTTGGAAACAGATAAGGTGGTGGTCGGACCAGTTAAGAGCTGAGATAGAGTCAATGGATAGGCATACGTTTAAGGTGAGTATCCAGTCTAGCGTCCTGCCCTTGTCATTGGTAGATACAGTCACTGGTTGTGTGAAGTTCATGTCAGAGAGGGAAGAGTGGAGGGCACTAGCTTTGTGGTCAAGGGCATCATTAAAACCTAGAATAATATCACTGAGGATGATAGATTGGGTGTACGGCTTGATGTAGGGAGTAATGAGAAGTGGAATATCGGTTTCTGGGCGATTGAGGTGGTTAGGAGCTATGTAGGTAATGAGGAGGTTGATGGTGGTTTTAGGGTTGGTTGTCAGTTTGATAAGAAGCAGTTTGTAACCTTCCAAATTATCTAGGGGGCAAGATCTAAATTGAAGATAACTTTTAGCAATGA
The DNA here is from genome assembly GCF_040938575.1 of Ambystoma mexicanum. Classification (NCBI taxonomy): domain Eukaryota; kingdom Metazoa; phylum Chordata; class Amphibia; order Caudata; family Ambystomatidae; genus Ambystoma; species Ambystoma mexicanum. The sequence continues at coordinate 900,254,998 of NC_090923.1, read as the reverse complement.
TTCTAACACCTCCTCCCACTGAGTTGGTGCAGTCAAACCGGATTATGGTGAAGTCCGGGGGAATGGCCAGGGTGAGCGCTTGGCCCAATGCTTTGTGCAGCCAGGTTTTGGTAATTACTTAGAAATCAAGTTATTGATCTATAATGAGATCATGTATCTCAATGGCATGGGCACATATGGAGCACACATTGAGGAGGGCTCCTTTGAGCGGGTGGGGCTCGGGGGTGGGGAGGCGCCAATGGAGGGGTTGGTGGGTTCAGGAATGTGGGGGGAGGATGTTAGACTAGTTACTTAACAGGGTTCGAGTGGTTGTTGGAGTCTCAGCTGATTATGGTGTAGTGGTATGGTATACTTTGGTATGCTGTTTAAGCATATGGGCGTAGCTTGTGGTGTGGGTGGGCTATGACAAAGACGTGACGCAAGTCTGGTGTGCCTAGCGTGTCCTTTGCAAGTGTATGTAGATGTAGGAGGAGGAAGGAGCAGTCTGGACTTGAGACGGCCTGCGCGTTGTGGACCAGTGCAGGGGATGGCAGGTTGGCTGCTGGTATGGGAGCTGTTGGAGAGGGTTTCGTCCTTCGTTGAGGTTTTGGTGTTGTGATTGGACGTGCTGGCTGTAGTCTGGGGTGGTGAGGAATGTGGGAAGGGGGTGGTTTTGGGTAAGAAGGGGGTTGGGCAAGGAGTAGGGTGATGGCGGGGACATCCAATTTTAGCTAGGCCATTTCCTACGTGGGTGAAAGCTCCTCCTGGACACGGTAAGGAGTCATTAATTGAGATGGAAACCATAGTTGTGGAGTGCGGCTCTAGTGGAGCCTCCAGTTGAATATTAAGAGGATAAACTGATCCTGAGTAAAATGAATAGGGTGAGGTGTGTAAGCAGGTGGCGGGCTCCTCTAAGCCTGGTCTTACGAGTCTGTCGTAAAGGTAGCAGAATTAAAAATGGAGGTGAAGGCAAGATCCTAGTTGGAAAGTATTAGGATGCACAATAACTAGCTAGCAGTGGGGGTCACCAAGTATGGTGCTTTGGAAGGACTAAGAGGTATAAACAAACACAGTAAAGAGGCTAGATGCACTATTGGTGGGTAGGTTTTGGCAGTATGGTCAAGGCGGCAGTCAAAATCTTTTCAAAACAGTGTTGAGCACAGCATAGTCCAGAGGTACAAACATCTTGATACAAAAAATTGGCATGATGTAAGATAGTATAATCAATGCGGCGGTCAAATGCTTTTCAATACAATAGTGTGCACAGCATATCACAGGTGTGATCATAATAATAATCACGCTTTAACATTCAGTGTGATTTAGAAGCTTAATTGTCGCACTAATAATATTCAATGTGGCTTCGGAACACAGTGGCCAGCAAGGGCGGATCATAGCTACACCATATTAAGATATTATGTGTGATGGTAGTATGTGTGCTATGTAGGTTACACAATAAGTATGAACACTGTTATTAGTTAATCTGATAGTTAGTGGTGAGCATCGTAGTTCTTATAGTCCAGGCCACGCTCTAGTAGAGGTATTTTTCACAGTGAGGGTGGCCCCCGCATATCGAGAGGAGTAGCAGAGAAAAGGCCCACGTGTGATTTGGGTGGCTCTTGACTGCTACAGTGCCGACACGGAGCGCGCACAGCAGTATTTGTCGATAATAGAGAGTTATTGGTGAGCAGTGGGACGACGATCTGTACGGGACGAGAGACAGATACACTGCTCGTGGGTTTACAGTGGGGGCAGCGGTAGAGAGGACATACATTAACGATAAATGTGAATAGGGAAGGGTATCGGTGAGGGTAGGTAAAGTAAAGAGCAAGTACCTGTGGAAGTTGATGTTCCCTGTTCCCCGCCTCTCCCGGCTCCGACAGGCTCAGACAGATGCCTTAGTTAGGTGCCTTTGATCGAGGGCCGGCGTCCGCCTGCTGGCGAATGATGATTGGCTGAAAATACTAAACTATGGCCAATCCTGAAGCAGGCCACTGCTATCAAGCAGAAATCAAGAAAGGGTACAGATCAATATCGCTCGGCGGCCATCTTGGTAGCACAGCAGAGCAGTCTGGCTTCACAAGTGGGATGAGTGTGTGCTGAAATCAAGGTGCAGTTAGGCCCATACAGGCACACAATGAAAAACGCAGCACAGTAGATTTAAAGACCAAAGTACTTACCCTCTCAGTAATATTCTTTCTGATGGATGTTCCTGCAGGATTCCTCATCTAGGATATTCTCCAGAGCAGATCTACAGAATCCTTTCTGTCACCAGGAGGCACGGTGCAGCTATGCGCCTGCTCTGCTTGACGCTTCTACATGCCCAGAGCTGGACATTAAGAGGAGGCCAGCATGTATACAGGCGCTGCGCCCCATGTGCTCAGTTCTGCAAAACCCCCCCCCCCCAACACTCGGCTACTGACCGACCAGAGAACTTAATGAAGGTGTAATAGTCATCTTCCAAGAGGGGAAAGTTGGGAGGGTGATGAGGAATCCGTGGGAGGAACATCCATCAGACAAAACATTACAGAGAGGTAAGTAACTTGATCTTCGAATGATCCCTTCCTCCATCTGTATCATCTTCTATGATAGACTCCCATAGTAGTACATGGATCGGGAGGAGGAAGGATAGCAAGAGACCACCATGCTAAAGAGAAAACTATGGAGGATCGCTCTGCTGAAGCAGGCATCCTACCACCCCCCCGAAGCAAAAAAATAAATAGCAAGCAGTAATATTAGGCACATGTGTGCAGAGAAGCCTGTGTAACCACTTGGCAAATGTCCAAGACAGGGACCCCTTCCCACCCCCCACCTGTCCCTTCTACAAGATCTGTTTGGTCACAACCCAGCCAGCACAGGCACCAGCAGAACTCAAAAAACATGGGTCATCTTGTCAGAAGTCCCACACCCCGAAAGACCAAGTAGCTTAGAGCCTGCGCCGTATCCAGCTGATGCAATCATGGGTCTGCCTTGGAAGGGCGAGGCTGAGTTAACACTGAAATGTAGATCCTTTGAGGGAGATGGAATTCCGAGAACACCTTTTGGGTGGCCGGTGTGAAAGGTCTCATGCTCAACTTCACCTTTTATTTGGAAAAAACTAATAGGGAGGTTTAACAGATAATGCCTGGAGCTCATACACCCGCTTTGGTGGTGATACATTTCTCACCCTTAAGGTGATTTTCCTGTCTAAGAACATGAATGGAAGGGCTAAAACTAAGCACCCATAAGGAATGTGAACACTAAATTCAAATCCCATGCCAGAACCACAAACGGGTGTGGTGGAAACTAACTGCACAATTCCACAAAACGTGGATAATGGTAGGAATTGTGAAGGTGCCTTGCTAGAGATCCTTTTGAAAACCAAGAACACAAAGACCCCTTTACAGTACTGATCAACAGGCCCATCCAGGACAAGAAATGAAAATAATCCAAAACTGAGGTCTGGGACATGTAAAAGGGTCCAGATCCCTCGTCCACCACCAAGATGAGAATTTACACCATCTGTTGGCTAATGGACCTAGTGGCGGACCACTGAGCTCAGAGAAGCACATTCAGGTTGTCGGCCGGCAAGTGTCACTTTTTGGACCTCAGCCCTTTGGCAAACAAGCAAGGTGGTTCAGGATGTGGAGTTTGGGTTGGAGGACTGACTGGAATATCAGATCCACTCTTTGGGAAGCATCAGAGAGGGCAGATGGACATGTCCAGTAACTCGGGGTACCACGTTCTCGAAGCCCAGTCTGAAGCAATCAAAATTAATATGGACCGGACAGGCGTAGTCTCCTGAGAACCCGTGCGATAACAGGAATCAAGGGAAACACAGTCAACCATCAGTATGTCTCCCAGAGCCCCGTGCCAAGGAAGTTCCCTGGGGCAGAACAACTTGCATTTCCCCTTTACACTGGAAGCGAAGAGGTACACCTGAGGAGTCCCCCAAATAGAGACGATCTCCTCCAAAACTTTGTGACAGAGCTCCCACTCGTTTGAGGCCAAAGTCTACATGCTCAAGGGATCCGCTATTACATTTGCTGCTCTGACAAGATGAGCCGCTGTCAGATATGTCGTTATCCAGTGCCCAGAACCAGTCCTATTGCTTCTCTCAACAGAGGCAAGGACCCCACAGCATCCCACTTATTGAGGTAGTGCATGGCTACTGTGTTGCCTTTCAGGACCAGTACACACTCCCCACCACACCCCCTTGAAAAGATCTGGACGGATCGCCCTCAATTCCAGCAAGTTGATGCGGTCCTGAGATTCGGAAGGAGACCAGTCTGCTCACTGTCAGATCCAACAGGTGAACGCCCTAACCTTTCATGGGCGCATCAATGACCACTGTCGACAGACACCAAGGTTGCCAAAACAATGCCTGATTTTTACAGAGTGCCTCGTAGGGACCACAATGCAAGGTCTTTGTAAACTCTGCTCAAGTCGTGCAAAAGGTCTGGCATGGTCCCCTCAAACTGCAACCACTGGCAATGGAGCAGCTATGGAAGCAACCTCATGGAATGTTGGGCATCTGGATCCATAAAAGAATGAAGGCAGGCATGAGACGCATCAGAAACCATCAACACAATGTGTACCTTCAACACCATTATCACCCAAGCGGTGGACGCCATTGCCCCTCTCACCCTTAGAAAAGCCAAGCGCACCAAACATTCTAATGCCCGACTCTCGCAGGAGCTTCTTGAGTTGCGCACTAGGAAAAGGGCAGCACACTCTTTGTAGAAAGCCACACTGAGTGACTCTTCGTAGCTAGCTTTCCAGATTATCTCCAGGGAATACAAAGCAGCCATAGCCAAAGCCACTTCTTTCAACACCAGGATAGCGAACACAAAATCAGACACTAAAGAAATCTTCACCATCTTCAGAGAGCTGGAAACACCCACTCCCACCCCGCAGACTCTCACCAAAGACAAAGACTAGTATAATGGCATTCAAGATGCCATGCTTCACAAGCTCAACACCCTCCAAAAGAAAATCCTCGTCCACCAGTCTCGGGAGGATAGCTCAGGGGCAAAGTGCTCGCCTTGGAAGCAAGATGACACGGAGCAACACAGGTTCGATCCCCGGGTCCGCACTTTGGAACCTCTAGATATTAAGCACGTTATAAATAACCAATCATATCATATCACCAACAGGCACTCAACCAGCAAATAGCCAATCTCCACAGTAGCACCTCTTGTGACTCCACCCCCTTCTCCTTCAAGGACATGAACGAACAAGAACTCATCGCCCTCCTTAAATCCATCAAACCCTTCAAATGTAAAGGGGCGCCTGCCCTGCTCAACTTAAAGATTGCGCCCTCACTCTTGCCCGATTCCTTACAGCCTTTATCAATGCCTTCTTCATAACAGGCCATGTCCCAACCTGCCTTAAGGAAGCCTGGGTAAGCCCTCTACTGAATAAACCTGCGCTAGATTGTACTATCCCAGGGAACTATGGACCTATCACCACAGTCCCTTTTCTCTTGATCCTTGACAAAGCAACCCATCTGCAAGTCCAAACATTTCTTAAGGCTAATAACCTTCTCTGTCTCCGGCAATCAGGCTTCCGTCCTGGCCACAGTACCAAAACCGCACTATTGGACCTAAAAAATCAAATGGATGATTTCAGGGACTCGGGCAAACAAGCTCTCCTTCGACTCCTGGACCTATCTGCAGCTTTTGATTTGCTGTACCACAACACCCTTTGCCACCATCTCTCTTCCGCCGCCGATTTTTCCCCCATGGCCACATCTTGGATCACCTCCTTTTTCCAGGAAAGAGTCATAAAAGTCTTTTCCAACCAAGTCTGCGCCCACCCAAGCATCATCAACTGCGCAGTCCCACAGGGCTCCTGCATCTCACCCCCCCTTTACAATCTGTTCACAAGGCCACTCTTTAACATCCTGGACGCGCTAGGCATTACCTATAGTAACTATGCTGATGACACGCAGGTCCTCATCCCCTCTCTCCGGCGACTATGAATCAGACATGGAAACCCTCAACTCCATCTACTCCAATATCCAAGCGTGGATGGCAGACAACTCTCTAATCCCAGTCTCCCAAGTGGTCAAAACCTTGGGGGTCTACTTAGACTCCAACTTCTCAATGGTCAGACAGGTCAACGCCATAGCGTCTGCTGCGGCCTACCACTCCAAACTGCTCAATGCAGCAAGACCGTTCCTCTTAGAGCAGAACTGCCTCACCATAGCGAGAGCAATAATCGGGTCTCGGCTTGATTAGTGTAATGCCCTCCTAGCAGGCACCTCCTCAAAAAACATATGTACACTCCAGACTGTCCAAAATAACGCCCTCCAGACTGCCACTGGCATTTCCAAGAGGGAACACATCTCAGCAACTAGAAACAAGTTTATTAGCTTCTCATCAAAGAGCGTATCATCTTTAAAACTCACGCACAAATGTATCCACAATACTGCCCCCCCCCGGTACCTATCAGAGAATCGCCAAACCGATCACAGACAGACCCACTAGGACTGCATACACCAACCGCATCACCATTCCTAAGACCCTGAAGACTCGCGCAGGAGGCTCGAGCTTCCCGGTCATGGCAGCGACCCAATGGGACGCCCTACCAACCTATCTCAGAACCATAGACTCACACATAGCCTTTAGGAAAGCTATAAAAACGCTGATGTTTGTATAAACTATGCCTGTGCTGTATGCCTCTACTCACCATGTGTAACCAACTCACCATGTGTAACCAACCTATAACCACCTATTAATGTAACCTGTAACTGCCTATGCAACCATCTACTTCCTACACTGTAATGCTTTACGCTCATTGTAACCCTGAGGAAAGAATCATCCTTGTAACTAAGACACTTTCTTGCAATAGCGCCTAAATGCCTCTGGGCTGCTAGTGCGCTTTACAAATTAAAAAAATAAAAATAAAATAAATAGGAAGGCTGAGGCAGGAACTTGTTCCTGGGATTGAAGGACTTGCACCATTCGGAAAATTGTGTCACACAACCCTTGGGCGGGGTGAATGGCCAAGAACGCACAAATAAATTGGAGGGACTGGGATGGCAACACCTGAGACTTTTTGAAGTTCAGGGTGAAGCCCAAGATGTGCAACAGGCTGCAGCGAGCCCTCAAAACTTGGATGTTTGAGTAACGTATGCTCACATGCTTTCTCTTTAGTCATGCATACTCCCGTTCCCTGTAACTAAACAAACTTTATACACCTATCCAGTGCTCCAGATAAGATTTTGAGGTGGGAGTATTTTACTCCCTGTTTTTAAACTTTGAGAGTAAATGTGATTTTAAGAGAGTAAAAAGGACATTTCTCCTTTGCAAGAGAGTAAAATGTATGTGACATCCAGCCGACGCATGCACAAACTGTATGGAAATCACTACCGTACGGCAGCTTTCTGCATTGTGACAGAATACACCTTTCATTATTTCTCTAAGGTCTGGCCATTTGATCTCTCCTGCATATATTTAAATGTTGAAATCACAAAAACCTAGCCTATTACATAGTAAAGCAAACATAAATTGTATTGTGTGTTTTGAGGTTCGATAGCAGAATTGTCATTTGATGTTTAATTCATTTTCTGGAGCTATTACTATCTAATATTATGCCAATGTTATGATACAACAGTGCAGAGAGGCAATGGAGGTAATTACGACTTTGGAGGCAGCCATGGTGCTATTAGCACCATGGCTGCCTCCAAAGTCATGTCCGGTCCGGGTAGTCGGAATGGGGACTTACCAGGTCATTCCAACCTTGGAGGACCCGGTAAATCCCCATTCTGAAAACCATTCCCCATTCCCATTGAGCTCCTTCCCCATTCCCATTGAGCCCTATGAGGGCTCAATGGGAATGGGGAAGGAGCTAATAACGGGCCCGCAAATAGTGGGCTCGTTATTAGCTCCCTGGTCCCTTAGCGGCTCCTGCTAAGGGGGGCTGGTAAAACCAGCCAGCCTTAGTGGGACCCGCTAAGGGACCTCGGAATGCGGCGGTAGGGGGTTAACGGCACCGGCATCCTTACCGGTGCCATTAACCCCTTACCGCCGGCCTCGTAATGAGACCCAAGGACTCCATGCTAAATTCTACATCTAATCTAAGGGTCAAATGGTTATTTATATAGCGCTTTTGGCCAAGCGCTGTACATGGAGCATATTTATCACAATTATCGCCAAACCAAAGTCGGTACTCCTTTATCGACCTTGAAAGGATGAAAGGCTGAGTTGGACTTGCTGGGATTCGAGCCTGCAACCTACAAATCACGCACAGATTGCAGCAATGAGTGCTCAACCGGCTGAACTATCTCATTGGCTAACATCCTTCAGAGGTCGGTTAACTGAGTATCGACTGAGGTATAATAAACACAGTACCTAGATGTTGGAGGAACCATTTATGAAGCACTACATGAAGGTAAATACCTATCTGGATTATCACAGGGACAGGTTTTGCTGAGTTTCTATTTCAATTACAAATGTCATTTTCATTGGTTTGTTTTTGAACAGCACTTGCACTTCCTGGAGAGTCAGCTTTTGGATGTTTGTAATTGTAGTCTTGAAGATTTGAGAGTCTAGGACACCTGTGATTGGTGTAATGACAATCGCTCACCCTTGAGCAAAGACTCTGCTGCCACTGACCATTTATAGTAATGTACCCCATTGACTGCAAGGTTTAATGGATGTAATATAGACTGTGCATTGTCATCATTTTACACACTTATAATTAGAGTGCAAATTAAATAATCAGTGTAAAAATGATCTGCCTCCGCATGATTATGCACATGAAAAATACAATTGTGCAATACTGGTTTGCTTTCACTGAAAAAAAAACATAATTTGTTACAAAATATTAATTCTCAATTGCAACTTAGTTTCCCATCTAATTATACAATCCAAAAATTCAAGGAAATTATGCACAGTGCTTCTAAAGCTGAATGGAAAGAAACCATTCCTTTTATCACAGTGTGCAGTTTCTTTTTTTGAAAGGCTTCAGAGAAATGCATTCTGTTTCAGAGGTGGTTTGCAATTACATCCATGTAGATAAAAATCAAATGAAGTCTCCTAGTTTCTATCAAGTAACCTGACCTTTGCACTGCCCTCTGCTATAAACCTGTGTGTAAATGTACCCAGGAAAATAATAAAGCTGTCGTATTTGCAAGATTTTCATGCGTAAAAAGGCCTATTACCCACCTTATCTGGAGGCCTGCACGTATCTGTATGTACCACTGTAACCAAGCTTGAATAACCTCTGCTCATATGTTTTCTCTTTAGTCAAGCGTATTAAAGTTCTCTGTAACCAAACAAATTGTGTATACCATGTATGTATGTATGTATGTATGTATGTATGTATGTATGTACCACTTAACCAACTAACTAATCTACCTCTCTAACAGCGCTGCGACGCCCACAAGCTGTTGTGCACTATACAAATGTTACTCAGTTGAGCTGCCCACAGAGCTTGAACATGGAAGTGCTCCTTTTTAAATGTAACATTTCACCTAACTGGCTTTGCCATTTTCTGCTTATATATCGCCCCCCTGACCCCCTTGGGAATCCTGGGGAGCCCTTACTAGATCTTATAGCGGACCTGTAAATGCGATCCGCCCATTTGGTAACACTTGGAGATCTTAATTTAAAATTTTACTTACCGAGGCTCCCGGCTCTCAACTCCTTTTTTGATAGCCTATTGAATCTTGAATTGCATCAATTAGTACAAGGTTCTACCCATAACTTGGGTAACACACTGGACTTGATCTTTACTCACTTTGCTATCAATTGAACCAGTCCTCTGGTCAGACCACTTTCTAATCATCTGTTTATTTAAGGACTGCAGACCCCCGGTTAAGCCCCTACCACCTAAAGTTTGGTTACGTTCCTGGCGCAATGCAGACCTTCAAGGCCTTACCTCAATGGTAACTACCAGTATACTGCTCCACTCACCTCTCTCTAAGTGCTATCTCAGGCTCTGTGTGAGGCGGCAGATAAGATAGCTCCACTGAGATTTATTCAACCACGCAGACTACCCTCAAAGCCCTGGTTCTCTGACCAACTTAAAGCTGACAAACTCAAAGTCGGACAGGCTGAACAGCAGTGGCGTCAATCATATGACCCATCTCTTAAAGTCATGTCTTATTACCTACCAGGCCAACATTAAAACAGCCAAAACACAGCATCTCTCCCAGAAAATTGGTCAGTCCCTAGGTCAACCCAAAGCCCTTTTCTCGATTGTTAAATCTCTCTTCCTCCGACACACTCACTGCTAAAGTTACACCTACGCAAGAGCTATGTAATAGCTTATCCCAATTTTTCATAACTAAAATTGGTGACATTAGGCAGAACATGGAGACGTCTGCTACCACATCCCCAAATGATACTGTTAGACACGCACCCCCCGCTCTCTCAGTGGACACTAAAGAATGGTCCTCTTTCCCTATGTTCTCAGAGGAGACAGTCCAAATGGCGATCCAAAATAACTAATCATGCTCTCATTCCGATGCCATTCCGGTGGATATCATGAAGAAAATCGCTCCAAATATCTTGTCACTGCTCACTGCGGCAGTGAACAACTGCTGCAAAGTCGAGGTTAGTCCCACCAGAACTTAAAGCGGCTAGAGTTGTCCCCCTTATTAAAGAAGACTTCACTTGACCCCACAGTTTTGGCTAACTTTCGCCCGATCTCTCTCCTTCCTTTTCTCACAAAGCTTCTCGAATCCCTGGTATCACCTCTTCTATCTTAATTTCTTGAATCTTCTCACCTCTTTGACCCTGTGCAGTCCGGCTTTAGACCTGGCAGAGGCACGGAGAGCGTACTGGTCTCCGTCCAGGACGGCATGGCAAGGCTGGTAGACTCAGGTGGGGCGGGCGCTCTGATTTTGTTAGATCGGTCTGCAGCATTTGACACCGTCGACCACCCCATCCTGTAGTCTCAACGGGCCCAGATAGGCATACCAGGTCAGGTACTTGCTTGGTTCACGTCGTTCGTGGCGGATCGGACCCAGACCCTCTCCATGCCACCCTTTCTATCTGCCCCTTGTCATCTCATCTGTGGAGTTCCGCAAGGGTCGTCCTTGTCTCCGATTCTGTCCAACATCTATATTTGGGCTCTTGTGTGTTTCATCCGTTCCCACGGCGTCAGGTGTTACTCGTATGCCGACGACACTCAGACCCTGATCCGGCTTGACCTCGATTGGGATGAGATGTCGTTGAACCTACGGGGATGCCCGTCTGCCGTGGGAACATGGATGAACCTCAATTGGCACAAATTGAACGGAGACAAGACGGAGTTGCTGGTAGTAGGCTTCCCTCTCCCCCCCCTCCCCCCCCGATACCTCACTCTGGGTTGCCTCCTTTTGGCCTACCTCCCTTTGTGTCCTCCCCTCCCCAGTAACTAAGGTGAAGAACTTGGGTGTTATTCTTTCAGCTTCCCTGTCTATGGCAAATCAAGTCGCTCTGGTCCGTCAGGTGGGTCACTTTCAGTTGAAAGTTTTAAAGAGAGTTCTCCCTCTTATCCCCACTCACCTCCGCCCTCCAGTGGTTGCAGCCCTGATACTATCACGGCTGGACTACTGCAACTCACTATATCTGGCCCAGCCTAAGGGCCTTATTCAGCGTTTACAACTCCAGAATATGGTGGCTCGGGCGGCAACTGGAATCCCGTACAGAGCATACATATCTCCGGTTCTACGTTCACTGCGCTGGCTCCCTGTCAACCAGCGCATCAATTTCAAGGCACTCTGCATAGTCCACCGCGCCATACATGAACAGGGTGCAGAGTTCCTCCAAACTAAATGTTTACACTATGCTCCCCAGTCAACAGCTGTGCTCTGTTTCTGCCAACCTGCTTATCGTACTTCCTTCCATCGTATGAGGATCAGAGGCAGGGCTTTTTCCACAACCGGTGCCAGACTATGCAACCTACACCCCCTTTCAATAAAAAAAACTCAAATCTGGCTTTTAGGAAAGCTGTTAAAAACTTTCTTTTCTAGCCATCTTCTGCTTGCTCTATTTATGGGCCATGCTATGGTTGCGTGTCTATCTCTCTAGCGCCAAGATACCTTTGGGTGGCCGTGCGCTTAAGAAATAACATTAACATAACACAAATAAAACAATAAAATAAAAACCTACAGACCAGATGCGCCGACGCCTGGTCTGGGGAGCTAGCTTGGAGGAGCTAGTTATACAAGTAGGAAAGGAAATGAAGGCAGTCCCTCCTGAGGCAAGCAACGACGACTGCCAGCAGCTTGAAGAATACCTTAGGTGCTAAAGACAGACCAAACAACAGGCCTTTGAACTGGTAGTGGCAATGGCCCACAACACATCTCAGGTATTATCAGTGCTGGGTGTGAATCAGCACATGCAAGTATGCATCCTGAAAATCCAGGGAAACCAACCACTTTTGTTGATCGAGGGCTTGCAGGATTTGGGCCAGTCACCATTTTGAAACTGTTCTTGTGTAGGTACAAATTACGTAACCCCCGATCTAGAATGGGATGCAAGCCCCGTTTTGGAACCAGAAAATGTTTCTTTGCCAGGTCCCGGTCAACTGCAGACACAGCAGCAGGTATTGCCCAGGCTTCCAGTACCAGAGTTTCTACTGCCATGTTAAAAGTCAGTACAGTCTCCTTCCGAGGACCTTCATCAAGAATGAAAACCGTGGCTTTCCAGGAGTCGGCGTCAATAACATTTTCAACTCTGGTGATGTGTCCAGATAACCGATTTCCTGCAAGTTGGAAGCCAACTCCAACAGACCTTCCCCTGCAACATAGAAAGTCTCTGAGAAGTACCCTACTTTTCTAGGGTACTGGGGTTCATCTGAAAGGATAGGATCACTGTCTACATTGAAGATATCTACTATCTTCAGCATCAATGCCCCTATAGGGAAAGGAGTGTACGCCAAAGGAGCTTTTGGTGCAGACTATCCTGAGGAGGTTGGGCCGGCACAGATCATTCAACGCTCAAGGACATAACATGTCAACACAGCGATGGGCCCTGTCCTGTAGGAGCCATGGTAAAGCCTTTACTGTGCTGTAGTGGTCCTGCGCAGGATCTCTGCTGCCGGCTCGTTCAAGCAAGGTGGGTCTTGATGGTGCTGCCGGGACCAAATCCACCAGCACTGGGGCCTCGATGAAGATGTCCATCATCTTCAACATAAAAGCCTCCAATTCCTCTTGGGTTGAAAAATTTGGTGGTAAATTGTACCTTCACAGTCACTTCCGGAGGGGGGGGGGGGGGGTTCCTAGAGTGGCAGTGACTTCTTTGATGGGGAAGAAGGAACAAGTTACTTACCTGTAACTGTTGTTCTCCAGCATGGGTCTGGCATGGATTCACATGCTCATGAATATTCCACGTCGTCAGGCCGGGAATCCTCGGTATAGGAAAAAATCAGTATCAGTTTAGTTTCTGATCTGTCTTTCTTAGTAGTAACCAATCACTGGTCTCTGGGTCATACTGCCCCCCAGCCAATGACTGCCCTCTCCCTAAGCCCCGCCTCTGGCAGCCATCCTCAGATTTGGTAGCACGTAAAGTGGCAGTATGACCAGTGAAGAGCCGCAGAGGAGTAGGCGGGAGGGTTTGCATGTGAATCCATGCCAGATCCATGCTGGAGAACAACAGTTACAGTTAAGTAACTTGTTCCTTCTCCAGCATGGGGTCTGGCATGGATTCACATGCTCCTGAATATAAGAATACATAGCAGTATACACATGCACAACCACGGGAGGTGGCAACAGGCTCAACATTAAGCAATACAAAAAACTCAACATTAAGCATCTCTTACCTCCTCACCAGGCTCACCTTAAGCAAACAGGTTGCGCAGCACTGCTTGGCCGACCCTGGACTCCTACCTGGAGTCCCGATCGACGCAGTAGAATCTCATGAAGGTGTGCGTCGACCTCCACGTCGCAGCCCTGCAGATGTCGAGCAGGGGCACCCCAGATGGGAACGCCGTGGTAGCAGCGATCGCTCTGGTCGAGTGGGCTCTCGGACGGCCGGGCAGCGGTCGGTTTGCCAACCGGTTACAGTGCATGATGCAGCCGGAGAGCCATCTGGAAATGGAAGCCTTTGAGAGAGCCTTCCCTTGATTCACAGGTCCAAAGTTTACAAACAGCTGTGATGTCTTCCGAAAGCTCTTCGTGCGGTCCACGTAGAACTTCAGCGCTCTAGCTACGTCCAGCGAGTGCAGAGTCCTCTCAGCCGGCGACGAAGGCGACGGGAAGAAAACTGGCAACCAAGGGTTCGTTGAGGTGAAGTCCGACGGCACCTTGGGCATGAAGGAGGGGGGCGTCCTCAGCACCACCCTCGTGTCGTGAAAAGTCAAGCATGGTGGCTTGCAAGATAGGGCCTGGATCTCTCCCACTCGTCATGCGGAAGTGATGGCCATCAGAAACGCTGTCTTCCACGACAAACTTCAACAGTGCCGAATGCATGGGCTCAACTGCCAAAACGAACTGTTACTTACATGCAAACCTGAAGAAACCTTCATAGACTCTGCTATGTTTGCTGCTTACCTGCCCCTTTCCTCCTCAGCCCTCGGTCAATGGACCTCCAGTGCCCCTTTTGACTCAGACTCACCACCGCAATCGGAACGCTTACTATTCTCATACGATCACATTGCAAGTAGCATTACTATAGGCCGTACAGAGTACACAACTCTGACATTTTCACATACAATTCTGCAAGTTTGTAGAGACATGCGTACAATGACCACTCCTCATGTGGTAATTTTGCACTACAGTGCTTGCCATTTGGGATACGTGACTTCATGTACTTTGTTGACAGATTTGGCACAGTTGGTTGAAGCACTCATGAACATCTTCCCAACAACCAAAGTAATTTTTTCTGCTTTACTCCCTAGAGTACAATGGAACAACACTTCCGTTTCTGATCAAAGCATCGGGAGGTGTATCATCAATCGAGGCATGCGTGCATTCATGCTACGAGCTGGTATGTTTTTTTGCAGCCACGATAACATTGCTCCAAGCAATGCAGATTATTTTGACGGAGATGGTGTTGCGCTATTTTCTTTGGGAAATGCGATGTTTTTTTGGAACGTAAGGCTTGCTTTAGAGAAGGTTCTGTGATGTTTGCAAGAGTAAGGCAATGACAAAATATACAAACAAATACATAAAATACCAGATGTCAGTACGGTATCTGGCCAAAAATAAATAAAAAAAGGCTCTTTTCAGAGCCTACCTTAAAGGGGAAAAAGGGGAATAGTAATTTAATGTACCGTCGTCACGCTCTGATACTGTACATGTCCGTGAACATGGCGGTAGTTTGCAGCCAGGACATATCACCAATGGGGATGCAGGGGTGGAAACGCATGTAAATGAGAATGAGCGGAGCTAGGGATTGGTCCATAAAGTTCAATAGGTGTGTTCTGACCAACGTACTTTAGTAAGACCGTCTTCTCCCTCACAGGAGACCACACAGCCATGGCTTTCCATGCTCGAAAACAGATTATCTGGATTTTGGGAGACTCGTGGATACATTGGTTGAAAGTGCATGTAGAAAGCTGCACTTTATCTACAAATCTCGGATTTCCTCATGTGGAAGTGCACTGGCATGGCGTGTAACCTCTCTATGTTACTTTACTGACAGAGCGTCCTCCAGATATACTGATCATTCATTGTGGAGGAAACAGTTTAGGCCATGTAGCTGGAATTTCTTTGCAATTTGCAATGAAGAAAGGACTTGCGAAGCTCATGGACATGTTTCCAAATTGTCAAATATTTTTCTCCCTTATTGCACAAAGACAAATATGGCTGCGTTTGGTCCACAAATGGAGAAAGCGAGACGCAATGTGAATAAGGCTGTGTGTGCCTATTTAAGAGATGTTGGCATGTCCTCTTTCCAGAATGAAAACATTTTGTTTCGCAGTACTTCCATTTTCCACAGAGATGAGTCCACCTCACATATGCTGGCAATCAAATTTTTCTTTGCAATGTACAAAATGCATTGCAACCTCTTTTGCAATCACACTAACCTATGTGACAATCCGTTTTCATCCACTCAGCACACCACCAAAAGGCACTTTTCAGAGCCGCCACTTACTCCCAGCGTACACTTCATTGTGTTTGCTCCGCTTGCACCCTCCCTTTTTCCTCCTACGACTGTCCGCAAACGTTTTCAGCACTCCGCGGGGGTCTACGACCGTCACACTGAGAAAGGCGGCTCTGAAAAGAGCCTTTTCACTAATTTTTGTTGTTTTTCCGTTTATTGTTAACCAGCACACGGCACACTAAGAGAAGAAGGCAAAGGAGGGTTAGGAAGGGATATCAGCCACGGGGATAAGAAAGGGCAAGTGAACAGAGAAATATTTAGGGTGAGCTTTATTTAGGTAAGGAGCAGATCTTCTGGTGCTCTGTGACTGCAGCCTTAAAAGCACTTCGAAAACTCTCCCCCCTGCAGAGTACTGCGTCACAATACGTGCACACTACTGTCACCTTTGAAAGGTAAGGGTCAACAGCATTGCGAATGGCTTGTGAGGCTGCTGGAGGGAGGTGCTCCCCCACAGGAGTGTCTCTTGTGGTAGGAGGATCGGACACGGAGGATGCTGTGGAGGAACTCAATCGACTACACTCTTCACATGGCACCACCTTGCGAATGTCCGCAGTGTGGAATGAAGTGAGGTGTCGCTTCATGTTTGTCATACCAAAACTGCACGCACCAAATCTCCCGCGACTCAGCACCACCTCGCACTGGTTACACTTCACCAGGTTTGCACATGCTTTTGGTTCGTTCCCACAAACGGAAAACAACCGCCACACCCAGGACTCCCGCCGAGTGCTCCTAGTGCGAAGTTCCTTTACTTCATTCTCTTCCTCCTCTTCTTCCTCGCTCTCTACATCCTCACCCACATCTCTCTCTGCAGGCCCTTGGGGAGGTGGTGGTGGCGGGTTTGGGGGTGGTGCAGAGGCTAATGACCCTACAGCAGCCATGGACGCCATACCGATTACTGTCCTTTTGGTCACTATAGCAGTAAAGGCAGTACACCTCAATCTGCTACAGCTAGAAGGACAATGAAGATGCGCTCGTGGGTGTGGCCATTTGTAGGGGTGTGCCTTGTGACCGTCTTCATCCCTACAAAGCGGTACAAAAATTTTACACAGCAAATCCTGAGGTCTGCTATTGTCTGGGATATGTGAAATTATTTTTTTTACACTCTACAATACTTTCCCTTGTGTTTACAAGTTCTTTTGTGCTGTTGGGGAAGCGCACCAACCGCCCAAATTAGTCCCCACGCTCAGCGTGGGTGCGGTCACAGGATGACGTCCTCAACACATCCGCGCCAGTTCTGAAAATCCACTGGACAGCAAATGCAGAGAATCAAACGTGCACAATCGCCCAATTGTCTTACGGACAGTGTTCGGGTCCTCAAAGTAATTCAAAGTGCGACACAAGTGAGACACAAGTGAGACGGACAGTTAGGGACAGGCGCGATGTTCGCTATACGTACGTTTGTACTACGCATGTGCACGCATGCTATGTTCACTGTATGGACAGTTCCAGTGTCCTTAGGACAACTCCATTTTGTTTGCCTACGAACTTGCCGGCCACCGCGCCTGTTCTACAGACGGCACCATTTTGGATACGCCCGATACGGACAGCTATACTGTCGTTCAGACACTCCCATTTTGCTCATTTACACCCATTCCGGACATCTGGTATGTTCTACGAACATGTATCATATCGTTTCCAAGCGGGTCGGCGAGGTACGATATCCTTTGGACTCCCCTTTCTGTTTATGTACGCACAATTTCATCAGATGGCGCAATCAAACATGAAATCCATCTTACTTGTCATTAGTAAGGGTAGGTGTACTGCCTTTACAACACCCACATTCCATTCCTCGCGGATCGGTCGAACAGGCGCGCTGTTCGCAAACATTTTACATCTTTTTAAAAAAAAAATGTAAACACAAACTCTCTGTCTACAACTACTGTACAAAACCATTTAACACACACACACACACACACACACACACACACACACACACACACACACACACACTAAAGAAAAGGCGGGCGACAAATATGGGGGAATTTGGATTTATCATGGGCTGGTTATGAGGAGAAGATTTGTGAGGGGAAGAAGGGATGGATACTTCGTTGAAACGTCCATTTTCCTCTTGAAGGTTTGGCGATGGGTCACTAGGGAATGGAGAATCAGGGCAGGTGCAGGTGGGGCAATGGTACCGAACTTTTCCTCTCACATTGTCCTCCACAAAGTCCCGTAAACTTAAAATTGTCGTTCAATATGTCGATTTTCTGCTCTATCCTTTTTATCCTGTCTTCGTCTGTCTCGTTTGTTGCCCTTTACTCTTTTTTCCTGGTCTGTTGAAAAAAAAACAAAAAAAACAACATAAGTTAAATGCCTATGAAATACTGGTCACTGTTTTCCATAGGCAGAACAATGTGTACCATTGTTGTCGCTGTCTTCAGACATTTCCCCATGCGGGAAATATTCCTCCAGCCACTCCAAGGTACTAGCCATTTCTGCTGAGTCAAAACAGAAAGAAATTATTATTTCTGCACCACATACCAAAAAAAAAAAAAAACACACCCACACCTGCACTCACTTTTGCTGTAATCTCCCTTCGTCCTACTGCGTCCGTCCACTGTCGTTCCAGGCTGTCGAGTTTCTGTTAAGTGATTACGCTGGAGGCATCCTTTTTTTTTATTGGTACCATCCACTTCACTCTACATGGTTATTAAATGTGTTTTCTTTTCCCAGCTTCAGGTTTCCATGTTTATTTATTACTACTTATATTATCTTTAAGTCCTTCTTGTGCGTTGCACACTTTTTGTGCAAGACAATAGTACATTTTCAGCTACCCCCCGCCTCTTTGGGTAATGTTGATTCTGTCCGCCCCCGTCCGCAAACAGGCGCTCAGTCCGTCCCTTTCCAATATCAATAGGGAGGGGTTTCTGTATGTTCTATGATAAATGTATGTCAAGTACATACATTATACTACATAACTCTCAAAATCAAATGATTACGGTGTATATTCTGCAACAACTTAATTGCTGCAATGTCATGCTTACGTTCCACCTTCCAAAAACCTGTACAATTTCCTACAAAAAAACTTTGTTAAGTGGACGTTATGGTCAAGTTGCCCTCTCAAAAACTAGTACTATTTACTACAAAAAAAACTTTGTTGAAGTGACGTAATGGTTAAGTTGCCTTAACAAAAATCTGTATACTTCACGAAAAAATATACTTTCCTCCTCCCCTTTATGCTTCAAACTAAAACCGAAAACTCCCTGAAATTCGACAGTTATGGTAAACTAAGCTCCACCCCTGCCACCACCCCTGTGCACTGCTAACACTAACATCCAGACCATGAAAGATGTCATCTCAAATGTCAATGATGCCATCAATGACGACATCACTTGTTTAGCCCCATTCTTTTCCTTCCCTGCCATACATATATATGTACATTCAGTAAAAGAATTCCAATAAAGAAATGTTATACTTCACAGTGCAACCAAACACCACTGCACATTTCCCCCATTATAGTAAGCTAAGCAACCATAACACGCACCATCTACGTGCATTGCTAACACCAACACCCAGGACATGAAAGATGACATCACAGCCGATTGGCTACTCGGCCTATCTCTTGCCCCATTGGCCGCCGGCAGGCAAAGCCGGCCCACTCCTTCCAAGGCCCACGAGAGGCTGGGCAATCATCTGTTTGTGCCTGTCCAGCATTCCCCACCACCCTCCTGAGGAGCAGGAGCTCCAAGACACGTCCCTGCAGGAGCAGAGGACCTACGGGGGCATCCACTGATCCAGCAACATGCTTACCGAATTACGGTAAGCGCGGATGCACCCACGCTACTCCCAACAAAAATCATTTTTTTTTCTGCCTGCTTTTTGCCATTTGCAAGCACACCTCGAGTGTGCCTGAATCGAGGGCCAGTTCCACTCAGCCTGCACTGGTAAGGCTACAGAGAGCCTTCGCCGCCATAGAAGCACACAAGGCACCCAGCTACTTCAAGATGGCCGTCCACTGTTGCCTGCAGCCCCATATGCCTAACTAGGCTGCCAGCAGCCAGCCGATTGGCTACAGGGCCCATCTCTTGCCCCATTGGCCGCCGGCAGGCGAAGCCGGCCCCACTCCTTCCAAGGCCCACGAGAGGCAAGGCTATCACCTGTTTTGCCGTGTCTGCCAGACCCCCCCTAACCTCCGCACCAGACTTCTCCATAGGTAACACTTTCCTTCCTGCCAACCTGGTTGACTCTTATCAACGCCCTTGCATCCAAATGCTAGTCATCTAGTTAGACCCTTGCTGCCCTATTGATTCTGATACCTGATGCCAGTTGTTGCACCTTACCCTAGCCTTGCCTGATGCTAGTCACTGTGCCTCACCCGTTTGCTGCTACTGATGCTTGATACTCGATACTTGATGCTACCTGATGTGCCTGACACTTGAATCTAGCTGCGCTGTATTTTGCACTGGATTTCCTGATGTGCCCGACATTTGAACCTAGCTGCGCTGTATTTTGCACTGCATTCCCTGATGTGCCCGACACTCGAATCTAGCTGCGCTGCATTTTGCACTGCATTCCCTGATGTGCCTGATATTTGAACCTAGCTGCGCTGCATTTTGCACTGCCTTAACCTGATGTGCCTGACAAATGCTGATTTTCATTGTGACGCCCTGGTCACTATATGATTGATGTTATTTAGTCATTGCTAGGCATCTGCACACACTGTACGCTCAGGTAACCTTATGTCTGCGGATATGGAGTCAAATCTAGGCACTTGTATTCATTGTGCTGCTCTGGTCACTGATACCACAGTCCCATCTAATGAGACCCAATCTTGACCCGTGTGAACAATTTCGTAGGCACGTTACTCAGGTATCTAGTACTACCATCATGCACGTCAGTGCGTTCCTACTATACTACACTCTAGCCCTACGGGCTGCCCCAGTCACTCAGTTACCCACTGCAACAACCTTCCCCCATTGGGCTAAACCCAATCAGCTACCTAATGGTCTGGCCTGCACTAACCTTCACCACCAGGCACTGCCTACTGTGACTGACTTCTATAATGAACCTGCAGCAACCACCGCAGGTTTACACTACTCCAGTAACCATATTAACCAATACCTTAATGACCCAGTTTTGTGGCTGAAACATTTCGCCAGGAAACCCACACCCAACCAACCTTGCCCCCTCTTCCTCAGAAACAAGAGACTAGGCACTAGATTCCGCCTACGACACTCCCGCAACAACGCCACCAAGCAAACCTCTCATACACCACCTGGCTCACCCTTATCTACCGCTACATTCAAATCCACTACCACAGAGGCTAAACTGCCTGTGTTCAAGGGCGCCCTTATCAACGCTAGATCTCTCCCAGCACACGCATTAGACATTGCTGACCTCATCACCACCTCTGACCTTGACTTCATCGCTATATCCGAAACTTGGCTACATGCCGCATCTGGCCCCTCACTATCCTTGGCTTTACCGCCTGACTACGGCATCACGGATTTGACCGTACCAATGCCCAATCCAGAGGCGGTGGCGTGGCCTTCATCCATAAAAACTCTCTTGACCTAAGAGTGGTATCTGACTCCAAACTCGAATCAGATGAGTCGTTGTCAGTCAAACTATCACTAACGCCTAACCAAACGGCCACCCTCCACCTTATCTATAGGCCCCCAGGTCCGGCACCGCTCTCCTCCTTGAAAAAATAATTCACAAACAATCATCCTAGGCGACCTTAACTGAGGCCTTGGCGACCCAAAAGATCCCGTGGCATTAGATCTGAAAAATGTCCTAACTGACCTCGGCCTCACCTTGTACATTCAAGAACCCACCCATATCAGAGGCAGGACCCTTGACTGGTTAGCCGGCTCTAACTGCAATATCAAGGTTCTCGACAATACCCCTTGCTTATGGTCTGACCATCACATTATAACTCAATATTGAAGCAACCCCGCGAGCCCCGACACCGATAGCCCCAGCCCTCCCTACTAGAAGTAAAAAGGACATAACTAAAGAGAAACCCCTCCCACTGTTACTCCCCTCCCTCAATGCGGCCACCAACACCTGCTCTGATCCCACCTCCCTAGCAGACACCTACAACCAAACTATGCTCACGGCTATAGACTCTATAGCACCCATCAAACTTAGGAAGGCCAAACCACGAGCACATCTTAATTCATGGTTCACCCCACAGTTAAGAATGCTCCGCAAAGTTAAACGCTGTGCTGAAAATCGCTGGAAAAGCCACCCTTCCGATGAGCATAAAGATGGTTTCCTTCTTGCAGCACTCAACTAGAAAGATGCTATCATCACTGCAAAAAAAGAGTCTCTTAATAATCGTATTCTGCAAGCCGATTCGAATACAAAGGAACTCTTCAGAATCCTAAAAGAGCTAGAAACTCCAGTCTCCCCCCCCCAGACACTTGCACGAAGGACAGTAAATGGTGTGCTAACATTCAAGCAGCCTTACTGAATAAAATCTCTACGCTACAATCTAAAATTAAAGACAAGCAGGAGAGTCTGAAGCTCGACAACCGCTCACTTTCCCCTGCTAGGGCCCTCCCTCTAGACACTGCTAACACCAAAACATTTGCCTTCTCACCACTCACCGTTACTGAGGTAGAAAATATCATCCTGAGAATGAAACCATCCAACTGCCAAGGTGACCCTTGCCCAGCTCCCATCATTAAGGACTATGCACATGATTTGGCCCCATTCATTACATCACAATGCTACTACTCCTCGACCTCGCTGCCACATTTGATCTGGTCAACCACCAGATCCTATGCAGGCACCTCCACTCTGCTGCCAACTTCTCGTCCTCTGCTGCGGCCTGGATCAAATCCTTTTTGAGCAATAGATCCATGAGGTCTTTGCCCCATCCACAGCCACGGACCCTTCCCCAATTCACTGCGGCGTACCTCAGGGATCTTGCGTGTCACCTACACTTTATAGCATTTTCACGAAACCACTCTTTGATGTGCTTGACTATCTGGGTGTCTCCTACACTAACTATGCGGATGACACCCAGATACTCATTCCCATCACAGCTGATTATCTAGCTGACACCAAGGCCCTTAACGATGTCTACCTGGTCATCCAAGCCTGGAAGGCCCAACACCAGTTATGCCTAAATGACGACAAGACAGAGCTCCTTATCCTGGGCACCTCGCAACGCATGAGCAAACTAGAGCCGTCCTATCAGTCATTCACCATAGACGGTAATACCATACGAGTCTCGAAAGATAACAAAACATTCGGTTTTTACCTTGACGCCACCCTATCCTTATCTCGACAAATAAATGCAGTCAGATCTGCCTCTGCATACACGTGCAAACTTATTGCAGCTTGCATACCGTTTCTTACCACCCCTAACAGTGTCACACTAGCTAGAACTCTCATTATGGCCAAAATTGATTATTGTAGTGCTCTCTACTTAGGTACCAGCCAAGAGAACCTGAATAAACTCCAAACTACCCAGAACAATGCCATTCAAGCTGCCCTAAACATCCCCCGCAACCACCACATTTCAGAATCCAGAATTAACCTAAAGTGGCTACCTGTCAAGCAGAGAATCTCACTAAAAACACTTGCCCTCACGCACAAATGCTTGACTAACAAGGCCCCTATCTACCTCTGTAGTCGGCTGTCTCGCCATTCGACCCCCCCGTCCTCCAAGAACTGCCCAGACCCACTGTCTATCGATCCCTAGGTTCAAACTTTAAAAAGCAAGGGGCATTAGCTTCCCTGTCCTAGCCTCCAAGCTATGGAACTCCCTCCCAGTTACAATCAGAGCTGAAGACTCAACACATTCAAGTCCAAAACCAAATCTTGGCTTTTCGACCAGCACTAAGACATGCTCTTCGCCCTGGTCTTACATACTCTGGCCGCTGACCTCCGTTACTATTTTCTATACACCCTATGGGTATATCCACTGTTAAGCCTTAGCGGCACTGTAATCACTAATGTATGTAGATAGAAACTCTGTCATTATTCGGGTTATGTAATTTTTATGTCTGTATATATGCATTATTGTAACTTTGTACAAATTGTGCCCTGATGCCTCCGGGCCTGATGGTTTGCGTGTTATAAATAAAACAAATACAAATACCTCTCTTTGTACCAAGTGGGCTGAAGGCTTAATCGAGGATGAACAGCTAAATTTCTTGCTCCTTCCAGCCACACTATTCCCACTATTTTCTACCTAAGACACACAAATCTCTTATTCACCCATCAGGTACGCCTATAGTGACTTTATGTGGGTCATTACTTGAACACTTGGCACAATTCATCGATGAAACTTTGCTTCCACTAGTTTCGGTTTTACCTGCAGGATACTGGTATCCCTGGGGATTTCTTAAGACGGTTGTATATGAATGAACTGTTCGAATTACAATTGACCTTTTCACAATTGACAATTGTAACATATATGTGGGGGGAAACCCCCACAACTCCCCACCCAAGGCCAAACCCAAATTTATATGGTCAATTGTGAAAAGGTCAATTGTGACCCTTTAAATTCGGTAAATTGTTCATTCGAACAATTGTAAACGAACAATTTGGGTAATACCCTTAAGACATCACGGATATACCTTGGGAGGAAGGATTAATTGTGGCAACACTCAATGTGGTCTCTTTATAGACCTCAATTGATCACAACATCGGGTTGGAAGCTTGTACATTCTTTTTGGATACTCAATCTCTTAATTTCTTGGGACATAGCACAGTGATTTTGGACATGTTACTGTTTTGTTTGACTAATAATGTTTTATTTGAAGGCTCTTTCTATCAAGTCAGGGATACTGTACGATTGATCCATCTTATGCAAATTTGACCATGGGGTGGTGGGAGGCAGCTTTTCTATCCGATTTACTTTTGTTGAGTTTTCCTACGCAGATTATTTCTTGTTGGCTGTATATTGATGATGTTTTTATTTGAAAGGGTACAGAAATTGAGTGGTTTTCTTTTGTTGAAAGCATCAATACCAATACTGTGAACTTGAGATTCACTGAATGTCACAGCTATACAGAAATAGTATATTTGGATATTGCTGTGAAGCTTGACACTATGGGCGTCCATACGTCATTCTACAAAAATACGTCCAATACAGGCCTTCCCTTGCATGCCACGAGTTGCCATCCGCCCTCTTGTAAGAAGAGCATTCCGCATGGCGAATTTATTCGCTTTCGTCGTAACTGCACAGATTTTGTTGAGTATGATCGGTGTTGCATTACGGCTGCTTCCGATTTCTTGCAACAGGGCTATGCTAAAAGAACTATTGAAATGGCTTTTTTAAAAGCACCTGCATTTTCAAGGGAAACGCTCTTGCATGGGATGAGGAGGAAGAAAAATATCAACCTTGACGATGCTCGATTGATTGTAAGATTTGATAATGCCTCACATGATGTTCGAAAAATCATTTTGTAACATTGGCGTATTCTCATGCTTGATAAAGATCTCGGCCCTGTCCTGCCTAAACGTCCTATCCTAATTTATAAGCAACCAAGGGGGTGGGGCTTGTGGGGATATTTATAGACTTTTCAAACAAACCCTTCTTAATTGGCTAATACCCCTACAGCCCCTATATTTAAAGGAGAAACTGATGGACTGTGTCCGATCTCTTCCAGAAAAACCACAGAACAGAAGGAGAGAGAGCCACACCGGAGACGCTCTGGGCCTACGAGGACTGACCTAAGGAACCAGCTGGTTCACCCTTACAGAAGAGGGATCAGAAGACTGCATTGAAGTCCCTGATTTATTTAGTTGTTCCCCTTAATTTTGAATAAAAGGCTATTTCAGTTCAAACCACTCTGCCTTCCTGCCTCATCTTTACAAAAATATGAATTACATAACTGATGTTCACCAGTTTACAAAAACAAAATTACAAGGAAAATATACATGCAGTTTTTGTCACTTATTCTTATAGGGTCTGCCCCTCGCAATCCGGACTGTCCAGAGACATGCGTTTTCTACAACTGAGCCAGCATATTTGGGAAGGCGAGGGGGCTGTACGATATAACAGAGCAATGAGGCGATAAAAAAAAAGTAACTACTAATAGTACACCAAGCAGTCTGTTCAAAGCAGTATCAAGACAGAACACGAAAATCCTTAAAGAATGAGGACTGGCTAAATGCTTTCGCGTCTAAACTTGCTCTGCAATACCTGAAGTCTGGGCCTAATCCCAGAGTATTTCACTGCAGTATTTCAGAACACTGCTTGAGTGCTATGTATGCGAGTTTGTGAGTACACTACACCCGAAGGCTGAGCGATTATTCAAACAAAAACACTCCCCTCCCTTCAAAAAGAAATTCAGACCGTCTAGACATATTTAGACTGCCGGTTATCTGCTGCCTATACTGTAAACTAATTAAACCCATTAATATTTGTTCAAAGTAGTGTTTGCTTTTCACAGTATGATACTTTCCTCAGTCGGATAAATGGAGAGGCAGAAATGTTCTCATTCTAGGTCTGATTCGCTTTTCTGCCATGAGAGCTTATTTTTAATCCATGAACAAATGGTCACATATGCGATTACCTAAAAGCGCTCTGAGGTGTTCCTATTGTACTGAGACAGAGGACTAAGATGACAGACACATTAAAACATCACAACCACCACATCCCCATCAACCTACTCTATAGCTCACCATATTTGAAAAACAAGTTACTGAAAATAAAATTCCTAGACAAAAAAAAAAAACACATCATGAGTCAAACAGAACCAATATAGAAGGCACAAAATAAAGTGACTAAAGGTAAAGACGGTTAGTGTGTTTTAGGACAGTTGTGAAAGGCCCATTCCCTGGTTGAGCTAGGGGTAATGGAGGCTGAGCAGTGATGGCCAAGCCTTTATTTGAATCTTTGCATTAGCCTGGTACCTGGAGGTGTGTGCCAAAGGTGGCAAGTATGGCAGCAAGGTAGGCAGGTGTTCAGGATGTGAACGCCTTGTATGCGATATAGGTGATGGAAAAGAACTCTGGCAAGGAAAACAGGGTGAAGTTGTCAATTATTTGGCGCCTGATATGAGGCATGCCACAGCGTGATGGACTGCCTTGAGAGTAAACCAGTGTACTGCAGAGTCCAGTGAAGAGGATGAAGCAGTTTTAAAGGAACAAGCGCATTGAGCTACTCCTTAAAGGTTCGGTTGAAATTTTCCAGAAAGGTGTTACATTTAGCTTAGAAGTGTCAGGCTCTAAGAGGTTGCTCAATCTGTTCTCCAGTCCTTCCATCAGAAATCTTTTAAAGGAGTGACAGACAAACATGATGGGAATGCCCTGTCCCTTGCGGATAGATGGCGTACGTGTTAAGAGGAGAGGGATGGTGGCATGGTCTGTCCAGTAGAGCAGAATGGGACTGAGGCCTTTTTATGAGGGGGAAGATGAGGGAGAGATTGGTCCTGGATGGTTCCCCTGATGTGGGTGGGAGTTTATGGATGTTGAGTGATATTCAGGAAGTCTGCCAGGATAACCAGTGTGTGTCTGGTGCTCTTAGTTGCTTGGGTTCCTAGTTGGTTGAAGTCCCCAAGGTAGATGTTGGTTGAGAATGTGGAAGAGACCGACAAGGAAAGGTCAGTGATCCTATCCATGAATAGGTCACAAATGTGAGGTGGTTGGTAGATGAAGAGAAAAGTGGCAGATACCTTGTACGGTAGCGAGAATTTACATGTACTGCGCTCCATGGAATTTGCTGCCACCTGGCTACACACTGTGTAGAGACAGTGGGGTTCATCTATGACTGCTTCCCCTCCCCTAGTCTTTCCTGTCCGGTCAGAATGCTTGCTGTTATAGCTGGATGGGACGGGGGATGAGGATGTTCAAATCATGAGTAGGTGGTGGAGAGATGTTTCAGTGATGAGGCTGTATTTGTATTTGATTTGTGATTTATATAGCGCCTTACGCCAAGGCGCTGTACATATGCCAATTTACAGTATAATAGTTGTGGTTACAAAAGAAGACAACTCCTCAGAATAACAAAATGGAAATCATAAACACTACAATAAGAAGAAAATCAAAACATAGTGCATAATTTGGGATTGAAGGAGATAACTCCTTAATGAAGAGAGAAATAGAGGACAGGACACAATAGATCGAAGAGAAAGAGGAAGAGCACTCTAGTGAGGCGGAGCAAGCAAGGAAGGAAAAAGAACGAAAGCGCAATTGATCAAATGCATGATGGGGAACCCATAGTAGAAATTGGGAATGAGATGGAGGGACGCGAGAGGGCAAATAAAAAGAAACAAGGGATGTAAGATAAATAGGAGCATCACCAGAAAGATTTAAAAATACAAAGAAAATAACATTATAGCCGAGAATGGAATGGTAGCCAGCCAAGAGAACATAGAAAAGTGGAGGTGGAATCGCAGGAGGCGAGTGAGTACAAAAGGTGACTAGAGGCCTTGAAAACAGACTGTGCAAGACCAGAAAACGGAAGACTAAAAAGTAAAACAGAACAGTAGAATAGACGTGAAAAAATAAAGGAGGAAATCAGACGTTTTGTGAAACTAAAAGTAAGAAAAGACCGGACTTGGAAAACGACACGAGCGAGAAGAACAAGTTACTCTCTTACCTGGTAACGTTCTTTCGATGGGATGGTCCGACGACGTATTCCATATCTATGACAGTAATCACCACAGCTGTGCTGCTTAGGAAAATCTTTCAGCGTCTGCGTCCATGACGTCGATACGCCGTCCTCGAGGGCCTCCTCCAACGGCCGACGTCACCAGATGTTATAAGTAGGACGCACAACGTCCGTAGCCTCAGTTGTAGTTTTTTCCCAGAACGTGTGGCACCAATCTTCTGCCAGTATGACCACAGAAAGCCTTGCGGAAACGTAAGCTGCAATTGCAAAAGAAATTCTGTAGCGGGGTAGGCAGGGAGGGAGCGATATGGAATACGTCGTCGGACCATCCCATCGAAAGAACGTTACCAGGCAAGAGTAAGTTGTTCTTTGAGGGGATTTGGTCCTGCAACGTATTCTATATCTATGACAGACTCCCAAAGCAGTACCAACGTAAGGAGGTGGGAAAAGAATTTAGAATATACAAATTTAGAATGCCCAATCAAATTGCAGAGTAAAGGACTGCCTTGGCAAAGGCCAGATCCTGCCCATGGATGGAATATAGGGAGTAGTGACGTACAAAAGTATGGACCGAAGCCCAAGTGGCTACTTCACAGATGTTACGAATAGGAACACCCCTCTGCAGGGCAGTAGAGGCAGCCATACCCCTAGTGGAATGGGCCTGCA
This sequence comes from Ambystoma mexicanum, assembly GCF_040938575.1. Classification (NCBI taxonomy): domain Eukaryota; kingdom Metazoa; phylum Chordata; class Amphibia; order Caudata; family Ambystomatidae; genus Ambystoma; species Ambystoma mexicanum. Next base: position 900,225,814 of record NC_090923.1, on the reverse strand, counting down.
AGCATACCGGAGGGTCCTTACCCACCAAGCGGTAACATTCAGAAATTTCAAAGATAATCCATCTAGACAAAGTCTGCTTAGTGACAGCTTGTTCCAAACGCCTTCCAGCGTAACCAATAAAGAGCTGATCGTCCACTCTGACCGGGGACATGCGCGAAATGTAGAAACCTAAAGCTCTCCTAGGGTCTAACCTATGGAGCCTCTCCTCATCCTTGCCAGGATGTGGAGGAGGATAAAATGCCGGAAGAATGACCTTCTGGCCCAAATGAAATTCCGACACCACCTTCGGAAGAAAGGAAGGACGAACTCTAAGGACAACCCTGTCCTTATGAAACAGTGAAGGGTGGCTTAACTGAAAGTGCCTGTAAATTACTCACTGCGAGCGGAAGTGACCGCAACTAAAAATACAGTTTTAAGAGTTAGCAGTCTCAAAGGGCAAGAATTTAAAGGCTCAAATGGAGCACCCATCAGAAACTTGAGAACAAGGTTCAAATCCCAACCGGGCACCTGGAAAGGTGACGGAGGGAACACATTAGTGAGCCCTTTCAGAAACTGAGAAATTAAAGGAATTTTAAAATAAGAACACTCCTCAGACGAGTGCTTAAATATGGACAGCGCCGCCAGGTAACCTTTAATGGTACCCACTTGCAGGCCCCTGCGGGTCAAAGAAAGCAAAAAAAGAGAACCGCAGGAATGTCGCATGAAAAAGGATCCACATTCTTAACCCTGCACCAATTGCAGAACTTTCTCCAACGGCACAGGGACTTTGTTGGAGGCCGTCTGGCTGAAAGCAACACCTCCATCACGTCTTCAGGGAGGTCCCAATCCTTATGCCTCACCCTTTCAGAAGCCAAGCGTGAAGGTTGAGGGATCTGACCTCTGGATGGAGAACCTGACCCCCCCTCCCGTGAGAGCAGATCGTCTCGGTAGGGAAGACGACGTGGAGGGCAGATGGACAAGTCGAGAAGGTCCGGGTACCACGTCCTCCGGGCCCATGCCGGAGCAATGAGGATCATCCGGGAACCGAACCTGCATAACCTCCGCAGCACTTGCGGGATGACGGGGACTGGAGGACACGCGTACAGCAGTGGGAAGGACCACTTCACCACAAACGCGTCTCCTAAGGCTCCTCTTGGAGTAAATTCCCGCAAGCAGAACCTTTCGCACTTCCGGTTAACACTGGAAGCGAAGAGATCCACTTGAGGGGTGCCCCAAAGGGCGAAGATCTCCAGGAGAATCTCCTGAGCCAGCTCCACTCGTGAGAGATCGCGCTCTGCCTGCTCAGAGCATAGGCGTCTCGTTTTCGTCTCCGGCCAGATGGACTGCCGAGATCGAAACTCCCTGCTAGATGGCCCAGAACCAGAGCTGCATCGCCTCCCTACACAGAGGAAGTGACCCTGCCCGCCCCCCCTTTTTGTTGAGGTAGGGTATGGCCACTGATTTTTCCGTCAGAATCAGGACAGTCTTTCCTCGCACAGTCGGCAGAAAAGCCTTCAGGGCAAGCCGGACGGCCTTCAGCTCCAACAGATTGATATGGAGTCTGGACTCCGACGGAGACCAACGACCGCTGACTGTCAACTCGTTGGCATGAGCTCCCCATCCCGCGAGGGATGCATCCGTCACGATCGTCACCTCCGGCCAGGGAAGCCAAAACGGAGCCCCCTTCATCAGATTGCCTTCGACGGCCCACCACAGAAGGTCCTGGACGACCGAGGGGAGCACCTGAACAGGGTCCAACATCCTGCCGAAGGATTGTGACCACTGCATCTTGAGTGCCCACTGCGAAGATCTCATCCGCAGTCGAGCCTCTGGCACCAGAAGAATGCAGGATGCCAGGAGGCCGAGCAACCTCAAGAACTCGAACGCTGGGAGACTCTGGGCATGTTGAAACTTGTGCACCTTCTGCTGAATGTGATTAGCCCTCACCTGGGGAGGAAAACACTGCCCCAGGGACGTGTCGAGCACTAGAGCTGCTGAGTTGGCGTCAAGTGGGACTTTAAGTTGAGGGAGAAGCCCAGCTTGTGGGGGGAGTGGCAGGTGACGGACAGATGATCCAGGACATGCTCGGGAGAGCGCGCCCTGATCAACCAATCGTCCAGGTAGGGGTAGACGCGAATCCCCATTCCTGAGATGCGCTGCCACCACTATCATGAGCTTGGTGAAGACCCTCTGGGCGGAGGTCAATCCGAACGGCAGGACCCGAAACTGAAAGTGTGAGTCGCCAACCGCAAACCTCAGGTACTTCTTGTGCTTTGGATGGATCGGCACCTGAAAATAAGCGTCCTTGAGGTCGAGAGACACCAACCAGTCCTGAAGTTGAAGGGCCTGGAGGACTTAAGAAAGAGTAACCATCTTGAACTTGTCCTTCCTGAGGAGTTTGTTCAAACCGCGCAAGTCCATGATGGGTCTCAATCCCCCCGTCTTTCTTCGAAATCAAAAAATAAGGGGAATACCATCCCTTGTTCTTCTCCGCTACAGGCACCAGTTCTATAGCGCCTTTCTCCAGCAGGGCTTGAATTTCCTGCGCAAGGAGCGGATACGGACTCTTCAAAGATTCCCTGGTGGACTGTCGTGAGGCCTCTGCCGAAAGGGAAGACAGTAACCGTAGGCTATGATCTCCAGAACCCACACATCTGAAGTAATGGCACGCCATTCTACAAGATGCTGCGCCAGCCTTCCCCCAACCGGCGAACCATGGGACATGGCCTCATGACTGAGCTGAAGCGGCTGCAGCGTTGCATGAGGGCAACGAGGCAACTGCCCAAGCGGCCTTGGCACCTCAAGTACCTTGTTTTCCACCTCTGGCACTCCTACGGTGGCCCCTTTGACTAGCAGCTCCTCTCGCTTTACTAAAGGATGAGTAATAACGAAAGGAACCTCCCCTCCATTGCTGTCCCCTAGGACGAAAAGGCGGAGGTTGTCGAACTGCAGTGCTCAATGACTTTGCTGCAGCTTTTAAGGTCTGCAACCTCTCAAGGCTCTCGTCAGCCTTGCTGCTAAAAAGATGTACACCATCAAAGGGCATGTTAAGGAGCCGTGCTTGCACATCAGGAGCAAACCTTGACTTCCGCAACCACGCAAACCTGCGTATTACGGTGCTCGCCGCCATGGACCGGCTGACTCAATCGGCCATGTCCAAACCCGACTGAACGGCCTCACACATGGCATCCTTGCCATCCTGTATCATAGCAAGAAAACCATCCTGTTCGTCCCCTTCGGGAATATGTTCAGCCGCTAAGGAGAAACAGTTCCACAGAGTGTGCGTGAAACGTGACAAGGCACATACAGAGTTGGCTGCCTAAAGAGCCATACCCCCTGAAGAAAACACTTTCTTCGCCCAACCATCAAAACACTTGTCGTCCCTATCGGGAGGGATGGTATGGTACAACGCCTGCTTTGCTGGGGCTGTAGCCGCCTGTACCACCAAACTCTCCGGAGTGGGGTGCGTGGTCAAGTAACAGGGGTCGCTACTGGCTGGGCGGTATTTTCACGGCAAAGACTCTCCGGAGCAGTCCAAGCCGCCGACCACCCTCCTTTGAAGAGCCATATGGAATGGCAGTACCGGGTCAGTTGGTAGACCTTGGTCGAGGATATCCGTCAGGTCATCCTGCAGAAAATCCCCTGGTGGAGCAGACCACCCCAAGTACTCGGTGACCCTCGACATCAGGCGCCGGTACCAGGACTCGGCATGGGTGCCAGGCTCAGGCCTACATAGATCCACCTCCAAAGAGGTGTCCAGACCACTGGCGTCGTGCAGTGACTGACGCAGGTCTTCAATCTGGCTATGACCAGAGATAATCTCGTCTGGCAGCGTATCAGAAACCAACCCATCTTCAGAACCCTCATCACCTCAGAAATATATTCCATATGGTGGAAAGTGGGCACAGAATAGGGGACAAAGACATTCTTTGCCTTGGCCAGAGCCTTTCTAGGGGGTTCCACTGTGCCACGGGGTACCTCTGACAAAATAGCCTCGAAAGGCGTCGAGTGAATCGGCGTCGAGCGCGGCGCCGACAGCATCGACGGCCTAGAGGACGGAGCCCCGAGCGTGTCCTCGAGAGAGTCCCTCGACGACCTGGGCGCCATAGGCGTCTAGGTCTTCTTCGAAGACTTCACAGGTGCACACGGTCTCGAGCGCGTCGAGGACCGGGACCTGGAACGGGCATGACTAGAACGACTCCCCTTGTCCAAGCGGGACCTTTCCCGCGAATCGTGCCGACCACCCGAGCCCGAAGGCATACGAACGGTGTCTCTAGTACGGTCATGGCCGACCCCACTCAGGCGCGGACGGACCGGTGCCCTGCGATTCAAGAATCGCCAACATTGTCTTACCAAAGGAAGCCCATTCCTCCGGAGTCACATGCTTGGTGGGATAAGCAACCCACCGATGGGCGGAGTCCTCGGACGAGGAAGGTGACCGATGACGGCGCGTCCGTGAGTGCCTCGAAGAGGCAGAGGAGTGTCAGGACCCACTCCGGCACCGAGACCCCCCTAGACTTACGACGTCAATGCGGAGAGTCGCCCCTCGAATCATCCGTCGGAAGCCCAGGGGACCTCGACTTCCGGGGCTTGGACACCTTGCCGACCGACAGCTTCTTAAGCTCCCGCAAGGCTATGGACGTAAGCGACTGGCAGTCGAGACAATCATCCGTGTCGTGGATCTCCCCGAGGCACCAGAGGCAGGCATCGTGCGAGTCCGTCACCGGCATTTTGGACAGGCAGTCCCCACACTTCTTGAAGCCCGGACGCGGGGTGGAAGAAGAGGAAGACAACCCGATAAACTTCGCACAAATGAACAGGTTCGAAGAACCGAAAGAACAGAAACTCAGAGGAGTCGAGGCGCGCCGAGATCTCTGAAGCGAACACGTTCGCGGAAAAAAACGGAACTGAGGCTATGGGCGTTGTGCGTCCTACTTATAACATCTGGTGACGTTGTGGAGGTCCTCGAGGACAGCGTATTGACGTCATCGATGCAGGACGCAGACGCCAAAAGATTTTCCGAAGCAGCACAGCTATGGTGATTACTGTCATAGATATGGAATACGTCAGAGGACCCAATCCACTCGAAATAGTAGATATATGGTAAGAAAAGGAAAGGTCGGCATCAAGATAAAACCCAAGATGCCAGCGAGTAGAAGAAATACAAAGAAAAGTAGGAGGAAATTAGAGAAAATATGAGGGGTGGGTGTAAGGGGAGAAAGTCGAATCTGGAAAGAAAAGAACTTCAGTTTTTGATGCATTAAGAGCGAGAAAATGATCAGACGACATGTACTTGATAGCACAAAGGCAGGACGAAAGATTACTATGAATGGCAGGTGTGAAAGAGGAGAATGACAAAAAGAGCAGGGTGTCATCAGCATAGAAGTGGTGAGATGACCCAAAAGAAGAAATGCTAAGAGCAAGTGGGCAAGTATAAAGAGAAAAAAGAAAATGATCAAGAACAGAGCCCTGTGGAATACCATGAGAAAGAGGAGAGGACTCGGCGCAAGCACCAGCCCATGAGATGGAGTACGTATGGTAAGATAAATAAGAAAGAAACCGAGATAGCACAGATCCAGAGAACCCGAATGAAGAAAGTCTGTAAAAAATAAAGCGTAATCCACTGTGACAAAAGCAGCAGAAATATCCAAGAATAGACAAGTGTTTAGAATAGCAAGCAGTAAGCAAAGAATCAGTAGAGTGAGGCGGACGAAACCCAGACTGGAAAAGAGGAAGAACTGAGTTTTCTGTAACAAAAGAAGATACCAGAGTGTAGACAAGCCGTTCCAGAAGCGTAGAAAGGTATGGGAGAATAGAAATTGGACGAAAATTAGAAGACAAACCCAAATACATTTATTTTTCAGAATAGGAAGAATAGTAGCATGCTTAAATGACAGAGGGAAAAAAGAAGTACGAAGAGAGATATTAAAAAGTCTAATAAGATGAGAGTTATGAGAAGGATAGATTTTGGGAATAAGGGAGGAAGGAATGGGGTCATTGGGCGAAGCAGTCGGAGTGCAAGGAGGGAAGTGTCAGAATTAGAAATTAGGGAGAAAGAGGTAAAAGCCATTGATAATGGGGGAGATGGAGAGAAAAGTTAAGGAGAATAAGTGAGGATGAATGATAAGGTTTAAGTTACTTACCTACATGGGTCTTGCATTCATTCACATGTTCATGAATATTCCCTCTCATGCTGGGACTCCTCATTAAAAAGAAAGCGGTTTTGATTCAGACTGAAAACTGCTGGTCTCCTCTATATCCAATCATTGGCCTTAGGGTCATACTGCCCCCAGCCAATGACACTCATCCTCCTAAACTCCACTCCTGGATTTGATTGCGCACATGAAGTGGCAGTATGAACTAGGAAGAGCCAGAGGGGAAGGAGGGAGGGTTTGCATGTGAATCCATGCAAGGCCCATGCTTGATAACAAGAGTTACAGGTAAGTAACTTAAACCTGGTCTAGCATGGATTCACATGCTCATAAATACGATACACAGCAGTACATATGCACAACCACAGGCGGTGGCAAGGCTCAATGGAAGCAATGCACTTACCCCTGGAACACTCACTTCAAACAAACGAATTGCGTAGCACCGCTTGGCCGAACCAAAACTCCTCCATGGAATCCCTTTCCATGCAGGTGGTGTGGGTGGACCACCACATAACAGCCCTGCAAATGTCAAGCAGGGGAACACCAGAGAGAAACACAGTGGTCGCAGTGATGGCCCTGGTGGAGTGGGCTCTTGGCCAGCCTGGAAGATGTGTTTTGGCCAGACGATGACAGTACATGATACAGCCGGATTGCCACCTGGATATGGAAGCTTTAAACAGGGCCTTCCTGTGTCCCACAGGTCCAAAATCGACGAACAGCTGAGACATCTTCCGAAAATGACTAGTGTGTGCCACATAAAACTTCAAGGAACGAGCAACGTCCAGCAAACACAACGACCTTTCAGGAGGCGTAGAATAGTTTGGAAAGAAAACTGGCAGAACCAAAGGCTCGTTGAGATGGTACCCCGAAGGAACCTTTGGCATAAAGGTGGGATGGGTCTGCAGCACCACCTTTGTAGCGTGGAAGGTCAAGTACGGCTGGTTGCAGGAGAGGGCCTAGATCTCCCAGATTCGCCTGGCTGAGGTGATGGCCAGCAGGAAAGCAGTCATCCACAAGAGAAACATCAGAGGGGTCCAATGCATTGGTTCAAATGGATGCCCCACAAGCTGTCAAAGCTACGTTGTGCTCCCAAGCTGGGGCAGGAGGCTTCAACAGCAGAAAAATCTTTGAGGAACTCCTGGATGAGCCTGTGCGACCACATGGATGGCTTGCCTGGCGCCTAGGCAGCCAGATGAACCTTGATGGAGGCGTGAGCTAGCCCAGCTTTGGCCAGTGAAAGCAAGTATGAAGGAGGAGCTGTGGAGCAGTTATTCTCAGAGGCATAATTTTCTGAGTTCTGCACCACACTGTGAAGCGCTTCCATTTGTGACTGTAACAAGACAACGTAGAGGAAGCTCTGGCCTCGGCCAGAATCTTCTTGCACTCCAGCAGCTGGGAATAGTGCCCAAACTCTAGGGCTGCAGGAGCCAGCCCATAAGGCTCAACGACAGTGGGTCGTGGTGCAGTATTGTTCCTTTGTCGCTGGTGAGAGGGTCGGGAAGTAGTGGAAGCCGGATGGACTGAGCCACTGACAGATGGAGAAGGTCCGGGTACCACAGCAGCCATGCCAGCGCAATGGGGATCATCCAGCAATGGCAGCATCTGAGTGTGCTGATCAAACGTAACAGGATGGAATTGGAGGGGCGGCATGCGGGAATGAGAAGGCGTACCCCAGACTCCTCAGCTAAGGAGATCTGCTTGCAAGATTCTTGCATTTGGAGTTGGCAGCTGTCGCAAAGAGGTCGATGTGTGGTGCGGGGGGGGGGGCCCACCTGCTTAACAGTCGAGGCAACTGTGCATGTTGACGTTCCTCACTCGTGGCAGGACCGCAGCTCCCTGCTGAGTGAGTCTGCAATGGTGTTCTTAGTGCCTGCCAGGTAAAAAGGGACAAGGAACATGTCCTGAAGAATGGCCCTTCTCCTGGATGTAGAACATAGTGGTGGTGTTGTCCGTTAAGATCTGCACAACATTTCATGTGGGCGAGGCTGGAACAACTTGAGGGCCCAGACGACTGCCCAGAGCTCCAGGACATTGATGAGCAAGTCCTTCTCCTCCGGGAGCCAGAGGCCTCTGGCACGAGTCCATCCTGTGTGGGCTCCCCAACTCTCTGGGAGGCGATAGTGGTGAGCCTAGCCTGGTATGGAGGATTTTGAAAGGGGCTCCTTGAGTGAGAAGCAGATGCAGCGCCCACCATTGCAAAGCCTGCAGGAATACCGGATTGAGGGCAATCCTGTCCGTCCAAGTGCCGTCACATGCTGCCACCTGGCGTCTAGGAATTTCTGGAGAGGCCGCATATGGAGCCTGCAAAAGGGGACCAGATGGATGTAGGAAGACATCATGCCCAACAGAGACTTGATGGACCGGACTGTGGCGATGGACATTGCGGACAGCCGCTGAACTTTCTCCAGGGTGGCCATCACCCTCTCCTCTCAGAGGGTTGCCAGACATGCGACCGTGTTGAGACGGGCACCGATGAACAGTGTTCTGTGTTGGCACCACAAAACCACACATGACTTCAGATAACTGATGAGAATCATAGCGAAGTCAAAGGCGTATGGTCTCTGCTGTATGCTGGGTCGCAAGCGAGTGGGAGCAAATGAGCCAGTCGTCCAGATAATGTTAGATGTGCATGTCCTAGCGAGGTAGGTGCGCCGCTAACAGGGCCAAGCATTTTGTGACTACACTCGGAACCAATATCAGGCCAAAGGTTAGGGTCTTGAACTGGTAGTGCCTTGCCTAGACTACAAAAAGCAGGCACTTCCGATGCCTGCAAAGAATGGGGATGTGGAAGTATGCGTCCTCCAGGTCCCGAGTCACCATAAATCCCATTCCTCAGCTGGTCGAGCACATGCAACATGACCATCCTGAAATTTTGGGACTTTAAGTACTTGTTTAGGCGCAAGTCTAGGATCGGTCGCCACCCTCCAGACTTCTTCCTTAGCAGAATGTATCTGGAGTACACTCCAGAGCCCCGAAGACGCTCAGTGACCACCTCTATGGTCCCCTTTCTCAACATGGCCTGAACCTCCTGTAGCAGTTGGGCCATTTGAAGTTTTTGATGTGCAACAAGAGGAATGCATGGGCGCCTGCCTTGGAATTCTAAAGCTTGACCCTTCTGCAGAATGTCCAGCACCCATCTGTCTGATGATCTTCCTCCACTGCTTGACAAAGTTTGATAGTCAACCTCCCACTGGGGTGCGAAAGTGAGCAGCAGGCCCACGGCCGGTTCCGACCTGCTTGGGCATCCTGTTCTGCAGACAAGGCTGTCTCCACTACCGTAGGCCTGGGAGTAGCCCCTGTAGGCTTCCTGGGTGCAGGAGGGCTGATGGTAGGGTGTGGAGTACCCCTTGGAAGACCTGGAGACACGCCCCCTCTGATAATGAAAGGATGACCTCTGCAGCAGGGTCCCCAGAGAGCATGCAGTCTCTGTGTCAGTCTTGATAGCCTGAAGAGTCATCTACTGTCTTCCCAAACAGGTTGCCTCCATCAAAAAGCACGTCCACAACCTTGGACTGCACGTCCGCCTGAAAGTTTGATACCTTCAGCCATCCCTGACGCTGCAGGGCCACACCATTCCCCATCTGGCAGAACACTGAGTCAGCTATGTCAACGGCCAGTGTAATGGCGTGATCTGAAGACACCTCTCCTTCCTGGAATAGGACCAGGCCCTTGTCATCCAGAAGGAAATCCAGAATAGGCCTGGGATTGTAACAAAGGACCCTGTCGCAATGAGATAGGAGAGCAAGGGCGTTGGCGGCCAGTGTAGATGTGTTTGCCAACCGCATCTAGCTTCTTGCCCTGCTGGTCTGGAGGCACCAAGGAAGAAGATGAGGGATTTCCTGGCAGCAGCAGACACCACTGTGTCAGGAGAAGGCTGCAACCTGAGGGCTGAGTCCAGGACCTGGTATTTCTTCTCCAGCCTGTGCCTCGTTGATGGGGCAGTACCTGGAGTTTTCATAATGGCCAATTCGTCATCCCAAACTTCGTCCAACAGAACCGATACAACGGTCTTCCTCGAGGGCTGAAGTAGTTGAAAAAGGAAACCTTCCGGCATTAAAAGTTTGGATGCCTTTGAGATGGTGTGCAACGAGACAATTTTGTCTGATGAAGCCCTGGTGGGCTTGTTAACAGAGGTTCCCTGTCAGCAGCGACACAATCCTCATACTCATCCAAGTGAGTATTCGTGGTATCCAGGTCATTGCCAGTGTCTGTGCGCACAGGCTCCTCCTCCATTGAGATTAAGGAGACAGGCGCCCTACAGGATGGCGTCGGTAGGCACCTAAGTGCCCTGGGAGGACTTTGGGCTGGATCAGGCACAGGGGCAGTCAATAGCTGTTGCTGAATTTCCACAACCTAAGTGTGCATGGTGGTCAGGATGTCCAATGACATATCCCTTGGTGCTGTGTGGGTGCAGCCACGGCCAGTTGGTATGGCTCATGATACGGAAATCCTCCTGGGACCTGGGTCCCTGGCCCCCTTCATGGTCTGAGTAGATGTCCTTGGGCAGGCCATCCTCAGAACTGGAATAGATGTAAGGAGATTTCCTCGGCGATCCCACGGGAGCTGGAGGGGACACCCTTGTTGGTCTTGGCAAGAAGTCGGACTGCAGCAGCCATTCCTTCACTCTACCCAAGTTCTTCGGGAAGGTGGCGACGATGGGGATGTGTAGAATGGGCGCCTTCGATGACAAGGTCGTGGCTGGTACTTCTGATGGAGTCCTCAGACCCTTGGAGTAGTCATTGTGAAGGTTGAAATGACGGTCATTGCAAAACCTTTTGTCGACGAAGTAAGAGCAGATTTTGTGAAGGGGATCGTTGCCGGCGCAATGTTGACGAGGTGGTGGTCATAGAAGACCGAGTAGTCGACTGGGATAGTTTTACTGGTGGTGCCGCTGATGGGGCCTCAACAGCTACGTCCGTCGAGGACTTTTCCTTTCCAGACTTGTGTCTAGACAGAGTTCGGGAATTCCCCGCAGATGGAGTGAACCCACCAGCCGGTAGGCTAACCATCAACGGAGCAGACGACCGAGACCAACCCTTTCCCGAAATTCATCCGCAGCTGTGGAGACCTTCGACGAAGCAGATGGAGCGTGGCGTTTTGCCTTCTTTTGGATCCCCCTAGGAGGAGCATCCTCAAAGGACCTCTTCTTGTAAGAAAGAGTATGCTCATGGGACTTGCCAGTCCTGAATGAGGCATGACTGCGCCCGGAGGCCACGACTGGTCCAATCCACTAGTCTTCTTGGCGACCCTTCCTGGTCTTTGACAAGAAGCTGTGGCAGATCTTGCATCCGTCCCCGTCGTGATCCAGGTGAATACAATAAAGGCACTTGAGGTGCCCGATCCTTGACAAAAAATGTTCAACACTAGAAACGTGTGGTACAAATCTGAAGATGGCCACAAGGGGCGGAGCTTAGGGGGAGGAGTGTCATTGGCTGGGGCAGTATGACCCAAAGGACAATGATTGGATATAGAGGAGACAAGCAGTTTTTTCAGACTAAAGCGAAACTGCTCTCTTTTTACCAAGGATTCCCAGCCTGACGTTGGGGTGCTGCGTGTTGGACGGCTGACTGGGTGTTGAAAAACATTAAGGAATGCAAGCGTAGTATGGGCCGAGGGTGAAGTGGTGAGAGGAACTTGGATGAGGTTTCAGATGGCGATGATGAGCAGAGAAAAGGGATGGTGCATGGTTGCAAGAGAGACATGGTGATGTCCTACTGGTGTCTGGAGGGCAAGGGGCCCAGCCCATAACACTGTCACGACTGTCTAGTGGAGGACACCAGTGATGAAGAGGCCTAGGGAATGGTGTTCAGCAGTGAGTGGATTTAAGCAGGTGGTAGGACCAAAGGGCTACAGGAGGATATCTGCTGGAAGGGATCTGTACCTCATGCCAACCCATTCTGCGACTAGTTGAAGCGGAGCTGGTTTTTTCCAAATTGTATTGGCTTCCCCTACCACGTCCGGTTGAAGGTGTATGGCTGACCTTTGTCGCTTTCCGGAACTAGTAATCCATAAGCTCTTGTACCCTTTTGTGGAACGGTTCAACAGACATACTTACTTACTCAGTGTCTTCTGACATGCCATCAGTGATCTTACGCTGCGTCATCATCTGGGGCACCAGGAGGTAGAGGAGGACGTTTCAGAGGTGGAACCGGCCCTATTGGTTGAGCGCCGTTTCCCACGCTGGAGGAGGAGGAGGTGGTGCCTCTGCTGTCATTATCTAAGGAACTGTGGTCTGGCTTTGTGGGTGCACGGGTTATGGAGTGGGAACCAGCACTTCCATCATGAGGGACTTCAAGTATTGCCTCATGAGTCCTGAGTGCATTAATTCATGAAACCTGCTAAGAACCAGTCTTCCCTTGAGGGTCTTTGCGTGGAAGACCCTGCTGAGGATATCGGGTCCCAATTGCTGGCAGGCACATTGAGGGAGAACAGACTATTCCCTCACAATAGGGGACCATTCTACCAGAGGTGAAAAGGGCGGGAGCCCAGAAGCAAAGAGGGGACAGTGGTGGAAGAAATCTGTCTGTGCCACCAGGTCTATGCTCCAATGTAGCCGAAGATGCTTCTCCTGGTGAATGGCCAGAATTTGACCCAGAGACAGCAACAGCTATGGTACAGTGAGCCATGGCCTGCTGTGGGTGGGATGTGGTCTTGGACACCATGCAGGTCGAAGTGCTTCCCGAGGTTAAATGAAGAGCTGGCCTACTGCTACTCAGATGCTTGCCCGATGAGCAGTGCAGGGGAGGCCTCAAACCAAAGTCCAATATGAAGCAAAATTCCCTTGGGCCGAAGTCTGGTACCAGACCCTTGCGAGCTCTTGTCGTCGGTAGAAGTCTCCCTCAGAGCGCAGCCTGGTGTCGAGAGACGCATGAATGAGTCATTAATCGTGTCGGCCCATCCCTCGCCTCTTTACCATAGGAATGAAAGGAGCGCATCATTTATGGCACCTGTCCCTTCTCCGCCACCATACCACCAGCACAAGAGGGTCTACTCACTGAGCCAAACCCGTGGCCCTTAGCCCCCAGCGATTGAAGAAAAGATGAATCTGCAAGCTCTAGCAGACATGGACATATCACTGCCGAAAATGACACACGTAGACAGACACAAAGCAGATTTGCACTCGCCATGAACTTACGCAGACAAAATGCATTTAGACATGAAGAATGTTACCTGCATTCAATGGACACTAGAAGACACAATCAATGTATACACTGAAATGCAAGATACATACGAATACACAATGCTTCATTAACACAGAAACCCAACAGTACCGAGTGGCCATTTTGGAGAAAATGGACATTGCAGCCACGTCCGAGTGAATGGGAAGGATCGAAGAAGCCTCGAAGCTGCAGGAACAGCAGGCTTGCTGAATTAGCTTAAAGCACAGATCCGAGCAGACAAGACGGTAGCTGCACAACTCCCACCAAGGTTACGGTACAAAAGGGAGGTTTTAGCACCTAGCACCGAGGAGAACAGAAGTTAATTCCCCAAGAGCAAGGCACATTTCTCTTAGATTAGGTAAAGAAACAATCGGCTCTTGAAGACCAGGTGCTCATTAATTAAGGCTTAATATTGGAAGAGGAATAGCTCTCTAGTGGACAGGAAGGGTTAAGACACTCACAGTAAAAAACTAAAATCCTAGTAGAAGACGAGCTGAATAATTCAAAACGTGGTCTCTTCACACATGACTTGTAGTTGGAGAACGGGGGCTATTCATTAACTCCAGACATAGATATACTGAGGCATTCACTCCCCTCAAATTCTAAGAACAATTATACAAGAAAAAAGCCAAATTCAAAGCTAAAGGTCCTGGCACGTGGCCTAGGAAATCAGAGATGGTGTGTTATGATTGGGAAAAGAAGCACCTTGATGTCTCTCCCCCTACCAGTATTGTTGCTCATGTGCTGACAAACTGCCAATTAGACCAGTTTGGTGAAGCCGATGCCAAAAAATCATAATTCCAAATGATACTGTTTTGCAACTGTTGCATGGACCAATCCAGTAGTGTAGACATGACATGTATTCGTCATTATCAAATTAAGAGGTGGTCTCAGGTGTAGCCATCAGATTGAGCATGCCCAATGAGAAGACTAACACATTGTATACATAGATGATTCCCCTCACCAATCCCACTTCCTGCAGGTTCTTTTTTTAACTAAGAGTGTAATGTGACATCAGTTGTGCCACGTTTTAGGTTTTTAAACCGTTGTCAAGCTCAAGACTGATGAGAGGGGGGGGGCGTGGCCATCGCGCAGACGATGCGGACGTGAGCCGAGTGAGCTCCCGCAAGCGCCGAAATAATCCTGCATTTTCATCCTGATTCCTGGGGATTTCGTGCGGCATAAACACTGCGACCGAGCCCATAAAGCTGCGGGCTCGGATTGACGGAGGTGATGGCACCTACCTGCCCAGACGACGGAGATAAATCCACATTTTGCCGAGGCCCGGCAGCGGAGCTACACGACCAAGATGGCCGCCGGTGTCTGAGGACGGACTTCCTCCGACTGATTGAGAGGCCCGAGACGACCTGACACGGCGGGGCACGGGACAGAACGTGAGGCGGACGCCCGGGACCATCCTCTCTTCCTCCCCCACGGAATCTGAGACTGTTCACCGGCTGAGCCTCGCTGACACCCGGAACACGCCCGGACAGATCCGATCCGCGAGAGAAGTGGGGGGAGAAATAGCGGCCCTCCTGAGGTCCCGGTGGTGTGCGGCTCCTACCTCCTGATTCGTATCCACTTTGGGACACCACGCCGCGACTAAAATCGCGTTAGAAGTAAGTGATCGAACCTTGCCAACAGGGTGCCCGCTGAGGACTGTATCGTACCAGCGGAAGGGGGACCACCACCTGCTTGGGTGAACAGCTAGAAGCGCCAGAGGTCCGTGCGTATTGTGAAGGCCCACCAAACGGCGCTGGGCCTCAAAGTACTCTCGCCATATAAGCCCCAGGCCCTAGTGGAGGAGGCTTTTGGAACTCACACCCCCCCACTTGACTCGCTGCACGGCCACCATCCCACACATTTGGGGGGTACGACCACTCCAACGGCGTACATACAATAATTCCCGCCCCATCATAGCAGACACTCCACAACTCCCGAAAATATGGGGAAGGACAGACAGAAGAAACCATCTACACAGAGCAGCATGGACCAGTTTGCCGTCGCTACTACCCCGGCCCCGGCGGACCCAGCAGCACGACCAAACTCCCCCATGGGAGATGACTCCCTCTCCTTACGGGACGTAATGGCGGCCATCGCCAACTCTCGCTCCTCCATGGAGACCAAAATAGACAGTATGGCGGCGGATGTCTCCTTCCTATGCCACGATCTGTAGAAGTTGACTTCCAGAACAGGAGAGGTGGAACACTGCATCTCCGAAGCGGAGGACAAAATCGGCGGGATCAATCGTCAGCTGTCCCAAGCCTTAAATCACCTGAAAGCCCTGGAATCGAGAGTGGATGATGGGGAGGGAAGGTCCCGCCGCAACAACGTTCGCATCCTGGGCTTCCTGGAGGGGGAAGAGGGACAATGCACGGAATTGTTCCTGGAACATTGGCTCGTGGACATCTTCGAGCCCCAATCCTTCTCAAAATTCTTTTCGGTGGAGAGGGCTCATAGAATACCTTCGGGCAAACCACTCCCGGGCGCTCCGCCCCGGACTATCATTGCTCGCTTGCTTAACTACCGCGACAGGGATGCCCTTCTGCAACTGTCACGCTTGCAAGGGACGATCACCCATAACGGCTCCCGAATCGCCTTCTTCCCGGACTATACCCGAGAAGTGCAGAGGGCACGGCAATCCTTTGAACCACTCAAGAAACAACTTGCTCAGATGAATGTGAAATACGGCCTGCTCTTCCCGGCCCAACTTAAGATCTATCATAAAGGTACTACTGTCCACTTCAACGACCCACAGGAGGCCTGGAAGTGGGCAGAGGCTCACATAGAGGGCGATTGGACTGCAAGACCAAGGAGACCGAGAGGACGACCCCGACCCGGACCTAGGCGGGCCTCCCCGAGGAGACACCCAGAACAGGGGGAACAGGAGATCCTGGAGCCAGCGGCACAACAAGAAGAGGAATGAATTAACTATAGTCCCCTACTAGGACCTTAGAACACTGCTGGGACACACGAGTGTGCACCACCCGCGCCTCCGATATCAACGCGCAATCTACCCACCATGGAAGAAGTCGACAATGGGCGCAAGGTGGGAACTCTGGGGAAAGGTCTGAATTCTCCCCTGGTCAGACCTCTCTCCCCCCCCCCTCTCCTTTTCTTGCTGGTTTCAACCCTATCTAAGGGTCTGGTTTTTGAGCTGACACCTTAAGTTGAAGGATCAGCATGTTTGGGCGACAGGTACTTCGTCTTGGGGTGGAGTATGGGGTTGGGGTGTGTTGGGGAAGTTCAAAACTTTGTTGGTTACTTCAGGACTGCCACTTGCTCATGGGCCGAACTAATCATTGTCCCTTGCTAGGGACATCTTGCACTATTCCACAAGGCAACCCTGCTTCCTTAGTACAGGCGAGAAGTACACCGCCATCTCTTATGGATCGCTATACCCTGAAAATCCACATCATACGTAGTAAATATCCTCTATACAAACTCACACATCCCTCATGCAGCACACTAAATCCTTGAAACTCCTCACTTGGAATGTGAATGGGATGGGGTCAGGAATCAAACGGCGCCTTATCATGCAATTCCTAAATAGACATTCCCCTGATGTGGCCCTCCTGACGGAAACCCACTTGGTTGGGGTAAACTGTGCTTTTTTCCAGAGAACTATCGCCTTGCCTTTCATGCAGGGTACACAATGGGCTCCAGGGGCACCCTCATTCTGATACACAAACGTATACCATTTATTCAACATACCGTAGAACAAGATCCCAGGGGCAGATACGTGTTCATCCTGGGAATGATCTGGGGTCAAAAGGTGGCAATTGCCTCGATTTATTCTCCACCGGGTCTGGGACAGGAATTACTGGATGACCTCACCACCCTTATAGGGAAACATCACCCTGACGCACACATCCTAGGGGGGGGATTTCAACGACACCATGAACAACAACACTGACCGTTCCCACCTCCGGAATCGTAACCCAGATACCCCTACCAGATTAGCCAACTTTACATCTGCTCTTGGGCTCCGGGATGTGTGGAGGGAGCTACACCCCGATGTTAGGGAATATTCGTTCCACTCTGGTGCCCACGGTTCTATGTCCAGACTGGATTATTTTCTTCCCTCACACACCGAACTCTACAGGGCAATGTCCGCAGAACTGCTCCCTCGGGGCATCTCGGACCACTCACTGCTTTCGATGGAAATATGTATGCAGGGCGCCCTCCCCCCCAGAACGTGGAGACTTAATAGCTACTACCTAGGATTCCCAGAGCTGATAGACCGCCTAGAGGCAATATCCGCTGAATACTTCGGAATTAATGAAGAATCGGTAGACAACCCCGTGACAGTATGGGAAGCATATAAAACAGTGCTCAGGGGTGAAATCCTCTCCTCGACGACACATAAAAGGAACACCCGGCTCCAAAAGATACTAGAGGCTGAGAAGGAAGTGAGCGACTGGGACGCTAAACATATTTCCGATCCCACGTCTGAAACCCATCACTCCCTCCAACGCGCCCAAGAGCGTCTTCGGAACAGAGCGATGGATGATGCTAAGCAGGCCCACTGGCAGGCTAAAGCGAGAGTATACGAACTAAGGGACAAAGCGGGCAAAATGCTCGCCTGGCTGCAGAAAAGAGACGAAGGACAACGCCATGTCCGGGAAATAGTCACACCACAGGGCGACAGCTATCACTCAGACGTTGAGATTGCCGAGGCCTTCTCGATGTTCTACGCAGACTTGTACCGAGCCCCAGCCTCTCCACTAGACCCCTCCCTCTTAGACGGGCTATCGTTGCCAACGCTCTCCGTGCAGCAGCGGGAACATTTGGACTCCGCCTCATCAGAGGCCGAGATTTCAGAGGCGCTATCTCAGCTCCAGCCGGGGAAGACACCGGGCCCAAACGGATTCCCCGTTGAAACCTGGCAAAAGCTAGGAGCAGACAAAATGGCGGCCCCCCTGCACAGAATGTTTCTTGCCGCCCGGGAACAAGGGACTCTCCCACCAGACCTGTGTAAGGCGACTATCGTGGTCATACCCAAACCTGACAAACCTCCACACAAATGTGCTTCCTATAGACCTATATCATTGATTAATGGAGAGGCCAAGGTCCTCGCAAAGCTCCTAGCGAACCGATTACAACTGGTTGCATCCACCCAGATTCACCCGGACCAATGTGGATTTATGCCCCACAAATCGACCCGGATGAATCTACGCCGTCTCCATCTGGCAATGGAGATCTCTGATTATAATCGGACCTTTGGCCCTGCTGGCAATCGATTTCGAAAAAGCATTCGATTCAATTCGATGGGACAGCCTTTGAGAGATCATGCGCCGTATGGGATTCGGAGAAGTCTTTTTGGGATGGGTACAATTACTCTATACTAACATCCAGGCGGAGGTAAAAGTAAATGGATGGTCCTCTCGATCCTTCCCTTTGGGCCGAGGTACGCGGCAAGGATGCCCGCTCTCCCCCCTTTTGTTTGCCCTTGCAATCGAACCACTTGCTATTTGGCTTTGCCAAAATACTGCCTGGACGGGGTTTAGATGGCCAGAGGGCTATGAAGACCGTACATCTCTCTACGCAGACGATCTCTTTATATACCTGGGAGACCCGCCTCGATCCTGTCCCATCGTAACACAGCTGCTCGTCCGCTTTGGTACATTTTGCGGACTCAGAATCAACTGTGATAAATCAGTTTTCTTCCTTGTAAAGGGCGGAGAGCAGGCCATCCCCCAGGAGTGCCCGTACCGTGTTGAACGACAAGGCTTTCGATACCTGGGAATCTGGATATCCGGGGACTTGACAAGTTATGTAGAACACAATCTCCGACCGATCACAGACCGGTTCATTATCGATGTCCAACACTGGAAACTTCTCCCCCTGACCCTTATGGGTAGAGTGGCACTCTTTAAAATGATGACCCTTCCCAGATTCCTTTACATCCTTCAGAATGCCCCACACAGAATCCCAGATTCAGAGTTTCACTTAGTAGAGACACTTCTTAGGGACCTTATATGGGGGGGGAGGTCAACCATGAATAGCGTTAACCACTCTCCAGAGATCGATCTGGGAGGGGGGAGTGGGAGTCCCCCGTCTCCAAACTTACTACTGGGCATCACAACTGGCTGTGGTTAATGATCTTCTTCACGGAATTCGAAACCTACCTCACATACGCGCTGAGATAGCTACTATACAAAATGCAGACCCGCTGACCATCCTCTATCAACCCCTTCCGAGAACCCCCCCACCCACAACTACAACACACCTCACTATGGTCTGGAGACAAGCACACCGGTTCATTGGGTGGGACAATAAAGTTACCATCGCACAACCTCTCTGGCAGAATAATAACCTAGCTGCATCCCGTGAACTTGAGCCATGGCCCAGCTGGGTGAAACCAGGGGTCACGAGAGTGGGGGATATGCTCACAGATGGGAAACTGACCTCATTTGAAGATTTGCAGTCACATTTCCAGATCCCAAATATAGAACGGTATCATTACATACAACTAGCCCACGCTTTAAGAACCCACTTAACAGCAGACACAAGGGTACCGGACTACACCCCCATAGAGCGCAACATCCTACCAGCGTATATTCCCACCAAATGCACTTCCATCTTATACAATGCCATATCCTCCTTTGCCACCCCCGAACTGAACGAGCTCAAGGCGAAATGGGAAGCGGATGTGGGGGGAAATAGATTCGGAGGACTGGATACAAGTCCTCATGCATCCTCGAGAAATTGCTATCTCCTCTAGGCTCTGACTGGTGCAGTTGAAAATACTGCACCGGGGTTGAAAATACTGCACCGGGTATATTACCCTAGGATGCGACTATACGGCTGGAAAAGGGCCTCAAACCCAAATTGTCTCCGATGCGGGGAGGAGGAGGGAACCTTCTTTCACATCTTGTGGGCATGTCCCCGAATACAAACCTTTTGGAATGCATGCTGTGGGGAACTTTCCAGGGTCCTGGCCCGGACCATACCACTGGACCCAAAGGCCCTACTCCTGGGAGTACCTAATGAAATCGAGGCTAACAAGTGGGAGAGATTGCTCCTACACACGGCAACAGGGCTGATCAAGCGTAATATAGCGCAGAAATGGGGAGCCCCTGACTCCCCGACAATGGATCAATGGAAACTGGATATGGACCTGTGCGCCATGATGGCGCATAGGATCTATTCTGCAAGGGGCTGTCCCAACAAAGCCGACAACATTTGGGATAGATGGGAAGAAGAAGCGATCTAAGACTCCCTCCTGCATGCTGGGGAGCGTGCAATGGGTACTATGTACTACACGCCAATATATGTACTAAGGAAGACTCTTGACCACAGCTGATATGTGTACTGCCTTTGTTGATTGAGACTGACCATGATAGTCCTGATGTTGATTTGTTTTTGTTCTTTGTGATTGTTGTAATACAATAATAAAATACTTTATTAAAAAAAAAAAGACTGATGAGAGCGTGGAATTTACTTATGTTCATTGCTTTTCCTGTTTTATATGGATTATATACAGGTCTTTGTCATTTACCTTGACTCTTCCGTTTTTGGGCGCAGGATTTTCGGGCCTGTCCGTTCTGCTGAGGGCTGGGATTTTACCCCCACCATTACACTGGTAACGGGTTGGCTAACCGCAAACAGCACAAAGCTGTGTTCCTGCTATGGTTAACCATTGCAGCGGTGTCACTTGGGTGTGGTGCCAAAGAAAAAAGAGTTGTGCTCACCCTCTTGGACTTGACGTAGTTCGGTATCCAGTTAAATTTTCAGAAACATTTTCGAAATGCCATATTGTCGAAAAGAAAATGCAGAATTTTTTTTCTCTAATTTTTTTTCTTCATTTTATGTTTTATTTTTGTTTCGTTAGTAAAAAGAAAGTTAAAAAAACAGGGGGGTTAGAGGGAAAACCCCCATTTAAAAAATAAAATAAACCTTCGAAAAAAATAAATTTTGGCAATATTGTGTCGGCAAAATGGCATTTCGAAAATGTGGCGTTCGAAAATGTCACTATAAACCACGTAGTTCATCAGTTGATCTGGAACCATTGTCTGAAAGATGTCCTCCTACCACGTCAGTAGACTCCCAAGGCATTTGACAGAAAGTGCATCACATTGCGGGTAGGCATCCCAGCGATGAAGTGGGCTCAAACTCAAACACTAAGCAAAGAGTTTGAGGGACTGCCTCTGAGAACAGCCTGGTGCACACAAAAACCCTGCTTTACCTGGCATAAAATGGGCGGGGGCAAGGGGAGAAGTGGTAAAAATAAAAGTTAAAGATACTGCAGGGAAGCGATTAAAAAGAAGGAACAAATTAGGGCTGTATCCGCCCCAGCCAACCTGCTCGACAGAGGAAGGAACTGAGGGGAAGAAGTGTAAGAGGCAGGGTTCAGGGTGTGGTCACGCTATGTGTAGATGGCCTGCGCCTGCACGGTCCCTAAATTCTTAATGAGAAACACACTTGGCCTTGCTAGGGCTCCAGTCCCCACTCCATGAGAACTCCCATACCCATAAGTATGGAGGAAAGAGGACAAGATGAAGGAGTAGGCAGCATTTTTAAGTTTACTTGTGAAACTGTGGTAGGAGTGACAGCAGAGGCTGTAAGGTATAGGATTCTAGAGAGCTGGATCCAGAATTGAGGAGACACTGTCTACCCTATGAGGGAAGTGATGCCTGCGAAACATGACAAGATTAAAGGGATAAAGAGTAGACCATAAGCAGTATAGGGCATAAGCCTATCAGAAAGAAAAGTTGGACCCAACCAGGGAGACAACAAAATTTGATGCCAAAAGTCTTGAACTGCACTTGCTGGATGATTTGGGGGTGATGGATAGAAAGGAGTCCAGTCTAAACCCAAGGCTGGACCAACAGAACGGATGTACGGATGTAGAGGGGGCAGAATTGGTGGCTTCACATGTGAACTTGTCCCTGAGAGGGACAAACCTATCGCATCAATGGGTTACAGGGGTGCTTCCGCACAACTGAAGAGAAAAAATACATTTGTACAAAAGGCTAGCTTGTATCAGGGTGCACGTGAATACACCCCTAGCTAACAAAGCTGAGGCGTGAAAACTGAGGAAAAAAGAGGCATTTCTATGAACAGATAAACCAGGCTGGGAGATTTTTGCAGGAGCACAGAGATCAATACAATAGAGCACATAACCAGACTCAACAGGAAGCAGGACGCACGCATAGCAACCGGAACAAATGAGTAAGGAATCTAAATGTAATGGCACCCTCCATTCTGCTGATACCCCTAGTCTCACTCCTGCAGAAAGACAATTTGCTCAAGACACTGATCGATAAAACGGTTCAGGAGGCCATCAGAACTCAAAAGCCCAAAAAGAGTTGGAGCTCGCATTGCTTCACAGCCCAGTTCTATAGGAGTTACGCCCACCAACTTGCCTCCATTCGGGGAAAACTATTCAATGAGTTTGGAGTGAAAGGTCACTTCGGAGATTTCATGAACCTTTCCAACAAGGTCTTAAATCCACAGCCAGGAAAAAAACAAATCCGACCAATCTGTTCCCCTGCATATAGACTGATGTAGATCCCATCTCTTTAGTGTTGGGGTTCAGGACTCAGTGTTTGAATTCAGAACGTATCTATCACATGAAGAGGTGGAAAGCCCGAAGATGTTGGCATTGTACGGATGTGTGAGTGAAGGCCTCAACAAGATAGTTGTCAGCCTAACCACAAGCACCTTGGTCTCTCTGTACAAGAAAAACTATTCCACCTATGCCCACCAGCCCCCGGCCTCCAGGAGACATCAGGAAGGATCCAGCTAAAAGGCAACATGATCAGTCCCCTAGTCAGGAAGAATAGCCATTGTCAGGATGAATGTCCTACCCCTTATTGTCCATTACTTTCGAGAGCTCCCAATATATAGCCCTACAACTTGTATAAACTGCACACCAAAAAAATTAATGAAGGCAAAAAAGAATGGTGGCCCAGGCTATGTAGTACTTATTAGCTATCCGGGTAAGAGTGCTTGCAGAAATGTAGAAGCTAGAAACAAAGAGCATTGGGTTCACATTGAATTCCATAGCTGGAACTATACAGCAGCTCCCTTAAGGCCGGTCCCATTACAATGCTCACTCTGCTAGCCTAAGAGATCAATTGATACAAGATACCGGATCCTAACTTATCCCTCACACTCAACCAACCTTTTAAGAACATCCTCCTTGCTGTCCATGCCTGGATTACGGATTTATGTGTTTATTTTGAATACGAAAATTTCGAAGATGAAAATATAGAATTCTAAATGTTTGTATCCGAAATAAGCACGCCAATGCTAAATGACCCTTCTACACCCCTCTCCCCCAATCCCTTACTTACCTTTTGGTGGCACACTTTGCTGTGTGCCGCCGAGTCCCTGCAGCACCAGTTCCCTTCACTTCCGTGGATGGAAACCGGCGCTGCAGGGTCCTTTTATTTATTTATTTTCAAAACGTCCATTACAGCAAACAAAAGGTGCGGGGGCCACCCCCGCTTCCCTTGTACGCTTACAATGAAAACTGAATGGTTGAAATGTTCAGCATTTTCGGCTGCACGTAATTTTGGTTCAGCCGAAATCCAAACATTTCAACCATTCGGTTTTTTAATTACGATATTTTCGGTCGATACTCTGGATCACTAAACAAGCATTTCTTTATGAACTGGGGACAATCAAGCCCTCTCTACAGAACTCTTGAGAATCCAGAAGGCGGTAGGGACAGGGCAGCATTAGAAAGGGTTTTGCAGGGAGATTCCTCCACCAAAGGCCTAATATCAACCATCTATCGTATACTCCATGAGGACAATAGAAAGATAGGAGGGTGATAAGAGTACACCCAGAATAATGATGGGCACTTTGGGAGGTAAATTGGGAAGGGAAAATGTGAGCAACTACATTTACAAGTATTCAGGTTTCAGAATTGCAATGCAAAACACCGAATAGATAGCACTACACTCCTATCAAATTTCACACTATATTCCCAAGCAAACCTTACAAATGCTGGAGAGGCTGTTCACAAAAGGCACTTTTTCTCACACACTGTGGAGATGCCTGTACTTGGAGTGACTTTTGGCTGAATTTCACTCAGCCATTCGTGATGCTGAGGTTGAATAACTATGAGGAGGATCTGGTTTACATTGTTTTGGACAACCAGGCGGAAGTAGGTAAACACCAGTCACACCTTAAACTGACTCTGCAGATGCTTCTAGCAACCAAACGGTGTCCTGCACCAATGTAGAACAAAAAAGATGCACTTTCTTGATCATGAAGGCAAAGGAGGTCATATCTTGGTCGGTACTACCCATATCCGAGCTCTGGGGTTTATTCCAATTTAACAGGCTTACATTATGATTTTTGTCACAAGAAATTGTAGGTTACCCTGACAATGTTGGGTGGAAGGAGTGAGGGTACCAAGGGGATTTTGCTAGAAAAAACGGCTGTTAGTAGATATTTCTAATGGATCTTGACTTGTGCCCATGTCTTACTGGATCAATAAAATGGCTAGCATAAAAGCTTCGACTGTACCCACAAATATTGCAGAAGGAAGGCAACAGAAGAAAACTGGCCATTCCCAACAATTTGGCAACTAGTCACAGATAAAGTGTTGAACATAAAAATAGATTGGAAAATTTGAGGTCACCACTCTGACATCTACCTGCAAATATTACACCATATTTTTTCTCTGTTAAAAGCCGACACATTGTTATAAGATAAGAAGTCTAGAGCAAGCTTTAACATTCAGACTGAATTTAAAATGAAAGTAGGATTGGAAAAAGAGCCACATTTTGACTGACCTGTGCAGTGCAATAAGGATTGACTGACGGATGGGGAATGGCTTTGCTTTTTGCTGCGATATGAATTTGATCTCTCTCTTGGGGCTGCATTTAGGGAAACTTGACTTGATCTTCTTACTGGAAAATGAAAAAACCAGGTAAGGTGGATGGAATTGAGATGAGCACAAAAATCCCACATGATACAAAAGATGGTCCTAAAGCGTTATCCAGTATAGCATCATCCCCTGGTGTGCAGTTTGTAATGACAAGATGCCAAGGTGCTGCTCGGCACAGCCCAATTGTCTTCGGTCTCAAACATTAAAATAGTCCAACAGTATACCAGAAATACAATTTCCGTTCCAGCAGCATTAGAAGGCAAGCATGACCTTCAAAGGTTCTGATGGCACACGTGACTTTACAGATACCCACCTTCCAGGCCCATTTATACAACTTAATCATACACTAGGTATGTTGTTTCACCAGTACATAGTAATATGAACATGTCAAGGTAGAGAGATACAGAGGATCGGACATATGCCAGTGACATAGCTCAGCCAATCAAATGCTCACACAGACAAAATAATTGAGCTTGCAGGCAAACAGTTTGAATCACTGCAGAGCCAACTCATCATTCCATCCTTTCAATGTTAATCAATTGAGTGATACTAAATTAGGTAATAACACATTACTTGCTTAGAATATAAATTGCTTAGAAGTGGGAGGAATCTGTCAGAAGGTGATGTTGGTTGGAATTCAATTTTTTGGGGTTCCTTTTACTAAGTTGAGTAGTACCGTAATCTGCATGCAAGCCTTTTGGTTTATAGACTGTCAGATGAACTATGGCAGTCCCACTTCAGGTACAAATTCTTGTTTGTGTGCTTCCCTTAATAGACATATGGGTATCTGGCTAGAGTTGCTCACAGAGCACCCCTTTTTGTCTCTGGGCGAGTCTTCTCACCCAGAAAGTGCATTGGGAAGTAGACTGGTGGCAGCCATTCAATATTGTTTTGGCCCCAACTCATTTTTTCCCCACTTTGATAGCTACTTGCCCCTGAACAGTGGAAAAGTGGCTATAACAGCATTTTAAAGTACTAACGCCCAGTTCTTTTGTTTGTGGTCTTTCCTGTGTTTTGGTAAAGAGGAATGGCCAAAGAGGACATTCTAACTAGGTAGGCATTTTCAAGAGCCCACAAAGGCACTTGTGTGCGTGACTGGTAATTTAACTGGAGGAGGGTCGTCCAGACCCTCAAATCACATGCGTGTCTGACGATGGAATTTGAGCCTTGCTACCAATCCAGAACACATAGCTGGCAAAACATTGCAAGATGCACAGCTGTGGCTTGGTGGACAGAGAGCCCTCTTCCCCTGCGTTTGCACATCACGGGAGAACTGGGGCCATTATGCAGATTTATATCCAGAAATGTGGCTGGAAGCTGCTGGAGAAATGGGACATCCCAGAGGATCCTTGAGGCGCTGCTGTAATCCCGATATGGATGGTGAAACACGGCCTCTTTGTGCTGTGGAATCTTGCTTCAAACTTGTTTGGAAATATTTTTCTTTTTGCTGCTTTCCCTCAGATTTCAATGGGACACTACTTTTTGCTATTGGCCTGAACCGGTCTGGACTTTTCAAGTTAAGTGAAGCCTTTTTGCTTCACGTACCTTGTTAAGATCATCTCTATTGCAGGCACTGGTCTTTTTGGCTCTCAGTGCAGGATAACTATTCTTCGTAGTAAAGTTCCTTGTTTATTTTCCTGAACATGTTACCTTCTGTGAAGTGTAACTTTGTATTTAAAAACTTTGAACACTTGTGTGATGTGTGCAGGATGGGCCGGTGGTAGCAGATACTTTTACAGTGTTTTCTTTTTAGTGATCTCATGCAATTCTGCATTTTACCACTTACTGCCAATTAGAGTAGCACGAAACTACCAACAGCACATCAAAGCTCTGTAGCGATCTCCCTCTTGATCCCGCCGAAGAACCAAAACACGTTGGGAGACCACCAGCAGCCCTTTGCTTACTTGTCCAGCAAAGCGCTGCCTCTCTGCAAATCTCAAGGAGATCATCAGTGCTTCGACCCCATGACCAGTGGGAACAACCATCCTGTCGGCTAACCAGACGTCAGCATGGGCTACTTCACTGCAATGATCGCCTTCCTGAGTTGAGCCATGGGACTCTTATGCAAAGTTTGTATGCAGTACCCTCTGCCAAACAACTATGTCTCCAGGTATAGGCAACCCAACCTTTGGTATAAGCTTGTACTACACAGTTTTGGTAGAGTGATGAGCAGCCAGGCTCATCTCAAGAGGGGATATGTGATCTGTAATGGAGTTACACAAAGATTCAGTTACAGGTATTTAAATAAACTCTTATACTCAAGGTTTCTTGCATAAACAAATTATTTATCAGTCAGTTATAAAGCCTTCTTCATCAGAGCGCAATCGAATAGTAAACCACACATATACTTCAATACTGTACACTAAGTTTCTGGATCAGACAAGGCCCTTTTGGGATGGCCCACAGACAACCTACACCCACAGGCGACTTCAGTAACAAGGGTGCTGGGGACATTAATACCTTACTGTTGGCATTCAGAATACTCTTTAAAAAGTAAGTAAAGACAAAGTTATTAGAACAAAAGAATTTACAAATATTCATAAGCAGGGCAAATACTTTCATATAGAACTTGAAGTTCATTCAATTCAATAGGCTAAGCCAAAGTCAATAGGCCAAAGTCTTTGTATAGGATGCAGCACTTCAGATAAGTAAATGGTAAAGTCTTTGCACAAGTTCTAAGGAGTCTTTGATAAAAAAAGAAGAACCAAACATAGGGCCACAAGCTGATCAGACCTGTGAGTTGCAGAAGTTACAAGCATTTCCACAGTATGAAGTGAGTTATCTTAGGCTAGTTTTACAGTACCTTAGTAAAGAAGAATGCAGCTGAAGACTTCTGTTCCTGTACAGCTCTGCAGATCTCACTATTCCTGGTCCTCAGTCATGGGGACATGAGGGAGGACGTCGGGGGACTCCTGCACTGTACTGGAACCGTCAAAGCTGGCAACCAGCAAACTTTACTTTCAGTGGCTTTTTTGCGTTTCTGCTCCTTGCGGTACAGCAAATAGTAATGAGCGCGGCTTCTGGCTGTCAAGGTGGACTTTCCTCACATCTGAGGTCCCGTACTCAACTGAGTGGGGTCAGGCTTGGTCAGTCCTGCTTCGTGGCAGTCCGGAGGATCTTCCAAAAGCTTTAGGCCGGCTTACAAGCAAGGCACACAATCTGGTGTCCCTCTCCCTGGTTCTACGGTTTCCTGCAGCAACTCTGAAGAAATTCAAACAGCTCTGAGATGGGTGTCTAGGTGGCTTACTTGGGAGTTGATTGGTCCCACCAACTCAAAAGGGAGAAGTCGTCCTTGCAGGGCTTCTCTGTCGATGCAAACTTGGCGATTCGGACCTGCAGCAGGGCTTCACCGGGCAAACCAACGGTCCAGGAGTTGCAACAGCCGTCCTCTTCAAGCTCTTCTTCGGTTCCTTCGTCCAGTGGTCGACTCTCCTTCCAAGCCAAGAGACTCGCCTTTTATTCAGTTCTCTCCCATTCATTCCAGCCTGGCTGCCACTCACCCAGCAGGGTGGCTGTCCTTGCCGGACAGTCAGCCAGCCAATCGTCACAGAGTGCATTTGGGTCTCCTAGGAGACCAAGCACAGGGAGTTTCGGGCACCTCCCTCACTTCCTGCCTACCCCAGACACTCTGGAGCCAGAGGTGTGTTTCACTCCAGAAGCCCACCAAAGGCGAATGAACAAAGAGACCAAACCTGGTTTGGCGCACAGAGAAAAACTCTAGAAGGACCTTCCCACAAAGACCTGGCAAAAAAAGAAAACCGGGCACCATTTTAACAAGGATGGCTAGACGCCATTTTGAAAAAGATGGCTCCTGTGGTTAACGTTACCGGGTCCGCAAACGGTCGCGGTAAATGCAAACCTTGGTAGTTCAAAACAAAACCACTGCCACCAGCCAGTCAACTGAGGAAAGGGTAACATAAAAGATGTTACATGAGCATTTAGACAGGGGATACTAAGTAACCCCTCCAGCACTCTATTGTAAGATAGGGTGTGCTGGGTCTAGCAAGAACAATGCTAAGTAGAGCCAATTTCACTCTACTGCTATGTGAAACAGTAGTTTATCCATGAAAATGTATTTAACCCTTGGGAAATCTAAAAGACGTCCCTGTGGCACTGCACTGAAGATGCTGTGTGACACAATTGTAAAAGATGATGCCTATGGAGTTTGTTAGACTCCATAACCAAAAAGAAACACGGAGGTAAAATTCACACAAAAATACATCAGAGTGGGGAAAAAGGCTCACTCTTTCAAGGTTAAAAAAATCAAGTCCTCAAAATCGAGCAAAGTTGCTGGGGATCTCTAAGGTAAAGGTAATTAGCACATTTTTTAGAATTATCCCCAACACTCTTCAGGTCCTTGCTTATCGAGCAGCTCTAAACCACAAGGAGAGGCCTTGAAGGACCAATTTCTTTACACTCACAATTAAGTGTCGCCTGCCACCATTTTCGTCAAAGTGCCAATCACTGTTCGCCACTTGCATCGCATCATGGGAGTCGTTGGAAGTCATCACCAGAGTTTTGGTCCCAAACTCTGTATGTCCCGAGTGTCAACTATTCGGAATTCGGTCCATCAAAACCACGAACTAGACAGTCCCAAGAACCTGGTAACCGACGTGACCTCTGCACCCGCAACCCCAAGGCTTCCTCCAACTGGACCATGGCACAAATCTAGAGGCTCCGCGATTTCAGGAACTAAAGCAGTGGTCTCTGATTCACTCAGAGTACAGAGGGTGAGCAAACATCTGTTTTGCGCTCCCCTATCTCCATAGGGCTGCATGGGGGATAAAGTCCTAGCCCCATCGCTCTCTTGCCCAGGCTTGAACAGTGGTGATCAAGCCTGGTATCCTAATCTGGATGATTGGATTGGGAGGGGGGTTTTAAAGACTTTAGTCTTGTTTCTACAGAACTTTGAAACAACTACTTGTTGGCTTCAGCCAACACTTGTGCAATTTCCTATAAGAAACTCCTAGCCTCCTGAAACAAAATAGTAGGACCTGTGACCGAAAGGCACTAGCCACCTTCTTTTCTAGCTAGGACAGGCATTTTACAGGTTAGTACCTTATTAATAAGAGGTTGTATGGTGTTTGCCATCTTCTTTCTTTTATCCTAATAGTTCTCAAAGTCTTGATTACGGGTTCCATTTCTTTATTCACTTGCTTTGCCGCACAAAGCCTTAAGCAACTTGGCTTAAACTGTATTAAAAAGTTAAGCTTCAGTGCCCTTAGCAGAGTACATCAAAGTGAATTAGTATGTATTAGCAATGTTTTAGTGTGTTACTTACGTGTGATTCTTACGTGATTTGAGTTGTCTCAACCATATTTTTATACATTCTGGCTAATTTGTATTAATAAGAGTTTTCTGTGTTGTGCTTAAATGAAACCTTCACCACTCTTACACCCACCTAAACCTAAGCCTTGCTGTTCAGTCACACTCTCCTAGAGTTTGCTCAGACATTAGTTTGTCTTTGTTCATCAGAATAGGGTGTCCTCTCAAAATCGGTCCACAGGGTGGATTCTGAAAATCCATCTTAAATCATTTTGTTAGGGAGAATTCTCAGAAATGTGCTAATTCCCTCTACCTTAGAGACCCCCAGCAACTTTGCTGGATTTTGAGGACTTGATTTTCTTAACCTGGAGAGCGTGAGACCCTTTTTCCCCACTCATGTATTTTAATATGATTTTGTACACCGTTTCTTTTGGTTGTGGAGTCTGACAAACTCCATAGGCATCATCTTTTGTATTGTGTCATGCAGCACCTTCAGGTTTAAATACCTTCTCTGGGATAAACTACTGTTTCCCAGAGCAGTAAAGTGAAATTGACTTTACTTACATTTGTAACTTTCTAGACCCAGCACACACTATCTTACAATAGGGTGCTGGAGGGGTTACTTAGTATCCCCCTTGTCTAGTTTCTCAATTAACATTCTTATGTTACCCTTCCCTCACTGAATAGCTGGTGGCAGTGGTTTACCTTTTACTATCATTCTGGTTTTTTACTGCGGGCTGCGTTCGCAGCCACGGTAAGGCACCCATAGTTGCCATTTTTGTCAAAATGGCCTGGTCTTTTTTCGCCATTTTTTGTGGAAAGGTCCTCCTTGAGATTTACTCTGTGCGCCAAACCAGGTTTGGACCCTTTGTTCATTTTGCCTTTGGCGGGATTCACGGATGAAGCCCACCTCTGGCTCCAGAGTGTCTGGCGGGGGCAGGAAGCAAAGGAGGTGCCCAAAACTCCCTCTGCTTAGTCTCCTAGGAGATAGGAATGCACTCTTAGGTGATTGGCCAGCTGGCTGTCCGGCAAGGACTGCCACCCTGCCGAGTGACTGACAGCTAGGCTGGAATGAATGGGAGCAAGCTGCATAAAAGGTGAGGCTTTTTGGCTTCGTAGGCAGAGTCGACCACTGGACGAAGGAATCCGAAGAACTTCAAGAGGACGCCTGATGCAACTCCTGGACCGTTGATTTGCCCGGCTGCTGTGCTGAAACTCCAAATTCGTATTGACAGAGAAGCCCCTGTAAGGACGACTTCTCCCTTAGAGTTGGTAGGACCAATCAACTCCAAAGTAAGCCAGCCGGACATCCTCTCAAATCTTGTCGAGTATCCACTGCAGTCCCTGCTGGAACCAGATAGCCAGGGAGAGGAACACCAGTTAGTGTGCGTTGCTTTTAAGCTGGCCAAGAGCTCCAGGAAGATCCTCCGGACTCCCAGGAAGCAGGACTGACCGGGCCTGAGCCTCCTCAACAGAGTGCGGTACCCCAGACGCAAGGAAAGCCCATCTCAACAGCCAAGAGTCCACGGAGGTGCTATTTGTTGAGACGCGAGGAGCTCAAACCGCTAAGTGCCACTGAATAGAAGTTGGTCCTTTTCTGTCGTCGACCGTCCCATTGTAGTGCAGGAGTCCTCCAGACGTCCTCCCTCTTGTCCCCACGACTGAGGTCCAGGAACACAGGATCTGCAGAGCTGCACAGGAACAGAAGCCAGCTGGAACCATTTCTTCTAACCAAAGGTACTGTACAGTCTAAGAGAACTTACCTCTTGTTGTGTAGCCTCACTTGTTCTCAGTGGAGACTTGTCTTGGTTGCTTCTGTAGAGTTGCTAACAGCTTCTTTACCTCACAAGCCTAATCAGATTGTGGCCCTACTTTGATTTATTCTTTACTACAAAGACTTATAAAACATTGTGCAAGACTTTCACCTACCTGCAAGAATTGCTTCAGCACCTAGACATTTGTCCAATTGACTTTGGCCTGGCTCCCTGAATGACCCTTCTTCCCTCTGACTTTGTGTTTGGTCTTCCTTCCAGGAAGAGGTTAACTTATTTTGCATTGGGAGTTACCAAAAGTACTTACCTGCTTCAGAATATTTGTGAGATCTCTGGTTTTGTTCTAATAACCTTTTTCTTTGACATAATCCTAAGTATTGCTCTAAATGCAACAGTGATATATTAATGTCCACAGTGTCCTAGTTATTTATTGGCTGTTTTTGGCTGTTTTTGATCTGCATTAAATAATGCTCAATGAGCTTTAATAACCGTGTTTGTGTGCGCAGTTAATGGTAGCAAACCCCTTCTTAACATAGTTATTTAAGTCACCTGAGGGTGTAGGAAGTGTGTGTGCCATCCCAAATGGGTATTTGCTGATTTGAGAGAAACTAAGAGTGTGTATTTTGGAGTGTATTTGTGTGTTACTATTATATTGCCCCTTCTGAAGAAGGCTTACTCAAACTGACTGTTAAATAAATTAATAATTGTTTAAGAGTTTATTTGAATACTTGTCACTGTGAATTTCTGTGCAACTCCCGTACTTTTCACATTGACCTCTCTTGAGATAAGCCTGGCTGCTCATCACGCTACCAACCTGTGCAGTACAGACTTTGAGGTCAGGGTTGTTGTAGTGCACCCAACGGGTACTGCATACAATCTTGCCTAAAAGCTAAACTGGAACTTTTAAGAAGTCTAAAGATACTAGTGAGAAAAGAGGGGGAAAACCAGCAACAGAGGAATCTGGCACTACGTGGGTGCTTAGGCAGGAAACTCTGGGCGATTACCCGATGGTGGAAACTGCTGTAACCAGAAGCCCTTGGGAAGAGGCGAAAAGAGGTCAAAGTGGTCATACAGGGATCTTGTAAAAGCCTCTGTACCCTCGAAAGTCGTTGACCGACAGATGATTGCGAAGCTAAGGGAAATGAATCCCGCTTGGTGAAACGAGTGCACGAACAGTGTGTTGTAAAAGTTGGCCAGAGTGAACTCGGCAGAGGGAAGCTGACAAAAAGGCGCAAAGAACGGTTTATGAGAGAGATCCAGGGTGGAAAGTTGTCACCCAAAGTGCATTGAAAAAGGAACCGTTTAATTAATCGATTTGTTGAATACTATTTTGTAATCGGTCTACGCCCGGAAGAGGGGGACCCACGGGTGAAGCCATCACCCAAGGTATACATGAAGCAGAACTTTGCAATGTGCGCTGGTAGCCACTTCCCATATTTTCCACAAACAGTTCACGGGAGACGAACGTTCTATTCGGGTACATATCGTGCAGACGGTTAATACCCTCTCTCCCCCCCCAATCGTGGGCAATGGCCTCGTCACAGGTAGGAGCCAGGATTTCTATGTTCCATGGGGAGATACCAGGGTCAAATGTGCAGTGAACACCAAGTCTTTTCAGAGCCCTTTTCCAGGTGTGCAGTGTGATGTCTCCCAACTTATGGTGGGCTCTTTGGGTGCCATGCCAGCTTGATCAGCAGGGATCACACCTCCCAAAAGAAGCTGCCCACCGGCCACACCAGGACATTCTGGAAGATGTAGAGAAGTTCAGGCACTACAATCATTTTGACAATTGCTATCCTACCCATGAGAGAAAGTGACAACCCACACCATCTTTCAACACTGGACTTTAATACTTGTAGATATTTATTGTGATTATTTTCTAATAGTGTTCTGGCATCCCTGCTCACCTCCACCCCCAAATACGTAACCACTCGCAGTTCCCAGCCGTACTCCTGGGTGTGCGGAGGTCGGACAGTGTTCTCATTAGGGGGGGGGGGGGGCAGGGAGGATTTGGTCTTATTAATGCGGAGGCCTGAGGCTCCACCAAACATCTCAACTTCCTGAGTTAACAGAGCTAAGTTATCTGCGGGATCTTTGATGTACACAATCGCGTCATCTGCGTACAGGGATATCAGTTCCCTCAACACCCCCCCGCCCCCAATCGCCAAGCCCCTGTGTCCATGCAGCCTGCGCAGACGGGGTGCCAGTATCTCAAATGCCATGGCAAATAGTAAGGGCGAGAGAGGGCAGCCCTACCTTGTAGCCGCTCCAGCTTGAAAGTGCGGGAGCGCACGCTGCCAATGCTAACCTGGGCACTGGAGCCTGCGTATAGGAGACGCACGGCTGAAAGGAAGTAGTCAGGGACCCCAAACTGTCGCAGTACTTCTAATAGATAGTCCCATTCCACAGAATCGAAAGCCTTTTCCATATCCAACAGTGCAGCTACTGCTTGTATATTGGGGTCTATCTGGGCTAATATGGCAAACAATCTCTGGAGGTTTAGGGATATCGACCTCCTGGGAATGAACCTGTATTGGTCCATATGGATAATTTGGGAGATGTGCGGCAGCAGGCGGTCCACCAGTACTTTGGCAAACATTTTCGTATCTAGGTTCAGTAAGGATATTGGGCGATACGAGGAGCACTCAAGGGGATCTTTACCAGGCTTGAGAATCAATATAATCGCCGCTTCACACATCTGGGGGGGGGGGGTGGAGTAACCCAATCGTCATCCCTTCCTCCCATACCGCCAGCATGTGCTGAGCAATTTCAGAGCCCCATTCTTTGTAAAATTCTGCAGTCATCCCATCTGTGCCTGGGGCCTTTGAGGAGGACAGGGCTCGTATCGCACTCAGGATTTCGTCAACCGTGACGGATGTTGCCAGGGCCTCCACTGCCTCGCTGCATATTTTCGGGAGGGCCGCCTCTCTAATATAGTCCTCTAGGTCCGCTTGTGGAAGCGTTCCTCGTGAGGTATACAAAGACTCATAGAAACCACTAAAAGCGTCTGCCATCTCACTTGGGTTCACCACCACCTCCCCCTGCAGTGTTTTGATCGCCAATATTTCCCCGTAGCCTCTCTCTTGACTCAACACTGCTGCCGGATGTCTGCCCTCCTCTCCATATCTGCGGGCCATTACTGGTTGAGCAAGGTATTTGACCTCGCTCTCTCTGCGAGAGTACCAAGGCGATCCAACTCCTCCCTTATTTTGGCTAGCAAGCCCGGTGCGTCCTCTCCATCTACCTCGCTTTCCCATCTTTTAATCTCGAGTTTGGTATCGTTTAACTGCCTCCTTATTTGTTTTAACACACCCAGTTCTAAGGATAGGCACCCCGCGCGAAGAACCACTTTAAACGTCTCCCATAATGTGCCTCACTCAGAAATCGTGTCCACTTTTTCAGTAAAGTAGTTCTTAATCAGGCTATGAATTTCGCTTCTGAATACCAGGTCCCCCAAAGCTGCAGGTTTGAACCTCCAGTGGGGGTGCGGCAGCACCAGGTCCATACGCAGTGACCACTGTACCGGGGAGTGGTCCGAGAGGGTTCTAGGAAGCAGCACACTGTCATCTGTCCGATGTACCAAATATGGAGAGGTTAGAATGTAATCCAGCCGAGACGCGGTGTTGTGGGCTGAGGAGTGATGTGAGAATTCCTCCCAGTCTGGCCTAAGGAGTCTCCAGACATCCCCCAACTGAAACACACCCATGCCACAAAGGATTGCTTCAGTGGCTTTGGAGCGTCGCCTCCCCCCTCTGGGTGTTTTGTCCCTAATCAGGCCTAATATTGCGTTGAGATCCCCCGCCCATACAATGTCGGTGTGTAAATATTTCTGACACAGCCGTAACAGCATTTGGAAGAACGCTGGGTTGTCGACATTGTGCCCGTAGATGTTGACAAGTGTGATCATTGAGGTTCTCCAACAGCCCCAAACAATGACGTACCTCCCTTGGGGGTCAATGATTGCGTCACTTGTGTGAAATCCAAGTGACGTGTGCACTAGTGGCATTACCCCTGCGGAGGAAGCAGAAAATGAGGCCTAATATTTGCAGTTTCCCCAACTTCTGGCCACGCCTTCATTCCCCCATATTTTGAGGTGAGTTTCTTGCAGCATGACAATTTTTGCTCCATGGCGTTCGCAGTATTTGCAGGCTTTGCATGGGTTGTTGAGCCTGCGCACATTCCAAGTAATGACCTTGTGTGTCATAGCTGGGGTGAGGGCTGTAGACGTGGGCGACTGCCCCTCGCTCCTTAAACCTGCTATAGTTCTGTCTCTTGGCCATTTCCAGGAGATGCAAACCTCCCTGAAACTGAACCCCCCCCCCCCCCCTTCAACTCCCCCCCTCCTCCAACTTCATCCCAGAACAATGTGCTCCACTACCCCCTCCCACACTGCCCACCCTCAACCTGCAGTGACTGAAACCACCCTCCTCAAATACCTAAACAACCACATTACCATGGGCAACGGCCCGGGAGTGCTGGACACCGTTACCCAAGTGACCTTAACTATTTAGGAACTTGAGAGTAGGACCTGAAGTAATCAATTGTGTAAGTGCAATCGGACTTATTCATTACATATTATGCAAAGGGTTATCAATACCAACCGTGGGGTAGCCTGCAAACAGCATTATGCGGCCCTTGCCTGTTCACAAACCAGTAGTCAGGAGCCCAGACGACTGGGGTTTCATTGGCGGTTCAGCCATTGGGTATTCACTGAGGTTCTCCGCAGATTACTTTGGCAAGGATTTGAGGAATTTGTGTACTGCTCCGGGATCGGTAAAGAAGTGCATCTGTCCATTATGTTGGACCCTCAGTTTGGAGGGGTATTGCACTGAGTATTGTATCTCTCGATCTCTGAGCGCCCTTTTGGCTGCTAGGAAGGACAGACAGGATTTCTGTACCGCTGGAGTGAAGTCCGGATGGAAAGATAACCTAGCGTTCTCATAGGTGAGGTCTCCGAGTTACCTTGCTCTGCAGAGTATGTTGTCTCAGTCCCTTGCTCTGTGGAGTATGTTGTCTCGGTCCCGATAGTTCAGGACACGTACAATGATTGGACGAGCCAGACATCATTTTAGCTAGCACCAGGCTCAACTCCAATGGAGGGTTACTCGCACTCGTGCCAGCAGCCTCTGCCACCTGGGGCATTGTGGCCGACATTATGGGGGCTTGTTGGGGCTCTGTGAGCTTATCACTTCCTTTACTAAGCCCATCCTTTTGGGTAAATGGTAAGCAGGATTGCCGCTTGTTTACCTTTGCCATGTAGCTGAACACTGAGGCTGGTTTTAAACGGACCTCCAGCTCACTCTGGATTGCTGAAGGGCCTGATCTAGATCTTAACCAGTAGTTCCTGAGTCGTTCCTGGGTCCCTGACCTGTGCAGAGCTGGTCCCCCGTCACAAGTTCATGCACCTTGTTTTTAATATCGTATCTGCCTGGAAGCAACCGTACGCCGCCTGGGTTCTGTGGCTTATAAGGAACAAGTTACTTACCTGTAACTGTTGTTCTCCAGCATGGGTCTGGCATGGATTCACATGCTCATGAATATTCCCCGTCAGGCTGGGAATCCTCGGTAAAGAAAAATTCAGTATCAGTTTTGTTTCTGATCTGTCTTTCTTAGTAGTAACCAATCACTGGTATCTGGGTCATACTGCCCCCAGCCAATGACTGCCCTCTCCCTAAGGCCCTCCCTTGGCAGCCATCGTCAGATTTGGTAGCACGTAAAGTGGCAGTATGACGAAGTGAAGAGCCGCAGAGGGGGAAGGAGGGAGGGTTCGCATGTGAATCCATGCCAGACCCATGCTGGAGAACAACAGTTGCAGGTAAGTAACTTGTTCTTTCTCCAGCATGGGGTCTGGCATGGATTCACAAGCTCATGAATATAAGAATACATAGCAGTACACACATGCACAATCACGGGTGGTGGCAAGGCTCAACATTAAGCATCTCTTACCTCCTCACCAGGCTCACCTTAAGCGAACAGGTTGCGTAGCACTGCCTGGCCAACTCCGACTCCTCCCTGGAATCCCGGTCGACGCAGTAGAATCTCGTGGAGTTGTGCGTCGACCTCCACGTAGCAGCCCTGCAGATGTCCAGCAGGGGCACACCAGACAAGAACCCCGTGGTAGCAGCGATCGCTCTGTTCGTATGGGCTCTTGGACGGCCGGGCAACTGTCGGTTTGCCAACCGATGACAGTGCATGATGCAGCCGGAGAGCCATCTGGAAATGGAAGCCTTCGAGAGAGCCTTCCCTTGGTTCACAGGTCCAAAGTTCACAAACAGCTGTGATGTCTTCTGAAAACATCTTCGTTCGGTCCACGTAGAACTTCAGCGCTCTAGCTACATCCAGCGAGTGCAAAGTCCTCTCGGCCGGCGGCGACGGGAAGAAAACTGGCAACACCAAGGGCTCGTTGAGATGGAAGTCCGACGGCACCTTGGGCATGAAGGAGGGGTGCGTCCTCAGCACCAAGCTCGTCTCGTGAAAAGTCAAATATGGAGGCTTGCAGGATAGGGCCTGAATCTCTCCCACGTGTCGTGCGGAGGTGATGGCCACAAGGAACGCCGTCTTCCGCGACAGGAACTTCAACAGAGCCGAATGCAAAGGCTCGAATGGCAGGCCCATGAGCCTGGTCAGCACCACGTTGAGCTCCCAGGCCGGGGCTGGAGCCTTCACCGGCGGGCACGAGCGGAACACTCCTTTCATAAACTCCTTCAACAGGCGATGAGACCACAGGGATGTCCGTCCTGCAGTTCTGGTGTATTGGGAAATCGCTGCCAGATGTATCTTGATGGAAGCATGAGCTGGTCCAGCTTTGGCCAGCGTCAGTAAGTATGGTAGCACTTGAGGGGCAGGAATCCGTAGATGGTTAATCTTCTGTGCACGGCACCAGACAGAGAACCTCTTCCACTTGAAGCTCTCTGCATTCGGCCGGGATATCGTACCCTCCAAACTCTAGTGCTGCAGGAGCCAGGCCTGCAAGTTCAGCGACACCGGGTCGTGATGAAGAATGGCGCCTCCTTCTCTGGAGAGAAGATCTGCGTCTGTCGACAGTTTGACTGGTGGGGACGCTGACAAGTCCAGAAGGTCCGGGAACCAGATCGGTCTCGGCCACCTGGGTGCGACGAGGATAATCCTGCACCGGGACCTCTTAAGTTAGTTGATGAGCCTGAGCAGCAACAGCAATGGCGGGAATGCATACAGGGACAGGCCGTCCCAGGGGAATGAGAAAGCATCGCCCATGCTCCTCGGCTGGGGGAACCTGCTGGCGAACTTCTGGCACTTGGAGTTCGTCGCCGTCGCGAACAGGTCGATTTGGGGTTTGCCCCATCGCCGGAAGAGTTGATCCACTTGATCCTGGCGTAGTTCCCACTCGTGGCACGAGCGCAGCTCCCTGCTGAGTGAGTCGGCGATGGTGGTTTTTTTATCCCTGCTAAATGAAGGCACCAGAAACATCCCCTGGGCAACGGCCCAGTGCCACAGATCCTGGGCTTCCTTGGACAGGGCTGGGGATCTGGTTCCTCCCTGTTTCCGGATGTAGAACATCGTGGTGGTGTTGTCGGTGAAGATCCTCACCACCTTGTCCTTGAGGGACGGGAGGAATGACTTGAGGGCCCAGAACACTGCTCAGAGCTCCAGTATGTTGATGTGGAGCGGCCTCTCCTCCGGGAGCCACAGG
Organism: Ambystoma mexicanum; assembly: GCF_040938575.1. Lineage (NCBI taxonomy): Eukaryota > Metazoa > Chordata > Amphibia > Caudata > Ambystomatidae > Ambystoma > Ambystoma mexicanum. Next base: position 900,185,966 of record NC_090923.1, on the reverse strand, counting down.
CCTCTCGCGTGAAGGTCTCCGGAGTGCGCTCCCCACCCCTCCAGGGAGGCATCCGTCGTCACCGTCGCCTGGTATGCTGGGGTCTGAAAGTCTGTGCCCGCCGCGAGATGCGCGTGCCCCACCATCGGATTGCTTGGCGGAATAGCTCGCTGAGCGAGATCTTGTCCTCAAAGCTGCCCCTCGCTTGCATCAAACGGGCGTCGAGGAACTCCTGCAGAGGGCGCTTCCGAAGCCTGCACAGGCGCACCAGATAGATGTAAGAGGACATCATCCCGAGCAGGGACTTGATGGACCTCACTCTGGCCACGTCCGTGGCCAGCAGTCACCGTACCTTGCCCAGGATGGCCTGCGTTCTTTCCTCCGACGGTGAGCCCAATCGCGCCACTGTATCAAGCTTGGCTCCCAGAAATAGCGCGACCTGCGACGGAACCAGGTGGGATTTGGGGAACTTGATGAGAATCCCAGGTCCGCGAGCAGTTGGACGGTCTTTGGTATGTGTTCGACGGCGAGCTCCCTTGTCCCTGCTCGGATGAGCCAGTCGTCCAGGCAGGGGTAGACGTGGATCCCCTTCAGGCGCAGCCGCGCCGCTACTGGTGCAAGGCACTTGGTGAACACCCTGGGCGCCCACTTCAATCCGAATGGGACGGCCTTGAACTGGTAGTGCCGTCCCTGGACTACGAACCCGAGAAACTTTTGGTGACCTTTCAGGATGGGGATGTGAAAGTACGCATCCTCCAAATCCAACGACGATAGGAAGTCGCCTTCCTCCAGCTGGCCCAGCACATGCTGGAGGGCGACCATCCAGAACTTCTGTGTCTTGATGTATTTGTTTAGCCGACGCAGGTCCAGGATGGGACGCCAACCTCCTGGCGAGGAAGTATCTTGAGTATACTCCGGAGTCCCGGAGCTTCTTTGGGACAAGCTCGATGGCTCCTTTCTTGAGCATCGCTCTTACCTCTAACAGCAGTTGAGGGACGTGGTTTTCCTTCCTGGCCACTGGAGGAATTCGGGGGCACTTCTTTAGGAATTCCAGAATGTGCCCTGCCCGTGGGCCAGGGCATCCAGCACCCAACGGTCGGTGGAGATGGATTCCCACACGCTGACAAACTTCGCCAGCCGGCCTCCCACCGGGGTGCTTCGGTGGGGGCCCGACCCAACGGCCGGTTCAGTCTTGTTTGTAAGCAGCCTTGCCTCCCTGGTGACGACGGCGAGATCCACCTGACTTGCCTTGTCCCCTGTAGGCTTCTTGTGACGAGGAACGGGCTGCTTGACAGTAGGTCGAGGGGCCACTGCCGAATCCTTTGGGGGCACCTTGCTTGCCTCCGTAGGATAAAAGGGCGGCTGCCGTTGCTGCAGAACTCCCAAGGCCCGAGCCGTCTCCGTGTCGGTCTTGATGGCCTGCAGCGACTCATCTACTGTCTTTCCAAACAGATTGTTCCCGTCGAAGCGCATGTCCAAAACCTTGGCTTGCACGTTCTGGTGGAAATCCATTGCCTTGAGCCACACCCGCCGTCGAAGGCAAACGCTGTTGCCCAACTGGCGGAAACCGGTGTCGGCAATGTCTGAGGCCACAGTTATGGCATGGTCCAACACAACCTCACCCACCTGTAGGATCGCCAGGGCCTATGCCCGCTTGTCATACGGGAGGAAGTCCAACGGGGGGGGGGGGGGGGCAAATCTTGTACCACAATTCCCTGTCGTAGCAGGCCACAATCGCTAGGGCGTTGGGCGCCTTAATCGTCGTCGCCGCCGACGAGATGACTTGTCGTCCCATGGCATCCAGCTTCTTTCCCTCGCCGTCCGGTTGGGAAGTTGAAGATGAAGCCGATGCCCCCCTGCTTTCTTCTTGACCGCTGCAGAGACGACCGAATCCGGGGTCGGCTGTGCCCTAACGGGGGCGGCGTCAGGGACCCGGTACTTCGTACCGGTCCCTCTTGGCAGGTGCCGTGGATGGGTTCTTGAGAAGGGCAAGTCCCTCGTCCCAGATGTCATCCAGCAATGGCACTATGAGGACCGTCTTCCTCTTGGCCTCGTGCCGTTGTTAGAGGAAGCCTTCCTTCTTCTCTTCGGGGCAGAGCTGAAAAGGCTTGGATGCCCTGGCAATCATGGCGTGGAAGGAGCCAATCTCGTCAAGAGGGGATGCTCGAGGGATTGGAGACGGGAGGTCAGTCCCGTCGTCACCACTGTGGTGGTCATCCGTCCCCGTCGTGGCCGTGTCTGTTCCCGTGTCCCTCGGGATCGGGGAAGGTGACAAAAGCTGAGAAGGCCGTGAGGGCTGAAGGGGCACTGGATGAATTCTCCTCCTCTTGTTTGGACGGCTTCCCGACGGACCCGGTTTAGTCGGGTCGTCCGTCGGGGTAGGGGCAGTCTCGTCCTTATCTCCGTGCATAAGGCTTGGATTACCGTCAAAATGGCCGCCGAGTTGTCCTGCGGCTCGGTCTGCAACAGGCGTGACGGGCACGACGGTTGCTCCTCATCCACGGGATCCTCGTGGTCGTTGCCACCCTCGCTCTCGTCGTCCCCCTCGTCGGAATTTCTCCCATGGGACCGGACCTCTTCCAAGCCACCCCACCCCCCTTTTTTCCCACCGGGGTCTTCACAGGGGTCTTCTCGATGGGCTTAAAAGAGGATTCCCTCTGCGGAGGCAGGGAAACTCTAGATACCGAGGTCGCCTCCACTGGGATAGCCTCCACAGGCTTCGCCAAGGCCGCAGTGACTCCCTCGATAGGGCCTTAGCCGGGTGGATCAGGGCCTTAGGCGCGCTTGAGGCCTTCACCTTAGGGGGAGAGTCACCATCTCGCTCCCCCTCGGCCGGCTCCTTCGAGATCAACCGGGGCTTCTCCAGAAGCTTAGCCAGGTTCTCGGATTTTCTCTTCCCCGCGCCAGAGCGTTGGCTCGCGGTTGATGGCGTCAGTGAAGGTGCGCCCTGCCTGGCAGCCAAGGAGCCCGACCGTTCGGCGCTCCCGGTGCCCGCAGACTTGCGATGCTTTGCCTTCTGTTGGGCCCCCGTCGCCGGAGCGCCCTCACAGGACTTAGACCACTCAGACTTCTTCTTCTTCTCACCTGCTGGGCTCTTGCCTTCCAGCCAGTTGGAGAGGCGGGTCCGGTGATCCCTCATAGTCCGATCCGACATGTTCATGCAAAACGCAGTCCTTCTCCACGTGCGTTTTGTCCTCGTGGAGGCAATAAAGGCATTGCGAATGCTCGTCCTCCTTGAACACATTTTGCAGGTTGCATCCAGGGCAGATCCTGAACAGTTTGCCGGGAGTCGAGCTTCCCTTCTCCTGGGCCATGTTCTTCTCATCCATGAGGTAGGCCTCAGAAACTTCTGGAATCCAAGAAGCGTGACTTGACAAAAACTTCACCCTTGAGGGGCGTAACGGGTCCCAGTTGATCCGAAGTAGAAACGGTGGAGCTTGAGGCTCTAAACCAAAAAATGAGATAAATCCCTTTGAAAAAGCGCAAAACGCAGTAAAAGCTCGAGAGCTATAGTACGATGACTCCCAACACTAGAGCGTGCGGTAAAAATCTGAGGATGGCTGCCAGGGGCGGGGCTTAGATCAGAGGGCAGTCATTGGCTGGGGGCAGTATGACCCAGAGACCAGTGATTGGTTACTACCAAGACAGACAGATCAGAACTGAAACTGATACTGATTTTTTCGTTACCGAGGATTCCCAGCCTGACGACGGGGAATATTCATGAGCATGTGAATCCATGCCAGACCCCATGCTGGAGAAGTGTCACTATACCTTATTGCAGGCTCTCCCTCTATACGCCAGTCGTTGCCAACATCGATTACTCTTGGATCCTTATAGTAACGGGACACATCAGTGCAATTATCACCCAGCCAATGCACTTGATTGCTGACCTTAACTACAGGGCACCGCTTTGTGCCAATGGAATCGCCCCCTCCTGATATTCTCTGACTCGCCACACCATATGTGGATTTATCCCAGGGGCCGAGATAGAGAATATGGAGCAACTGCAGGATTCCTGTACTGATCAGGAAGATGTGTGGCTCAGTGTAACAACAGAGTGGTCCTCCTTCTAGATGGCCAGGGTTGTGCTAGGGGCCAGTGTAGGGCCTGTAACTCGGCAGCACGGCCCCAAACGTGGGCCCCTCAATGCAGCGCTGCTGGGTTTCCGGGACGGGGACTTTATAGCTGTCCAAAACACCCTCCTGGGAGTCACTGGGGCTTCGTCGGCGGGGCCGCAACTGAGTTCCAGTGGCCCTGCAGTGGATTACATGGAGGCACCGTCATCCCGCTCCTTGGTGCCTTTCAAGTATGCGTGTCGCACGTCTCCTGCTGGGGGTGGTGGGGGGTCCGGCCAGCGGTAGGGGGGATGGGTGTCCTGGGAGCGCCGCAATGCTTCTTTCACCAAGCCGCCGGGGCTGCCGCACCCACGAGGGGGCCCACCCGGAGCGGCTCGCAGGCATTCTCTAGACTACCCGCACTCTCATTGGCAGACGATCAGGGATGTCTCCCCGACCTCAGGCAACAACAATGCGGTCTCCTGTACCCACGCCTTCCCCCCAGAGTGCCAGCCCATCTCACCTGGGCTCACCGGCGGGCCGCGGCCAGCAGTGCTCTCCCCTCTCTGGATGGTGCGGGCCAGGCTGCTTCCTACTGTTGAGCGTCACGCCGAGCTGTAGCTAGCAGGGGAGGGGTGATCCAAGGCACGCAAGGGGAGGGGGGGTTGCACCTTGTTCCACGGGGCATCTTCACCTCCTCGGTTCCTCTCCGATGGAGCTGGATGACCGGCGTTCGTTCCCTGGGGCGCGCACAGGCACTCGGATGACTCCAACACCGAGTTGCGCGCCCAGGTCTTTGCTCACAGTGTCGGCTCCTCTCGGTTCTGGTGCTTCTACGACTCAAATCAGGCTACAAGTCGGGCCGTCTCCTGCAGGGCGAATATAAGGGCTTGTACCAATTTATGGGCTCAGTTGGTCTCCGGGTGGCTGAGGATCAGGCTCCCCTCTCTCAGATCCAGCACGCAGCTCAGTAATCTGCACCATCTTGGAAGCGGGCTCACTAGCACCCCCCCCTTCCCCTACTCACGCTTATCTGAAGCACTTTTGTAAAAGTGTGTTACTCAAACTAATAAATACATTTTATTTAAAAAAAAAAAAAAAAAGAAGCACCTTGTCCTAATGGGACACCCATAAGTCAGCAGCAACGGCCAACGTCTTAGGATATATCTCCTTAGAGTCAGCCAAATGCTGCTCCAGCTCAGTGGAACAGGAAGCAAAAATTTGGCCAAATTGATCATGCCCTTAAAAGGTGTAACCTTATAGCCCTCAACCCAGCCACTCAGGTTTTTCACAAGTCTGTCACATAAGACTCCCAAGTATCATTTTCTTGTGATCTCGAAATCTCTTCATGTATTGGGCAGTTTTCCCAAACTTTAAAAGGAGAGCCTGCTTCAACTTTGCAAAGTCTTTTCTATCAGCCTTTGACATATTCATAATGGCACCGTGGCCAGAATGGGGTAGCCTGCTGATAAACCAGGCAATGTTGTCAGACTCCCCCACCTCTTGCACTGTACAAGAATACTCAGAGATTGTAAGCCGATCAATATCATTCTTCTCATACATCCTGAGCAGATCTTTAGGAAATCTAGGAGAAGAGGAACCAGAGAAATGTCCAGAACCTCTGGAGGAGCCTGGTGGTGCCTGCAGTATGGCAAACTCCAGCAGATGATCTCTGTCCTTCGGTCTTTCAACCCTATCAAGCGCTAACTTCGCCATTGAGCTTCTCTATTTTCAGCTCTCACAATCTCAGCCTGCGAGTTAGTCATGGAAACATTAGTAAACTCCTCCTCCTCCTCCTCTTTCCTTTCAACAGTGCCAGTCACAATAAGTCCATTACTGCTGCTGGGTCCAGCCCCAGCACTTTCTGCATCACCATTTATTGGTAGAGGAACTGTCCGACTTTCTAGATGATCTAGGATTCTCTATATAATGTCAGTCTTGTTGCCAGAGATTGGAAGACCTCTGTCTACACACAACATCTTCAAGGTTTCAACTTTAGATGCACTTCAAGTGGTCACTGTAACTCTTGCGATATTTTACACTAGAGAAGGTGACAATTCTCCTGCACAATTCAATTCACAGTGTTCTGTGCAAGTTTAATCCAGAAACTACACCAGTAGACAACAATGAGGTACCAGAGACCTCATTCCATTGCTGTACACTAATTTAAGATGGATTTCTAAATTCTGGCCTGGTGGACAGAGTTTAGAAGAGCACCCTAGTTATAGTGAACAGGGGAAACTCTGGGAGTTCAGCCAAACCAATAAAGGTAGCATGGAGAGTGGTCTAGGGTTAGTCTCAGGAGAGTTAAGTGAGGTCAGGTGTCCACAACGAGTCCACACAATGAAGCAATCAAGGACATTTCAACAAGTATAAACATACTCTATTTATTGTAAGCCCAAAAATACACTATGAAAAAAAAATCAAACAGGAGATATTATCACTCAATACACTAAATATTAAACATATACACATAAAAAGTCCAACCCTAAGTTGAATGGGGCCTTGTGCTTAAACGGTCACAAAGTTCCCAAATCATTTTAGGAGTTGGGGAAAAAGAGCGAAATGTTCCTGAGGGTGCGACGATTAGTCCAGAAGATGGTTCAAGGAATGAACTGGTGAGGGCTTTTGCAACAAGTATTGCCAAAACCAAGTAGTTTAAAAATAATCTTCACTAACTTTTGAGTGTAGGCGATATGGGCAACGGTAAGTATTGCTAGGACTCACCACCCGTACTCTGATTTTTTTCCCCAGACTTGACAGGTCAGATGAGATGGGGGGGGGGGGGAGGGGCCGGGGGTTTGGGGAGAGCACTGCAGGTAAGTTTACCCGCTGTTGGTTCCGGTCGAAGATGCCCAGGAGCTGTGGGTGCAAGTGAAATTCGGGTCAGGTCCAGGAGCAGATTGCAACCATTTCCAGCACAGAAATGCAGTAGGCACAGATGCAGGACTCTTCAGGACACTCAATCAAATGTGGAAAGGTCGGCTCAAGCGATGGTCACTGATGCAGAGTCTGCAGGCGTCACAGTTGTCGAAGACGAAGAAAGCCTTCCATCTCAGGACGCATTGACGTTGAGATGCTAATATTTCGCAGGAAGGCTACTTGCAGGACATGTGGACAACCCCTGAAGTTCCAAGTCAAAATGCAGAACGGCAGCTTTTACTGCTGTAGTCCAAAATGGAGTGGGTCAGCAAACTGGAAGGCCCTGGGACACTTCTGAAGACTCCAATTTGCAGGGCCACGAGAGGACATTGAGACTAGTTGTTCCCATGAGATCCGAGGGTCGAAACACCAACAAGGGTCTTCTGAGATCAGCAGCCAGACAGGGCTCCACCAGGACTGCAGCAAGGTCTGGTCGCCAGGCCTCTTCAAGATCAGTCAACCAGTATTCTTTCGTCTGCACAGGCTCCTCTTTAGATCTGGAGAAATGGCAGCAGGACCCCTCCTCTTATCCTAAATTCAGGTGAGCACCGGAACTGCGCCCAACCAATAGAAGATCTGCCCCACGCGCGTACGCACACACCCCAGCAGTGGTCCAATCAGAGACCACTGTGGTGGACGAGGGGGTGTGCAGGGGGGGGGGGCGTGCAGGGGGGAACTCCTGCATACACTCCAGACATACTGAAAACAGTTTGTGGATTGGGAGCAGCCAAGTGGCAAGTGCATGACCACGAAAGGAATTTCCTGAACTGGCAAGGCAGGAAGAAGGGCAAATAACCTAATGGCCAAATAACAAGAGACACATTGCATGGCACGGCCATATTAGGACACTAGTCAATGTTAGTAGCCAAACGCAGTAAACGTGAGAAGGCCAACTACAAATATAGTAAACATTGTAAAAAGGTACATGCTGCCACCAGTTTGTCTTTAGGCACATTTAAAAGTAACCAAAAAATCCTTTGAGTGTAGTCTAGGGCAATACAAAAGTATCCCCATTGCACTGCACTGGAAAATGCATTGTGCAATGTGAAAAAGTTACCCAAAATAGATAACATAGAAAAAGAAAAGGGAAATAGTTTCCCAGGACTGACAGTCTGAAGGACTAGTCCGTTTCCCCATAAGAAGTGAGCAAATATCCAGTGAAGTGAAGCTGAAGGTCTCACTTCACTGTTAAAAAGTCAGGACATGGTATGAAAACAAAAGCAAAGTGTTAGGAAGAATTCTCTGTTTAGGCTGAATTTCCTAACCTAGTGAGTCCCCCAGCAGCTTTGCTGGATTTTTGGGGTTTATTTGTCTTCTCCTGCCAAGAGTGAGACTCTTTTACCCTCACTCTTGGACATGACTTGAGAGTGTTTCTGTGACTTGCTATGTGCTTATGGGCTAGGGGTTAAATTTTCCCCATAGGCCATCATTAGTTTTTGAATGTGTGTTACACAGCACCCTCAGTGCAGTAGCAGAGGGGTGTCCTAGAGACCCCCAAACATAGACTCCACACCCTGGGACTGACTACTGTCTCCCTGGGTCTGTAAAGTTACCATTGACTTTACTAGTCTTAACTTAGGAACTTAACCAGTACAAACCATCTTATTGTGGAAGTACTGGTAGGGGCAATTAGATTGCCCCTGGGTCTGTTGTCGAGGGGGTACTGTCCCGTCCCCCCTCGCCGAGTTCTGGCTGGTGGCAGTGGATACCACGGAAATATTCCACCAGGATATTTCCCAATGGGATTTCCCATTGTTTTTGATGTACCACTTTTTGGTGCAATGTTAAAGATACCGCCGGTTTATTTATTTAATATAAATTCACCGGTTGGGATTCTTTGCCGGAACTCGCCGCCAAAATGGCGTCTAGGTTCACTTCAGTAACCCTGAACCCGAGTCGAGCCTTTGTTCCACTTTTGGCGGGCTTCTGCACAGAAGCCCTCCAAAGTGGTGCCATTCTGTCTGGGTACCACAGGGGGTGTGGGAGGGGGTTTAGGCACCCTGGACTGAGTTGCCTTGCCAACTCATGTCGCATTCTAGTGTGATTGGCCCAAGTGGTGAGCCACCCCGCTCACCACTTAGCATGTTTTGAGTGACAGCTAGGCTGTATGAATGGGGGTCTGCTGCATAAAAGCAGGGTTTTTGGGACTGGTTCTTCAGAAGTCGCCACAGGACCTAAGAAGCCGAAGAGGGAGAAGCCGAGCCGACCTGCCAAGACGACACCACCGGTGAAGCCCTGCAGAACCGTCTCACCACTTTTCCCGACGACAGAGGAGATCTCCCGCCGGAGAGTCTTCTTCCCTTAACTGGTGGGGACAACCAGTTGCTGCCTTCTTTTCGCCGTCCCGAAGCATCTCGTGGCCGCCTTGTCTGCGCCAAGCACCCCGGCAACCGGGATACCACTTTTTACCTCAACCGCGAAAGGGTAAAAAATCCTTTGTGACCGGAAAACTCCACGGCTGGCCTCATCCCTGGTAGTGCAACGACCTGCAGCTTTCCTCTACGTCGAGATCACCTCTTCCTCGGGACGACGCCGCGGCTTGCACCCACTACCAGGAACGACTACCACCGCTGGAGGAATCTTTCCACTTTTAAAGGTACTGTGTTCCGCCCGGCCTCCCTTGCCACCGATTGTACGAGGTAGATTTAGCCCTCGGCTCTCGAACCTGGGTAGGTCTGGGACACCCTAACTAAACTTTTCGTAACTGTAGTAAAACCTTTTTTCTCACCTGCAAAGACTTGTGACATTGTGTGATCTTGGGCACATTTTTCGCCTGGCTCCCTCTAAAGCGAGCCCCGAACTAATTCTCCTTGTTCCACCATTGACTGTCTTTGCTAACCTTATGTGAAAAGTGTTTTTACCTTACTGCTCTCTTTATTTTTGCCTTTTCCCTCCCTTTTGGTAATACTTGTTGGAGTACCATCTAACGTTAAGCGCTCACCTCTGGTTGGAAATAAGTGGGGTTAACTTAGAATTGTCTAACAAACAATTAGGGATGTACATATGAGTAATAGTAACTGTTTGACTTTCTTACCTTTTCTAATGTGCTAGTGTAATTTATGAGTGTGCCTTTAATAAATAAGTTTATACTTTTACACTTAGCTCTGGTCAGTGTTTGCTTGTGCTACTGTGCCTCTGTATCTATTGTGTATCCTCTGTATACTGCCTAACTCTTCTTGAGGGAAGTCTGACTGCTCAGCCACAGCTACCATAGTGAATCTGTGTGGTGCAGACTGCTACCAAGTGGGTTTACTGCCAACACCTGTAGACTTAAATCTTTTGCAGTGGTCCCAGAGGGAACTGCACAGGTTTCTGCCTAACACAAAGGGTTTGGGGGTCCACAGAAAATGGAGTAAAAGTTGCTAAAAGGGAAAACCTTCCATACAGCAGCCAAAAGCCCAATCTGGCGATATGCCAGACAACTACATCCAGCCAGTATGGCCAGAAGAGGGCCTAAAAATGTGCAACGGCGAGAAACGTGGAACATCCTAGACCAGGTAAACAGACCTGCTCACCCTTCCAAACATCAAGCATCACTGACTTGCACCCATGGTGAAGCCAAAACTAAATATTAGCTACCACCTACCTATCCCCTAAAACCAATGGAGGGTGATTATAAGGCATGAATGCAGTGCCCTAGAGGCACCTCTGGGACTGGGCACCTTGCATGCGACCCAATGCCATAATCCTCAATGTAAAAAGTGAGGAAGTGGCAGGGGAACTTCAGTAAAAGTCCCCCTAACCACCAAAATACATTATAAGCCACCCACCCCCCAAAAGAGTAAAAAAGCAAATGAGTAGAGGGTCCTATTCAGAACCCCCAACAATGGAATTCTGCCACAACAAACTAATTTCCAGTTGACTTATATTGGGCGTGGTCATGCTTTGCTACAACTTCTCCTGGGCTTCTGGTTTCTTAACCAAACACTGGATCTGTAAATTGAGTTCTCTGGTCGTGCTCAAATGGGTTCTTTGCCACAGAATCCACACATGTTCCATGAAGACTTGCCTCCATTTTCCCCATTCAGCAGATGGGCCACTAGACTTTTCCATTTTGGGTGCATTTACCTGCCCCTTGGAAACGTTTCCAGGGAGCTCAAGGCAAAGAACTGGATTTCAGTAATAAGTTTTAATGTATTTTTTAATTCTTACTCCTCTCCTTCAAATGTGAATGCTTGCAGCACTGTAACTACTTTTAGTAATAGTGTCAGTATTTTACTTCAAGTAAAATGTACTGGTAATTGTTGCTAAAATATATCCTGATGTTTTGGAAGCATTGTGCTGTGTGTAGAAAGTGTTTCTAACCCCCTAGACACGTTAATATGTATGCATTTGATTATTTTAATACTTTGCGTTAGAGCGGCTGAATTTATGTGGCCGTTTGGTGGTGACCTTAGGGCTATTACTGCTGCTGGTAAAATTGTCTGGTTCCATTTTCTGCCTACCCCTAGCCCATATGGGCTGGAAACCTGGTCTGGACTCTGCATATATACTAAGGGTCTTTTGTGTTTTTAGGGCACTGCTTAGTTGTGCAGGCCCTAGGGGACCTTAGCTGCTTGGTTACATTGCGCGTTTCCCGCGTTTCCCTCCATCCCCAATTATTTTATGTTAGGTGCCTGCATGAGATAGTGGGCCAACATTAAGGCATTGGGTGAGGGTAGTCCTCGAAGACAGTTAATCGTTTTATAATGTACTATGAATCATTTAACGCTGTGCATTATTACTTATTTGACCGGACAGGAATCGTTATGTCGAATATAATTAAAGTACATTTTTCAGTTTAATCAGGGTCATGTATTAAGACGGATTTCTGAACTCTGACCTGGTGGGCAGAGGTTCAGAAGGCCAGCCTAGTTTCTTGGAACAGGGTAACCTCTGGACAGGCTAGACCAATCAAGGTAGCTATGGCAGGCGGTCAAGACTAAGTCTCAGGAGGGGTGAGGGTGACTGAAAGACCTCATGAGCACACAGAGCAAGGACACTTCCAAATTACTCCCAGACAGTTGTATATATCAAAAAAATATAAACACATTTATTAAAAGACCTCTGTAACTCAACACATAATAAAAGAATCAGAGCAACACTATCAAACCAACACAACACAATCAATACAAGACAATTGGGGGTCTAAAGGGTTAAAGGCATGACATTTAAATCACAACCTAGAGGGGGAAGGAAAATAGGCAGTGCAGATAGTCTTTAGTCCCCTTCAACATCAAACACACACCTAACTAAGAGGCAGTCCAAAACCTAAGAAGAGAGGAGCCTTATGCTCAATGGTACATGTAGTGCAGGCGCACACGGTTGTTCCAATGGGCAAAACGGGGTCTCTTCAGGGGTCTCTTCAGGGGTCTCTTCAGGGGTCTCTAGCAGCTCAGGAAGGTGGGTGAGGCGATGAAGAATAGATTCCCACTATTCAAGGAGGGCCTCCACTTGAAGGCACAGGTGATTCCAAGGTCCGTGAATAGTTCGCACTAGCAGTGGAAAGGAGAGGGACCCCAAGGGGTCACTCATGCGTAATAATGGATGGAGGTGCTAGGGGCCACCGGTTAGGGTTAGGTTTACTCACCGACCCCAGGCGCACTCTGGAACAAACTTCGCCAGTCGAGTCCACTTCGGTTGCGGGTTCTACTGCGGCAATATGACGAGACTGCGGCTTTCAGTTCCGACGATACAGTGATGATTTCCAAACAAGACAGTGGCGATTTCTCCGCTCCTGATGGATGGATCAGGCCAGTTTCACTGCAGTAGGTTTCAGGGGTAAGTGGGTCACAAATGCAGCGCACCTGTAAAGATAGTTGCTGCGGCTGGGCAACACGGTAACCGCGTTTACTCAGGTCCTGGCGCACTCGTCTTACTTCAGACCTGGCAATGCCAAGTGTTCGAAATTCAGTGTGAGGGACACAGAGCTAGCAGTATACCAAGTTTCGAGGGCCTCCTCGAAACGACGGTGGAGACAGAGCAAAGGACCTGCGTAAGCTTGTCAGCCCACTGGTTGGCCCAGGGACACTTCCGAGAAGGCTTACTTGCAGGTTTTTTTAAGGTGCTGAGAATAGTTGGTCCCACTATTCTAATGGGTCGAAGCGTCTTCGTAGACCTTCTAGGACGACCAGATGCAGAGGAGTCCAACGGGACGACAGCGGGCTCAGGGTGACAAACCTTCCAGCGGTTCCTCGACTCGGCTTCTTAGTTTCAGGATACTTGGATCCTATCCTTCGTTCAGTCAGAACTCCAGAGATCGACATGGTATGGGTGTTTTCAGCCTCCTCTTATCCAAAGTTCCCTTCGCGCCAAAACAGAGAGGACCCAGTGGGAGAACTTCTCACAAACGCACACTCCATACGTGGACCAATCATGGACCACGGTGGTCCCAGGCATTCACAGTACTCCAGACTCTCTGGCACCCAGGATGTGTACTGGGGACAGACACCCCAGCCCACATCCTGGAGGCACACGCACAAGGCATGCAGGAGCCAGCGAAAGCTTGGCGTTTTGCGGGAAACTGCATGACCAAATAAGGACTGACCCAGGTCGACTCGACCTGGGGAAGGAAAAGGGGCAAGATGGCCAAAGGACAGGACAAAAACTCGTGGCATGGCCATTTTGGAGCCAGGACACCTATTCGTGCCAAACGCGGTTAACACGGTTTAATTGGCAGGAAAGGGTTAAAATTACATGAAAAGATAAGCTGCGCCCAGACCTGTCCATGACACATCTGCACATCTCCCAACAAGTCCTATGAGAGTATGTAGGGTCTTTGGAAATGACAGAGACCCAAGTGCACTGTACTCTAAGGTACTTTGTGCACTGGTTACATGTTGCAGAAAAAGTTGCAACATTGGAAAAGGACTAAGGGAAACACAGTCTCCCAGTAATGTCTGTCTTAAGGGCATGTCAGTTTCCCCATAATAAGTGAGTGAAAGCTGAGAGGAGTGCAGCAGAAGGCTGTGCTCCCCTGGCAAAGTCAGACTAAGGTGGTTAAAAAGCAGCAAAACGTTTGGGGTTGTACAACTGGAGGGAAAATTACATATAAAATGAAATCTTTCCTAACATGTATTTTCTAGAGATAAGTGTGTGGACTATATGTAACTTTGTGTCAGCCTGCTAACCCCCACCTGACAGTTAAGCCTGGTCTCTTTGACCATGTTACCTACATTTAAGAGAGGTTTGGTCTCCCTTCCTTGTTGGGTGTGGAGAGAGAACTCTAGGTTTCAATGCACTGTTGCTCCCAGGACGCAAAAAACATTAAACAAGTACATCAGTTTGTTTTTCAGCAGACGAGAAAGATTCACCTGTCCTAATACTTCCATCATCCTGAGAGAATGCCATCTTTACATGGGACCCCAAATGTCTTTTCTTTACATCTGTTTCACCCATTCACATGGTCATTAGCTCCACAAATAAAGGTTTTGACAAAAGGAATAGAAAGACTGATTCAGGAACAGACCTTCAATGCAGCAGAAATGGAGGGATAAGCAGCAACCAAAACAAAAAATGTGGCACCAGTTAAAAAACAGGAGGTTCAAAGGAAAGCTGATGTTAGGGACCAAATACAGTTATTTAAACTATAAATGAAGAGACGGAGGACATTAAGAAGGTGGCTCTGATCTGATGATGTATAGTTTGAGGACAGCCAACAGCTGCCCCCAATCGGAGCACTTACTGTATCGTGGCGATGGAGAGCGGCTCTGTCGGCTGTACTGTCTCTCCCATTCTTCCCTTTCTTTCTCTCGTCGTTCACGCTCCCTGATTTAATAAACCAACATAAATCATGAGACTAAGTTATCATGAAACATTATACTAAGGAAAAAGAGTAAAGATCATGTAGCACTTACTTCATCCTGATTTTTCGGGCCATTGCTCGAAGTTCATCTTCACGCTCCTGGAGGAAATGAATTTAAACAAATGAGTGCATTTTCTTTTTCACAGAGCTGTCAATGTATTGTTAAAATAAGCACACTCTGGATTATCGACCACAAGAAAAACAAGAAAAAAGATTTTGGTATCGAGTGCTTGTAAATGCCCCCAATGTGTATGGATGATGGAGATGGGCAAAATGGAACAGGGCAGGCATATTTATATACGTTCATATTTATACTGCCTCAAGACCCAGTTCCCTGAGCTCAGTAAGTAAAGGGTGCCCAACATATGGTAAAGAATAATGCATTTTACCATACAAATGCACTAGAAAATGCACTGCTGGTACCCCTGGACCAAATGGGAACACGATGGCGGGCTGTAAAAGCCTGTCTTCTGGAGAAATCCTGAATTGGGTGGGGGTCTCTCGCAAGGTGTGAAGATGCTCCTTGAAAAGGAGGGTCTTGAATTATTTACTGAATTGCACAAGGTTTGAAGAGAGTCTGATGTTGATGGGTGTGTGGTTTCAAAGTCTTGGGGCACTGATGAATACTTTATTTCTCCTTTTTTTTCCCTTTTCTATTCTGGACACCTTCTGACTTCTTACGATGCAAGCACTGTCAGAGTCAGTGAGTGGATGCCAGACAAGAGGGAGCATGCATGGTTTCAGCTATGTATACGATACAGATGGATTTGAAGGGGGTGCATGCTTGCAGGAGTACCCAGGGAAGTTTAAAAAGTGTGGGCATTATGCAACCACATTTGCCGAGACCTTTGATGAGTCAGGCAGTGGTGGAGGGTAGTTCTGGTAAAAAAAGGGATTTCACCTGTTCAGGTGAGATCGATACAGCGACTGAAGCGTGGATCTAAAGCCGATGTCTGATAGGAAGAGATTTATTTTCTGTAGAAGGCATACATGGTGTTTTTAATGATGGTGTTGTGAGTTTTAAAGGAAAGGTATGTGCAATATCAGCGACTTGTCAAAGGATATAAGGAGCCGAGGTGAAGCCTCTGTGGTTCATAGAGGACAGCCAGGTCTGGATGTAGGGGGTGTTTGGAGCAGGGATTCGTATCGATGGGTTTTGTGACAAATGAAGGAAATTCGTCCAGTCTCCCCAAGGGGGAGCGTCCCCCTTTGAGGCTAAATAGGTGAGCCCACTTCACAAGACCCTCTCTAAGGGTCTGGGCAGGTGGGACCTCACTGGGAGAAATTGCCCCTTAGGGAACAAGGACTCCTGTTCCAGTGAGCAACTCCCTAAGCCATTTCCCAAAGTGGCATATATGAGACTGGCAGGCATTAAGAACACTATACAAGTCACGCAGTTGGCAGAAGTCGAAATTAAAATATACATTTGTGAACAAGAAAGAGGATCCATCTCTTTATTAGGAGACCTCCATAAAACTGACAAGTAGGCTGTAGAGTGAGTATCACACACCGAGGTATGGCGAAGTCACGAGAGAGAGAGAGCAGAGCGCGTAAGCAGGGGAAGCCCCCCCAATGGTGTTACCCCTGTGAGAGGTGGAGCCGAGGAGTGTAGCAGAGCCCGCGACTTTCAGAAGTAGCCTGAACACGAGAACGAAATGCCAGAGAAAACCTGAGTCGGTACAAGCCCCGGTGACATTCTCCTGTAGAATCAAAGGTAAAGGGTAGAACAAGAGAACCAGGAGTCTGTCACCGAATCGTTATGAAGCAGGAGAAACTCGTCCCAGTTGAATTGACAAGGCATTGAGTTTAAAGTCGATAAAGTGGAACTGTATTAATGAGGAAAGAGATCTCTACCACTGGGGTACGAATATCCTGGGAATATACCTTTGCTCGAAGGTACAGCCAGCTGGCTGCAGATAATGCATCTTCCTTTTAGCACGCTAAGGTGCACGGTGGGTGACTGGACGCCCTTTAAGTTTAAACCTTTATTATTTCAGTCGAGTGTCTTTTAAATTCATTTCCTTGTACTGCCGCTTGTCGGCTGGAAGTTGCCTGGCTTCTGTGTGCAGACAAGCTCTGCGGTTTGTCCTCTCTTTCCTTCACCAGAGAGGGAGGGCATTGGCTATTGCAATAGAATGTGCATACATTAGGGGCACATACACCGGAGGCACAGCGGGCAATGACCATGAGCGCCGGAATCGTGCCAAATTCTAGCACGTCTGTGATGGTGCGTGCGCAGGCCGGGCAATGGGACCATGCCCCTGGTGCTATTAAATCTACAGCTCTGGTTTGCTGTACTTCTCGGGCCGATTTCGTTAGCCTGGCTCCAGCTGCAACCATTTTCCCTCAAATTTTTAATACCTCGGCTCCACATAAAACTATTTTGATTAGCAACACTGAACTGCTTTATGGTGAATGCACTCTCTCTGGTCGCACATGCTCAAGATTGTAAAAACCTCCCCGAGGACCATCATCCTGACCTTATATTTGTCTCTGAGACCTGACTTCAGGATCCTTCTGACCAATCATTAATTCAAATTTTGCCCCCCCAACTATGAGATTTTGCACTTCGGCAGTGGTTCGCCGCACCCTGGTTGAGGGGTTGCTGTGATTTTTTTTTTTTTTTTTAAACTTTTATTTTTGCAGGCAGAAGTTCACAAGGCACATACATCAAGGCAACACATGTGTATAACATATTATTCTTGAGCAACACAGTAATCACAGTACAGCAGTCATAGCAATAGCATCAGGGCGGACCTTAAGCAGAGGGTATAAGGCCTCATGATGTGGGGAATGTCTCTTGTGGGGCAGGGGACAAGTCAGTTGTGGGTGTACTTTCACTTTGGTTGTTAAGATGGGTGTTAAATTCAACCCAGGTGTTCTTGGGGCGAGAGTGGGCGGGGAGCATGGTCAGGTATTCCTCCTCGCAGTTTCGTGACCAGGTGAGCAAATTCAGCCATTTCTTAAAGGCCGGAGGGGAGGAACTTTTCCAACTCTGGAGTATGCATTTCTTGGCTATCATACAGCTTATGTTTAAAAATGTAGCCAGACGTCTAGTGTCCTCCGTTCTCCAGGCCCCGAAAAGGACCGCTAAGGGATCAGAGTTGACCTCAGTTTCGATAATCTCGGTGAGTGTATTTAGAATGCTTTCCCAGAATTCAGATAGTCTATTACAGGACCAAAACATATGTAGATGGTCAGCTCCCTCTGCTCCACAGCGAGGGCAGGGGTGCACCACGGTGCGGGTGAACTTTGAAGTCTTGTGCAGAGTATAGTAAAGCCTATTTAGGAGTTTGTATTGCATGGCCCGGTGGCGGAAATTGAGAGAGACCTTTTGGGTGTGTAGGCACATTTTCTCCCAGACCCTGTCGGATATTTCTAGGCCCAGTTCAGCTGCCCAATCGGCGCGTGCTCTGAGCGCTAGGATCGGGGTGATGTCTTGTAAGATCTTATATAATGAGGAGACGACGCCGCGGGCGCCGCCCGAGTTGGTGATATATGCGATCGCCGGGTTATCAGGGGGCTCATCTGGAAATGAGTGCCATTTAGTGCGAAACGCTGCTCGGAGCCTATAGTATTGGGGGGTCTCTAGAGCGGATCTGGTGTGCCCCTGTTTCCATGTTTGGGGGTTAATGAACCGGCCTTCCGGATAGAAATCCGATAATGCCTGGTATCCCAATGCGCCCCAGTGACGGGCAAGAGCAGTGTCATGCGTGGGTTCTAGGCCCGGGAACGCCCATACCGGGAGCCATTTATAGTAAGGGAAGGAGTCGGATGACAGACACAACAGGCGTGCCCAGGCACGCAGGGTTGCACTGATTGGATCGATAGGGGAGTCAGATATATAGTGCTGATGCAGTATGAGGGACATTATGTTAGTGCCAGCGGCTGCCAGTAGTTCCAATTTAACATGTGGGCGAGCAGGAGAACTGGGGTACCAATGAGTGGCGTGTTGGGCCTGGGCCGCAGTCCAGTACAGCATCAGGTCCGGAGCCAAGATTCCCCCTCGTTTGTATGGAAGCACCATATCAGTCCACTTCTTGCGTACCGCACCGGAGTGCCATAGGAACTGTGCACATAGTGCATGTAGTTTAGAGAAGTATTCCACCCCAGGCCATACGGGTATGTTGTTGAAAGTATAGAGGAGCTTAGGCAGCAGAATCATTTTAATGAGGGCGAGACGACCTGTCATGGATAATGGGAGGGTGCGCCACCGTGAGAGCTTGGTTTCAACTAACTGTGCTACAGCTGAGTAATTATCGGCGAGCAAGGTGGATTTGGTTAGGGATATTTGCACACCCAGATATTTGACACCATCCGGAGACCAACGAAGGGGGTATTCGGTGGTGGGTTGTGTGGTAGATTTAGTAAGAGGGAAGATCTCAGACTTCGAGTAGTTAATTGTGAACCCGGAGTGGGTGCCGATGCGAGTGATCTCTTAGTATAGGGTCAAGATGGGCCGTGGGTTCCCTGATATACAGTAGGGCATCGTCGGCGTACAGGGAAATGATTTCGGGATCAAACAGTCGTATTCCTTTGCGGGCATGGCGTGAACGGACATAGTCCGCCATCGGCTCTATCGCCAGTGCAAAAATGATCGGGGACAAGGGGCAACCCTGTCTGGTACCCCTGAAAAGTGTGAAGAAGTCAGATGTCAGTGAGTTAGCTCTTACTCTTGCAACAGGGGAAGTGTATAGTAATTTGATGAACCCGATCATGTTCGGGCTAACACCCATTGTTTCAAGTACCAGCCACATATAGTTCCAGGAGACCATATCAAAGGCCTTTTGAGCGTCCAGAGTGACTGCTACAGCCTGGACGTCCTTGTCCATACGGGACATAACGTTGAACAACCTTCTGATATTGTGGGAGGTGGACCTACCGGGGACGAAGCCTGCCTGGTCCTCGTGAACCAAGTCTGTCATAATGGGTAGAAAGCGGTTCGCTATGATTTTAGCAAAGATCTTTGTGTCGAGGTTCATAAGGGAAAGAGGTCTGTAAGACCCACATTCGTCGTCCGGTTTACCAGGTTTGAGCAGCACTGTGATGACAGCTTCGCGCATGGAAGGGGGAAGGACGGAGACGCGTAGTGCTTCGTCCCAGATCTCGAGCAGCCTAGGGGCCAAGATAGCGACGTGCTCTTGGAAAAATTCAGTGGTAAGCCCGTCGGTTGCTGTGATTTTTAATAGTCATTTCAAAGTCCCTTTATTCAAATCAGTCACTCTATGAAAATGGAAGGCATGCTTACTCGCAATCCCACCCTCTGCCACAAACACCATTTGCTCTCCTAGTGTACCATCCCATAAGTTATTATTGTGACTTGTGTTGAGTTTCCAGCATTCGGGGCTGTGTTGCGGCAGACTATTGTTGGGGATTTTAATCTTCCACTGAATAAACCCAATTGTCATCTGGTCACTCACTTTCTGGCAACGATGCTGGACCTGGGGCTCTCTCAACAGGTCACTTATACTACGCATCAATTGGGCAATATTCTTGATTTTATCTTTGCCTCCCCAGCATCTGTATCGGTCTTCCCTGCGCTTCCCATTATCTGGTCGGATCATATGGTGGTGCCCTTTTCTATGAGGTTTGCGGTTTCTCCTCCCCTTCTCTGACAGTTCACTATGAAACGCTGTTGGCACTCTTTCTTCTCACAATCTCAGACACCTGATTGCTAATGGTTGTGCCAATACCACTGACTGCACATTGACGACTATCTCAGACATTTAAGTCGGTGGCTGATAACCTTGCCCTCCTAAGCGCTGTCTTGTTAAAAATCGCTGATTGGAACCCTGGTTTATGGCTGAACTTAAAGATCTCAAACTTCGTCATAGACAGGCTGAAAGAAAATGGAGAATTGGCTATTTATTACCTGATAGAGCCCTTTATCGTCTTGCCACTTCTAAATATCAAATTGCTATTACAGTGGCTAAACAACTATTCAGCGACAAGATTGAGTGGCCCATTAATCAACCCAAACCTTATTTGAGGCAGTTCAATCTCTGACTGTACAATCTAAATCTCAGTCCATCACTTCTCCCTCACAGAAGTTCGGTGATTCTTTGTCTCTATTTTTTTATAAGATAGCTGGCATTCGTAGTGCTATTGCTAGGATCTGTCCAGCCCTGGCTACTGCACTGTCTATCGTCTAGTTATGATACAACCAGAGCGGACTGGTCCCCTTTGCCTAACTTTACAAACTAGGACATTCTGGCTGCCATTAAAGGTCAAAAAGCGGTGTCGCCTTGTGACCCTATTCCGCTTTCCATTTTGAAAGATGTCTCAGGTACGATTGTCCCGTGGTTGGCTAGGGTAGTTAATCATTCATTTTCTTAAGGGCTTATCCCGAAAGGTCATAATTCCCCTGCTGAAAAAAAGTCTCTGGACCCGGTGATCCTTTCTAAATTCCACCCCATTTCTCTGCTCCCATTGTTAATGAAATTACTTGAATTCCTGGTTTCACCTCTTCTAAGTTCCCTTCTGGAATCTTCAGCTTTCCTGGATTCTTTTCAATCGGGCTTCTAACCATGCCGAGGCACTGAATAGGTATTGGCGTCAGTGGTTGATGTGGCGTGGCTGGTGGACCGGGTGCCCTGATCCTCTGATCTTTCGGCGGCATTTGACACCGTGGACCACTCCACCCTAGTTTCCCGTCTCTCTTCCACGGGTCTCTCTGGTCAAGTTTTGGCCTGGTTCTCCTCTTTCCTGCCAGGACGCTCAAAATCTGTATCCTTGCCACCCTTTCAATCTCAGCCAGTCCCTCTGCTGTGTGGAGTCCCTCTGGGCTCCTCACTATCTCCCACCTTGTTAAATGATACGATATATGATTGTTTAAATGCGCTATATAAAAAAACTATGTGTTTCAAAGTGTGTGTTTACATCCAGCCGCTTCTTGGCATAATCCATGCACATGGCTTCCTGTGCTACTCCTACGCCGATGATGCACAAGTTATTGTGCAACTTGATCTATCTCAGCTGGAGACGGCTGGTCGGTTTAGGAGTTGCCTAGAGGCAGTGGGCGATTGGATGGCCAGGCACAGGCTCAAATTGAACGATGAGAAAACAGAGGTGCTGGTGGTCGGCACTGCAAACCCCTCGTTGGTTTGGACTCTGGCGTTCTGTTAAGTCAGTTTGGGCCCTTTTCCTCTGCCTGCCCCGTCAGATCTAGGCTTTAAGATCATGGCATCTCTATCCATGTCTGAACAGGTGTCTACTTTTCAAAAGGAACCTTTCAAGCTGCGGACCCTATTGAAGGTCCTTCCTTACATCCCCTCTAAATGTCATGCACCTGTGGTGTCTTCAGTGGTAATCAGTGGAAATGATTTCTGTAATGCGCTTTATCTGGCCCTCCCACAATACCTGCTTGGCCGTCTACAGCTGCTGCAGAATATGGCAGCGAGAACGGTGCGTCACCCCCACCCGTACAGGTGCCCATACGATGCCGTTCCTCTGACAACTCCAGTGGCTTCCAGTTGAGCAGCATGCGAGAGGTTTAAGTCTCTATGCCTGGCGCACAGAGCCTGTCACAAAACAGGGGCAGAATATCTTCAGGCGAAGTTTTGCCCATATGTTCCCCCGAGAGCGCTGCGCTCTCAATCCTCTATGACTATTCAACTCTCTCGGGTTGGAGGCTGTGCTTTTTCAGTGGTCGCGGCACGGGCATTGAATTCACTTCCCCTTTGCCTGCGTGCCATTGAGGCTCATCTTCCCTTTCGGCGGGCCCTGAAAACCTTTTTTTAGTATCCTGCATGTACTCAGTTTGTGCGCACACTTCTGAGAGTATAGAGCCATGATGCCCTCAGGTGACTGATGCGCTTTATACATATTGCTAAAATAAGAGGGGCACATAGCTTTTAAGTCAAAATGTAAAGCATGGAGAAGATCAGAGAGGATTCTGTGAATGGAAAGAAAAGCCAAGTGAATCCCTTAAGGGAAGAGACATTCAGAGTAAACCAGCCAAGGAGGTGGGGAGGGTGGGGACCCTAAGAGCCAAGAAGCCATTTCACAGCCAAGAAGGTAAATATATGGTACCAAACGCAAAAAGGTATAGCAACCTCAATCAGAGAAGAATAAAGATACCAAAATGGGAGTATTGGAGAACTATCCCCAAGGCTGAAGAAAGACCCCAAAGTCATTGTGAAAGAGTGACAAGAACTGATAGAAGGCAGGATTTGTGAGATATCGGCATGGATATGATAACATTAGAACGTTGTTGGATGTTTTGGATTCACCGGAGTCTGAGGTCAAAGATGTTTTACTTATTTTTTTAGATGCTGAGAAAGCATTTGATAAGGTGAATTGGAGATTCTTAAATTACACGTTGTCAAAACTGGGGTTTGTGCCTTTGTTTATTAGGGCGGTTCAGTCTTTGCAAAATGGGATAACGGCTAAGGTATGGGTGAATGGTGGTTTTTCGGAGCCGTTGCAGTTGTTTAGGGGCACCCGACAAGGTTGTCCTTTGTCCCCCCAGTTATTTAATTTGGTGTTAGAGCCTTTACTGGCGTACATTCGACAGCATATGGGGATCAGAGGTTTATGTGTGGGGGACGGAGAACTTAAAGTGTTGGCTTATGCTGACGATGTGGTGGTTCTATTGAGTAATCCTGCTGAGGGAGGTGCCTTATTGAAGGGTATTTTTGAAGAGGTAGGTAAATTGTCGGGGTATCGGATTAACTGGGGGAAGACTGGTGTTTCCTGTACGGTATTTACCGCTGCAGGAGCAGCTACTGGGTTGGGATTGTAAATGGGAGACAGTGTCAAATACTTGGGTATACACCTTATTCATGATATCAATAAATTGGTTAATCATAATGTAGATAAGATCGTAGAGACTCTTCATAGAGATATTAGGAAATGGGAGCGATTCACGTTGACTGTTTGGGCTAAAGTTAATGCAATCAAAATGATTCTATTGCCGAAGGTCCTGTATATTACCCAGTCGTTGCCTTTGCTTTTCACCAGGAAGGTGTTGCGACGGTTGGATAGGGTATTTCAAGATTTTCTTTGGGGAGTAGGGAAAAGGGCCAAAATTCCATGTTATATTATGATTCGCGGTATTAAGGAAGGGGGCTTTGGTTATCCGATTCTGAAGAATTACTGTGATGGTTTTCTCTTAAAAAAAGTGTCTAGATATTTTGTTGGTGATTTGCCCCAGGCGCCTTGGTGGGTGCAGATTGAGACGCAGAAACTACTACCTTTTGAAATTACATGTTTGTATTCATTTGGAAAGTTGCCTGGGAGATTGAGGTCACTGAAAACAATTCTGGCGACAAAGGCGGCACGGACATCGCTAATAGTGGGAAATGATCAGGGTTTATTTGTATACAAAGGGGCCTCTCTTTGGCTCAACCCAGGTCTCCAGATTAATAATAGACCTTTGAATTGGAGAGGCTGGATTAGTAGAAGCATTTTGAAGCCTGGAGACGTTTGGGGGGGGGGGGGACTGGAATAGTTTCATTTGAGAGGCTGGTGGAAAAGTTTGGGTTGCAAAATAGAGAGTTGAGGAGATATAATATATTGGTGGATTTGGTATCAGAAAGGGTTCAAATGTTGGAAGTGCCGATATTGCAGGAGCCTGAGGGTCTTAACCTATTAGTCTGTGGACTGCGTAACGTGTCTGACATTTTGAAATTTATGAAGTTCGATGTGCGTTGGACTGATGCGTGGGATATATTGACGTTGGCATGGACAAAGGAACTGGGTAGAGAATTAACCCCAGTTGAATGGGAAAAGGTTTGGAAGATCCCGATTAGGGTTAAAGTAGATATGCAACTGCGATATATTCATCAGATGATTTTGGGTAGAATCTATTGGACTCCGTCTCGTATGTGTACTCTAGGTATGACTGATAATGATAGTTGTTGGGGTTGTGGGAAGGAGAAGGGTACGTTAATCCATATGTTATGGAGCTGTGAGAGTCGAGAACTTTTGGTGTGATGTGGTGGATAGGATTGATCGGGTCTGGGACATTACTTATCCAAGGAACTCATCCGCAATTATTTTGCAATTATTGACCGCCGGTTATAAAATTGATTGGGTAACCGAGTTGGATCACCAAGGTTTTGTTGGTGGCTACAAAACAGATATTGAAAGTCTGGAAGACGAGGAAGAAACCTTGGGTAGAGGACTGGATTTTTGATGTGCAAGTTCTTTCTGCCTACGAAAACACTATGTTCTGTAAATTGCACAAGGAAACATGTTATGATGAACAATGGGGGAAATTTAATGATCTTTATGGGTGAAGGTTTGATGGGGTCTATAGGTGTTGTATCTTGTCTCAAGAATGATATTGTGAGGGTGGGTGTTTGTGTTTTGTTCTGTGTGGTTGTGAATGTGGGGTTATTTGTGAATAGGGTTCAACGGATATGTGATAGTTTCTTAGATCGAAGCTTTAATGACATGTATTTGACAGTGTATTACTGATTCATCTGCTGTTTATACATATGTAATATTTTCATTATTGTTGAAAATTGAAATAAAGTTAAAAAATGTTTTAAAAAAAAAAGAACTGATAGAAGTAGTGACAAGAGACTATTTACAAATAAGAAGAAAAGAAGACACATGATCCTGATCTTATTTAAGTTGGTTAGAACAGTGGCAGGGCCAGTTAGAAGAACAAGTTACTTTCTTACCTGGTAACGTTCTTTCGATGGGATGGTCCGACGACGTATTCCATATCTATGACAGTAATCACCACAGCTGTGCTGCTTCGGAAACTTTTTCGGCGTCTGCGTCCTGCGTCGATGACGTCGATGCGCCGCCGTCGAGGACCTCCTCCGACGTCCGACGTCATCCGATGTGATAAGTAGGACGCACGACGCCAGTAGCCTCAGTTGTAGTTTTTTCCCCCAGAACGTGTGACAATAGTCAACTGCCAGTCCGACACAAAGCCTTGCGGAACGTAAGCTGCAAACGCAACAGAAATTCTGCAGCGGGGAAGGCAGGGCGGGAGCGATATGGAATACGTCGTCGGACCATCCCATCGAAAGAACGTTACCAGGTAAGAAAGTAACTTGTTCTTCGAGGGGATTGGGTCCTCCGACGTATTCCATATCTATGACAGACTCCCAAAGCAGTACCAAATCAAGGAGGAGGGAAAGAATTTAGAAACAAAATTTAGAATAGCCAATCAAATAGCAGAGCAAAGGACCGCCTTGCCAAAGGCCAGATACTGCCCTCGGATGGAATCGAGGGAATAATGCCGCACAAATGTATGCACTGAAGCCCAGGTGGCAGCATCACAGATGTTGCGAATAGGAACACCCCTCTGCAGGGCAGTAGATGCAGCCAAGCCCCTGGTAGAATGGGCCCGCAAGCCAGCCGGAGGGTCCTTGCCCGCCAAGCGGTAACACTCCGAGATGGCCAAAATAATCCAGCGGGACAAAGTCTGTTTCGTCACAGCTTGCCCCAAGCGCTTACCAGCGTAACCAATAAAGAGTTGATCGTCCACTCTGACCCGGGACATGCGAGAAACATAAAAGCTCAAAGCTCTCCTAGGATCAAGCCTATGGAGCCTCTCCTCTTCCTTACCAGGATGCGGAGGAGGATAGAATGCCGGAAGAACAATCTTCTGGGCCAAATGAAATTCCGTCACTACCTTCGGAAGAAAAGAAGGACGAACTCGAAGGACAACCCTGTCCTTGTGAAATACAGTGAAGGGTGGCTTAACAGAAAGTGCCTGTAACTCACTCACTCTGCGAGCGGAAGTAACCGCAACTAAAAACACAGTTTTCAAAGTCAACAGCCTCAAAGGGCAAGAATGTAACGGCTCAAACGGAGCACCCATAAGAAACCTAAGAACAAGGTTCAAATCCCAACCGGGCACCAGGAAAGGCGACGGAGGGAACACATTAGTGAGCCCTTTCAGAAACTGTGAAATTAAAGGGATTTTAAAGTAAGAACATTCTTCAGATGAGCGCTTAAAGATGGACAGCGCCGCCAGGTAACCCTTAACGGTACCCACTTGCAAGCCCCTGTGGGCCAAAGAAAGCAAAAAGGACAGAACCATGGGGATGTCACATGCAAAAGGATCCACATTCTGAACTCTGCACCAGTCGCAGAACTTACGCCAACGGCAACGGTACAGAGACTTAGTTGCGGGCCTTCGGGCCGAAAGCAACACCTCCATCACGTCTTCAGGGAGGTCCCAATCCTTATACCTCAACCTTTCAGAAGCCAAGCGTGAAGGTTGAGGGATCCGACCTCTGGATGGAGAACCTGACCCCCCTCCCGTGAGAGCAGATCGTCTCGGTAGGGAAGACGACGTGGAGGGCAGATGGACAAGTCGAGAAGGTCCGGGTACCACGTCCTCCGAGCCCACGCCGGAGCAATGAGGATCATCCGGGAACCGAACTTCCGTAACCTCCGCAGCACTTGCGGGATGACGGGGACCGGAGGAAACGCGTACAGCAGCGGGAACGACCACTCCACCACGAACGCGTCTCCTAAGGCTCCTCTTGGAGGAAATTCCCGCGAGCAAAACCTTTCGCACTTCCGGTTGACACTGGAGGCAAAGAGATCCACTTGAGGGGTCCCCCAAAGGGCGAAGATCTCCAGGAGAATCTCCTGAGCCAACTCCCACTCGTGAGAGATCGTGCTCTGCCTGCTCAGAGCGTCCGCCGTCACGTTCTCGACTCCGGCCAGATGAACTGCCGAGATCGAAACTTCCTGCTGGATGGCCCAGAACTCGAGCTGCATCGCCTCCCTGCACAGAGGAAGTGACCCTGCCCCCCCCTTTTTGTTGAGGTAGTGCATGGCCACTGTGTTGTCCGTCAGGATCAGGACATTCTTCCCTCGCACAGTCGGCAGAAAAGCCCTCAGGGCTAGCCTGACGGCCCTCAGCTCCAACAGATTGATATGGAGTCTGGACTCCGACGGAGACCAACGACCGCTGACTGTCAGCCCGTTGGCATGAGCTCCCCATCCCGTGAGGGATGCATCCGACACGATCGTCACCTCCGGCCAGGGAAGCCAAAACGGAGCCCCCTTCATCAAGTTGCCTTCGACGGCCCAACACAGAAGGTCCCGGGCGACCGAGGGCGGCACCTGAATCGGGTCCGACATCCTGCCGGAGGACTGCGACCATTGCATCTTGAGTGCCCACTGCAAAGATCTCATTCGCAGGCGAGCCTCTGGCACCAGAAGAATGCAGGATGCCATGAGGCCGAGCAACCTCAAGAACTCGAACGCTGGGAGCGTCTGGGCATGCTGAAACCTGCGCACCATCTGCTGAATGTGAAGAGCCCTCACCTGGGGAGGAAAACACTGCCCCAGGGAAGTGTCGAGCACTGCTCCGATGTACTGGAGCCTCTGCGTTGGCGTCAAATGGGACTTCTTTAAATTGAGGGAGAAGCCCAGCCTGTGAAGGGAGTGGCAGGCGACGGACAGATGATCCAGGACCTGCTCGGGAGAGCTCCCCCTGATCAACCAATCGTCCAGGTAGGGGTAGACGTGAATCCCCCCTTGCCTGAGATGCGCTGCCACCACCACCATGAGCTTGGTGAAAACCCTCGGGGCGGAGGTCAAACCGAACGGCAGGACCCGAAACTGAAAGTGCGAGTCGCCAACCGCGAACCTCAGGTACTTCTTGTGCTTGGGATGGATCGGCACATGGAAGTAAGCATCCTTGAGGTCGAGTGACACCAACCAGTCCTGAAGCTGAAGGGCCTGGAGGACTTGAGAGAGAGTAACCATCTTGAACTTGTCCTTCCTGAGGAGTTTGTTCAAACCGCGCAAGTCCATGATGGGTCTCAATCCCCAGTCTTTCTTGGAAATCAAAAAATAAGGGGAATACCATCCCTTGTTCCTCTCCGCTACAGGCACCAGTTCTATGGCGCCTTTCTCCAGCAGGGCTTGAATTTCCTGCGCAAGGAGCGGATCCGGACACTTCAAAGAGAGGTTCCCCGGTGGATTGTCGCGAGGCCTGTGCCGAAAGGGAAGACAGTAGCCGTGGGTTATGATCTCCAGAACCCACACATCCGAAGTAATGGCACGCCACTCTACAAGATGCTGCGCCAGCCTTCCCCCAACCGGCGAACCATGGGACAAGGCCTCATGACTGAGTAGGAGCGGCTGCGGCGTTACCTGAGGGCAAAGAGGCAACTGCCCGAGCGGCCTTGGCACCACGGGTACCCTGTCGTCCACCTCTGGTACCCCTGCGTTGGCCCCTTTGACTGCCAGCTCCTCTCGCTCTACCAAAGGACGAGTAATAGCGAAAGGAGCCACCCCTCCACTGCTGTCCCCTAGGACGAAAAGGCGGAGGTTGGCGAACTGCAGCGCCCAACGACTTCGCTGCAGCTTTTGAGGTCTGCAACCTCTCAAGGCTCTCGTCAGCCTTGCTGCCAAAAAGATGTTCACCATCAAAGGGCATGTTGAGGAGCCGGGACTGCACATCAGGAGCAAACCCCGACTTCCGCAACCACGCAAACCTGCGTATCACTGTGCTCGCCGCCATGGACCTACTGACGCATTCAGCTAAGTCCAAACCCGACTGAACGGACTCACACATGGCATCCTTACCATCCTGGACCAAAGCAAGGAAACCAACCCGTTCGTCCCCTTCGGGAATATGTTCAGCCGCTAACGCAACACAGTTCCACAGAGTGTGCGTGAAACGTGACAAGGCACAAATGGAGTTGGCCGCCTGAAGCGCCATACCACCAGAAGAAAACACCTTCTTCGCCCAGCCATCAAAACGTTTGTCGTCCCTATCAGGAGGGATGGTAGGGTACGACGCCTGCTTTGCCGGGGCCGTGGCCGCCTGCACCACCAAACTTTCCGGAGTGGGGTGCCTGGTCAAGTAGCAGGGGTCGCCACTGGCTGGACGGTATTTCCGCGACAAGGATCTGCCCACTGCCGGGAGACTCTCCGGAGCAGTCCAAGCCGCCGCCACCCTACGCTGTAAAGCCATATGGAATGGCAGAACCGGGTCAGATGGGGGACCAACATCAAGGATGTCCGTCAGATCATCCTGCACAAACTCCCCTGGGGGAGCAGACCATCCCAGATACTCAGACACCCTAGCCATAAGGCGCCGGTATGAGGAATCGGCATGGGAGCCAGGCTCAGGCCGACCAAATTCCACCTCCGGAGAGGTGTCCAGACCACTAGCATCAAGCAGCGACTGCCTCAAATCGTCAAATTGACTATGGCCCGAGACAATGTCATCCGGCACCTGATCAGGAACCAGGCCAACCGAATCCTCATCCGCCTCCGAAATATAATCCAAGTGGTGGAAAGGCACCTGAGAGTGCCTGCTCTTAGCCAGAGCCTTCCTAGGGGGTACACCCGAGACACGGGGCACCTCCGACACGAAAGGCGTCGATGGCGTCGAGCGAATCGGCGCCGCCGTCGAGAAAACCGGCAACGGCGCCGAGAGGATCGGCGTCGACGTCGAGGAAATCGGCGTCGACGTCAGATGCAGCGCCTCCAATATCGGCGGCGTCGACACAGCCCTCGAAGCCGGAGCCCCGAGCGTGTCCCTCGACGACCTGAACGTCGACGGCTTCGACGACTTCCTCGGAGCCGGAGCTTCGAGAAAGCCTGTCGACGCCCTCGACGCCTCAGACGTCGATGTCTTGCTCGAAGACATCACAGGTGCACACGGTCTCGATCGCGTCGAGGACCGGGACCTGGAACGGGTACGGCGAGAACGAGCCTCCTTGTCCGAACGGGACCTCTCCCGTGACTCGTGCCGACCACTCTTGCGAGCGGCGTCTCTCGACCTCACACGGCCGACCCCACTCGGGGGCGCGGACGGTTGAGTACCCTGCGACTCAAGAATCGCCAACATTTTCTTCCCGAAGGAAGCCCATTCCTCCGGCGTCGCACGGCTGGTGGGATAACCGACGTGCCGGGCAGAGTCCTCGGAAGAGGACCTGGAAGGCGACCGGTGACGGCGCTTCCGAGAACGCCTCGAAGAGGCAGAGGAGTGGCGAGACCGACTCCTAGAAGAAGACCGACGAGACCTCCGACGATGACGCGGAGAGTCACCCCTCGAATCATCCGTCGAAAGCCCCGCCGACTTCGACTTCCGGGGCTTGGACACCCGACCTACCGACAATTTCTTCTTACGTTCGCGTAAGGCCTTGGAAGTGAGCGACAGGCAGTCGACACAGTCATCCGTGTCGTGGGCCTCCCCGAGGCACCAGAGGCAGGCGTCGTGCGAGTCAGTCACCGACATCTTGGACCCACACACCCCGCACTTCTTGAAGCCCGGACGCGGGGTTGAAGACGAAGTGGAAGACATCGCTGCGAAGGAATATTCACAAACGAACAGGCTCGAAGAACCAGAAAGAACAGAACTCCAAAGAGTCGAGGCTAGAACCGAGAAACACGAAGCAACACGTTCGCGGAAAAAACGGAACTGAGGCTACTGGCGTCGTGCGTCCTACTTATCACATCGGATGACGTCGGACGTCGGAGGAGGTCCTCGACGGCGGCGCATCGACGTCATCGACGCAGGACGCAGACGCCGAAAAAGTTTCCGAAGCAGCACAGCTGTGGTGATTACTGTCATAGATATGGAATACGTCGGAGGACCCAATCCCCTCGAACTAGTATTTGGTCAGCAGACTGATTCTTTTGAGACTTGACGACGGGCGAGCCCCTTAGTTATTTACATAGGCAGGCAACACCCACATAGCAATCGGGAAAGATAGGCTTCATACTTATTATTTAATCAACAAACAATAGACATGTCCTCACAGTGTCCACGTCCTTCTGACCCAACAGTGTTCAGATGTATTTTCAGACTTAGCCCAGACAATCCTATTCTGGTAAACAGGAAAAATGTCTAGCCAAAGTATCAAGGTAGTGTGACTGAGCAGTAAGACTTAGACGTGGGGGTGTTTAAGGGTTCAGTTAAACACACATAGCACTCTTAATTCAAGTTAGGCAGAATGTATAAAAAATACAGTCATTTATTCAGCTTTGAGCAAAACGAAATAAATGAAAAGGCTGCATCTTTGCTTAGTGCCAACATATGTAATATTTTCATTATTGTTGAAAATTGAAATAGTTAAAAAATGTTTTTTAAAAAAAGACCCTGCATATGTCTTCTACGTGCGATTTTGTCACGGACAATGCCTTGCAATGAATTTCTTCTATAGCTGAGGCTGCAGGGAACTAGATTTTCTGTACAAAAGGATTTTGACGATGAGGCGTCTCACAGAAGAAGTCTTTCATGGACTAGGTTTATATCCTCCGATATCGCCAAGAACACGTTTTTATAGAGCCTTCGACGCAAAAATATCTCGTACACTAAACAGTCCTGGACGAAACCCTTCACCAACAAGGTTGCCAAAGAAAGGCTTCTGTAATAGAACAGGCCCGATAAAGGCTCAGGCTTTTGCAGAGGGATGGACTTTGATAAAACAGTTGTATGCAAGGTTTCAATTGCAGACTGGGCCCTTCAGCAGAGAAGCTTGTAGTAAATCAGACCTTTATATAGACACTGTGTTCAAGGAAGCCGGTCACTGATGAAGTGCTATAGCAGGGTCATTTTGACAAGGTCTTTTTGTAGAAATAGATTACTTGTGGACTAGGGGCCCTTGTAGACAAGGTCCCTTTGCAGGCAAAGACAACTACTAGAGTAGCATATTCATTGACTGGCCTGTTACAGTTTAAGGTCTCATATGGACCAAGCACCCTCATAGACAGCTCTTAGTTGACGAGCCTGTAGTTCACTAGCCTTTTCCGTACATGAAGTACTCTTTCTTTCTTTATTTATTAATATGCTCATTGGTTGATGAGGTTTTCTAGTAGATAAAATGCCTCGTTGACTAGCCCTGTTTGACGAGCTTCCCTCAGACTAGACTGTCTCACAGATGGCCCTTTACGTGTACAAATGCTTTTGTAGAAGAGGTTCATGTGCACCCAACATGCTCTCGTAGGCAAGGTGCACTCGTAGACACTGCGGTTGTTTAAGAGTCTTCCTCATTTGAGGAACCATTCTTGTAGATGAGGCTCTTACACTGGCGAGGCTCTCCCGCAGAGAAGCATCTGCCGTAGAGAAGCCTCTCTCGTAGACGAAGCCCCATGGCACCCGAGGCTTCCCCTCGACTATGCTTACTGTGAGAAAATAATCCACGCTTATATCTATGCCCTTCATAACAGCTTTGAAATAAAATGAATAGTAAACGTCCCTTTTTGCAGGGGTTTCAGATGCACCATGCAAATTTGGTGTACAAACCCCTTTATTGTGATAAAATCTGTGAACGAAGATGGATGAAAGAGCCAAAATCAAAGTTGTGGGCCGAGCAAAGGCAGTAAAGACTTCTCTTTTGCCTTCATTCTAAAGGTTTGTGTTTATTAAAAAACGAACAAGATCCAGTTTGGAAAGGCTCTCCAAGATCAGTCATGGTGAAGAGAGGAAGGAACAAGTGGTTTACCTGCACCTCCTGTTCTCCAGCATGGGTCTTGCATGGATTCACATGCTCATGAATATTGTCCATCATCAGGCTGGGAATCCTCGGTGCAAAAGAAAGCAGTTTCGCTTTAGACTGAAAACTGCTTGCATCCTCTATAACCAATCATTGTCCTTTGGGTCATGCTGCCTTCAGCCAATTACACTCGTCTGCCTGGTGGCCATCTTCAGATTTTGTAGAGCATGTAAAGTGGCAGTATGAACCAAGAAGATCCACAGAGGTCAAGGAGGAAAGGTTTGCATGCAAATCCATGCAAGACCCGTGCTGTAGTACAGGAGTTACAGGTAAGTAAATTGTTCCTTTTCCAGCATGGGGTCTTGCATGGACTCGCATGCTCATGAATACGATTACACAGCAGTATATACACACGCCCACAGGAGGTGGCAAGGCTCAACAAAAGAAATACACTTACCCCTGAAACTGACTTACCTGAAGTAAACAGGTTGCATAGCACCGCTTAGCCGACCCGGGCACTCATCCCTGGAATCCATGTCTACGCAGAAGAATCTCATGAAGGACCTCCACATAGCAGCCCTGCAGATGTCGAGCAGGGGACCACCAGAGAGAAACACAGTCGTTGCTGTGATGGCTCTGATGGAGTGGGCTCAAAGCCGGCCTGGAAGAGGTCTGTTGGCCAGACGATGACTCTGCATGACACAGCCGGAGAGCCACCTGATATGGAAGCCTCAGACAGGGCTTTCCTGTGTCCTACACATACAAAGCTGACAAACAAATGAGGCAATGTACAAGACAATGTAGAGGAAGCTCTGGCCTTGGCAGGATATTCTTGCATTCCAGCAGCAGGAAGCAGTGTCCAATCTCTAGGGCTACAGGAGCCAGGCCGTGAGGCTTCCCGACACTGGGTGTGGTGAAGTATTGTTGCGTTTTCTTTGGACAGAAGGTTCGGAAGCAGAGGTAGACGGATGGATGGGCCACTGAGAGATGGAGTAGGTCCGGGTACCAGATCTGCCGCAGCCATGCCGGCACAATGAGGATCATCCTGCAATGGCAACGTCTGAGTGTTGATCACATGTAGCAGGAGTGGAATCAGAGGGAAGTCGAACCCCAGACGATACCGGCAGGCAAACTTCAGGCGCTTGGAGTTGGCAGCTGTCGCGAAGGTCGATCTAGGGAAGACCGCACCTGAAGAGTTGACAACTGCGCCTGTTGAAGCTCCCACTCAAGGCAGGATCGTAGCTCCCTGCTGAGCAAGTCTGCAATGGTGTTCTTGATGCACACCAGGTGAAAGGGGACGAGGAACATATCCTGAAGAATTTCCCAGAGCCACAGGGACTTGGCTTCCAGAAAGAGAGCAGGTGAGCGTGTCCAGCACAGTTTCCAGATGTAGCACATGGTGGTGACGTTGTCCGTGAAGATCCGCACCACCTTCCCCTGTAGCTCAGGCTGGAAGGACTTGAGGGGCCAGCACACCGCCCTGAGCTCCAGGACGTTGATGTGCAAGTCCTTTTCTTCTGGGAGCCAGAGGCCTCTGGTGTGAGACTGTCCTGTGTGGGCACCCCAACCCTCTAGGTCCGTGGTGACTGTTACCTGGTACGGTGGAATCCAAAAGGGGGCTCCTTGAGTGAGATGCAGACACACAGCCCACCACTGCAGAGCCTGTAGGAAAGGTTGATTGAGAGAAGTCTTGTCTGTCCAACTGCCTGTGAACTAGAAAACGCCTGTAGATGCCACATCTGGAGCCTGCAAAAGGGGACCAGATTGATGCAGGAAGACATTCTCAACAGAGACTTGATGGACCGGACTATTGCGATGGATACTGCTGACAGCCGCTGAACTGTCCCCAGGATGACCCTCACCCTCTATTCCGAGGAGTCGCCAGACACGCGACCGTGTTGAGACGGGCACCCAGGAACAGAACATTCTGTGATGGCTCCACACAGGACTTCGGATAGTTGGAGAATCCGAGCCAAGTCAGCAGATATATGGTCTCCGCTGTGCGCTGGGTCACCAGCACGCGTGAGCGAATGAGCCAGACATCCAGATAAGGGTAGACATGTATTCCCCTGCGGCGCAGATGAGCAGCCACCGCCAGGCCTTTCATGAAAACCCTGGGGGACGATTTCAGGCGGAAGGGCAAGGCCCTGAATTGGTAGTGCCTTCCGTGGATCACAAGACGCAGGAACTTCCAATGTTTCCGATGAATGGGGATGTGAAAGTACGAGTCCTCCAGGTCCAGAGTTGCCAGAAAATCCCCCTCTTCCAGCTTGTCGAGCATGTGCTGCAACATGACCATCCTGAAATTTTGGGACTTCAAGTACTTGTAGAGGCGTCTTATCACTAGGATCGGCCGTCACCTCTCCAGAGCCCCAGGGGCACTGAGAGACTGGCTCTATCAGCCCTTTTCTTAACATGGCTTGAACCTCCTGCAGCAGTTGGGCCATGTGAAGTTATTGACACACTACAGGAGGAATGTGAGGGCACCTGTGGTGAAATTCCAAGGTGTGGCCCCACTGAAGAAGGTCCAGTATGCATTTGTCCATGGTGATGTTTTTCCACTGTTCGACAAAGTTGGATAGCAAGCCTCCCATTGTGGTGTGAAAGTGGGGTTCAGGTTCATGGTCGGTTCAGGTATGCTTGGGCATCTGCGTCCTGGCCTGTGGACGACGGCGGCACTGCCCCCCAGTCGTAAGGCAATAGGACGGCGAGAGCATTGCCGGCCTTGATGGTGAAAGCTGCAGATTAGATGATGCGTTTGCCCACTGCATCCGGCTTCTTGCGCCCCTGGTGTGGAGGAACCATGGATGAGGGGTTGGACAAGCGCTTCTTGGTGCCAGTCGACACAGTCTGGGGAGGGCTGCGACCAGAGACAACTGGGAGCCGAATCCGGGACTCCATTTCTTCTCCAGCCAGTCCATCTTGAAGGGTGTAGTCCTTGGGTCTTCATAAGGGCTAAATATTCCTCCCAGATGCCGTCCAACAACAGAACTGACCTGATGGTCTTCCTGGAGGACTCTTGTCACTGAAAGAGAAACCCCTCTTCTCCTCCGGAACCAGACTGAAGAGCTTGGACGCCCTTGAGATCATGGCGTGGAAGGAGACAATCTCATCTTGTGGCGAAGCCCTGGCAGGCATATTGGTACCCAGAGGATCCCCATCATCAGGGACATAATCCTCATACTCGTTTATAGGAGTAGCCATGGTATCTGTGTCCGTTCCGGTGTCTGCACATGGAGGCTCTTCCTCCACTGGGGTCAAAGCCCTATGGGGCAGTGTTGGCTGACGCTTTGGCCCGTCGGGGATCAGCTGACGTGTGCGCCTGGGAGAACTTGGCCTGGGAGTATACCTGGTCAGAGGTCTGTGAGGACAGTGGGCCCGGCCCAGGTGCTGGAGCAGCAGGCAGCTTCTGCTGCATTTCCGCCAGCAAGGTGTGCAGGGTGGTGAGGACGCCCAGCGACATGTCCATGGGTGCTGGGTGCGAACGGTGCATTGGGCTGAAACCCCTTGGGAGGGTGAAATTGGCTGTTATGGTTCCTGGCATGGAGAACCCTCCTGGGACATGAGCCCTTGGCCCCTTTATGGTTCATGTAGAAATCCTCAGGCAGATTTTGATCTTCCAAACTACTGTAGATGTGGAGATTTTTCCTCTGAGACCCCATTGGGGCTGGTGGAGATACCCTCACGGGTCTTGGCAGTAAGTCTGATGGAGGTAGCAACCCCCTCACCCTGCCAGAGTACTTCGAAAAGGAGGCGGTGGTGAGGATTGGCAAAACTGGAGCAGCCACTGGCGAGGTCATGGTCGGTATAGCAGATGGAGGCCGTGTAGGCAAAGACACCCTTGGCATCACTGTTGTAAATGTAGAAATGACAGTCGCTGCCGAACTTTTAGTCGATGAAGGAGCGGTAGATGTGATGTGTTGGTCGTCGAATGTGCCGTGGTCATTGACAAGGCGGCAGTCTTGCCTGTCGAAGTAGTCGTAGGCAGAGCCCTTGGGGCCGACAATTAAGAGGGAGCCACTGATGGGCTTCCCACAGGCCTCTTCTTTGACAAATTGTCCTTAGAAGATGACTTGTGCTTGGAAGGGGTTAGACTTCCTAGGGGAAAGCAATCCACCAGTCGGTAGTCTCAGTCGATGGTACCGGCGACAGAAAGCGACAGCTTCCCGAACTAGATCCTGCAGCAGTGGCGACCTTCGTGGGAGCAGATGCGTGATGCTTGTCCTCCTTTTGCGTCCCCTTAGGAGGAGCATGCGTAAAGGACCTTGACATCTTTTTCTCAGAGGGAGCACACTCATGGGACCCGACGGTCCTCGACTAGGCATGACTGCGCCTGGAGGCAGCGTCGGAGGCCTTTTCTTCCTTGAGCTAAGCCACCAACCTGCAAAAGCGCTTCATCAGAAGCCATGGCAAAGCTTGCAACCATCTTAGTCATGGTCTGGGTGGAGAGATAATAAAAGGTCTTGAGGTTACGATCCTCAACGTACACGTCCTTCAGGCCACAGAACTCGCAGGCCCTGATCAGACTTCTCTTGGCAATGTCAAACATCGTTGAGATGAGATGTAGGCCCAAGCCTGTAATCGACGTGTGATGGTCGCTGAGGAAAAGTTTGAAGAAAACTATGGGAAACTAACCAAAAACAGCAAAAAAGGTCACAATTCGAAGAGAAACGCAAGAGGACACCATACATTGAAACGTGCGGGAAAAATCTGAAGATGGCCACCAG
Organism: Ambystoma mexicanum; assembly: GCF_040938575.1. Classification (NCBI taxonomy): domain Eukaryota; kingdom Metazoa; phylum Chordata; class Amphibia; order Caudata; family Ambystomatidae; genus Ambystoma; species Ambystoma mexicanum. Next base: position 900,148,120 of record NC_090923.1, on the reverse strand, counting down.
GGGTGGAGCTTAGGAGGACGATTGTTACTGGATGGGGCCAGTGTGACCCAACGGACAATGATTGGTTATAGAGGAGACAAGCAGTTTTCAGTCTAAAGCAAAACTGCCTTCTTTTTTACCGAGGATACCCAGCCTGACGACAGGAGATATTCATGAGCATGTGAATCCATGCAAGACTCCATGCTGAAAAGGCACTCTTTAATGGACACTGCCCTAAGGAACAGAGTAAACTTGTGTCCCACCCCAGGGCAGTACCAAGAGTATCGAAGCTTCCAAACCCCACAACAGTAAAGTATTTATCTGTAGCTTTCAGAAGAGTTGAAGTTGTAGGTAGATATTTCTTGAAGAAAACATCTAGTAAAGTGAGAGCTAACGTGCAGTAAAGAATCCGACAATGCCCTCCTGGTGTGGAGCTTTAGGAGCACTGCCTATTGGCCGAGGGGTAAATGACCCAAAACAACACAGAGAAAACTAAAGTGACTGCAGTTTTTTCTTCATTTGAAATGAAACTGCTTTAATGTTACAGACAACGGTGAATATTCAAACAAGCATGTGAACCCATGAAAGATCCAATGCTGGAGAAAGGGGATTAGTCCATTTTTACTAGAGCAACCACTTTTTTCCTTTTAGTCCTGGCCTGGTCTTAACCGGCAGACGCAGGTACATTGCGGCACTAGTAGTCCTTACAGTTTGTCTTTGAATGATGCTGCCTCCCGAAACCCATTAGATATTCCAGCGGTATATAAAAGTGTGGTGCAAGCGGATAGCGGCAGTCTCTCGTGTCAGGATACCAGGCCATTCTGATGGCCAAGCCTCCAGGACCACCTGAAACGTTGGAACCGGCTAGTACAGTTGCTAATAGGCACTGGGTTGGGGAAAAAGTAACAGGCAGAGGTACACTTCTACACATTCTGGGGAGCTAGGGTCCAGGGAAGGGGTCCTTCCCAACTCCACCTGCACCACGGGAGGAGGGCTTCCCCCCTCCAACTCTCTCACACAACCTCTGGGATAGATCTGACTCAGACCTGGAGTTGGTAAGCTACCAACCCAACTCTAAAGGGACCCACGTCCAGGCCACTCTGGTTCATAGATGTGGCCCTGTCAGTCACACAGAGCCACAACATGTTGCAGCTTGTAAAGCGCAAAGAAATGCCACCAGCCTGTCCCACAAAACATTGAGTGAGAGAACTCCCCCAGGGATAAAATGGGTAACTTTTGGGTTGCTCCTTCTCTGGTAGCTATAAAGACTAGGAAGGCACCACATCAAGTAGCAGTTTTTGGTGGGGCATTGGTAAAAGTCTCTTGAAGACTACTCACCACCAAACTGATCTGGAGATTGCAGAGAGTAACTCTGACCCCATTAGCAACAGGAGTCATGGTTCTGTGCCGGATGGGCAAGTGTCTGCAAGACCAACTGCTAACGTTCTTTCGACTGGATGTTCCTCCAACGTATTCCACATCTTTGACATGTACAGCTGTGGACATTACATGTCAAAGATGTGCAATACTTTGGAGGACACAATCCATTCGAAAACTTGTTCATGCAAGACCAATAGAACAAAGGCCTCAAGTTGATTCCTCGGATCCCAAGGAAGAGGGCCAGCCAAAGTCGTCTCAAATTAATTCGGCTTAGAAACTGTAGAGGTGGGTTCCTGAATCAGCATCTTGATATCACATTTGTTCACAGGAGGGACAGGGTCAACAGCAGGGTATTCTACAGTTGGAGGAATGGAACCAATATGCCTGTATGTGCCAAAGATGATAAAAAGAAGCTGCAGAAAGTGTGCCAGTCACCAGCTGAAGAAGCCTGTACAGTTGTGTCCCAACTTCCCAGCTGAAGAACTCTGGTGTAAATGTTCAAAGCCTTTGGATGAAGTTAGAGGAGCACACAGATGCCTAATCAACTGAGAAAAAGGATTGCAGCAGCTTCAGGAGGAGGTCAATCCAATGGTACCCCCAACCAGGGTCACAGGTAACCAATCTGGCCAAAGATCTGCAGGAAAAGTATGCTGGAGGAACAGTACCAGGATTCTTCTGGGTGGTCCAGGCACAAGCAAAGGATCCAGCAGCAACGCCCACAGTGGGTCTCCGGAAGGATATAGTGCTCCCGCTTCTGGGAAAGGCATCACTAGCAGGATCCAGAGTAGCACAAAAATGACTTCCAGACATGGAGATTGTACTGGGCCTTCAGAAACAAGGGGAAGCACCATACAGTGTAGAGCTCTTTCTGGCTACAGGAGAGGCAGAGCTTTCCCGTCTGGTTGTAAGATGTCCAGGAGATGCATGTGCACAGCTTCATTGACCCACCTTGGATAGGTTAGTTCTCCTGGTGCTGCCAGAACAAATGGTAGCCTTAGAAAAGATACTGATGCAGAAGGCCAGCCATTATACCTCAGCTGGAGACATGGATCCCCCATCAGACATGTATGTGTCATTCAAACCTATTACAGCCAACCAGCGCGGTTTGTCACATACAAACATTTATGGGCATTTGCGTGGGCAACTGCAGAAGGGGGTGGATTCCAGACATCCTTGAGGCACACCCATTTAAGCCCTTTGTGAGTTCCAGGCCAGAGCTCATGCCAGGAAACACCCTATATGCTAATTCCCGGTCACAGTGCCCCGACTCAAGCTACCCCATGATTGCACTGCTTTGACTGACACAGACACACAGACACACAGACACACACCTTCACTGCCACCAACCACAACCTGGCACACCATAGGGAGCACCTTCTCTGTAGCCCCCACTTTAAGGGACATAAACGGCTTCAAGAAACAAACTAAGCTACATCCCCAGAAAGACCTGATGGGGGCTCACTGTGAAACAATAGGACCGGCATCATAAAAAACAAGAGCAAAGTTTAGACAATTCACAAAGTGGGCAAAAAGGGACTTTTAATATTACGTTCTCCACCCAACATTCAGAGATGATAAGCAGGTTCCAAGTCGACTGTTTCCAACCAGCCAGACTAACTGGTTTGTGTTGTGTATGGATTGACATCACTGGAGAGCAAATTTGTCAAAGCAAAAATAGGTGAAAAATAAATAAATACATTGATGGACCCCCCCCTATGAAACAACACAACAGTCACACTAAGAATCTGATCAGAATAGAGATAGTACCAACATTTCAGGAGCTTTTTCCTCAGCCGCCTGGTGAGGGATCTGAAACCATATAACCGAATGGTGAACCTGGATTTCCAACCAAAAGGTAAGAGCAGATTCTCGAATGATGGAGCTGCAGCAGAGCAGTCCGATTAAACACAAGGGAGGGAGGAAGGCTAGTAGTGAAGTACATTTAATCCGCCTAACTGAAGATCTAACGGCCTTCCGCAAACTACTGAAAACCTGGCTCTTCCCCTAAGACTAATCGGTCCCAAACTAGCTTCTGCACAATAACACCCATCCATCAATCGACATGAAGCAAGCAATTTACAACTAAATAAACTCGAATGTAAACTATAAAGACAAACAATACTAAATGAGCAACGTAATGCTGAGCGCGTAGAACAGATGAGCGCGTAGAGCGGATGAGCGCAGATGAAAGCGGATGAGAGCAGAGAGCGGATGAGCGCAGATGAAAGCGGATGAGAGCAGAGAGCGGATGAGCGCAGATGAAAGCGGATGAGAGCAGAGAGCAGATGAGCGCTGAGAGCGGACTGCAAAGAGCGGATATGGTTAGAAAACGGATGAGTGTGCAGAGCGGATGTGTGTGCAGAGCGGATGAGTGTGCAGAGCGGATGAGTGTGCAGAGCGGATGAGTGTGCAGAGCGGATGAGTGTGCAGAGCGGATGAGTGTGCAGAGCGGATGAGTGTGCAGAGCGGATGAGTGTGCAGAGCGGATGAGTGTGCAGAGCGGATGAGTGTGCAGAGCGGATGAGTGTGCAGAGCGGATGAGTGTGCAGAGCGGATGAGTGTGCAGAGCGGATGAGTGTGCAGAGCGGATGAGTGTGCAGAGCGGATGAGTGTGCAGAGCGGATGAGTGTGCAGAGCGGATGAGTGTGCAGAGCGGATGAGTGTGCAGAGCGGATGAGTGTGCAGAGCGGATGAGTGTGCAGAGCGGATGAGTGTGCAGAGCGGATGAGTGTGCAGAGCGGATGAGTGTGCAGAGCGGATGAGTGTGCAGAGCGGATGAGTGTGCAGAGCGGATGAGTGTGCAGAGCGGATGAGTGTGCAGAGCGGATGAGTGTGCAGAGCGGATGAGTGTGGAGAGCGGATGAGTGTGGAGAGCGGATGAGTGGGGACGAACGTAGAGGATTAATACGGTTGGCGGATGAGTGTGGAGGGCGGAGGAATGTGGAGGGCGGAGGAGTGTGGAGGGCGGAGGAGTGTGGAGGGCGGAGGAGTGTGGATGACTGTATGAGCAGATGAGTGTATAGAGCGGAAGAGTATGTAGAGTGGATGAATGGGGATGAGTGTAGAGGATTAATGTGGAGGGCGGGTGAGTGTGGAGGGCGGCTGAGTGGCGAGAACGGATGAGCGTAGAGAGGGGATGAATGTGAAGTGGGGATGAGTGTGAAGTGCGTAGAGGATTAATGCGGTTGACGGATGAATGTTGAGGGCCCATGAGTATGGATGGCCAGTGAATGTAGAGGACGGATGAGTGTGTAGAGCGGATGTGTGTGGAGAGCGGGTGAATGTGGAGAGCGGGTGAGTGTGGAGAGCGGATGAGGAGAACGGATGAGTCTTGAGAACGGATGAGTATGAAGAGCGGACAAGCGTGGAGAGGGAATGATTGTGAAGGGCGTAGAGGATTAATGCGGTTAACGGATGAATGCTAAGGACCCATGAGTGTGGAGAGCGGACGAATGTGGAGAGCGGACGAGTGTGGAGAGCGGACGAGTGTGGAGAGCGGACGAGTGTGGAGAGCGGACGAGTGTGGAGAGCGGACGAGTGTGGAGAGCGGACGAGTGTGGAGAGCGGACGAGTGTGGAGAAATGGAGTGGATTAATGCGCTTGGTGGATGAGTGTGGAGGGCCGATGAATGTGGAGAGCGGGAATTGCAGAATTGCATGACGTCCGTATTATGCCTTGGAATGCACGGATCCTTTATAAGAGCACACCTCATATCACACCCCACGCTTACTCTCTCCTTACACCACCACTCAACTAGAACACAGAGATGCTATGACACCATTCGGTATAACTGTTCTCATATCAACATCTTGCGCTCACTCCCCATCACTCTAAGTAATCATCGCTGGTCTCGCACCCCCAGCCAGGCGTTCTCCTCAGGCCTAACGCTGCCACTCTCGGTCTGGATAATTCCGGCCAGATTGAACACATACTCTTGACCTCTCACCCACCACACCTACCGCTAGGAAGCAGCTATCACAGGAATTTCGCACCAGCTGCACACATACCAGTTGCGCACACGCACCTTTTGACCCTCTTCTCCCTCTACTGACCAGAACTTCGGTTCCCAAGGGCGTTCAACCTACCAGCGCCTTCAGACCATACCAATGGTATATAAGGCGCTATATAAGTGCAAAATAACATAACATAGAAATTCCAAACTTGTATACTGAAAAATATACACTTTTGTTAAATTACGAATATAAAATCTATACAGTTAAATAAGTACCTAGGTAACAACATAGTACAAGAGTATGTACAAAAACATCAGTTGTCAATGAAGAACCTACCCAGCCCAAATACTAAATAGAACCCTTCTAACTGGTGGCAGCCACTAGATGTATAGGCCAAGTGGCGTGAAGAAAAAAGGAACCCTAACCATTTCAGACATATTAAAAGTTATCATCAGGAACCAAAATTGCGCACAGTAAATAGTACCATTAATTCCCAGACCTACACCACACAAGCATAAATCTTACAAATGTACCATATACATTCCTATGGCTTGTAGAGGGATAGAAAGTGGTCAATACATTAAAAGCCAAGCATAGGGGGCAACCAAAGGTTATGTTTAGCTTAAACTAAGAAATCAAGACCACCACCAAGGTTTTATGGCACACCTAAAAATTAGATGCAGTAATAACCAACAGGTATACAATGCAACTTGCATTTTCAGAAGGGGTGTAACATGAAGTATTTAAAATACTGATAAAATCAAGAGTACTTGCTAAAATGTCACTCTTTTGTAGAAAACTCTAAGGATTCCGCTGGGACCCAGAAAAATGGCAGTGTTCAGGTGGTACCTTCAAAAGTAATTTATATAGAGTTTTCCAAGGTGGGAAAAGTTCCCCATTGGATATAATGAGTCTATAGGCACTGCTGTGGTTATGGAGAAAGGTCAGGTAAGTCTGAGTGCTATGCCACAGGTGCGGAGAAGCCAGCAAACTACCCGCTGGGACACAAGAGGAGACCCTCTTGAAAGGCTCAAGTGCCATGTTTGAGCCCCAGAAGAATTCGGGCCAGTGAGAGTCAACTGCAAAATGAGGTTGAAGGTGGCTGGCAGAAATCCACAACCATGGACCACAGTGATGTCTGATGATCAGTGTCTCAATTATCCCACTAGCACAGCATTAAGTACTTATGGTGACAGTTCCCGAAACATGGCTCAGGAATGGAAAAACAACCGGGCGAGTTGCAACCCAAAAGAACAATCTGCCTTTACTGGAGCGGGACCCACCAGCCATTCGATAAAACAATGGCAAAGATGGATCCAGAAAGATGAAGGAATCTGACCAAGCCGATTTTGATAGTTTGACAGACCATGAGGGGCAGACAGCCAGCAGAAAATTGTCCCAGGAAGACAACATTGTTGCCACCAATGCAGGGCGATGCAATCAACTTATGGCCGAAATGGGGTGCTCAACAATTACTACAGTCCACAACCATTTGGACTACCATAGGACCATGCTCCGAAAGGGTTGCAGTCGTAGGAGATTTCATTAGAAGTCCCTCTGATACCAATAAGTCGCAGATCCTAAAAAACAGATTTAGAGGTCCCATAAAAAGGGACAGTAGAATCACAAAAAATAAATTTCAGCCTTAACCACCAATTTAAATGTGCCGACAAAAAAGGGAGTAGAACGTGTCCAATATCAGTTCTATGCATATAAATTATCAAAAAGAATATGCAGAAGCTCACAAATAAATTTGTATAAGCCAAAGGAAATTGACAAAGTAATACCAAGTATGTACAACATAGGCGGATTAAGACTTAACTAATAGGACAGCAAACATTATGCAGGGATACAAAACAAATCAGCCTTGAGAAACCATACATTTGTCAATGGTCAAAGAGAAAGCCGTGGTTACCATTGGTAAATGTCAGTATTATGTCTAATTAGACTACCCCCATGAGCCTTCTCCCTGCCCAGTTAAGGCTTATTGAGAAATCCATAATGCATTTAATATATAGTACACTAGAAATCATTTCAAATTCAAATGCACGTATAAAAAAAAAAGAACTACATATCTACAAAAATACATTCTTGCGTTTGGAAAGGATTTTCATTAGTAAAGTGTATCAATCCATTAATTTCTAAAAAGGTAAAATGGAACAAAAGTCAGTGTAAGCACTTGACACAGAATAAATAAATACAGAGCACAAAGCAATAAACCTGCGATGTTCTTGCTTGGTTTAACGCCTATTCACTTATCCACTGACCCATTTCTTTGATCTCAATTGTTTCAGACTCAAGATCGGATGGACCACTCACCTGTCTTTCATGCTCCTGCTGCATCATCTTCTCCTGTGCCGCTCTTTTATCTGCCTTAACTGGGAGGACACAGAAAAGGGGCAACATTAGCATGCCTGCAGATTCCATCATGTAAACAAGCAGGATGGACAAATGAGTGCTGGGAGCTTACACTGCTTGTTCAGAGCCTTCTGCATGCGCAATTTCAGCTTCTCCTGAGGTGTCATCTTTAACTGTGAGGAAAATCAGAGCGTGACAAACATCAAAACTAGCTGGCTGCCCTACTGACAGTGTACTGGCTGGATAGAATTTAAATTTAGCATTATTGACTGGAAGTTCTTAGCTGGAAGTACAAAGTTCTCACTTAAACAACAGCACACACCACGGGCCTGTGTACATCAAAACCACCCTTGCCTCAAATGCAGAGTATTGGGTGGTGTTGAGCCTATCATACCATTTCATAAGTTTCAGATCGTCCTGCTCTCTTCTTTGTTTGCATGTCTGTTATTTGAAGTTTGTACTTTTAACCAATTCTTTCTGGTCATGTTGAAAGTGTATTTGTACCCGAGAATTACATTTTTACAAAGAAGTTTCTGAATCAGGAAACTGAGCTAACCTCCAAACTCATTGTACCCTTTTAACATCAGTACAAATGAAACGCTGGTTGGAGCGGATCTGGCAGGGGTGCCTCTTCCAACGGACAAGCGTCCTGCTCTCGGCGTCCCAGCTCCTTCAGCAGAGTTTGAATCTTGTGCTTCCTCATGGAAGGGTCTCTCTCCCTCTAAACAGTCCTACTTCCCTTTTTTTTGTTCCATTCAGATTTGCTTGACACAATTTAACTAGTGCGTTTGTACTGGTCTGGTGGATTATTCCACATTGCTCTGCACTTCTTCCTCGTCCCAGTATTACAGTGATCCCTGTACCTAATGTTCTTCCTCGTCTCGTGTTTCTTAGGGAAGTGACATTGTCTATTCTACATGGAAGTGTGTGGGGATATTGTGTCCTGTGCAGGATAAGAGGATGAGGGTGGTTGGGGTGTAGGGTAACTATACTGTGTTTCTCTCAAAGTGTCGTCTCTCGTCTCATAGGGGCTTTCCGTCCCCATGATATCCCCACCGACCCCCAGGGGACTATCGGGTAGCGGCCTCATCTCCATGTACTCATGGCAAGGGGATCCCCTACAGAAAAAGGGATGGAATCCGAAGATTCATCACACATCTCTTTGTGAAACTAAAGAGCCTCTGAATTGGGTTAAAAGATTGACACGAGGCAAAGGAAAGAGCAATACAAATTCCTCCTTCTGGTCTCAGAGAAAAGGGTGGAGGGTTGATAGCCAAATGAGTTAGCGCAGATCCCACATAGTTATTGGTGAGATGGTGATACAAGTCTGCTTGCTATGCTGGGACCTGTAGTCTCATGTCACCTCGAAAAGAGCTCTGTTTGATTCCCATCACAAGTATCTACAGCTTTGGGAGCAGAGAGAAAACCTATGTAGGAAAGGTTACCAAGACCAGGGTGCACCAAGCAAATGCACAATTGGTATTGGGCAAGCAGGTACTTGAAGAGACAATGCATGATTACCCATGACCCCACTTGAGACCCGCATTTCAAAACTGTCCTCCAGGCCCCCCAAATGTTGAGCCTGGCTCCACCCGCAGGTTTGGTCGCCAAAGCAGAGCTGCTTTGTGCTTGGCCGCTGTATCTCATTATGAATGCCATGCTTGTGGATGCAGGGTGACACCGTGTGGAGGCTGGAATAGGGGCCTGTATCAGGACACCTTTTGCTGTTTCTAGAAGATAAATCAGCACTAGTTCCATCAACTGATCGGAGACCTGGAATAGGGTTTAAGGTTTAAGACTTCCATGTGAGGGGTAAAGTGTTGGGAGAATCACGGTTTGGGGTTCCAGGACGAACGTTTGTTGGAAGGTGGCGTGAAGCAGGGGGTAGTGAATGGCAGCTGGGCACACAACCTTTACAACATGCTGAGCAGAGTCTTGCCAAGCTTCTCTTTCGGGGTTTGGTGCCCGGCATAGCTCAGAGCCTCTGCTAAGCCTGGATTAGCAGCGCAAACTTACATCCTAACACAAATGCCAGATTTCCCCCAACCCCCTCTCGCCCCCACGCAGTGCAAGTTGCAAAGGGGACAGGATGGCATTAAGAGGTTAAGGCAGTGAGATATTCGGCAGTGACACAGACCTTTTCCAAACCCCATGGGCGGCACTTAATGATTGCTTCTAAAAACTCTGGCTAATGACTGAGGGCAAGCTCAGAAAAACATTTGCCACGACTTGCCAACAAATATATTTTGCGTACTAAGTGTGTGAAGCTGCCTTTTTGCTACTAAAAGGAAATGGTGCAGGTTTGGGGACTCCGATCTATTGCAAATGGTATTGAGATGAAGGATGTGGCATGTATAACATGTAGTGGTATTAACCACCTCTCCAGCTAGAGTTCCTTCACAGATTTTATAGACCTCAGTCGCTGTACACCAGGAGGAACTAGAAAACTCAGTTCAGATCTCTGGTGGAATGTGAAAAGGAATGTGACGAGCACTGCATTCTTTGACTGGTGGGATGCATGCCTGTGATACAGTGTAGGGATGTTTCCAGTCCAAATGTCTGGGGGGTAAATATGTGCTTCAGTTCTCCTATTTGCGAAAAACTGTGAGCACTTGGAAACAATTTTATGGCAAGAGGCACTGACAATTCAACCCTTGAGCCCCGGGAGACTGTTCCCCTCTGACCACTTCCCCTAAGGCCCAGCAGATCTGCTGGGCCCGGAGTCTCACAAATATACATCTACTTGTTAGGGAGATTTATCACTTATGCTTCATCCCAGCTCCGAGTGAGACCCCTAGCACTTTTTGCTGGAATTCTGGACCTTTTTCTGACCTCCTCAATGAGTGGAGCATTTTTTCCACTCATTCAATCTTATGGGCTCTGTCTTTTGGAACTCTATTCTTTGTATTCTACCTGTCCTATGGAGTCCGTTTTCCTCCATAACTCTTAAAGGCATGTATGTTACTATTACAGCACACAACTCCTTATGGGCAGTGTTGCTGGTGACCCTTAGGGTCCTTCTTTGAGATTCCTTTCTTTATCCTAGATTAACTGCAGTGTTTAAGGATAGAGCGATGCTTAGTACCTCTCCTAAAACTTTATAGTCTGAGAGATTGCCACAGACCACCTTATGTGGAGTGCCAAAGGGATACCTGGTATCCCCTTTCCCTGCTCCTGTGACTTTTTTTTCCTAGTTATGGCTGGTGGCAGTGGATGTATCCTACCTACTATTGTGTGATTTGTCTACCGCAGGCTATGTCCATGTGGTAGTGCACAATAGGGGCACCCAATTACTAACTTGGGTCCTTTCTTCTTTTTTCGCCATTACTGGTGTGGTTGTTCTTGGTCAGCTTTTCTTCTACAATTATGGGAGGAAGGGGCTTGTGTGTGTGTGTTTTGCCATTGGCGGGAATCCTTGGGTGTCGCCAACGAGGCTACAGAGTGGTCTGGGCGGGCAGGAAGTGGGGGATTAGTTTTCCAGCCCACCTGTCTTGTCTGCCAGCTTGCCTGAATGGGACCTGCTCCCACGGTGGTTATGGCTGTCCTGATTGGATAGCCAAATGCCCCTTTCTGTACACTGAGGAAGATTGCAGAGGAGAGTGCTGGAACTGCATAAAAGGCAAGAGCTCCTGGAGTGAAAAGTAAGTTGACCACTGGAAGCTGAAGTAACCAGAGACGCCTGCATACCCTTTGCAACACTGAAGCGATCACTGCTGTCCTGGCCCGTTTTCTGTGCAACAGAGGCACTCGGAAGAGGACGATTCCTTCCCTTTGAGTGTTGGGAACAACCAGTATCAAGACGCACTTTTTTTAGCCATCTCCTGAGGTCCTGTGAGTTTCCAGAGTTGCAGAACCCCAATACCAGGAGCCCTGCTGCCCATTTCGAGAGCATCGCCATGTCCTGCCTTTCGTCATCAGACCAAGGAATCCTGAGGTCAGATCCAAAGCTGCAACATCGCAGAGCATCCACCACGAATATTTTCTTCAAACTTAAGGTACTGTGGGGAAAAGGTATTGCTTACCTTATTCTAGAAAGTCACTCCAGAGCGTTGGAGTGCACGTAGAGGTGTCCAGGGCAACCCCATCTTGCCTCCGACTCGAGCTGATGCTTGTGTCCCTTTAGCAAGTCCTTTATCAGGGTCTACAAAGTTGGTTAAGTCTTCTTGTATCTTCTTTCCTAGAGATGTTGGGTAAGATTTTAACTTAAGAGCTAAATCTACCTCACTTGTGAAAACCCCAGAACATTTGGCTGGACTTGCAGATTATTTTTCCCTATAACTCACTGAGTTGGAACCTTTTTTCCACACTGGCAGATTCTTTAACTCTTTTTATGGGTGTCATTCTGAAGACTCTCCCTAGTGTCCTTTTAATTTTATCCTCTGACAACATTTGGTATATACCTTTTTATTGTTACAGGGTTGCCCTGTGGGGCAACCCTTTTAACTTTCTCTGGCTAGCCTTGTGAGGACTACAGTTCCCAAGGGCAGAAAGGATATTTCTATCCCTTCTACATGTTGTCAGGTGAAACCAGCACACCCCACCTTATGTGGAGTGCTGGGGAGATGCAATGTATCCCTTTTCTCACTGGCACTGTAACAATTTTGCTACAGGGACAAGTTTATCTTAAATGGCTGGTGGCTGTGGACCTTTTTACAAATTTGCTGCACCTTTACAGCAGTTGTGAAAACAGCCTGCGGTAAAGGCACCCATGGGTGCCCATTTTACCAAACTGGACCCAGTCTTCTTTTTTGCCATTTTTACGCTGCTTGTCCCTTCTTGGTCTTTCCCCTGCCCTCCGGGGCAGGAAACTCCTTTGTGTGATTTTTATCTTTGGCGGGAGACCTCGGTCAAGCCTGCCCAGGCAGGAAGCGAGGGAGGAGTCTAACACTCTGTACCCCTTTGTCTTCCAGACTGTATGGGAGAATCCAGTCCAAACTGGGAGGCTGGCTGTCCTGAAAGGAATGCCAACCCCAAAGTTTGAATGTTGCACGTCAGTTTGATTGGCTGGGTTCCTGCATAAAAAAGTCTGATCCTGGAAGCTGAAGAGGTGGTCGACCACTGGAACCAAAGCCAAAGAGGAAGATGAAGATGAAGAAAACGCAGCTGAGACGATTTCCAGCGACTGGAGAGCCTTCTGTGTAACCGGAGCATGCGGTTACCCTTCCTTCCAAGAGATGTGGCGACTCCGAAGACGACAACCTCCCCCCACCCTCCCGACCCAGAGCCTGGTGAGATATACACTAGGCCCAAGAAGATCTGCATTTTGAGCATCATGCAGCGACCTTCCAGGACTGCAATACCCTTGGACTCGGAGCCATCGTGCGGTGCATGGTTTTCCGAATCAAGCTGAAACTTTGGAGGCATCCTGCTGGACCTCCAGAGATGGGATTCCAGTCCTTGAAGTCTCCTCACCAGAGTGCTGGACCAGATTAGCAACACAAATCCAATCATCAATATTCTGTCTTCTTCTGGCTCCTGAAAAGGGTGCCAAAACCACAGAGCCACATCCAGCCACGAAGAAGCTCTTGTCTGGAGCCTTCCCCCGTTGATCCTTGCTGCAAAATCCCTTCCAAAGTCCTGTCTTCCGCCTTCAAGACAAAGGAATCCATCGACCAGGTTTTTGATTGCAGATCCTGAATTCTTCTAGCAACTCTTCCTCTGTGCTGAGGTACTGTGTTGGCTGGGGTATTTACTTACCTTAAGCCTGTGTGATTTCTGTAAAGCTTTTGGGGTATTTTCTGTGACTGGGAGTCATCTCATCCAGTTCATCAGGCCCACTGCTGGAATCCTCCTAGGGTGTCTTCTTTGAAGTCCTTAGGCCCTAACTAACTCTAAAGTGTACCACTTACTTGTTTGAACAGCCTTAGACAGGAACTCTGACTTTTTCTGCAACTGAATCCTATCTCACCCTACCTACAGCTGGCAGCTAGACCACTATGGTCCCTCTATTGCCTCAGAGAACTTGTACAATAGAATAGGGAAGGACTGGATAAGCAAAGATTCTGCCATCAAGAAAATAACAAGTATACGCAAGATTAGTTTACTCACCTGTGAATTGGTTGTGCCTCTTCCCAAAAGTAATGCCATTTACTTCACTTACCAATTTCTTCCGGAATATTAGTTTGCAAGTTCCACAATTGGGTCATGCTTCCCCTGACCTGCTGTACAGCCTGTCTAAACTAAGTCTGCCTTGGGTTTTACCTGCCTAGAATAACATTGAGTCATTCATAATGTGTAACATTGGGATTTGCTTTCCCTGGTCTGTTTTATACAGATGCTAAAGCAGTCTTAGGTTTATACCTACCTTTAATTTGCTGATAGCACCTTTAAAAAGTATATGGGTTTTACTTACCTTGGTCTGCTTTGGGCAATCCTAAAATAAGTTAGAACATTATTGCTTACCTTAGTAGTCTGTGTCCCACTGACAGGAAAAACAACTGTAATAGTATATTACATACTTGTCCTATTAGGTATAGCTGACCTTGGTCTGCCTGGTGCAATCCTAAATTGGTGTAAATAGTTATTGCTTACCTTAGTCTGTGTTCAACTGAGCTCAAAAGCAACTGTAATTGTAGATTACACCAAAAGGTCTTACTCACTTAGTAGAACTGTGCGTTATCCTCAATGTGGTTATAGGTTTCTAGTGTTCCTTGAATGAGTATTCCACTATTCAGAAAAGGATACTTGCAGATTGGTTTACTAATTGATTCATTAACGGAGTGTCACTGCACAACTGCTAGGGGGTCTACTACCATTGTATCACTGAATGTAATCTGAAAGTAACATCTGGTTTTACTCTCCATGAATAGGTGTGTCCTATACTAAATGTGTTCTGATAAGGTCTGACTTGCCTAGAAATACTGTTAGTTTTCTAAACAACGTTATGCTTTAGTCTGTGTACCTTCAAGCATTGTGTTGTGTTTTTATAATGGGTTTATGACTATGAAAAAGTACTCACCCCCAAGACTTCACTTAGCCTAATTGTATTTATAATAAACCTTTATTTTGTATAATACATCTGGTTGTGTTTCTGTTGAACCCTTGGTATACCACAAGTTCTGTGTACCTTCCAACAGCCCTCTCTCCCTCCTAAGATACGCCTGGCTGCTAGGTCTACACTATCATACACTCAGGTGGTACAGCTTTAAACGAAGAGTGGAGTGTTGTACTGTCTCAGTTGCATGGTTTTACTAAGCTCTTGGGCTTTAGAAATACTGTCCTAACAAGAGACCAGAAAGTATCCAAAGGAACCTTTGACTTCTGCTGCTTTCCAAGACATTAAGCCCCTCTGAACTGCCTTTTAGCTAGGGTTGCATTTTAGACTTTAAAAGAGTTGCGAGTAAGGTAAGCTCATGTCTTCATCTTAAGATCAGCCTGACTGCTCTGCCACTCTACCAAGGTCTCTGAGTAGTACAGACTGATACTAAGAGTTGGGGATCTACAAATCACTGGGACAGCTTACTAAATTCTTACCTCCAAGTGGGACTTCAGAAAAAAAAAACGAACACTACTTAACACTATTTTTATGGAACAACATATAAATGCGAAGCAGCTCTCCATTAGCAATGGTTTATTGGTAGTATAACCATTGGTTTCAATAAGGTTTTCAAAGTTTTAACGTTTCAAGAACTGGGTGCCTTTAATGATTATTCTAATGGAAATCCACACAAAGCTTCAGTGTGCTACAAATATCTCCATCTTGTTTCAATGCCAAATGAATGTGTCCACAAAAGAAAAAGCGATTTTAAACTGTCTCCCTTGTTTTCAGGCTAGCTTTATCTAACACACGAAAAACCATTCACATTAAACGCAGCATCATGCCTGCATCAAATCAGGACTAAAACCACACAATCTTATCATATTCATGTGTCTAAGTCTTGAAGTATATTTACAAAACTAAGAGGCTTCTTTTTAGCCTTAAACTGAACTGCATTCTGGTAATTGAAGACTTTCATTCAAGATGGGAAAACTACTGCTGCATTCAGATTCTCTCACAATTTCTAAGGATTTATAGATTTGTCACAAAGGTGTTAACCAAGAGAAAACATGAATACATGATTTTACCATAGTCACTGATATTCATGTGCCTCTGCTGCAGCTCCTGTGCTAAAGTGCCAAGAAACAATTGAGGATCAGCCATTCACATTCCTTGCGACAACATTTCTGGACCTCTATGCTAGCGAGCTGAAACACTGGGTCTCCTGACAATTTTGAGGGAGAGTTTGTGAGGCGACACTCCCGTTGTGACGTACAGCACACACTGTGAATAATGCTCACTTCCCCATTTTCTTGGAGGACTGCCTATAGCACAAGACCATCAGCAAAGGTGGCGATAAGTGTGTGTATCCTGGTGCTGCACACAGCTGCAGAACAGACCGACCCATGGAGCAATCTTGACATCCAGCCTTCTGCTGTTCCGGTGCACTTCCCTTAGCTCAAGAAGGATTTTACAGTTAGGAGTGGATTTTTGGATTGGCGTCAGGTATTTTAGAAGGGAGAATTAATGAATGAAAGGCAGGGATTGAATTTTCTATGATCGATCTAGCTTGTGCTTAGCCTTGCCTCATTGATTTTACAGCAGCTGCTGCTCGACTCCCCAGGCCAACTAATACCTACACACAGGATAACGTCCATGTGACATTAACTCTGTTCGGCACTTGTGTAAAAGAGAAGAACAAGTTACTTTCTTAACTGGTAACGTTCTTTCGATACGATGTTCCGACAACGTATTCCACATCTATGACAGGTGATCACCACAACTGTGCTGCTTCGGAAAATTTTCGGCGTCTACGTCCTGTCGATGACGTCGATAAGCTGTCCTCGAGGACTTCCGTCGAGCCGAGGTCACCGGATGTTATAAGTAGGACGCACGATGCCCATAGCCTCAGTTGTCGTTTTTTCCCCAGAACGTGTGGCACCAATCTTCTGCCAGTATGACCAAAGAAAGCCTTGCGGAAACGTAAGCTGCAATCGCATAAGAAATTCTGTAGCGGGGCAGGCTGGGAGGGTACGATGTGGAATACATCATCGTAACATCCCATCGAAAGAACGTTACCAGGTAAGAAAGTAACTTGTTCTTCGAGGGGATTGGTTCCTCCGACGTATTCCACATCTATGACAGACTCCCAAAGCAGTACCAACGTATGGAGGTGGGAAAAGAATTTGGAATTTTAGAATGCTCAATTAAATTGCAGAATAGAGGACCGCCTTGCCAAAGGCCGGATCCTGCCCATGGATAGAATCTAGGGAGTAGTGTCTTACAAAAGTATGGACAGAAGCCCATGTGGCTGCTTCACAAATGTTACGAATGGGAACACCCCTCTGCATAGCAGTAGAGGCACCCACACCCCTAGTAGAATGGGCTCATAAGCCTACCGGAGGGCCCTTAACCGCCAAGCGGTAACATTCAGAAATTGTCAAGATAATCCATCTAGACAAAGTCTGCTTAGTAACAGCTTGTCCCAAACACCTTCCAGCGTATCCTACAAAGAGCTGATCGTCCACTCTGACCCGGGACATGCGTGAGATGTAGAAACTTAAAGCTCTCCTAGGATCCAACCTATGGAGCCTCTCCTCTTCCTTAGCAGAATGCGGAGCAGGATAGAACGCCGGAAGAATGACCTTCTGGCTTAAATGAAATTCCGACACAACTTTCAGAAGAAAAGAAGGACGAACCCTAAGGACAACCCTGTCCTTATGAAACACCGTGAAGGGTGGCTTAACAGAAAGTGCCTACAACTCACTCAGCGAGCGGAAGTAACCGCAACAAAAAAACAGTTTTAAAGGTCAACAGTCTCAAAGGACAAGAATGTAACGACTCAAATGGAGAACCCATTAGGAATTTTAGAACTAGGTTCAAATCCCACCCGGGCACCTGGAAAGGTGACGGTGGAAACACATTAGTGAGCCCTTTAAGAAACTAAGAAATCAAAGGAATCTTAAAATAAGAACACTCCTCAGAGGAGCGCTTAAATATGGACAGCGCCGCCAGGTAACCTTTAATGGTACCCACTTGCAGGCCCTTGTGGGCTAACGAAAGCAAAAAAGACAGAACCACAGGATTGGCACATGAAAAAGGATCCACATGCTTAACCCTGCACCAGTCGCAGAACTTTCTCCAACGGCACAGGGACATTGTTGCAGGCCTTCTGGCCGAAAGCAACGCCTCCATCACGTCTTCAGGGGGGTCCCAAACCTTATACCTCAACCTTTCAGAAGCCAAGCATGATGGTTGAGAGACTTGACCTCTGGATGGAGAACCTGAGCCCCCCCTCCCGTGAGAGCAGATCGTCTCGGTAGGGAAGACGGCGTGGAGGGCAGATGGACATGTCGAGAAGGTCCGGGTACCACGTTCTCCGGGCCAATGCCGGAGCAATGGGGATCATTTGGGAACCAAACCTCCTTAACCTCCGTAGCTCTTGCTGAATGACGGGGACTGGAGGAAACGCGCATAGCAGTGGGAAGGACCACCCCACTACGAACGTGTCCCCAAAGGCTCCTCTTGGAGGAAATTCCTGCGAGCAGAATCTTTCGCACTTCCGGTTGACACTGGTGGTGAAGAGATCCACTTGTGGGGTCCCCCAAAGGGCGAAGATCTCCAGGAGAATCTCCTGAGCCAGCTCCCACTCATGAGAGACCGTGCTCTGCCTGCTCAGAGCGGCCGCCACCTCGTTTTCGTCTCCGGCCAGATGAACTGCCGAGATCGAAATTTCCTGCTGGATGGCCCAGAACCAGAGCTGCATCGCCTCTCTGCACAGAGGAAGTTACCCTGCCCCACCCACCCCCTTTTTGTTGAGGTAGTGCATGGCCACTGTGTTGTCTGTCAGAATCAGGACATTTCTCCCTCGTACAGTCGGTAGAAAAGCCTTCAGGGCAAGCCTGATGGCCCTCAGCTCCGACAGATTGATATGGAGTCTGGACCCCGACGGAGACCAACGACCGTTGACTGTCAACTCGTTCGCATGAGCTCCCCATTCCGTGAGAGATGCGTCCGTCATGATCGTCACCTCCGGCCAGGGTAGCCAAAATGGAGCCCCCTTCATCAGGTTGCCTTTGACGGCCCACCACAGAAGATCCTGGGCGACCGAGGGCGGCACCTGAACGGGATCCGACATCCTGCCGGAGGACTCTTGCATCTTGAGAGCCCACTGCAGGGATCTCATCCGCAGCCTGGCCTATGGCACCAGAAGAATGCAGGATGCCATGAGGCCGGGCAACCTCAAGAACTCAAACGCCCGGAGACTCTGGGAATGTTGAAACTTGTGCACCATCTGCAGAATGTGAGGAGCCCTCACCTGGAGAGGGAAACAGCCCCAGGGATGCGTCGGGCACTCCTCCAATGTACTGGAGCCGCTCGGTAGGTGACAAGCGGGACTTCTTTAAGTTGAGGGAGAAGCCCAGCCTGTGAAGGGAGTGGCAGGTGACTGACAGATGATCCAGGACTTGCTCGGGAGAGCGCGCCCTGATCAACCAATCATCAAGGTAGGGGTAGATGTGAATCCCCCCTTTCCTGAGATACGCTGCCACCACCACCATGAGCTTGGTGAAGACCCTCGGGGCGGAGGTCAATCCGAACGGCAGGACCCGAAACTGAAAATGCGAGTCCCCAACCGCGAACCTCAGGTACTTCTTGTGCTTGGGATGAATTGGCACATGAAAGTAAGCGTCCTTGAGGTCGAGAGACACCAACCAGTCCTGAAGTTGAAGGGCCTGGAGGACTTGAGAGAGAGTCACCATCTTGAACTTGTCCTTCCTGAGGAGCTTGTTCAAAACACTCAAGTCCATGATGGGTCTCAATCCCAAGTCTTTCTTTCGGAATCAAAAAACATGGGGAATACCATCCCTTGTTCCTCTCCGCTACAGGCAGATGTTCTATGGCGCCTTTCTCCAGCAGGGATTTGATTTTTTGCACAAGGAGCGGATCCAGACTCTTCAAAGAGATTCCCCGGTGGATTGTCGTGAGGCTTCTGCCGGAAAGGAAGACAGTAGCCGTGGGCTATGATCTCCAGAACCCACACATCTGAAGTAATGGCACGCCAAGATGCCACGCAGGCCTTCCCCCAACCGGCGAACCATGGAACATGGCCTCATGACAGAGCTGAAGCGGCTGCGGCAGTGCCTGAGGACAAGGAGGCCTTGGCACCTCGAGTACCCCGTTTTCCACCTCTGGTACTCCTACGTTGACCTCTGACTTACAGCTCCCCTCGATCTACCAAAGGTAGAGTAGTATCGAAAGGAACCTCCCCTCCATTGCTGTCCCCTAGGATGAAAAGGCGGAGGTTGGCGGAATGCAGCGCTCAACGACTTCGTTGCAGCCTTTGAGGTCTGCAACCTCTCATGGCTCTCAGTCTGCCACGTCCAGACCCGACTGAACGGATTCACACATGGCATCCTTATCATCCTGTACAAGGGCAAGAAAGCCATCCAGTTCCTCCCCTTCGGGAATATGTTCAGCCGCCAACAAAACAATTCCACAGAGTGTGAGTGAAACGTGCTAAGGCACACAGAGTTGACTGCTCTCAAAGCCATACCCCCTGAAGAAAACACTTTCTTCGCCCAACCGTCAAAATGCTCATCGTCCCCATCAGGAGGGATGGTAGGGTACGATGCCTGCTTTGCTGGGGCCGTAGCCGCCTGCACCACCAAACTCTCCGGAGCAGGGTGCATAGACAAGTAGCCGGAGTCGCCACTGGCTGGGCGGTATTTTTTCGGCAACTACTTACCCACTGCCGGGAGACTCTTCGGAGCAGTCCAAGCCGCTGCCACCCTTCTTTGCAAGGCCACATGGAATGGCAGTACCGGGTCAGTTGGTGGATCTTGGTCCAAGATATCCATCAGGTCATCCTGCAGAAAATCCACTGTCGGCACAGACCACCCCAAGAACTCCGACACCCTCGACATGAGCCGCCGGTACGAAGACTCGGCGTGCGTGCCAGGCTCAGGCCTACCGAACTCAACCTCCAGAGAGGTGTCCAGACCACTGGCGTCGTGCAACGACTGACGCAGGTCATCCATCTGGCTATGACCAGACAAAAGTTCGTCAGGAACCTCATCAGGAACCAAACCTTCATCAGACCCTTCCTCCACCTCAGAAATATAATCCAGAGGCTGGAATGGGGGCACAGAAAAAGGCACAAAATTTTTAGACTTGGCCAAGGCCTTCTTCGGGGTTTCCACCAGTCTGCGGGGCACCTCCGATAAAGCCTCCTCAAAAGGCGTCGATGGAATCAGCGTCGACGCTGAGCGTCGCGCCGATGGCTTCGACACAGGCCTCGAGGGCGGTGCCCTGAGCGTGTCCTTTTACGGCCTCGGCGCCGATGGCTTCCTCGGAGGCAGAGCCTCGAGAGAGCCTCTCGCCGGTCATGGCGCCGATGGCATCGGCATCTTCTTAGAAGACCTCACAGGCACCGACGGTCTCGAGGGTGTCGAGGACCGGGACCTGGAGCGGGCATGGCTAGAGCGAGCCACCTTGTCTGATCGGGACCTCGAAGGCTCCCGATGATCGCGCCGACCACCCAAGCCCGAAAGCGTGCGAGCGGTGACCCTAGCACGGTCCCTGCCGGCTTCTTTCGAAGACGCGGATGGAACGGAGCCCTGCGATTCAAAAATCGCCATCATCTCCTTACGAAATGCATCCCATTCTGCAGGAGAGCAATGCTTGTTGGGACAAGCAACCCGTCGTCGGGCAGAGTCCTCGGACGAGGAAGGCGACCGGTGACGGCACTTCCACGAGTGCCATGAAGAGGCAGAGGATTGGCAGGAACCACTCTGGGACCAAGACCCCCTGGACTTACGCCGACGATGCAGAGAGTCTCCTCTCGAATCGTCGGTCGAAAGCCCAGCAGATTTTGACTTTTGGGGTTTGGAAACCCTACCTACAGAAAGCTTCTTCCGCTCCCGCAAGGCCTTCGACGTTAACGACTGGCAATCGTCACAGTCATCGGTGGCGTGGTCCTCGCCGAGGCACCAGAGGCAGACGTTGTGCGGGTCTGTAAGTGACATCTTGGAACCGCAGTCCCGACATTTCTTGAATCCCGAACGCGGGGTAGAAGACGAAGACATGATATCTTCACAAACACCAAGTTCGAAGAACCGATGGAACAGAAGAACCGAGGCGCGTCGAGATCTCCGATGCGAACATGCTCGCGGAAAAAACGAAACTGAGGCTAAGGGCGTCGTGCGTCCTACTTATAACATCCGGTGATGTCGGCTCGACGGAGGCCCTTGAGGACAGCGTATGGGCGCAGAAAATTTTCCGAAGCAGCACAACTGTGGTGATTACCTGTCATAGATGTGGAATACGTCGGAGGAACCAATCCCCTCGAATTCGAGAACATCTAAAGATAAAGATCTTTTTAAAGCACAATGGTCCATTGTGCCACTGAAACTATATAGAACACTGATAATCATTTAAGATGGATTGCTAATCTAAAGAGTTTTATTTAGCAACCTCCACAAATCAATTTACTAAAGCTAATTTATTTCTTGCTTGTTCACCAATTTGGACACTATTTCTAGTGGTATCCACACACTCTTTGGCCACCATTCTCCCGATCCTTGCCAGTAGCCTTTGTTCTCTGGGCTCATCAGTCTGACTTCTTAGGTCTCTCTTCCAGCTCCCAGGCTCCAGTGTGGCCCTTCTAGCCTCCTGAGTGTTGCTTCAAACTCCAAGTCCTCCTGCTCTCTCCCTCAGGCCTTCTCCAAAACAGCATCTGTTTTCACTCTCAGGTCTGCAATAGCTACCCAAAACACTCACCTTGACAGACTAGTGCAGCATGCATGTATAATGCAGTGTTCCATCTTTCTGGTGAAAGGAGGGTTAGGTGGAATGGGCACTGACTGTTGGGCTCGGCTTCCTGGGATTGCCGACAACCGTGTTTCCACCCTACCTGCCACACCGTGGCTCAAACTTCGTCTCTTCATGGAGTAAGGAAACTCTGGTGTGTCTCCTAAGGTAGCTGATGTAAGGATTGGCTGGTGACCCACACCCCGAGGATGGCATCCAGTTCTGATGGAGTATTTGGGACAAGCTAGTCCCTCCTCTTGGGCAATCCTCACTCTGGTTATCACACCCTAGACATGTCACTGTGTATAGACTCCCCTACTGTATCCTTAACAGCTTGGAGTGGAGGCCTAGTGCAAAGGATGCAGGGTTCTCCTCCCCATTCATGCCCTCCTCATTCTCTGTGTAGATTTAGATGGGGCTCCTGTACTCAGACAAAGGGAGCCAAGTGGCCATTTGATCACCATTCCTTGCTTCCCTGAAAGGGGCTCATACCTAGTTGGCAACATGCGACTGCTCCTAACCGGATAATGGAGACAAACAGAGCGACCAAGGGATCCTCAATATATCACGCCCTGGGTTCATCATCCGTTATCTTGGGGAGGGGCCCAGCCCCTTTGGTCAATTGATGGGTGGTCGCGAAAGCTAGGCAAGGGACTTTGTGACAGGCAAGTCTATGTATGGATCATGGGGAATGGCCAAAAAGGAGATTCTTCCTAAGAAAGCTCTTTGCAGAGCATATCAAAGTTTTTGGTATGATTGGTATCTGGAGGAGGGTATCTCAGACACCCAAATACACACCTGTGTGAGTGTGCCTAAGTCTAAGGTAATTGGCTCATCAATCCTCGCAGGACAGCCCCAAAACTTTGAAATGTGAATACATACGGATTGGTGAGGTGGTTACCCCTTCCCCTGTGTAGGCATAACTAGGGAGACCGGTAGCCATTCTAGAGATTTGTATGCTGAACATTAACCTGCAAGAATGCTGGCAGGATTGCCTGCCACCGAAGATAAACATGGTGGTGTAGTTGTAGTTTTCACTCATCTTGCTCCCTCATCCGTGCTTCTTTGTGCCTGAAGAATTCTGACTCAAGCACTTCTGATGGTGCTGTAGGGAAGGCATGCTATCACAAATATAACACTGATACAATGGGTACAATTTGTAAAACCTTTATTGAAATTGTTGGGGCTGGAGAAACTCCTACTTTGCCCTATAACTAAGATGGGAGTAGTCTTGACCATCAAATAATAAATAACGCATTCCTAGTGGAGTCCGTCAAATCAAAATGGTCTATGCTAACAAAATTTAATGCCTGCCCTATCTCTTGTACAAAAAGTTGTAAAAGGGAGAAATGTATGCAAAAGGAAAAATCAGTGTTCAAATGATAATATGGCTGAACAAGCTCTCCTCCTCACGTTAGGCCTCACAGATTAAGACGGTCCCTGTAGGCAGGATGACACACTGTGGCTCGGTTTCCAACACAAAAGACCGTTCAAAATCATGGTTCAAGGCCCGCCTAGCCTGCCTTCCAGGTTAAAGTCTTTCTCTAACTTCCAAAATAATGTTTCAACCAAAACATTCACAAAGATCTTCCTCTGCCGGGCTCAGACCTTTCACCACACAGTTGTCGTATGTCCCTCTGTGTCGGGCTCAGACAATGAAGTTCAACACAAAGTTGCAAGGGGGCTCCCTTCCCCAAGCTTATTATACTTTGGGTCTCCCTCAGTTGGGCTCGGACCACTTTCGAATGCGCGTGGCTTTCTTTACAGGCCAGCGCAGGACCACTGACTCAAAGTTCACCGTTTTACTTTCACTCTTCCCTGCTCTAGGTATCAATAATCTTTATATATCACTTTTACTGTTCAATCGCTTTTTTCGCTTTAAACAAATGAACTTTCAGTGAGACTTTCAAGTGGGCTACTTCCTTTAACCAGACCACTACATTACTTAGCATTGCTTTTTCACAGCTGTTCTTTACATCAAAGTTCACTCACAGGTCTGCCTCTTAGCGTCTCATCCTCACACGTGCAGCCTTCGCTGGCAATATCATGTTTCTATTGCAAACCTTAACACACACAGATCTCTCAGGTCGCGTGGCAACTCAACAACTGTGTGGGTCTTTTCCTGGGTTTTGCGATTTCTAATTTACGAGTCAAGGTTAGTACCACAGGCTTGGCCTCCCCTCCCCAACTCTGCCGTTCACCCGGGAGGGTCGTGGTGTCCTTGAAACACAATGCAGTCTTCACTTGTGGGATCTGGCCACGTGTCTTTTGAAGCCCGTCAGAGGCAACAACCTCCAGTAGGGAACCTTTGGGGTTTTCTACCTGCAGCTCTCATCCCTTGGTCCGTCGCTCTGCTCCATTAGGTTTGCCTTTGTCCCGGAAGTTCTGCTCGTACTAGTGTTCTGCACTGCTCAGAGTGTGTCTTTAGGTGTTGCCTTTTATGTGTGCGAGGAGAGCTAATTGGTCTCAGGTGTATGCACTTGAAGTCAAGTGCCTGACTTCGCCTGACTTACGATTAACGGGACATATCCAGTACGATGTAAGAGAGTTAGTCTTGTTACTTTCAGTCACCCTCTTCCTGGGGCCCAGGGTTTGTGTAAAAAAGGGGGCAGAGGGGTCGGGGCCTCGGAGTATCCTAAAAAATAAGATGGGCTATATGAACAAAAAAAGTGGGGAATACCGCTTCTCACCATCGGCTGACTCACCCAGACTCCCCGAAGCCCCCCTCACCCAGGTGATCCTTCCGCACTGGTCAACCCCCAGGAACTGGATCCAAAAGCAATGGCCGTGTCCTGGCCACCTGGATGACAAGTCCTTTAGGACTAGCGGACAAGACGCCATTTGGTTTCTCACAGTGACGACCTTTTGCACTGGAACATCTGTGACTGCAGCTTCTGGTGCCCTCTTGTAGCCCGTTTGCTTGCTCATGTTGCTTGATGGACATGAGGCGAGAGTCCCCTTCTGCTATGCAGTAACAGAGTGACTTGCTGGTCGGGCACATTTTCTACATCTGGGACACTAAGCCGCACAGCCTTTGTCTTCACCGAGTGGCCGTGACTAGCTGTTTAGAGCCAATCCTGTGCTTCCCATTGCTACTGCTCTGCACTTTTCTTAGTGGGTCACCTGCAAGAGGTCCTCTTCCTCCTGGGTGCAGTAGTCTGGACCCTGGCACCTTCTGGAACTCCACAAGCCGAACCAAAGTCCCAAACTGGAGTCTAGACAGACCAATCCCAACATCCTAAATGAGCTCTGAACTTGCGGTCACTGAATCTTCCTTGCACTCATCTTCAGACGAGGCTGCTTTTCTTGGGTTTTGAAGCCTTCATCCTGTCACTGGTGTTCTGGTGGGTCTTTGGGCTGTGCATGTAGTTCCTTTTCAGGGCGCCGAACCTGATAAGATTCCTACAGTGGGTTGTTGACCCACTCGGCCGTCATCCATAGGCGTCTGACACATGTAGGGCAAGAGACTTTCCATGAATGGACAGGCCTTACCAGTTTTAATTGTTCCGATCCTGGTTGTTGGACTGGGGACAACCCCAGCTCCAATTTGGGATAAAGGGAGGAGCCCTGCAGATATTCTTCAGTTCGTCTTTTAGAGCCAAGACCCCTTTGAAGAGATGCAGCCAATTGAAGACCCACCAAGGACAACTGTTGAAGACATACAGGACTGCCTTCAGCCAAGTCACAGTAAAGCAGACTTTCTGCATCTGTCTCCAGAAAACCCTTGTCTGCGATTCAAACCTTTAGCTGGCGTGACCAACCAGTCTGGACTCCTGCCCGAGGATCTGTCCTCAGGGGTCTTTGGAAGAATCCCAGAACCATACAAAAGACTAACCAGCATTATCAAGTGCACATTTGGTGCATTGTTTCGCGTTTACTTGAATATCTGCAGCAAGTCACCAGACGTTTTTGTCGTTCCATGCTGGATTTCTGACTGGTACTTCACTGAGAGCCCCACTGGCAACTTAACTATGCTATGCATCCCTGGGAGTTCCTAAAACCCCAGTTCAGAATGCCCCAAAGAGGCCAAGTAGTCGTTTTCCTGAGTAGTTCACTCTGCTCGGTGCCTTGTGCAACTCAGTGACTGGTGGCAGCTTTCCATGGCGTTTTAGAAGGCTGCACATTGCTGCAGCAATTGTGATCAGAGAACAAAGGCTTGTTCTGTGCATGTCCCCATAAAAATAATGATCTGGTTTAAGTAGTCCAGTGGGATGCCACACAAAGTATGCGTTACCTGGATGGCATGAACACAAGTGTGCGCCATATCTTTCAAGAGCGCTCAGCTGCTATGATCGTATCTGGCCGCATGCATTAATGGGCATCTGCAATTCACTACTGAACCCACATGCTTAGTGCTTGCCTGGGGAAAAGCTTGGAATGGTTTGAATGCGGCAACCATCTCCCCCTCGAGTGTCCTTCAAATGTTTGACTGGTGCAGTGGAACCAATTGGAAGCTGGATGTGCATGGATCTCTCAAGAACTGGATAGTAGGGTTATCTGCCCTATATCTTGGTCAATCACCAGGGCATGTCTGGAAGCGGCTTAAGAAGACAATCTCCAAAGGAAGACTAAGGAAACTATGAGCCACGCAACAAAGCTATTCATGTGATCGGAGGGAACCACACATGTGCTCAGTGGGCGCAGCTTGGATACTTACTTCCAGGACCTTTGGTTCTACTGAACAGTACTTGTTGACCGACATGTAGCTTGACTCATTCCTTGTGTCTCAAATCTCCTATATTCTGACAGCTCCTTACACCTCTGATTTGACAGCTTTTCACTCATCTGTGTCGGAATAACATTGCCACACAGGAATCCATTGTGTGCAAGCGGAGCACAACAGAGACTTGTGCTGACTGGCTAAGTTTGACAGCTCTGCTTTCTCACAAACCCAGCGCATTATTATTGAATTTCTAGCATTGAAAAGCATGTTTTTCTCAATTATAAAAATGTAAACTGCCAACATGGGTTGAGAGGAAAGAATGAGAACTTTTGTACTTTAACAAATGACATCTGTGGAAATCTCTAACCAAAAGTCTCTATTCCTAGCAAGCTATTCACTTGTAAAATAGGCTTTAGAAAAAATGGTAATGAACTGTGTAAAGTTCAAAGTTCCATAAATATACTGTGTGAACATTCACTAGTTGTGTGTTACTGCATTTTACCGTTTACCAGCCTGCGCCCCCTATTGAGACTATAGCCTTTACTCCTCTGCTACATCAAAACGGTGTCAAGGGCCAGCCAGTGACATTTCCAAGGAGTGGCCTGGGGTGGCACATGCTACACCAAGGCATCCGATTGGCCACCCCATTATCTTAAACTATGATCATTTTGTGTGTGCGCGCTCGCACTTCATGCCACCTCTGCATAGGTCAGTGCCCCACCTGGGCTATCCCAGTCAAAAAAGTCTGCACACACCATTGGGGTCGGGCATACAAAGAGAAACAGTGTAACCAAGCCGCACACTGGGCTTTCTGAACCCTAAACGTAGCATCAAGGGAAAGCCTAGCACACCATCACGTTGAAGACAGTGTTTTGTGGAGGGTACTTATTTGTAAGGGCCTTCACGTCCTCTGTTTCGACAATACTTTCCTGCTGAAGGCATTAATGGAATGCTTTTGCTAGGAACAGTAGGGTACTTGACATCCAGAAGAACAATCTCCTGAAAAGCCTCTCTTAATAGCTGTAACATCATTCTTCTGGAATGATCTATTGTAAATGGCTCGCACATTTTCTTTTTCACATTCCAATTCTTGAGTATTTCCCAAATGCCTCACCTGCTTGTATTACGATTAAGTTTATTCAAACAGCATTGTCATGTTCCCTTGTTAATAGTGGAAGCCTATACAAGAGTTCTCTTTTGACAACCAACCCCACAGGCGCGGTCTCTTAGCAGTATATGCTGTATCTAGACTGCTTTTTGTGATTGTGTTGCTGTGATTTTACTGTCCTGTACAGTAGCCTGCTTCATTCGATAGTATCTTTAGGAAGGGTTGCATTTCATCAAATTCCAAATGCTTAATGTTCAGTACAGAGACTTCTTGACCAGGGTGTGTACCCTTAATTCCCTGCTACTTTAGGGCACTACCTCCTTCTCTTTGTTCAGGACTTGTGCCCTTTCCTGCTCTGCTTTCGTCTTGGTCAGAGCCTTTGTCTTAATACATACATAAACAGGATTACTGTAAGAGCTTCCTTTTCGTGGTTCCCCCACACCACTGTTGTTTCTAACCCCTTGACTTCTGATTCTAGGTCCCCTGCACTCCCTTTAACCTTTGTTAATCCAGCACCTATATTTCTGACTGCAGATGACCGGTTCACAGTATTCAGACAGCTCGAATGCAACTCCAAAATGTAAATCTTATTAATAATTTTGCATGCGTGGCTGCATTCCAAAAGTCATGCTGTTGAATGGAGGTACCTAGTTAATCATAGTATGCTTGAGAGTCACTAAGTCTGTTCAGTACATCCTGCCCTGTGGGAAATGTTGGTTTTAGAGCCACTAAATAGGCCCACAGACATGGTGTGGCCCACATACACTGCTCTTGCACACCATTTGCCCATTGTGGTTTAAGAAAATGCTTTACATTGACTGCACTCCCATACTTCAGTATAATTAAAATCTGCATACATACAACATTCTGCATACATCTGTTCCAATCGCCTGTCATCAATTCTATTTGAAATGCTACACATTTTTCCACTCCATTGCCGGCTTGCCCAGCCATGTGTACCTGCTTTGGAGGCAAGAGAATGAGAAAGACACACCTTACCTAAGCTACAAAAGGGCCCATAGGTTCTGTGCAACACACACTCTGGAAGCTGCAACGCAATTGAGTGGGTTTCTTCTGAGTTGCCATGTGAATCCACAGGCACAGATTTGGAAATGATTTCGGAACATGAAATATATTCTCCAAGCGTCAACCAATCCGCAACCATCAGGATATAGCACTATTTTGAGGAGCCTGGACAAGATTATGCTTGAAATGGGACCCATACAAATATTCCCATCAACCATTTCAGAAAAGGGAGCAACAAAAATAGAAATTAAATATCAAAGATTTAGCCTCATGCAAGAGTGCTTTCTTCAAAAGCAGTTGCATGCAAATGCAAGTTAGAAACTTCATTGGCTGCAAGTCCTTAATCCCGTGTAACAATGTTCCCCCGAGTCTGTGCAGATGTACACTAAATAGATGAAGTCTAAATTCTTACTGACTTTGGAAGCTCCCGTCTCCTTACATGCAGCAGGTTCAGGCCTGGGGAAAAACAAGACATTGGGTTATTTAGCATTTGGTAACATTTCAAAACCCAGATAACAAAACATTAAGACCTTAAACAAGCTCATTACATGTTATAAGGAGAAAATCAGGGTCTCTGTCAATAATATAGAAACCCAAGGCAAAAAAAGAAAGAGGACAAAAGCCAAGATTAAATTCGTTTTTCTTTCCAAATATAAACCCGAATGATTGGTGCAGATTCATCCTGGGCTTCAGAAAAGATGCTGCTCAACAGCTGATGATAGTCTATTTTGCGCAACTCATTATTTTGTGTTCACAATGAAGGTTCATAACAAATGTAACATGTTTATGTTTATTATTTACATTGCGCTCCAGGTACCCAAAGGCTTAAGGGCGCAGACAACCAGAAACAAACACATAACGTGAAACAAAAGGCGAAATATATCAAACAGCAATGTACAAAACACACGGCTATAAAATCAAAAAAAGAGGAAAACTTCTTAAAATATACGAGTGATAAAATTATCAGATTACAGCTGGAAGATCCCCTTGGAATGTATCTACACCGTCTGAGGAACGCAGGTAGGGTGCTTGTCCCACAACCCAGAACAACACAATCCTGGTTGCCATACGGGCTCCATTCTTTCAGATCAAGTCTACAGAGAATTCTAAGATCCGATAGTCTGACCACACCCGGCCCAGTTCTCTGTCTAAACCAGGCTAAGACCTTAAACCACAGGGCTTCTTTGGGTTCCTGACCATTGACCTTGCTGATATTCATAATAACATTTCTTTGGTCCAAAAAAAAATCCTGAGTAGTCTTGTCTTCAAGTTTGGGCATATAACACTTTCCTATACACATGTTTAAATAATGGCAAATTACAGATTCTGTGTGAAAAATATATTCGAAGCATACCCAGGGCAGGCCAACAGAGATCAGTATATAAATGAAATGCAGGTCAGAACTAGTTTGGTGGAAACAACATTTTCCCTTAACCCTGTTCATGAGGGAGTCATAGACCAGCAAGAGTATAAAGTTTACTGCGAGCATTCAAGAGCAACTCAGGAGGGGAGAAAAGTGCTTTCATGATAAGATTGCAACAATATAACATTGCATATGAGAACGTCCCAAAAAAGATGTTAAAGAAATTACAAGTCACTCACCGTGACTAACGTACTCTTAGTCCATAGTCCCCTTTCCTCCATACTGCATGGGCATCCCTCGCCAGGGATGGGAGACGGAACCCTTTTCACCAGAAAAATAATCTTTAAATTTAGGGGGACGCGGCCCTGGGAGCATGGGCTCCCCCGACTCCGTCCACTGGCGCCACTCCTCAGTCCCCATTGAGGCATGGACAACATTACAATTGCTTAAGTGACACCAGTTTTATTATGGGGGCAGGGGGAGGATGGTGGGACGTATGGAGGAAAGGCGGTGAGTAACTTGCAATTACTCTTATATCCCATCCCCTTTCCTCCATACTGCATGGGCGATTACAACTGAATGTAGCACCAGGGTGGGGAGGTGACCCTGCTTAAGAAAAACAGGTTCCTTAATACTGCCTGCCAGAAGGCCGCGTCTGACCTGGAGCCGGCATCCCAACAGTAGTACTTGCGAAAAGCCGAGGGGGTGGCATAAGTGGCCGCCCTGCTGATGACCTGCCACGGTACAAGGGTTTATGCGCCAAGGCGCCAAACACTAAGTTGAGGTGTCACACGAGATGTGACTTTTTGATGGGCGGGTAGAGCCTGGCGAGGCCCGTTAAATGTCTTAACCACCGGATTGGCGGATGAGAAAAAACGTCCTCCTCCGAGTTCTCGTAGGCTCCGATTGCCGCCAGATCGGGTTTGCGGGCGAGCCAGCAGGCCATCAACTCTTGTCAGTTGATGAGGGCCACCTGCTCCTGCCAGAACACTGCATGGACACTGTGGCTGTCCAAGGTCGCTTCCCATCCTGCTAG
Source organism: Ambystoma mexicanum (assembly GCF_040938575.1). Taxonomy (NCBI): domain Eukaryota; kingdom Metazoa; phylum Chordata; class Amphibia; order Caudata; family Ambystomatidae; genus Ambystoma; species Ambystoma mexicanum. The sequence goes on along the minus strand of NC_090923.1, from coordinate 900,116,469 downwards.
GGAGGAGTCCGTGGGGATGGTAACCTGCAGAGCTGGCAGACGAAAGACTGCCTATCCGTAAGTTGCTGTCTGTGCTCCACCAGACTACGACATGACAGATGCGTTGGAATGCTGACCGGCTCCACCTGGGAACCCCTCTCCTGACTCCAGGAGGCTGTGCAGCGTTGGTACCACCATGCAGAGGTCACTGTTCTGCTGAGAAAATGCCCCATGGGCCTCTGATGGCTGTGATCTTGTCCTCTGAGGGGAACATTCTCTCGGAGCTCGCATCCCAGATGAGGCACAGGAACGTTAGAGTCTGCCTGGGCTCCAGCTGTGACTTCTTGAGATTGATGGAAAATCCTAACTCCTGTAGTGGAAGCATAAGGGCGGAGGCGGAGTGGAGGACTGCCTCCGGACACCTTGTAGGTATGGATAGGTGTGGTGACCCTGGGCCCCAAGTAGGGCTGCCACGCGTTCATCCGTCCTGTACAGACCCTGGGGGCCGGATTGAGGCCAAAGGGTAGAAACTTGCATAGGAAATGGAAGTCCATGATCCTCACCTTATGAAAGGACCGATGGGGCTGCAGATCGGTATGTGAGGGTAAGCATCCTTCAGATCCAGGGAGCATATCCAGTCTCCCGTGCACAATGTCTCCGCAATACGCGCTGGGGGGACCATTGTCTGGCGAAAATCCGTGAATAGGCGCCCAGAACCTGCTGGGAGGCTGGGACTTCTTCCACTGCCTGCCTCTCTACGTGCGAGCAAATTTTTTGCCCACAGAGTTATTGTCCCAAGCAGTGGGAGGGGAGGAGAGATGCGAAGGAGGGATTGGTAGGTGGTAGCCTGAGGACACTGCGGGAGGCTCCAAGGGTCTGCGAACCTTGTGCACCAGCATGGGCGTCCGTCTGGCTACATGCCTTAGGGGTGGCCCTAGTGAGGATGGCTAAGGATTCAGCAGTTTGGGGATTGTTCCTCTCTTATCAAGTTCCTAATCCGTAGTGGAACGGACCAGGTCGCCCACCCCCCAAAAAGGAAAGGTCCAGTATGCGTTCCTGGGCGTTCAGGTTGTATTTGGTCGCCCGTAGCCCGGCAGTCCTTCTCCTGCCAGTAGCAGTGCAAATGGCACCGCCTGAGGTGTCAATGTGCGCCACGGTGGACTCCATTATGTCTTGCACAACTATTTTTGGCCTCCGCCAGCCCTACCGTGAAGAGTGTCAGGCGCTGCACTGGAAGTGGCCGAGCAGTGTGGCTGTGAGTGCCCAGAGCAAGAGGGGGCCCCCCTCCAGCTGCCTAAACTTGGCGTCAAGGCGCCTGATGGTAGGCTGCGCCGAATGGGGTTCAAGCTGTGACCTGCTGACCTGAGCCAGCTGCTGAGAAGGAGGCTGAGGGGCTGCCAAGCCCGTTGGAGGCGTAGGAGCCGGTGTTGTGGGTACTGGCATTGGCAGCTGGGGCTGCACAGGAGCCAGAGGCGCTGGAAACAAGGGCGGAGTGGCCGTGGGTGCTAGCGACAGAACCGGAGGGAGTATGTCCCTGAGGGTCATAGCTTTTCAAGAAAACCCATCTTCACAGGGCGTGGAGGTGCGGGCCTTGATGGTGCTGCGGCCTGAACCCACTCTGCCTTACTGTCTGCGGAGTGCATCGGCCCTGAGACGATGAAGGGTATACCATGGGCCACGAACTTAGTGAAGACCAGTCCCACCTGGAAACTCTATCCCCTACCTGTTCCCCAAAGGGGGACTGTGTCGGACGAGCCGCCATTTCATCGCGCTGCATGCCACGTACCTGTGTCGTGGTGCTTGCTGCGTTGGGCCGAGACTCTTCCAAGGCTCCTGGAGGTGTAGGTTGAGGCCTACCCTGCACCTCAGGACAGGGCTTGGTAGGTGAATTGCCCTCAGCGATGCCGCCGGTAGTGCTGCGTACAGGCGCCACCTCAGACATCTGTCTGGTAATAGGGGGTAGCCCTTCAGGCCTAACCCTGGTAATCGAACCTTGCGGCCCCTCCGCTCAGTCACTGGTAGGATCTTGCGACCCCTCTGTATGGCGGCCGGAAGCTGTAGTAGCAGCCTTGGTACCTGCACTGGTACAAGAACCTGGAAGGTCCCTCCTGTGCTTGTGCCTCCTGGACGGAGACAACTTTGCGGGGTGCGTACAGGCGCCCCCTCCGACATCTGTCCAGTACTAGGGTGTAGTCCCTCAGGTGTAGATCCAGTATTTGAACCTTGCAGCTGGCTCCTCAGCGCAGTCCCCGGTAGGGTCTTTCAACCCCTCGGCCTGATGGCTGGTAGCAAGCAGCCTTGGTACCTGCCCTGGTACCAGGACCTGAAGGTCCTTCCCGCTCCTTCGCTTCCCTGGAAAGGAGTCGCTTTTGCAGGGAACGTGGTGTGTACAGGCACACCCTCGGACATCTGTCCGGTACTAGGGCGTAGCCCCTCTGGCGTAGACCCAGTAATAGACCATTGCGGCCATTCAGTGCAGTTTCCAGTAGGATCTGGAGACCAGTCGGCCTGACGGCCGGTAGCTTTAGCAGCCTCGGTACTTGCACTGGTACCAGGACCTGAAAGGCCCCTCCCACTCCTACGCTTCCTGGGGGGTACATGGTGTGTACCGGTGCCCCCTAGGACATCTGTCCGGTACTAGGACGTATACCCCGGTAATAGAACATTGTGGCCCCTCAGCGCAGTGTCCGGTAGGATCCAGCGACCCCTCGGCCTGGCAGCTGGTAGTTGTAGCAGCTTTGGTACCTGCCCTTGTACCAAGGACCTGAAAGGGCCCTCCTGGTCCTACGCTTCCTGGGAAGGAGTCACTTTTGAGGTGGCAGTGGCCGTGTTCTACCAACTATTGTGTAATTTTTATATCGCAGGCTATGACCATAGCCTCGGTAGTGCACACTGGGGGCACCCAAGTAGCAACTTAGGGCCTCCCTTCTTTTTTCGCCATTACTAAAGTGGTTGTCCTTTGTTAGCCCTTCTTCTACCATTTTGGGAGGTGGAGATCAGTGTGTGTGTTTTGCCTTTGTGGGAACCATTGGGTATCCCCGCCTAGACTCCAGAGTGTCTTCCACCCCCCTGTCCTTTGTCAGCCAGAGGGCCTGAATAGGACCAGCTCCCACAGGGGGTCTGGCCGTCCTAAAATGCTGACAGAGATTGCAGAGGAGTTTGTGCTGGAAATGTATAAAAGGCGAGGCTTCTGGAGTGAAAAGCAAGTCGACCAATGGAGGCTGAAGTAACCAAAGAAGACGACTACCAGAGACGCCAGCATACCCTTTGCAACACCGCAAAGTGACCACTGCTGTCCTGACCCCATTTTCTGTGTGACAGAGGAGCTTTGAAAATGACGACTCCTTCCCTTTAGCTAGTGGGAACAACCAGTCTCAAGACAAACCTTGAATTGAACCATCTCCCGAAGTCCTAGGAGCTTCCAGAACTGCAGAATCTCAATACCAGGAGACCTGCTGCCCATTTCACGGACATCATCATGGAAAGGCTGAATCTGCCCAAATATTGCTGAACCCGTAAGACACTCCAGAGTTCCAATCCAACTCGCCCAGACCCCCTCACCAGAGTAAGGAACTGGAGGAAGCAAAGAAGATTGACCGGGCGATCCGTGTCCTTTGTTGGTGCTGCAGAAAAGGTGCCAAAACTGCAGAGTGAACCAAGAAGTTGCTGAAAGTCTTGCATCAGGCCCTCCCTCGAGACTGTTGCTGAGAGATCCAGTCCACTGTCCTGCCTTCAGTCATCAGACCAAGGAATCCAGAGGTCGGGTCCAGAGCTGCAACATCACGGAGCATCCAGCACAAACATTTTCTTCTAACCTAAGGTAGTGGGGGAAAAAGGTATTGCTTAACTGATGCCAAGAAGTCACGCCAGAGCATTGACGTGCACCTAGAGGTGTCCAGGGGCACCCCCTCTTGCATCCGACTCAAGCCGCTGCTTGTGTCCCTTCATTGAGTCCTTGTAAAGGTCTCCCTTGTTAGTTAACTTGCTGCTTCTCTAACATTAGAAACTGGAAGAAATCCTTTGGAACTCTTCGTATTCTGCTGCTTGTCAAGACTGAGCCCTCTCTGAAATGCATTTAGCTAGGGTTGCGTTTTTGGACTTAAGACTTGCTTTGCGCAGAAACCCTCTCTAGAACCTTGAACCAAGCTAATGTTACACAGACTAACTATTTTCCTCCCTTAAAGGGACTTTACTATTTGTGTTTGCAGAGTAAACTTATTACCGTATGAATGGTTAAAAACCACAGGTGTGCATAATAAAAGATAATACGATTACATGGTCTTTACTTGTTCTAACGTTGCTACAAATGTAACCCCTGAAAAAAAACAAAATAGTGAAAGTGTCCTTTGAAGTTTATTCCCAAGTATTCCAAAGTGTTCTAGTGTAACCGTCAAAGTATTTAAAGTGATTCTGGTGTAAATATAATAATTATATAATTTTATATAAATTATAAGTGTAGGAGTTCCTTTGGTGTGCCTATCTAACTAGATTCAGTGTACTTACCTACATCTCACATCTCCCTCTTACGATAAGCTGCCACTCTACCAAGGTCCTGAGTTAGTACATACTGATGCTCAGACTGCTGCCTTCTAATATTTGCCTCGCTTCACTGCACACTGTCTAGTTATACATTTGTCAATGCTCCTTGATTATCCACGGATAACTTTAATTTCTTGACTCAGGCTTTGCGCTAATTACTTGATGAACACTGTCTAGATGTGTTACCTGTACAGTCACGCAGGTCAAAGCATTATTTCAATCACTTTGACTCCCGCTTCCAATTCTTTTATTTAAATCGGACCATATATATTAATATTTTGGACATGGCTTCCCATAGTCCTACACATTGAATATATGTCCAGCATGGTCACATGTTGTGTAACCCAAATAATATGGGCAGAAACCTTGCCCTATTAGCCAATGTGACTTACCCTTCACTAAGCTGTCACTAATGTGTGCGCCCCTGCAATGCTGCGTTCTGGAGCATCCTTTTCTCAAAACTAGTGAAATGTGGTCTTGGTCCCGTGCTATATGTCCCTCCCCTCTGATGCTTCTCTGGTCTTAATGTCTGTGAATGCCATTGATGTAGGAGGAGGTGGGAGACCTTAACAGATACATGGGAGGGCAGAGATAGATTAAGGAGTTAAGGTATTATTGGGAGAGCTCATTTATTTAATAATAAAATGGGAAAAGCGCACAATCTGCAAATTCTATTTGGTCTACCATCTCATTTCTGAAATACCTTGCTCGCTATCAATCTGTGTACCTACCTATTCTAAACAATTGGGTTTAGAGATACCCTCATTTTGGAGAATGTTGGGCACTGTTAGAACGTTAGTCTGCTCTCCAAGCGTACCGGTCCTCCCGTCCTGCTCGGACCTTTCAGAGCACATGTTAGCATGTTGGAGAAATGGTCTTTTAGGGGATGTCTATGCTAGAGGTAGGCTCTAGAGATATGGCAACTTGAATTGCCCTTTGATTTATCTCTTTCATTTAGGGTCCTGAAACTGACGGTTTTTGTTTTGTTCAATGTTTATTTGGCGGATGTCCTTGGTTCGATTTATCGAACCTCTCTGGTTGTTGGTTGCCTTTGCTTTATATGTGATGCTCATTTTGTATTTCCTATTTGACCTTTGGGCTTTTATTTTTTACCTAATAACACATCATTGGGGCTTTGAATACTAGCTAGATCTGTGATTTTTCATACCCCAATATTTATAAAATCTGCTGTCCTTGATATTCCATGCCCCCTATTTGAGTTTAGGACATTGTTTAGGACATTTAGGATAAGATCTGCAGATAAGCATATCATCTGGGTTATAATTAAGGTTATTGTTATTTTTCAATGACTAGCTGTCGTTTTTTCATGGCCCACCTGGAAGGGCAATAAGGTTAAGACCTTTGATGTTCATATACTAATACCATTTCTGTTCTCAATGTATGTTATATAACACTTTACAGCATTTTAGTGTGCTAAACAGGCTGTAGATTCCAAGGGAATTCTAAGGTGTTTTAAAAAGCTGGGCAAGGTTGACAGGGTGGCTAATGCTGGGTTGATCTAATACGTACGTAGCTACGTCTGTCTTCTTTCATTTTCTACTAATCATTGTGGACTTAAGGACTATTTACATAGCAATTATCAGTGTATATGGACACTTTGTAGGATTTTGGCTTTTTAGTACTTTGTTTTTCACCGATACCATTTCGCTTGTGTCCCTGGAAGACTTGACACTTATGAGGCGGTTGTCTTTGCAGATCGTATATCTATAATTGGACTAACAATATTTTGGTTTGAACTCTTCTTGACCCCGGCTTCTAATGTGCTGACAGTTTAGTTTTGATAACGGGGCTGGCTGGCAATTTTTAACTTCTTTTCAATTTCATTAGCCCTTTAGCTCATCTTGAATTTTAAATTGGCGAAGTTTGATGGAAGCGCTTGTGATATATAGGTGTCGAATGAGTCTTGTATCAAATCTGTTTAATGTGTGAGAGTTAGGTGTGGTGTTTTACCACTTAGGATCGTTTTTAGTTTGAATCTAGCTAGGAGTATTTAAGAAGAACACTTTCGGATTTGGTTTTTTTCTTTTTAAATTAGAGTTCTATAGTGATTAGGAGGGGCGCCTAGGACATATGGTTTGTTAAATGGTTAGTTTATTTCTCAGGTTGGCGGAGGTGCTGGGGTCCAACATTTTCATAAGAGGGTGGGTGTGGATTTTTTGTATAATTTGTTTGTTACTGGTTTAGTACATCTTCAAGATTGTGTGAGAATGGGTAAGGGAATGATTGGGAAATCTGGAGAGGAGTTGTGTCTGGTGACCTGGAATATAAATGGGATAACTGTTTAGATGACATGAAAGCCGATATTTGCTTCTTGCAGGAGACTCACCTATTGAAAGAAGAATCTCAAACCTGGAAAAAGAATGGGTCGGGAAGGCATACAGGTCTACATTTAACTCACTCACTGTCCAGAGGTGTTGCAATCCTGATTCGAAAGAATGCTCCTTTGAAGATCTTGAAAGAGTGCTCGGATAAAAACGGAAGGATAAATGCTTTATTGGTGAAAATTCAAAGGGAAACTATGATTCTTTGCAATATTTATGCACCATCCATAGATGACGGATCATTTTTCAGACAAGTGACCCAGATAATTAAAGATTTGATTACACTGAGGTGATTTTATTCTGGTTATGTATCCCACTTGGGATAGGAGTAAGCATAGATTGGATAGAAAAACTGATCATCATCATTTATCACTCCAGGCTCTCATTGAGGAGCATAATTTGAAGGATAATTGGAGACTGTTGCATCCATATAAGAGAGAGTATAGCTTGTATTCAGGAGCCCATGATACTTACTCTAGACTTGATAAGTTGCTCACTGGTGGGACGATGACTGAGAATTATCGGTCATGCAGAATTGGTAATATATTGATAACAGAACATGCACCTGAAGTTGGGTTTCGATTTGTGTAAGTCATTCACTTGGAGAATGAACACATCAATTTTGTATGATAACATTCTTGAAAGGATTGTTTCAGAAGGGAACCACTTCGTGGAAGAGAATCGCTCTAGTGAACTTAGTGCAATAATTAGTTTGGGAGGCTTTTTAAAATGCACTATGCACGGTATAATACTAGGCTTATCCAGGGGGAAAAGGAAAAAAAATTGAGAATGTAGGACTCGGCTTAGATTTTAAAATCTGAGATCATTCAAGAGAGTTGATGGTAGATCAAAAAAATGCCGAAAAAGTAAAGGAATTGCAAAGATTAAAAAAAGAAATGAATACTATTCTTTCTGAAGGGGTTGTGATTTGTACCAGCTACGGTGCTCTTATTTTGAAAAGGGGGAGAAGTGTGACCATCAGTGAGCGTACCGGCTGAGGAAGAAGAACTCTGAAGGGGCCATAACCTTGATCGTAGATCAAAACGGATTACTACTCGGCATGCTACCATTGAAGATCAGCCTGCATTACTGGAAGAAACTGGACAGATTGATGCAGAACTTTATTTGGGACTGCAAACCACCCTGACTTGGACTTTGGAAGCTTCAATTACTGCTAGATAAAGGTGGGCTCGGGGTCCCTAATTTTCGCCCATACCACCTAGCGTTTTCATCTCAGTTCCTTGTCCCATTTCTAATTGACAAACCAGATGATTGGACAACAGCTGAGGCGGGCCATGCTGGTCCATTGAGCCCCAGAGCGATCTGGTCTACAACGAATTCTGGAGGTAAGAAAGTCCCTACTACGGAATTCTTGTGAGATACCTGGAAAAGTTTGCTTGATTTATTGGGAATTGATGCCTTGAAATCGCCAAATGCATCTATTTGGTTTAATGACAGGATTAAAGACAAGGAGAGGACCCTGTTCTGGCCAGAGTGGTTCCTTGGAGGGGTGTGTTGGATCAGAGACCTTGGGAACGAAGGTAATTGGCTCTCAGCAGAGGAGGTGAAGGCGAAGTGGGACATCTCAGGTTTTTCATAATCAGATTACAGACGTTTGAAAAAGGTTGTCGGAAAGGTGGATTGGGCTAATGACCTAGAGCTGGATTTCTTTTACCACCAAATCCAAGCAGGGAGAAGGAGGCTTGGCCAGCAGGGTTTACAAGCCGATTGTTGCAAGATAGTAGTGGGGTAAAATATTACTTCCAAACATTATGTGTAAGAACGTTAATCTTTGCTCAATTAATCGGTGTGAAAGCATTTGAAGAGAGGTCTTTCTGACTCTGATGAATGCTGGGGCTGTGTGCACCAAGTTGGTGCTCTGGAGCATATGCTATGGGACTGCACAAGAGTAAATGGCTTTTGGCTGGATGTATGCACAATATGTACGCGATTGCTTGGCGAGAATATTGATTTTGATTTTAAAACTATGAACTTATTTGGGGATGAGTTGTTGGAGAACTTGACTATTTCTCAAAAGAAATGGCTCCTAAGAGCTGCTATAATTGGTAAGAAAATGATCTTACGTGGATGGAAATTCTAAGGTCGCTCCATCTTCAGATGCTTTGATTGAGGAAATGAATAACCTTGCGGATATGGAAAAGAATTTACAGTGAATCAAAAGTGAATCTTTTTGATAAACTATGGGGGAGGTTTTTGGATTTGTACTAGTTTCACTCTGTATTGTTATCACATGTGGTTGATTGTTTGGGGGGAGAGAGTGGGGGGAGTAGTTCCTGATAATGTGGATACTATATTGTGCTTGTATATAGTTCCGAGCTGTACTAAAGATGCTTTTACTGCTTGTCTTTTTCAAAGATTTTATATACAATGTTTCTTCTTGTATAAAATGTAAATAAATATTTAAAAAATAAAAAATTTTAAAAAAACATACTGATACTAAGAGTTTTAGATTTACAAACTACTGGTATTGCTTACTAAAGTTTTACTACCAATAGGACTTTAGGAAAATTCCCCTAACATTGACTGAGCTGGATACTGTGGTACCCATAAGGCTACGTATAGGCCCAATGTTCAAAGGACCCACATTTTCTGTTAGGGCTATTAGGTGTCACTTGTGACACCTAGAAGCCAAAACTATTGCATTGGAGTACAGATAGGGAGGACTGACATGAGGAGGGACACAGTGTGCAGGTGTGTAGTTATCTACCCACACATTGCCTGCCCATGGCCATGCTAATCCATGTGGCCAACCTCACCCATTCCCAACTCGGCCAGCCCAAAACACCTCCTTATGAGCTCACTTCAATAAGCCTTACCATCAGGCGTTGCATTCAAAGTGCCTGCAAGTATTTGTTCAAAGCAGTACTTCCGAGTTGATCACTTAATTGGTGTAAACACGCTACTTGTGTAATAAAAATAACTTAACAGGCCCCCCTTCAGGCACTATATTTATAATCGCTCTGCGTGTCCATCGCTGAAGTCCTGTTAAAAACAAGCATTGGCAAAGCCAACATTTTTGGCCTGTGCATCCGTTTTAAGCTTTTACCAGGCACTGCTATTAGATGCCCATGCACTTGCACCATTTGCACATGCTACCAACAATGGGTAGTTAACACCACTTCGGCTGTGCCTGGCAGGTGCTGGTCCCATGTCTGCACAAAAGCACAAACCGCTGGCATTGCCAATGCTTGTCCAGTCTTATTTTGCAGTTGGTAATGCTGACCACAGACTGAACATTTTGAACTTTTCAATGTCAAAAGGTAAACCGTGGTAGTACCAGTCCCTGGTTGATCAGTGACTGTGCTAGTGGCACAGAGGAGGAGGTCTCCAGGCAAGCTGATCATTAAAGGGCCACTTACAGAGGTACTGATCCTGGGAAGCGTCACACTGCTGAATATTGGATATGAAGTAGCTATGCGATTTGGCACCAGTACAGTTCTGGTAGCAGGCGATATAGTCAGTGTCAGGCGGTTACAGGTCAGTTAAGACACATACCCCCTCAGAATCTCTGCAATGCTTTTACTGTTCTAGGGTTGATGATGTGCTTTTGTAACAACATTAATTTATGCTGCTCTCTGTGTCCTGCGCTCCTGACTCTTCAAATAGTCTTTGCAGGGACAAGCAGCAAGGCTTCTTTTTTGAGGGAAGTGGATCCTTGTGGCAAGCAACCACTGATGCACATGAAGTCATGCGAACTGAAGTTCAGGTCAGCAGTTTATTATTGTTAGGGCAGAAGAACAAGTTACTTACCAACTGTAACGTTCTTTCGACTGGATGGTCCTCCCACGTATTCCTCATCTTGTGATAAATCGTTATCTCCAGCTTCGCTGCTTCGTAAAAAAAGAATTCTCGGCAGAGGGCGCTGTGCTCGAGGTCGTGGCGTCGATTGTCCCTCGACGTACTCTGTACACGTCACCGATGGTATAAATAGCTCGAGCCCGTTGCTTCAGTTCTGTTTTGTCGATTATATATATATGGGATACATTACTCACCGTAATCGTATTTCTGATGCTTGTATCTGCTTAGATTCACATTCTGTGCATAGGCCGACATCTAGTGGAAGCTGCAGAGTATTACAGTTTGTTTTTCGAAACTCGAAAATGGGCGTCGACACAGGGCGTGCCAGTAATACTATCCCTAGTGTGACGTCCCCTGTACCCATGATCCATCACGCGTCTAGGACCCTCAGATTGTGTGTTTTTCTGACATGAGGTAGCATGAGGAGTAGTGCGAGTACAGATAGTCCAAGCAGATAGAAGGTAGAAAGGTAAGACTATAAGCATCCATATGCCTTCTCTCAGAGGGGAGGAAGGGAGGGTCGCATGTGAATCTAAGCAGATACAATCATCAGAAATACGATTACGGTGAGTAATGTATCCCTTCTGAGGCTTGTGGAATCTGCTTAGATCACATGCTGTGCATAGATTAGCGAGCAGTACCTGAAGGAGGTGGGATGTGAGAAGGCTCATGAGCAAATAAATGTCTTAGAACCGCTTGTCCCACTTGTGTATCGGTCTTGGAATGAGTGTCAATGCAGTAGTGCTGAGTAAAAGTGTGAATAGAGCTCCAGGTAGCTGCTTTGCAAATGGAGTCAAGGGGTACACATTTGCAATAAAAGCCAGGGTGGCCCCAATGCCTCTTGTAGAGTGGGCCCTAGGCATGAAAGGCAGAGTCTTTTCAGAAAGTGAGTAACACAGTTGGATAAAGTTAACAATCCACTTAGAGATGGCACCTTTAGAGACGCGATCCCCCTCTCTGCCTGTGGCTACGGAGACAAACAGCTGATCTGTTTTCCTTAGCGGTCTGGTCTTGTTTACATAGTAGAGGACCGCCCTACGCACATCTAGTTTGTGTAGTTTCACCTCAGCCGAGCTTTTGGGGACTTGGAAGAAAGCCGGAAGCTCGATGGACTGGTTTACATGGAATTCTGAAATAAACTTAGGTGAGAACCTAGGGTGTGTACGTAAAACCAGTTTATCTTTATGGACAGTAAAGAAGGGATCTTGCACTGACAGAGCCTGAATTTCACTGACCCTTCTTATAGAGGTAATGGCTACTAAGAAGGCAGTTTTATAAGTCAGGTGTTTGAGACTGCTCTTATGCATGGGCTCGAATGGGGGGCCCATGAGCTTAGATAGCACCACATTAAGGTCCCATCCTGGAGGTGGGTTAGAAATAGGAGGGTGAAGTCTCTTTACTCCTTCCATGAAGGCCTTAACTACTGGTACTTTCCACCACGACACCTTGTTATGGGAAGTGGTGTATGCTGACAGGGCTGCCAGGTGTACCTTCAGCGAGTTAAAAACCAGTCCCACATCCAGCAGGTGTAGCATGTAAGTAACAATAGTGGAAGGGGTGCAATCAACTGGGTTGACTTGCTTATTCTGGCACCAGATTACGAATCTCTTCCATTTGTCAAAGTAGCAGTGCCTCGTGTTGGGCTTCCTAGCCTCTTTTAGAATGTCCATACACCTCTGTGGTAAATTGAGATGTCCAAACTATGACCTCAGGAGCCATGCTGCCAGGTTCATTGAGTTGGGTTGAGGGTGCACTGTTTGCCCTTGGTGCTGGGACAATAGGTTGTACCAGCTCGGAAGTCTGATGGGTTCGCACACCGCCAGTCTGCGTAAGTGTGGGAACCATGGTTGTCTCGCCCACATGGGAGCAACCAGGACGAGCGTCATCGATTCTCTGTTCATCTTCTTGACCACCTTCCTGATTAGAGGAGTTGGTGGAAAAGCGTACGCAAACATCCCTGACCAGTTCATCCACAGGGCATTCCCCTGGGAGTCTGGTTGGGGGAACCTGGATGCGAATCCTGGGCATTGTCTGTTTTCGCTTTTGGCGAATAGGTCTATAGTGGGGAAACCCCACTGAGAGAAGATATCTTCTACGACTTCTCTGTGTAGACACCACTCGTGTTCCTCTGGGAGGGGGGTCTCTGCTCAGAGCATCCGCTAGGGAATTGAGATCCCCTGGAACATGTTGCGATGACAGGAAGATGTTTCGTCTGAGTGCCCATATCCAGATTTTCTGGGCAAGCTTGGACAGATTTGGCGAGCAAGCCCGTTGGAGTGAAGGGCATTCGAGAGGCTGTTTTATGCTGCCTGGTGACATTGCAGCTATCCCTGAGCACATTTAAGATTGCCTGGAACTGCCGTGTTATTCTTGTGGAGACGCGCCGATTCGCGTAAGTCTACAGCTGGAGCTGTAGCAGTTGAAGAGAGCGTCCCTAATACTCGACGTCATCAAGCCACGCCCATCCGGAAGTAGGCTAAAAGGCAGTCCGGAGCGCCCTTGTGGCGTTAAGCCCGTTGGAGTGAAGGGCATTCGAGAGGCTGTTTTATGCTGTCTGGTGACATTGCAGCTATCCCTGAGCACGTTTAAGATTGCCTGGAACTGCCGTGTTATTCTTGTGGAGACGCGCCGATTCGCGTAAGGCTACAGCTGGAGCTGTAGCAGTTGAAGAGAGCGTCCCTAATACTCGACGTCATCAAGCCACGCCCATCCGGAAGTAGGCTAAAAGGCAGTCCGGAGCGCCCTTGTGGCGTTAAGCCCGTTGGAGTGAAGGGCATTCGAGAGGCTGTTTTATGCTGTTTGATTGCTGGTTCGCGGTAAGCCACTTGAACTAATATACGAGATTGCCTCGGTAGGGGGAAGAGTGTGACTGGCCGGACTGCTAGTAACCCTGATCGAACAGTGAATTAGCTTAGCTAAGGGCCTCTTTTGAGGTAACGCAGGGCTATATAAATAACTCCTTGTGCTATTCCCTAGACAACTATGTAAATTGATGTTTCTATATGTGTCGTGAAAATTTACATTACAGATTGTTATCATCATTGCCAAGACGATTGTGATTGGACGAGAGCTGCCGAGTTAGACCAAATACTAAGCGGCTTTGCGCATTTGCCGACGTTTAACAATTTGATAACTGTGCGGAATGAAAGGAATTACATATACACTGACGTCTGGGATGCCAGCTAACATTGTTGTTACAAGAGCCTCGGTAAATCTTAAGGCAGTAACTCCCAAATCCTCCCCAACCATCGTCCTAAAAAAAAAACTGGGAGGCATGCCTATTATGATATCAGAGCAAAGGAACCTTAGTGGTGACATAAGAGGGTTTTGCTCACCCAGAGATGACTTGGAGCCATCTTCCCCGATGGGCATGGACAATCGAATTGAGCGGTCCAGTAATACGGGAACTGAAGCTCCGGTATCTCACCTGAAATCTGCAAATCTCAATGTTTCTATTTCAGATACTATTATTGCAAATGAGATATGTATAACTCAACAAGAGTCTAAAGGGACAGAGGAATGTCCCCTGATTGATCTAACTACACAAAATCCTAGTGTTCTGTGCCATCTTGAGTCACAGCACCATACAATGGTGGCAGGTAGTGGTAATGCGAACGTAGAGATACAGGAAGCTACTGAAAGTCCCATTGGGTCAAATAGACCTAATATAGATGATTCCAACAGCAATGAAGTGGGAATTTGTATGGAGATGTCTGAATCCCCTATTATTAATGATAGAACTAAAGGAAATGATGGTAGCCTCTATGGTTCGCCGAGCCTTTTCGATCAACATACACAGTGCCCCAGAGACCTAACATCATCCTTTGTGTACCCAACACCACGTGCCCCTTACAAGAAATTAAGTATGAACTTGGGGAAAACAGAAGACATTAATGGCAGACAAAACAATAATGTCTCATTGGTCGAAATAACACTGAATGCAATAAATATATCGATTATGTCTCTATTTAAATTATTTGAGACTCTAGACACAAAAATAAACCGGCAGGCTGAACAACTAGAAGTGATCACCAAGAAACTAATCAAAATGTCTAGCTACATAGATAAGGGTGACCAGGAATCATGTAAGATTTCAAAAGATGAGAGAACGCGCGAATGTATGACAGTGATACCCGAGATAACTGGGAAAGATAAAATTGCCAATGTAATAATGGCTCTGCCCTTACTTGATGCTATCATACGCCCAGTTACAATTGAAGATGCAGAAGTTCCAAGTGGTTCTGATAGTTGCGCATCAACAGTAGTAGAACTCACTGCACTAGCCACTAAAGAACGGGTATCTGTTGAAAATCTCTCACATGTTAATAGTAAACTGGTCTCAGTAGATTATCTGGCATCTACTAAAACGAATGAAGACAAACTTGACATGAGCCGTATTGATAAGGGGAATGGCGTTTATAACATATTTGATTTCAGCTCTAAGCAAAATGAGAAACATGTCTCCAGAATTAATAATAATAAAAAAAAAAACTAAGAATCAAAATAACATCTCACGACCTACGAAAACCGCCACTAACCAATTTTTGAAGCGACTCCAAATTGTTAACCAAACCAGAGCTGTGGGTACAAAAAGGTCAAATGTTAATTATACTAACTTAAAACAGGCTAGAGAACCGGTATCCAGCCAACTTCCCAATGCTGCGCCATCTAATGATTATGCACCACTAGATCACTTAGTGTCATTGCTAGCCAAAAAAGGGATTGAAGAACAAATCCAAGCACAACGAATTGTGAGTAATCCGACAACTAATACTATACCTATAACAGCTCTGGTGGGAGCTGCTCAAGAAATCTCACAAAAAAGCGGTGATATAACAATGACTGAAAACCCAAGCATTATATCAACCAAAGAATTGCCTGTAGATATTATGAAAGATATTAGAGAGACGATCCAAAGATCGATCGATGAATACCTAAGATGGAAACAAGAACAAGCCTCTTTAATAAACACCAGAGTGGAGAAGGGTCAAATGCAATTTACTAATAACATCCCAACATTCCAACCAAACGTAACACAAATCAGTGAGAGGAAAGTGGAATCCAACTCACGATCTGAGATAGAACGTGGGAACGAAGATGTAGGAAAGAAACTAAAACACGCACTTGATCCTAAACTATTTCATAGATTCATCTTTAAATGTCGCCCTGCGCCATATATATCGTACCACCTAAATAGAACAAGTGTGTTAACTATATTTGAAGATATTGAAGAGTTAAGAGACATCTCATCAACTGACATACAACAAGTTGAATTTTTAAATGAGGAGAAGTTAGATGCTGTACGCTTATGGATTTCTTCCAACCTTGTAAGAAATACCATATGGCAAGCAAGGATGGAATTGTTTACCATGGGATTTCTGCTAGCAGTTGACCCTACAACTCTACGAACTAAAATGAACTATGATCAAACACAAGCCCCAAATGATACTGTAACAACTAGAACTCTAAATATTTATAATAGGCAAAGCATAGGAGATTCAAATGGGATGATAAAAGGTCCAGAGTATAAGGGATATAGAACTGACCATCAAAGATCATAATGCAAGGAGCGACAAGCTGTTGTGTTGACATTAGCTAGCTGGAACTCCTGTGGTCATACCCATCTCCTCGTGGAAAACGATAACACACTGAATGATTACAATATAGTGGCCATACATGGAACAATCATGAAATAGTTTTTGTGGCTGCCAAATCAAATAAAAAAGGACGACCATCGGCTGGGCTGTTGATTGCCACTAAAATGGGAAGAGGTCTATCTATCACCCCATGGGCGGCCCCTAATATATTTATGCAACTAGCTAAAGTCTCATATGTTGGCGGGTGTTTAGCTATCATTAATATTTACCGGAATCCGGTTGCAATAACTGATAAGACGTTTATAAGAGAGCTGGAGAATCTTTTTAATTTAATCTCCATGGCCCCAGAAATAACGAATGTTATTCTTGTAGGTGACCTAAACATGCAATGTCTAGAAATACCTTTTAGGAAAAGAGGACTAATGTATGAAACATGGACGAATGTGATGTGCAGCCGAAATATGACGATGCTTAATGGTGCTATATCTGATGATATACCTCCTAGTCTAACTTGGCGTAGGGGGTCGAGTGGCTCTACTATTGACTACATTTATACTGATAAAATCATGTTTCAAAATATTGTTACATTTAAAGTGATACCACAGAAAGCGAGTGATCACCTCATGCTAACTGTTCAATGGAATTGTATAAAAGAGCCTCCAATGACGGAAACAGAACGCTATGTAACCCATCTAACAGTAAACAATTCTAGAACTCGATTTAAGTGGACTGATCTCTCACTGACTGAATTGAACAAAGAGCTACTGAGAAAACAGGTGAACAACATGTGGACTAAAGAGCCATATAATGTTACACTTCAAATGTTCAGAGTGCACTCGACGACACGAACACATACGTATTTTGCGCCTAGACATTGTCCAGATGAACAGGTGCAAAAACGGAAAGCAACTCTGAGACGAGATAAGAAAGTAGCACTATTACTGCCAATGAGTATGAGGTTTGATACTATTCGTAAGCTTCAACGTGCATATACAGCATGGGTACGCATACATAGATGCATTTTATACCAAACCGATGGGGAAGAAATTCTTAAAGAAATCATGACTAAAAATATAGCCCAAATTTGGGCTCTTCTTAATGCAGTTACACATTTGAAACAGGGCCCGGTACAGATTAATGGGGTACCTGAAATAGTCTGGGTCCATTATTACACGGAGCTTTATGCTGACCCAAAGGTCAAGCAAAATAGCCCTGTGTTAGTAAACGATAATATGAAGCTATTACAAATAACTAGAGAAGATATATTGATGTATATCTTAAAAGCCTCCACCTCAAGAGCTCCGGGCCCTGATGGCCTAACTAATTATATGATGAAACAGCATTCTGAGACCTGGGCCACGATCCTATATAATATCTTTACACATGTACAACAAACCAACTGTATCCCAAAATCCTGGAAATCGTTTGTGGTGGTTCCTATTTTCAAAAAAGGCGATAGATCCAAACCAGCTAACTATAGACCTATAGCACTATTGGACATTCCGGGTAAAATCTTTTGTAGGTTTATCCTGAGAGACTTTAACAATTGAGTTAGAATATGTGAGAAACAAGATCCGCATCAAACAGGATTTGTATCAGGCATGGGGACGTCTATAAATCTGATAACAATAACTGCTCTAATTCAACATCACAGTTCGCTAAAACAACCGCTTTATTTTGTGTTTGTTGATTTTAGAGCGGCATTCGATTCAGTGATAAGATCCATATTGATGGATAAATTGGACCGTGAAGAGTGTCCCTTGTACTTAAGCAACCTGATTAATATGTTACACACTGAAACCACCATAAGAGTGAGACTGAATCTACAAGGCCGTCTTACCTCGGACATTACAACTTATAGAGGGTTAAGACAAGGCTGCATATTGGCAGCTACTCTGTTTAATTTCTTCATCTCGGATATATGTAAAGCCTTTAAGGAAACCATGTCTGATGCTCCAAAACTGGCAGGGAAATCAATTGCTGCCTTGCTTTATGCAGATGATTTGGTACTAATATCAAAGACACCCCGTGGCCTACAAAACCTGCTTGATGCACTTGCAAGATATGTTACTGAGAACATGCTAGTTGTAAACATGAATACAACTAAAGTAATGATTTGTAATCCAACTGTAAGAGGATACAGAAATAAGAAACAAAAAGCACTTAAGTGGAGCTTACAAGATCAGGCTCTAGAAAGAGTAATGCAATATACATACCTAGGAGTTGTTATTGATGGACCAAGTAATAAAATATTCCTGCAGAATCTTAATATGAAGTTAGATATGATGATCTCACAGGCCCTAATTATTCAGGGTAAATATGGTAAATTTACTATCACCCCGGCACTAACATATTTTAAGCAGAAAGTAACCCCAGTATTGCTCTACGGAGCTGAAACAAGGCCCTATATAGTAAGAAATATATGGCAGCGCTATGAGAGTAAATTCTGGAAACTAATTCTAGGTCTACCAAAATTTGTACCTATAGCTTGGATTAGGACTGAACTGGGGTTGATATCTTTATATGCGCGTTATACCTGGCAAATGATATCACTATTCAGGAAATGTATTTTAGCCCTTGGCACACAAACTGATAAACACGCTTGCTGATTACATGTTTACAACCAGCGATCAGTTTATGGTGAAATGGCGGCATATCACAATTGAAGCTCTTGCAGATGCTGAACTTTCTCTAGACGATCTTATCACGAACCCAGGCAGAGTAAAAACTAAGATATTTATCCAAGATTGGTCTCGTACTCGAGAGACATGTATGAGGTATCTTGACTTCCCAAAAAATGCCTTTTTACATAAAAGGTGTACTGTAGTGGAACCTTATCTACTCAGATCCCCGTCAAATGAACATAGAAAGCAATTTATGAGATTGAGGTTCAACTTACATAAGACACGAGAATTGGAAGCTAAACGCAAAATGATAACAAATGAGAGAAATGTATGCCGGTTCTGTAAGATTAATGATATATCAGAAACTTTACGACATCTGCTCACAGAATGTGTAGCTCTTAAACAAAGACAGGAGCTGTATTTCAAACCACTGCTGTACGAACATACACAAATTACATCAGAGTCCCTTTGGTGGCTAATTTACTGTGGGCGCACAACTACTTTAAGGCTTGCTACTATTGCTTACTTAAATGATTTAAAATTAGATGACAAGTAATCATGAAGCAAGATAAATTGAGGGAGAAAATCATGAATGAAGAGAATAATGAGGAAATAACCAGATAGGTATACTCTGGTAAAAATGCTGTTTACCAAGAACTTGATTAAAAAATGATATTGTCCACATAACTGAAATATTAAGTACATATATACCATCAGATGCTAAATCTGCAGAGATGGGCACGAACCACCTCTCTGAATTTCGGAACCGAAGGGATATTGTAAAGAATTAAACTGTATAGGCAGCTTGAAGTAATTTTATTGATCTATAAAATGAAGTATTGAGCTAAAGGGGCATGAAGTGACTTTGACCTTTCCCCTCTTTCTTTGATTGATTGCGTGCTTAAGTGTAATTATTTTAATCGTTTTAAAATCTAAAGATTATGCTATCTCTGCTTCTCTT
Organism: Ambystoma mexicanum; assembly: GCF_040938575.1. Lineage (NCBI taxonomy): Eukaryota > Metazoa > Chordata > Amphibia > Caudata > Ambystomatidae > Ambystoma > Ambystoma mexicanum. Next base: position 900,096,608 of record NC_090923.1, on the reverse strand, counting down.
ATTCTATTCTGCAAAATCCCTTTAGCAGTGTCTGCAATGGTTGTAGTGGTTACAATATCTGATTAGATGATCCTTTGTAATGTATGGTGATATTCAATTTAATTTTTATTGAATGTATGGTTGCTCATGTGTATCTTTTTATACTTTTTACAGTTTTTTTCTCTCTGTCTAGAAATATGGAAATGTAGAATTGAGAATGTTAAAATATTGTAAAGCTGATTTAGTTCAGTTATAACAATAAAAAAAAAAAAAAAAAAAAAAAAAAAAGATTTGGCGAGCAAGTCCCTCCTTGTTTGTTCAGGTAGAACATGGCTGTAGTGCTGTCCGTCCGGATTTGCACTGACAGGTTTAAAAGGTAGGGTTCGAAAGCTTGAAGCGCTCTGAATACTGCCAGAAGCTCTAGCAGGTTGATGTGATTCTTGGCCACTGCGTGAGACCAGAGACCCTGAGCTGTGTGGTGGAGATGGTGAGCTCCCCACCCAGTCAGGCATGTATCGGTTGTGACTACCGCCTGTATGTCGGGATCGTAAAAGGGTTTCCCCTTGGACAGATTCTCTCTTGTCCACCAGTGAAGGCTTTGTACCAGTGTTGGCGAAACGACCACTAGATCGTCCCACTGACCACTTGCCTGAGACCACTGTTTCGCCAACCATTCCTGCATGGGACGCATGCGCAGGCGCGCGTGGGGGACCAGGTAAATACATGACGCCATCATGCCCAGCAAACGCATTGCTTTGCGTACCGTTATCTGGCGACCGGACTGGTACTGCGGAATTTGCAGCAGTATATTCCGATTTCTTTCCTCTGAAGGAAAGGTCAACCCCTCTTGAGTGTCTAGGATAGCTCCTAAGAATTGTTTGGATGTGCTTGGCACTAGACTTGACTTTCTCGTTTATTGAGAAGCCCAATTCGACGAGGAGGTCGATAGTCCTTTGAATGTTTGTTCTGCAAATTACTGGGGTTTCCCCCGTGATGAGCCAGTCGTCCAGGTAAGGGTACACCGGGATTGCCTTCCTGCGTAGGTGTGCTGCCGCCACCGCCAGTACCTTGGTGAATACCCTTGGGGCCGAACTATCCCCAAGGGCAGTACCTTGAACTGGCAGTGCCGACTGTCCACCTTGAAGCGCAAGTATTTTCTGTGCGCTGGGAACATGGAAATATGAAAATAGGCATCTTTCATGTCCAATGTTGCCATGTAATCCCCCTTTTTTTAGGAGGGGGGATTACCTCTTGGAGAGTTGTCATGCAAACCTTTTGGGGCTTGACATACTTGTTGGCAGGCCGTAAGTCCAATACTGGGCGCATTGTCAAATCTTTTTTTGGCACAACTAAGTAAGTTGAATAAATACCCTTGTTTACCTGGTGTCCCGGACGAGTTCTATCGCGTCCTTTGCTAGCAGATTGACGATCTCTTCTAGGAGGATCTTCTGGTGTTCCAAAGAATGTATTTTTTTTTCGTGGAGGATGGTCTCGGGGACGCTGTAGTAGTTCTATACAGTACCCCTCGGATAATGTTGACAGCACCCATCTGTCTGATGTGATACCTTCCCAAGCCTGGGTGAAGTTGGAAATGCGTCCCCCTACTGGGGTTGCGTGAGAAGGGACCCTGAACGGAGCGTCACTGTTTCGGTGGAGGCGTGCCGCCTCCTTTATTGGGGCTGCCTCTACCTCTACCACGTCCTCTCTTATTACCCCTGCCGTAACCCTGGGTAGACTGCTGGTTATTATTTTTCCACTGTTTACCCTGCTCCTGGGAATAGTTAGAACCTCTCTGGGAATTTTGGCTGTGTGGGCGACGAAAATTGCCATTTTCTCTCTGATTAGGGGGTTTAGTGGTTAGCTGGCCTAGGGATTTGAGTGTTTCATACTCGTCCTTAGCATTCTTTAGTGCGTCCTCGACCGCCTTACCATATAACAGATCCGGCTCCACCGGTTTGTCCAATAATGACGCTTGTGTTTCAGCCTTGAAACCAGACTGGCGTAGCCAAGCGTGTCTCTTAATAACAGTTCCTTCTGCTATTAATCTGCCGGCGTTATCTGCGGCATCAAAGGTTGCCTTTAAAATGCAACCGGACACGGCTCTTCCCTCCGCTGAAACTCGTGCCAATTGGCTCTTTAAGGGTTCTGGTGCAGAGTGTATGAGTGCCGCGACCTCTTCCCACTGATGGCAGTTGTAGCTGGCCAACAGGGTGGTGGAGTTGGCAATCCTTGCCTGGTAGGCGGAAGTGGAGGCCACTTTCCTGCCTAACCCGTACAGTCTTTTGCTCTCCTTGTAGGGAGGAGCCTCAGACGATAAGGGTGTACCAGCCCTCTTACGGGTGTTAGTAACAACCAGGGAGTCCGGCTTCAGATGCCCCCTTATATATAGTGGGTCTGATTGGGCCGCCTTGAAAAGTTTTTCAATCCTAGGGTTCACTGCTCTGGTGAGGTTAGGATTGAGGAGTGACGGGTCTATTCTTCTTTGAATAGATTTTAGGATAGGGATGGCCTGAGCAACAGGCCTCCTCTCCCCCACTAACTCTTCTGCAAAGTCTCTTTCCTCCTGGGCACCCTGGGTGTCGATGTGGAAATGTTCGGCTGCTCGAGACAGCACTTCATTCACGAGCGGCTGGTTGTCGACAGGGGAGTCGGTAACCGGGGCCTCTCTTTCTACTGGGGAGTCTACCCTGTAGGGGTCTTCCTCCTCCTCATTTTGATCCTCATCATCCCCATAGTAGCCTGTCCCAGTTTGTTCCTCCACCATGCCCAAATCTGGATTCTCAACAAAGGATGTCTCTCCCTGGTAATGAGAGTAGGGCTGGACGTAGAAGGGGTCTGAGGACCCTATTAGTGGGACCTTGTACTTGGAGGTATAGGATCCTTAGAGCCAGAGGGTGCTGACCCGTCGGGAGTATAAGCAAGAAAGTGCCCTGGGTTTTTTGCATAAAAATCTGCCAAAGATGACATTCCTGACATTACCCTATCTATGTCAACACTGGTCCATTCTCTGGAACTGGGAATGACGTTTTCTGGGAGTTTTTCAAATTTATCCTGACTAGACTTGGTAGCCTGTGCAGGGGTTTTGGTGTTATTAGAAGACCTGGACTTGTCTCTGTTTTTGAGGAGTGGAGTGTTCTACGGGCTTGGAAGTGAGTGGCGACTGCGTCCTTTGCTGTTTCCTTCCCTCCCTGTGACTGGAGGAGTGTTTCCCGGGTGTTTTAGGGCCCTCTGAGCTTTTCGACACTTGGCGTCGGGGGTCTTGACCCTATCCTTCGAGCGTGGAGGTAGGGGGTCGGGATCTGTAGTAATACGGTCTGTGGGTGCCGACTCTTGGAGTGCGGCCTGAGGGTGGAAGTCGGCTTCGTCTTCCGACGATCGAGCTTCCGTGACTTTAGGGAGCGAGGCACTCTTGGCAATAGTGGATGCTTGCCTAGCGTCGTGCGGCGATCTAGATCGAGAGCGCCCAGAGGACGCCGATTCGGACCGTTCTCTACGTGCCTCTTTCCGAGAACTCTACGTGCATGTCGAGTCTCGGTTGGACTTTGTGTGCTTTGTGAGAGTGTCATGGGAAGCGCTCGTGTCGCCGGGGGTGTTCCCCATAGCTGGCCTGCCGGTCGACCTTCCGAGGTCGCGGACTTGCGCTCGGCTGTCTTTCAACGCCATAAAGCCCTCGCCGTCCGCAAATACGGCGTTGCTGCCGTCGCTGAAGGCGCCCTCCGCTGGCATGGCCTCTTGACGCCTGGCGTGGTGGGCCCAACGCTTGATTGAACGGTCCTTAAGTGTTTTAGGCTTAAACCTACTACAGGCTCTGCAATTTGCCTCGGGGTGGTCCCTCGGCAAGCAGAGGTTGCACGTGGCGTGCCTGTCGACCCAAGGGTATTTGCGATTGCACTTGGGGCAGAATTGGAAAGGGGTACCCTCCATATGCACCTTGTGGCAGCGGGCTGGTAAATGTAGGAATATATATGTGTATCTATATATTACAAGAGTGTAGAGTATGACCACCCCACACTCTCCCTACTTGCAGGGCCTTGGCCAGCGGCCCAGGCCTGGGCCGAGACGGAAGCCTCGAGGCCCAAATCCGTCGTGTAGTCGACAGTCGAAATCCTCTCCGATCCGGCGTCGAGTGTAGAAATTCAGTATCTCGACGTTGGGGTGGAGAAAGGGGTAAAATTATCAATATTTTGCAAAATTATGGCTTAGTGCCAAGAACTCCGCGAAATGCTTCCGACCATTATGGCGGAAAAAAACAATCTGAGGGTCCCAGACGCGTGAGGGATCATGGGTACAGGGGACGTCACACTAGGGATAGTATTACTGGCACGCCCTGTGTCGACGCTCATTTTCGAGTTTCGAAAAACAAACTAATACTCCGCAGCTTCCACTAGATGTCGGCCTATGCACAGCATGTGATCTAAGCAGATTCCACAAGCCTCAGAAATATATATATATATATATAATACATATATATATATATATATATTATATAAAATACATATATATATAAAATACATATATATATAATACATATATAATACATATATATAATACATATATATATATATACATATATATATATATATAATACATTACTCACAGTAATCGTATTTCTGATGCTTGTATCTGTCCTTAAGTGTCTTAGGTTTAAACCTACTACAGGCTCTGCAGTTCGCTTCGGGGTGGTCCCTCGGCAAGCAGAGGTTGCACGTGGCGTGCTTGTCGACCCAAGGGTATTTGTAATTGCACTTGGGGCAGAATTGAAAAGGGGTACCCTCCATACGCACCTTGAGGCAGCGGGCTGTTAAGTGTAGGAAATGTATAAGGTGTACCTATATACCAAGAGTGTAGAGTATGTACAACCCCCCCACTCTCCCTACTGGCAGGGCCGAGGCCAGAGGCCTTCCAAGGCCCGGGCCGAGGCCAGAGACCTTCCGAGGCCCAAATCCATCGTGCAGCAGCCGACGGTCGATTTCTTCTCCAGCCGGCGTCGAGTGTCGAAGTTCGACGTTGGGATGGGGAAGGATGTAAATAAATTAATATTTTAGCAAAAGTATGGCTAAGGCCAGAGGACTCCGCAAAATGCTTCCGACCAGTATGACGGAAAAAAACAATCTGAGGATCCTAGACGCGTGAGGGACCTTGGGTACAGTGGACGTCACACTAAAGATAGTATTACTGGCACGCCCTGTGTTGAGGCCCATTTTCGAGTTTCGAAAAACAAACTAATACTCCGCAGCTTCCACTAGATGTCGGCCTATGCACAGCATGTGATCTAAGCAGATTACACAAGCCTCAGAAATATATATATACATATATATATATGGAACACCCAGGCGTGTCCCATGACCGATACATTCTTCGTGAGAGGAAAGTGTAAGAAAACAAACTGTAATGTGGGGTAGGATGGGAGGGTCGATGAGGAATACGTGGGAGGAACATCCAGTCGAAAGAACGTTAGTTGGTAAGTAACTTGTTCTTCGAATGGATTCTGTCCTCCCACGTATTCCTCATCTTGTGATAGACTCCCATAGCAGTATCAATTTTTGGAGGTGGGAGTACTAATTTCAGTTTTTGTGGACAGAATGTAGAACTGCCTTTGCAAATAAACCCTCGTTAGAGGAGGCAGTGTCCAAACAATGTTGAACAAAAGTATGCATTTTTTTCCAGGTTGCAGCTGCACAAATATCTGCTGCCGGGACTCCCCTCTTTAGAGCTGCAGAAGTAGCCATTCCCCTTGTAGAATGGGCACGAAGCCCATCTGGTGGTTCTTTTCCCGCTAATCTGTAGCATTCAACTATGGCTAATATGATCCAGCGGGAAATGGTCTGTTTTGTTACAGATGAGCCTAATTTATGACCAGTATAACCCACAAACAGTTGGTCATCTTGTCTCAATTTAGCCATCCTTGAGATGTAAAAACTAAGAGCCCTCTTGGGATCTAATCTATGTAATCTCTCCTCTTTGCCCAGATGAGGAGGAGGATAAAAAGTTGGTAGTACTATTTTTTGTGACAAATGGAAGTCCGAGACTACTTTTGGAAGGAACGAAGGTTTAACTTTAAGGACTACCTTATCTTTATAAAAAATAGTATATGGTGGTTTGCATGAGAGAGCCTGAAGTTCGCTAACCCTGCGGGCTGATAGGGCCACAAAGAGGACAGTTTTTAGAGTCAAAAGCCTCAATGGACATGCGTGCAGAGGCTCAAAAGGTATGCAAGTCAAGAATTTTAATACTAAATTTAAGTCCCAAGTTGGTACATGAAAAGGTACTGGAGGGTATACATTAGTAAGCCCCTTTAAGAATTGAATTATTAACGGTATTTTGAAATATGAAACCTCTTCAGAGGAGCGCTTGAAAATGGACAGCGCAGCAAGGTATGCTTTGATTGTTCCTATCTGGAGCCCCAGATTAGCTAGATGTAGTAGAAAAGAGTACTATTGGGGTGCCACACTGAAAAGGGTCCACATCCTTGTCTTTGAACCAGTTACTAAACATGTTCCAGCGACATCGGTACAAAGACTTTCTTGCTGGTCTTCTGGCCGAAAGCAAGATTTCCTTTACATCATCCGGAAGATCCCAATCCTTGTATCTCAACCTCTCAGAAACCATGAGTGAAGGTTGAGTGTCTTGACCTCTGGATGGAGAACCCGACCTTCCTCTTGCGAGAGAAGATCCTCTCTTTGCGGAAGACGTATTGGAGGGCAGATGGACATGTCTAGAAGGTCCGGGTACCACGTTCTCCAGGCCCAATCCGGGGCAATTAGGATCATGGTTTTCCTGAACTTTCTCAACCTCCTGATTACTTGAGGAATCACGGGGACTGGGGGAAACGCGTACAGTAGTGGAAACTTCCACTCCACTACGAATGCGTCTCCCAGAGCTCCACTTTGAGGAAATTCCCTTGAGCAGTACTGATCGCACTTCCGGTTGATCGCGCTGGCAAACCGATCCACTTGAGGGGTTCCCCAAAGGGCGATGATCTCCAGAAGGACTTCCTGAGCAAGCTCCCACTCGTGAGAGACCGTGCTCTGCCTGCTCAGAGCGTCTGCCGCCGTGTTCTTCTCTCCGGCTAGGTGAATTGCCGACAGAGAGATTCCTTCTCGTATTGCCCAGAGCTGCATTGCTTCTCTGCACAGTGGCAGTGACCCTACACCTCCTCTCTTGTTGAGATAGTACATGGCCACTGTATTGTCCGTCATTATCAGGACATTCTTTCCCTGTACACAGGGCAGAAAGGCCTTCAGAGCTACTCTGATTGCCCTCAGCTCCAATAGGTTGATGTGTAGTTTGGACTCCGATGGAGACCAACGACCGCCGATTGTCAGATGGTTGGTGTGTGCTCCCCACCCCATGAGTGAGGCGTCCGTCACTACCGTTATCTCCGGCCATGGTTGCCAAAAAGACTTCTCCTTGAGAATGTTGTCGTTGCAAGACCACCATAGAAGATCCTGAGCAACTGCGCTTGGGACTTGCAGAAGATCAGACATATTCCCTGTGAACTGGGACCACTGAGTTCTGAGTGCCCATTGAAGGGATCTCATTCTTAACCTGGCCTCTGGTACTAGGAAAATGCAGGATGCCATGAGGCCGAGCAACCTGAGAAAATCAAAGGCCGGTAGATGTTGGGCATTCTGAAACTTCGTTGCCATCTGCTGGATGTGGAGAGCTCTCACTTCAGGAGGCGAGGCTTTTCCCGATGAAGTGTCCAAGACTGCTCCGATAAACTGGAGTTTCTGGGATGGTATCATGTGGGACTTCTTGAAATTGAGGGAGAAGCCCAGTTTGTGGAGGAAGTGGCAGGTGATCAAAAGATGTTCCTGAGCTTGTTCTGGAGAACTTGCTCTGATCAACCAGTCGTCCAGGTGGGGATATATGTGAATACCTCCTCTCCTGAGACTTGCTGCCACAACCGCCAACAGTTTGGTGAAAACCCTCGGGGCGGAGGTCAACCCGAATGGCAGAACTCGAAACTGATAATGAGAATTGCCAATCGCGAACCTCGGGTACTTTCTGTGCTTTGGATGGATTGGCACATGAAAGTAAGCATCCTGAAGGTCCAATGATACCAACCAATCTTGGAGTTGGAGAGCCTGAAGGATCTGAGAAAGAGTCACCATCTTGAACTTGTCCTTCCTGAGGAACTTGTTCAAGTTTCTCAAGTCCAAGATGGGTCTCAGTCCTCGGCCCTTTTTTGGGATGAGAAAATATGGGGAGTGCCAACCCCTGTTCCTCTCCGCTACAGGTACCAGTTCTATGGCACCTTTCTCTAGCAGGGTTAAAATTTCCTGCAACAGGAGCGGATCTGGAATTTTGGCGGAGTTGGCTCCCCGTGGATGATTCTGAGGCCTTTTTAGAAAGGGGAGACAGTAACCTTGGGCTACTGTTTCCAGTGCCCAAGCATCTGAGGTAATGCCCCGCAATTCCTTCAGATGTTGAGAGATCCTGCCTCCCACTGGTGTTTTGTGTAACAAGGTCTCAGAGGGATTTGGAGGCGGCTGCAGGAGTGGATGAGGGTACAGATGCCACTCCTGAGGCTGATTTTTGCACCTCTTCCTCGTGTTCCACGAGTGAAGTTTCTTTTGCCCCTTTGAGAAGCCTGTCCTCTTCCTCTACCAAAAGAGGAGTAGTATCGAAAAGAACGACCCCTCCAGGAAGATGAGCCGGAATAGGGTTTTAGAGGCTGGCACAAAGAGGCGCTAAGTGATTTAGCTTCCGCTTTCGAGGTCTGAAGTTTTTCTAGGCTTTCATCAGCCTTTCTGCCAAAGAGCCTCGAGCCATCAAAGGGCATGTTGAGGAGTCTGGTGCAAACCCCGACTTCCTCAACCACGCAAATCTGCATAGCACAACGATTGCAGCCATGGATCTGCTGATACTATCAGCAGTATCTAGTCCAGACTGGAGACATTCCCCCATTGCCTCCTTCCCGTCTTTGACTATATTCAGGAAGCCTTCCCTTTCCTCGCCTTCCAGAATATGATCAGCCGCAGCCGAAATACAGTCCCACAGGGTATGGGTAAACCTGGCTAGGGTACAGGTGACATTTGCCGACTTAAGTGCCATACTGCCTGACGTGAAAACTTTATGTGCCCAGGCATCAATTTTTTATCCTCTCTATCTGGAGGGATAGTTGGATAAGCAGTTTGTTTTGAAGTAGATGCTGCCTGAATGACTAAACTCTCTGGAGTCAGATGTTTATTCAAATATTCAGGATCCGTTCCAGCTGGTCTATATTTTCTTGGAAAAGTGCTATCTGCAGCAGCAATAGTTTCTGGTCCTTTGAAGGGCCCTGTGAAAAGGGAGAACAGGATCTTTCTGATGTCCCTTGACGATTATATCCGTCATGTCATCTTGTTCAAAAATGGGTGAAGTATTACCCCAACCCATATATTCAACTACCCTGGTCATAAGACCCCTGTACCCAGCCTCTGCATGCTCTGCAGGATCAGGCTTGGCGAACTCTAATTCTGGGGATGTGTCCACTCCACTGGCAGAATGTAGAGTATCACTCGGGTCTCTCATTCTAGATTCCTGGTCAATAAGTTCCTCAGGAACTTGTCTTGTACCATAAGTAACTCCCAAAGGAGCAACCTCGTCTTCTTCTGAAGCAGACTCTTCATAGATTGCTGATATAGATTTGAAAAAGTCTGACCTGGGCAAAGGAGTGAATCTCCTTTCTTCCTCTTCCATCTGCTTCGAAGGAAATGGCAAATCCCTCGAAGTTTTCGAGGGTGTCTTCGAAGTCTTCGAAGTTTTCGAAGATGACTTCGATAATGGCGTTGACTTATTTGGCTTTGGCGTCGAAATTATCGACGTCGAGGGCGTCGACGAAGTTGTCAAAGTCTTCGACGACTTGTGTTTCTTGCATGGCACTGGAGAGGTGCTCGACTCTCGAAGAGTCTTCGACGGTTTTACGTCGACTCAAGGTTTTTTTGCATTCCTCAACGCTACCGATCTTGGCCATGGTAGCCTTGGACTTCCTTTTGTCGTCCAATGGAGCGACTTTAGGGGTATGGCTTTTTCGAGGGTCTTTAGAGGAGGTTGGGGCTGCATTCTCGAAAACCTCCATCTTTTTGCGGAATTCTTCCCACTTACTGGGAGAATCCGATTTAGTCGGACAACGAATTTCTTCGGTCGACTCTGAAGATGATGGAGATGGAACAAGTTACTTACCTGTAACTGTTGTTCTCCAGCATGGGTCTGGCATGGATTCACATGCTCATGAATATTCCCTGTCGTCAGGCCGGGAATCCTCGGTATAGAAAAAAATCAGTATCAGTTTCATTTCTGATTTGTCTTTCTTAGTAGTAACCAATCACTGGTCTCTGGGTCATACTGCCCCCAGCCAATGACTGCCCTCTTCCTAAGCCCCGCCTCCGGCAGCCATCCTCAGATTTGGTAGCACGTAAAGTGGCAGTATGACCAAGTGAAGAGCTGCAGAGGGGTAGGCGGGAGGGTTCGCATGTGAATCCATGCCAGACCCATGCTGGAGAACAACAGTTACAGTTAAGTAACTTGTTCCTTCTCCAGCATGGGGTCTGGCATGGATTCACATGCTCATGAATAAGAATACATAGCAGTACACACATGCACAACCACGGGAGGTGGCAACAGGCTCAACATTAAGCAATACAACAACTCAACATTAAGAAACTCTTACCTCCACACCAGGCTCACCTTAGGCGAACTGGTTGCGCAGCACTGCTTGGCCGACCCTGGACTCCTCCCTGGAGTCCTGATCGACGCAGTAGAATCTTGTGAAGGTGTGCGTCGACCTCCACGTTGCAGCCCTGCAGATGTCCAGCAGGGGCACATCAGACAGGGACGCCGTGGTAGCAGCAATCGCTCTGGTCGAATGGGCTCTCGGACGGCCGGGCAGCTGTCGGTTTGCCAACCGGTGACAGTGCATGATGCAGCCGGAGAGCCATCTGGAAATGGAAGTCTTCGAGAGCGCCTTCCTTGATTCACAGTCCCAAAGTTCACAAACAGTTGTGACGTCTTCCGAAAACTCTTTGTGCGGTCCACGTAGAACTTCAGCGCTCTAGCTACATCCAGCGAGTGCAAAGTCCTCTCAGCCGGTGACAAAGGCGACGGGAAGAAAACTGGCAACACCAAGGGCTCGTTGAGGTGGAAGTCGGACGGCACCTTGGGCATAAAGGATGGGTGTGTCCTCAGCACCACCCTCGTGTCATGAAAAGTCAAGCATGGAGGCTTGCAAGATGGGGCCTGGATCTCTCCCACTCGTTGTGCGGAGGTGATGGCCACGAGGAAAGCTGTCTTCCATGACAGGAACTTCAAAGGCGCCGAATGCATTGGCTCGAATGGGGCCCCCATGCCGGGGCAGGAGCCTTCACCGGCGGGAATGATCGGAATAGTCCCTTCATGAATTCTTTCACCAGGCGATGAGACCACAAGGACGCCCGTCCCGTCGTCCTGGTATATCGGGAGATTGCAGCCAGATGTATTTTGATGGAGGCGTGAGCCAGTCCAGCTTTGGCCAGCGACAGTAGGTACGGCAGTACTTGAGGGGCCGTAATCCGCAGAGGGTTAATCTTCTGTGCACGACACCAGACAGAGAACCTCTTCCATTTATGTCCGTAGCACTTGAGAGTTGAGGACGCCCTGGCCTTTGCAAGAATCTCTCTGCAGTCGGCCGGGATGTCGTACCCTCCAAACTCTAGTGCTGCAGGAGCCAGGCCTGCAAGTTCAGCGACTCCGGGTCGTGGTGAAGAATGGCGCCTCCTTCTCTGGAGAGAAGGTCTGCGTCTGTCGGCAGCTTGACTGGTGGGGACGTTGACAAGTCCAGAAGGTCTGGGAACCAGATCTGCCTCGGCCACGCCGGTGCGACGAGGATCATCCTGCACCGGGACCTCTTGAGCTGGTTGATGAGCCGGAGCAGCAACGGCAGCGGAGGGAACGCATAAAGAAATAGGCCGTCCTAGGGGAACGAGAAAGCATCGCCCATGCTCCTCGGCTGGGGGAACCTGCTGGCGAACCTCCGGCACTTGGAATTTGTCGCCGTCGCGAAGAGATCGATTTGGGGTTCGCCCCATCGTCGGAAGAGTCGATCCACTTGATCCTGGCGTAGTTCCCACTCGTGGCACGAGCGCAGCTCCCTGCTGAGTGAGTCGGCGATCATGTTTTTTATTCCTGCCAGATGAAGAGGCACCAGAAACATCTCTTGGGCGACGGCCCAATGCCACAGATCCTGGGCTTCCTTGGATAGGGCCGGGGACCTGGTTCCGCCCTGCTTCCGGATGTAGAACATCGTGGTGGTGTTGTCGGTGAAGATCCTCACCACCTTGCCCTTGAGGGACGGAAGAAAGGACCAGAGGGCCCAGAACACCGCGCGGAGCTCCAAGATGTTGATGTGGAGAGACTTCTCCTCGGGGAGCCAAAGGCCTCTCGCGTGAAGATCTCCGGAGTGTGCTCCCCAACCTTCCAGGGAGGCATCCGTCGTCACCGGGTGAGCTGGGGTCTGAAAGTCCGTGCCCGGCAACAGATGGGAGCGGGTACCCCACCACCGGATTGCCTCACGGAACGTCTCGTTGAGGGATCCTGTCCTCGAAGCTGCCCGTCGACTGGATCCAGCGGGCGTCGAGGAACTCCTGTAAGGGTCTCATCCGAAGCCTGCAAAGGCGCACCAGATAAATGCAGGAGGACATCATCCCGAGGAGGGACTTGATAGATCGTACCCTGGCCATGTCCGTGGCCAGCAGACGCTGCACCTTGCCCAGAATGGTCCTGGTCCTTTCCTCCGACGGCGAGGCCAGCCGCGCCACTGTGTCGAGCTTGGCTCCCAGAAACAAGGCGACTTGCGACGGAACCAGGTGGGATTTTGGAAAGTTGATGGGGAATCCCAGGTCCGTGAGCAGCTGGACGGTCTTCGCAGTGTGCTCCACGGCGAGCTCCCTTGTCCTTGCCCGGATGAGCCAGTCGTCCAGGTAGGGGTAGACGTGGATCCCCTGTAGGCGCAGCCGCGCCGCCACCGGTGCAGGCACTTGGTGAACACCCTGGGTGCCGACTTCAATCCGAACGGGAGGGCCTTGAACTGGTAGTGCTGCCCTTGGACCACGAACCTGAGGAACTTTCGGTGTCTTTTTAGAATGGGGATGTGGAAGTACGCATCCTCCAAGTCCGACGACGAAAGGAAATCGCCCTCCTCCAGCTGTCAAAGCACATGCTGGAGGGTGACCATACGGAACTTCTGTGCCTTGATGTACTTGTTCAGTCGTCGTAGGTCCAGGATGGGGCGCCATCCTCCTGTCTTCTTTTTTACGAGGAAGTACCTTGAGTAAACTCCGGAGCCCCGAAGCCTCTTTGGGACGAGCTCGATGGCACCCTTCTTGAGCATCGCCCTTACTTCCAACAGTAGTTGAGGGACGTGATTTTCCTTCTTGGCCACGGGTGGAACGCGAGGGCACTTCTTCTGAAACTCGACCTCCTACCGGGGTGCTTCGGCGGGGGCTCGACCCCACGGTCGGTTCAATCTTGTTTGGAGGCCGCCTTGCCTCCTTGACCTTCTCGACGACGACGGACACCACCTGACTTTCCGCGTCCCCTGTAGGCTTTCTGGGGCGAAGATCTTGCCGCTTGGCGGTAAGTGGAAGAGCCACTGCCGGATCCCTTGGAGGCACCTTGTCTGACTCCGGAGATCCGAAAGGACGGCCGTCGTTGTTGGAGCACTCCCAGTGCCCGGGCCGTCTGTCTGTCTTGATGGCCTGAAGGGACTCATCAACCGCCTTCCCAAACAGGTTGTTCCCGTCGAAGGGCATGTCCAAAACCTTGGTTTGTACGTCCTGGCGGAAATCCGTGGCCTTGAGCCATCCTCGTCGTCTCAAGCAAATGCCGTTGCCCAACTGATGGAAACCGGTGTCGGCGATGTCCGTTGCCACCGTAATGGCGTGGTCCGAAGCAATCACCCCCTCCTGTAGGATTTCAAGGGCCTCAGCCCTTTTGGCGTCTGGAAGGAAGTCTAACAGAGGGGCCATTTTGAACCACAACTCCCTGTCGTAGCGGGCTACGATAGCCAGGGCGTTGGACGCCTTGATAGTCGTTGCTGCGGATGAGATGATCCGTCGTCCCATCGTGTCCAACTTCCTGCCCTCGCCGTCCGGCGGGGAAGTTGATGTCAAGGCCGATGCCCCCCCAGCTTTCTTCTTTGCCGCCGCCGAGACGACCGAGTCCGGGGTAGGTTGTGCCCGAAGGTACAAGGGGGCAGCGTCGGGGACCCGGTACTTCTTCTCGTACCGGTCCCTCTTTGCCAGCGCCGTGACAGGGTTCTTGAGGAGGATGAGCCCCTCATCCCAGATGTCATCAAGAAGCGGTACGGCGAGGACCGTCTTCCTTTTAGCCTTGCGCCGTTGGTAAAGGAACCCTTCTTTCTTCTTTTCTTCTGGGCAGAGCTGAAAAAGCTCGGATGCCCTGGAAATCATGGCGTGAAAGGATCCAATCTTGTCGGGCGAGGACGCCCGAGCAGGGGGTGACGGGGGACACGTCCCATTGTCGCCGTACCCGTGCCTGTATCATCCCCGTGGGTAGTAGACCGGGGGGAAGGCAGAGCAGGCCGCAGAGGTGGGAGAGGTGGCGTAGGATGAGTCGTCCTCCTCTTATGTGGTGGGCTCTCCGAAGGTCCTGGCTCCGGTTCCCCCGTCGGGTCTGGCTCAGGTACCTCCGTAGGGGGAAGGGGCAACCTTGTCCTTATCTCCGAGCATAAGGACTGAATCGCTGATAAAATGGCCGCCGAGGTGTCCTGCGGCGCCGACGGGCACGAGGGCTCTTGAGGAGCCTCGTCGGCGACACCGTCGCTCTCGTCGTCGCCCTCGTCGGGATCCCTCCCGATGGGCTGGGCCTCTTCCACGACTTTGATGAGCTCTTCTTCAGAGGTCGTTATCCGTATCCAAGATGGCCACCAGCCCCTGCCCCACCTTTTCCAACGCGGACTTCGTGGGGGTCTTCTCAAGGGCCTGAAAGACGACTCCCTCTGCGGTGGCAGGGAGACTCTGGGTCCTGAGGGCGCCTCCACTGGTGTAGCCTTCACAGGCTGAGCCAGGGCCGCGGCGACATCTTCAATCGAGGTCTTAGCAGGGTGAATTAAGGCCATCGTCACCTTCTGGACGCCTGGGGCCTTCACTTTGGGGGGAGGGTCTGCGCCTTGCTCCCCCTCTGCCGGAATCGAGATCGACCGGGGCCTCTCCAGAAGCTTCGCCGGGTTCTTGGACTTCCTCTTACCCGAGCCAGAGCGTTGGCTCGTGGTTGATGGCGCCGGGGAGGATGCGCCCTGCCTGGCAGCCAAGGAGCCCGACCGGTCGGCGCTCCCGGTGCACACGGACTCGCGGTGCTAAGCCTTTTGTTGGGCCCCCCCATCACCGGGGCACCCTCACAGGACTTAGAAGACCGCTCGGACTTCTTTTTCTTCTTCTCGCCTGACCGGCTCTTCCCTTCTAGCCAGTTGGCGAGATGGAGGTGGCGATCCTTCATGGTCCGCTCCGACATGTTCCCACAAAACGCACAGTCCTTCTTGTGCGTCTTGTCCTCATGGAGACGGTAGAGGCATAACGAATGCTCGTCCTCCTTGAAAACATTCTGAAGCTGGCATCCAGGGCAGGTCCTGAACAGCTTCCCGGGCGTCAAGCTTCCTTTCTCCTGGGCCATGTCCGGGGTAGGCCTCGGAACTTCTGGAATCCTCCAAAAGCGTAACTCGATGAAATCTTCACCCTTGAGGGGCGCAGAAAACTCCAAAACGGATCCCCATTGATCGGATGTAGAAACGGTGGAGCTTGAGGCTCTATTTAACCGAAAAATGAGAAAAATCTCCTGAAAAAGCGCAAAAACGCAGCAAAAGCTCAAGAGCTACAGCACGAGGACTCCCAACACTTGAACGTGCGGTAAAAATCTGAGGATGGCTGCCGGAGGCGGGGCTTAGGGAGAGAGCAGTCATTGGCTGGGGGCAGTGTGACCCAGAGACCAGTGATTGGGTACCACTAAGAAAGACAGATCAGAAACGAAACGGATACTGATTTTTTTCTATACCGAGGATTCCCGGCCTGACGGGGAATATTCATGAGCATGTGAATCCATGCCAGACCCCATGCTGGAGAACTAGGTCTCCTCTTCATTTTTTTCGATGACGACGAAGAGTGTCTCGATCTACTCCTAGATCGAGATCTCTTCGAGTGCCTATGCGATCCGATTCCTTAGAATCAGTCGCTTTCTTGTGTCTTTTTGACGAAACCTTTTTTGAGGCCTCCCTCCCCACTGACAGTTTTTACCTCTCCTCTCACGAAGAGCTTTTTCGGTCATAGATTGGCAGGACCCGCAGTCGTCGGTTCAGTGACTGGAACCGAGACACCAGAGACAAATCCGGTGGGGATCGGTAATCGACTTCTTAGATTCACATTCTGCACACTTTTTAAACCCAGTTCTGGGTGTCGAAGGTGTCGAAGATGACGACATTTTCTTCACAGAAAATAGAAGCGCGCCGTTCTCGATAGCGAAGCGATCGGAAAAACGGAACTGAAGCAACGGGCGCGGCTCGAGCTATTTATACCATCGGTGACGTCGACAGAGTATGGAGTACATCGAGGGACAATCGACACCACGACCTCCAGCACAGCGCCCTCTGCCGAGAAAATTTGTTTCCGAAGCAGCGAAGCTGGAGAACCATTTATCACAAGATGAGGAATACGTGGGAGGACACAATCCATTCGAATACCATTTTTGGGAGGGGGGCTGCAGGGGGTTCTACTTTCTCTTTTTTGGGACCCCTAAACTTTTAGCCTTTCCACCCCTTTTTGTGGACAGCAGACCTTCTACTGAGTTGCCAGGCCACTACAACACTTTTAGAGTATATGGTGCTATAGTAGCCTACATGGCTCACAGGGAGGGGCAGGGATGTGGAAACGTTTAATTTGCTATTTACTGCAAAGCAACAAACTTTTAAAGTTTATTTGCTATTCACTGTACTGTGTGTGGTTGGCCACTGGGCAGCAGCGTTGCGCCAAATAAGATATTAATGGTGAAATGCACCATTTAACAAAAAAAGTGGAATTTCTTTTCAACATTTTTTGGAGGGGCAAGAATAATTTTTGGGGGCGAGTAGGATGAGTAACTAACTTAGCACTGTAGACCTAGTGACATTTTAAATAATTTAATTTGCTAGGTCTGAGGGGTATTTAAGCCCTCCCACAGACCCCACATTTTAGCCCTAGGGGGATTTTATCACCCTACATTGGTTTTAGGGAGTAGACTGGAGGCAGCTGTAATTTAGTTTCGGCTTCACCAGGGGTGCATGTCAATTGAAAGCATTAGTAGAACAAGTTACTTTCTTACCTGGTAACGTTCTTTCGATGGGATGGTCCGACGACGTATTCCATATCTATGACATGTAATCACCACAGCTGTGCTGCTTCGGAAACTTTTTTCGGCGTCTGCGTCCTGCGTCGATGCGCCGTCGTCGAGGACCTCCTCCGACGTCCGACGTCATCCGATGTGATAAGTAGGACGCACGACGCCCGTAGCCTCAGTTGTAGTTTTTTCCCCCAGAACGTGTGACACTAGCCAATTGCCAGTCAGACACAAAGCCTTGCGGAACGTAAGCTGCAATCGCAAAGAAATTCTGCTGCGGGGAAGGCACGGCGGGAGCGATATGGAATACGTCGTCGGACCATCCCATCGAAAGAACGTTACCAGGTAAGAAAGTAACTTGTTCTTCGAGGGGATTGGGTCCTCCGACGTATTCCAGATCTATGACAGACTCCCAAAGCAGTACCAGAGCAAGGAGGAGGGAAAGAATTTAGAATCAAAATTTAGAATAGCCAATCAAATAGCAGAGCAAAGGACCGCCTTGCCAAAGGCCAGATCCTGTGCTCGGATGGAATCAAGGGAATAGTGACGTACAAATGTATGTACTGAAGCCCAGGTGGCTGCATCACAGATGTTGCGAATAGGAACACCCCTCTGCAGGGCAGTAGATGCAGCCATACCCCTGGTAGAATGGGCCCGCAAGCCAGCCGGTGGGTCCTTACCCGCCAAGCGGTAGCACTCCGAGATGGCCAAAATAATCCAGCGAGACAAAGTCTGTTTCGTCACTGCTTGCCCTAAACGCTTTACAGCGTAACCAATAAAGAGTTGATCGTCCACTCTGACCCGGGACATGAGTGAAACATAAAAGCTTAAAGCTCTCCTAGGATCAAGCCTATGGAGCCTCTCCTCTTCCTTACCAGGATGCGGAGGAGGAAGAATGCCGGAAGAACAACCTTCTGGGCCAAATGAAATTCCGTCACTACCTTCGGAAAGAAGGACGAACTCTAAGGACAACCCTGTCCTTGTGAAATACAGTGAAGGGTGGCTTAACTGAAAGTGCCTGCAACTCACTCACTCTGCGAGCGGAAGTAACCGCAACTAAAAACACAGTTTTCAGAGTTAACAGCCTCAAAGGGCAAGAATGTAAAGGCTCAAACGGAGCACCCATAAGAAACTTAAGAACAAGGTTTAAATCCCAACCGGGCACCAGGAAAGGTGACGGAGGGAACACATTAGTGAGCCCTTTCAGAAACTGTGAAATCAAAGGGATTTTAAAGTAAGAACACTCTTCAGACGAGCGCTTAAAGATGGACAGCGCCGCAAGGTAACCTTTAATGGTACCCACTTGCAAGCCCCTGTGGGCCAAAGAAAGTAAAAAGGACAGAACCATGGGGATGTCGCATGCAAAAGGATCCACATTCTGAACTCGGCACCAGTCGCAGAACTTACGTCTACGGCAACGGTACAGAGACTTTGTTGCTGGCCTTCGGGCCGAAAGCAACACCTCCATCACGTCTTCAGGGAGGTCCCAATCCTTATACCTCAACCTTTCAGAAGCCAAGCGTGAAGGTTGAGGGATCTGACCTCTGGATGGAGAACCTGACCCCCCTCCCGTGAGAGCAGATTGTCTCGGTAGGGAAGACGACGCGGAGGGCAGATGGACAAGTCGAGAAGGTCCGGGTACCACGTCCTCCGAGCCCACGCCGGAGCAATGAGGATCATCCGGGAACCGAACTTCCGTAACCTCCGCAGCACTTGCGGGATGACGGGGACTGGAGGAAACTCGTACAGCAGCGGGAACGACCACTCCACCACGAACGCGTCTCCTAAGGCTCCTTTTGGAGGAAATTCCCGCGAGCAAAACCTTTCGCACTTCCGGTTGACACTGGAGGCGAAGAGATCCACTTGAGGGGTCCCCCAAAGGGCGAAGATCTCCAGGAGAATCTCCTGAGCCAACTCCCACTCGTGAGAGATCGTGCTCTGCCTGCTCAGAGCGTCCGCCGTCACGTTTTCGTCTCCGGCCAGATGAACTGCCGAGATCGAAACTTCCTGCTGGATGGCCCAGAACTCGAGCTGCATCGCCTCCCTGCACAGAGGAAGTGACCCTGCCCCCCCCCCCTTTTTGTTGAGGTAGTGCATGGCCACTGTGTTGTCCGTCAGGATCAGGACACTCTTTCCTCGCACAGTCGGCAGAAAAGCCTTCAGGGCTAGCCTGACGGCCCTCAGCTCCAACAGATTGATATGGAGTCTGGACTCCGATGGAGACCAACGACCGCTGACTGTCAGCCCGTTGGCATGAGCTCCCCAACCCGTGAGGGATGCATCCGTCACGATCGTCACCTCCGGCCAGGGAAGCCAAAAAGGAGCCCCCTTCATCAAGTTGCCTTCGACGGCCCACCACAGAAGGTCCCGGGCGACCGAGTGCGGCACCTGAACCGGGTCCGACATCCTGCCGGAGGACTGCGACCATTGCGTCTTGAGCGCCCACTGCAAAGATCTCATCCGCAGGCGAGCCTCTGGCACCAGAAGAATGCAGGATGCCATGAGGCCGAGCAGCCTCAAGAACTCGAACGCTGGGAGCATCTGGGCATGCTGAAACTTGTGCACCATCTGCTGAATGTGAAGAGCCCTCACCTGGGGAGGAAAACACTGCCCCAGGGAAGTGTCGAGCACTGCTCCGATGTACTGGAGCCGCTGTGTTGGCGTCAAATGGGACTTCTTTAAATTGAGGGAGAAGCCCAGCCTGTGAAGGGAGCGGCAGGTGACGGACAGATGATCCAGGACTTGCTCGGGAGAGCTCCCCCTGACCAACCAATCGTCCAGGTAGGGGTAGACGTGAATCCCCCCTTGCCTGAGATGCGCTGCCACCACCACCATGAGCTTGGTGAAAACCCTCGGGGCGGAGGTCAATCCGAACGGCAGGACCCGAAACTGAAAGTGCGAGTCACCAACCGCGAACCTCAGGTACTTCTTGTGCTTGGGATGGATCGGCACATGGAAGTAAGCATCCTTGAGGTCGAGTGACACCAACCAGTCCTGAAGCTGAAGGGCCTGGAGGACTTGAGAGAGAGTAACCATCTTGAACTTGTCCTTCCTGAGGAGTTTGTTCAAATCGCGCAAGTCCATGATGGGTCTCAATCCCCCGTCTTTCTTCGAAATCAAAAAATAAGGGGAATACCATCCCTTGTTCCTCTCTGCTACAGGCACCAGTTCTATGGCGCCTTTCTCCAGCAGGGCTTGAATTTCCTGTGCAAGGAGCGGATACGGACTCTGCAAAGAGAGGTTCCCCGGTGGATTGTCGCGAGGCCTGTGCCGAAAAGGAAGACAGTAGCCGTGGGTTATGATCTCCAGAACCCACACATCTGAAGTAATGGCTTGCCACTCTACAAGATGCTGCGCCAGCCTTCCCCCAACCGGCGAACCATGGGACATGGCCTCATGACTGAGTGGGAGCGGCCGCGGCGTTACCTGAGGGCAAAGAGGCAACTGCCCGAGCGGCCTTGGCACCACGGGTACCCTGTCGTCCACCTCTGGTACCCCTGCGTTGGCCTCTTTGACTGCCAGCTCCTCTCGCTTTACTGAAGGACGAGTAATAGCGAAAGGAACCACCCCTCCACTGCTGTCCCCTAGGACGAAAAGGCGGAGGTTGGCGAACTGCAGCGCCCAACGACTTCGCTGCAGCTTTCGAGGTCTGCAACCTCTCAAGGCTCTCGTCAGCCTTGCTGCCAAAAAGGTGTTCACCGTCAAAGGGCATGTTGAGGAGCAGAGACTGCACATCAGGAGCAAACCCCGACTTCCGCAACCACGCAAACCTGCGTATCACTAGGCTCGCCGCCATGGACCTACTGACGCATTCAGCTAAATCCAAACCCGACTGAACGGACTCACACATGGCATCCTTACCATCCTGGACCATAGCAAGGAAACCATCCCGTTCGTCCCCTTCGGGAATACGTTCAGCCGCTAACGCAACACAGTTCCACAGAGTGTGTGTGAAACGAGACAAGGCACAAATGGAGTTGGCCGCCTGAAGCGCCATACCACCAGAAGAAAACACTTTCTTCGCCCAGCCATCAAAACGTTTGTCGTCCCTATCCGGAGGGATGGTAGGGTACGACGCCTGCTTTGCCGGGGCCGTGGCCGCCTGCACCACCAAACTCTCCGGAGTAGGGTGCCTGGTCAAGTAGTAGGGGTTGCTACTGGCTGGACGGTATTTACGCGACAAGGACCTGCCCACCGCCGGGAGACTCTCCGGAGCAGTCCAAGCCGCCGCCACCCTTCTCTGTAAAGCCATATGGAACGGCAGTACCGGATCAGTTGGGGGACCAACATCAAGAATGTCCGTCAGATCATCCTGCACAAACTCCCCTGGGGGAGCAGACCATCCCAAGTACTCAGAAACCCTAGCCATAAGGCGCCGGTACGAGGAATCGGCATGAGAGCCAGGCTCAGGCCTACAAAACTCCACCTGCGGAGAGGTGTCCAGTTCACTGGCATCATGCAGTGACTGTCTCAAATCGTCAAACTGACTATGGCCCGAGACAATTTCATCTGGAACCTGACTAGGAACCAGGCCATCAGAATCCTCATCCGCCTGTGAAATATAGTCCAGGTGGCGAAAAGAAGGCACCCGAGAGGGCTTACTCTTAACCAGAGCCTTCCTAGGGGGTTCTCCCGTGCCACGGGGTACCTCCGACACGAAAGGGGTCGATGGCGTCGAGCGAATCGGCGCCGGCGTCGAGAACACCGGCATCAGCGCCGAGAGGATCGGCGTCGAGGAAATCGGCGTCGACGTCAGATGCAGCGCCTCCAGCATCGGCGGCGTCGACACAGCCCTCGAGGCCGGAGCCCCGAGCGTGTCCCTCGACGACCTGAGCGTCGACGGCTTTGACGACTCCCTCGGAGCCGGAGCCTCGAGAAAGCCTGTCGACGCCCTCGACGCCTCAGACGTCGATGTCTTCCTCGAAGACCTCACAGGTGCACACGGTCTCGAACGCGTCGAGGACCGGGACCTGGAACGGGTACGTCGAGAACGAGTCTCCTTGTCCGAACGGGATCTCTCCCGTGACTCGTGCCGACCACTCTTGCAAGGGGTGTCTCTCGACCTCTCACGACCGACCCCACTCGAGGGCGCGGACGGCTTAGTACCCTGCGACTCAAGAATCGCCAGCATTTTCTTCCCGAAGGAAGCCCATTCCTCCGGCGTCGCACGGCTGGTGGGGTAAGCGACGTGCCGGGCAGAGCCCTCCGAAGAGGACCTGGAAGACGACTGGTGTCGGCGCTTCCGAGAACGCCTCGAAGAGGCTGAGGAGTGGCGAGACCGACTCCTAGAAGGAGACCAACGAGACTTCCGACGGTGACGCGGAGAGTCACCCCTCGAATCATCCATCGAAAGCCCCGCAGACTTCGACTTCCTGGGTTTGGACACCCGACCTAACGACAACTTCTTCTTACGTTTGCGTAAGGCTTTGGACGTGAGCGACTGGCAGTCGATAGTCATCCGTGACGTGGGCCTCCCCGAGGCACCAGAGGCAGGCGTCGTGCGAGTCCGTCACCGACATCTTGGACCCACACTCCCCGCACTTCTTGAAACCCGGACGCGGGGTCGAAGACGAAGTAGAAGACATCTTCACACGAAGGATTTTCACAAAACGAACAGGTTCGAAGAACCGAGAAGAACAGAACTCTAAAGAGTCGAGGCATGAACCGAGAATTACGAAGCATCACGTTCGCGGAAAAAACGGAACTGAGGCTACCGGCGTCGTGCGTCCTACTTATCACATCGGATGACGTCGGAGGAGGTCCTCAACGACGGCGCATCGACGTCATCGACACAGGAGCTGAAAAAAGTTTCCGAAGCAGCACAGCTGTGGTGATTACATGTCATAGATATGGAATACGTCGGAGGACCCAATCCCCTCGAAGCCAAATGTATCTATTTGGTGAGCAGTGGGGTAGGGACGTATTTTTGTACATCCTGCACACAGCCATGTTCTGGGGTATCAATTAGGAAGATGGCTGTTGTGCATATGGTGGCCCAATCTGAGCATAACCCTGCACCCTCCATAATGGTTAAGCCTGGTTTAGACCAATCCCTGTCCGTTAAAGGTCCATTACACACCTCTGGGTGGGCCTGAACGTTTTGGCATTTGTGGGTGCCTGCCATATTGGCTGGCTGCCAAAACATTTGATAGGTACCCTGGTGTGTGAATGGAGTACCTCTGTGTTCTAAGAGCCATCTCTGCCACTGTTTGCCCTTCTGGCTTGTGGTTGACACTCCTGGTAAAACCACATTTTCTTCCTTTTGGCCGTCTGGGTCATCGTTGAGCCAGTTTTCAGGATCCTGTAAAGCACACCTGGAAAAGAATGCTGTAGAACTCAACTGGTTGTTTCAGCTTTCTAGAACTCTATTTTTCAGGATCCATGAAAACTACTCATCTCTGGGGAAGTGGGTTATTGGAGATACTTACCCTCAGAGGCCCATGTGGTCCAAGTGCTCTGCAGGTTAGCCATTCATTTTCATTGGCCCCAATCCCGCTATGCTGTATCTTTTCCTGGAGCGGCTTGCTCTCAAATTTGGCACTGGAGCTCTTTAAGTGGGTCTTCTCTGGCATGTTTGGAAGTGGCTTAAATCTTAGCTGACCAATAGTGTTGATACATGCACTGTATTTTTACTATGCATTTTGTTTGACCAATACTACATATTTTTACCTAACAAAAGATTCTATGTGTAATTTGATATCAAAGTGTCTATATCTCAGTATACCAACATGGGCGTTTTCTTTGGTCATCTGTGTGAAATAACAGTGCTTCCCTACCAGGTGTGCCTTTTAGTATCATGCAGATGCCTAGTTAGATATTAATAGTCCTTCCAGAGGAAGTGTTTCACTACTTCTCTCTTGTAAGCACAGTCTCTCTTCAGAAGAAATGTGCCTGACTCACTTCCAAGTGACAGTGTCCAACCTGCATCCAAGCCATTTACAATAGTGGCTGGCCTCTGTTTGGGAGAATTGCCAGTTTCTGTGCCAATTCCCTTTACCCTTAGAGACCCCCAGTCCTTAGCTGGAATCCGGGACCTTGTGGTTTCTTTTTACCACCTTTTGTGCAATATATCTGCAGGCTGATTTCTCAGCTGTAGTACAGCACCAATGGGAGACCATTTTACCAAAATGGCCCTGGTCTTTGTTTTTTGTCATTTCTTCTTTGTTAGTTCCTTCTGGGCTTTTATTCTGTCTAGATCAGGTTTGAGTCAGTTGTGTGTTTTGCCTTTGGTGGGCTTCAGCCCTGAATCCCACCCAAACACCAGTGTGTATGAAAAGGCAGGAAGTGAGGGAAGAGCCGAACCTTCATTGGCTTCGTTTGTAGGCATGCCTGGTCGAATACAGTTCCAACTGGCCATGTGGCTGTCCTAGGGGATGACCCCCCCCCCCGCCCCTCCTCCTGTGTGATTGAGAACTTAGTGCTGTTAACGAATGGGATATCACATACAAGGCAAGGGTTTTGGGACTGCAGGCAGAGTTGACCACTGGACATCACATTCAAAGAAGACACAGAAGCCAGCAGCACCTTCTAGAACTGGGAAAGCACTGGTGAAGCCTTGCAGCTGTGCTGACCCCATTTTCCCATCGACAGGGAAGCTCCGCAAAGGACTCCCACCCTCAGTCTGGTGGGACCAACTAGCCTCAAGACCTGCTTCGTTCTGGGCCAACCCCTGTGTCGCTGCAACCTTTCTGAGCTGCAATTTCCCAATACCCCGGGTACCTGGACCATTGACGAGTGCAACATCTTTGTGTGAGTCTACAGAAGCAGGAAACCTTCAACCAGAGTCCCCTCACCATAGTTCAGGACTGAGCAAATTTCAACCAAAGTGATTTGTTCCTCTTTGGCACTGAGAAAAAGGCACCAAAACCACTGAAACTAGTGGAATCCATTACAGCAGAGTACAAAAAGAATGGACTTACCTGCATTATTGCTACTTGAATAACTTGATTCTGAAATTCTACTTGATGTTACTATTAGTTGCCTCATAACCTAGTGTGATTCATTTGCTTTATGTGTATATAAATAAATAACTTTAATATAACTTTTAAGAGTGTTTACTTGAATACTTGTGATGACTGGTTTCATTGTATTGCTCTACAGCTCACAGTACCCCTTCTAAGATAATCCTGGCTGGTCAGCCACTCTACCAACTTGTGTAGTACAGGCCTATGTTAACAGCTGAGTTACTAATACCAAGCCAATAAGTCTCGAGTCCCACACCAGTTGCACTCTACAAAATATTACCTAACAGCCTCTTTCCAAGGGTTCCATTAGCTGTACTGCATACATGGGCATAATGTGTCTGGCTAACACTACACCCACAGCGCCATGCTCAGCCTGGCACAATCGCAGTGCTATGCTGGCCAGCTTGATTTCACAATCACAGATTTTCTTGCCCTCTAAGGCACCATCCTGTGCAAGCTCAGCGCTCTCTGGATTCTTGAGTCTTTCGGGTTCCTCTGCAGTTTCTCACGACTCCATAGCTATTTCTGGGTCAGTATTGGGTACAATTCCATGTTTACCTAACTGTAGGTTGTATACACGTTTTGCAGCCTTTTGGGATTTCTGACTTTCTTCCAGTGCTCAGAGGAACATCTGTTGAAGTCCCTCTGTCACTGCACATCTTATTGGTTAGCTTATCCTGCAGTAGTACAAATGGCTACTAGGGCAGAGTTCCCAGGTTATTCTATTAACCTGAAAATGTTTTGAGAAGAAGTATGCTAGTGGCAGCTATACTTTTTGGCTACACCAAAAGGTATAGTCATTCGTAGTGCGTTATTAGCCAAAGGCCATATAGGTTTATGCAGTGATGTAAAGTCCTACCACCAGCCATGTTTCGTGGCATTTGTATGAGTGACTACAAGGCATTGACAAAGGCATCCCTGGTTTGGGTTTAAATCAGTGTAACCTGGCTTAGTGTCTCAGACAACCCAAAACATCCCGCATGAAGTGCCTGTGTGTTTGACGGTTTTACTTCCCAGCAATAACTGTCTGGTCTCCCAACCTGTGCGTTTCTTGAGTGGGAATTGGTGGTCTGGCTTATAAGCCCCTGAGTGAATGTGTTTCTAAAGTGGGGACCCTGGACAAACCTTGGATCTGTATTAAAACTCAACTGAAGACTGCTGACGGGAAGGGCTGCTACTTCAGACCTTTGTGTGGTCATACTGGCTGTGCTATTGGTCCTTTGTCTTTGCAGTCCTGCCTCCTATTGCTGGCAGAATCCTTGCTTGGGCCTTACCTTGCTTCAAACAGCCTTACTTGCTGGACTGCCCGACTGCCCTTGCTACACCCTTTCTCGTCTTCAGATCCTGATTGGTCCTGTGAAGTCTGGTGCCTCGAAGTGTGAGCACCTCTGTTCTGTAATATTGTGGAACTTGAATGGCTGCTTGCTACACTGTCTCAGCTAGTCGTGTAACTGTCCTGGTCACCTCCATCCCTCGTCTTTCCCGCTGGACCATTCCTGCTTCCTGTTTTGAGCCCTGAGCACCTTACGAACTTCGTTGGGTCTTCCGGAGTCCCCTTGCTGCTACAGTCACTGCTTTGGTGTCATTCTCGCGGGTATCTTCCTAGTTTGGTCCTTGCTGCACCATGGGCTAAGGTAACACAGAATGTAGACCCCAATCACTTCTGGCCATAACTAAACCCCGACCCTGGAAATCATGTAGGCACCTGCCGCTCCTAGATCTTTTCTTCAGCAGCAAAAAGTGAGCACATGTGACCAGGTCCTTTAACCCCTGATCACGTGGTTGATTGCACTTTTTTGGGTTCCCTTGCTCCAGGGGTGTAGATGTTTACGTGCCCCACTGCTGTGAACAGAGTGCAACCGCAGGCCAGAGCACAGCCACCCCACCCGGCCTTTCTCACCTCCTGCAACAGAGCTGGCTACTTCTGTGGGGGGACCTGAGACTCCCACGTTGGCTGGCTGCCCGTATGCTACACCAGTGGGTTAGAAGTAATACTAACCTAGCTTTTACGCACAACCACTGTAGGCCTATTGCGTTTGATTCATTGTTTTCTATGGGAAAACATTTGGAAACTTTGGAAACTCCTGGAAAATGACTAAAAACTGGCATTAATCTGGAATATGATTTTGTTTTCTTGGTTCCCCTTAGGCTACTGAAGTTTACTGGACAATTTGTGTAGTGTTAAAAGGTAGCTTGTGGTTACTGTGATGTTGGTGTATTTGTTGCTATAGTACTTACTTGCATTTATTAAAAGAACAATTATGTCAATTTAAATCAGAATTAATTACAACAACACATTTACAGATGGCGGAGGCATACTCCCACAGATGAGAACAAGTGGTGAGCAAGTTTGTGAGGATGTCAAAAAAGTTGGATACAGACCAAGGACAAGACAAATATAACAAACATGTAACATTAACCTAGGAGGACAAGCGCTTAATCCTAAAAGGAGGTTTACTGTACAAATATACAGAATTACGTTAAGTGGCACTGAAGGAAATGGTGGGTAACAGGTCGGAAGGAAGAGGGCAGGGAGAGCTCCTTCTTTGGCAAGTAAGTGAATCTCTTCAAAGCTCTGCTTTAGGTTCAGTCACGCTGGCTTTATGATAGGCTATGGGGTCAAATTGAGCGGGGCAAGTAGGGCAAAGGAGCGGAGGCTAGTAGAGGCACGGGACAATGAGGTGGAGTGAACAGGAGAAAGAGATGGGACAAGGTGGTGAGCAAACAGGGATGCAATCAATCAGATGGGTAATTGAGGAGCAAGAACATTGATGGCTTTGCAGACTCAGAAGATACTTAAATGGTAGCAGTTGTACGGGGAGAGACAACCAGCAAGGTGCTATGGTAGGCATGGTAGGCTGTTCAGTGCAGATAGCAAAGTTGAGGAATTTGTCTAGAGGGAAGAAGGAGTATAGACAGACCCAAGAGTAGGCTCGGGCAGTAGTCGAGTTTGTCGAGCACGAGGGTGGAGATTTGAGTTTTCATGAAATGGTAAAAAAAGAAATGGAGTCATTTTCTGGATGTTGAGAAGGTTAATATACTCAGCAGAGCGGGTGGCAGTGATGAATTGTTAGTCAGAATATTATTTCAAAACCATCCCTGAAGCAGGGTGATGACAGGCCACCGAAGGATGTAGAATAGGCAAAATGCACTTCAATCTAGCCACACAGTCAAGGTAGGTGGTAGAGCAGTAAAGCATGGACTTCAGAATTTGTGGGGTTGGTGAAATGGTACAATGAGACACAAAGCACTCTAATCAAATTACGAAAGTAAGCATACAAAGGCCTAAACTCACTCTTGCAATGAAAATAACAGGTAAGTACTACAACAAGACTAATACACACATGTATGACATTCATAATGCATATTCTCAGTGGGAATTCGGTCCTTTGAAATAATAGGAACTACTACAACAGAAGAATTAAGACCTTTTGGAAGACTTCTTATGAAGATATAATTGTGCATGGTTTAATCAGTGAATACAATACAGCTGCAATTTAAAAATGTGTGGGAGCGCGGTTGAGTGGTGAGCCAAGATGACGACCACTCTTAAGCTCTGTGCAGAGTGGAATTAAACTTGTAACTTTCTCCGGCCTTAGATATATCCATTCACTTTCGGCAAAATTTTGGGATCGAGTGTCCCAAGATTCAACAGCGGACTGTTGCCATGATGGTATATCTGAGATATCAAGATTTTGCATTGGATGCCTCCCGTGCTGGTCTGGAGCCATTCCCGAATTGCGTGAGAGGAGGAGCGTCCTAGCGGAAGCTTGGCGTCGCATAGTGTGGGCTCAGCACACGCCTCCAGGCTGCGCAGTGTCCCATGCTAGGCACCAGATAGCGGATCGTGGGATCATAGGTGCAGCGGGGGAGAGACAGCGGTTGGATCGAGAGAGGGAGGAGTGTGGCGTGCCCCCCCCCACCCTCCTCCACTCTGCTGTGGTCACATTGTACTGCTAGGCAAACCCATATGCCTACTAACGGGAACGTGATCGAAGGAGCTGAGGCGTGAACGTCCGTGAAGGAAATCAGCACATCGGAGACATTCGCCAGTGGAATTGTGTTGGAGCAGCTTAGAGCTCCCTCCAATACTGTCTCAGGATGGCAAACGGTCCCGACTGACTAGTGACTGTGTAGGAATCCTGGCCTCTGAACCCATATTGAGTCACATATACTTGTGAGAGCAGCTGAGGAGAGACACCACAGAGGCGAGAGGTCTGGATGATTGGAATTGTGATCTACCCCACTGTATGAAAGGACTATACTGGGACCTCTACATTAAAGATTACACTCAAACGCTGACTAGGGGGACTGGTGGTAAGACATGGTCTGTGTCCCTGACTCTGCTGGAAATATGGCTGCCTTCCCTGAAATTTAAGATTGGACGTGAGACTCACTATTGGCATTTTTGATTGTATTTAACAAAGCGGTATTGCTGAGGAATCAAATCTTCTGATATCCCCTGTTTTTGGTGCCACGGTGACTAAGGGCTTGGGAGCAAAGAAAGGGGGCACCATGGATCGTTTTGCTAAACCTGCCTCAAAACTCTCCACATGTGCCGGAGACGCACTGCAACCCCTGGAGCCCCCCCCCCCCACGCCCAATGACTGTGGCCCCTTGTTGATCTTCAGCGCATGCACAAAACGATGCAACAGGGTTCTGCTTCAGTAAATGTTAAATTGGACAGTCTTACAGCTACATTTTCATCCATACAGGCTCAGGTGGAAAAAGACGCCGCAAATAGATGCCGAAGGCCGCATAAGTACCACAGAGGATAATGTGACAGCATTACAGACTGCAGTCTCAGGCCTCACCCAGGACATGAGGCAAATCAAGGTAAATTGTGAGGACCTGGAGTCCAGGTGTCGCAGAAATAATATTTGCATTATTGGCGTACCAGAAGACGTGCTACGTGACAATGTGGAAAATTAATAGTTACTCACCATAGTGACTAACTTACTCTTAGTCCCCTTTCCTCCATACTGCACGGGCATCCCTAGCTAGGGCATCCCTAAAAACCTTCTTCCCCTTTAAATTTAGAGGCACACAGGGGCACGGCCCTGGGAGCATACGCTCCCCTGACTCCGCCCACTGGCTCCACTCCTCAGTCCCCATTGACGCGTCGACAATATTTAACATTGCCTAATGACGCCAGTATAATTAGGGGGGGATGGTGGGACATATGGAGGAAAGGGGAGTAAGGATGAAGAGTATGTTAGTCACTATGGTGAGTAACTATTAATTACTCTTACGTCCCATCCCCTTTCCTCCATACTGCATGGGCGATTACAACTGAATATAGCCTAGGGTGGAGAGGAGACCCTCCTTAAGAAAACAGGTTCCTTAGAACCACCTGTCTGAAAGCTGCATCTGACTTAGAGCCGGCGTCCAAACAGTAGTGCTTACAGAAAGCCGAAGGGGTGGTCCAGGTGGCCAGCCTGCTGATGACCTGCCGCTTGAATGCGATGGCCGTGGCCTTGGCTCTGAGCGCGTAGGCGTGCATGTTAGCTGGAAGCCGTTTGCGCTGCTCCTCACAGGCCTCCTTGATGGCTGCAACCATCCACCTTGCTATTGAGGCCTTGGCTGGATGCCTGATAACCAGGCCTTGACCCCCCCCGAAGGTGACAAAGCGCCTGGCTTGCAGAAGCATGTAGTTATGTCCAGATAGAATTTCAGAGCACGTCCGACATCCAGACAGTGCAAGACTCTGAGCATCGTCCTTAGGGTCGGCAATAAACATAGGTAAAGACTATCTCCTCGCTCAGATGGAAAGCGGAGGCTACCTTAGGTAGGAACGCAGGGGGTGTTCTCAGGAGCACCATAACCTTGTGAAACGTAGTATAGGGTTCTGAAGCCATAAGTGCCTGGATCTCACTGATCTAATGGTGACCAGCCTGATGTCCGCGGACGCCATTGGCTCGAATACTTTGTGTGACAAGGCGCCCAACACTATATTGAGGTCCCACACGGGGTGTGGTTTCTTGATGGGAGGGAAGAGCCTGGACAGGCCCGCCAAATGTCGCTAGACCACCGGGTTGGAAGAGGAGAAGACCGCATCCTCCGAATTTCTGTAGGTCCCTATGGCCGCCAAATAGGTGCGGCATATATCCACCTGCACGCCCGAGTGAGCAAGGTGTGCAGAGAAGGAGAGTACGTCATCTAACGTGCACGTAAGGGGGGGGGTCGATCTCCTTAGAGTCGGCCCACCATTTACTCTTGTACTGGCTCCTAGTAGCCTTGCTCCTAGTGCCCTGAATGATTGCTAGGTTAGCCTGTGATCGCTCCAGGGGTTTCAGTGTGAACTGCTCAGGAACCACGCTGCAAAGGCTAACTTCTGTGGAGCGGGGTGGATGACCCTGCCCCACTGTTGAGCCAGGAGATGAGCTGGACCCAGCGGCAGGTGAATGGGAGGCCTGTACGAGTGGCTGAGAAGCTCCGAGAACCACAGTCTCGTGGGCCACCACAGAGCTATCAGAATGATGCCGAGGTGACTATTCCTTTGTCTTGCAGATCCCCCTGTGGATCAGGGGTGTAGGAGGGAAGACATACGCTGCCATGCCGCTCCACTGGATCTAGAAGGCATCACCCAGGGAGCCAGGGCCCTGCCCCTACCAGGACCTAAACTGCTGGCAGTTCTTATTGTCCCAGCAGGCATAGAGATCCACCTGAGGATGCCACCATCTGCTGAAGATCTCCAACAGCACCTGCTCGTTCAATTGCCACTCATAATTATCTGCTCCCAGTCTGCTGAGTCTGTCCTTTTCCAGGTTGGACTCCCCTGGAAGGTGGATGGCCCTCAGGTAGAGGTTGCTCTCCAGGGCCCAATCGCACATGCTGACTGATAGGTTGCACAGTGGAGGGGACCTGGTACCACCCTGCTTGTTGACATAGTACATGCTGGTGGAGTTGTCCGTCTGGATGAGGACAACCTTGCCGCCGATGAGCGGAAGGAACGCAATGAGAGCTAGCCAGATGGCTTTCAGCTCCAGCCAGTGGATACGAGACTCCTGCTCCTGTCCAACGTGGCCCCCCAGCCCTCCAGGGAGGAATCCACAGTAACTCGTCTTGTGTAGGGTATGGCCAGTAGAACCACTGTCATGATGTCTAATAAGTGTTGGTACCACCATGCCGAGGTCACTTCTCGGGTGAGGAAAGGAGTAGTGGCCCTCTTGATGGCCGTGACCTTGTTCTCCGAGGGGAAACTCTCTCGGGAGCTTGTGTCCCAGATGAGGCTCAGAACTGGGAGGTTCTGAGTGGGCTGCAGCTGAGACTTCTTGAGGTTGACCGAAAACCCCAGCTCGTGGAGTATGAGCATAAGTGTGGGAACTGCCACTGGAGATTTCGCCCTGACAAGCCAGTCGTCCAGGTATGTGTACATGTGGTGGCCCTGCAGAGGGCTGCCACCGCATTCATGAGCCTGGTGAATACCCTGGGGGCTACATTGAGGCTGAAGGGTAGCACCTTGTATTGAAAATGGCAGCCCCTGATTCTGAATCGTAGGATGCGGCGAGGCGGCTGCCAAATCGGGACATGTAGATCGCGTCCTTCAGATCCAAGGAGCACATCCAGTCTCCCCTGCACAATGTCTCCGCAATCAGTGCTGGCGTAAACATCTTGAATTTCTGAAGAGGGAGGGAGAGGTTGAGGGTGGAAAGGTCCAACACAACTCTCAAACCTGCCTGGTTCTTCTTTTCTATGGTAAAATCCTGGAATAGAAGCCCAATCCTCGCTGGGAGGCTGAGATTTCTTCCACGGCCTGGCTCTCGACGAGTGACTGAACCTTTGCTGATAGTTTCTGTCCCAATCTGTGGGAGTGGAGGGGAGGACAGTAAGGGAATGGTAGGCGGTACCCCGTGGATACTACAGAGAGGATCCAGGCGTCCGAGAACTTCCGATGCCAAAACTGTGCATGAAGGGCAAAAGCCTGCCCCCCACTGGAGACATGTGGACCCGAAGGGACGCGCCATGATTTCTTTCACTCTGAGGCTCCTGCGGAGGGGGACTGAAAAAAGCCCCTGCCCCCCACCCCCCCCTTTTGTTGTTTGCACCGGTGCTGACTCTGAGAACAGTCAGGCTGCCTGGACCTCCGTTCTTGGAAGCCGCGGAACCCTCTGCACGCCTGCCCCTTGTCGCAGTGTTGATGTGACTGGGTGTACGCCTTGGGCGTGGCCTTGGCAAGGATAAAGACTTTGCAGTTTGCAAACTGTTTTTCTTTTTATCCAGCTCATCGGTGGTGTCTTGAAAGGTCTCCCCTCTCGAATGGAAAGTCCAATATGCATTCCTGGATGTCTGGGTTAAATTTAGTAGCCCGAAGCCAGGCAGTCCTCATGTCCGTGGCGATGCATATGGCCCGGCCAGATGTGTCAATGTGGGCCACGGTGGACTCCATGATGTCTTGAGGCACCATTTTAGCCTCTGCCAGTCCTGCAAAACGTAACTGGCTCTGTACCGGAAGTTCTGGAAGGAAGTCAGCTATTTCCCGCCAAAGGCTCTGTTTAACGGCTGCCAGCATGGCATCTGCATGGATTGATGAAGATGAAGCGAAGCGTTGGAATAAAGCTTCTTCCCGTACGCCTCCAACATCTTCTCCTCCGTGCCTAGCAGCGCTGAGGACGAGGTGCCCAAGGACGACTGAGGCTTTCAGTAGAGTGACGCCGCAGCAATCACTGAAGAGTGCAGTTGAGGGTGACTCGACAGAAAGAGTGGATCTGCCTCCATTAGCCTATACTTGGCATCCAGGTGCCGATTGACAGGCTGGGCCGAGTTTGAGCCACCCCTTCTTTGCCAAGGCGACAACGTCCTTCTGCATCGGGATCCCATTCTAGTCACGGGGCGCAGAGTGAGGACCTCTGCAAGCACCACCGCCTACGGTTGCTCGACTTCAGGTTGAGGAAGGCCCAAGTACTCTGCCAGACCTGCGAGTCGTTAATGGAAAGCCTTCCACACATGGTGTGTCTGGGTCTTCTTCCTCGTCTGTATCCACCATGGTGTCCGGCTGGTCCAGAGCGGGTGGAGGAGTGCTGGGTGCCAAGGGCTGAGGTGTGGAGACCAGAGCCAGAGGCTACAGCAGAGGCTGGTACGGAACTGCCTGAACAGTGGGAGGCAGGGGAGCCGGAATCGAAGGAGCCGGCGTGGGCAGCAGGGGATGCACCAGAGACTGTGGCGCTGGAGCCATAGGAGGAATGACTATGGGTGCAGGCAGAGGCGCTGGAGGGAGCATGTCCCTGATCACATCCGTAGGAATTTTTCAAATAACCTGTTCTCGCAGGCTGTTGGGGTGGCAGGGGATATTGACAGGGTACCGGGCGGCTGCTGATGCCCGTGCGTACTCTGTTAGCGGGGTACATCTGCCCTGCGCTGATGGATAGGATAAGCTGCAGGCCACATACCTGGTTGACAGCAGTCCCACCTTGTAACTCGCTCTCCCATCTGCTCCGTTTCTCAGGGCGCTATTGGGCGAGTAGTCATCTTGTCTGGCGCGGCAGCCATCTTGTCGAGCTGCATGCCACGTGCCGAAGTCGTGGTGCTTGGCTCACTAGGCCAAGCCTCCTCCAGGATTCTTGGCGATGGAGCATGAGACCTAGGTGTGTCGCCCTCGGCAATATCGCCGGCAGTGCTGCGTGCAGGCACCCCCTCAGCCATGTTGCCGGTACAAGGGCGTAGCCCCTCGTGTGTACACCCGGTAAAAGAACCTTGCGGTCCCTCAGCACTGTCTCCGGAAGGATCTACAGACCCCTTGGCCCTGTAGCTGAATTAGCCTAGCTACTCGTGCTGGTGAGAGAACCTGCGAGGTTCCTCCCGGCCAGGCGTTTCCTTGGAAAGGAGTCACCCTTGCAGGGTGCGCTGGAGAAGAGCAGCCCTCCCTTGGGCCTTGACTTATGTCTACCGAAGTCCTTCAAGTCCTCTGGAGGTGACCTCTGGAAGATCTCCCTCCACATGGCTAGTGTGTTCTTCAGAAGATGAGATGAATGTGCATCTCACGTGGTGCAACCCTCCCAGACATAGTCGGGCCAAGGCAGCGGAGGCAAAGAGTGTGGGGATCGGATGTAGGGAAGAGCCCTTTGCAGGCTGGACACTGCTGAAGCCCGCTGAAGTTAACATGCGCCGGGGAATGGCGTGACGCCAGAGGACCGAGTACCTAATTGATAAAAGAAGACAAAAAGACAGAAGTATTGGGGGGGAAGAGCATGTGGTATTACATGGCCGATGCCAAACCCAGGAGCGCTGGAGAAATCGGCCCGTTCCAGTCAACGCGGAAAAGGGGACTGGGCAGTGGCACCAGTGGGCGGAGTCAAGGGAGCACATCCTCCCAGGGCCGCGCGCCTCAAGGGCAAGAATGTTTTTTATGGTGAAAAAGGTTCAGTCTCCCGTCCCTAGCGAGGGACACCCATGCAGTATGAAGGAAAGGGGACGGGACATGAGAGTACAGCGCTGCAGAATTTGCCTCACAAACAACCCGAGCTGGTCACCGAATTTCACAGTAGAGCGCAGCCATAGAGCACTGGCAGCGAGACCCAAACCCAGGGACTACCCACGTCCAATCATAGCACGCATCATGAACTGTGACAGAGACCTAATACTGCGTGATACGAGGGATAAAAACACTGTGCACATTTACCCGGACTACACAGTAGTGGTTCAACAGGAACAGTGTACTTGTTTGAGGTGTGACAAAGTTACTAAGGGAGAGGAATACGCCTTATGACATGCTATTTCCAGCCTGCCTCAAGATTCAGTACAATAATAGATCCTATTTGTTTACTGTCCAAGAAGAGAAAGTATCATTGAAGAGCAGATTTTGCTGCCTACACCTCGGGCTGGCAGTTCCCCCTAAATGCAAGGTTGATATCCGTTATGATAAACTCATCTCTCATATACGTGTTGATGGTATCCCATAATGTCATGAGCCAGAGAAAATACATATGTATCCTAGCATCTCCGTCCTGTGACACATGGTCCTCTCTGTACAGAAACGGTTATCCCCTATGCTGGTGCATTTGTATGTTTTAACGTTGGGGTGCATGGGGTATTACATAGCCAGGTTTGTGTGGCTATGAGGGTGGGAAGGGCGAGTGTTTCTGTACTTGTTGGGCATGAAAGGGGTAAAAGGCACTTGGTAACAGTTTGCAGGAGACGGGGAGCGTGAGATTCTGCGATGGGGGGCTGCAGTGATACAGTTATGCACCTGTTGCCCGGATGGAAGGGTTGAATCTAGCAGTGAACCTACTCAGCTGGAATACAAGGGGGTTGGGGTGCCCCATAAAGGCTTGCAAGATAGTTGCTTATGCAAACAGGACCGGGGCAAACATTTGATTTTTACAGGAGGCACAAATGTTGGGTAAGCAAGCTGAGCGTTTTGCTTTGGGATGGGGAACAAACAGATTCTTTACGGCCTACTCAACTAGGGCCAGAGGTGTTATGATTATAATAAATCAATCACTTCAGTTTGTACAATTCGATACTAGAGTGAAAGAGTGGGCGATATGTTCATGGTATTTTGTGTTGGCGAGAGATCCTAATGGCGAAAATCTATGGGCCCAATGTTGACAATCCTGATTTTCACGATGGGTTTTTCCAGCTATGCTCACAGTATCCAATGGCTTCAGTGATATGCGGAGGTGATCTGAATACAATACTGTGTACGGTGCTAGACCCTACCTCCAACACCACTACAGTGCTTACTAGTGCGGCCTGTGCGATACATACTAATATGAGCGATTTGGATTTGAAGGCTGTTTGGCACTCACTGAACACTGCAGGGAGGCAATATACACACTACTAGTAGTCTGTACACAATATGCAATCCCGAATAGATGTGTGGCTAGTTTCTGGCCCGTTGCTCAATGGGGTAAGGGAATGCACCATTCTCCCCTGCACATTGTTGGACAACTCCCCCATTTTACTGACCTTACACCTGGGTGAGGGGGAGACAGAGGACAGGCCCCATGGCATTTTAAA
This sequence comes from Ambystoma mexicanum, assembly GCF_040938575.1. Lineage (NCBI taxonomy): Eukaryota > Metazoa > Chordata > Amphibia > Caudata > Ambystomatidae > Ambystoma > Ambystoma mexicanum. The sequence goes on along the minus strand of NC_090923.1, from coordinate 900,059,364 downwards.
CCAGCAGCACTGCGAGATCCAGTTTTCTCAATGAACTTACGAGAGCATGAAGCAATGTACTTCGAGACACATACTGGTTCCGTCTCCTCTGCTGCCACTCTGTGGCAAGCATTCAAGGCATACATACAGGGGATAGCGCTTTCAACAGAATGTGGAGTCCTTAAGAACATTAGGAAGGAAATGGGGCAACATGAAGCAACGCTGTTCTCTTTGCAACAACAATATGCTCAAAACTCATCCTATACCCTGAGATGAGCTATAAAGACTGCGTTAGATGCATTTAGAGATGCGGCCAGAAGAGGGCTGCAATATCTGGCTAGGCAGACAGGCCTGGTAGATTGCTTGCTCGGATCACTAGGACTGAGAGGCAGCACGCATATTCCATGTGTTTCGTGACTGGATGGTACCACGGCGCACACAGACCAGGACATTAATAAAGTATGCCACCACTTTTACTCCGCGCTCTACAAACCAAAGGGCACTGCTACAGACTACGATGTAGACCTCTACTTGAGTGGGATCCAGACAACACTTTTGACCAGTGAGGCTAGTGCTACGCTAGAAGTCCCAATCACGATTAAAGAGGAAAAAATGGATATCACAGAACGTCAGAATGGGAAGGGTCCAGGGTCAGATGGCTACTGTGCTGAGCTCTAAAAGGAGTACTGGATGTGCTGGCCTCTTACATGTTAGGGGTGCAAACAGAGGCACTCTTGGAGGAAGCCTTGTCTGAAACACTACGCAAGGCTATTATTCTTTTTCCTAAGCAAAACAAGGCGGTGAATGAGTATGGGTCGTGTAGATCCCCTCTCTTATAAACATTGATGCCAAGATATTCGCTAAAGTCCTAGCATCCCGTTTGTCCCCATTAATGCATCATATGATACATCAGGATCAGTCGGATTTTATACCTTGTCGCTCGACAGCGTTCAATACACAAAGGTTTTATAATGTACTGGTGCAGGTTCAGCTAGATTAAAGGGTAGTGGCTCTGGATATGCAGAAAGCCCTGGACACAGTCTCCTGGCCCTTCCTTTTCTGGGTGATGGCTACTATGAGTTTGGCCCCGAATTTATCTCATGGGTGAGACGTTTGTACTCGCAACTGTTCGCTCGTGTGCATACCAATGGTATGTTATCCCCGATCCTTCACTTGGGTGGTGGCACAAGACAGGGGTGTCCCCTTTCGGCATTATTGTTTGCTTTAATAATTGAACCACTGGCAGACTTAATGCAGGATAAATTCAAGGGGGCAGGTATCCGATTGAGGGGGTAGGGGAGAGGACCCAAAATCATTTCATTATACGCTGATGACATCTTGCTATACATCAGAAATCCTGAGGTCCACTTGGCACGTGGGCAGCAAAACAACTTTCGATATTTGGTGAATAGAGTGGGACGGTCAACTTCCTTAAATTTCAATTTGAACTATGGGACGTACTTGGAAGGACTAGGCTTCAGAGATGCGGTCAAATTCCACTGTCCCTTGCAGGAAGGCTGGCGTTGATTAAAATAACATTACTATGTGGCCGGGGCCGGTGTATTTTTCTGATCTTGTGGATATGTGCTCTTCCTTTCTTTGGGATGAGGAGCAGGTTAGGATGAAGTGGTAGCATCTTGCTCGCCCATATGAGAGGGGTGGATTGCCTGTCCCAGACTTTGAACTGTATTACCTGATAGAACAGATACATTATGCCATTCACTGGACGGCAGAGCATCCGGAATCTCCTCATGCCCGTTTAGAAACGTTGCAGGCGGGTTCCTCCCCTGAGGTGCTACTACTCACTGGGAATACGTAGTCGTACACACTGCTTAGTTTCGTTGTGGACAACCCCGATGCATGGAATAGATTAAACAGACGGGGGAGATTATGGCCACATGGGACAAAAAATTGCCCCTATGGGGAATGTCGGTGGTGAAGCCCACTACAGATAGACCAGTGGAGGGGTTTTGGGGTAGGGCCGGGATTCGAACGCTGGGTGATCTGTACCTGTCGGGGCGTTTCACTGAATGTGATGATATCAAGGAACATGTTGGGGACACGCCACTTCAACTGTTACACTACTACCACCTTAAGGCAGTGGTGGCTGCTCGATGGATGATATTCCCATCCGAGCCGACCTCACACCAGTGTCTGTCTTTTATCCTGTCGCACTCAGTGGGGCAAGAAATCAATATCAGCTTTATGTAAACTGGCCCAGTCGCTGGATGCTAGACTGTGCCCCAGTAACAGGGCTAAGTGAGGGAGCAGCTTAAACACAGAATTCATGGACAATTGCAGTGGAAAAACATCTGCTCATTAACGAAGGGTATATCGATAAACTCAAAATATCACCTCATACAATTCAATGTTCTCAAAAGATTGTATTACACACCTGCTAGACTCACAAGGTTTCGGCCTGAGGAACCACAGGTATGCCCTGGATATCATAGCCCAGATGCTCACTTGCTACATATGCTATGGGATTGCTCCGAGTTGGCCGGAGCCAATATGCCAGGCAATGGATGAAATATTAGGGCGACAGTTACATTTAACAACCACAGATTGCATGTTAGGTAACACCTCTTTGCAAGGTCGAGTTGGCTGGTAGACTGGGTTCAGAGACCAGGTGATATGTCCTCTGCTGCTAATTTGTAACAATAGAAAAGGCAAAGAATGATTCATCTAGAGATGGTTTGTTTGCGGCACCCTGTCTGACTAATGCAAATACCAAAATGATGGTGGTCTTTTTACCAAATAGAAGCTCAGGACTTGGTTGGCGGTCGAGTCAAGGAAATCCTTCTTCTACCTTTGAAGGAGGAGGCAGGTAAAATAGTGGCAAGTTCATCTTCTAACTCAAGTGAAATTCAGACACCACCATGGGCAGAAGTGAGTTTCGCAACCTGAGCATACCTTTCTCTCAGGGAAAAAATTACCAGTGAATGTGGATTCACCAAACGTACATACTGCTCGCTCACTGCCTGGTCTCCTGGTGGTCTCCTGTTCAGTGGACGTCTGCATCCCGTCATGCCAAGAGTGTCCAGCTTTCAGTATCGTATAATCACAACCTGGATCCCAAAAACAAGTGGCCTCTGCACCGGCGGCCCCAGGACCTCCCTCGACTGGACATAGCACAGAAGAACAAATTACTTACCACTGGTAACGTTCTTTCAACTGGATGTTCCTCCCACGTATTCCTCATCAATGATATCTTCATTTCCAGATTTAGCCGCTTCGGAAAACAAATTCTATCTCGGTGGAGGGCGCTGTGCATCGAGACGGTTGATTCGATGTCCCTCAAGGGCTTCCATCTCGGTAGACATCGTCGAGTACATATACACGTGCAGCGCCTGCTGGCTTCAGCTCTGTTTTTCTCGCCACCATATGCAGAATTAACAGCCTTGATAAGTGCCTTTAAATTATCAGACGTTAAAAGAGCTCAAGGTCCAAAGTTCGGAAATTCTACAGCGGGGTACGTTGGGAAGGCGATGAGGAACACGTAGGAGGAACAACCAGTCGAAATAAAGTTACCAGGGGTAAGTTACTTGTTCCTCGAATGGATTGTGTCTAACCACGTATTCCTCATCTATGATAGACTCCCAAAGCAGTATTAGGTTCATTTGGAGAAGGGAGTAAGAATTCAGAGTTATTGTTTGTCCAGAATGGAACATAGTATTGCCTTCCCAAATTTTTCTTCATTGTTAGAAGTGTCGAAACAGTAAAGTTTTGTGAAAGTGTGGAAGGTGGATCAGGTAGCAACTCCCCTCTCAAGGGCAGATTAAGTTGGCATGACCATAGTGAAATGATCCCTTAAATCTTCTGGAGGATCTTTACTGGCTAGCCTGTAGCACTCCAAAATAGCCAGTATGATCATATCTGGATAAGGTCTGTTTGGTGACTGACAGACCTAGTTTGTGTCCTGTATATCCAATAAAAAGATGGTTGTGTTGTCGCAACTTTGCTGTCCTCGAAATATAAAAGCTTAGAGCTCTCCTCGGATGAAGTCTATTGAATCTTTCCTCTTCCTTGCCAGGATGAGGTGGAGGATAGAAAGCCAGAAGCACAACTTTCTGCGCTAAATGGTAATCTGACAAAATCTTTGGTAGAAAAGAGGGTTCAACCTTAAGGATAACTTATCCTTGTAAAAAGTGGTAAACAGGAGGTTTACAGCAACTCACTCACCCTGTGGGCTGTTATCGCTAACAAAATGGTTTTGTAATTTAGCTGCCTTAATGGGCAGGAATAAAGTGGCTCAAAAGAAGCACACGTCAAAAACTTTAAAACCAAGTTAAGGTCCCAAGTTGGCACTTGGAATGGTGTAAGAGGAAACACCTTTGTGAGTCCTTTAAGAAATTGAATTGTATAGGTTATTTTGAAATAGGATGAATCTTCCAAGGTGCGTTTGAATATGGAAAGCGCTGCTAGATAACCCTTGATAGTTCCAATCTGGAGCACCAAATTTGTTAAACCTAGTAGAAAAGAGAACACTGTAGGTGTATCACATTGAAAAAGGTCCACATCCTTATCCCATTTACCAGCTGCAGAACTTGTTCCAACAGCAGCGGTATAGGAAATTTGCTGCTGGCCGTAAGCAAAATCTCCATTACGTCATCCGGGAGGTCCCAATCATTGTCCCTCAGCCTCTGAGAAACCATGCGTGAAGGCTGGGTGTCTTGACCTCTGGATGGAGAACCTGACCCCCCTCTCACGAGAGAAAGTCCTCTCTTTGTGGAAGACTTATTAGAGGGCAGATGGACATGTTCAGAAAGTCCTGGTACCACGTCCTGCTGGCCCAATCCGGGGCAATTAGGATAATGGATTTCCCGAACTTTCTCAACCTCCTGATGATGTGAGGAATGACTGGGACAGGAGGAAACGCATAGAGGAGTAGAAATTCCCAGTCCACTACGAATGCTTCCCCTAGAGCAAAAATGTCACCCTTCCGGTGGACACTGGTCATGAACACATTCATTTGAGGGGTTCCCCAAAGGGTGAAGATCTCTTGAGACTTCCTGAGCTAGTTCCCACTTGTGGGGGACTGTGCTCTGCCTGCTCAGAGCGTCTGCCGTTGTGTTCTCGTCTCCGGCGTGGTAACTGCCGATAGAGACTCCTTCTTGAACTGCCCAGAACAAGAGTTAGATTGCCTCTCTGCACAGTGCTAGTGACCCCCATGCCTCCTCTCTTGTTGAGGTAGTACACATGGCCACTGCATTGTCCATCATTATCAGGACATTCTTTCCCCGTACACTGGACAGAAAGGCCTTCATCGCTAGTCTGATTGCCCTCAGCTCCAAAAGGTTGATGTGTAGTTTGGACTCCGGTGAAGACCAATGACCGCGGATTGTCAGATCGTTGGCGTGGGCTCCCCACCCCGTGAGTGAGGCGTCCGTCATTACTGTCACCTCCGGCCATGGTTGCCAAAAAGTTCCTCCTTTCAGAATGTTGTCCTCGCAGGCCCACCGCAGAAGGTCTTGCGAGACACTGCTTGGAATTTGAAGGAGGTCTGACATCGTTCCTGAGAATTGGAACCACTGTGTTCTGAGAGCCCATTGAAGGGATCTCATTCTCAGGCGAGCCTCTGGCACCAGAAAAATGCAGGATGCCATGAGGCTGAGCAACCTCAAAAAGTCAAAGGCTGGAAGACGCTGGGCACTCTGAAACTTGGTGACCATCTACAAAATGTCTTGAGCCCTCACCTCGGGAGACATGCCACCACGGTCATTAATTTGGTGAAAACCCTCGGGTGGAGATCAGCCTGAATGGCAGATCTTGAAATTGATAATGAGAATTATCAATTCCCGTTGCTTGTGATGGATTGGCACATGAACGTAAGCACCCCGAAGGTCTAATGATACCATCCAATCTTGTAGCTGGAGGGCCTGAAGGATCTGAGAAAGTGTGACCATCTTGAACTTGTCCTTCCTGAGGAACTTGTTCAAGGATCTAAAGTCCAAGGTAGGTCTCAGTCCTCCGTCCTTTTTGGGGATTAGAAAATACTATCCTTTGTTCCTTTCCATCACAGGTACTGGTTCTATAGCACATTTCTCTAGCAAGGTCAACATTTCCTACAAAAGGAATGGATCTGGAACATTTAGTGAATGGTTTCCCGGTGGATGATCCTGAGGTCTCTGTATAAAGGGGAGACAGTAACCCTGGGCTACTGTTTCCAGTGCACATGCATCCAAAGTAATACCTCGCCATTCTTTCAGATGCTGTGACAGTCTGCCTCCCACTGGGGTGTCGCGAGTCAAGAACTGAGTGGCTTGGAGGCGGCTGAAGCAGCGGCTGATGGTAAAGACGCTGCTGCTTGGGCGGGCTTAGCACCTCTCCCTCATCCACCAGGAGGGAATCTTCTCTGTCCTCTTTGACCAGCCTGTCCACTCGCTCTTCCAACTGATCTGCTGGGGTGAAAAGGCTGTGGATGCCTGACTGCGGCACTTAAGGACTTGGCTGCTGCTTTTGAGGTCTGCAGCTTTTCAAGGCTTTCATCAGCCTTATTTCCAAATAAAAAGGAGCCCGTCAAAGGGCATGTTAAGCACTCTGGATTATACATCAGGTTCAAAAGCTGACTTCCTCAACCACGCACATCTACGTATGATGGTGCTTGCTGCCATGGCCCTGCTGACGCGGTCAGCAGAGTCCAGACCTGATTGCAGAGACTCACACATGGCCTCTTTGCAATCCCTTTCAGGTTCATGAAGCCGCCTCTTTTCTCACCCTCAGGGATGTGATCATCCACCATCTATTGCAGTCCCACAGGGTGAATGTAAACTTTGCCAGGGCACATGTGGAATTAGCAGACTATAAAGCCATGCTGCTAGCAGAAAAGATTCTTAGCCCAAGAGTCAAAGTCTTATCCCTATCAAGGGGTATGGTTGGGTACGCTGCTTGCTTGGAGACAGTTGTACAAGACTTTCCGGAATAGGATGAATCGACAGATGGCCTGTATTTTTAATGCAGGGGTGGATTCTGGAGTCTCCCAGTTTGCTGCAACCCTTTTTTGAAGTGCCACATGGATAGTGGCAATAGTAAAATAGGGTCATTTTGAAGACCCTGGTACAATATATAAGTGAGGTTGTCTTGTTCAAATGCAGGAGCTGGTCTACTCCATCCCATGAATTCCACCACTCTGGTCATTAGGGTCCTGTAGGATGCGCATCTGCATGATCAGCTGGGTCTGGTTTCCCAAAATCTAGTTCTGGGGAGGTGTCTACCCCACTAGTTGTCTATGTAGTTCCCTAACCCTGGTCGCGTTTAAAATAAAGCATTCAAGTATATTTGAATTCTTGGGGTATCCAATTGGAGACCCACATGGAGGGGTATCAGAGGTTTCAAATCCCTCATATATTGAAGTCAAGGACCTGAAAAAATCCTTTTTAGGTAAAGGTTTAAAAACCTTTTCCTGGCTTTTTTGATGTAAATGTGTCAAAGAATGTACAATCGGCGTCAATGTTTTTTGTATCAACGTCAAAGACGTCGACGTCAGTGGCGTTGATGGCTTAACTTATCTTGTGCTTGGAGGGACTTTGCCCTCGACTCGACGTTTTCTTCGATGATTTCTTGTCGAATACTCAAAGGCTCTCGAGTAGTCTTGGGCTTATAACCCAGGCTCGAGGCACACAGGTTTTCGCCATGGTGTCATGCGTGTCTTTGACTGTAGCATGGCCATTGTTCTTGTACTTCGAGGAGGTTGGGGCATGATCCTCAAAGATGTTGCACATTTTCCTCCTAAAGAGTACTCACTCTTCTTTAGAGCAAGATTTAGCTGGGCATAATATTCACCTTTCTGAGGAAGATAAGACAAAGGCGATTTGTGCCTTCTCTTTTTCGAAGACGAGGAGTGTCTGCTCCTTGAGTGTGAGTTTCTTCAATCTTTTTTTGTGAGGAGAGGAATCTCTCGACTTGTGGGACAAACTAAATTTAGAGAGTGGACAGGGATTTGGGAACAATCCTACCCCCTACAAGTTTAGTTTAGATTTGCACTTTAAGGCCTTAACTGTTATTAACTGGCAGGATCGACAGTCGTCGGTTACATGCTCGACGCCCAGGCACAAGAGGCATATCTTATGCAGGTCCGTGATCGACATTTTCACACCGCATTTTATACACTTTTTGAAGCCCGTCTTCGGAGTATTCAGAGCAGAAGACTAGCCGTTTTTGAAGAAAACTAAAGCGTGCTGTAAATCATGAAGCAATCGCATTTGCGGAAAAATTGAAGTGAAGCCAACGGGTACTGCGCGTGGTATATGTACTCGACGATGGCATCAGCCGAGATGGAAGCCTTTGAGGGACATTGAGTCAACCGCCTCGACACAGCGCCCTCTGCAGAGAGAGAATTTATTTTCCAAAGCAGCTAAAGCTGGAAATGAAGATATCATTGATGAATATGTGGGTGGACACAATCCATTCGAAGTGGGCCCGCAGATTAAAAAAACCTGAAGTGGTTGCTGAATAACTCAAGGTAATGGGGGAGAGTTTGCATAACTATTCCTACCATCTCCCCTGCAATACACTTGGTATGAACATAAAGTCCTAACCCCCATCTCTCCCTTACCCAAGATCTGTGGTTGTCAGGTCAAGAATCCCCCATAGGCTTCCCCTTGAGTGGTAGGTTTAAGAGAGAAGCTAGCAAGAGGAACAAATTAACTTGCCTGTCGGTAATGTTCTTTCTGATGGATGTTCCTCACACAGATTCCTGATCTTTGATATCCATCTCCCAGCGCCGCTGCTATTCAGAAACATTACTACCGCCAGTGGGTGCAGCTCAGCTCCACGTACAACACTTCTACGGGCCCGATAGGACATCAAGGCCATTGCATATTGAGGCACCACGCCTGCGACCTTAGTTCCATGTTTTTCCCCTAGCACTTTGAAGCTGAGGAACTGCAGAACAAAGATGTGCTAACTATCCACCAAGAAGGGCAGGTATCGAGGGCAATGAGGAATTTGTAGGAGTAACATCCATTGAAAAGATCATTAGCGAGGGGGAAGTAATTTGTTCTTCTAATGGATTCCTCCCTCCCACAGATTGCACATCTTTGATAGACTCCCAAAGCAGTATATAAACCTGGTTGGAGGAGGGAGATGTAAGAAACCTGATGGTATTCTCCCAAGTAGATCCATAGAATCCCTTATTCAGGTGGCCAGGGAAGTGCTGTCGCTCTCAGATCCCAACCCTGGGGGTGGACGAGCGAGGGAGGATCACCTAGATAGGGTTACTTGGGATTGTGCTCGGGAGAACGCCCCAGGTGAGACACAGTATTACACAGGGGAAGAGGAGGACGAAGTCCTTGAGTCTTTTACAGTCTGTTCCAAATCAATCTGCCCCCAACCCCCCAGTCATCATACCTTACCAAAATCCAACAACCCCTCTGCGTCTATCAAACCTATTAGGAACCCAAACAATGTTACAGTGGGAAACTACATCTCCCAGAGTCCCTATTTTACGGTTACCTAGCCCCCTCCTTTCCGACACACACTTTCTCACTACATGAGCGAAAACCAACTAACATCAGAGCTGTTAACTTGACATGTCCCAATACAAAGGTGAGGCTGTCAGGCACTTGCCAATAATTACACTCACCTGACTGCCCTTTGTCCCCCCCCCCACAGGGATAAAAGGCGGAGCAGAAGAGCACACTTTGAGCAAGGAGAAACGCCCAAGGAAACAGCTATTCCAGGACGGCAGTTCACACGGAGAAGAAAGGCAGAGGCGCCGGAAAGGACAACAAGGAAGGAAGTAGCCTTTGCCCTTGTCACCCGGGCCTGCAAAGCCTCAGTGAAAGGAATCATAAGACCAGGAACTACAGTTGGCGTGTGGTGTAACAGATGTCAACAGTGCACAGGACTCTCCCGCACTGATAACCGAGGCGGGGAGTCGTACTTGCTACCATGGTACCGTCCTTGACTCCAGAGACAAGAAACTACAAGATCAGCACAGCTGGTGAGTCGGAGGGAGAACCGATAAATAACCGGACGGTGTTGAGCGAAGGTTGTAAACAGCAACTTGTTATGAACAAAGAACTTGTGTACTACTGAACTTTTAAAAATCGAGGGAAAGACCAGCTGCAGAGTGGTCCGGTGCCACGTGGGCGTCCATTCGAAAGACTCTGGCTGGGCCCCTTTTCTTGTGAATAATATAGTAACAAGAGGCCGAAGGAAAGGCTGACATACAGAGTTAAGGTTGTCATACAAGGGTCGAGCCAAAACCCCTTGTACAATCGAAAGTCCCTAACCCATTACCAAAGTTGTGACAATGTGACAAAGGCGTGGGCGTCCGGCTAGGGTAAGACACTGTAAGAACAATAAATGTAGAAAGCCTGATTGGATCTAGAAAGCCAAGGGAAGTGAATCCCGCAAGGCATCACAAATAAGTGAACTATGTTAAACTGCAAGCATGAACCCGGCTGAGGGATGTCCACAAGGAACAGTTGTTAGAAAAGACAAGAAGACTCTTGAATGTTACCAGTTGCTGAGATCTTGAACGGAAGGCTGCAGCGCACCAGACTGAGCGAAGCCAAGGTTACAAAAAAGATCGGAGCCCTGTTGAGGGGAATCCACGGGTGAAAGCAAATCACCTGACGGGAAGATTACTGAAAGGAACTTTTCATTTGTTGTTAATAGTACATCAGGCCATCAGGCAAGAGACTTGGTGTAAAAGAGAATTGGCCACAGAAGGCCCTGATCATTTGGAAATGAACTAAGCTTGTGCTGGAGAAGCCCAGGAGTGTGCTGTGCTCGAGTGTCCCACCTTGTCCTGTGCTAAAAACGTTGGGAAGGGAGACCCCAGTTATACCATCCAGACTATCATTTGTGAACACTTTTCTTTTCTGATGAACATTATCCCACACTATTTTGTTATTAGAGTAAGGATTGGCAATAGTTTGCTTTAGTATAGGCCCTTTTTATTCGACAAGACGCCACTAGGACTGCCTTATTATTTTTTGATGGTCGTACCATGCTCTCATCTTAGATTTAGGTTTAGATTAGGCGTTTTTCTCACCCATTTATACAGTTTAATAAACACTCTCAAACTGTAATCACTTGCGTCTGTCTTTACTGTTGCCACCATGAGTTCCTCACAGAGAGGAAGGACACCAACTAAACCAGAAAACACTAAAAGGCATAGTTGTCAAAGCAAGTGTTCTGACCGGCCTGGGAATCCAAGCAGTAAAGCTTAGCAAACGTGTGCAAAGAAGCCCATCTAGCTGCCTGGCAAATGTCCAGAACAGGGACTCCATGCTACAGAGCAGCCTTGGCAGCTGGTCCGTCTAGAGGAAAGTGCCATAACACCCTCAGGAACAGACTTACAGGCCAGATCATAGTTTTCAGAGATACAGAGGATGATTCACCTTAACAGGGTCAGTTTGGACACAGCCCTGCCAGCACTAGCATAACCAACAAAACTCTGTCCTCTTTCTTGGCCTCTCTCGCCAGAGAGACTTAGTAGCTGAGGGGCCACACAGGTCCAAACAATGGAACTGTTACTCTGCCTTGGAAGGATGTGGTGGAGAAAAGGGGACAGGAAGGTGGATCTTTTGAGAAAGATGGAAATCATAGACCACCTCAGGGAGGAAGGATGTTCTCACTCCCAATATCACTTTCTCCTGGGAGAAAACCAAATAGTAGTATTGATGGCAACCAGGAAAATCACCTTAATGGCGAGTAATGTTAAACAAAAATTAAGGGGCTGCAACAGAGCATCAATAAGAAATGTTAACATTTAAGTCCCACGCAGGAACAAACTGGCGAACGGTGAAACGGATAACAGACTCCCGTGGGATTTGCATGACTGTGGGGATCGTGAAAGAAAGACCTGCTCTGGTGACCGCTGCAAAACCGAAATAGTAGCAAGATACCCCTTCACAGTACCAATCTGCAAGCCTGTCCAGGTCAAAGAAAGCAGAAAATCCAGACCAAGGATCGCAAACAGGTAAAAGGGTCCAGAGCCCTCTCCTGGCACCAAGACGAAAACAAGCCACCACCAGGTATAAATTGATTTGATGGTGGGTCTCCTAACGGAGAGGAGCACGCTCTGTACAACCTCCCACAAATCACACTAGTTAAACCTCAACCTTTCAGCAGCCAAGCATGAAGGTTCAGGCTGCAAAGGTTAAGATGCAGGATTGCCCCCTCCGATTGGGGGAGGAGACCTGCTCTCTGCGGAAGGCAGCAGTGAGGGGAGATGACCATGTCTAGCAACTTCGGGTACCATGTGCTCCAGGCTGTAGTAAGTCAGACATAGGAGATTGACAAAGGACATGTTTCGACACAACTCTATTTGAAATAAAAGAAAACCTTCTCGAAGCCCTACCACTAGGAATTCCCTACTTTAAAAAAAACAGCAAAAGGGTGCTTGTCAGGAGGTGTAACAAAAACTCTGGCCTCCCTCTCAACCTATGCTACCTTATCTGTCCTACGAATAAAGAAAGAAGGCAAGATAATCAAAGTTATGACTTAAAATAGGGTGGCTGCCCCCCTGGGTTCAATAGGTGGTGACTGGTTTTCTGACCCCCTCACCCCCCACTAAAGAATACTCAAACGTCTCTTCCAGTTCCCGATTTAGTGATTCAAATGGACAAACAAAGTTCTTCATAACAAGTCTCTTCCAGCTCTCACCTCGTGGCTCCTGTACACAAAACAGCATTATCAGTTAGTTTAAAACTGTTCTTGGTTTATCCCCCTCCTCAGGGATATATTGAACCCCAAGGTCCTCTGCTTTGTACCTCTTGGTCTTTGGCAAACACCATTCTCGGCCCTGTTCCTGTTTGGATATTCCTGCTTTCTTCCTCGGTAGGCCAGGGGCTTGCTTAATCCAACTTAAGTTCCGTCTGTGATCGTAGTTTCTTTTCAACTTATCTTAGGTTCTTCTGTTGGATTCACTCGCCCTCCTTCTGGGGTATTCTGAAGGTCGTGTGTGGAATATGAGCCTGCTTGGCCAACAATTTTGTTACGGTATCTCTAGCCATTTCACTTACCCCCTATGGGGTCTTCTGAATGTTAGCCGCGTATGGGCTATGGGCCTGCTTTACAGACCTCCACCAGTTTTCTGTGCAACAATGCATACCTTCAGTCCAGCGGCAGGGTTCGGTTGTGGAAGCGGTCTCCCGGGTATGCATGGAACCACGTTATTATGCTGGTTCCGGACTGCATGATCGGCTGTTTCGCCTCAGTGCTTTCCTCCTGTCCGGGAGGAGCAGGTAGCTGGTACGTGTTCTGTCTCGGGAAGTTGATGCCTCTCCCAGCGGTCTGAGCTCGGCAGGATCTCCATCAGTGGTGAGGAGGTAGTGCTCCGCAGAGTGTTTGGGTCCATGCCCAACACTCTGACTTTGTGGTTCGTCCGCTCCTGCCGAGAGGGCGGGACTTCCTCCTTTGCGTGCAGTGCAAGCCAGCGTCTCTCACACCTCTGCTGAGCTCTCCTACTCTTGATCTTCTGCTGTATTTTAGATGCTCCTTGGAGTGGATTGAGCCTTCCCATTGGTTCTGCGTTTCAGAATGAGGCTGTAATCGGGGTAAATTCAGACACCAAGCCATCCACCTTAAAGGGGACCTGCACCTGTACACCCTGCTCAATTCCCCTATACCCAACAAATGCTTGGGACTTTCAGTGAGGGGCGGAATACCTGCTTCGGCAGTCCATGTCCCCAGAGTATGGGAGGGAAGAGGGGTCACCTCCCAATGGGATCCCACCCACTTGCCCCATCCCCTAGGGAGCATATTATTGTGTAGCTACTCACCTTCCTAGTCCCAAAGGGGGTGGGCTCCTCCCCCTTGGGAGGAAGGGACGAATCCCCTATATTCGCCACAAGGCCAAGTCCGGAACGATTAAGGTCATAGTCAATCTGAACACGCATAGCCTCCTGAAAGCCAACTGTATGACAGTAGTCGGCGTTCATGCACAAAGCAGGTCAAAATCCTGCTGCAACATCAAGGTGTCCCGCAGAGCTCCCTGCCGTGGAAATTCTCTGGAGCAGAAGCACCTACACTTCCTTTTGACACTGAAAGCAAAGAGGTCCACCTAAGGAGTTCCCCAATGGGGGAGCACCTCCTCCACTACTTCCTGACAGAGCTCCCACTCAGTCTGAAGTCGGTTTGCTGAAAGCATCCGCAATCAAGTTCTCTGTGCTGGCCTGATGAGCTGCCGTCAAACATGCTGTTCCACAGAGCCCAGACCACAGGCACATTGCTTCTCTGCACAAAGGCAAGGAGCCCACAACACCCAGTTTGTTGAGGTAGTGCATGGCCACAGTGTTGTAGTGTTGTCCGTCAGAACCAGCACAGTCTTGCTCTGTACCAAAAGGAAGAAAGCTACCAAGCCCAGCCTGATAGCTCTCAACTCTAGCAAATCAATGTGCTCTCAGCATTCCGACAGACATCACAGGTGGCTCACCATTAGTTCTTTTAGGTGATCAGCCCAGTGTTTCAGGGACGTGTCCGAGACTAGGGTCAGTTGAGTTTCTCAGAGCACTTGCCAGAGGTTTAAGATTAATTCTAAACCTTCCAGCCATCACCTCTTTGTTTTGCTAAGGTAGGTTGAGGCCAGGGTTGTCGAACACCACCAGTTTCAGCAGGTTGTTTCCTGGGATCACCTTTCCAGGGCTCTGGACACTCTTGTTGACACCTGAAGGAAATATGAGATGTGTCCCTGAAACTGACGACTGACAACTGAGAACTCCCTGAAAGCAGGAGGCTATAAGATTCAGCAAGTGTAGAAACGCTGAGGCAGGAACCTTTTCCTGCATTTGTAAGACTAGCGTCATCCTGGAGATGTTTGCCACTCGATCCTCTGGTGGGAAGGACCTGAGCCGAGGCAAGTTCTGAAGACACCCCTGATGAACCAGAGGGACTCAGATGGCGAAACCTTGGACTTCCTGAAGTTCACAGGGAAGCTCAAGCTGTGCAACAGGCCACACATCCGGTACAAACGTGCAGATGTCTGTTCTAGGGAGTGAGCTTGGATGAGACAGTCACCAAGATGGGGGTAAGACATGGGTGCCCAACCTTCTGAGGCGAGCCGCTACCCTTGCCAGAAGCTTGGTGAAGATTGAGTGCCAAAGTAAGACTGAATGGCGGGACCGTGAATTGGTAGTGGACAATCCCCATTGTGACACTCCGATAACTACTGTTTTTGTGGATGGGCACATCGAAGTAGATATCCTGGAGGTCAGGGAGACTAGCTGTTGAGACAGATTTGCAAAATCAGCCCTGGCGGACGATCTTGGGAGGCCACGCTATAATGGTCAAGGGGGAAGACCCTGATAGGCTAGCCAAACCCAATCAAGGTAAGGTAGCAGAGCTGCAAGGCTTAGTCTCCCGAAGGGTGTGAGAGTGGTCTAGGGCTACAATGAATGCACTCAGAGCAAAACCAGGACAGGCAAGTACAATAGCTCATTAGGACTTTATAATACACACTAAGCAAGTGAAACATCTAGGCAAATATTTCACACTTACTATAAAACATATATATACATTCACCCTCAGGAGAAGAAAGAAAGCATATGATTCAATAACCAGCGATACTCAAATGCATGAAAATCTGATACTTTAGAACATCCATAGAACAGTTTCCTTAACACTTATTAAGTCCTGCCCTAAAGTCATCAGTTCCAAAGTCATAAATTTCAGATAAGTTTTGTAAGAGATTGAACAATGCCAGTGGTTATGATACAAGTCAAAGAGGTAAGTAGAGTTAAGGTAAGTAAACTCCCTCAACACTAGACACTAGGATAGGCCTAGGAAGGGATCTACAAGGACTGTCCGGAAAGAACGATTTAGGGACGGGACTTTACACCCATGCAACCCTATAGAGAACAGGGGGATAAAGGAAAAGGTATCTTAAGCTACATACCCCCTCTGCCCCCCAACACAATAGTCTGTGCTTGGTCCGGTTGAGGAAGGCCCAGGAGTCACCGGTGCAGAGTTTTGGACTTTGGGATTTACTTTGGTTGGTCGCAGTCCTTGGGTATGTTGGGCAAGATTGTAAGTAGTAACCCTGTGGGAGACTACACCAGCCTTGCCCTCTTGGCAATAGAAAACCCAACTATTATGTACTACACAAGTTAGAGGGACCCCCCCCACCCTCACACCACACTGAGGTGACTTCAATTGCTAGGACACTGTGGGCATTGATATATAACTTAACACTTAATGCATTACTGAAGTTGTGGAAAAAGATAAGATTACAGAAGGTAACAAAGGTTAACAAGTTCTCTGAACAGATGGGTACTTTACAATCGCCCAATGAAGTATAGGTTAACCCTTTCCTAGCAATACAAGTAACCTATGTACCACCTAAGAGGGACAGAAACACACAGTCAAAGGGTCAAAAGAGTCTACAGGGAGCCAGGACAGCCAATGTCAATTGAAAATGTCTAGGGTGTCAATTAAAAATGTCTAGGGAGTTGAGGCACTTCTGGAAGATAGCACACAAGTCTTGCACAATGTTATACAGCACGTTTGTAGAAAAGAATCACTGTTGGGCCACAAGCTGTAAGGCTTGTGAAAGCAAAGATGCAAGCAACTCTGAAGAAAAAAAGCACCTACTTTAAGTCTCCAGTGAGACAGACTAGCTACAAACCAAAAAAGGTCAGTACCCCTTTAGTCAAGACAGTACATTAGGTTGGACGAAGAGGATCTAGCTGACTTCTGTTCAGGTTGCAGTCCTGCAGTTCCTGGGCCTCAGTTGTGGTGATATGAGGGAGGACGTCTGTAGGACTCCTGCTCTGCAGTTTGAAGGTCAGCAGAGGGCCCTTTCCAAATCAGCGGCACTTTGCGGTTTCAGCTACCGGCAAATAGCACCACAGCGGTTCTTGGACACCTTGTGGGCTTCCCTTGCTTCTGGGTTCCAGCACTCTGTTGAGGTGGCTCAGGCTTGGGTCGTTCTGCTTCAGGAGGGTACTCAGGATCTCCCTGGAGCTCTGGTCCGGCTTAAAGATGATGCACTCGTTCCTGGTGTTCCTGACCCCTGGCACTCTGTTCCAGCAGCCACAAGGAAGTACAGCCAGCAGGGACAGGGGTTTCAGTAAAGTTAGTATTGGTGTCAGTTGATCTCACCAACCCAAGGGAAGAAGTCGTCCGTTCCGGGTTTCTCTAGTCGATACAGAATTTAGAGCTTCAGCACTGCAGCAGGGCTTCATGAGCAAACTAACGGTCCAGGAGGGTGCGGCAAGCTTCTCTTCCAGTTTCTTTCTTTGGTTCCTTCGTCCAGTGGTCGACTGCTTTCTCTCCAAAAGACCTCGCCTTTTATGCAGGTTTCGTTCATTCATTTGCAGCATAGCTGTCACTCATACAGCAGGGTGGCTGTCCTTGAAGGACAGCCAGCCAACCAGCACTGGGTGCATTCAAGTTACCATGGAGACTAAGGACAGGGAGTTTCGGGCATCTCCCTCGCTTTCTGTCCTGCCATACACACTGTAGCCAGAGTCAAGTTTCAGCACTGGAGCACGCCAAAGACAAAACGAACAAAGGGTCCAAAATCTGGTTTGGCGCAAAGAGTAAAACCCAAGAAAGACCTCACACACAAGAAATGGCAAAAAAAGAAGACCGGCCATTTTGACAAAATGGGTACCCATGGATGCAATACTGCAGCTGAGGATTCAGCCTGCAGTAAAAACGCACAATGGCTGGAAAATTAAACCACTGCTACCAGCCATTAAAAGTAGTGAGGGTAACAATTTTTACATGAGAAAGTAGGAAAAGGGGCTACTAAGTAACACCCCCCAGCCCCCAGTACTTCCACATAAAATGGGTTGTACTGGACCTACATAGGAAAAACTGGTAAGTAAAGTCAATTTCACTTTACTACTCTTGGCAACAGTAGTTTACCCAAGAGAAGGTGTTTAAACCTTAAGAGAAATCCAAAGGACTTCTCTGTGACGGAGCACTGAAGGTGCTGTGTTTCACAATCCAAAAGATGATGCCTATGGAGTCTGTCAGACTCCAAAACCAAAAGAAACAGAGTCCAAATCAGATAAAATACATGAGTGAGAGAAAAGGTCTCACTCAGGATAAAAACTGAAAGTCCAGCAAAAGAGCTGGGGGTCTCTAAGGTTGAAGGGAATTAGCACATAAATGAGAATTCTCCCCAACAGCTATTGGTTCCAGGCACCTTCCAGCTGAACACCCAAATGAAGAAAAGAAGAACATTTCTGTGGATCAGGAAACCTTAGGACACCTCTACGATGTGAAAAATACTGATTGCAATGGGAGTCAGCATGATCAGGTGGAAAGAGGCGACCATCTGGGGACAAAAAAAACGAGAGGGGAGGAAGGCGGCCAAAGAATAATGTGGCCAAAGGAGAAGCAAAAACCTTGTGGCACAGCAATCTTGGGGTGCTAGCAATCTTTAGTAGCCATTTACGGTAAACGCAAAAGTAAAAATATCAGCTGCCCCCAGCACATTGTAAATGTAACCAAAAAGCCACTACAGAAAAAGTTATGAGGATATAAAGTATCATAACCGGTATTAGTTGAAAATATAAAAGCCTGTAAAAGCCGAGAAAAAAAAAAAAAAGAAAAAAATCGATTTAGAAAGACAGATTAAAATCGATAATTCGGTCTTTCTCAACCGATCGTTAAAACCCCATTACCAATCGCCCTAGCCCATAATCAAACCCTCTCCTCTCCCCCCCACCACAACACTGATAGAACCTACCTTGCTCAATCCAATGCTGTCTTCCTATCAGTGCGCAGGCATTTTAGGAATGCCAGCTGCACCTTGAGACGCATACGAGTGCATGCTGGGGTGGGACGTAGTGGAAATAAGGTAGGTGAATGTTTTGGTGTGTGCGGGAGAGGTGGAGGTTTGTACTGGTAATGGGAGGGGGCAGGGGTGATAGTTAAAGCATCCAATACATTTTAACTATGATGGGAAAGTGTGGTGCAGGGAAGTTGCATGAAAATAGGGTTCGGGGGTGAAACACACTGGTTAACTAAAAAAGCACCCAGCAGAGGACAGAGTGAAGGTCGGGGCAAAATGCGTGATATTTCGGCATTTTGAAGGCGACACCAAAACAAATCAATGTTTTTGGTGTTCGACCTTTAAAATGCGGAAATATCACATAGAACCTCATAACTGCATTTCACTTTAGGCTGATGTGCAATTGTAACAATACAAAAATTTCAGTAAGAGACAGTCAGTACTGAGTCTTATGGACTGATCAGTTTCCCCTATAAGAATGAGGAAAGCGACAAGAGAAGCAATGCAGAAAGCTTTACTAGTCTCCAAAAAGTCAGGTCAGGAGTCAAAACAAAGCAAAAAGAAAAGGGTGTACCATAGAAGTGTCTCCCATAACCCGTCAACATCAGGGACAGGTGGCCGGATTGTGGCAAACAGTAGCAGGCTCAATTTGAATTGCATCTGTACACAAGTGGGCCCAGAGAATGCAGTAGCTGGAAAACATAAACAGATAAAGAAGAAGAAAGGGAAAAAGGAGGGGCCTAGTGATCCCAGAAAAGTCGGCGGGCCAACTTTGAATACGGAGTTGGTGGCCACGTGTGAGGCTATTGTGGAGAATACTAATATGCTGGTTACTAACTGTGCCTATAGGCTTCTGATGTGGGTAACAATAAGAACAGCTAACATGATACCACAGAGCGCAGGACTTGGTAGTCCGACGCTACTGAGAAATTTGAAATTAAATCAATGGTGGGAAAGGCAAAAGGTTAAAAATGGGCTACCTAAACATGGAATAAATGCATACATCACAGACTGATTTTTAAATTAGTATTTGAAGAGAAGAGCGATATCCCCTTGACTAGAGCCAGAGTGTGCAGCTTTTCTCTACCACCACAGAGCTGACAGCTGTGGCCGCCTCAGACATTAAGTTTGTATCGATATGATAAAAGGATGGTGGGCAAGTGCGCAGTCCATATGTACGCAAAGCTGATTGAGAAATTGGTCTATGCAAATCAGGAGTAATTACTGATAAGACGTCATGATTATCATGCTTGGGAGAATGATTTGATGGAGGATACAGTGGACAAAAGGTGGGGTGGGGAACAGAATATAAAATGCTCAGTGACTCAAGATGGACGGAGGCAGGTCCACCTTGATAAGGAGCCAGCTAACGGGCTTGGTTGGCTTCCACATTCGCAATGTCCAAAGGGGGTAGACTTGGATTTAAAAACTGAAGACTGTAAAGTTTTAAGCTCAAACTCGCTCCACAGTTGCGTCCAGAAATCGGGTATGATTAAGTTCTAAGATATGACATTGTTATTGTTCAGGAAACATTGTACACTACTCATAATGGATGGATTTGGTATTATAACCAAAAAGGCAATGAAAGGTAGCAAAGGGCCCCCGTTTGTAGGGATTCTGACTGCTATTAAAATTAAGCAGGGACGGGCTTTCAATTGCATTACAACATCAGAAGCCGTTCTAATCACCACCTTCACCGAAGTAGTACATGGGAAAGACCTGACAATACTTACCATTAATATCTACTTCAACCCAGTTAGGGTCTAAATAGATTATGTTTTCACAAAAGTCGAGAATGTTTTAATTACGTGGTTTCACACAAATTTGGATAATGGGGGTCCGATCATTTTAGGAGGTGACCTTAACTGTACATGTCCTCATCGGACATCTTTTTTTGAAGAATTGGGGAGGGGAAGAGGGGCTCGATGAGCCATTGAAAATGAAGCACAGTGCAAATACAGTAATCAGGGGCTCATATGGGCACGCTTTTTTGACAAAATGAGGCTGCTGTCAAATGAATGCATTGTCTCCCTCCAGTTCACCCCCAGTACCCACGTGGCATGGCCACTCCTCACATTCAACAATAGATTACATCTATGTAGCAAATATCAAATGTGTAAATATTAAATAGTTTGAGGGATTACTGACGGGATAGTGACCACGACATTTCGGAGGGTTCTTTAACCATTTTTTCAAAGGGTGAGGCTAGAGAGGAAACTAGGTGTACACACCTGGCAGTAAATGCCTCTAAGAACAGAGTACTCCAAGTTATCAAAAAAATCGGGGGGCGGGGGGGGAGGTCAATCATTGTATAGAGAGATGGTGGTGTAATTTGAGTGAAAACTTTGACCTTGATGAAGAAAAACACCCCAGCAATTAGCTATTGGGAGCTACAGGACTTTGTTAATAACAAAACCCACTTTTATAGGGCCATTGTCCAAAAGAAACTGGCTATGTAGTCGGATATTAGGAAACTCCAGCATGGGTCTGGCATGGATTCACATGATCATGAATATTGATATGATATGATAGTTTATTTATATAGCGCCTATACACAAAGTGTTTCAAAGCGCTTCAAGGAGGGAGGGGACATAGGAAAATACAGTTCATTCAGTAAAAGTCCTTGAACAATACAGAATGTGAAAAATAACTATCATAATAGGCCTGTCGACATTTCTGATAGTGCAAGTGCATAGAACAAGTAAGGTAAGAGGTAATGGATAGGAAGGAGAACAACAAAGCAAGCAGTAACATTACTATGTCTGACGACAATTTACGCAGTGCAGGTGGTAACACGAGGCGGGGTGGGAGGGGGGGAAGGAGGGGGAAGGAAGGAGAACAAGGCACGCTACTGAGCAAAAATGTCGGTGACAAATTTAAAAAGCAGGGGAGGGGGGAGGAGGAAGAAGAACAAGGAGGGGAGGAGGGGAGACAGACAAGCTGCTGTCAAGAGTCACGGAACAGATGACAGGAGTAAGTGCTAGGAGGAGGAGGGCTGAGAGGGGGGAGAGAAGGGGGGAGTAGGAAGGTAGTAGAGGATGGAATTGAGGAGGGGGTTACACAGACTAAAGGGGGGCAGGGGGCTCACAGTGACTAACGGGGAGACAGGGGGTCACACAGTGACTAAAGGGGGGGCAGGGGGGTTCACAGTGACTAACGGGGAGACCGGGGGTCACACAGTGACTGACGGGGGCAGGGGTGGCACACAGTGACTGACGGGGGCAGGGGGGCACACAATGACTCAGGGGGGCACACAATGACTCAGGGGGGACAGGGGGGCACACAATGACTCAGGGGGGGCAGAGGGGCACACACTGACTAAATGGGGGGCAGAGGGGCACACACTGACTAAACGGGGGGCAGAGGGGCACACAGTGACTGGCGGGGGCAGAGGGGCACACAGTGACTCACGGGGGGCAGGGGAGCACATAGTGACTAACGGGAGGCAGGGGGGCACAATGACTCACGGGGGCAGGGGGCACACAGTGACTAACGGGGGGGCAGAGGGGCACACAGTGACTCACGGGGGGCAGGGGGACACAATGACTCACAGGGGGACAGGGGGGCACACAATGACTCACTTCATGGAAGCACTTACTAACTAAAGAACAATAGAAAGAACTCATGTTAGGTGAACACCTGATGCTCAAATGCAATCCATCCCTAAATATTATAAAATGTACTTCCAGAGTTGTTGTTTATTTCACAGAACTTCAAACTCAAAAGGTAAGCACTTACAAGCTTGAAGCTGTATTTCTATGAGGTTTCAAGAAATCTGAAATTCAAAACTGCAATGTTCAGCCAGTGGGCCTGCATCACTGTTCTCATCCGAGGCCGTTCCTGATGTGGGCACTCTGGAAGAAGTGCCCACCTTTTTATCCCTTGAAAGGCCCTCAAGTCAGAAAACCATTATTAGCTCCTCCCACATTTTGCCCGCTCTTTTCTGAGCTTGCTTGGTGAAGATTTTGAAAGTATAGAGAGATGGTTTTCTGTAGTGGAGATATTACAACAATTGCTCACCTAACATGGAAGCATTTACTAACTAAAGAAAAATAGAAAGAACTGTTAGGTGAGCACCTGATGCTCAAATGCAATTATTCTCTAAATATTATAACATACACTTCCAGAGTTGTTGTTTAGTTCACAGAACTTCAACCTCAAAAGGTAAGCACTTGCAACCTTGAAGCTGTATTTCTATGAGGTTTCAAGACATCTGAAATTCAAAACTGCAATGTTCAGCCAGTGGGTCTGCATCACTGTTGTCATCTGAGGCCGTTCCTGCTATGGGCACCGTGGAAGAAATGCCCATCTTTTTATCCCTTGAAAGGCCCTCTAACTGGTCAGGCCAGGAACCCTTAGTACAAGAAAAAACAGTTTCACTGTCACTTCCAAACTATTTCTCCTCTAAACCAAATCACTGTTCTCTGGGTCATACTGCCCCAAGCCAATGACAGTCTTCTCCATAAGCCCCTCCTCTGGCAGCCATCGTCAGTGGTTGTATGACCAAAAGGCGCTGCAGAGGGATAGGAGGGAGGGTTTGCATGTGAATCCATGCCAGATCCATGCTGGAGAAATTATAAGTTACTCACTATAGTGACTAACATACTCTTAGTCCATAGTCCCCTTTCCGCCATACTGTATGGGCATCCCTTCCAAGAACAGGAGACGGAACCTTTTTCACCAGAAAAAACCTCCTTCCCCTTTAAATTTAGAGGGGTGCGGCCCAGGGAGCATGCGCTGCCCTGACTCCGCCCTGCGAAGCCACAATAGATTTAACATTGCCTAATGACACCAGTATTATTAGGGGGGGGGGGGAGGGAGGAGGTTGGTGGACGTATGGGCGATTGCAACTGATTGTAGCCCCAGGGTGGAGAGGAGACCCTCCTTAAGCAAATAGGTTCCTGAGAACAGCCTGTCCGAAAGCCGCATCAGATCTAGAGCCGGCATGCTTATGACTTGCCAAGGGCCATGGTGCTGGAATGCAACGGCCGTTGCCTTGGCCCTGACTGCGTGGGCATGCATGTTTACCGGGAGCGGCTTGTGCTGGCCCTCATTCGCTTCCTTGATGGTAGAGACCATCCAGCGGGATATGGAAGCCTTAGAGGCCTGATAGCCTGGCCTCGAGCCTCTGAAAGTGACAAACAGGGCGTCCCACTTGTGGAAGCCCTTGGTCCTGTCCAAGTAGAATTTTAGGGCGCGCCCGACATCCAGGCAGTGCAGCACTCTTAGTGCTTCATCCTTGGGATCGGGAAAGAACGTAGGAAGGACCATTTCCTCGTTCAAGTGAAATGCGGATGGAACCTTGGGCAGAAATGCTGGGTGTGTCCGCATGACTTCCATGTCCTTGTGAAAGGTGGTATATGGTTCAGAGGCGACCAGCGCCTGGATCTCGCTGACTCTGCGAGCCGAGGTAAGGCCGACTAGTAAGGCCGTCTTGATGGTGACCAGCCTGATGTCCACGGATGCCATTGGCTCGAATGGTTTGTGCGCCAGGGCGCCCAAGACTATGTTAAGGTCCCACACAGGCTGCAGTCTCTTGACAGCGGGAAGAGCCTAGCAAGACCAGTCAGATGTTTGACGATAGGGTTGGAGAAGGAAAAAATGCCTTCCTCCAAGTACCTGTAAGCTCCAATGGCTGCAAGGTATGTGCGGCAGGTCCCACCTGTATGCTCGAATGAGCGAGATGAGCTGAAAAAGAGAACACGTCGTCCAAATTGCAGGCCAGGGGGTCAATTCCCTTGGAGTCTGTCCAATGACAGAATCTGGTCCATTTGCGTTTGTACTGGGCCCTGGTGGATTTGCTCCTGGCGCCCTGTATGATCTCCAGATTGGCCTGTGAGAGTCTAAGGTGCCGAAGCGTTAAATGCTCAGGTACCACGCTGGGAGGGCCAGAGGATGTGCTGGGCCCGTCAGAAGATTTAAAGGGGGCACCTCCGAGATGCCAAGGAGCTCCGAAAACCATGGCCTGGCCGGCCCCCATGGAGCTATCAGAATGATGAGTCGTCGGTGAGACTCCTTGATCTTGCAAATTACCCTGTGGATCAGAGGAGTGGGCGGAAAGGCGTAGGCTCTCATGTCGGTCCACTAGAGGTGAAATGAGTCGCCCAGAGAGCCGGGGCCCTGACCTTGCCAGGATGCGAACTGGGGACACTTCTTGTTGTGCCTGGTGGCAAAGAGATCCACTTAGGGGTGACCCCAGCTGTTGAAGATCTCCTGAATAACGAGGTCATTTAGCTGCCACTCGTAATTGTCTGCTCTCAGCCTGCTGAGCCTGTCTGCTTCCAGGTTGGATTTCCCCGGGAGGTGGACTGCCGAGGGGTAAATGTCATTTACTAGGGCGCATTCCCACATGCTAATTGCCAGTCTGCGCTGAGGAGGGGATTTGGTGCCTCCCTGCTCGTTGACGTAGTACATGCTGGTCGAGTTGTCTGTATGGATGAGGACAACCTTGCCCTTGAGAAGCGGTAGGAATGCTCTGAGCGCCAACTAGATGGCGTTCAGCTCCAACCAATTGATATGGTACTCCTGCTACTGTTGAGTCCAGGTGCCGTGGACTGAGAAATCGTCCAGGGTGGCTCACCAGCCCTTGAGCGAGGAGTCTGTGGTGATGGTGGCCTGCGGAGAGGGTGGCCGAAAGGGCTTGCCCGTCCGTAGGTTGCAATCCATAGACCACCAAGTTAGGTCCGGGTGGAGAGATGGAGGAACGTTGATCTCGGATTGCGATCCCCACTCCTGATTCCAATAGGCCGCCAAGTGCAGCTGAATCCTTCTCACCCTTAATCTTGTGTGCGGCACGGCTAACAGGACTGCTGCCCGTAGACCCAGATGTTGGAACCACCATGCCGAGGTCACCCCAATGCTGAGGAAGTGGGCGGTGGCCCTCTTGATGGCTGAGATTTTGTTCTCCGACAGGAAGACCCTCTCGGAGCATGTGTCCCAAATGAGTCCCAGGAATGTCAGTCTGCGTAGGCTGCAGCTGCAACATCTTGAGGTTGAGCGAGAAGCCCAGATCGTGCAGTGTGTTCATAAGGGCATGGGAAGAGTGGTGAACTGCTTCCGGAGATGTAGCCCTGACGAGCCAGTCGTCAAGGTATGGGTAGATGTGGAGGCCCTGCGTTCGGAGGAGGGCCGCCACAGCGTTCATGAGTCTGGTAAAGACCCTGGGGGCTGAGTTGAGGCCAAATGGAAGGACTTTGTATTGAAAATGGTAGCCCATGATCCTGAACCATAGGAAAGAACGATGGGGCTGTCTCCCTTGTGCAATGTCTCCGCTATAAAAGCTGGCATAACTATCTTGAATTTTTGCATGGGTAGGGAGAGGTTGAGGGTTGAAAGGTCCAGCACAACTCTCAGGCCCACTTGGTTCTTCTGAATGGCGAAAAACCTGGAGTAAAAGCCAACGCCTCGCTGGGAGGCTGGAACTTCCTCCACTGCCTGGCTCTCTACGAGCAACCGGATCTCCGCCAAAAGAGTTTCTGTCCCAACCTGTGGGAGTGGAGGAGGGAGGAGAGGCTGGGATAGGAAGGCGGTACCCCGTGGATACTACGGAGAGGATCTAGGGGTCCGTGAAATTCTGGCACCAGAATTGTGCATGGAGAGCAAGCCTGCCCTCCCCCCGCCCTACCAGAGACACGTGGACCCCGAAGGGGCGTGTCATGCTTCCTTTTCCTCGAAGGCTGCCGCTGAGGGGGACTGCAAAAAGCCCTTACTCCCTGGCCCCTTTTTTGTTGTTTGCGCCGGTCTGAGACGGCGAGAGGTCCAGCTGCCTGGATCTGCTTTCCTGGAAGCCACTGAACCCTCCATATGCACGACCCTTCTCCGATCGCTGCTGAGATTGGATGTACGATTTGGGTGTGGTCTTTGTAAGAATGGACAGAGACTTTGCCGTTGGTGAGCTGTTTTTTGTCCAGCTCTTCTCCGTAGAGGAGGGGTTAGAGGTACCCCTCTCCCCCCTCGAACGGTAGATCTAGAATGCGCTCCTGGACATCTGGGTTGAATTTCGTTGCCCGGAGCCAGGCTGTTCTTCTCATGTCCGTGGCAATGCAGATGGCATGGCCCGAGGCATCGATATGAGCCACTGTGGCTTCCATGAGGTCCTGCGCCACGAGCTTGGCTTCAGCTAGCCCATCAAAGCGGGATTGGCACTGGGTTGGCAGTTCCAGTAGGAAGTTCGCAATTTTCCACCATAACCTTTGGTTGGCGGAAGCCAGCATGGTATCTACATTGGCCTGACAAAGGTGCAAGGATGCGTTTCTTGGTGTACGCCTCAAAGATCATCTCCTAATTGCCCGGCAGCGCCGCATAGAAGGCGGCTGAGGACGACTGAGGCTTGGAGTATAGTGATGCTGCGGCGATCACAGAGGATGGTCGAGAGCAAGAGTGTATCCCCCCCCTCCATCTGCCTGTACTTGGCGTCCAGGCGTCGACTGACCGGCTGGACCGAGTGGGGCTTGAGCCAACCCTTCTTGGCCTGGGAGACTACATCGGTTTGCAGTGGAATCCCAGTGTTGGCAGAGGGGCGTCGCGTGAGGACTTCTGCCAGAACCCCCTCTGCCGGCTGCTCGACCTACGGTTGGGGGAGGCCCACGTACTCCGCCAGGCCATATCCTGTGGATCTGGAGGATCTTGTGGAGGAGGAGGAGTAGATGGTGTCGGAGGCTGGGGTACAGGGACCGCAGCCGAAGGCTAAAGAGGCGGCGGAGGTTGCAGAGTTGGCTGTGGAGCCGGAGGAGGCGGCTGCACCGAGGACTGGGGGCCCGATGGAGGAGTCTGTGGTGCTGCTAGCATGGCGGGGAGGCCTTCCCCGATGGCGTCCTTGATGATAACCCCAATCTGAGGAGACCTCAGGAGGTCAAGGAATTTCTAGAAGAGCACCTCCTCACTGGCCAAAGAGGTGGCAGGGGGTACCAACGGTGTAGCGGGGGGCTGCTAGAGCCGCTGCTTACCCTGTTCATATGGACGCAAAGGAAAGCTGCCCTGCGCAAATGAAGGGAAGACTCTAGGCCACCTACCTGGTTGAGGCCAGTCCCACCTTGACACTCGTTCTTCTCTGAATTCCTGGAATGGCGTCGGCCGGGTGCCTCTTTCTGGCGTGGCGGCAATTTTGCTGAGCTGCCTGCCACGTGCCTGCGACGTGTTGCTTGGCCCTCTGGGCCCAGCCTCATCCAAGACTCTTGCGTGTGGATCACGAGGCCTACCCTGCTCCTCGGCGCGGTAGGTGCGACACCCTCGACCTGGGGGTCGGTAGAGCTGTGTTTAGGCACCCCCTCTGACGTATTGCCGGTATTCGGGCGTAGCCCCTCGGCCATGGTGCCAGTAAAAGGGCAGAGCCCCTCGGGTGTAGACCCGGTACAAGAACCTTCCGGTCCCTCAACACTGGATCCGAGGATCCCTCGAGCCGAAGGCCGGTAGCTGCAGCAGCCTCGGTGCGCGTGCCAGTAGTAGGACAAGGCTGGTCCCTGCCGTGCGGGAGAGTCCCTGGGAAGGAGTCTCCCTTGCGGGGTGCGCTGGAAAATATCGGCCCTACCTTCGGCCTCGTTCGATGCTTCACGAAGTTCTTGAGATCCTCTGGAGGCGACCTCTGGAAGAGCTCCCTCCACCTGGCTAGTTTGTTCTTCAGCGCCTTGAAGGACAGCGAGTCACACGCCGAAAATGATTGCCAACCGTGGTCTTGGCCAAGGCAACGTAGGCAGAGGGCGTGGGGGTCTGAAGTTGGGAAGAGCCTGTTGCAGGATGGACACCTGCTGAACCCTGTAGAAGTTGACATGCGCCGTCGATGAGCGCGACGCCTGAGGAATTACATGGGCGAAGCCAAACCCAGGAGCGCTGGTGAATTCAGCCCATTCCCATCGACGCGGAAAAGGGGACTGAGGTGTGGCGCCGGAGTGCGGAGTCAGGGCAGCGCATGCTCCCTGGGCCGCACCCCTGCACGCCTCTAAATTTAAAGCGGAACAAGGTTTTTTCTGGTGAAAAAGGTTCTGTCTCCTGTCCCTTGGAAGGGACGCCCATACAGTATGGAGGAAAGGGGACGGGACGTAAGAGTACAATAGTAACAGGTAAGTAACTTATCCCTTCTCGAGCATCGTGTCTGGCATGGATTCACATGTTCATGAATAAAGAATACATAGCAGTACAACATTACACAACCACAGGATGTAGCAAGGCTGAACAGAATCAATTATTCTTACCTCTGGAACAGGCTCGCCTCAAGCCAACAGGTTGCATAGCACTGCTTGGCCGACTCTGGACTCCTCCCTGGAATCCCTGCTGACGCAGTAGAATCTCGTGAAGGTGTGCGTGGACCTCCACGTAGCATCCCTGCAGATGTCAAGCAGGGGCAACCAGACTGGAACCCTGTTGTTGCAGCGATGGCTCTGGTGGAGTGGGCTCTCGGACAGCCGGGCAGCGGTTGGTTCGCCAACCAATGACAGTGAGTGATGCAGTCGGAGAGCCACCTTGAGATGTAAACCTTGGACGAGCCATACCCATGGTTCACAGGACCAAAGTTCACGAACAGCTGTGAAGTCTTCTGAAAACCCTTTGTGTGTGCCACGTAGAACTTTAGAGCACAAGCAATATCCAGTGAGTGCAAGGCCCTTTTCAGCCGGTGACGAAGGCTTCAGAAAAACACAGGTAACACCAAAAGGCTTGTTGAGGTGGAATTCTTACGGAACCTTTGGCATGAAAGAGGGGTGCGTCCGCAGCACCACCCATGACTCGTGGAAAGTCAGATATGGCTGTTTGCAGGATAGGGCCTGGATCTCACCACCCTTTTCCACAAGAGGAACTTGAGAGGGGCCTGATGCATAGGCTCCAAGGGCCGCCCTGCCCCCCATGAGCCTTGTCAGCACCACGTTGAGTTTGCACGCCAGGAGCCTTCACCAGTGGGAAAGATCGAAATAGTCCTTCGAGGAACTCCTTGATGAGACGGTGAGACCAAAGTGAAGTTCTTCCTGGAGACCTGGTGTAGCGGGAGATAGCCACCAGATGTACTTTGAAAGAGGCGTGCGCCAGTCCGGCCTTGGCCAAGAATAACACGCAAGGAAGAATCTACAGGGCCATGACCCACAGAGGAGTGATCTTCTGCAACCGGCACCACGTAGCAAAGCGCTTCCACTTGTGACTGTAGCACTTCAAAGCTCTGGCCTTGTCCAGGACCTCCCTGCAGTCGGCTGGCAACTCTTATCCTCCAAACTCTAGGGCTGCGGAGCCAAGCCCTCAGGCTCAGCGATCCTGGGTCGTGATGCAGGATTGAGCAGCCTCCTCTGGTGAGAAGATCCAGGACTACTGGCAGTTTGAACAGAGGCGAGGCTGAGAAGGTCTGGGTACCAAATCTGTCTCGGCCACGCCAGGACAACAAGTATCATCCAGCCTCGGCCCTGTGTGAGGGTGTTGATGACTCGTAGCAGGAGAGCCAACGACGGGAATGTCTACAGAAACAGGCCTTCCCACGGAAAGAAGGCGTCCCCCATGCTCCTCGGTTGGTGGAACCTGCTGGCAAACTTCTGCAATTTGGAATTCGCCATTGCCGCCACAAACGGATCGATCTGGGATCTGCCCCATTTGATCAAGATGCGGTCCACTTGGTCTTGCCGAAGTTCCCACTTGTGGCGGCAGGAGCGAAACTCCCTGCAGTCAGCAATGGTGTTCTTGACCTCAGCCAGGTGAAAGGGGACGAGGAACATCTCTTGCCTGATGGCCCAGTGCCACAAGCCCTGTGCATCTTTGGAGAGCGCTGGGGATAGAGTGTCCCTCTGCTTCCTGATGTAGAACATTGTGGCGGTGTTGATCGTGAAGATCCTCACCACCTTGCCCTTCAGAGACGGGAGGAATGACTTGCGGGCTCAGAACACTGCCCGTAGTTCCAGGATATTGATGTGTGAGCCTTTTCCTCCGGCATCCACAGGCCTCTGGTGTGCAGATGTCCAGTGTGGGCATCCCCGGCGCTTAAGGGAAGCGTCCGTGGTGACAGATTCCTGGTATGGAGGGTTTTGAAACCACCATCTTATCGCCCAACGCAACTCCTCGTCAAGCGGGATCTAGTCCGGGAAAACTCTGGACACTTGTATCCAGCGAGCGTCGCATCCATAACCTGCTGAGCCGGATACAGTACAAGACATGTCGAGCAACGACTTGATGGTCCACACCGTGGCGATCTTCAGAGCCAACAGCCGTTGCACTTTCCTCAGCATGGCCTTTACTCTATCCCCTGAGGCCGAAGCTAGGCAGGGGACTGTCCAGCCTGGCTCCCAGGAACAGAGCGTTCTGCGATGGGGCAAGCAGGACTTCGGATAATTGATGGAGAATCCCAGACCCGTCAGCAGTTGGACAGTCGTCTGTGTGTCTGACGGCTAACTTTCGTGACTTGGCCCGGATGAGCCAGTCGCAGAGGTTCGGGTACACGGTTCGGGTACACGTGTGTATCCCTTGTAGTCGTACATGAGCCACCACAGGTGCCAGGCACTTTGTGAACACCCTGGGGGCCGACTACAAGCTGAAGGGGAGGGCCTTGAATTGGTAATGCCGTCCCTGCACCATGAAGCATAGGAACCTTCGGTGCTTCTTGTGGATGTGGAAGTAGGCGTCCTCCAGCGACCTGAAGAAGTCTCCTTCCAGTTGGCCGAGCACGTGCTGATTTTTGGGACTTGAGGTACTTGTTCAGACGTCGCAGGTCTAGAATGGGCTTCCAGCCCCCGGTTATCTTTTTTGACTAAAAAGCATCTGGAATAGACTCCAGAGCCCCAGAGTCACTGGGGAACCAGCTCTATAGCCTCTTTTCACAGCATGGCCCATACTTCCTCCAAGAGCTGAAAGATGTGCTGCTCCTGCCGGGCCCCCGGAGAGATGCGCGGCCACCTGCGCTGAAAATCCAGGATATGTCCGTGGGTGAAAGCATCCAGCACCCATCTATCTGTGGTGATCTTCTCCCACTCATTGACGAATCCAGTCAGCCGGCCTCCCACCGGGGTGTACCGGTGGGTCCCGCCGTCCTAGCCGGTTCAGGCTTGCTTTGGTACCGGCGGCACTGACCTCCTCCAGTGTAGACTTCCTGTGTCGTGGACCTGAGAGCCGACGGTGTGACGAGGAGAAACCTTTTGACGTTCTGCTGGACTTCCCCCTGGAGGGGCGAAAGGAAGAGCAGTGCTGCTAGCGTGTGCCCAGGGAATGGGCTGTCTCTGTATCGCTTTGATGGCCTGTAGTGACTCGCCAACGGTCTTCCCAAAGAGGATATTTCCGTTGACCAGAATGTTCAGAACGCTCGTCTGGACATCCTGGCGAAAATTCGTGGCATTCTGCCATCATTGACGATGGCAGACAACGGTCCCAATCTGCCGGAACCCTGTGATGGCGATGTCCAGTGCCACTGTGATGGTATGATCCAAAGCCACCTCGGAAGAGGGTGATCGCCTCCATCCTCTTGTCGGGAAGGAACTCCAGAATCAGTCCCAGCTTGTACCACAGCTCCCTGTTGTACCTGGCCAGGATGGTCAGTGCGTTGGCCGCCTTAATGGTGGACGCAGCAGTGTAAATGACCTTCCTTCCCATGGCGTCCATCTTCTTACCCTCGCTGTCCGGAGGGACCGAGGACGACGAGGAAGGGTTCACCGACCGTTTCCTCACGGCCGCTGAAACCACAGAGTCCGGCGATGGTTGCAATCGTAGGCAGTTGGGTGCAGATTCCAGTACCCGGTACTTCTTTTCCAGCCTATCCCTCTTGGCCGGAGCCATTAAGGGGGTTCTCCAAGAGCGCCAGTCCCTCATCTCACACGCCAGCCAAAATAGGCACCACCATGATGGTCTTCCTCTTGGCCTCGCACCTCTGGTACAGGAAACGCTCCTTGGTTTCCTCAGGCTTAAGCTGGAAAAGTTTGGAGGTCTTGGCGACCATGGCGTGGAAAGACCCCACCTCATCCGGTGGGGATGCCCTTGGCTGCGGGGACCCGCCAGCTGTGATGAGATCAGTCATCGCTGTGGCCGTATCCGTCCCACTGTCCGGTCCACCGGGGGAGAGGGCACCCGGCGCAGATGTGGAGGCTGAAACGGGGGAGTCAGTGACACTTCCTCTTTGTTGGAGGCTGGTCGGGGACTGGACCTTCTGCATTTCCAACACCAAGGTGTGTAGGGTCGAAAGAATGTTCAGCGACACCTCTCGGCCAAGTTGACGTGATTGGGGCGCTAGGCTCCACGCCGCCGTCATCCACGTCTTCTTGGATTGTGTGCAGGGACTCCAAGTCGTCTATGGCCTGGGGCACGGCTTGAGATTGGACCGGGGCCTCCTTGCCCCCCCCCCCCCACTGCCCCCTTTTGCAGTCTGGGGTGTCGGAGCCGGGCTCAGAGACTGCATCCTCTTCTTTGGCGTGCCCATGGACTTTGCCAAAGTCACTGCTGCAGTTTCTCGCCCGAGTGGTAGGACACCTTCTGCGCTGTGGGGGCTACACTCAAGGGGTCAGCCCCTTTAGCTTGCGCGGTGACCTCGGTGGAACTGGACTTGCAGTGCTTGGCCTTCTCTTGGGCCCCCACGGGTGAGGTGCCCTCAAAGGACTTATGAGCCCACTCCTCAGACCGGCCGGTACTGGGTGAGGCATGACCCTGCTTGGAGCGCGGGGCATAGGCCTTGGCGTTCAGCCACACCACCAGTCTACTGTGACGGCCCTTTGTCGTCTGCTTGGAGAAGCCAAGGCACATCTCGCAGTCTTCTTTTTGGTCCGGATGAAGACAGAGGCATTGGAGGTGCCTGTCCTCCACAAACATGTTCAGCAGCCCTCACTTGGTGCAGGGCCTGAAGAGGGACCTTCCTTCCTCCTTTTCCTCAGTCGTGGTCGGAGGTGCGGAGTAGATGTGATGGCCTTCTGGAAACTTCGAAGAAACTTTGACAATCTTTGCCCTTGAGGGGCGCTGAAATTAACTGACAAACGGATCCCCACTGTTGACAGACGGAGAGAGAAAAGCACATAGGCTCTTTTGGAAAATAAATAGCAACTTTTTCCATCGAAAAATGAAAACCGTAGAAGTAGCTCACTGAGCAAAACTCGAAAATCTGAAGATGGCTGCCAGAGGAGGGGCTTAGGGAGAGGACTGTTATTGGCTGGGTGCAGTATGACCCAAAATACAGTGATTGGTTTAGAGGAAAAATACAGTTTGTAAGTGAAAAAAAAAATTTTTCCAGAGGATTCGCAGCCGGACTATGGGGAATATTCATGAGCATGTGAATCCATGCCAGAGCCCATGCTGGAGAATTATTGAACATCCAAAACGCAACGATGGAGATGAAGGTTTGATGCTGGATAACTTTGATGAAGGTTATAAAAAGCCAGCTGTGTGCATTTTCCCTGACCACCCCCCACTCCCTACGTACTACGGTCTTAAAGAACTTAGATGGTGTTGTATGGAGTGGAGCTGACAGATTTTTATAGCAGAAAATATTTAGACATCTTGGAGGGCAGGGCATTGAAAGAGGTACTGGGCCTGCCTAGATCCATGCCCATCAGTGTTATACATTGGAACTGGGTCTCCTGCCTGAGTGGGCCCAATACCTGCACAGAAGTCTGTTTGCATATAGGAATGTGGTTAATATTGAAAAACCTAGTTTTGGGGCTTACTTGGGAGAAATGTTGGATGGTAGGGGAATGTCCTTCTACGTAATTATAGGAAGTGTTGCATCCACTTTATGCAAGGCACAGATATCTTGAGAACATATTCCCAAGCAATAATAAAAAGGAAAATTAAACATTGGGACGTGATAAAAGATATGGAAGA
This sequence comes from Ambystoma mexicanum, assembly GCF_040938575.1. Lineage (NCBI taxonomy): Eukaryota > Metazoa > Chordata > Amphibia > Caudata > Ambystomatidae > Ambystoma > Ambystoma mexicanum. The sequence goes on along the minus strand of NC_090923.1, from coordinate 900,024,932 downwards.
TCCAGACAGAATTAAGATATATTGCAACAACTGGCTTTTCTATACTCCAACGAAGGACATTAGACTATCTGAGAAAGTTCCCTTCACAGAAGTTTTGTACATGGTATCTCAAATTCAGATTAAACTGCCTACCGACACTGGAAATAATTGAACCCAAAGGATTACAGTGCAGACTGTGTAAATCAGACCTTGCAGAGACTCTAAATAAATAAATACAACTCTGCAGCATGTGGTTATGGTATGTACCTTGACAGCGGTGGATCTAATAACCTTTTTAGGCGCCCTCTGTGAATTCGCCTACGGAGGTTGTTGCTTCATATGTTTGCAATAGACTGATGACAACTTGTCAGGTTTTGCTTTTTTAGCATTAGTAAAATTCCCAGTAAAGATTTGTAATGATCAAGTGATAATTAGTGGTGAAGACATTCTTACGAGTTTAAATATATGGTAATTGACCAATGATAGGTTTTAGCAATTTCTAAGATTAACGTTTGTTGAATGGGTGGTTGATTGCATGATTAGTTGGTGTATTGTAGGAATTTTAGATTGTATACGTAATATACAAAATGATTCTGTTTATGTATTTTTCTATATTGAATGAATTGTGTAAAGGTACCATGTACACTCAAAACACAAATGACAAAAGAAGCCAACGGGAGGAATGCAGCAAAAAGATTATTTTTCCTAACAGTGGTCCACACTTTCGCTCCCAACTGAGGATTAACTTTGTCCGTTTTTGATTTGGGCTCAATTTTTATATGGACAGCCTTTTGGAGGCCTGCTGCATTCTCTAAAGCTAGCTTGACATCTGCCCTACAGAGTTGGGGGCTGGCTGCAAAGAGCCCTGTGTTTGCTCTTTTAAAAGCACTTTGGTTACATTTTCAAAGCGACACTGGTCTCCTCCTCAAGGCCTTCTACCATAGCAGTCCACTACATGCAAGTGTTTTTTTTTTTTAAACTTTGTTTTTATTAACATTTTTTAAGATAACCAGACAATTTCACAAAGAAACAGATTTCCGTGTTGAAACAACATTCCCAATAACAGTACAGATCCCCCCTGCCCCCTTCCCCTCCCTGCATTCCCCCCTCCCACCCTACCCCCTCTTGAAACTCCACTTGTTGTTCTACGGTGTACTTGAAGTCTGCTATGGTCTCAGGTTCGGAGGACACTGCAGTTTATCCGTCTAACCCTTGCCGCTCCCCTCCGAGCCCCCCGCCAAACCACCACATCTCATTTCTCTCCGTCACATTCAGCTCTCCCTTAGGAAGAATCTACTCATTTGTTTTCGTTCACTCCCCATTTTAGTAGCCAGGCTGGCCACTCAGTATGATATTCCGTCACTCTATCATTCACCCCCGCCGTAAGCCTTTTCATTACCATCATGTTCTGTACCTTCCCTTCCCACACCTCTTTTATAGGTAGCGTTTCCTTTTTCCACCATTGAGTTATTGACAACCTCCCTGCTCTTAACATGGCATCCCACATCTTCGGTAGTCTCCGTTCCTCCCTGTCCTTTTACGGGAGACCTAGCAACAACTGAAGAGGGTCCAGATTTAACACTATCCCTGTTACTTCTAACATCCAGCTTGCACGCAAGTGTTTTGGCCTGCATTGCATCTGCAGCCCACTGCTTTGTTCTGAGCTTCTTTAGTGTCTTAGGTTGGAAAAGCTGGCATGCTTGACACCTTTCATCTTCATGATCGCTTGAAAGACTGCTGCACACACGGTGCATGTCCTTCGAAGGAAATTTAGAATTACAAGAATGGCAAAATGTAAAAGGAGTTTTCTGCCTGGGCACCGCAGAGCAACGGGGAGTTCATAGTGGGAACTGAGGGGATAAAGAGACATTCTACAGACTGTATACATGAATTTGTTTCTCCCTCGCCATACTGTGCACCTTTCGGCATGGTATCGTTGAGCGCAGTTGCATACTCGCACCGTCCGATCCATCCGCTTCATTCGATGTTGAACCGTTCTCTGCATCAAGTTCTCATTAAATGGATGTTGTAAGAGTAACATTTTCAATCTCTAAAGTTAAACCCTGCTTGCATGCATCCAATCCAATGGCGGGAAGAAACAAACATCTGAGGACATTGACGTGTGAGAACATAAGTAGCTGTACACATGGAGTAGGGATAGCGGAATAGTAACGCCCCTGTTGAGGCCCCTTTTTGAATTTGAAAAGAAAAGCAAGATCTAACACTTTGTACCAACAACTAGGCGGCCTATACAAAGCATCTGAATCCAAGCAGATTCAATATCTCAGTTATATATCCATATTCTCTCTACATATACACACATACTAACATAAGGAACCAACGCTTTTGTGGCAGGTAGCATAGAAACTATCAAACAATTCTATGTGGAATGCCTTTGCCTTAATGACCCTAGAAAAAAAACGATTTGGAAAATGTGTACATAGAATCGAGAGTCTAAGTCAGGCACACTTCTATGTATGCATCCTTCTTTCACATTGAATCTATCTTGATATGAAATGGTTAATGAATTTAGAATCTAAGAAGCAATGACATATCATCGTGAATATGTGAAATTATTTAATAAATTAAGGGTATAAGGTTTCATGTTAATCAAAAAGGCGTATCAGTAAAAAAATAAATACACACACTATTTTATTCTGTGTGCATGGGCCTAATTATACTTTGGTATCAGCCATACCACATGGAAGAGTAAAGCCTGACTGCTCAGCTACACTACCAATTGTAACAATTGGCACTGTTGATGGACACCCTTATATTTCACCAAGGATAGATCTATGGAAAAACCTTCCCTAACAGTTACCCTCAATCTCTTCGACTCTCCGATCGCCCAGGCTTCTTAATCCTCCCTGGCCTCTCAGCTCCCTCAGGCCTTCCAGCTTTCCAAGTCGCTATGCTGAATCTCCTCCAACAATTGTCTTAACACCTGCTTTCCTCCTCACACAACGTTTGTTTGTTTCTTTGTTTATTTGTTTGGTAATGCGCACCAAGCCCTTAGGTAGACGGGCGCAACAGAAACAAGAAATCTTAAAACTTAGTTACAGTACAAGGTAGCAATACATAGAGCAGTGATTGCAGTAGGAGCAAAAATACAGGTACAAGATACATTAAATGCGAAGCAATGGTCTTGGTAAGTCAAGGAGGCATTATCGTGCGTAACAATATATGCACACATACATATACAGATATGTATATACAACCTTACATGCCTACGTTAACGTGTATCCATGGTGCATGCAAATATGACAGAACAGACGACCATGCGTGTATAGTTAACCAATCTACAGTGTAGTTTGATGGAACAAAGGGTCGTGTAGGGGCTGGAGAGGTAGAAGTGTAGTTCGGCAGTTAGGTGTCGTTAGTGTGTAGCCAATTGAGTATCTTATGTCTGAATATAGGGTAGGGTTGTTCTAGTCTGAGGTCAACTGGTAATTTGTTCCAACATTGTGCCACTTTAACAGGGAAACTGGTTCCTCCTGCTGCCGAGCGTTTGAACCTAGGAATCTCTAATATAAATGAGTTGTTAGATCTCGTAGGACGGGTAGCTGTTCTCCTGGTAATTTGATCCATAAGGTATGGGGGTGCTACGCTATTCAGGCATTTGAAGGTGAGGGATGCTGTTTTGAGGATAATTCTGTCCATTATTTTCAGCCAGTTAACCTCCTTCCTGAATCCGGTAATATGCTCTCTGTAAGGGATGTTCAATGCTGCCCTCAGGGCGTTATTCTGCAGTCTTTGGTAATTCCGTTTTTTCGTCATTCAGGCAGAGGCCATGGGATGCCATCTATGCCTGAATGAGGGTGTATATTTTGTTCACCATGGCTGAGTCAGTCTCGAAGTTGCCCGAAAGGGGTACGAGGATCTGTGCGTCATCTGCATAATTAGTGTATGTGACACCTAGTCTATCCAACTTGTCAAACAGAGGCTTGGTGAAGATATTATACATAGTAGGGGAGACGCAGGAACCTTGTGGGACCCCGCAGGTTATTTTAATGGGGTCGGCAGAGGCTGAAGTAGAGAAGACTCATGGTCCGGTTAGCTAAGAAGGATTGGACCCAAGATATAGCATATTTGGTGAAGTTGGCGGCAGATTGGAGGTGGTTGCATAACACTGCATGGTCCACCAAGTCGAACGCTGCCGACAAGTCCAGTAGGAGTAGCAAAGCTATTTTTCCATTATCCTTTAGTTCTTCAATTTGTGTATTAAGGTCTAACAGCGCTGTTTCAGTGCCATGGAGAGGGCGGAAGCCAGATTGTCCGGAGCAAAGTAGGTGGTTGGCTTCTAGATAGTCCTGAATTTGTATGTAAGCAGCTCTATCTAAAATATTAAGTAGAAATGGCACAGTGGTGATGGGTCTGTAATTGGTAAGGATAGAGGGGTCCAGAGTTTGTTTTTTAAGTAATGCTAGAACCCAGGATTCTTTAAGACTGACCGGTACTGTATTAGTTTTAAATGAGGAGTTTATCAACTTGGAGATAAAAGGGGCTAGGTCTCTAGCTGCATCCTTTATTATCTGTGCTGGGCACGTGTCGCCTTTACAGTTAGAAGGTTTGAGGGAGAGTATTATTTTTTCTGTTTCAATTATGGAGATAGTCTTGAATCTAAAGGGTGTGGTTGTCCTAGTCAGCGAAGGTTGACTAGTTTGTTGGTCAGTGAGTGTTAGTGAGACCTTTTTTTGTTGCAATTTTGCATTGTAAGGACAGGATTTTATTCGATAGAGCATTTTGTATGTTAGTACACCATACTTTATCCTTTGGGGCATTGTCTAACAGTTGAATTGGGGATTCTTGTTCGCGGAGGATGGAGAATAATTCTTTAGTGTTGGATTTAGCTTTCTCAATCCTGTCATTGAAGGTGTTCTTTTTGGCTTTGGTTATTTCTTTCTTGTACATTCTCGCAAATTTTGTTAGGTTATTTTTGTTATTTTCAGAAGGGGAGCGACGCCAAATGGACTGGAATTTCCTTTTTTGTGATCTTAAGGATTTGAGTTGGGGGGTGAACCAGGCATTCAGGTGCGCTACTTGCCTACCTTTGTGCAGTTTGACAGGAGCAATCATGTCCAGTGCCTTAGTCATAGCCTTGTTAAAGGTATTTACCAATGCGTCAGGGTTATTTTCCATTCCAGAGATGGCAGGGAGGAGAAGAGGGATACGTTTTTCAGCAGTGATGTCCTTCTTACTTCTGGTCGGGAGAGGCAGTGCCATATTATTAGGCTTGGGCCTGAGGAGATCTAATGCGGCAGAGAAATTAATCAAGTGATGATCTGTCCAGGATTGTGCGACGATATCGGTAATGTTGATGTTGCAGTTTAGTTCGGATACCCAGTCAAGGGTCCTTCCTTTGATATGCGTTGGTGAGAGGACTTTTTGCGTAAGACGTGGTCATTTAGTAAGGCAGCAATAGATTCAGCATGTTTGTTGTCAGTATCATTAAAGCCTATATTGAAATCTCCCAGCAGTAGTGTTTGGGAGTGATCTTTGGTGTTGTCGGCTAGAAGACTGGTTAGGTCGTCTTCAAAGGTGCCTAGGGGCCCAGGGGGTCTATATATCAAATGGATAGTTAGAGTACCGTTGTTGGAGAGGGGCAATTTGGCGGTTAGTACTTCACAGGATGTAAAGGGAGCTGAGGTGGCAAGTCTAATAGGGTGGGTTGTTTTGAAGCTGATGGCTAGGCCACCACCTCTGGCATTCGGCTGGTCCACTCTAATGATTTGGTAGTTGTCAGGAACTGCTAACATGAGAGTTGGTCCTGCGGCCTCATGTAGCCAAGTCTCAGTTATGGCCAGTAAATCGAGATTGTCGTTATTTAAGATGTCTGCAATTTCAGTAGCATGGGCTACCACTGATCTAGAGTTTATGAGGGACCATGTTAGCATTAGGGTACTGTCAGGGTTGGCAGTAAGCGAGGTTTTGTGAGAGGGTATCTCGGGAAGTGTGAGCAGATCTTAATACCTGTGCAAGATAACTCCCTGATTGGGTGGAGCACGAGAGTTGCTAGGTTGTAGCCTCATTGGTACCAATGCTTTGTAGTTACCGAAGAGGGGGAAGTCACAAAAAACAAAATTGGTAGCCATACTAAATTCATACTATGTGCTTTCAGCATTAATGTGTCTAGGGAGGGAGAAAACCCTACTACCAATCTACCCTTCAGTTTTATGTGTAAGAGTGTGATGTTGTGCGACTCCGGGTTTCTGGCGGCCCTTCTCTGCAACTAGTGCAAGTACATTTTTATTTGGTTTTATAAGTTGTTTTGGAGGTCAGAATTAGGAAAGTTCTCCTTAAGCAACTTTCCCTCCCCTTTCTATGGACGCCCACACTTTTTGCTTTTACACCCTGTCCTGACGTTTTACAGTGAAGTGAAGCCTTCACTACACTGGCCGTTTGCTAATTTGTTATGAGGAAACTGACTAGTCCTTCAGACTGTCAGTACTGGGAAATGGTTTCCCTTTTGTCTTTTGAGTTTATCATCTGTTTGGGTAACATTCTCATATTGCACAAAGCATCTTCCAATGCAGTGCAAA